>NC_080077.1:7769910-8969910 GCF_949987535.1 Balaenoptera acutorostrata
AACTAAACATGCACTCACAATATCACCCAGCAATTGGACTCCTGGGCATTTATCCCAGAGAAAGGAAAACATATATCCACACAAAATTCCATACACAATTGCTCATGGCAGTTTTTATCTATAATAGACAAAATATGGAAATAACCAAAATATCCCTCATACCAAGGAATACTCCTCAACAAGAAAAGCAACAAAGCAGCAATACACAGAAAATTTGAATGGATATCAAGGGCATTATGCTGTGTGATAAAACCCAATCTCAAAGAAAAACTATTGAGATGGAAAACAGATTAGTGGTTAATTACGGTAGTGGTTACCTAAACCTACATGAGTGATAAAATGACATAGGTCCATATTCACATACTGCATCAATGTCAATTTCCTGGTTTTGATATTATACTTTAATTATGTAAGATGTAACCATTGGGGGAAATTAGGTGAAGGGGACCCAGGACCTCTCTGTACTATCTTTGCAACTTCCTGTATATCTACAGTTATTTCAAAATAAAATTTTTGAAAATAAATGATTAAAAGTACAATATTAAAAAAAATTAAATCCTAGGGGGGCCCAGAAGAGGCCATTTCTCTATAGTAATGTTTCTTAACGTTAGTGATCAAAATGCCTTTGAAATCCAAAGAAAACTACAGTTCCTCTCTCCAGAAAAATACATACCCCAAATTTGCATACACTTTCACAGGTTTTACCAATCCCTCACTCAGTTAAGAACTCTTGCTTTAGACACAGGGTTCAGTCCATAAGCCAAATCCAGCCCACTGCCTGTTTTTTAAATAAAGTTTTATTGGCACACAGCCACACCCATTCACTTCTATACCCTCTATGGCGGCTTTGCAGTGACAGCAGCAGAGTGAGTAGTTGCTACAAAGATTCTCTGACCCACAAACCTTAAAAGATTTACTATCTGGCCCTTTATGAAGAAAGTCTGCTGACCCCTGGGTACAATTCCACCTCTTGTAAACTGAAAGAAACATTGGAATAAAAACATAATAAGAGCACAGAGAGGGCAATACAATGAACATTCTAAAATCCGCATTCCTTTTTCTGTGTGCCTGGAATGCAACACCATTTTTTGTAGGCAGGCACACAGGCAAGAAGTCAGATGAAAAGGTGGCAGTTTGGAAAGAAGAAGAAGAGCTCACATTATGTCAGTGCGCTCGTGGACATGGCCCCCTTGTGGGTCCCTCCCTATACCCTGAGGTGGGCTGGGCTGCGACCTCCAGGCTGGACCCAGTGGCCTCGGGGTGTGTTCTGGGGGTGGTGATCCCCAAAAGCCCCAACACCCTTGAGGAAAAGAAATGGGTTGGCTGTGTAAACTGGGAGAGGCAACTTGTGAGTGGAAGGGCAGGGGACCACTCTATCTGTGTTGTAAGATGTGATCAGCAGAATCCCCATTACCTAACATCCCAGTCATCAAAGACTATTATTTTAATTTAACCTAAAACAAAAAGAACATATTTCTGTTTCTTCAACGACAGATGAAGATCTTTTCTTTAAGTGTAGGCCTCCTGATAGGAGTTCTACGTGCTCTTTCTTGCATAAACCTAATGCATTGTTTATGATTTGCAATTTGGGTCTCTTTAAAGTAGAGACAGAACTCAAAACACTTTGAAACAACCTGAATCCAAAATCCCAGATTCTTACCACACTTTTTCTAACATTTGACTTGCCCACGTTTAGATGACATTTTTAGGTACTCATTTCACTGAATATCAAGAAGGCATTTAATTTACTTTAATCAAATTATAATACAAATGCATTTTCACCTTCCTATTTCATCAGGTTACATGATGTCATCAAATTGGGTAATTACAATACCAAGTTCAATGAGAAAAAACAGATTTAGGAACAAATCTAACTGATCCTTCATCAGCCTGTAACTCAACTAGGAGATGCAGATGGGTGGGCACATTCGAATGTGGCCACCTAGACAAGCTGAGGGGTCATCAGCTGGTTTTGCTACCCAACACAAGTCGGTGTGCCCAACGCACAGTGAGGCCAAACAAACCGAAATGTCAGAGTTTGGAGCAGAGAACGGTTTTATTGCAGGGCCAAGTAAGGAGAATGGGTGGCCCATGCCCCCCAAAACCCCCCAGCTCCCTGAAGGATTTCAGCAACGCATTTTTAAAGACAAGGTTGGGGGTGGGGGGCAGTGGCAGGTTTGGTGATCAGCTCGTGCACAATTCTCTGACTGGTTGATGGTGAGGTAACAGGGCAGTGTCACAGGGCTTAGCATTGTCAGTCCTTAGGCGCCAGTAGGTCTGGGGGCTACATGATCATCAAGTGGTTAATTTCTTCTCTTTGGTGGTGGTTTTTAGCATCTGAAAAACTCAGGAAATATGCATGAGATACTATTATCTGGGTACTTCAGAGAGGAGCTACAGCAGAGGATATGGGGGAGGGGGTCTGTCCCAGAAAGGCCCCATAGGGTCCTGCTCAGTTACAGTTTCACAGAGAGGTGGTGTGCTGGTCAGGGTTCCCCAGAGAAAACAGAACCAATGGAAGACATATACATATACACATACATGAAAGGAAACTTTGGCTTACACGACTGGGAAGGTTGAGAAACCCCACGATCTACTGTCAGCACGCCAGAGACCCAGGAAAGCCAGTAGTGCCATTCAGTCCAGGTCTGAAGGCCTGAGAACCGGGGGAGCCGATGCTGTGACCCCCAGTCCCAGCGCAGAAGACAGATGTCCCAGCTCAACAGCAGGCAGGAAGGGAGGAGGGCAGGAGGGGACAACCCTCCCTCCCCCTGCTTCTCTTTCTGCTCAGTCCCTCCGTGGATTGGATGATACCCGCCCACGTTGGGGAGAGCCACCCCCTTTCCTGAGTCCACAGCTTCCAACACTAATCTCATCCGGAAACACCCTCACAGACACACCCAGATATCATGTTTTATCTGGACACAAAGTCATCACAGAGGGTAATCCTGTAAACCGTTTTAGTAGAGGCTGGTTTCATGAGTTTCTCCTAAGCCCAATGCTGGTAGTTTAAACAAAACATAGAATTTTCTTTGTTTCTCTCATGCAAGACGCGACGAATAGGACAATGTGTATAAAACACTACTACCCGAACTGAACCCAAAGAATAAAACTCTCTTCCCTTTTCCCTTTTGGCAGCTTTTAGTACAAGATTCACGATTAACAAGGACTCTGAAGCCGTGAGCTGGACTGACCCCCATTAAGTTCTGGAATCAAAAGTGACTTGGCAAAGACTTCTCTTCCAAAAGAGTCTGCCTCTACGTTATGTCATCAGACAAATGGGTCTTGGGCTCAAGTTCACTTTCAGATGTCTTTGGCAACAATTTCTTTAAGGCAGGAAGATGTGGAGTGAGAGGTGTACACATCCATCACTCTCCAGCTGCTGTAATTTTCAGGTTTGTGTGGTATCAATGTGCCTTCACTCTGTGTCTTCCCTGCCTGGAGTCCAACACATCTTGCACCAGTGCTTTGCTTCAAGCATAAATCTCACAAACATACCACCTCTATCACGACTGGTCCTGGCAAAATTGAGACATCCACGTTCCGGGTTCCCTTGTCCCTGGGCTGCCTCTCTTCCCTCCCCACACCCACTCTCCCTGGCCAATCCAGGGCCCTTTGACACCAAGCAATCTCCCCTCTGGTGCCTCATCGAAAGAGAGGCACTCTATGACCCAGAATCTTAGGGCTGTCCTGGGGAGCGACCCGTGAGGGCAGAGGGCATTAATCCTGGAAACCAGCCTGGCTGTGTTGTGGAAACTAGTGGTCTCCATCCCAGTGCCGTTGGTCCTTCAATCACTTCAGTGCTCGTGTGCCCGGAAACTCCTAAAAAGCAATGACTCCGAACACCAGGTGCTGGCTGGGATTTCCAAGTCATTGGTCCCAGCCCGGAACTCCCTTCCCAGCTCCAGATGTCCTGAGGGTTCCTTGCAGCCAGCATTTCTTTTTGAGATTTTACTGCCAATGACAAAAATGTTTATCATCTTTAGATTTTGATAAGAAGAAGAATTCTGAAAAGGTCCATATTCATATTTTGCTTGCACAATATATTGGCTCAGAAAATCTTCATGTTTTCTAAGCCAACTCCCATCCCCAGGAAAACGTGTGGAATGTTACAGGTATTTACCCCCGAACAGATGTTCAGGGATGATTTTCATGTCAGGCAGAACTACAAGGGTCAGAAACCGTAGGAGGAGTGAGCCGACCCAGACGCTGAGCCCCGGAGGTCATAGCCCAGCGGGGGCCCAGTTCAAACACAACAAACAGCTGCTGTGTGTAGGACCGTGCGTGGCATGGCCTTCATCACTAGAGGGCTAGCCGCGGGCTACTAGCCACAGCGCAGTGCAGGTGTGCAGGTCTTCTCTGCTTGGGAATGACGGGCCGCCGAATAATGGCGCCCGCATGACCCCCGGCGTCGGGCTGAGATGAACAAAAGGGATGTGGGCTTTGACCTCGCGGGCGATGGAGGAAGTAACCGGGTAGCGACAGCATCGTGGAGAGAGTGTGCCTGGGGACAAACAGGAAGGAAATGCCTGCGCTCCCAAGGTCAGAGCTGGGCCTGCTTCCTGAATGGAGACAGGTCTCCCTGGGGAGCTGACACGTAGCTACAGTTCTAGGAATCTGCAGACAAGGGAGAAAGTGCGTTCCATGCGGAGATGGCAGCAGGTTTGGGGAAAATACCCTGGGTGGTTGAGGTTCAGTGTGTGGCCAGAGTGGCCAGGGGTGCTGACCTTGACCTTGTGGGCAGAGAGTCGGGCAGGGAGGGTTGCGTTCCATGCAGAGATGGCAGCAGGTTTGGGGAAAATACCCTGGGTGGTTGAGGTTCAGCGTGTGTAGGAAGTGGACAGGCAGGCAGAGTGGCCAGGGGTGCTGACCTTGACCTTGTGGGCAGAGAGTCGGGCAGGGAGGGTCGGGATGGGCAGCAGGAGGCATGGAGCTGCCAAGTGCTGGCCTGAGCAGGGGCTGAGAGAGGGAGGCAGATGAGAGAGAGATTTAGGGAGAAAAGAAAAAGGATGGCTATTAGATATGGGGCCAGAGGCTAAAGCGGCATTTCAGAAGAGTCTAGCAGTGTGACGTATCCCGTCACAATCTAAGAAAACAAACACACTAGAAACTAACTGCACATGCTCGGCAGCCCGGGGACACTTCACAAAGGGGCAAACGTCCAGGAGCAGGTCTAGAGGTCCTGAGACTGTCGGTACCTTAGAGCACCACACAGCAATTTCTGTCCACAAAACAACCAGAAATCGTAAAAACAATTTCAAGTATTTTCAAGTACTCTTTCAGAAAGCAAGAAAAAATAGAAAACATTTTAGAAACACTTTGATCCAAAAACGGTTCAAAGAGAAATAGCATTAAGATTGAGAGTAGGGATAATAATAAATTTTCTTCTTCCTAATTTTGGCATTTCCTCGATTTTCTGTAATGCATGTATTTAAAAAAAAATATTTGTTAGGGACTTCCCTGGTGGTGCAGTGGTTAAGAATCCGCCAGCCAATGCAGGGAACACAGGTTCGATCCGTGGTCCGGGAAGATCCCACATGCCACGGAGCAACTAGCCCCGTGCACCACAGCTACTGAGCCTGTGCTCTAGAGCCCGCAAGCCACAACTACTGAACCTGTGTGCCACAACTACTGAAGCCTACGCCCCTAGATCCCATGCTCTGCAACAAGAGAAGCCACCTCAATGAGAAGCCCACGCACCGCAACGAAGACCCAACACAGCTTAAATAAATAAATAAATAAAGTTAAAAATATATATATTTGTTAGTCAGTATTTGGTGCCTACGAACGTACCTATGTGACAGATGGGTCACTGATAAGGGTTACCTTCCCGAATCCATTCCTGGTCCAGCCCCCATCACACCAAAGGTAACAACTATTCCAGATTTTGTCTCTCTCATTTCCTTGCTTTTAATGTTTATCACACACACACATGCATACACACACACACACACTCACATATGTATGCATCCTGTTAGAAAACAAAATTCCCCCGAGTAAATTTTAAAGATCTAATTGGCTTTATTGAACAATTCATGCATCAGGCCGTGTCCCATCCATCGTGTAGAGGGGGGCTCCAGAGGGTGACAGAAAGGGAAAGTTCCTAAAGGCAGGACAAGGAAGTCATAAACAGAAAATAGGATTATTTCAGATTAGGTCAACTTCCTTTGGTGAAAGAGGGGTCTTATTAGGTGGGCTACCTCACCTTCCTTTGGGGGATGGAGAGGGCCCGTGTGACAGATTCCCTCACTGGTACTGACCAGAAAATTCCTGATTGACAGGTTAAGGCTGTATTTCTGGGGGAGTTTGAAGCTTCAGTTAAGTTAGGTATTAAGCTCTGGTTTGGTGGCCTGACCTAGCATCAGTCACTCCATTTTGTGTCTGTGGTCTTCTTTTATCAGTCTCTACTTTTTTTTTTTAATATATTTTTTAACTGTATTGAAGTATAGTTGATTTCAATCTCTTTTCATCTCTGTTTTATATTTCATTACTTTCTGCTTTTATCTTTATCTTCATTTTTCTTACTTTGGGTTTATTCTGTGGTTCTTTTTCTAATTCCCTATTCTGAATAACCATTTAGGCTCTGAGCCTCAACCATCATAAATAACTAGGATATTGGCTGATTCTTGTCTGGGAGGCTGCTCCCACCTGGGGAGCGTTCCCCACATCCCCACGTCCTGTGCCCCATGTCCCATGTTCCCTGGCTGGGACCCTCACACTCAGAACGTAACCGGGAGACAGTCCCAAAGCTCTATCCCCTCCCACAGGCTCTGTTAGGCCCCTTATCAACATGGGTTGGTACAAAATGCACAAAAATATTTTCCCACAGCCAACAATGTGGGTTGCTTTTTTCTTTGAGCCATGCTGAGTTGGGAGGCCAGGAAAACATCTGTTCCTGGGTCTTCAAAGGAGAGCAGCCACTGGTGCTTTCTGGAGACTCCTCCAAAGCCAAGCCCGACTGTCTCTAATTTCCCTACGTGGGAATTGACTGCCCCGGGTGAGACACTGACACATCATTATCTCAGCTCAAACACGTTTTTTAAAAAAATAACAGTTTTCTCTCTTCTAGGGGCAAGAGAATGCTTTTCAATGTGAAGTGCAGCGGAGATAGTAATTAACTTAATGAGAGGACAAAGGGAAACTCTAAAAAAGAGATTCCCCCTCCCTTCTTTTAAATTTGGCTCCAGAGAATGTGGCCAAGTTCAACTAGTGAGTGATTCTTTCTAAAGCATCCCAGAGAAGGGGGGATTGGTCAAGTGTCTCTAAGGAAAGGAAGTCCCACTAAACCACTTAAACAGGGTTCTCCAACAGATCAAACTAGGTAAGTCATTGCGATGGGGTGAATAGACAGTAGAAGATAAAGAGGGAAGACAGTGTCAGAGAGAAGTGAGGAAGGCCAGAGACAGAGAGAGGCTTGACGTGTCTTTACTGCCGTTACTTTGTGTCTGCAACTGCAGTAAAGCTGAGGCAGTAGACAGGAGTGCTTAAGAGCTGGGATAGTGTAGAGGTGAGAGTTTTCCATTTACTAGCTATGTGATGCACATTTGAAGACTTTTGCTGCATGTATCAAATTGTCCTTCAGAATGTGTTACAAATTAATTCCACCAACAGGCCACGGGAGAGCATGCTTTTCCATTTCCGCATCCCCACACACAGTTTCTCTCTCGCTCGCTCACTCTTTCTTTCTCACCCACCCACACACACACGCACCACTGACACACAGTTTTGCCAAGTTGATCAGCAAAAGATCACACCTCAAGGCTGTTTTCCCTGTGTTTCCTTGAGCAGCGAGGTTGAGCATGTTTTCATATTTCTTGGCAATTTTCTTTTTACTGTAACGTGACTATTTTTTGTCCTTTGCCCATTTTCCCTTTGGGATCTTCCACTTTTGCTTATTAATAGGCAAGAGCTTTCTATATATTAAGAATATTAACCCTTTGATTGGCATGGAATCCTCAATTTGTGTCTTGGAGTTGATCATTGGCCTTTTAGTTTCTTATTTGGGATTTTTCACATATAGAAATGTTTATAAAATGTCAGTGGACAAATCTATGTGTGTTTTCCTTTATGGTTTCTTGATTGGTATTATATTTAGAAGGTCTTGCCTAAACCAAAATTATATAAATGTTGGCCTATATCATCTTCTAGTATTTTAAATGGTTTTATTTTCCACTTTTAGATAATTCAACCGGAATGTATTTGATGGAAATTGGAGGGCATTGTTGGAATTCCCCACCTTCTAGGGGTGTTCAGGATTGTCTCCGTGCTTGTGGGGTAACTTTGGTGTGATTAGATTGGAAGGTCTTTTGTCTCGGTCCAGTAATTCTGGATATCACCATATCTCTGCCGTGTGGAAGGGGGTCCCTGCCCCACTTCCTCTTCCCACACTGCCAGCTTCGCCCAGATTCCATTCCCAAGCAAAGCACTCCTCTGCTTTCTGTGGAACTCAGACGAAGCCCCAAGCTTAGGGGTAAAACAAAAGGAAACTACTAGAGAATGGACTTGAGGATATGGGGAGGGGGAGGGGTAAGATGTGACAGGGTGAGAGAGTGGCATAGACATATATACACTACCAAATGTAAAATAGGTAGCTAGTGGGAAGCAGCCGCATAGCACAGGGAGATCAGCTCGGTGCTTTGTGACCACCTAGAGGGGTGGGATAGGGAGGGTGGGAGGGAGGGAGATGCAAGAGGGAGGAGATATGGGGATATATGTATATGTATAACTGATTCACTTTGTTATAAAGCAGAAACTAACACACCATTGTAAAGCAATTATACTCCAATAAAGATGTTTAAAAAAAAAAAAGAAAAAAGAAACAAAAGGAAACGTCATATCGAATATTCTACATATGCATATTGCATCGAGGGTTTCTGCTTTCCTTGACTTTTATCTTTTTCCTCATTTTGCTCACGTTGCCACACTTCTCCTCATTCTAGCAGAATTTCTCAAGCTCACCTCCTGATTCACTAATTTGGTTTTCTGTAGTATTCAATGTGCTCTTTGTTGCCTCTGTTGCTGTTCCAGATTTTTTTCTTCTAAAAGTAATACAGTAAGTCCCCTACATACAAACGAGTTACATTCCGAGAGCACGTTCGAAGTCCAATTTGTTCATAAGTCCAACAAAGTTAGCCTAGGTACCCAACTAACACAATCGGCTACATAGTACTGTGCTGTAGTGGCTATATAATACTTTTCACACAAACAATACATAAAAAAACAAACACAAAAAATAAAGAAAACATTTTTAATCTTACAGTACAGTACCTTGAAAGGTACAGTAGTACAGTACAACAGCTCAGCTGGCATCCAGGGGCTGGCATCAAGTGAACAGGCAAGAAGAGTTACTGACTGGAGGAGGGAGAGGAGGTGGGAGATGGTAGAGCTGAAGGATCGTCAGCAATAGGAGACGGAGGGCAAGCTGCAATTTCACTCACGCCTGACTTTGATGGAACGGACCTTCACATCTTTGAAAGTTCACAACTTGAAGGTTCATATGTAGGGGACTTACTGTATATCTATTAAAAATTTCTTTTCCCTTTTCATGACTTCATTATCTTCGAGAAACTGGGAGAGGACATGAATTAGAGATTTTCTTGAATTTTCCCCTTTTTGTGGGGGGAACTCTTTTAAAAGGAAACATTCGCTGATAGCTCACTTTTTGTGTTTGTCATTTTGGCTTGAACTCCTAAATCTTTCTAATGTTTGGTTACATTTTCTCTGCTCATTTTTTTATTGAATATGAAATCTACATTTTTTTCCCCTAAAATTAATAGCTAAGGTAGTTTCCTGGAGTGTGTTTCTTGTTATTAAATGGAAATGTCACCACCATAGTCACACACGCAGAATGTGTGGGTCACTCTTCAAAGTTTGTGGGTACAGGCAAGTGGATATTAGAACAGATTAAATTCGCTGCAAAATGGGTTTGCCCCCCATCTCCGGCCAGACTGCGCTTTGATTCTTTGTCTCACAATGAGATGGAAATGTCCTGGCATCAAAAGTCTGATGTTGGGGATTTCCCTAGTGGCACAGTGGTTAAGAATCCGCCTGCCAATGCAGGGGATATGGGCTCGAGCCCTGGTCCGGGAAGATCCCACATGCCGCGGAGCAACCAAGTCCGTGCGCCACAACTACTGAGCCCCTGGGCCTAGAGCCCATGCTCTGCAACAAGAGAAGCCACCACAATGAGAAGCCCGCGCAACACAACAAACAGCAGCCCCTGCTCGCCGCAACTGGAGAAAGCCCGAGCGCAGCAACGAAGACCCAATGCAGCCAAAAATAAGTAAATAAATAAATTTATTTTTTAAAAAAGTCTGGGGCTTCCCTGGTGGCGCAGTGGTTGAGAATCTGCCTGCCAATGCAGGGGACACGGGTTCAAGCCCTGGTCTAGGAAGATCCCACATGCCGCGGAGCAACTAGGCCCGTGAGCCACAACTACTGAGCCTGCGCGTCTGGAGCCTGTGCTCCGCAACAAGAGAGGCCGCGATAGTGAGAGGCCCGCGCACCGCGATGAAGAGTGGCCCCAGCTTGCCACAACTAGAGAAAGCCCTGGCACAGAAACGAAGACCCAACACAGCCAAAAATAAATAAATTTTAAAAAAAATTTTTTTTAAAGTCTGATGTTCGTTAAAGGATTCCACCCACCCATTTTTTCTAATTAAATGTGACACCTAAACAGTATCTCAATATTACTTGAGTTGCTTTCAGCCTTCTGCATGGGGATTGGAAAATTACAAGAGCAGATGGGAGGCCCTGAGCTGTTGCTCCCACTAGAAGCAGACAAATAAAATAGTGTGCCCACTGCCTAGAGCTGAAATTTGGGAATTGGGGGCCATTCCACTCCAGCAATTGAAAGTTAAGAAGGCAGAATTTGTAGCTTCGTAAAGAAATTCACTCACAGCCTCCCAGAGTTTTAATGTCAACAAATCTTACTGGACAAGAACAGTAAACTAAGCCACAATTCTCTGTCTAAATAGATTTAGGAGGAGGTGTTACAACCAGGGGGCAGAAAAGAACATCAAATAAAAGGATTGACATGTATTTTTAATCCTTCCTCAGAAGAGAGAAGGGATATACACTTCTCAGGAACCAAGGTATAAATGTATACATATTCTCTATCTGAGAAAAGAGGAAAACATTTTTTACAGAGTTACTTAAACTAAATTAGCCCGGAGGGTGGAGAAGTTACATTCAAGTCTTTCTGCATCCGGTTGTCCTGTGTGACTTCACTTCCTTTGGAAATGACTTAAATCATTTGTTTATTGGTTTAATTTGTCTCCCCCAACTAGAATTTAAGTTCTATAAGAGCAAGAGATTTTGTCTTTCTTCTTCTCTAACTGGATACCCAGTATCTAAACTGTCTGGCACATAATAGATGGTTTGTTAATGATGCTAAGTGAATTAATGGTGGATGGTTGGATTGATGGATTGATCAACTGATGGAAGCAGTTAAAGTACTTCTTGAGGCATAGTATGCCTTGATCTTGGCCTTTATTTATCCAAGACAAAATAAAAGTCTGGGGATATGGGTGAGAGAGGTCCATTTGTGCAGCCTGACAATAATGATTATCGGGTAATGATCCAATTCCTAGGTAAGAGCATTTTTACCTAGGGTCATTAATTCATTCACTGTATTTCTTTGGTGTTGATTTTTTTTGTCATTACCAAGTGCGTCATTTTTCTTTAACTTACAATTAATTAGCATCTCTGCATCCTTCTATGCAGTGGCTCTCACACATGCATTGCCAGAAACTATGCTACTTTGACTGAATTAACCAGGATTCCTGCACCAAATGTTAGAATTACCCAGCCTTTTCCCACAGATAGTGGTGGTCCAACATTGCACAACTGTCCTTTCAAGCAAAGCCAGCACAGGGGCTTCCCTGGTGGCACAGTGGTTGAGAATCTGCCTGCCAATGCAGGGGACACGGGTTCAAGACCTGGTCAGGGAAGATCCCACATGCCGTGGAGCAACTAGGCCCGTGAGCCACAATTACTGAGCCTGCATGTCTGGAGCCTGTGCTCCGCAACAAGAGAGGCCGCAATAATGAGAGGCCCGCGCACCGCGATGAAGAGTGGCCCCCACTTGCCGCAACTAGAGAAAGCCCTCGCACAGAAATGAAGACCCAACACAGCCATAAATAAATAAATAAATAAATAAACCCAAAGTTAAAAAAAAAAAAAAAAAGAAAGCCAGCACAGAACAAGATTTCAAGGGCCACTTGTATGTCTTCCATGAGCCTTTGGGATGAGATGGAAATCCATCTTTCTTGTTAGAGGGCAGCCTTTGGTTTGGGAGCTGGAACTCCAGTGGTCAGACACAGTGGGTGGCGTCTCCAGCTTTGAACAATCACAACCGTGTCAGGAGTAGCTGGTCCACAGGGACTGTACTGGAAAAGGAAAAATCTTCAAGAATCTCCCAATTTCAAATGACAGTGGGTCATCAGTTTTATTTCCCAAATCCCTGGACAATATGTTTCCATGCCCGTGAATTGAGTCACAGGTTTTTCTTTTTTTCTGTGATTAATTTTTATTGGAGTATAGTTGATTTACAATGTTGTGTTAGTTTCAGGTGTACAGCAAAGTGAATCAGTTATACATGTACATATATCCACTCTTTTTTAGATTCTTTTCCCATATAGGTCATTACAGAGTATTGAGTAGAGTTCCCTGTGCTATACAGTAGGTCCGTATTAGTCATCTATTTTAGTCATGGGTTTTTCACCTTATTCTGCCCCTCCCCTATTAGCCTTCTGGCTAATTGTTAGTGGATTATCATCAAGTGAGTCCCGCAAATTTTCTGAAAAAAAGAAGAAGAATACATATTGTTTTAAGTGCACATGTCGGATTGTTATCTTCCAATTCAATCATCAAGGCAACAGTTCGGACTTGCTCCTCCGTGGGGTGCTACGCAATCCCGTGAAGGTGGGCTTCACCAGGTCTCGCTGGCCCATGGCCCCTTCACTGTCTTCACCCTCCCTTATCATGTCCACAAGAGCAGGAGGAAGTGGGGAGAGCCCATGTCTGCAAAAATTTCAGAATTTTTCAGGGTGCTGGCCCAGGATTTATAGTGCCACTTGAAGGTTTGACTCTAATTACTATTAGAGTGTGATAGATAAGGTAGGAAGGAACAGTCTCGTAATTGCCATTTTTTCAGGATGAATTAAGAAATTGTATCACTTTGAAATATTATTATTATTTTTTTAATCTTTGAAGGTGATAATTCCATGACTGTTTCTGCCCAACACACAACTGGCTTGTTGGGCAGCCAGGCCCACAGCAGCAGCTACCTGTTGGCATTGTGAGTCATGGTTGGGGCAATGCCCATGGACCTCTGTAGCCCCTCTCCATCTTCCAGCCCTCCACCCCTGCTCGAGTCATCTTTTCCCACGTGGACCAAGC
This sequence comes from Balaenoptera acutorostrata, assembly GCF_949987535.1. Taxonomy (NCBI): domain Eukaryota; kingdom Metazoa; phylum Chordata; class Mammalia; order Artiodactyla; family Balaenopteridae; genus Balaenoptera; species Balaenoptera acutorostrata. The sequence goes on from NC_080077.1 coordinate 7,783,312, forward strand.
AAGTCTACATGCTCTATTCCTAACCTATCGTTCTCAACTTGGAATGAGTCCCTGAAAGGTTTGACCTTGGTTTCCAGGTCAGTTTAATTCTGGATGGCCCACATATTTTAATTTAAAATGATCAAACCATAGACATTACATATTTTAAGCATGTTTTCTTTCCTTCTACATCTGTTCCTGATTTATGATTGTTAACCTTGGCATTAATCTAACCCTGAGTAGCAAATTCATATTGTGTTGTGTTGAACAATTAATAGAATGCCTTATAAACTTTATTGGAAACTCATGTGTGCTTTTTCCTTGGCTCAATTCCTATTATGTGTTCCTTTTAAGTATTATCACGGATTGTGACTCTTTTTAAAGTCTCAGCTTGTTCCAATAAACTCTAATTACTGTTTCTATGATGTTGAAATTGTCCCTGCTTGGCCATTATGAGCCCTCCATATGTAGGCATCTTTGTCTTTTTAGTGTGACCTTAGTCATCCCTGACAGTCTTTGCTCTTTGGCAAAAACGTTCCCCCCACTTTTGAATTTTGAATTTTTCTTGTCCCTATAGGCCTAGCCACAGCAACTCTTCCTGGCATCTTAATTTCTTTCAAGCAAATTGTGTATGGGAGACTAAACTATGGGCGCCTGGAGTGCATATGAGATGGTCCCACTGACTCTGTCAGCAGGCAGGGCAGAGGCAGCCTCAACCACGAGTGAAATTACAAGTATTTCCAAGACACTTGGCCACAAGTTCAAATTTGGACTGAGCCTAAGATTAGGCCACAAAAGCCTGCCGTACACAGGTCAACTACCAAATGTTTCAAGGGCACTTCTTTTCATGAAGAGCTATTCTAGAATTTATTACTAATATTAATGTCTGGGACTGCGATATCAGAGCACATTAAAAACCAAACATTCTTTGGACAGTTAGAGACACACGGACCTTCGGACTGGACGGTAAATCGCAGAGCGTAGGTTATGAGCGCCGGTGCTTGGAGTTGGAGGGGATGTCAGCACATGGAGAAGAAGTCAGAGAGATGGAGGACGAAGGGCCTGAAATCTAGGCCTGGAAAGGGGAGGAACATTTTAATACAGTTAGAGGGTCACTGAGGCGTAGATGGAACACTGAGAAGGTTTCTCTAAACTAGGGTAACTGAATGACCAAGTGTGACCCTCTAAATAGTCCAGACCCTCCCTCCAGGACTAGATGGAAACAAAACTAGCATCTGACTTGAAGAGGTTAGAAGATGGGCCCATGCGTCACCAAGCTCTGTTCTCAAGCTCTTGAAATACCCCCATTGTACCCTCCTGGAACCAGCAGAGAATCCTGACATCACCAGCCAGGGTGCGTGTGAAAAGCAGGCAGTGCGTCCCTTTTGGAGCACTTAGCAGCTGCGATCAGGCCTCCTGTTCTCAGGCCACTGGGGGAAGCACAGTGGACGGGTGTCATGGTTGGGATGAGAGGATGCACATGAGAGCCCTCCTGACCTCTGCGGGGCGGGCCTGCTCAGATGTGAGCCTCATTCCCACATCTTCTAGCTTCCTTCCCTTCTTCTAAAGACCCCCTTTGTCCCTCTATTTTTAATCTAGAAGGCAGCTTTGAGCTTCCAGTTCTATAAATTACAGATTAGCCATCTCTTTGTTTTCTTATCTCCTTCCCAACCCAGCTTTCATGCCCAAAAGGGCCAAGGGAGGCAGATTTGCTAAACAGGAGGCCATTTGGTCCCTGGGATCTACGATGTCACTCCCCAAGGGGGCAGCAGCCTCGGGGACAGCGAGTCCCCCTCCCTCCATATTCCTCAAGGGGCAGAAGGTCAGAACACGTGCGCTTGCATTTGAGGGGTAAGTATAGTACCTGGTGGGTAGGGAGTTATTTAATTAAGACAGAGCAAAATTTTTAACTGAGATGTTTGGGAAATGTACCTATTGAGAAATTTCATATGCAGTCATGTACGTTTGGGATGATTTTATATGTAATGTAATATGCAATGTGAAATGTAATAGAGAGAGAACAGAATGATTTCGTAAGATGAATCAAACCAGATTTGGTTCAGCAAGAAAAATACATTTAAGCACACAAAATGCTCACAAGAGTAGAGATAGATTGTATACTGTTTGGACCTTCTGACAAACACCAGAAAGAGAAGGTGTTAAAACAGAGCTTGTGAAGGGTTTGTGGAGGATGGCCGAGTGCAGCGAGTCCTGGAGCCCATTTGCCCAGTCTGGGAGGGAAAGCCTGGCCAGGAGGCAGTGTCGGGCCGCTGTCCTGACGGCTCCCCGGCCACCCCAAGGAGAGTCAGGCCAGGCAGAGGGGGTATGGCAAACGAGATGGGGCAGGAAAGCCAACAAAATCCCCGTCGTTTAATTACCAGTGAAGGGGACCAAATTCTAGGAACAGAAATGGTTGAATAACTTCTCTCGCTCAGTGCATCACTATGCAGTCATTAAAAAGACTCAGACCCATGTGGCCCGAAATGGAAGAAGATTAACTTGCAGACCAATGTGTAGGGCATGACTCCACGAGTTCTCAGGCCATAAAAGTCAAACATGTGAGAAATGTAATCTTGTTTTTCTCCAACTTAGTTTTTATCTCAATTCCCCACTCTTCCAGGAAGTGTCCTCAAGGGAAGCCTGTCCTCCACGCTGTGGTCCATCCCCTGCAACGTGTGTGCATGTGATGGGCACATCCCAGCAGCCACCTGGGGCCTGGGAAGCCCTGCTCAGCAGAGCAATGAGACGGCGGCACCTGGGCTCTCCCCAAGCCACCAACTAGCCTTGGGCAGGCAGCCTCGAACTTCTTGAATATAAGAAAGGAAGAACTTTTATCCAGTTGAAGCCTTTGATAGTTGGGGGATTTCAGTTACAGGCAAATTTAACCCAGACTAATGTACCCCCTGGGAGCTCCACCAACATCTTGAAGCATCAGACATTGAACCCTCACCTGCAGGGAGGAGGCCGAAGTGGGGTGAACAACAGGACACACTGCCCTTAGCAACCAGGCGCAGGGGGGGTGTTGGTGGGATGGCTCGGTTCCTTCTCCAGCGGAAGCTCGGCGGGTCCCTGCAGGACGCAGATGTGGGGACCAGGTGGCATGGAGGCTGAGACAAACCATAAAATCGGTAGATGGTAGAGGAGGCCTGGGAGTCACATCCAGCTCATTCCAGGGTCGGGTCTCCTCTGTGACATCAGGCTGCTGCTTTACGGCCACGCGGTGCCCCAGGGAGTGAGGCCGACAGGCAGCACTTCCTGCACGGTGGTCACCTGCCCTCTTCAGGCACCGTCCCCGCCCCTCCCGTCCCCACTCCACTCGGCTCCTACCTGGCAGGCGACCCCGTCCCCGTTGCTCGTTTTCTTCCATCTCAGTGGCTGGCTTTCAAAACCCGCAGGGAGAAATCTCTAAAGGTTGGGTTCCAGGCACTGAAGGAAACGTTGGGGCAGGACTGGGGAGGTGATTTTCGAGACCCTCAAATCCCTCCACCTGCTTAAAAGGTTGGCCCTGCTGACCCTCCTCATCGAACAATACGACCAAAATGGCCTCACAAAGGCTTCATTCCTACTGTGAATCCCCATGTGGGCGCTGTCCCCAGCACACCCTGCAGCTGCCTTCGGCCTTTCTGAGAGCCCAAGATGACAGAGGCATACAGCAGGCGCTCAGCACATGCTCGCTGAAGGAACAGGACTTCACTGCTGCCGGGAAGGAGGGGGCCCCTGGCTGCCACGCCCTTTCCAGGAGCTTCTTCTGTTTTCTGAGGCCTGAGTCACACCTCCCGGGCTTTGCAAGTACTCACAAGCCATCTGTGCCCTCCACCCTCCTCTAATGGGATTCACATTGGCTCGTTGTAGCCACAGCGAGGAAGGCAGGAAGGGAAGAGGCCCAACGTCGTCTCTTGACACATAGGAGCTGCTCCTGGGTCTGCAGACACGCAATCCTTCACTGTTTAGACAGACCACACTGTGATGCAAACCTTGTGTTGTTCAAGTAAAGCCTGACCTGCTTCTCTTCCAGAAACAGGGCCATCTAACTTGTCCAGACATGGCTTCTGAGCAGAAAGACAGAGGTTTCTCTCTTGTCTTAACGATGACCCCTCTCTGTCTAAAGCCTTCCTCAGGAATTTTGCCCAAGGATTCTAAGAAAGATTAGAGAGGGCATTTTTAATACACATTTGAAAAACTGATTCAAAGCCTGCAATTTACATATTTGTTACCAGTAAAGAGTATAATTTCGATGGTCAAAAAGATAAGATACAGAGTCAGGGCTTTGCTTGGGAGAAGCTGAAATGAAGCGCTAGGTCCCCTCCATGGGTCCAGATGTGTTTTTGTTTTGCTTATTTATTTATTTATAATCTTTTAATCGAAGTATAGTTGATTTTTAGTTTTTGTGGTTTTTGTGCCAAGGGCACGGTTTCAGGTTTCCAAGTAGCCCACGTCCATTCTCAAGGGAAGGTCAGATGCCATCCAGGACAGAATCCCGAGATCTCAAGTCCCCGAGGCCATCCCCTGGCTTAGCCAATCTGGCCATAAGTGTTTATAAAATGACCACAGGTCTTTGATCATGCCTCCAATTCACATTAGAATCTCTTTTCCCCCAATGTACTCTGAAGGGTGCCCAGTATGTTGTCTTTGTGGTTTGTCTCACACTTAAAGAAATTTAAGTAAAGTTTTTGTGTACTCCAGGAATGAAATCATTTCTTGAACCAGACCTTGAACCAGTTACTACTAACTCACAGTAAACTGAACTCCTCTTTTTGCTATATTTACTGTGATATTCCATAGTTGGCATGAGTTCACCTTCTAGTATCTCCAACAAGAACTAAAAGCAAGAGTGAAATAGAATAAAGTATTCTTAGAATGTAAGTGGCAGAAACGTCTTCCCTAAAAAGCTCACAGTGATCCTGGCCTTTGGATGAGGAGCGTTATGTGTAAGCAGGGATGGGCTGGAGTTTGCTGGAGGAATCACCATGTTTAAAAACCAGGTGCCCTCCAAGAAAGCTACATGTTGAAATACTTTTGCCAACACAAGCACCTACAAATACAAAGACATTTTCTTTCAGAGAGTGAATAAAACAATACTTATTCTAGGAAACCAGTTACGGAGGTCTCTTTTATAACAGTATTTAAATTCTATTGGACCTTCCAAATAATTTAGATAATTAAGTACCTGGTAACCACCAACAGCTCTCACTGGAAAGGATAAGTAGATAAAAGACAGCCAGGGCTCTGAGAGACTTAAAACAAAGAAAATAAAACAAAACAAAGCACACTTAGTGTTCTTTAGAACTGATATTGACTTAGGGGCAGGCAAGTAGGAGGAAAAGCTTAGGGCTTTTGAGCATTTCTTCAGATGATAACTCCGTCCTCATCTCTGCCACCCGGTCCCCAGCGAAGCATCTCTCTCGGGTGCCTGTGAGTTGAATTCTGATGTTTGGATCTGAAGGTAAATCTTGTTTTCTTTGGGCTTTGCTTTCCTGTAGCAATCAAAAATTTAAAATCTAAGTTAAAACACATAATGCGGGACTTTCCTGGTGGCGCAGTGGTTAAGAATCCACCTGCCAGTGCAGGGGACACGGGTTCGAGCCCTGGTCTGGGAAGATCCCGCATGCCGTGGAGCAACAAAGCCCGTGTGCCACAACTACAGAGCCTGCGCTCTAGAGCCCACGAACCACAACTACTGAGCCCGCGTGCCACAACTACTGAGGCCCGTGCGCCTATAGCCCGTGCTCCACAACAAGAGAAGCCACCACAATGAGAAGCCCACGCACCACAACAAAGAGTAGCCCCCGCTCACCGCAACTAGAGAAAGCCTGTGCCCATCAACAAAGACCCAGTGCAGCCAAAAATTAATTCATTAATTAAAATTAATACATTAATTATACATTAATTAAATAAAATACATAATGGCTTGATTAAGAAACTGTTGCAAAGTTGTTCCGAGGAATAGGTCTCAAAAGAAGAGGTGAGAACAAGGACAGCAGGTGACAAAGAAGAGAAGGGTCAGCAGAGACCGCCAGTGACCAGTTCTGGTTCTCTGCCTGTTTTGCTATGGCCTGTGTGTTAAGAACGGTTTCTTACATTTTTAAATAGTTTTCGAAAATCAAAAATAAAATATTATTTCTTGACACTTGGAAATTAGATGAAATCTAAATTTCAACATCCGTAAATACAGTTGTGCTGGAACTCAGCCATGCCCATTTGTTTGTGTACTGCTTGTGGTTGCTTCCGTGCTGAAAGGGCAGAACTTGGCAACAGAGACTGAATGTCCCCAAAGCCAGAAATATTTACTCCCTGGTCCTTTAACAGAAAGAGTTTGCCAACCCTTCACACAGAGCACCTGTTGGGTTGCTGCCTCGCTCCATCACCTGACAGTCAACATTCCATTTTGAAGCTGGGGACTTTGAGGGTATCTGTCATTATTTCTTCCATCTGTAGAATGGGTATGCTAATGACAGGAGCTGCCTCTCAATGTTTTGAGAGGACGGGGTGAGAAGGCACCTGAAACTCAGTGAAGCTGACGCACCGTGAGCCCTCTGTTAGCTAGAGCTACCACTACTCCCATTCCCTGACCTTGTTTCCTGGGAAGTAGGGAAGAAGGTGTCATTGAAATGATCTCTCCGGCAATAGACTGTGGCCACTATTTATGGAATTAGGATAGTGGAGAAAACAGATAATGAAATAAGTGATGATTATACTTTGTGCAGGGCATTATCAAGAACACAGGGTGAACAGGGAGGTGTTGGGCTCAGAGCAGAAGCCCCTGGCCTCACCTGGCAGGCCAGGAATGGCTATGACGATGGAGTGAAGGGACAAACACAACATCTTAAAAGACGACAAAGTGCCTATTAACAAATTATAATGAAACATTTTAAAATCAGGTAGTCAACCTTAGCTATATATGTCTACCACTTGGGACCAAAAAGAAGCTTATTGTCAGCAATTACAAAATGTGTTTACAGTTAAAATAGAGTGTTTGTCCCTTATCAGTACTGAGAAATGCAGATTTCCTCAAAGTGAGGAGCACAGAGGGCCTGAACGGGTATCGACTGTCATTAAAATTTCAGGTTTCCGGGTTCCCCCATTCATTTACCAAGTCAGAAACCTAGAAGGCCCAGGAATCTGCATTCTTCTGCATACTAAGTTGGAGAGTCACTGAGGAAATCACACCATGTGCAAGAAGAGTGGAGAGAATCTAAGATTTATTGAATACCTACTATGCGCCAGGCAATGGATCAGTCGCTATCACCTACTACGCGCCAGGCAATGGATCAGTCGCTATCACCTACTACGCGCCAGGCAATGGATCAGTCGCTATCACCTACTACGCGCCAGGCAGTGGATCAGTCGCTATCACCTACTACGTGCCAGGCAGTGGATCAGTCGCTATCACCTACTACGCGCCAGGCAATGGATCAGTCGCTATCACCTACTTCATCTCATTGAACTTTCAGAGCAACCCTCTCAGTTAAGTATCATTGTGGTTGTTTTTCAGGCGAGGAAATGAAGGTTATAGGGTTGCATGACATTCCCAAAGTCACTTGGCCAAGTAGGCGACCACCGCTGGACTGAACCCAGGCCTTAATGAGTCCACGGAGTCTACTCTCTACTTCCCAGGGACACGTGTGTCCTTACTGTGGGATCCAGAGAACCAAGCCTGTAACGACCACATCATCAAATGCTGTGTCTTTCTTCCTTTCCTTTTTGATGGCTTTAAGGGTAGGACCTGGGACTCCACTGAGCACTTGTCCCCGTCATAGGAATGAAAGTTTTAAGTCATTCTTCTTTGTGAAGAAAGTCACTAAGGAATCTGAACCAACAATCGCTAAAAAGACAGAAGGTTGGTTTAAAAATAGCTTCCAACTCAGAGCTGTTAACTCTGGGGGTGACCTGGGGACCTTGGTGCACCGTGTGGTCAACATCACAGACAAATCGCTCTGTCTCACAGTTTAGACCAGATGACCGTCTGCCCCAGCGCCCAGGGCTCACCTCCGCAGGTTCTCCGCGTCCTTGATGGTCTCTGGCAAAGCGACCCCCTTGGTCTCCGGAAGAAGCAGCGTCATTCCCCCGGCAACCAGCCCCAAAGCCGCTTCAGATGAGACAGATTTCACATGGAGCCATTAGAGCATGGTCAATACCATTTACATACGATGACAGCTAACTAAAGAGATGCCTAGGTAACGCACGTGTGAGGGTCACTTTTAAAAAGTTGGGAACATCTAGAAAATTAAAGCAATAGGATAACTGGGTAAATGGCAGAGTAAGAAAAGGGAATATTGTCTTTGTTTTACTTCCACATAAGTATATAGTTCTACAGTAACTGATGTTTAAGCATTAGGGGGATTTACTGATTCAGGTACTTCAAAAACAATACGGGACTCAATTTTGACTAGTTACTATATATATAAGATACTATATTAATTTAACATAATGTAATGTAGTATTTGTATATACTAACCATAATTTATATATTATCGTTTATATTCAGTAACTATAATATATATTATATACAATAATTTGTTGTAATATATAATAGTATATAATTCATACTTTATAACATACATTATATATAAACTATAACATTATATTATAGTTACTATATATAAATATTATGTTACCATATATACATTTGATATGGAGCCTAGGTGATATGTATGTGGGCAGTGTGGGCCTCTCTTGTTATTCATCACCCCCCGTCGCCCCTCGTGGGTTCGCCTGGGCCCAGGCATGGCAGCTCTCTACATGGGCAGCCGTTTTGCCCTCCTCTGAGTGGTAGGTTTGGGGAGAGGTGGGAGAGTCCCCTCCTCCTTCTCTAACCCAATATAATCAGTAACAAAGCTGATACTAAACTTTGATTCCCATTTGTCCCCTTGTGTCTGCTGTCAATTGTTAAGATCTGGAAGCAGAACAGGGATGATAATCTAGCATCTTCAAACCTCTAGCAATTACATGTTAAATACACAAAAATTGGGAGTCAAATTCATAAGAAACCAGGAGGCTATGTCAAATGTTCTCTCTGATTCTATTGCATAGAATGAATTATTGGACTCCAGAGCCATAGGACATAAACCTCTGGCCCACCTTCTAGGAAGAGCATCTTATTATCTTCCCCGTGAAGCAAGACAGAGTGAACCAGGAGCCAATGAAAGAGCAGACACCATCCTTCCCTTCTGTACACTCGCTGGGGGATATCATTTGCTCATCAAATAGTTCTCGAGTACTCACACTGAGCTGGAAAGAAGGAATAATAAATGTTTCATGAAGTCTTACCGAACAAAATGAGTGGTAAGCCTTGCCAAACCTCCATCAGCCTGAAGACCAGGAAGGGGGTGATGACCCCGCCCAAGTCACACAGGGAGGAACACACCATCACTCCAAGGTTCCTGATAAAATACAGAGAACAAAAAAGATGACATTTCTGTGATTCAATTTTCCAAACGGTAAACTTGTTTTAAAGCAAACACACCATTCCCGAACCTCCAGGGAGGGGAGAGGGGCTGCAGCTAGAGTTAATCACTGATGATTTAATCAATCACACCTACACAGTGTGCCGAGAGGGTGGCAAACCCCAGCTCCACAGGGACAGAAGCACCTGTGTTCAGGACCCTTCCAGACCTTGCCCTGTGTACCTCTTCATCTGGCTGTTTATATCCTTTATAATAAACCAGTAAACGTAAGTGCTTCCCTGAGTTCTGTGAGCCATTACAGTAAATTACTGAACTCAAGGAGGGGGTCATGGGAATCTGATTTATAGCCAGTGGTCAGAAGTGTAGGTGGACAATGCAGGGCTTGCAACTAGCAGCTCAAGTGAGGGCAGTCATGTGGGACTAAGCCCTTAACCTGTGAAGTCTGCACTAATTCCGGGTAGTTAATGTCAGAATTGGATTGTAAGAACTGTTTGGAGATTGGAGAATTGGTTGGTGTCATTAGAGTTCTTTCTTTCACATAGAGGGACAGGGAAGGATAAAGAGAGGATATTAAGAAATGGAGGACAAAGAAAGCCAGAGGGGAAATGTAAGGAAACTGTCTACTTGAAATGACCTCCCTCTTCATCCCTGACAATAGTCTTTGCTCTGAAATCTACTCTGTCTTATATGAATATAGCCACTCTGGCTTTCTTTTTATTAGTGTTCACATGGAATATCTTTTTCCATACTTCTACTTTTAAACTATCTCTGCCCTTAAATTTAAAGTTAGTTTCTTGTAGACAGCATACAGTTGGGTCTTTTTTTTTGCCAATCTGATATCATTTTCCTTATCTCTGAAAGACTTTTACATTTTTTGTAGTACAGGTCTGCTTGTGATGAATTTGTTCAGCTTTTATATATCTGAAAAAGTGTTTATTTTCCATCCATTTTTTGAAAGATTATTTTTTGCTGAGTCAAGAATTGTAGGTTGGGGGCTTCCCTGGTGGCGCAGTGGTTGAGAATCTGCCTGCCAATGCAGGGGACACAGGTTTGAGCCCTGGTCTGGGAGGATCCCACATGCCACGGAGCAGCTGGGCCCGTGAGCCACAATTACTGAGCCTGCGCGTCTGGAGCCTGTGCTCCGCAACAAGAGAGGCCGCGATAGTGAGAGGCCCGCGCACAGCGATGAAGAGTGGCCCCCGCTTGCCACAACTAGAGAAAGCCCTCGCACAGAAACGAAGACCCAACACAGCCATAAATAAATAAATAAATAAAATTTAAAAGAAAAAAAAAAACTCTAGGTTGACACTTTTTCTTTCAGTACATCAAAGATGTCGTTCTACCACTTTCTTGTTTGCATTGTTTCCAATGAGAAATCTACTGTCCTTATTATCTTTGTTCCTTTTTCTGATGTCTTTTTTCTCTGACTGCTTGTTAAGATTTTTGTGATGTGACTTTCTTGACGTTGTGTGTGTGTGCTCTGGGTCAGTTTGTCCTGTTACACAGCATGCCACTTCAAATTATAAATCCAAGCATTCTTTTATTTTCAGACATTTTTTTCAAGTTTTTTTTTTTTTCTTGAAGTTCTTTTGTTTCATTATTTCAATTATCTTCTTGGGAACATATGTATATACATGATCTCTAAGTCTTTTAAACTCTGCTTATTTCAATCTTACTCTGCAATTCTTAGGCCTGTCTTGCCTTTCCTTTACTATATCAGTTCTCCTTTGTACTGCTTTCAAAGTAGTTTTCATTTGTCAAATATTTTAATTTTTCTTTTTGTTTTTTTTTAGCCTGAGCTGACTTCATCTATTGTCTTATCACATAGTCTCCCAAGAACTTGCATCTCTGCTTTACACTCTTATTTTATAGAGATGATTGATTCATTAATATTTTGCATTTAGTTATAGTATATTTGGCCACACTTTTTATTTGCTTTCTGACAATATTTTTCCCTGTGCATTTTCTTCCTTTGCCATTTGCTTTTCCTCTTCCTTTCCCCCTTTCATCTCATGATATATTTGTATAGCTCCTGGGCAAGTTACTTTTTAACTTCTTCTTCTTCTTTCAGTACTATGATTTCTTCCTGTATCAGCTATTTTAGAAGGATTTGAGGGGAGGGGCATGTTCTAGGTTACTAGAAATTTTCTTTCTGACCAGGGTTGTCTGTGATTAGATGCTTTGGCCTCTCTTATCCCTAGTCTACAGGGGCTAACAGTACAGGACTTCTCACCCTGCAGGGTCTCTCTCTTCCACCCCACCTCACAGCACACTGCTCCCTCAAAGGTTCCTGAATGTTCTCCCACAGCCTTGCCCTCCCTGCCTCATCTCCAGCCACACAACACCCAGGGAAGGAAGCATATGCCCCCAGCCCTGCCTCCTCCCTGTTATTGCAACAAGGGCTTGTGGGTTAGACCCTTCAATGTACACATCCTACTTTGGAAAACCACTGGCCTTGTCTCAAATCTGCTGTCACGGTGAGCTTCCCTGGAGTCTTCCAGACCCTCTTAGACTCACTGCATTAGGCAGCCCTTCTTCTTCACTATTGTCTTTCAGGGTCATCCTAGTTTCAAAAATGGCATTTGCATTTTTTTTTCTTCTGTTTCTCATTCTTCTAATAGCGTTAGTGGGATTTCCAAGAGGAGGAAAAATAGACACCATTATTTTTTTTACAATTTTAAGAAAATAAGTCTTAAAAAGAGAGAAAAATTTGATAAGCACACAGAAGCTAGACGAAGTGAAGAACTAGTCCCCTTCTTTAAAATTCATATATTTGTGATACTTCATTCATTCATTCTACAAGCACCAGGTGACTGGTTAGTATAGCTACAGAACAGTTGCAGGAGGTACAGAGAGGTATGATATGTAGTTCCTGCTTTCAAGGAGCTCGTAATATAGTGATGAGGTAAAGATAGGAGGATGATTTTCAATACAAGGCAGAGCATACTGATGCCAAAAGAATGTTCTTGACAATACATGTTGCAGACAGCTAGAAGGAGGGTGCTGTTCAACTCTAAAGCCTCCTGTGAATAAGAAGCAGGGTCAAAATGGTTTAACTAGAAACTGTTTGCACTTGAAGTGTTTATAAAGTAATAATCCCTTTTTTCCAATTTCAATTTGATTCAATTGATTGAAAATACCGAAACTTTCATGACTGCCTTACTTTTGTGTGTGGTGTGTGTGGATCAAGTTTAAGTTATTTCTGAACATCTGGCCTCCCTTCCTAATTACTGAGAATCCTCATCAAACTGACTCTCTGCACAAATGGTCAAGGGCTCCTTGAGGACACGTCACTTGGCCTTCCTCCACCCAGGACCAGGCACTCAGTACCTTCGGCAGTTTACATTCTGAGTCAGTCCCCTGGGTCCAGTGGCCATGACAATGGAATTGTTTGGCCCGGCTATTTTAGACTCGGCTCAGAACTGCCAGATGTAGGTTTTTCTCTTTCATTTGTCTTCGTCTCTTTGTACTCATTCCAAGCAACCTTTTCCAGATGAGAATATGAGAGAGGGCCTTTTAACGAAGGGATGGGCAGGAGAGAGGAAAGAGTGACTCAGAGTCACCTTTGTGTCTCCTGGCTTAGGGAGGGGTTCTGAGAGCTTCCTGGTGTAAGAGGAGGATGGGGAGCTGGAATATTTCTTAGACTTCGCTGGTCTGATGACATGGGGAGAAGAAACAATCTATACAGAGGGAAAAATGAGTTTAAGGAAATCTGCCAAGTTCTAACAAAGATCAGAATTAAAGCTTTAAATAAAGTGGTTAATTACTTTTACAATAAAAATGCTCTTCATTTAAACTAAGTCGTCTAAGATACAGATGATAATAAGTCCATGCAAAGACGCTCAACATTATTAGTAATTAGGACAATGTAAATCAAAGTCACAATAATAGCTCTTTCCATGCCGATACCGCTCTCGCAAACATGGTGAACATTCCTAAAACCCGCCGGACTTTCTGTAAGAAGCGTGGCAAGCACCAACCCCACAAAGCGACACAGTGCAAGAAGGGCAAGGATTCTCCGTATGCCCAGGGAAAGCGACGGTATGACAGGAAGCAGAATGGCTATGGTGGGCAGACTAAGCCGATTTTCCAGAAAAAGGCTAAAACTACAAAGAAGATTGTGCTGAGGCTTGAATGTGTTGAGCCGAACTGCAGATCTAAGAGAATCCTGGCTATGAAGAGATGCAAGCATCTTGAGCTGGAAGGAGATAAGAGAAAGGGCCAAGTGATCCAGTTCTGAGCTTCATATTTTGTTTTGTTATGAAGACAATAAAAATTTGAGATTGTTTACTTCGTTTAGTTTCAACTGCTTAGTTATTTTTTTGGAAGGGAAATAAACTAGTGCCATCAATAAAATTCTCCTTGGGGGGGGGGGAGAGTCACAGTAATACCACCATTTCCAAGAATTACTTATTTTTTTAAAAGCTGGCGATACCAAGGACTGATGAGGATGTAGAACGACCAGCTCTCTCACGCGCAGCTGGTGGAACAGGAAATGGTGCGGCCACTTTGAAAAACATTCTGACAGTTTCTCATGAATTTAAACACACATCCACCACGTGACCCACTCCTAAGAGAAATGAAGACGTATGTCCACTCAAAGACCTGTATGTGAATTCTTACTGGCAGCTGTATCGTAATTACCCCAATCTGGAAAGAGCCCCAACCTCCATGAGCTGGGAAATGGACAAACACATCGTGGTACATCTTCCACACACGGGACACTACTCAACAAGAAGAAGGAACGAAGCGCTGATACACGCCACAGCGTGGACGGGTCCCCTGATGCCAAGTGAAAGAAGCCAAACACAAAAGGCTACCCTCTCTGTTATTTCATTTACGTAACATTCCGGAAAAGGCAAAACCATAGGGAGAGAAATCAGACCAGTGGTTGCCAGGTACTGGAGGTGGGAGGGGAGAAGATGGACCACAGAGGGATATGAGGAAGCATTTGGAGGTGATGGAAATGTCTCTATATTACATTGACTGTGATGGTGGTGAAACGAATATAATCAACACTAATCAAACTGTACCTTTTAGGGGGAATTTTGCTCTAAGAAAATTCTACCTCAACAAACCTGATTTTAAACAATGAGTTCTCTAGGCCTGTTGCTATGTTTACAGAGTCATCGTGGGAAAAGCGTCAGCTTCAAGGTCAGGAAGAAGCGGGTTCTTGGTTGCCAAGAGGGTGAGGGGGTGGGGGAAGGACAGACTGGGAATTGGGGATTAGCAGATGCAAACTATTATATATAGAATAGATAAACAAAAAGGTCCTGCTGTAGAGCAAAGGGAACTATATTCAATATCCTGGGATAAACCATAATGGAAAAGAACATGAAAAAGAGTATATATATATATTATGCATAACTGAATCACTTTGTTGTACAGCAGAAATTAACACAACATTGTAAATCAACTATACTTCAATGAAAGAAAGAGAGAGAGAGAGAAAGGAAGGAAGAAAGGGGGGAAGGAAGGAAGGAAGGAAGGAAGGGAGGAAAGAAGGAAGGAAGGAAGGAAGGGGGAGGGAGAGAAAGAAAGAAAGAAAGTGGGTTCTTGTCTGGGCCCTGCCACTTTCTAGCTGTGTGACTCTTGGAAGGTCTCTTTCCCTTTGTAAACCTCAGCTTTCTCCTATGTAAAATGGGGATCACAATGATATTATAGGATGACCTGCAGCCCATGTCTGGCAATGCTCTGTATGTCACTGTACAAATATGAACTGCTCTTAAGCAAGTTATGTCCAGAGGTGTCAGTGGAGCTGCGGAAGTTTAGACAACTGGTCGGCACCAAGGACAGGGTTGAACCTCAGCCTCCCACGCACCGCCCAGGGCTCTCTCCTCTGTGCCAGAAACCTTTTCTCTTGCGCTGGCCCTCCATACAGGACACGATGCGACCCTTAGCCCACTGAACCTGCGCATTTCACCTTCTCTACCAGATTAGGCGAGGGCCCTGTCTTTGATGCCCAGCCCCCATCTCAATGTCAAACAATCCACCCTTGGGGCATCTTGGCGGATGGTCCTCACGGAGCCTGGCTGGCCCACAGCTCTGCCAGCGGCCACCCAGCCCATACCACGGTGCACTCACCTGAGGAACGTAGGGTACAACTCAGCATTCACCAAACACACCATCTGGAACGCGAGGGTGATTCCCATTCGGCCAACACAAGCTACCACGATATTCAACCAGTGCAGATCTGGAGAAGAAACACACAGAGGGTGTGGAGAGCAAGTGAGGACTGTGCCCATGGAGTTGCCGGGAGAAGCCATGAGTGGAACCTTGGACTTCAGAGCTGGAAGGGCCGGAAAGATTGTCTTATCTGACCCCTCCATTGTGGATACGTAAACTGAGTCCTGAAAGGTTTGGGGACTTGATGATGAGGGGGAGGCCCCACTGGGCAGAGGGACAAATGTGCTTTTCGAATCTCAGCTCGGCCTCCCGTCAGCTGTGGGACCTGGCAAATTTTTTTTTTAATTAATTAATTTATTTATATTTTGGCTGTGTTGGGTCTTCGTTGCTGCGCACAGTCTTTCTTTAGTTGCGTCGAGCAGGGGCTACTCTTCATTGCGGTGTGTAAGCTTCTCATTGTGATGGCTTCTCTTGTGGTGGAGCATGGGCTCTGGGCGCACAGGCTCAGTAGTTGTGGCACGTGGGCTCAGTAGCTGTGGCTCACGGGCTCTAGAGTGCAGGCTCAGTAGTTGTGGCGCACGGGCTTAGTTGCTCCGCAGCATGTGGGAACTTCCTGGACCAGGGCTCGAACCCGTGTCCCCTGCATTGGCAGGTGGATTCTTAACCACTGCGCCACCAGGGAAGTCCACGATTTACTTCTTCATGCTTCAGTCTCCTCAGCTGTAAAATGGGGATAATTTTACCCAGCTTATAGGTTGTTGTGAGATTTAGAGATAATACATGTCAGATGTGCGCCGTGACCACTCCCTAAGTGTTGGCTTTTTAATTATCGTGCGAGAGTGCCGTTGCTGGCACGGCGCCTGAAACGTAACAGGTCCCCAGCAGCGTGGTTCCCTCGGGCAGAAGTCCTGGAGCTGGTAGACCAGACTTCTCATCCTCAGTCTAGTGCTCGTTTCCCAACACATTTTTTAACCCGAACATCTTTCAGAGCAGTCTGAGAATATGAGGAAAGTGAACCCTCGTCTCCTCCCAGCAGACTGCTCTCGGTTCTTGATCAGCTGAAGGTACAGGAAGCCCTCTCCTTCCTGGGGAGCCATCAGAGCATTAGGCACCATCATCCGCTTCACCTGGTTGTTAGATGTTTACCCAAACACTAAACCACCAGTGGCCCCTGAGACAGGCCAGGTCACTAACAAAGCCTCTGGGGTCACAGACAGCGTGTCATCTTGACCCTTGTCCCCATGAGCCGGCTACTCATGGAAGGCATGCTTCCTTCACTCCACCAGCATGAGGCTCCCGGGAGAGCGGACCCGGTGGCCCTAGGACCGAGATGGCCCAGGGCCAGCATAGTCTCTCCAGGTCTCGGCTGCCCTCCGCCTGGTGGAGAACCCAAGCCAAGCCTTTAGTTACGGACCACACCTCCCAGCTCCCAAAAGATAGAAGATAAAGGAATTCACTCAGATATCTAGAGGGGGGCCCTTGTCACAAATTCTGTGGCCTTTGATCGATTTGGCAAGATGCTCTACGGGACATGCACAGCATCCCTGCCCTCAGAGAACTGCGCTGCCTCTGCCAGGCCCCGGGCCACTCTCCTCAGCAGCCAGAGGGCCCAGTTAGAACCGCAGTCCTGCCGCGTGGCCGCCCCGGGCAGACCCAGGTGGTTTCCTTCCATGCTCGGGATAAAATCCACGCTGGCATCGCCTGCTAACTCCTGACCTCACTCTGGCTGTCCTCGCCCCTGCCTGCCCAGTCCGAGCACAGGGTCCAGCGGCTCCTCCCCCAATGCCCAGCTCTCCCCATCCAGGAGGTCCTCGCTCTTGCCGTTCCCCTGCCTGCAAAGCTCCTTCCCCGGATGTTTCCATGGCTCATCCCCACTTCATTCAGGTTTCCTAAGGCCACCTTTGACCACCATACAAAGAATTATCGCCCCGTCCCTCTTCCTCCTTCTCTTTTTCATCTAGAACATAAGCTGCACAGAACAGAAACTTTCTCTGCTTTGCTCACATCTGAGATCCTAGGGCCGAGATGCCTGCTACACCAAGTGCATAGAAGGTAACTGAAATATTTCCTTGTTGGGGTGGGGTGGGGGGCGGGTGGCAGTGAAGGCTTATCATCTAATGTGATGAGGACTAAATGGGGCAAGTGGAGAGGGTGGGCACTGGGAGGAGGGTCCTGGGGGGCGCAGGACAGAGGGGGTGATACCTAAGCTCCCTCTCAGCTTAGGCATCACCTAAGGTTTATCCCTGAGGTGAGAAACAGTCTCAGACCTCAGGCTCCCTCTCAGCACTCCACGCTGTTACTAAAAAATAAAAATAAAAATCTGCCCATTCATTCCATTTTACCAGCATTCCAGAAGAAGGGAGACGGGGAGAAAATGGGTAAAGTCGATTTCAGATGCACTCTGCCTCTTTTCCTGTCTTCTTTGTTCTCTCTCCACGAAAGGAGGGAGAAAAGAACTTGAGTTATCTTTTTCCATCTCTTTACATTTCCAGCCTGATCTATAGAACCTGGTTCTTGAGAATACAGATTTTACAGGACGTTTCCCATAATATCTTATCCAAAAGCCTGCCAAAACAACTCAAACCAAAGAGCTCAGGGCACAAGCAATAAAAACTGAGAAAATAGCAAATCTGCCTTCGTATTTTTTTAACATTTCCAAAAGTAACAGATGAGAAAGGCAATTTATGTACTTAAATTAAAACCACCCAAATGATTCTGCTTTGGCTTATCTTGGATTGCTAAGAATTATGGAGTGAAGCACACAGGTACCAAAATGGCTGGTGTTAGAAAGACTAGCAATACCAAGCGTTGGTGAGGGTGTGCAACCATGGGAATGCTCATGCGTCACGGTGGGAGTGTGAATTGGTCCAACCATATGGAAAGCTGTCTGGCTATATCTGCTAAAACTAACATACGTCCCCCTCGCAGCAAGGGAAATGAGCGTCCACGGAAAGATGTGCCCGAATGTTCACTGCAGCCTTAATCCCAATAGGCAGACCCTGGAGGCCACACAACTGTCAATCAACAGTGGCGTGGAGACATAGTGGGGTATTCATACACTGGGATGCTTCACGATAAGGAAAAAGTACGAACTTCACTCTCGTGACAACGTGGACGAACCTCGTGGACGTAAGGATGAGCAAATGAAGTGAGGCCATACAGAGTACGCGTGGTATGGTTCCGTGTGTATGAAGTTCAAGAACAGTCAGCATTAATCTGCAGTGGCAGAGACCAGAGCAGTGGTGACCCACGCAGGGGTGGTGAATACTGATGGTCAAGGAGGGTGAGGAAACCTTCCGAGATGTTGGCAATGTTCTTTATCTTTTTGTAGGTCATGGTGCCCAGGCACACATACATGTAACAATTCACTGGCTTGAACACTTATAATGGGCTCATTGTACGTATGTTATACCTCAATGTAAATGTTTTAAAAAATGATTCTAAACTCAGGTAATGCCTTGTCTTTGTTCCTGTTCCAGAGGCTTATGAAAGCGTTAACACACTATTCCCACAATTCAATGACCCAGAAGATGATGAAAGTGGACCACTCACCGTGTGAGATAAAGATCATGAGGAAGCAGGCCGCCCCCACCACCAGATTGGACCCGGCCAGCGGGTAGAGGCGGCCGAAGCGCTCGATGGTGACGAGGATGATGAAGGCCGCCGGGAATTCGACCAGAGCAGAGTAGAAGAAATCCAGATAGAGGTTCCCGCCGGTGACGCCCATGTGCATGATGAGGCCCTGGTAGAGAACGGAGCTGGTGAACCTGAGCAGGGAGGAGAGGCCGGGTCAAAGGCAAGCTCCTCAGAAGAGGAGAGATTTAGGATTCTGGCTGGGAGGATAAAGGACACTGCGAGCTGGATGTAGAATGTTCTAGAGCAATATGAGAAGAGGGGGATCAAAATCAAGAAAGGTGCCCTTGAGGGGCCCTCGATGAGACCCTCCTTTCACAATTTATGTGAGGGTGTGACTTACAGGATAGGTTCACGTTTTCGAGAAATGGCAAACAATGGTAGCTACTGTTTACTGCGCACCTGGGTGCTGGCCCTGCTCTGAGCACTGCACGTGCCCTACCTCATCAGATGCTCCAACGGCCTCCAAGGGGAAGGGCAGGAGAAGGCAGTGGTGAGTGAGCAGTTTCAGGAATCAGACTGTTGTGTGAGCTGTGTGGTCTTAAGTAAGTTAACTAACCTCTCTGTGCCTCAATTCCTTCAGCTGTGAATTTGGGTTGTCTTGAGAATTCATGGAGGTAATGGACAAAAAGTGCTCAGTATAGCTCCGGGCACATAGTGGGCACTCGGTGAAGATGAGATTTTACTGCTGTCATTGTTGTCTTTCCAAGGGCAAGGATCCAGAGCACAAGAGGGTGGAGAAGTCGGCCAAGTCTTTCCAACTCCACAGTGGTCCTCCCTCCACACATCACACCATCTTTACCAGGCATTATTCCCTTACTCTTTTTACCTCATATCCCGCTGCACGACCCCTTCATCCATTTTCGAGGAAAGAATAGCCATGTTACAGAAAATGGCACAGAGACCGACGGGGACCAGCACAGTCACTCCCACTCAGGGGAAAGTTTAGAGAGTCCCATGTGTCACTTTTGGTCAAACTACATAATTTTGGAACATTGGATGATTCTATTGGTACAGCTGTTCCTCACTATCCTTTGGGGCTTGGTTCCAGGAACCCCCAGGATACCAAAATCCAAGGATGCTCAAGACCCTTGTATAAATTGGCATAGTATTTGCATAGAACTTATGCACATCCTCCCGTATACTTGAAATCATCTCTAAATAACTTATTATACCTAGTATAATGTAAATGCTATGTAAATAGTTGCTGGCATGCAGCAAATTCAAGTTTTGCTTTTGGGGACTTTCTGGAATTTTTTTCAGATATTTTTGATCTGCAGTTGGTTGAATCCCCAGATGCAGAACCTGCAGATATGGAGGGTCGACTGTATTTACACTGTGAGAAGAGATTTAGGTGGATAAGAAATTATTTTCTTGTAGACATGCCAATTGCCCATCAGCTCCAAAACTGAGATCACAGCGGACGTTTCTCATTACTATACCCCCTGGTTTTATAAAGCTGTACCCAGAGAAGCATGGGATGCTTTTGTTTCTAGTCCTAAATTATTCCTGGTTGAACCAAAGGGTCAAGAATACAAGAAGAGGGGCTTCCCTGGTGGCGCAGTGGTTGAGAATCTGCCTGCTAATGCAGGGGACACGGGTTCGAGCCCTGGTCTGGGAGGATCCCACATGCCGCGGAGCGGCTGGGCCCGTGAGCCACAATTGCTGAGCCTGCGCGTCTGGAGCCTGTGCCCCGCGACGGGAGGGGCCGCGATAGAGAAAGGCCCGCGCACCGCGATGAAGAGTGGCCCCCACTTGCCGCAACTGGAGAAAGCCCTCGCACGAACCGAAGACCCAACACAGCCAAAAATAGATAAATAAATAAATAAATAAATAAATAAATAAATAAATAAATAAAAGAATACAAGAAGAGGACTTCCCTGGTGGTCCAGTGGTTAAGAATCCGGCTTCCGATGCAGAGGACGCAGGTTCGACCCCGATCGGGGAACTGAGATCCCACATGCTGCGGGGCAACTAAGCCCACGCGCCACAGCTACTGAGCCCACTCATCCTGCATGCTGTAACAAAGATCCTGTGTGCCACAACTAAGACCTGACTCAGCCAAATAAATAAATATTTTTTAAAATGTAAATTAAAGAAAAAAAAAAAAAAGAATACAAGAAGGAAGGCACTGGCAGCAACTCAGTGAGTTAAGATGAGCCCGGTGGGATCCTCCATGCTGGTTAGCTTAGACGGTTAAATGGGAACGGTCACCTTTAACCCATAAAGAGACTGGTCCAAGAGAAAGGAATGGAGAACCCTGATTTTTCTGTCCAAAAAGACCCCCAAAAAACAAACAAAAAACTAGCAACAGTTAATAAACGTGCAGGGCTGCCATCTTTTGGCAGGACCCATGAATTGCACGCACACATTAAAATACAAACAGCAATTTGTAGTCGTCAGGCATAAGCCCTTTACACATATTATCTCATTAATTCTTTTTTTTTTTTTAAATATTTATTTATTTATTTATTTATTTATTTATTTATGGCTGTGTTGGGTCTTCGTTTCTGTGCGAGGGCTTTCTCTAGTTGTGGCAAGCGGGGGCCACTCTTCGTCGCGGTGCGCGGGCCTCTCACTATCGTGGCCTCTCTTGTTGCGGAGCACAGGCTCCAGATGCGCAGGCTCAGTAATTGTGGCTCACGGGCCTAGTTGCTCCGTGGCATGTGGGATCCTCCCAGACCAGGGCTCGAACCCGTGTCCCCTGCATTGGCAGGCGGATTCTCAACCACTGCGCCACCAGGGAAGCCCCTATCTCATTAATGCTTCCAACAGGCCTGTGAGTATCATTACATCCACTGGCTGATGAGGAAACTAAGTCACAGAGATCACGAAGCTTCCTGACAGTCACACAGCCAGGAAGTGACGGGCACCCCTCCCGAGATGCTGTGATGAATGGAGAGGATGGGGGGAGGGCAGGGGGAGGGGAGGGGACAGTAGGAGAAGGAGTCCAGGGGCCAGATCACATGAGCCCTTGTAGGAAGGAATCTGGTTTTCTTCTCGGTGGATTAGGAAGCCAGTGAGGACGTGGACGAGGGGGTGACCCGGTCTGTGACCTTTGCCTGCTTTGTGTCCCCTGAGGGGGACAGGAGTGGGAGCAGACCACCAACGAGGAGGCTACTGCAACAACACAGACGAGAGATTACGACACTCAAACAGGGACCTAAGAGTGCAGGTGATGAGAAATGGCAGAGTCTCAGTATATTTTCAAGACAGAGCAGAATCTGCCCAAGGATTGCGTGCAGGGGTGTAAGACAGCAGAGGGGACAAAACCGCCACCTTGACAGGAGTGCTTAGGGGATGGGAGTGGGCCGTGGAGTAATATAGGAGGGGAGCAAGCCTTCTTATCTGCAGCGTCCCGGGCCTCCACACTGAAGAGACACTGCTGAGTCAGATACTGAGCGTCATGAGAAATGCACCAGGCACCTGGGGTGTTCGCAGAGGCCCATCACGTAGCGGGGCACAGGACTCCTGGGCCAGCCCGGAGACGCAGTGACCGGGGCTGCCAGGACAGGGTGAGGTTAGCCTGGCGTCTGAAGAACTTGGGATGGCTTCTGTGGAACAGTGGTCATTCATTCAACCTTCAGCAAATATTTACCGAGGGTGCCAGGGGCTGCCCTCTTGGTTGGAACCCTTATTTCATGGAAGGGCAGACAAGTGCAGGGCAGCAGAGCAGCTCCAGTGGAAGGGGAGCCCAGGGTCCAGCTACTCAGCCCAGGTGTTCGGGGAGTAACTGCATAACCTCCCTCGTGCTGAGCAGAAAGCCCTGATGTCGGGAGCTGACCCGGCACCCCTTGGGGAAAGAGGGTGGAGACCCCGTCTCCAAGTAGCTATCTGGGAGGCGGATGCAGCCCTGCGGGTGTGCGGGGGGTACGTGGGTGAAGCTGGATGTGGATGTGAGTTTCCTAATCGGGGGCTGAAAAAAAGCACTGATGCTCTCATCGGGGTCTATAAAGGTCTTAGATGCGAAGAAGGGCTCTTCCTCCTTGAAAGCATCAGGGGCCACTGACATCTCGTCCACCTTCTGACGCTATGTCAAGACTTGGCTACTCCCCAAAGACGAGACATGTGGGATTTGAGGCAACCTTGAGAACCCTCCGTCCAGCTTACTGTTGACCTCTCCTATGTAAGAATGTCTTCTTCCTAAAATGAGGCCCTTCCTCTACTATGCAATCCTCAAGGGAGAAATCAGGTGTCTTTTTAAGGGCTCTTTGACCACTGGAAAACCATCTGGAAATTCCTTTTCATGCCTCTCTTTTTCCACCTGAGTTGTTCCACTGCCTTTAACTTGCACCCGGGTATGCAGGTAAGCCCACCACTTCCATGTGGGGACAGGCGTCGGAAAGGCCCCTTACCACAGGTACATCAGGATGAAGGTGTGCTTCCTCAGGTGCGGCGTGCGGAACAGGCCTGCAAACGAGGGGCTCAGCTTTTCAGTGATATCCTCTTCGAGAGACAGCATCTAGGAGGGAGTCAGGGCGTCAGCTGCGTCCAAGCTGCCGTGAGCAGGAAACGCCATCAGAGCCCCCTTTCCCAGCCCCCGCCCCGAGGTCGGTCCTCACGTGGCTGCCCGCCACACCCATCACCCCAGATGTCACCAGTGCCCTCTTGCCTCCCAAGGCAGCCCCACAGGCATGCTCCAAGTCATAAATGCAACCCAAAGTTCAGTGACGGGAGAAACCCT
Source organism: Balaenoptera acutorostrata (assembly GCF_949987535.1). Lineage (NCBI taxonomy): Eukaryota > Metazoa > Chordata > Mammalia > Artiodactyla > Balaenopteridae > Balaenoptera > Balaenoptera acutorostrata. The sequence continues at coordinate 7,807,138 of NC_080077.1, forward strand.
TTGCTAGCTCGTCACCTTTAGATCAGGAGGAGGCAATTTCCCATTCTTTTGGGCTATGTGGTCCATTATCTTCACTGCTTGAGTGTTTCTCTTTTGTGATAACAGCCATCGGGGCGACTCGGGCACAAACCTGTGGACACAGATCACCACCACTTCTCATTTTCTCCAGAGCTCATCTGACGTTAAGCCCCGATCAGAGCCATGCTGCTGCTCGGCGCAGCCCGCCCTCCTCACGCTGGGACTGTAATTCCTCAAGCGTCTGGTGGGTGAGGATCTGGGGCCACTGCGTGCTGGCCCAGGGAGCCCACACAGGAGCTCTGTGAGTCACTCGTGCTCTTAGTGCCACCTGCTAAGATTTACGGACCAGAAGAGAACCATCGCTTCCTGTGTAGCCTTCATCCGATGGGGCGGGGGTCCCATTCTCTCCTGGAAGCCAGCAGCCCTTCTCCCCACCCCAGGAAATCTCTCACACATAATAGATGTTCCACACGCCCCACCCCTTGCGATACAGCACATGTCTCCTTGTAAGACAGAGGCTATTGAACACGTCTCAAAATATTTCCAAAACAAAATAAACTACAGTCAATTTTTTTTAGCATCAGATACACCATGGTGTCTATTTCAAATGGGACAAAGATGTTATAAAGTCAAAGACTGGGAATCTCTGGTCATCTGAAAACACACAGGTAGAGTCTCACCCAAGCCAGCCATCGGGACTCAGCCAGGGGGTCCCGTCGCTGGAGGGCCCCTTGTTTCGTGCTGACAAGGAGGGAGCAGGCCCTTCCTGAACGGGAGTGTACTTAGAGCCGCAGTTTTGAGAAACTGGGTGGACTCGATGCCGCCCACGGATAAGATCTGCCCGCAGCAACACGGTGACAAAAGCTGCATGGACGCGATCGCTCTCTCCACACACCTCCCCGCTACCACGCACCCCCGCTTCCCTCTCCCACGATAAAAACTCATCTGTCTAGCTGTTCCTCCCTTCACCCCGCCAAGGGCTGACAGCTAATGAGATTAACAGCTCACTTGAACGGGTTTTGTTCATAACGGTTTAATGTGCGCACTCCGCAAAGATCCTTCCATCCCTTCACTCACTCGACAAACAGCAGGTGCCTACTTTGTTACTCGGTGCACTTCCGTCTACTCGTAGCATCCCAGCCTCTGTCTTGGGGACGCGAAGTGAAAGAAGCTCTGTTTGAGGGCAGCTCCCCCGGGGCATGAGGGCTACCCTGGGACAGAACTCCCCAAATGTCACAGATGGCTGTAAGCCTCAGGCCGCCGGGAAGACGGGGTCCCCGCGAGGACACAGTACCAGTAGCACAGCAGGAGGAGGAAGGTGGGCAGAGAGACGGCCAGCTGGAGCCAGCGCCAGTGAGGGACCGCGTAGGCCAGCCCGGAGAGCAGCACGAGCCCCACCGTGAACGCCACCTGGTAGAGGATCGCCACCGTCCTTCTGTAGCCCAAGCCCACGAACTCTGTGACTGAAACAGGAGAAACGTCACTGGAAGCCAGGGGGGCGCGCCCCCAGCCTCCTCCGTGCCCTTCCCCCTCCTCCCCACGAGGCCCCCGGTCCTTTCGTCCCGGCTCTCCTCCAGCCGCGCCTTTTCTAAACCCCCCATCTGCCGTCTGGAGTTCTCCTTTTCACGCGGCAGGATTCAGTCTGCCGGGATCTCTTCCCCGGAGCTTTCCTCCCATCGGCTCCAGGCCGAGCTGGACTATCTTCCACGACCCCCGGGGTGCTCGTTAATTTCACCACCATCTTTGGGTGCCCGCCAGGGACCTGGCCCTGTTGTGGGTGTTTGGATGTATGGTGATCTCAGTCGGCAGAGTCCTGCCCTCCTAACCCCGCATTCTCGTGAGAGATGGTGGACGACACACACAAGGGAGTAAATCACAGCCGGGGCATAACGCGATGCGCGCTGTGCGGAGAGAAAAGGTAAATGGCCCAAGGGGATTCAGGAGAGTCCAGGGTGGAGGGGTTGCGGATTTTCAGAGAGCAGTGGGGTGGAGCTCGTGCCTGAAATTTGAGCCAAGACCTGCAAGAGGTGAGGGAGTTAGCCGAACACAGAAGGGCGAAGCGAGTTCCAGGCAGAGGAAACAGCAGCGCGGTGGCCCTGTGGACGAGGACCCCGTCAGTGGGGCAATGCGCGCTCCTGGGGGGCCTCGCAGGCTTGCCGAGAACATTGGCTTCCACTGCGGGACACGCAGAGCCGCTGCGGCACGGGGGTGACGCGATCCCGCGTCTATTAAAGGCTCACTGTGCTGTTCCCTGTAGGGGCCACAGGGAGTCCGCCGTGGAGGCGAGCTGAGGCTGGTGTCTGGGAGCCGTGGAAGCAGCAGAGGAGTGAGATGGCTGGGCTTCCGGAGGTATTTTGAAAGTAAAGGGGGCAGCAGGGCTGGGGAGGGGGGCACAGGGGGAACAGGCTGGGGGATGGGCGAGGACAGTCTCCTGGGTCCTGCCACGTGGAGGGGTCAGGGAGCAGAGGAGGAGCCAATCGGACTGCGCAGGAGCCGCGTGCGCAGGACCAGGGAGCGTGTGACCCGCAAGCAAGTGGGGACAGCCGCGGGAGGAACGAAGCCAGGGTAGCTCTCACGCCACCACAGATAAATAGGGGTCCCGGTGGGTCTCCCTTTCTCTCTAGCCTTTGAGCTCCTTGAGGGCGGACGGGAGCCTTATCCCTCTTGGCACCCCATCTCGCCCCCTGCCTGCCAAATGGCAGCAGGTGCGCGCGCTGCAGGGAGGAGTATGGGGCGGGCATCGCTCTAGGCTACACCTGGGGCACTTCATCTACCTGGCAGCATTGTCATCCCCATGCCGAGGACCCTGAGGCACAGAGAGGTGATGGGACGTGTCCGTAAGACCACACAGCCGGCCAGTGTTGGGTGTAGATTTGACCTCAAAATTAATCCTCTTCACCATGTGCCGAGTAGTGCACGTTCGGCATACAGACGGCTGGGATCTCACTACATATGTGCTGAACTCACTAAACTTAACCAGTGTGTTCATGGTTTCTCAAGGGAGGAATATGATTTTTCTTGGCTCTAGTGAACTATTCCTCAGGATGCCAAGCCATAGGACGTCGTTTTCGGAGACGGCAAGACATGGCAGAAATGTGGATTATCCTCACTGCCGTCTGATGTGCCCAAAACCGGCGGAGGGACGCACAGATGGCTCTTACGTTACCTTCTTCTGAGGAAGTAGTTTTCAGTTTCTATTCTTACCCTTCATAGAAAATTTGAAAAAAAATAGTATATAGAATTACACTGCTTTACCCTTCATTTTTTAAAATCATTATGTTTATCTCTTCTTTTATGTCTTCTATGTCTTCTCTCCTAACTGTTTAGTGTCCTTCACACCAGTTGAGTTTGTTGTATTTACTTTGAAAGATGCTGGTTCTTTCATATTTAAAATGTTAAAATACTCTCCCACCTGTCTCCCCTTCCTGCACACCCCCTATCGCTGTAACCACGTCACATGTGATCTTCTTTTCCCAAACGGATTAGTTGATACGGAAACACTGATTTATTTAAGTGGTTATTTAAGTGTCTCTCAAACAAAAAGAAAGAGAGAGAGCGAGCAAGAGAGAGAGAGAAGAAGGCCATCCTGACAGCATGCCCAGCCCTAGTCACGCAGACAACAAATACAGCTAGAATGACCACGCTTTCTCCAGACCCTGCAAACATCCTCTTCCCCAAAAAACCCACCTCCACATTCGGCTCCATCCCATTCTACCCCACTACCTGACTTCCGTGGCTTCTTAAAGTGTGTGGAAACCTCAGGCCAGCGGATGCTTACTCAAGGTGTAGCCAGCCGTCCAGCTGCCCTTGCTGACCAGCCCCTGCCCCAGGCGGAAGAGCAGCAGGGACGTGTAGTCTGGAGCAACCGCCGTCAGGACACCCAGGATGGCGCTGATGAGGGTGGTGGCCAAGAGGCATACTTTACGGCCAAACCTTCAGAGGCAAGGAGACAGCGAGGGGAGGTGAGTATTGAGTATTCACAGGGACGATGGGACAGCAAGTGTCTCTAGTGGGAGACAAGACAATTTTTCTGAGGGACCATGCAGTCCGTTGATCACTGCCCCTCCTCAAAGCCTGACCTGGTCCTTCCTCAGTGAACAGTGACCAGCGGCTCTTGCGAGCTTAATTAAGCCACTCTGAAGAGGAATCCTGAGCGCTCTCAGCAATGTGGCATCTCAGCCAAGGATGAGTGGCCTCCCTCAGTGACTCTCCTAGTTCTCAGACTCATCTCCTCTCGTTCCCTTTGTATTTAACAGACTGTATTACTATTAACAGGGTGCACCAGAAACCAGGCTTTTCCCCCCACATAGTTAGTCTTATCGATGGTCATACAAGTTTTTCCGGGAAAACCTTCAGTTCTAATAGTATAAATATTTTTTAATAAATTTATTTTATTTTATTTTATTTATTTTTGGCTATGTTGGGTCTTCGTTATTGCATGTGGGCTTTCTCTAGGTGCAGTGAGCAAGGGCTACTCTTCGTTGCGGTGTGTGGGCCTCGCATTGCGGTGGCTTCTCTTGTTGTGGAGCACGGGCTCTAGAGCACAGGCTCAGTAGTTGTGGCACACAGGCTTAGTTGCTCCGTGGCATGTGGGATCTTCCCAGACCAGGGCTCAAACCCATGTCCCCTGTATTGGCAGGCAGATTCTTAATCACTGCACCACCAGGGAAACCCCTAATAGTATAACTATTGAAAAGTGTTTTTCCCTTTCTTTTTCATGAATAAAATGGGCAAATTATTTGCTAAAACTTCATCCCATAATTGTGCTTTATTGATTCGATCTTTTAAATCTTATCCCACATTCTCTGGCAGTAAGGCAAGGAAGGAAGGGACCAACTTCTTATGTGGTTACATTGAACTGGCCCACACCCAGGATCTCTGTCCCGCGGCCCAGCAAGCCCTCTGCCTTTCTCTGTCATCCTCCTTCCTGGCTTCCAGCATGTCTACTTCATTTAGCTACTCCATGTCTTCTTGCCTCAAACTTCTATATACAGACACTTATTGTCTGAAACCCACATCTTCTTACCCAAGAATGTTCAGACGTAATAGTACCAGCATCCATTTTCTCCTGTGTCTCCTCCCAAAGGCAGCCTCACCCACTGCCCTTGGGTCCAGCCCTTGACTGAGCCCCTTTGGTTCCTTGCTCTCTCCATGATATTGTTCTCATCTTCCTGGACCCTTCACCTCTCCACTTCCCCATTTGCTTCACAGCTATCTTGTTTTAAAGAGTCATCTACGCAATGATCCGAAACCTATGGGATGCAGCAAAAACAGTTCTAAGAGGGAAGTTTATAGTGATACAAGCCTACCTCAGGAAACAAGAAAAATCTCAAATTAACAACCTAATCTTACACCTAAAGGAACTAGAAAAAGAAGAACAGATAAAACTCAAAGTTCGTAGAAGGAAAGAAATTATAAAGATCAGAGCAGAAATACGTGTAATAGAGCTAAAAAAAAATAGAAAAAGTCAATGAAACTAAGAGCAAGTTCTTTGAAAAGATAAACAAAATTGATAAATCTTTAGCCAGACTCATCAAGAAAAAGAGACAGAGGGCTCAAATTAATAAAATCAGAAATGAAAAAGGAGAAGTTACAACTGACACCACAGAAATACAAAGGATCATAAGAGATTACTACGAATCATTATACACCAATAAAATGAACAACCTAGAAGAAATGGATAAACTTCTAGAAATATACAATCTCTCAAGACTGAATCAGGAAGAAATAGAAAATATGAACAGAACAATTACCAGTAATGAAATGGACTCAGTAATTTTTAAAAAAATTTCCCAACATACAAAAATCCAGGACCAGACAGCTTCACAGGTGAATTCTACCAAACATTTAAAGAAGAGTTAACACCTATCCTGTTCAAACTATTCCAGAAAATTGAAGAGGAAGGAATGCTTCCAAGCTCATTCTAAGAGGCCAGCATCACCCTGATACTGAAATCAGTCAAAGACACCACAAAAAGAGAAAATTACAGGCCAATATCACTGATGAACATAGATGCAAAAATTTTCAACAAAATATTAGTAAACCAAATACAGCAATACATTTTAAAAAAATCATACACCATGATCAAGCAGGATTTATCTCAGGGATACAAGGATGGTTCCATGTCTGCAAATCAATCAATGTGATATACCACATTAACAAATTGAAGAATAAAAACCATATGATAATCTCAATAGATACAGAAAAGGCTTTTGACAAAATTCAACCTCCATTTATAATGGAGAACACTCCAGAAAGTAGGCATAGAGGGAATATACCTCAACATAATAAAGGCCATATATGACAAACACACAGCCAACATCATATTCAGTGGTGAAAAGCTGAAAGAAATTCCTCTAAGATCAGGAACAAGACAAGGATATCTACTCTCACCATTTTTACTCAACATGATATTGAAAGTCCTAGCCACAGCAATCAGACAAAAAAAAGAAAGAAAGAGAGAGCGAGAGAGAGAGAAAGAAAAAAAGGAAGGAAGGAAGGAAGGAAGGGAAAAGAAAGAAAGAAGAAAGGAATCCAACAGAAGTAAAACAGTCACTGCAGAAGACATACTATATGTAGAAAATCCTAAAGATGCCACCAAAAAAACTATTAGAACTAATCAATGAATTCAGCAGTTACAGGCTACAAAATTAATATACAGAAATCTGTTGCATTTTTATACAGTAATGACAAACTATCAGAAAGAGAAATTAAGGAAACAATCCCATTTACAATTGCATCAAAAAGAATAAAATACCTAGGAATAAATCTAACCAAGGAGGTAAAAGATGTGTACTCAGAAAACTATAAGACATGGATGAAAAAATTGAAGACAATTCAAAAAAACGGAAAGATATACTGTGCTCATGGATTGGAAGAATTAATATTAAATGGTTAAAATGACCATACTTCATTCAAGGCAATCTACAGATTCAATACAACGTATTGAATTCAATACAATACAATACAATACTATAGAATACCAATGACATTTTTCACATAAGTAGAACAAATAATTCTAAAATTTGTATGGAAACACAAAAGACTCCAAATAGCCAAAACAATCTTGAGAAAGAAGAACAAAGCTGGAGGTATCAGGCTCCCTGATTTCAAAATATACTACAAAGCCACTGTAATCAAAACAGTATGGTACTGGCACAAAAACAGGCATCTAGATCAATGGAACAGAATAGAGAGCCCAGAAATAAGCCCACACTTATATGTCAATTAATCTATGAAACAGGGGGCAAGAATATACAATAAGAAAAAGACAGCCTCCTCAATAAATGATGGTGGGAAAACTGGACAGCTACATGCAAAAGAATCAAACTAGACTACTTTCTCACACTATATACAAAAATAAACTCAAAATGAATTAAAGACTTAAATGTAAGACCTGAAACTACAAAACTCCTGGAAGAAAACATAGGCAGTATGCTCTTTGACATCAGTCTTAGCAATAGTTTTTGGATATGTCTCCTCAGGCAAGGAAAACAAAAGCAAAAACAAACAAATGGTACTCCATCAAACTAAAAAGGTTTTGCACAGCAAAAAAAACTGTCAACAAAATGAAAAAGCTGTCTACAGAATGGAAGATGATATTTGCAAACAATATATCTGATAAGAGGTTAATATCCAAAATATATAAAGAGCTCATTCAACTCAATATCAAAAAAACAAACAACCAGATTTTAAAATGGTCAGAGGATCTGAATAGACATTGTTCCAATGAGGACATACAGATGGCCAACAAACACATGAAAAGATGCTCAACATCACTAATCATCAGGGAAATGCAAATCAAAACTACAAGATATCACCTCACACCTGTCAGAATGGCTATTATCAAAAAGACAATAAATAACAAGTGTTGACAAGGATGTGGAGAAAAGGGAACCTTAGTACACTGTTGGTGGGAATGTAAATTGATGCAACCACTATGGAAAACAGTGTGGCGTTTCTTCCAAAAATTTAAAATGGAACTACCATACAATCCAGCAGTTCCACATCTGGGTATTTTTCCAAAGAAAATAAAAACACTAATTCAAAAAGATATCTGCACCCCTATATTTATTGCAGCATTATTTACAATAGCCAATATATGGAAGCAACCTAAATGTCCATCAATCGATGAATGAATAAAGATTTGGGGTGTGTGTGTGTGTGTGTGTGTGTATATAATAATGCAATATTAACCATAGAAAAGAATAAATTTGTGACAACATAGATGGACGTAGAGGGTATTACGTTAAGTGAAAGTAGTCAGACAGAGAAAGACAAATACCATGTGATCTCACTCATGTGTGGAATTTAAGAAACAAAACAAATATATATTTTTTAAACTCATACATGAAAATTATCTACTCCTGAAAATAAATAAATAAATAAATGCTAAAAATATTCTAATCTACTGTGACTGAAAAATTCACTCCAACTTCTTCCCACATGTAAAGATGAAATTAACATGCTTTAAGGAAATACTGGGGGGGGGGGTGTGGGGAAGAGTCGTCCACACACAGAAATCCACTCTCTTATCTCTCACTTACCTTCAACCTTCCACTGACACTGCCATTGCCCACCAACTGCTACATGTGGATCTTCTCTCCATATGCCCTCTCCTAGCTTATCTCAGACATGGTTTATAGCTTTAAATACCAATTGCCGGTGACAAATCCCAAATATTTAACTCTAGCCCAAACCTCATAATCCAGCTGCCTACTTGGCATCTCTTCTCTGTCTCACAGGCTACTCTGAACACATCTCCAATCTCATCACTTCCAAGACAGAACTCTTGCTTGCTCCCACCCGCTTCACCCCAAAGGGCAGCAACCAAGGCTGTTCCTAACCCATTCTGTCCCGTCTCAAAAAATGGCTCTGCCCGCCTCCACCCATCTGCTAGAAGCATAAACAGTGGCTTTGTCCCCCTTCCTCTCAGCCCCGCACCCCAGCTATACACTCTGCATGCAGTTTCAACCTCTGAAATCCATCCCAAATCCCCATCTGCCTCCGTCCTGTTGCCCCACAAAGTCCAAAGCACTCGCTGCCATGTTTTGTCTCCCTCAACTTCTGCAAAGATTCCCACTGGCCACATTCTCCCGCCATTGGCCCCTAAAGCCCGTTCTCTCCATGGTGTTGATGCTGTTTAGTTGGATCGGCCTTTACGTACCTGTCTGCAATGTAGCCGATGCCCAGGGAGCCCAGGAAGAAGCCCACATTCACACAGGACTGAAAGAGGTCCACCTTCCAAGAGTCATCGCACACCAGGTTAAACTGCGGGTCACACCGCGGTCGGAGGGGCCGAAAACACAAGACCGTTTGTAAGTCAAACTGCACCTTCTATCCTCCCTCCGGACAACGTAAACGCACAACACAAAATGTGGGATCCCCCAGGTGCTTCACATCTTTTTCTCTTTACCACATTTTCATAAGACAAATTCAAGGTTTCTGGTGAATCTCAGTCAGTGTCATTACATGCCTAATATCCTTACCTTGGCTTTACCCTCAATATACACTAAAGAGGCTGTTGTCAAGTGCCACTGACAGTTATCAAACGACAGCACGGCCAAAAGGGAAGCTTTCTAAAGGAAATACAGCAAAGTAATTATCCAAAGACAGAAATGTGGTAAAATAAATGGTTTCCAGAATTGGTCAAGGCCCTTAATTAAGTACATATTAATTATATGTTTAATTACGTAAATTCTACCAGTAATTATGTAAATTGGTCATGACTGATGGAGCTGTGAGTGTCAACACGAGAATTGCTGAGCAAAGACACAGAGGCCCGGCGGCGGGAGCTTCTTGGGAGCAGCCTGTGTGCTGCACAGCGTGCAGGGGGTAGGGGGCGCCCCAGGGACGCGAGAGGGGCTGGGGGGCAGCAGCCGGGGGCCTCGCCTCCCCATTCTTGGCACAGCACCAGCTGGGTGGTGACCAGGGACACTTTGGATTCATGGTTCCGCCCCACCAGGCGACACTGTGTGGTGTGACGCGGGGAGGTCACTTAGCAACTTTGGGCCTCAGTCTCCCAGTCTGATAGGTGTGTGGTGCCCGTCCTGTCGCCGTCACAGAGCTAGTGCAGGCACTGCAGGGACAAATCATGTGCAAATGGTTTGGTAGGTAATAAACCATCTGACTTTTTCAGTGGGGGCTTTGTTACCCACCACCTTTAAAAATCTAAAGTTGCCCACACGAGCCATGCCCTTTTCCCGGTCCCGGGGATCCATCATGAGCACTGTTAAAAAATAAAATATAGGTAAAACTCCTTGCTACCACTGGCCTTTCAGAAACTAATACTGAGCTCGCGCTACCATCTGTCTCATGCCCAGAGCCCGCTGTCTGCTCGCAAGAGTAGCTCAGATCTGAGAGACGGGATGAGATACCAGTCACTCCCATTCTCTGCCGGTCCAGGTGTTTATTCCCTTTAAAATTCAGCTGAAAACACGCCCTCGCCAGGAAGCTTCCCCTGCAGATCTTCGGCTTTCCTGCTGCCTGGTCCCTGTCAGCAGAACGTGGGGGAGGCCACTGCTGGGTGTTATCCAGCTGACCCAGGTCTGCACCTGCAGCCGCCTCTGTGCAGCCTCCGCCCACGTCGCCCAAGACGACTTTCTGTGCATGCTAGATTTCACCAAAGCCGCAGGGCACCAGTTATTTTGCCCTGGGTTTGTTCTACTCTGTGCAGTCAGCATCTTTGTAAGATGTCCCTGCCACCCTTCCTGAAATGCCCTGGGTGCCACCCTTCCCCGGGGGCGTGCAGAAGCCAGAGTGTTCGCGGAGCTCAAGGAAGGGGCACCCGGCCTTCCCTGCTAACCCCGCCTTCCCTGAGAACTCTGCCCCCAGCTGCGCTGAGGGTCTCGGTCCGGAGGCACCTGCAAGGCTCGTAAGCCTGCCTGCCCCTGTGCTCCCAAACCCTGCCACTGCCCCCAGACACTTTTGTGCCACCAGGAAGACAAGCCTGGCCCCTGGGGAAAGCCTGGGGCTGCACAGGGGGAGTGCAGGATGGGGTGACCTAGGCCGGGTCACCGTCCCTGCTGGAATTTCACTGGGACCAGGCCGTGTGGTGGGAACACAACCTATAGAGCAACATAGTGTTCACCAAGCTCGCCCGAGCACAGAATCACCCAGCGTCCTCGTTAGAATACAGGTTCCCATGGATCCTGTCTCAGCAGATACGGATCGGAATCCAGGTGATCCCTGGGATCAGGCGAGATTGGAAACGGCACATTCCTGCCCCAGATGGACCCTGACCTCCGCCCCCAGGACGAGGGGGGGAGCGGAGCCGGGTATTCAAACAGGTCACCTCATCGTCCTCCCTTAAGCCAGTTCCAATGTCCAAGGCAAGGCCAAGTTAAAGATTATTTCTGCAGAAATGAATAACAAAGGTGAATTCCCCCCAAATTAAGCTTCAGCTTTGGATGAGGAGAGGAAGCAAAAGGGGTTTCGAGGCAGTGGGAAGGGAGAGTTAGAGGGAAGCCCACTCCTTCCAGGAGAAATTGTTCTCACGCTCCTGACCTCAAGGCCCCCAATCTCATGACCCTTCATCACCTCCAGCCGGGTCCCACCACCCCTCACACTCAGCGGGTCCCCAGATGAGCTCTACCCTACAGCCCCTCACCTCACCCTCCCAGGCCTCCCCAGCGCTGGATCGTAGGGCAACTGGAAGCCCACAGTTGGCCAATCGGTTCTGTGTTCCCTCCTCTCCAAGTCCACTGCCCCGCTCAGGCCACCACCTGGCCAGGCTCCCACACCTGCACAAACTGCTACTGCCGTGTGTTCCAGCCTCAGTTTTCAGGAGCTTGGTTCCCCTTCCTCCCCAGCCAGAACCCTCTGGCAAATTGGCCCCATCCTTCTCCCCAGCCCCTGCCAGGCCTGTGTCTCTTAAATCGGTTCTTCTTTTCATTCCTATGACAACCACGTTGGTTGACAGTCCCACCGGGACTCATGTCTCGGCCTCCTCAAGCTCTCCCCGCCTGAGGAAGCCCCCGGCCCCACGCCCACCAGCGCCTGGACCATCCCCAAGGTCCAGCGAGGATGGTCTTCCTCCTCTGCCTGACCAGCAAGCTCCCTTGTTTGGCACGAAGGCAGGGTGGCCAGATTTAGAGGAAAAAAAAAATACATGGTGCCCCGTTGAATTGGAATTTCAGACAAACAACTCTTTTTTTAGTATAAGTATGCCCCCTGCAGTATTTGCATTCCCAGCCTCCGTTGTATTCCCAGGTATTGCACAACATTTGTATCAAATGTTGTGCAATACCTGGGACTTAATTAGCCTAAAAAAGTGTTCGTTGTTTACCTGAAATTCAAATTTAACGGGCGTCCTGTATTTTATCTGGTGACCTGCGTAAGGACTCAGTGCTCTGGCCTGAAGGTGAGCTGGAACCACCATTCTCCCCTGGGATTCCTCTGCTGGACCCTGGATTCCAATCAATTTAGCAGCTCGTTGCTGTCCGAATGTAGCACCTGCTCCCTCTCCCCTGAGCTTTGGCTCACGCTTCCCCGCCCACTCTGTTCCCTCTCCTTGTTGCTCAAAATACCACCCGAGGCTCCATTCAAATGCCACTTCCTGAAGACCTACTGTATAGCACAGGGAACTATACTCAATATTTTGTAATAACCTTAAAGGAAAAAGAATCTGAAAAAAAAATAGATATGTAGGTATGTATACCTGAATCACTTTGCTGTACACCTGAAACTAACACAACATTGTACATTAGCTATACTTCAATTTTTTTAAAAATGCCACCTCCTTCTGGAAGACCCCCGTGATCAGCTCAGTAGCCAAGATCCCCCTTCTTAGAGCCCAATGGCCCCTCTGCATCTCCCACACATGGTCTGGGACGCAGGTCTTATTCTCACCACTGCCATCTGTCCCTCACTCCCTGGAGACTGCAAACTCCTTAAACCTCAGAGGTTTCTTCTCTGTCTCCCTCCTGGCATCACACCCAGTGCCTGAACAGAGGAAAGGCTCAGATACGTTTACTGAATGAACAGATGGAGGAGTGAGTGGATGAATTCTTGCATCTGATCCTTTCCAAGCAGAGTATACTGCAGCCACAGAGAACAACACTTCCCCGTCCTGGTCTATTTCTAGATTCCCAGCGAGAATAGTGGACAGTTCAGTATCCCTGGGAGATGAGTCTTCCAATTGGACATCTGTCGTTGGAGGATGCCTTGGAGGTCAGATGTTCGTGCAATAGCACCCGCCCTGCTCCCCCCTTGGGGGAAACTCCCTGCTCTGGCCCCCGCCCTCCTCGAGACAGTGAGCTGGTGAGGCCAGAGGAGCGGACACGGCGCTTTTCTCCGGCAAGAGCCCAGATGTGTTGATGCTGAGACTACTCAGTTCCCCTGTTTCCGGTGAGTAGCACCCTCACCGAAACCGAGCTCTGCCGACAGACAGACTCTGCATAGTTCGGGTCTGCGGCTTCACCACGTGACCTTGAGGCCAGTTTCCGAGTGCCCGCGCTTGTCACGGTACAACACTTTCCAAAGGGCCCGTGAAGGAAAAACAACCGGGTGCCTTTTAAGTAAAATATTCGCAGAGCAAACGCTCAGATAACTCATTAAACTATGCAGGCAAAGCCTTTGCCACCATCCCCCTCTCCCGTGGGCCGTCAGTGGGACACCCAGCGTGGCTCGGCTTGTCTGCTCAGCACCTTCACGCTGACCCCTGTGAAGGCAGGGCGTTATCGTCGCTGGTTTACTGACGAGGAAACTGAGGCTCAGAGAGGTTGAGCAACCTACTCAGTGACGCTCAGCCAACCCGGGGCCTGGCTGCGATTCTGTCTGACTCCAGGGCAGCTTCCACCCGCCTCAGAGGCCAGTGGTTAGCTGTCACGTGTCCATGGCTCCTGAATGCGGGTGGGGGGGGGACGGGGGGCGCTTCACAATTCTAACAGTGGGGAAGCTAGACCCCAGGTGAATTCTGCAGGCCTGCGGAGGAGCCAGCGGGGCAGAGAGAAGAGGAGCCCCGGTCTCCCCAGAGACCCGCGTCCAAGCAATCCAGCTCAGCCTGGCTCTCGATGGTCTCTCCTCGGTTTCTTCCTCTAACACCCAGAGTCTGTGGAGGATTAAACAAGGGAAGGCTCCCGAGGGCCCAGCCTGCAGCCTGCTGATGCCAGCGTTCGGGGGACACAGCCCCGCTCCCTCTTTCCTGACGTGAAGCTGAACCTGCTACTCTTTGTCATATATTTCCTCCCTGGCCCCAAACCCACAGGCTCGCCCCAGCGCAGCGCCCACTCGTACCTCGGTCACGATGGAGGAGCCGGGCGTGTCGTACACCCAGCCGTGCCGGCAGGGGCCCAGAGGCAGGAGGCTGCTGTTGGCGGCCAGGCCGGCCAGCGGGTCCACGCAGCCGAGGGCGCTCTGGTTCCAGTCGACCTCGTAGCGGCGGCACCGGCGGGCGAAGGCCTGGCCCTCGGGCCCCGGGCCCGGCACTGTGTAGTTGAGCTCCTCGGCCAGGCTCCAGCCGCATCGCCGGCTCAGCTCGGCCACCCCGGGGCTCCGGCAGCGGTGATCCGGGGTGAAGGCCAGGAAGACGATGCCCACGTAGATGGGGGCGAAGGCGGCAGAGATCAGGCACAGGATCAGGAAGGCTTGCTTCTGGAACCAACCGAACTCCCCGACCTGCTCCAGAACGTCGTCCACGGTGAGCATGACTGAACCAGCACCCTCATAGCTCTGACCAGACCTCTTCGGCCGCAGGGCCCGGGGTCAGTGTCTCATGTGGGTTTCTGTGCAATGCGCTGGTCTGAAATCAACTTGCTGTCTAAGCATAACACCCCTGGAAGCCAACCAACTGGAAATAATCTTTCACCCTGTGGACGGGTTTCAGGCGAGGGCGGGAGAATGACTGGCCAAATTGTTTGCTGGGCCAGGGAGTGCCCTGGGCGGGGGGCCTAATGCTGTTGAGTTGGAGTTCACAGCGCAAAAGCAGCGAGCAAGGGCACCGTGAGCCCCCCCGCAGTCTCTTCCAAAGGGATTACCTACTTTACAACTCTTTATCATCCAGATAAACCAAAGACAGCATGCTGGCCGCCAGGCACAGCTACAGGACCTACTACTTGTGATTGGCATCTGATGCAGAGGGGAGTGAGGGTCTGGCTGGGGTGATGGGAGAGCCAAGCCCTCCAGACGGACCTGTCTCCCTACCTCCTTGTCCCAACGTAGGATGACCACGTTCTCTGGGACCCACGTGGGACTTCACCCAGCTTCACTACGTCCCCAGGCAGGCTCCCGGCTGCTGGTCTGTGAGGCACCCTGAATCCCCAGGAAAGCGGGCCAAGGGGGCCGTCTGGGCACAGACCTCCATGGGCCCCGGGCAGAGATGCTGATAGAAGACCTCAGAGAGCCACAGGCAGAAAACGCCTCCCCCTCCCCCCACCTCAGCCCGGACATTCAGGCCAGGTCCCTCCGTGTGCACACAGGAGGGACAGATAACAGACACAGGGGCTGCCACTGCACCGTCTCGTTCCTGGGACTCTCGCCTCTTCACTCCGTGGACAATGGAAGCTGGCCACCGGCTGGTCTGGCAATACAGCCCGCCTCAGGGGGCTGCAGCTCTGCAAACCCCCTCCCTGCCTGGACTGAGCGCTCACTGCGGGGGAGGGAAGGAAGAGGGCTGGGGGCGGACCTCCGCAAGGCAGGGCCTCTGCACGCCCAGGCCAGGCGCTGAGTGAGATAATAGGAACTGTATCTTGGTCTGCCCCCACCCGCCCTGTTCCTGGCACGGGGCCCCTGAAACCCTTGACACTTCCCAGCGATAGGAGTGTCTTCTGTTCAGCGAGGTGGCCCCAGGAGGGCTCCTGGATGGCCCCTGGCCTCAGGAAAGACCAAGCCGTGATTAGAGACTTGGAACTTTCAGCCCTGCCCTCATTCTCTTGAGCAGGGAGAAGGGCTGAAACTGGGGTTCATGGCGACGACGTGGTGAAGTGTCCATTAGAATCCCAGCAGCCGGGGTTCGGAGCGAACACACCCACACACCCCAGCCCCATGGGGACAGCAGCTCCTGCTCTGGGACCCTCCCCGACCTAGCCTGTGTATCTCCTCTTCTGGCTGTTCTTCTGATTCTTCACCATATCCTCTAATAAACTGGCAAACCAATCAATGTTTCCCTGTCTTCTCTGAGCCGCTCTAGCAAATCACTTGAATCCAAAGGGGGAAGAGGTCATGGGACCCTGATTTACAGCTAAGTCGGACAGAATTGTGGGTAACCTGGGGACCTAACAGTGATTGGCATCTGATGGGCGGGGGCAGTGTCATGGGTCCGAGCCCTTAACCTGCGGGGTCTGACGCTCTCTCCAGGTAGATGGTGTCAGAACTGGGCTACACTGTGGGACACTCAGCTGGTATTGCAGAGAAGTGCTTGGCGTGGGGAAAACACCCCACATTTGGTGACCAAAAGTGAAGTGTCCTGTGCGAGGAGCGAAGGGGCCTCCCAGGAGCAGGGAGAGCTGGGTGTTCCCTGCATTGGAGGAAGCTACTGGGGTTTCTAACACAACCAGCCCCAAATGCACGGGCTGCCCTGAGATGAGTCCTCGGCTTGGGAAGCAGCCAGGGTGCGATCCTGCTCCCAACACGACCTCGGGAGGAAGCAGGACCCTCCCTGCCCCCGCCTCCCCGGCCAGGCCGGACACCACTGCCCACTTTTCTCCGGGGAGAGGGCAGCCTCCCGGCTCTGGGCAGGGGCGCCCTCCGGCTCTCCGTGGCCTGGGAGCTCTTTGTTCCTCTTAGACTGGAGAGCAGATGGGCCCTCCCCTCGCCCTGCATCACTCCCTCCCCCCCGTCTCCCAGCCCCTGGTCCAGGTGCACATCGGGGTGGCCGGGTCCTCCTGGGCTCAGGTTGCAGAGGGCAGAAGCGACCAAGGCCCATGGGTGCCAACTGGGAAAGGCCGGTGCGACCATCCTCACTGGCCTCTCGGGTGACGGGCCAGGCTCCTCACTGATCTTGATATTTACGTGATCTTGCGAGAACCCTCGAGTTACCCACGTGTTAGAGACAAGAAACCAAGGCCCAAGAGGTCAGTCCCTTGTCCACTGTCATGCTGCTGGCTCTCGGCCAATTCTCAAGAAATCGATTCACTGAAAGCCCCAGGGCCAGTGACCAGTGACCAAGTTTCCAGGACTCTTGTGCTGCCACTCAACTTGCCCAACGGCCAATGAAACACAGATTTCACGCAAATATGCTTCTTTTGTTCCAGGACAGTTCACCCCAGGCCTTGGGACCTCCCGAGGCCTCGGAGGTAAGAAGAGAGGCCGGGCTCCTCTCCGGGAAAACAGAGAAGGCAGAGGCGTCAGAGGCAAGCCCACATCTGCAGGTGGAAAGCCGGCCACCAGGGCTCCCGAGGTTCAGGTGACCCTCACGGTGGCGTGACTTCACCACGACCGGGCTGACTTTCCAGAAGGGCTGTGGGAGAACGGGCCTGCCCGCCACCCTGCGATCCCGGCCCCGGAGGCCCCGCTCCTGCCGCCACTGGGCCTCCTCCTCCCGGGCTGTGCTGCAGCGGGGCGGGGACGGGGTGGGCCGCGGCTGTCGCGGCACCGAACCCCAGCGTCGTTGTTTCCCTCTCCGTGCTGTCGGGAGGGGACCGTCCTGGAGGAGCAGACCTCTCCTCTCGGCCCCTGACCCCAGCACCGTCTTCCAAAGCAGCACCGCTCAGTAAGGCCATTAGGGGACAGGTGTTATGTACACCGAGGAGCACGGAAACGGCCGGAAGCGTGGGAACAGCACGGGAGCCCGCCGTGAGGCTCCGGCCTGGCCATCAAAGGCCCAGCCTTTCTTAGGGGCACGGACTGTCCCTCACACCCCAGGCTCCTCCCCGAAGCCAGCGGCCGGCTCCGATGGCTCTGCTTTGCCTGCACCCAAGCCGCTGACACAGAAGGCCGCCACCCAGGATGCTCCCGCCCAGGCCTCGATCAGGGGACAAAGCAGAGGAGCCCTCGGCCTCCACCTTCTCCTCCAGGGACCGGGGCTGTCCTCCCAATGGCCTGCGTCTGCCTCAGCTGCCCATGACAGCCTTCTTGTCCTCACCTGTCCCAGGACACAGGCGGCAGAAGCCGGGCATTATTAAATCCCCTACCTACCCTCCCCACCTCCAGAGCTCAGAGGGCCGAGCGTGCACGGATGCCGCCGCTGAGGCTGGGGCTCCTGGGACGGGGGCCGGCCCACGAGTGCAGGCAGGAGCCCCTTCCGTTCTATTCCTGATGACGCTCCAACGTTCCAGGGCGGGGTAGCCTCGCGACACGGTGTGGAAGCCTCGTCCAAGAGAACCCGCCAGCCCTCAGCTACCCACTGCCCTGTCCCCGCCAAGGGACCCACTCACTCACCCACTGCACAAGGTAGAGCACCTACGGTCTGCCAGGCTCTGCTCTGGGCACTGAGGACGCAGCAGTGAACAAACAAACAAACATCTCAGAGCAGAGATCTGTACTCAGCAAGGGAAACGCTGGACTGTATCACAGTAGGCGGGAAGTGCGACGGAGAAGATCTTGAGCAGGAAGGTGCGGGCTGTGACCGCAGAACCAGCGGTCAGGGATGGCCTCTCAGAGGTGATGTGAGCCTTGAGGGAGGGAGGAGGGCGAGCCCTGCGGACGGAGGAAGAGCGTTCCAGAGAGAGGGGCCGGCAAGAGCAGAGGCCCGGCGGGCTTAGCGAGGAGGCCAGCAGGACTGCCGGAGAGCCAGCGGAGGGAGCAAAAGGACGGACGCTAGAGGGGCCACGGGCCAGGGCACAGGGCTCTGCAGGCCCCGCCAGGACCGGGGCTTTACCCTGTGGGCCCCCGGAGACAGCCTGAGCCTGAGCAAGAGGCCGGGCCCAGGTGGCTGGGATGGAAAGGAGCAAACTCAGGATATGATTGAAGGTAGAGAGGAAAGGATTTGCTGACGGGCTGGGTGTGGGTATGAGAGCAAGCGAGGAGTCCAGAGGCACCAAGTCATTTGGCCTGAGCATCTGGAAGGACTGGCTTGCTCTTAACCGAGGGGACTAGTCTGGGGGCTGCTGTGAACCGGGCCACATCCAAAGAGCGTGTGGACAGCGCATGGGAGAGGGGCTTTGGAGTCAGCGAGCCCGTTCAAAGCCCGCCTCCATCAGCACCAAGCTGTACGCTATACATCTTCTAAGCCTTAATCCTCACGACTGCAAAATGGGCCTGCACCTGCCCCACCCCATGGCGCGGCTGTGCAGATCAGAAAGCCTGGGGCGGGAGGTAAGCTTTTCTGTAAAGGGCCCCGTGGTAAATGCCCGGGCGTACTTTCTGGGCCGTCTGGTCTCTGCAGCTGCTCCCCTTCAGTCCAAGCGCCAACACAGCCCTGGATGAGACGTAAATGAACACGTGCACCCAGCTCCCCATAGAGCTTCATTTCGGGACGTGGAAATTTTCGTTTCATCTAATTCTCATGTGTCACGTAATATTCTTCTTCTTTTAATTTTTTTCGACCATTTAAAAACATAAACCCCATGCTTAGCTTGCGGGCCAAACCAACTCAGGTGGGACACAGCAGATGGACTTAAAGCTCAGGCCTTGGGTCAGGGTGAGCGGTCAAAACAAGCTGTTGTTATGACAGCAGGGGAGAGAGTCCGATGACTCCTCCTGGTTGTGCACAAATGCACAAATTCCCCCTCTTGGATGACATGCGTTTCCCAGGCTGGTCTCTGGTGAAAATCCAAAACAGAAAAAAAGAAGAGACAGTTAAGGGAATTCCCTGGCGGTCCAGTGGTTAGGACTCCTTGATTCCATTGCAGGGGGCATGGGTTCAATCCCTGGTCAGGGAACTAAGATCCCGCATGCCATGGGGCAAAAAAAAAAAAAAAAATTAAATTAAATTAAAAAAAGAAAAGACAGTTAAAAGAAGAGACTCAGGACCATGGGACTCAGAAACACTCTATTTTGCTCACAACTGCCAAGCTCCACTGTGCCCAGCAGATAGAAAGTATTCAAGAAACAGTTTTTACATTGATGACTGGATCTAATTTTATGGGTGTGCCAGCACTGTGTGTGTGTGTGCGTGGGTGTGGGTGTGGGTGTGCATGCATGCGTGTGCGTGCGTGTGGGTGTGCGCGTGGGTGTGCGTGGGTGTGCGCACGAGTGCGTGTGTGGGTGTGTGGGTGTGTGTGTGTGCGGGTGTGTGTGTGTGCGCGTGTGTATACACACGTAGGGGTGTTCAGAGGGTCCCAGGAGCCCGGCCTGAAAAGCGTCTGTGTTCTCCATCTCCTGAGTGCACTGTAGCTTCTGTTTCCAGTTAGGGGCTGAACTGAGCTCTCCCACCCCAAACTCACATGCTGAAGCCCTAACCCCAGTACTTCAGAATTTGGAAACAAGGTCTTTAAAGAGGTAATCAAGTTAAAATGAGGTCAGTAGGTTGTGCCTTAAACTTATACATAGAGTTTCTTATTTATATAGAGGAGATTAGGACACAGACACACACAGAGGGCAGGGTGACCATGTGAATACCCAGAGGAAGGCGGCCGTCTGTAAGCCAAGGAGAGAGGCCTCAGGAGGAACCAGCCCTGCCAACACCTTGACCTCAGACCTCCAGCCTCCAGGACTGTGAGAAAATTAATTTCTGTTGCTTAAGCCCCGGTCTGTGGGCCCTTCTCTCCCACCAATGCACTGAGCGCGGACCAAGCACCAGCTGTTACTTCTCAGTCTCCATGCTCACCCGGTAAAGCAGGAAGCACTCTCTCCTCACATGAGAATCCAAGCTAAGCAACTAACTAACTTGCAGGAGCTACTTGGACGCAAAGCCAACGCCAAGCCTGACCCCTCCCTTCACAACCTACCCACCGGCCACCTCCAGCCTCATTCGCACCCGTGAACTGGCCTCTGAGGGGCTAGTATACATGGGCAGTTAAGGACGCAAATCCTGAGCCAGAAGAACTTGGTTCAAATGCCATCTCCGTGTTTCACCAGCTGTGACCTTAGACTGACTGCCTAACCCTCAGGGTCTCAGTTTTCCATCTGCAAAATGGGATACCAGGAGTATCCACTCCACAGAGTTGCCAGGAGGATTAGATGAGTTGGTATCTGTCAACTGCCTGGCACACAGTTAAAGACGTATCCGCGCCAGCTGCCACCCCAGGGCCCTGCACCTGTGGGCACAACTGTAACCTGCACGGTGACTCAGGAGGTGCGCTAGCGTCTCTCATGGTACCTGGCCTGAAAGACTTTCAGGACTGTTTGCATGGATTTTCTGCATAGCGTTTTCAGGAAATCCCAGGAAAGGCGACTGGCGTGGACCATGATGGGCATGAAAGGCAGTGAGAGGTCATGTAGGGCAGCCTGGCCTAGGGGCCGGCGCCCAGCACAGCCATGGGGTCCCCCTCCACGTGTCTCATCACTGCCCAGCTGCTCTGGGAGGCTGTGAGCTCCTGGAGGCCAGAGGCTGGGCCTCTGATCTCTGGATTAATTCCTGTAACAAAGTACCACGGGCTGGGTGGCTTAAGCAACGGAAATACATGGCCTCACAGGTCTGGGTGCCAGAAGTCCAAAATTCAGGTGTCGGCAGGGTTGGTTGCTACTGAGGGCCGAGCGAAGGCTGCCCCAGGCCTCCGTCCTTGCCCTGCGGATGGCCGGCTCCTCACTGTCTCTTCACACCTCTTCCCACGGTGCCGTCTGTCCCTGTGTCCAAATTCCCCCTTTTTATAAGAACACAGCCCTAGTGGGTTAGGACTGACCCCACTGACCTTGCTTGATCACCCCAGTAAAGACCCTGTCTCCATGTCACATTCTGAGGTACTGGGGTTAGTACTCCAACATGTGGATTTTGGGGAGACGAGATTTAACCCGTAACAACGTCTATACCCCAGCATTCAAATGTGGGGAAATAAATGAAGGATGGGGTCAGAGCACCGTTTCAGTGGTTCCAGTACAGCGGTCCGTTGGTATCCACAGGAGGCTGGTACCAGGGGCCCCCATGTGTCCTGAAGTCCAGGGATGCTCAAGCCCAGAGTCACCCCCCTCCATACTCACAGCTCCGCACCCACGGATTCGGCCAACCACAGAGCGCGTAGTACTGTGGTATTTATTGAAAAGAATTCGCGTCTAAGTGGACCCGTGCAGTTCAAACCCGTGTTGCTCAAGGGTCAACTGTACTTCAAGATCAGGGCTCAGGGTCAACTTCTTGGGGAACTTGACCCCAAGGAGAGAGAAGTACTGGGGTGACACAAATGGCGGGGGCAATGCCGGGGGAGGGAGCGGAGGCTTCCTCTGCGGAGGGCAGGTCTGAGGTAGCGGGTGCCCACTTGGCCTTGTTGTCATTAATCAGCAGCGGTGTGTTCTCCAACAGACAACCCACGACCCTGCTCCTCGGGACTGTCGAGAGAACAACAGAGCCATGCCCATGGTGACAGCACCCTCAGTGGGCTGTGCACGCCCCACCAGGTCCCCCAAGGGGACACGGGCCGGCATCCAGGGACTGCCGCGTGCCGTTCCCCTGCTCGGAGACTCACCGGCCATGTTTCCTACTGTAATTTCGCCCAGCAGTGTCTCCTTCTAAAGACTCTCTGAGAAGCCTCATAGCAACAAAAGCCATTTACCTTTCATTTAGCATTTTCCAAACTTTCTTGAACATAAGTCGTTTCCAATTTTTGCAGAACATCTGTCATAATCACACAGAACAAGTGTTCCGTGGGGCGCACTTCGGGAAATGCCGCTACACGACAATCCGTCCGTATGCCAACGCGATCTTCTAGTTCAGGTGTGATTTCGTTCATCCTGAGCCCCTCGCCTCTTGCCCCGTGCTTCCAGAACGAGTCCCAAAGCCATGAGGTGGGCAGAGCAGGACAGGCCTCGTCCCAGCAGCAGGGGAGGCGAGGGCGTCCCTGAGGGGAGAGTGACCGTCAGGCGTGTCAGAGCGCCATCAGGATGAGGAGGGTGACCTCACGTGTCAAGGTCACCAAAGTCAAAGAAAGGCTGAGGAACTTTCCAGACGGAGGGAAACTCAAGAGAGACACGGCAACTGAATTGGACAGGGTTCTGAATGGGGTCCTCTTAGTGAAAACGGTGTTGCCATGACAACTGGCAGGCCCACGTGGGTGTTCTGGGTCCGGAGGGCGCATTGTGCTCGCGGGGGGTGACATCCTGAGGGGCCTGGGATGACAAGGCACCAGGGAGGCAGCTCACTCTCGCACAGTTGAGGGAAAACAGTTCTTGGTCCTGTATGTTCAAATTCTTTGTATGTTTTGTCAACTTTTTTTTTTTTTAATTTGCAGCCAAGGGTCACAGGGTCTGCCTGGGAACCTGACCCTCTACGCACCCACCCCATGGGATCCGGCACCCACGTCACTTCCCCGCTCTGGTGGAATGAGGCTTGCTCCCCGGGCCGTTTTCTCCAGGACGGCGCTGAGACCAGCTGCCGGGTGACCTGCATTGTCACCTTGTCCAGGGGGGACGACCAGCAGGATCACTCAACTTTGCTTTCCTCTAACTCCGTGAGTATCAAAGTAACAGTACAAATTTCATTGAATTTGATTCACAAACTGGTCAAAACAAAATAGAGTAAGAGGTAAAGAAATATGAGTAACTAATAATGCACGGCCTAACTTTGGCCTTTCCCTCTATGTTTAGGGGAAACACTGTATTTCCCCCAGGGTGGTACTGACAACGACTTCCATGGGACTCTTCAAGTTCCAGGACTGTTCCAGCCTTACCTCTGCAGCCCCTCCAGCCCCTCCGTCCCCGAGCACACGGCGGCCTGTCTCCGGGCCCACCCCGGCCCAGAGAGGAGCTGCAGGACCAGCCGGCCAGGCCACCCCGCCCGGGCTTTGTGCAGCGAGCCACCCGGTACCCGTCCTTCCAGGAGGTACAGCAGCTCAGCCCTTCTTGAGAGACGCCGGCCCCACGTCAGCCACGTTCATTTGGGGAAATAAGAAGTCACGTCGTGAAGTCAGAGTCGCGGGGATTCTCCAAAGCTGGTGAAGGGGGTTTTGTCAATCTAAGCTGGCCAGTACCTTCCGCTCCCGAGGCACACCATCCCCTTGTGACCTGATCCCCTGGACGGGAGCTAAGACCTCCATGCCCACTTCTTGAACTGGTACAAAGGGACCAAAGAATTCCTTCTGAATGCCCGGGCGGCAGTCGGCCTCCCTAAAGGAATCGTCGGATGATCAGCCTGTCAGAGATTGGGGGAGAACTGGATTCAGCTGCGTTTAGAACGCTCTTGGCGGGAGCCGCCTTTCCACTCTCCCGTGGATTTCCTGGGCCCAGGGTTTGCCTACACCGTCCTGACCCTCCACTTATCCCATTCCTCCACCATTCAATGGACAGTCTCAAAAAAGCGGGGGGGGGCTTAAAAAATTTGGTTAAAAGGAAACTAATTAGAATCTTAAGAGATTCTAATTCCTATTTGCTGTCAGGGAGCGGTTTCCTAAACTACCTGTGACCACAGCTGACACGGACTGTTAGTCTGTTTGCAGGGGCTCAAGAAAAGAGCCTGAGCAAAAGCTTCACGCACACGGTCACTTCCCCATCCCTCTGCGGCCGGCATGAGCTGGGCACCAGGGCAGGTGACCCGAGGTGCAGACAGAGAGCTTCCCCACCATCAAGTTTACCAGCAGGGCCAGTGAGCACCTGCAAGTGCCCCTCCGGACAGAGAGGGCCTCCTGCGTCTCAGCAGGAAGGGAGTGGCTTGGAGAACAGCCCCCTGGACACAGTGTCCGATGACCAGCAACTCTGGCGTCACAATGTAAACGTTTATAAGACCCCCCCAGAGTGTCTGTCTCAGGAGAGACGTTGTAAAATCCTTAAAAATAAAAAAAAGTCACCCCAATTGGAAATAATCAGAAAATGAGGCGGGAAGGATACTAACTCCTGGAAGTCTAGTCGTTGACATTGATATTGACATTGTAGTAACTCCCTGTTTGGTCTGCTTTCACATTAATATCTAAGAAGCTCTCACTACGTGTCAGTAATTTCAGACGGAAACCAAATCTGTGCAAGAGAACCCCTCCTGCCCCCACGTTAGCTTGGGCCGCGCACCAGGATGCTTTCTGGTAGCATGGGATCTGCACGCATGGTGGTTGTTTTGGTCACAATACCCTTTCTCGGAAGGAGGAAGAATCAGGTGTGGACGAAGCTGACAGAAGCCCGGGGGCCTCGGGTGAGCACCGACACGCAGGGAGACTCCAGAGAGAAAGCTGATGTGCTGCTCGTGAAGGGTCGGCTGCCATCCGGACATGTAACAGGAGGCACAGAGATGGCATTGGGCGTGGCAACTAACCAGGCAGCTTTTCACGCTCATGGGGAAAAAGCAGGAACAACCAGTTAATAATTTATCTTTTATTCAAATTGTTGAATACTTCATATTACAGTAAATTTGATTGAAAAAAAATGAGGAAAGAAATCAATTTTTAAAAATACACTCATGTTGAAATCAAATAAGCCAGCCAAACGGAGTACAAACCAAGGAACCCTGTAGGTTGGTTTGCTTTCCAGGATATGAATACCACTGAGTCTATATACAGTTCTATAATGCAAGAAAAGTCATTCATTAAACACTTCAAGAAAGGAGCCAACAGCCGGGAAGGACAGTGGTCTCGCCCTCCCGTCCTGCAGACTGAGAGGCCGGCCTTGGCCGACCCCCCTCCCCACCCCCCCGAGCAGGAATCCACGTGCAACACTAGGGGCGAGAATCTGGCCCACTGGCTTTCATGCAATTTCCGTGAGTCACGCACTGTGCAAATTAAGGCTTCTTATAGGTCGAATAGTTGATAAACACTTTTTTCTTAAAAAAAAAAAAATAAGCACAGTAAAGGTGGTATCATGAGAACCTGAAGAGGTGAGACCTACACCCCCAAGTCCGGAAAAAAGTCTGACATCTCAACTCCATTCTCTCTCTCACACACACACACACACGCACGCACGCACGCACAAATCAATCTTTGGGTGGGTTGTTTGACTTCACCAGCTGGCGGAAGAAATACTGATAACTGTGCTCTGTGCGCCTAGGACTGAAGACGTCATGCAAAAAGCTGCAGCCGTTACTGACCGGAGGCAGACAGCAGGCAGACCCTCCAGAGCCCAGGCACTAGGGACCCACACGTGTGTGTGTGTGCACGCACGCGCCCTTACGAGACAGGAGCAAAAGGGAAAAGAGAGAGAGCGGCAGAGTCTAACCTAGAGGGCATGTCGTGGAGTTCAAAACCTCGTATGGAACCAGCCGACCGCCCCAACAGCCTCCCCGCTAAGGGATGGACAGATAGATTACCCCCTGCCGGCAGGAAAAAACTGTTGTTGTTGTTGTTGTTTTCCTTTTTCCCAAACCTGAGTAATTGTCAAAGTCAATAAATAGGAGGAGAGAATTAAATGCTAAAATATAATGATCAAATACCCTACAGGGCCTAAAGCAGCAAGGGTTTTCCGCAAACGCAGCCCTCTGTTCCGAGACGCGTCTGGCCCGGGCGCGGTAGGAAGCGCCCGGCGGCCACGTTCCATGCGAGGACTTGGGACTAAACACGGGGCCCCGGCGCCGCCCTCCAGCAGCTGGAGCGATGCCCCATCCCGGTGACCACAGAGAGCGGCACCCACCTCCTCACCCTCTCCCCCATCACCAAAACTCTTCCCTTTTGAAACAGTTTTTGTTAAAGGCAAAAATGATAGAAGCATCATGGAGTCGAAGTCTTATTTGGTTGGAGGTGCCGGCGGAGTCGCCGAGCGCACCCCGCAGTCTAGATGTGCAGGAGGTCCTCGTCGCTGTCGTCGTGGAAGGAGCTCACGGGCTTCTGCGCGGCCCGGGGCCTCCCCCTCCTGGCCTGCTCCACGCTCACCAGCCCCACCCGGTCGTCCGCTTGCTCCCGAAGCGCCTTCCTCGGCGGGGGCCTCAGTGGGTGCACGCCTTCAGCCCCGGCCCCTCTGCCCGGGTGCACTTTCACCTCCGGGAGGGTCAGCACCTCGTCCTCGCTGTCCTGGTCGTCCCCGTGCAAGGAGGTGAGGGCTTCGGCTTTCACGGACTTGGTAGTGACGTGGCCATTCTCCTGCCCCTCCTTCCCGGGCCTCGGCGACGGCAGCTGGATCTCTTCCATCAGCCACTCAGTTTCATTCTCGTCCGCCTCTTCCTCCTTGTTCACCTGCCGGGACACAGCAGAGACCGTGGGTCCACCTGAGACCTCGTCGGCCTCCTCTGGCCCCCTCCCTCTATGACCCACCCAGAGGCGGGGCCCTCCTCCCAGCCCACCGCAGCCATCACTGTCCCGTGTTCCCCCTCAGGGAGAAGGGGAGGGCTGGCGACTGCCAGCTCCTGCTGAGACCCAACCACGGCAGATGGTGTCAGGAGGCAGGAAGGCGGCCAGCGACAAGGCGGCGGTGCCGGGGGACAGGGCCCCTCTGCTCCAGGGGCCCTCGGGCAGCAGGGACAGGAGCCGCGCGGGGGACGCGAGGATGAGTGTAGTTGAGGGAAGGCTTCCAGAAAGCAGCTGGCAGCACACTCAAGAGCCACGAGTGCATTTAGGCCCTCTGGCCTCAGTTTCTAGACAGTTATCCTAAGGAAGACATCCAAATGCCAGAGGCACAGAAATTTTCATTACTGTCTTTTTTTGTAGAATAGCCAAAAAAGTAGAAGTAAGCTAAATACTAAACGCTGTAAGAAATCAGCTGCAACCACAATGAGAAAAACTTGAAGGAAAAAGAACAAAACGTGTGTTTGGGTTAAGAGCAGAGGGGCGTTTTCCCTTTGTCCATTTCAAACTTCCCGCGATGACAGGTTCCTGTAGTCGCTGACCGACATCATGACAACAGTGCGATCGCGTGCGTGCGCGCGTGCGAGTCGCCCAAGACCTCGGCAGGCATCAATTACCTTCGAGTATTTGTAGGACACGCTTGCGCTTCTCCGACAGCAGCTGGTGATCTTGCTCATCACCGTCTCCCTGGAAGGAGCCCCACGTTACTCCAGGCGAGAGCCGCGCCCTCTGGCTCCCGAGTGCCCGCCACCAGGGGGCTGCAGCCCCAAGAGCGAGCGCTCCCTCACCCACCACAGCAGGGCTGTATAAACCAGTTCAGCAGGAAGAACGCTCTAGAGTCAGACAGACACAGATCCAAATCCTGCTCCCCATTTTCAGGGTGTAAGAAGGGTCAGAGTGGGTTTCCCAGCACTTGTCCTTCTGCTTTTTCACGTCAATACGACGACCCACACCTTCCTGCCACCCCAGGGCTGCGCTGAGATTACTGGGCCAAGGGACGAACGCAGGGCCGGCTCATACCCAGACCTCCCGCCCCGATCCCGCGTCCCACTGACGGCCTCTCAGGGTCGGAATGGCTGCGGTCAGCACTCCCCGACCCTCTCTCCTTTGCCTCTGGCTCCTCGGGCAGGTGAGAGAGGCAACAGGCAGCCCCAGAGCTGGACCATCCCTGCGCTCTGGACAGGGCTGACCACACACAGAGCCCTGGGCCTCATTCATGCGTGACATGAAATCTGCTGGACGGTCCTGCTGCCTGTGAGTGACAAGACCTTTCACCAGCAAAGGGGAGCCAATGGAAGAGGTGTCACACCCGGTACCTAACAAATGCTCCCCTTTTAAAGGGCAGGCAAGTCAGCTGATCAGAGGGAAGTCAGCTCGTGACAGGTGTTTAACTCTCTGTCCATCTGTGGACACGTGCAGAGAGCCACATCCTGGGAACAGGTGGGCCAGGCCAAGGCCCGCAGAGCATCTGCCATGTGACCTGACAGGGTCCACAGCCCCGGTCAGACAGGACACATCGCCACAAGGACGCAGACGTTTACAAAACACAGCTCTGGGGACCGCTTCCACACTTTGGCTGCTGATGGGCTCAAAAAAAGGAGCCCCGATTGCGACTCTGAACCACTGGCCGGTCCCCCGGCCCACTCCCCTCTCCTTACCGGCGCTCCTTCTTATGCAGCAGCAGGGCGAGCAGGCAGCCGGTGAGCGCCACCAGCAGCAGGCTGAGCACGGCCCCCACGGCCTGGCTCCGCTCCGAGAGCCCCTTGCGCTCCTGCGCGTCGTCCCCGGCGCTCTCGCTGTCGAAGCCCACCCTGCGGGGAGGCCACACCACTCAGCCACCGCCACCGCCAGTGCCTAGCGAGGCCCAGCTCGGGCGGTGGCCCTGCCTTTGCAGCCCCCCCCCGCAGCGAGACGAAATCCACCAGAGGTGGAGGACAACAGCGGGCAAACGCCTCTGATGATGAGACTGAGGCAGGAGGACGGGGAAGGGCGATCCTCCGGCCACACGGCCCTTCGCCACTAAGGGGACGAGAAAAGCCGAGCTTTGGGCAACACGCCTCCCCCAGGCCTCGCTGATCCCGCTGCAGGGCCCCGAGAGCACAGAGGCGCTTCTGGAGCAAAGACTCAGGGACATGCTGGCCGCCCTTGTCTCCCGGGAACACAGCTCTCTTCTCTGGGAAGAAACAGTGATCACAGCCCAGCTAACAGCTTCTCCCTC
Source organism: Balaenoptera acutorostrata (assembly GCF_949987535.1). NCBI lineage: Eukaryota > Metazoa > Chordata > Mammalia > Artiodactyla > Balaenopteridae > Balaenoptera > Balaenoptera acutorostrata. Next base: position 7,836,529 of record NC_080077.1, read on the forward strand.
CCAACAACTCATCTTGGGACACAGCCTCAATGCTCCTGGAGTTAAGGGAACACCGTGGGGCAGGACCCCACTTACCCCAGAGGACACACGGCAGAGGTGTACCAGGAGAAGAGGTACTGGCAGTCGGCGGTCTCGTGGCTGAACTCGGGGATCCCGTCCTTCACCAAGGGGTCACAGTGGAAGAAGATGGTGGAGGAGACAGATTTCGTCTTGTCTTTTCCACACTTGGAGGAAGAGGCAAACACCACATCCAGATCGCCATCTGTCAACAAGGCAGGCGCACACACAAGCACAGCACCATTACCACTGGTGTTTCAGTAGTGGGTCAAGTTTACCTTTTCATTGCCTGTAAAAAGTCTGCAGAGACTTAAAATCAGACATAAGGGTCCTTCATCAAATGTCCCAGATGAGCTCTCACAGACTGCTCAACACACATTATGGGGCCCCTGCCCTAAGTCAGAATGTGGGAAAGACTTGAACCTTGCCCAAAAAGAGGTCTGGCCTTTGTCCTCAGCTAACAATATGATCTGGAGGGGGGGCTGCCTACACGGTATCAGTCCACCTGGAGACCGAGCTTGACCGACCAACCAACCAGCCAGTCAACCAACCCACCAGTCAACCAACGAATCAGTTAACCAACCAACCAGCCAGTCAGCCAACCAACCAACCGAGTGATCAACCAGTCAAGCCTACGCAATGAAGCCCCAATAAAACCTCTGGACAGGGCTTCCCTGGTGGCGCAGTGGTTGAGAGTCTGCCTGCCAATGCAGGGGACACGGGTTCGAGCCCTGGTCTGGTTAGATCCCACATGCCGCGGAGCGACTAGGCCCGTGAGCCACAACTACTGAGCCTGCGTGTCTAGAGCCTGTGCTCCGCAACAAGAGAGGCCGCAATAGTGAGAGGCCCGCGCACCGTGATGAAGAGTGGCCCCCGCTCGCCGCAACTGGAGAAAGCCCTCACACAGAAACGAAGACCCAACACAGCCAAAAATAAATTAATTAATTAATTTAAAAAAAAAAAACAAAAAACAAAAAACCTCTGGACACTGAGAGATGGGTGGGCTTCCCTGGTCAGTTCCTGAGCTCGTGTGTGTGTGTCGTCACGTTCATGCTGGGAACACAACACGTCCTGATTCCACAGGGAGAAGACAACAGAAGCGCCTGGCTCTCCCCCAGACTGCACCCTACACACTCCTCCCACGGGCCGGCTTTACTCTGTATCCTTTCACTGTAACAAGCTGTAAGCACGACTACACAGCTCTTAGCTCTGAGCACCCCTCTAGTGAGTTATCACATCTGAGGCGGAGACGGAGCCCCCTGAACCTGCAGCTGGTGTCAGAAGTGAGAGGCGCTTGTGCGGACTCTGCCTTGTGCGGACAGCTTCGTGGTTGGAGACTCAAAATCCTCACGACCGGCCACCATTGGAGCACCGGGGAGCGCAGCGTGTGCAGCGACACGCCCGAGGGCAGCTGAGACCCAGCCCTGCGGGCTGGGCTCAGGAAGGCCACGCGCGTCCTCACTCATAACCGGCTGAGCCGTGACCCGAGTGGGCTGTCCCCCAGGCTGGAACGAGGGCACAAACTGGTGAGCCGGTGAGGGGCCGAGGTGGCAGCTCTGAATCTCAGCCAGAATCTCAGCCAGAGATGGGCTTTGCGGCTTCCCACTCTTGCCCACTCGGATGAATGCAGACTCTTGAAGGGCGTTAAACTGCATTCTTCCTGAAATGTGGACGAAGGCTTAAAACTAAACCTACTTCCTAGCGCTGGTGAATGAAGGCAGTGAAAAGGTCTGAAAACGATTTCATTAACCAAGAATAAATAAACGTGTGCACACAAGTGTGCATGTACACACAGACACACGCACCCCCTGAAGCTGGGGGGCCGCAGGAGGCCAGCTAGACCAGACGCAGGCCTCGTGGACGCGAAGGTTCTCACTCCAGTGGCCGGGCCCCTGACCAGGGCTGTGGCGTGAAGCCTGACCACTGCTGCAGGCGCACCAGCAGCAGTGCCCCTGGGTGTGAGGAGAAGCGAGCACGGAGCTGGGACAGGCCGGAGGAGGAGGACGGGGCGGGCGGAGGCAGTCCAGCAGGAAGGCCCGTGGAGAGGCGGCACGGGGCCTGCAGGGGCTCGTGAGTAATCTGATGGCTGGGTCTGGGTGCATTTGCAGGACCAGCTGCTAATAAAACGGGAGTCTGTCAAAATCTTCCAGGCGGTTTTCAAAAGAGCTTGGACTTTCCTTCTCTGCAGAGCAGTGGCCTTGGAGGCGTTTAAAGCAGCCCTTCAGTCAGTCAACAGACATTTACTAAGCACTTACTACAGGGCCAGGCCCTGAGGATAGCACCTCAAGAGAGGGCCCAACCAGCCACTGCACGACTCCAGCATCCGACCCAGAGTCACTGGAAGAGAACAGAGGACCAGCAGGCTGACTCCATGACAGGGAATCACGGAAGCGAGCCAGACTGGCCTGGCAGGTCTCTGCCCGGTCCCCCGTGGGCGCTGTCAAGTGCAGTGACCAGCTCGGTACCTGAGCACGGAAACGCCCTCTTCTAGGCTACACCTGCTCAGGGAGCAGCTGCTCCCCCTCCTCGCCGGGAATCTCTCTCAGCAGCCCTTTGAGGTCAAAGTCAGCTGGTTTTGTAAACACATTTAATTGTTTAAAAAGCGAATTCATTCACTTGGTTCAAAAATCAAATCATGAAATGGTATATAGTGAAAGACTAGTTGTTTAAAACAAAAGCACATGAGCTGCCTCCTGGAAACATTCTTTCAAGGTCAAGAAGGAATCAGGAAAGAAATAAGTGAGGGCAATTAAGAGGTACAAACTTCTAGGTACAAAATAAATGAGTCACGGGTATGAAGTGTAGAGTGTGGGGGAATATAGTCAATAATTATGTAGTATCTTTGTGTGGTGACACATGGTAACCAGACTTATCGTGGCGATCATTTTGAAATAGCGTTGTAGGTCAATTATACTTCAAAAATAAACTCACAGAAAAAGAGATTAGATCTGTGGTTACCAGGGGAGGAGGTTGGGGGGAGAGGGAATTGGATGAAGGTGGTCAAAAGGTACAAACGTCTAATTATAAAATAAATTAATAATAGGGATATCATATGCCACATGCTGAACATAATTAATCCTGCTGTATGTTACATTTGAAAGTCATTAAGGGCGTGAATCCTAAGAGTTCTCATCACAAGAAAAAATAATTCTTTTCTTTTTCTTTAATTCTGTATCCATGTGAGATGACAGATGTTCACTAAACTTGCTGCGGTCATCATTTCATGATGTATGTAAGTCAAATCATTACGCTGTGCCCTTTAAACTTATACAGTGCTGTATATCAATTACATTTCAATAAAACTGGAAGGGAACAAAAGGAACAAAGGAAAAGCTCCATCAGTGCAGCGGAATGCCCTCCTCCACACCCACCCGAATACTTGGGTCAGGTCTCCCTTTTCTTCTCATCCTTTTGACAAACCCGAAACCTCCTACCCTTCTACAGTAACATCTGAAGTTTCAAAATAAAGACATATTGTGACAAAAACCAAACCAAAGGAAATTGCGGACGTGGCCATGCACGCCCACCTCACCACCTCTGGTTTAGACCAAGTTTTGCTTGTTTGTTTAGGAGGTAAATCTTCCCTATAGCGAACCGCTCTGGTCTGACACACGCTGCTCAGTCCGCTATGACAAGCGCGTGTCAAGACACAGGATCGGACCCAGGGCTTTTGTGCTAAAACTGATCTGACGTTTCAACTGCAGGGTGTTCGTTCATGAAAATACGTTACAGTTCCTCCAAGGAAGTTAAACGTGGCACATGGAGGGAGAGAGTTACCTTGAACGTAGTATTTGGTTTTGTCAGAAGTCCCGACTTTCCTACTGAAGTGCTGGTCGTTGGGCTTCACCTGACAGATGTTGGCCCCCGAGCACGCGGGGTTCGTGGAGCTCGTGATGGAGGACAGCTGGATCTCATACAGGTACTTGTCCCCATTCGTTCTCATGTCCCCAGAGGCGCTGAATCGCCTGAAGAGACAGAAAAGGTCGGGTGATTCCAACGGTCCTTCAAGAAAGCCCTTTGTCACCTGGACCCAAAGCCCAGAATACGAGGCGGGGCTGCAGGATACTGCCGAGGGCACCACCTGCCGTCTCCCCGTCCTACTGCCCACACCTCCGCGCTCGGAGCTTTGCTGCCCTGTTCTCAGATGCTGTGCCCCGCACCATGCCCGCTTCCCCCTGCCCAGGCACAGCCCCGGACCCCGAGACCCACCCAGTGACACCGCTGAGCAACTGACTTTTTTATTCACAAACTAGTAAGCCCAGAAGTTCCTCATCGAAAATTGTTTCAGAAGGTTCCAGCTCCGACCCCTGGGCGAGGGAGGAGGGGCGACTTTATGTTTACACTCAGGAGAGCTCAGCATCTTTGGTGTCACACTCAATAGCTGAGTAGTGCTTGCCCTCTGTCTGAGCGAAATATGACGACTACCTGGAAACGGTAACTAAAACACACAAACACTTGGCCCTCTTTATCTCGCAGCCCTCGGCCGGGGAGACACCCAGAAGGAAAATGCTCCACTGACTTGAAATAAATGTCCCCGAGGCTGAAGCTCCTGCCGTTGGCCGGGTTGGTGATGGTCCCGTTCACCATCTGCACCTCCTGCGGCTTCACCGCGCAGGCCGCGCGCGAGTCCCAGCTGAAGTGGTAGGTGCAGCTGCCCATGTCGAACCTGCAGGCGGCACACAGACCACGGTCACGGCCACCCTCCCAAACCAGAGGACGCCGCCGGGCTAGGAGGGTGACTTACGATCAGGAAGATGCCCACCCAGCCCATCTGCCATGTGAAAAAGCAGGCAAGCGCTTACATGTATTCTTAAAATTTAGAAACTGTGCAACGTCTAAAAGCTGGAAAGATTTGCTCCTAGATTTTTGAATATTTGCTTTACAAGCACCTCAGACTCTCCAACTGATTCAATCCTTTGACAACAACCTGGGTCTCCCCTTTCCCAAGCCCAGCTTCTGGAAGGAATCGGGTGGTTCACAAACACAGCAGCTCACACGCTCCCTCTGCTGGCCAAAAGGTCCCCCCCACAGCCCCAGACACGGAGCTGCTCAGAGATTTCCAGGATAATCCAAGAGCAAGCATCCCAGGTGCCACCGTGCCGGCCGCGGGTCCCAGACAGGCTGCTTGAACAGCTGGCATTGGGTGGCACCAATCAACGCCCTTTTGGTTACACTGTGACGTTCAAAGCCGGAAGCCGGTGAAATCCTGCTTTACGCATGTCGCAGCCCCCATCCAGGGACCCCTCCCCACGTGGGGCAGCCCCGGCTCCACCAGGCCGCGGGTCTCAGCGGCCGGTGCCCCTCGCCGCCCCCAAGGAGAAACCACGGGGAGAAATTCCGACGGGGTCCCGGCAGGCCCTGCACACAGCTTCCCTGGGGGACCCCATCCCCTCACCTTGTGAACGAAGGCCGGCCCACTGTCTTCGCACAGGTCAGCTCGATGACGGCGGATGCCGTCTTATTGTCACCACACTGATGGCCTTTTGAATAAGTCACGATGACTCGGTCATCTGAAACACAAACGACTGAACTGATGCTATTTCTAGGGCATCGCAGGAGCCCCAGTGTCAGAAGTCAAACCTGTATCACGAACAAACGTCTGTGCCTCTGGAGACTCATTACACGGGTCCATCAGGACCGTCAAGCCTGGCGACCGCGCCTGGCCCGCGTCGCTGCCCGCACAGCAAGAGGAGACCGGGGTTCAGACCCCAGCCGACCCCTGCGCGCCGTCTCCTCACCTGTGCGGCCGGGAGGCCCCCGCAGCGTGCGGTCCGGGGCCGAGCGGGGAGCGCCCGGTGCAGCGTGCGCGCGGGGCCCCCCGCCGTGCGCAACTTCTGTGCCGTTTTAGGCGCTTCCCCTCGCGTTCCTCCACCCCACCCTGAGCCTCCCGGGAAGGACGGGGCAGGCGCCAGACGTCCACCCTCCAGCGTGACACTCCACACACCACAGCTCTGGTTTCCTCAGGCCTCCTGGCTCCATGTGGAGCTCTTTCTGCTTCTGAAGGTTCTTCTCCACGTGGTCAAAGAACCAGGGGAAGCCCAGCCCGCAGGGGCCGCGAAAAGCAAGGCCGCGCTTCCAGGGGCATGTCTCCCAGGGGTTCAGCGCACAGACGGTGGCTCTCGGGGCCAGCACGGGACAGTCCTCCGGCCTGACCCTCACACACCCGACCCACGTCCTTCGAGACAGGGGACGTGGAGGGGGCGGCACCCGCTGCCCAGGTGTTCTCCGGGGCATGGCCAAGGCACGGGGACCCCTCGACAGGAGGTGAGGCCCATGCTCCCGGACCCACCCAGGTTCAAGGCTGCTCTGGGTGAGTTTGTTTTAAATATTGGGCTTCGGTGAAAATTTTGCAAGAAAGGGTTCCACAGCTTTGAAGAGAAATGCTTAAACTTCTGGAACGTGGAACCAACAGGTACAGGTCTTGATGAAGTGCCTCCACCGTCCTACTAGACAGACAACACACTCAACCTTCCACACCTCCAATTACCCAAGCTGTGAAATGGACTCTAACACCTGCCCGGGCCACTGAGGACCACATGTGTACACACGCATAAATCACACACGTACACACACGTACGAAGCCTGGTTGCCGGGGACTGTTAATTCCTGGGACAAGAGTCCATCTCTTCACCCCACAAGGTCACACCCCCTAAATGCTCATGGGGGTCACGGCGACTGGCCTTAGATGGTCGTCCTGTTGGGGCCCAAGGGTAAGACCCCGCCTGGTGTGTCAGGGAACAGGTTTTACTAGCTCATCTTTTCATGAGGCTTCAATGTTCTAGTTTTTCTCACCTGGCTGAGGGAAACCGAGCGAGAGACGGGTCAAATATCCACGAGGACGAGACAGCAGGGACAGACCCACCCGCAGCCCCTATGCCCTTCGTGGCGGCTACGACCAAGATCTCCAACGGAGGGCGAGCCGTGGGCCAGGAGGTCTGGCCACTCCTGCCGGGGGGTGACTCGCCCCACGTCCAACCTGCAGAGTCGGGGTTTTTCTCAAGGGTGACAGTGGTTCCCCAGAACCCCCTTTCTGCCTGTCAACAGCTGGAGCGGACATAAGACTCCCCGTGCTCTAATCAGGACAGCTCGGGGACCCCCTCCAGCCAGACGGGCACACGGAACGTTGTTTCTTCCTTGTCCTCCCGACACACCTGACTGTTCCTAAACCAAGAAAACCCTGCCTCTTCCTTTTACGTGATGAAAGACTCTTTCACTCAACAACCAATTGCAAGATGAATTTTCTATTAAAACGAGCTTCATTTTGTGTTTCCGAATTAAAACATTACGAAAATGTACCCTGAATCGTCTTTACCAGGTTCTCATGTCAGCGTTTGGCTTCCCTGGATAGACACTTGCACGTATACATGGAGGCTGGAGCAGGGACTCAGAGGAACCCTGAACGTTCTGCCCTCCTCCTGAGGACAAACACCTCTCCAAGATCGCCCAGCCCTCTAGACACACAGACTAGGACCTGCCGTCTCGGAGGACACAGAGCAGTGCTAACTTTGATGCTCCGGGAGGTGCCAAGTGCCTGAGAAACAGTCACTGAAAATAACACCTGGAGCTTCAAGCAAAGCCAGTGCTGACCCTCTGGTCACAGGAGGACACCTCCACCTTCCCGACTCTGACACGACACCTGTGACCATGCGACAAGGGTCCAGGCCTTACCTATGACGTCCAGCTTCTGCGTGTGAACGAGCCCCAAGACCTGGACGTTGCCAGAGGGGCTCTTTTTGCAAACGCTGGCTCTTTCAGAGCAGTCCAGGGGCCCTTTGTATATTTTCTGACACAAATTGACGTAGTACCTGTAAAATGACACAGAGAGAGGCAAGGTCAGTGTCTGTCCTGCACACTCGGGGGCAGCTCCTTCCATTCCTTCCAGAAAAGGTGATCGTTCTGATAGCCAAGGATTTTGCAGCACCTCTGGATGCAGCACTGAAACAGGTCTCTGGGTAAAGAAAGGCCAAAGAGCGGCTGGATGCTGAAGAAGCGAGTGTGCCAAGCAGGCACGTGGGGTGAGTGAGCCCCGAGACTCGGGTGGTTTAGAGTCAGGACACGCAGCGGCTCAAACCCCGGCGAGTCGTTCCCTCGCTTACGGCTACTTAGGCCCTCCAGGTCCACGCTCCCCCGTGCCGTGTGGACGGAAGGATCCCGGAGCGCCTGGGGGAAGGCTCTATGCAGGTAGCAGTCAGTCCAGCTAAGCCACCGCGGGCCAGCACGGCCTAGGGACTTCGGGCAGCAGAGCCGGGACGGTTCACGCGCCCCGACACACGTAGCCAAGGACGGCTGCCCCTCACCAACATGCACCAAACCGAGACTAATTCCATCAGGCCCACAGTGGACCAGCGGCTTCTCTGGGTTCTGAAGGTTTCTGTTGCCTCAGCTTCCAAACCACCCGCCGCGCACCAGGCCGCCCTGAGCGTCAGAGGAATGAGGCCATCCCGCCTTCAGGGTCTGAGCTGAAGCACCAAGCACCCAGCCCGTCAGCACGCGGCCGAGGTGGGGGGCACTCACGAGGTCCCATCGTGGACAAAGAACCAGGAGCCGGTGAGGGAGGACAGCAGCCGCAGGTCGTAGGTCTTGTGCTTCTGGATGAACTTGCACTCCATCTTCTTCGGGGGGCAGATGACTTTGGTTTTCCACTCAAACGTCACCTCGCACCCACGAACTTCACTGAAGACCTGTGGCCGCCCCACATCGGCATCCTCGTCGCACTTGAAGATAATCGCGGACGTCCGGTGGCTGTTGGCTGGGGCAGCACATGGGGACCAGTCAGACCTGGCCTGTCCCTCACTCGTCCTTAGGCTCCTCCCCGCCTCCGCTGTGCTGGCCCTTAGGGACCCTGTCCATGCCTGGCCGCTCCCCATGCAGCCCCGGCCAGGTCTCGTCATGTTCCATTCATGTATCTCAACCCTACATAGACCAGGTTCCCTCGGGGCACAGTATCTCCTTCTGCACTTATCAACCTCACAGCAATAGCGCAGTGCCTTGCAGACAGGTACTCGGTATTTGATTAATGTATGAATGACAATAAAAAAAGATACCTGTAATTCATTACCTAAAAACGTGCCATCCGACAGACCAGGAGAAAGGTCCTGTCTTAATAAGCCTCCAAACAAAGCTACAGTAGTCCCTTGTAAACTTAACGTTTCTAACTCCTTAATTTGTATCATTTTGCTCCCTGATGACTTACAAACACTAAACAACTTCTCGAGCATTTATCCCATCGCTTTCCTTGGGAACTCACATCAGTCTGTGCCACACGTGTTACTAGGACTCCCTCACGTGCCGGTTCTCTACGCGGCAGCAGCAAGGATGCTGGGCCTGGCTGGCCGTGACCCCCGCCCCTGCCCAGCCCAGCCCACCACGGAGCAGACGATCAACCGACGAGCCCCTGCAGGCCTGATTACCCCCTCACCACCCTGCAGACCCGGGACAGGAGCAATTCTGCTGAGAGTGAACGTGGATCACCGGTGCTGAAAACTGGTATGTGGACACAAGTCCCTCGAGCTGGGGAGTGGGCGAGCTGACCACCTCGAACCTGCCCCCCACCTGGCCCTGCCGCGGAGTACATTCACGGTTACGCAATACATCCCACAGAACAATTAAAGACGACTTTTCTTCATGGGAAATAGCCCTGGCTAGAAGATTATATGCAACAGAATCACTGCCGTTTACTTGGACGTCCAGAAAGATCTGAGCACGAAGCAGGCCTACCATGGGTACAAGGTTACCTCACCGGCCTGGCTGGGACCTGGTGCTCTCCCACTTACAGTGTCTGCAAAAGCCCCACTCGTGGTCTCTGTCGTAGTTTGCGGTGGTCGCACACCAGGGCCTGGCCCTGCCCTCCAGAACACACTGCTCATAGCTCTTCCCGTTGAGCACGAAGGGGAACACACACGGGTCGCCTTCTTCAGTTTCTGGAAAGAGAAGAAGTCTGCGTGACCCCGATCATCAGCACCACGTTGGCTGTGCCTTACCAGGCGCCGTCACCTCAAACAAGGACTCTGCATAGACATGGTCACCCTCAACCAACGTGGGGACTGCCAGGCCTCCCGGCCGCAACGTGACAAACAGTTCGAGGGCCCTAGGGCTGTTAGGATGGATCGTCCCGTGGCCCGAGCCAAGGTCCCAGTGCTCGCGGCATCTACAGCATCATTCCTCAGTTCCCTCCTGCTGCCACGTCTAATTTCACGTTTCCTGGGAACGTTAAGATTCACCCCTCTGCAAAGATTTACCTGGAGGGCAATTATCTCCGTTGGCGTAACTTAAAATGACAGCTTCGTCCTGGTGCCTGTAATCCAGTCTCATCGACGCCAGCCTCCCGAAAGACACCCCCTTGCTCCTGGAGAGCAGACAGACGCCTCCGTCCTTGCAACCTCCTTGGTCCAGGCCTGCAGCCGCGGTGCACACCCCAATGCTGTAGGTACGCGAGTCTCGGGTCACCTGGAGAGACATCACCCCGTGGCCGTGAGGGGTCTCCGGGTGCAGGGGGCCGGCGCTGCGGGAGGCAGGCGCGTGCGGGCAAGCGGCAGCTGGGTCCGTGGCTGTGCCCGGGCGCCTGGGCGCTCACCTCCTCCTCTGGGGCCCTGCCCCCCTCCAGAGGGCAACGCCCTGTCCACTCTCTGGTCACCTTCCGCACCAAGGCCCTGCCCTCCGGTGGCAGCCCTGCTGGCCGTGCTCCCGCAGACCCGTGGGGGGCGGCAGCTGCGAGACCCCAGGCGGCTCGCCCCCCTTCCTGAAGCCCGCGTCTCCTGCCTGTAAGCTGGGAGCGCCGAGGACTCAGACCTGAGCACAGAGCAAGCTGAGCACAGAGCGGCCGCAGCCTGACCAAAGGTGCCGCCCTTGCCGCCCAGCCTCTGCAGGCCGCACCTGCTGCGCACCCGTCGGGAGGGCCTGCACCCAGGCACGGTCTCCGTTACAGCAGCCAGGCCGCTGGCACCTGGGCACACACCTCGGAGCTCACCGCTCACCAGCCGCCGTCCCCTGGGCGGCAGGGGATCTTGCGGGCTCGGTCCACGGCCGTACGACTCAGCAACGCCTACGTCACAGGGACGTAAGCCATGGCCCCAGCCACGTAACGAACAGTCCACAGCGCTCCGGCCGGGGCCGGACCAGCCCCCCACACACCCAGATGTGTTCAAGTCGGGGGTCCACAGCTCCCTGCCCCCGGCACCTCTGCGGTCACGCTGGAGACAGAGGGGGTCCACGTGGCCTCTGCCGGCCCCGCCCCTTACGGGCACGTGGTCACACACGAGCGGCCTCCGGCTCTCCATCTGCGATATGAAGAGCCCCCCGGCCCCCTCTCCGGGCCGCAGAACCCTCCGAAACAAAGAATCGCTCCCACCGCGAGGCTCGTCTCCGGCGTGAGCCGCGACTGGTTTGCACACCGTCCGAGCCCCGCGCGGGACAGAGTAAGGCCGCCCCCGACCACGCACTGCCTTGCGGCCACACGTCCTCCAGTGATCACACGCGCCACGCTGCGAAACGCAAGCGAGCGTCAGAAAGCAGCCAGGAGGCGGCCCCGAGACGGCGGGCGCCGGGGCAGCAGTGCTACCTTGAAGGTGCTCTTGGAGAGGCTGGACAGGTTGAAGCTGTAGTGCAGCTGCTCGTCCGTCAGGGAGCAGCCCTCTGCCTTCACCTCGTCAGGACACACCAGCGGCGTCTCCCACTCGAACACAAAGTCGCAGTCGCTGGTCCTCAGCAGCTTCGGAGTGCCCTGTTTTAAGGCAGGGCTCGGGCTTGAACCCACGCGGGTTAATAAGCACAGCGTCCTCCCTGCTCCCCCGCAAGTGCCGGAGACACCTGCCCGGGGGCTGCGGGCTCCTGCGCTGCCTCCAGACCGCCAGGGGCTCGGGTGACCCACGGTGGCCTCTCTCCAAGAGGACGGAGCCATCGTCCCCGCCAGCGGCAAGGAAGCAGCACTGCCCTCCAGCGCCGCGAGGCAGGCCTGCGCACGCCCCAGCTCCTCGCGGCCCCTGGGCCGCGGCCCTGCACCCACAGAGGCACAGCATCTCAGGGCTCCACGCTACCAGCTCAAAGGCAGAAAGCGAGGGATCTTTAAACGTCGTGACAGAGAGGCGTGTGAAACCAAGACCCTCCCGCCGTGAAGGACGGAGGCAAGTGATTCTGTATGCATCTCTGCTCCACCGCCTCTGGAAACTGAGGATGTTTACGATGAGGCAGAGAAGTGACCTGGCAAGACATTCCACAGGCCAAGTATCATAAATAAATACAAATCAAGGTGCTTTCTCCCTCCCTCATTCAGCGACAGCCACAAAAACAGATGAGGAATTTCATTTTTAGCTGTAGCTGAGAATCTGTTTTTCTATAAATGTAAGTGAAGAAAGTATCTCATCTCCACTAAAGATAAAAAACACAGGGAGAGAAAACCTCCTCGAAAATCTTTCCAAACTCGACGGCACATGCAGCGTGAGATACCGTTTCTAAAACCCCAAAGTACTGACCACTCTTAGCACGCCGCTGCTCCGAGACCAGCGCAAGTCCAGGGGTACCTGCGGACGTGTGTCCAGACGCCCCACTTGCAGAGACAAGGGAGCCGACGATCACGGCCTCCCTCGCCTTGATCACTCAGGAGTATCCTCACACCCAACAGTTTGTGAACAGGGAAAGGTCTGTCTGGGAGCTCTGGGGCTCTATATGCAGAGGCCCCAGAAAGCAGTGGTTTGTTTCTCCCCCTTCTCTCAATGACTGCACTGTCCCTCCTCGGCAGGCTGCTGCCAGGCCACTTCCTGCCACTGTCCAGTCAGCCCCCTCTCCCTCACAAACCTGCTACAGGCCAGGGAATCAGAATGTCACCTTACTGAGATTCCATGTTACAGAACCACGACCTTTACTTGCACTCCTTCAGCCACAAGAGTCTTAGAATTCATCACCTTCAGGGTTTTCAGAGGCAGTTCGGGATATGTGTTTGTCTTACACACACACACACACACACACACACACACACACGGTCCTGTAATCAAGTACATTAACACGTCCACATATTCACATCAGGTGTGACAAATACAGACCATAAGTAGCCCCAGTCCACTCACGTCAAAGGATTGTTAAGTTTTTGGCGTTTTAGGGATTTCAGAAGCACAGGTAAGGGGCTGAAAGCCAGGCTGCCTGGAGCAAAGAGCTCTCCACTGGAGCAGCGGGTGGGCGCCCAGCTGCCCCCGCAGAGCCATGTGACATCAGGCGGCCCTTCTGAGTCAGTGCAAAACAGGGGCCACAATCTACCAATTTATCTCCCATTCTCAGAGGGAGGTTGAGAGAAAACTAATGCAAAACTCTTTATAAAACAGCACTTTTTTTAAATGGAAACCAGTTCTGTTTTTCAAATGTGTGTAAAACAAAAATCAATGGCCTCCTTAAAAGTAGATTGTACAAACTTGTTGTAGCTATTTTGATTCTAGAGGTCTTCTTTTGTTTGCTAACTTCCAAAATTTGGATTATGTCCTGAGTGATTACAGCTGCCAAAACATCTGACTTCCCAATAAGATAAGTAATGTTATAATTTAAAAAAAGAAAACCAAAGTTGACACTTTTGTATATTGGTAGGCAAAGGTGAAGGCCACTTCTATGCTGAAGTGTTTCATATTTTTAAATTACAACAAGCCTCTGTGTGCAGAATCTGCCCTGGTAACTCAGGGTGGGCTTGCTTATTGTTAAACTAACGGCTTCAAGTTATTCCACGCACCGCTGGCACACCACGTGATGCAAGGCAGGCGTTGTGAACACAGGCATTCTTGGTCTGAAACAGGCTTTACGGGTTTCCAGCTCTGGTTCATCGACCCACACTTTGGCTCCTACCTTGTCAACAGGCGCTCACTTACCATGCTCACACCCCTCTTACAATGAAAGGCGACCAGTGAGGTGTAGTTGAAATGCTTGTCCACCAGGCAAGGAGTACTACTTTCAAAGTTCAAGTAAACTTCGTTAGCTATGGGATTGAGTATCGGAGGTCCTGTGACTCGACCGATATCCTAAACAAAGAAAAAAGCAATGTTTCAGAAAAGTTATTTTCCCCCAAGTTAGTGGAAAAACGGCTAACAGAGAATTGCAAAAATTACATGCCATCTGTTTTAAACATGAGTAGCACCTAAAGACATTGGGTTACTAGCAGCTCATCTGAAAAGTCCTGACAATAAGGCACCACAAAGAAACCTGTTTGCCAGTGGTTATCGGTTTCGGTCCTACATTAATAACAATGGTTCTACTCAGGGTCAATTTTTGACAATTCTAGGCAACAGGAATGTTGCCTCTCTCTCCAGTTACACCAGGGCAGCTGCACGGTTTCTGGCTCCGGCTGGCGGGAAGCAGGAGCCCACGTGGCTGCCCCAACGACGCCCTGTCTCCTCCTGCCCAGCACTGCGCCGGGACAGCTGCTTCCTCGGCGGTGCCCACGGCGTGGCCTCAGGGGGCACTGAGCACACGCTTACTCACTCCCCGCCGTCTTCCGTGGCTTCGCACAGCCCCTGGCACACACTGGCTGCTCGGCAAGTGTTTTCGAGCAAATAAACATGCGAGTGAATGAAAAGTGACCAGCCAGGAACAGTGTGTATGTACATGTGTGTGTGAGTGTGTGTGAGAGATGTGTGTGTTATGAGTGCGATTGTGTGATGAGTGTGTGAGATGAATTTGCGATAAGTGTGATGACTGTGTGTGATGTGCGTGGGATGAGGGTGTGTGATGAGTATGATGACTGTGATGAGTGTGTGTGACGAGTGGGAGATGTGTGTGTGATAAGTGTGCATGTGTGCGTGTGATGAGTGTGAGATGCATGAGTGTGATGAGTGTGTGATGAGTGTGTGATGCATGTGAGATGAATGTGATGAGTGCATGTGATGAGTGTGTGAGATGAGTGTGATGAGTGTGTGTGATGAGTGATGAATGTGTGGTGTGTGTGATGCATGTGTGAGATGAGTGTGATGAGTGCATGTGATGAGTGTGTGAGATGACTGTGATGAGTGTGTGATGCACGTGTGAGATGAGTGTGATGAGTGTGTGTGATGAGTGTGTGTGATGTGTGATGAGTGTGTGTGTAATATGAGCATGTGTGTACTGAGTGTGTATGTGTGTGTGTGTGAATGAAGCCACAACGTGCTTTGTTCACCACTGTGGGGCATGTTAGGTCCACAATGACACAACACCCTCTCTAATTAGAGAACTTCCTGCATTTTTTTAAATCTGAGAAAAGGTAGCCGGATGGGAAAACAAAGCAGACTGGACCTGTCAGCAAGTGGTTCACACCAAGACTCCCCCCTGCACCACTAGAAAGGCTGACACCACAGCCCTTCCTGCCAACATCTGGTTGCTCCAGGCCCTGCACTTGTCACATAGCTACGCCTCTGTCAAGTTCATATCACGGCCCACTTCCCCACCCCTCCCAACGTCTCTCCCCACCAACACCACAGATAACATCCATTTTTTAAAAGGACATCTAGATACCTTATGACAGGACTCCCTGTTTAAAGAATGCAGACAAACACACCACTTTTGAGATGCATTTCAAATAAAACATACCAAGAATCTGACAAAACATGAATATAACTCATGGAGACAATGTTTAGAGATCCAAATCTATACTGGAAGGCAGAACACTCAGCTATTAGCAAACCAGCTTATACCCTTAATTACAACTCATTTACCAAAGAACCTGCTTGCACTTCACAAGCGTTTCAGTGACACAAGACCCGCATGTAAGCCAAGAAACCAAGTTCCATCAGCGTCCTTGAGCCTTCTGACCTGATACGAAACAGTGTGTCTACACGTGTGCTCACATTTTCTTCCATAACTGCTGACCACCCTCATCCGCCGACAGCTCAACGCACAAACCCTTGCAGTCCGCCTCCCCTAGTGGACCCAGACACATGTAGTCCTGGCTCATTTCCCCAGTGTTTCTGCCTGAAAGCTCTCCAGTGAAAGCCAGAAACACGGCATGAAGGAGACTGTTAAAAATCTTGCAGGATGGTCTCCGCCCTTGGTTCCCTACTCACTATGGGGGCGCCGTTGACGGGAACTTTGCACACGGCGGCGCCGGCGGGACAAGGCACCCCGTGCATGGGGCTCAGCGGCCGGCAGATGTTGATGTAGAAGTCCGGGCTGGTGTCGGGGGCATCGTCCTCGCTCTCATCGTACGCTTCGTACCCCCCGGTGCGGTGGATGAGGGGGGACAAGTCGATGACGGAGCTGCCGTTCCTCACGGAACATTCCGTCTGTCAAGCAGGAAACAGGCCTCGTTGGTGTCTGCAATACGTGTTCCTGACCCCCAAGTCACCCACGAGAACGTAAGCTGAACCAAAAGAGCACGAAGGGTGGACCAGCGCCCCAAATGCTTGGTTACCTAACATCGGGCACTTTGAACCAAGTATGACTGGGGCCCCAGGAGTGGATGAGACAGGCTGGGGGCCCGAGGGAGTTGCAGGAGAAGCGGCGTGGGGCCCCCGGGTGGGCCATGCCACACGGGCCCAGCCCGACTCACCACCTGCTCGCAGGCCAGGGGTGTGTGCCAGTACAAGAAGAGCGTGCACGTCTGCTTGTCCAGGGAGATGAGCACGGGCCTGTTGGTGGGCCCGGCTTCGGGCCTGCACACGAAGCTGATCACGCTCTTGTAGCTCAGGCCGGTCTTGGAAGGACAGGGGGAGCCGTCCTCGTACACCAGCTGTAAGACCTGGTCCACGTACTTCAGCCTCTTGCTCGCCTTGCCCACGCTGATCCTGGTCTGCCCGAAGCAGGCCCCTGTCCCAAACGCACAAGGGAGAGTGGAAGACACACAATTATGGATTCAAAGCACACGCTTTCCCATGAGAACTTTCTGCAGAACCAGACTTTGAAATTCACAGCTAACACTCGGGAGGGTCCCGTGTGGTTTTAGCAAATGTTACACATCTAGTATTCCATCACGTGGCCATGAAGCCCCCGCACCCCAACCAGCCCACTGCTGCCGATGAAGGCATCTGACCTCTTTGCGGGAGGGACGCGGAGGCCGAGGCCGACCTCGGGGCCGGGAGGGCGGGCCGCACTCACCTACACCAGGGGCGCAGTTCTCGTTGTCCCCGCACACGCTGAGGTAGACCAGCCCCTTCTCGCTGTAGGCGGCAGTGTACCCGGCCCTGCCGCTTAGAGAGCTCAGGTCAAACAGGTGTCCTGCTCGGGGGAAGGGATGGGGACACCGTGACCCATCACCCGCGCTCACACACAGATCCCGCTGGCCATCGGGCCTCCTGATTCCTCGTCACGTGTCACCGCCCCCCTTCGCTGGCGCGGCCCCCAAAACCTTCCTGACAGCTACAAAGTACCCAGGAGACAGCAGCTCAGGGTGTCCCCCTGCGCCTGGGCCACAGCGGCCACGGCGATTCCGCTGGAGTCAGGAGGGCCCGCCGGCATCCCTCCCGCTGCCAGTGACCCACCCCCAAACCTTTCTGGGCCCCAGCGCTGAGATCCTGTGGTTTCCTAGTTGCCTCACATCAACTCTGAAAGGAACAGGAGACTGACTCCAGCTCCGCCAGCCTAGAGCTTGGGACCAGCACCCCAGAAACAGGAGTTACGGGGAGCACGGCTTCCAGGGAGGGGCTCAGTCTCTTCTCCACTGAAGAGCCACAAGTCAACAGGACCGGGCAGATCCAGCAGGAAAGGCCAAACGTGCACCCACAGGACAGGATGCCGCTGCCCGGGGTGCCTGCTCCCCTCTCTCACGCTTGCGCGCGCGCACGTGTATCTGTATGCAGTGTGCGCGTGTGCGTGCACGTGTGTGTGCACGTGCACGCGTGTGTGTTGAAGGTGTGGGGATGGGTGGCCGGCAGCGCCCCTCACCCGTGGAGGGGTTGGTGACCTGGCAGTCGTCGTGCACGTTGCTCTTCACAGGGCAGGCGGCGGCCGTGGGCCAGGAGAAGGTGTACTCGCAGTCCTCCACGGCACTGAGGAACATGGGCCTGGAGTTCTAGAAACAGGCGAAGGGCAGACAGCTGCTGACGGGGCGCACGCCTGACGCAGGTAACAGCGCCCACTGGCGTCGAGCAGGAGCTCCCCTGTGACGCACCACAAGCCCGTGACACACCCGTCTCGGTGTCTTCACGGGACGAGGGCAGACTGGGGAGAAGCAAAGGGTCAGGGCTTGCTCCTGAGATACCCCTGGGGGCTTGACACACACAGGGTGAGAGAGAGCCGGAAATCCCCTCGGGGGACAGGGACGTTTTCCGACAGCTAAGGCTTCTAAGGTGGGGGCGGGGACGGGGTGGCGAAGGGTGCTCAAAGGGCGACCGCGAGGCACGAACGAGGAAATAGATGGTACCGTCCTGAAAAACAGAACCGGCATCTGTTACGATGGACACAACAGGGAGACCCGCAGGGAGAACTGGTCATGAACTAACTAATCCCTCCACCACCTGGGCTAAGGCTCCCTGCCTCTCAGACGTGTCTCGTCCACACGGCGAGGGTAGAAGGGTAAGATTCGTGCAGCAGCGCCCTCCTTCCCAGATAAACCAGCCCCCGGCACCCGCGTGCAGAGCCCTCCACAGACCAAGCAGCTGTCTCGCTCTGCCGTGAGCCTCTCCACTCAGTTACAGAGCTGAGCGAGTCTGTGGGGGCCCAGGAGCGCGGACGCCAGCAGCGCAGGGGCCCAGGCTCAGCCTCTGCACAGCCTCCTGAGCGGAAACCTCAGCTGCCACCCCGTCAAGGGGGCACACCTCGGGCTCCTCCCGCCACGGCTGCCCACACGCAGCTGCACGGTGGTGCTCTGTCCTGACACGGAGGATGGAGTGCACTGGGCCAGCCTGACCTCACTCCCAGATCTTACGAGACAGCACACAGGCTGCACCTTCATCTCCGAGGCAGAGGTGCTCCCGCGGTGAAAAAACCGTCCGGAGAAACCATTAATTCAGCCCCCACCTGCTGAACTGCATGTACCAACCCGTCAGGGAAGGAATCGTCCAGAGACGAGACGAGAACCCAGTTACCACGCACCAACCACATGCCAGAAACGGTGCCCGGCGCTCCACGCCTCCTCTCTCTAACCTCATAGCGAATTGGCAGGACAGGCCACGCTCGTGTTGGTAACAGGTGTTCAGTTTAGGGAGGTTAAGTGACCGAGGTACACGGCCAGGAAGTGGAAGAGCTACCTTGGAACCGGGTCTGCCCAACCTTCTGCTTTACCCAAGTGCCTCCATGAAGACAAGGGCAGGTTATCAAATATCAGTTCTCTCTCCAGCCTTCAGGGATCTGAGTCAAACTTCAAAGAGAACCACCAAATTCTGGAACAAGAACTGCCAGGGTGGACACCCCGGGACCACGGGCCCAAGGCCGCGCCGCCCATGCCCTTCGTTAGGCTGGGTCACCCCGAGCTCTTCAACTCACATCCCAGGAAGTGAGACATCAGTCTCGCTGACCCTGGACTCGCACGGGGGCCGAGACAGCTGTGTCACTTACGAGTTGGCTCTCGCTGCACGAGAAGCGGATGGTGGTTGACTTCTTCCGGATCTGGTCCGGACACAGGTCACCATCGACGTACCTCAGCAGAGTCATGCCCTCGCTCCACTGAGGGCCATCCCTCACTCTGCCCAGGTTCACGGGCTTGGAGCCACCCAGCAGACACACAGCCGCCTCCGGAGGGCACGGCTCTGCAGCACAAGCAGAGACAGTTAGGAGTGGCCATCAGCCCCTGTCCAGTCTAGGACTTAACAAGGGACGTAACGTCCGGCACACGACATAGTTGATTCTAACAATCACTGCAAAATATCAGTGTTTTCTTTCATTAAGTCTGATGCCAATGACACCATGAGTTCTCACTCCATGAAACGCTGTTTTACCACAGATGGGTTGGGGGTGAGCATGGGGTGTGGGGAGAATTCAAGGCAGAACAGCCTCAATTATTTCTGATCCCCAAACAAGATGAAGCTGAAACACCTAGATTATGCCCATGGAACATTTTAAATGGCCTATATTCACATGCTATCTTACTTTAAGAAGTCACCAAGAACTGTGCCAATTTCCCAGTCCCTGAAATGTCTGAGTCATCTGCCCTGGGTAAAGAACGAGTCCCACTTCGCGGTTAATAAGAGCCTCGGTGTCATCAATCTAGCCAGCATACAAAGCAAGGGGAAGTGGGCCATGGCCTCAAACCATGCAGAGGAGAAAAATAACTTTCTGGGTTTGGTTTTTTTTTTTTTTTTAAAAAAAAAAAAAAAAAAAAAAGACAGGAACAGTGCCCCCTCTGAGTTGAGCCAGACAAGAGGCTGCCTCAGTGAGGCTGCATAAAACTCCAAGAAAACGGGACAGGTTTCGGGACAGGATCCCAGTGGGCCGTGGACGGCACCAAGGTCTCCGTGGGTTGCTGCTCCTAGTCGCACGGGTACAACTGAGTTCTAGCCTCATCACTGGCACCAAGGGTCTGGGTGCATCCTAACAGGACCCCACCCACTCTGCTCTCAATGAATACAGAGGGCACATACCCAGAGCTCCATTTCCCACCCTCCTATCTCCTGCCCTGGCTAAGTAAGAATCACCTGCCACGGTGATTATTTCTACCCACCCTCCAGCTCCCCACATTCAAACAATGGTTATACTGCTCCCAACAGAGCCTTCAGCACTGATTTACCCTGGACCACACCAGGGGTGGGTCATCAAGACCCTCAGATAATTCCTCCTGCTGCTTCTTGGCAAAAGCACTCATGTGTCAGAGAGCAACGCGCCGTCAAAGAATCCGCTCCTACTTCCTCTTCTCCCATAAACTCACTACAAGCCATGAGCACCTCCGCCAGAGAGCTCACTCACCCGAGCCAGCCTGCGGAGCCAGAGACTTGCACACGTTGATGAGGTAGTGCTCGGTGGCTCCCGTCCTCGTGACGGCTTCCCAGTTGCCACTGTACCTCGACAGGGATGAGAGATCGAAGGTGTTCCCAGCCCCGTCTCTGAGGGGAAGAAAGCGCCACGGTGAGGTTCAGCTGGATTCTAACAGAGTCTAGCGCTCCGTCTGCAGAGGATCAGTATAAAGGCAGAGTCTACTCCTGACACCCTGGGAATCAGATCCTGCCAGGGACAGAACTCGACACTGGACCCTCCCAGCTCCAGGCAGAATCAGCAACAACACAGCTTGAGTTCAGGAAATGTCAAGCCCTAGCTCAACAAAACTATGTATTAACCAAAAAAAGCAAAGAGTAAGCGCTTGTCCTGCTCAGGCCAGTGAGAAGACAAGGGTACACAGACAGCTAAGACACGCAATGCCCAGGGCAGCCCGGGCCGGCCACCTGCTTTCCAAGCTGGAGGACACCAACAGTCACTGAAATAAAACAGGCTGATGTTGACCTGCTCAGGTAAAGGTTTACTTACTGCATGAACTCCAAGCAGGGACAGACACTGAGAGCCAGCCCTACGCCAGGTGCAGAGTTAATGGTAAGAAAGACAAACACTCCCTCTGCAGGGCGCCAGATCCAGGTGGAGACAGAGGACAACCACACATGCCACTTCACCAGGCGGTAACCTCAGCACAGCAGAGACTGAGAATCACCCGTTCATTCAAAAACTACATGCCACCTGGGGCTACTGTGTTGAAGGAAAGAGATAAAAATCGCCCATTTTATGAAGTCTGCAGAAGTCACAAGGTAATTTTTTAAAATGTACAGTATGTCAGACGGCAATTAGAGCGAGGAGGGGAAGAAAGGCAGGGAAGTGGGTATGAAGTTTGGAAGGGGAAAGAGGAGGTGAGATTTTAGACAATGGCCAGAGAAGGCCTTCCTGAGGAGGCCACCTCTGAATAAACTCAGAAAGACGCGGAAGAGCCAGTCACGCAGGGACCCGGCAAAGCGCAGCACGGGCAGAGGCGGCAGCGGGAGCAAAGGGCCTGAGGTGCGGAGAGCCCGGTGCGCTCGCAGGGAAGCAAGGAGCCCCATGTGGCTGGAGCAGAGCAGACGTGAGGAGTGACGCAGCAGGGGCTGAGGGTAGCATCACATGGAGCGTTCCGGCAGGGAGAGACAGGGGCTTCACCGCACTAAGGGGTCTCAGCAACAGCCTGGGCCGACTTACAGTCTAACAGGGCCACTCTAATCACTGTGCGGGACTAGCCCAGCGTGCGTCAGGGGACCACTGAGGGGCCACTGCGGAGATGCAGGGGCGAGATGAAGACGGCCTGAACCAGGGCAGGGAGGTGCTTCCGGAAGAGAGAACTCCAGGTATTTTGAAAGTTGATGGACCATAAATGGGATGAGAGCGAAAGGATGGAGCTGGCGTTAACACCGGCCTATGTGGGAGACACAGGTATTTGCAAAAGCAGGTCCTCAGGAACTTCCTATAATGGACCATCTGATAGAGACTTATTGTAAATGGTTAAAGACCTAAAAGAAGAAATTGAAACTATAATAAAAGAAGGGGGGTAGAATGGAGGAAAGAAATGATGAATTAGAGTACCAACAGGGACTATCCTGGTGGTCCAGTGGTTAAGAATCCACCTTCCAATGCAGGGGACGTGGGTTCGATCCCTGGTTGGGGAACTAATATCCCACATGCCTCGTGGGGCAACTAAGCCTGCACGCCGCAACTACTGAGCCCGAGTGCCACAACTGGAGAGAAGCCTGCATGCCGCAACGAAGATCCCGCGTGCCGCAGCTAAGACCCGACGCAGCCAAAATAAATAATTTTTTAAATTAAAAAAAAAAAAAAAACTGTTTCTAAAATAAGTTTTAAAAAAGAAAGAGTACCAAATAGAACTCCTAGCATGAAAAGGACAGTCATGAAAATTAAAAAGGGAACAGTCAAAACAGCAAATTAAATCAGATGATAAGAGAATCATTAAGTTGGAAATAGGTCTAAGGAAACAGAATACAGTCCAGAAACAGATAAATAAGATACTTGAAGACATGGTGAGGGATTCCCTGGTGGCACAGTGGTTAAGAATCCACCTGCCAATGCAGGGGACAGGGGTTCAAGCCCCGGTCCAGGAAGATCCCACATGCCACGGAGCAACTAAGCCCATGCGCCACAACTACTGAGCCCGCATGCCTAGAGCCCATGCTCTGCAACAAGAGAAGCCGCTGCAATGAGAAGCCCGTGCACCGCAACGAAGAGTAGCCCCCGCTCGCCACAACTAGAGAAAGCTCACGCGCAGCAACAAAGATGCAACACAGCCAAAAATAATTGAAAAAAATAAATTTTTTTAAAATTAAAAAAAATAATAAATAAAAGACATGGGGGATAGAATAGGAAAGCCTAAGATATGATTAATACAAGTCCCAGAAGAAAAGAGACAGAATAGGTTAGAGGCAACCTTCAAATATACAATCACTGCAAATATTCCTAAGTGAATAACAGACATTCATCTTTAGTTTAGAAAGCATCAACTTCCAAGCAACATAAATAACAAAGCCATACCTAACAAATCAGACTAAGACTGCAGAACAAACACAAGAGAAAATATACAGAAAAGGTAGGTTATCTACAAAGGAATGAAACTGGGACGGACGGGGGCAGATTCTCTAACAGCAATACTAAGCACCAGAAGATGGTAGATTACCTTCAAAGTGCTGACACACACAAAAAAAGTATTCACCTGGAATTCTGTACCAAGCTAGTGACAATAAAACTAAGCCTTTTCAAGTAAAGACCAAGATTTAACTCGACAGAGTCTCTGTTCGAACCACCAAGCAGTGTGACTCACAGTGCGATTTGTACCCAGGACCAGTCGGCAACCATGGAAGGAGCCAGCGCCACAAGATGAACCAGTAACGGACAATGGTTCCTTCGCTGTCTCTAGTGCAAGGTGACACAGCTCTTCACCCCATCAGAGACCAGAAGCAAACAGTTTGCAAACCAGCACTATGCATAGCATTATACTAAACAGAGTACTTAAAGAAGAGGATTAAGTCAAAATGCAAAGAGGAAGAGTAAGCCAAAGAAATAGAGACATTTCTTTTCCTCTTCAAAAGAAGAAATTTATATAGTCAAGCAACCAATGAATATTTTTTTAAAATCACAATAATGACTTATTCAAGAGGTAAGAAAACAAGTCAGAACAAAAGCACTCGACCACAATACCATGGAGATGGGGCGAGAGCGTTGGTGCTACAAGGTTCTATGTTATTTTATTGTTGGAGAGATGGGTATAGTTACCAACTTTAGCTTTCCATTAAATCAAAAATACATGTTTAAGGCAACCGTTAAAAGAAAATGAATTATAATTCAGGGAATGCATGATGAGATTTTTTAAAAAGAAACAAGAAAATTATAATTAGTATCCTCAGAGATGATTAGAAGGACTTATTTGAAATTCAAAATAAAAATCTCCAAAGGATAGCAGATTTTTTAAAGTTCAGAAAATATTCCAGAATGGAGTAAAAACACGAAAACAGAAGATGCGCAATAAACTTTTCCACCAAACATACACAATTCTTGTAGGAAATGGGACAATGCCTTCAAAACTGAGGGGAAATTAATTTGAATCTGTAACCCTACTACAGCCAATCAGATTTAAGAGCAAGTTACTGGCATTTTCAGACAATGCATGGGTTCTGTCCCATCCAACCTCTCCAAAGTACAGGAGGATGCACTCTAACAAAACAAAAAAGGAAGCCAAAACAAAGCACATCAAATCCAAGAAGCAGTGGATCCAAGCCAGGAGTGATCCCAAAATGAGCTCTGATCAAAGAGCAGAAAACACACGGCCCAAATCCGAACTGAGACCTTCCTGAAGAAGAACGGTGATTATCCGTAGACACAGCATCGTGAAGAACCCTGACAGTCTGAGATACAATGGGAAGGCATTATTATTCTGTCAACAATAAAAGAGAAAGACAACGTAAAATGCCAAGATTTAACACCTATCGAGGTAGCTATGTTCCAAATATTAAGCAAACTAAATGTGCAATGATTTTTGGAGCAACTTATGAAATAGAACAAATGGGAATCTTCTGACCTAAACACTAAGCCTATCTTCCTTCAGTAAGAGGAAGCTAAGAGACACAAGATGATGTCATTTCTCTGTGGACCCAATCAGACCATGTGATTTTGCAGCAAATGATGTTTATGCAATACTGTAAACGCCGCTTATTAGATTTTAATTCTTTAGAACCACCCTCTGAATAAAGTAGATAAGACCGTTAGAGTTACCCAGCAGGATACACGTGTTGTAAACCTTGACAACGCACCAGCAACAGTGCTGACACTGCGGCAGTGGGGGGGGGGAGGGGGGGCAGCAGAGGGAGGGGCAGCGTGTGAGGCCCTCGTCTTACTTCGTGGGAAGTAAAGAGATGTCTAAAGGTGATGAAACAAGAAACAGAGCTTAGGGTATATCATCCCATATTCTAAAGGTAGCCAGAAGAGGAAATAAAAATGGAACTAATGAAACTGGGGCAGGGTAGAGGGGAGAGAGACCAGAATTACATTTCTGGTGTCTGAAGACAGAGTCAACTGATACCATTTGAGGTTGACAAGCACGGGTATATTGATCATTTAGAGTCATGGAAGGCTCCAGACAGAACTACAAGAAGACATGGTAAAAAGTGGGATGAGGCTGATGGGATGGGGGAAGCTTACTTCATCTGACACAGTTTTCTACACTTATGAATTCATACAATATACACGCATAAGCTTTCATTTTAACTGATTCTTCAATTAAAGATAAAAACTGGAAGGAAACAGGGAAATGATTAATTTTTCCCCAGGACGGAATGCTGTAACTCAGTGATTCTTTTCAGGCTGGGTCCTCATGAAACAGAAACGTCAGTATGTCCCTTAAATATCCAGAAATGTGTAGACCCGTGAAACCAAAATCTCCAGGGATGGAATCCAAGATGTGTATTTTCTAACAGTTCTGAGGGTGACGCTGCTGAAATTCACACACAGTGAAGACCTCCACCTTATCTCAGGAGCTGCCAACCACCTCATTTCAGGAGCCTACCTGAGCCACGGGTAACAGAACGAAGGAACCAGCGATGGCAGCTGAGAACCTGCAGGGTGGGCGTCACCCCCTGGCGCTCTCCCCTACCCCCACCCCCCATGCAGCTCCACCATCCCCCTCTCCACGTCTTTTTCACCAGACACAGGAAGCATCCGGGGGGGGGCAGAGGCCAGGGGACACCCTGGTCACTCCAGTCCACTCACACCCATGAATCATACAAGGTTTCCTGTTTCAACGCCAGTCACTTCCCTGTACCTTAACACAAGGTAATCAAAGAACATGAAAGTTGTGAAGGATTTAGCAGTTACCCTAATCCAACTCCTCAGTTTAACATTCAGGAACTAAGGCTTAGAGAAATCACCTGACTAATCTAATCCCCCATCCCCCGCCCGGCCACTAACTTTTTTTTTTTTTTTTTAATATTTATTTATTTGGTTGCGCCGGGTCTTAGTTGCTGCACGTGGGCTCCTTAGTTGTGGCATGTGAACTCTTAGTTGCGGCACGTGGGCTCTAGTTCCCTGACCAGGGATCGAACCCGGGCCCCCTGCATTGGGAGCGTGGCGTCTTAGCCACTGCGCCACCAGGGAAGTCCCCCGGCCACTAACCATTAAAGCAAAATATTATCAAGTAAACCTGACTGCCCCAGGGTCAACACCTGCATCAACTTACTTGAATGAGCACTCGGTCAGGTCGAAGGGCGGGCAGGCATACTGCGTGTGCCACTCAAACAAGTAGGAGCAGTCAGAAGTCTCCTGGAGAAACACCGGCTGTGGAAGTAGAGAAATGTGTCCGTGAAACGGGACAAGTCAGGTAGTCGGTGCTTTAAGGATGCAAATAGTAAGGGATGGGCCTGCTCATTACACTCTACACAGACTGATCAAGGTGTAAACACAGTTTCTGTAAATAAGATACTTAAACTAAGCTAACCAGGAAGTTTTATGAGACCTAAGAGCAGATTCACTTTGTAAAGACAAAGGCAAAGGGGTGAGGGCAAAGCGGCCCCCCGCTGCGTCGAGCACACTCACCGCCCGGGTGCTGCGGTCACAGTAGAAGATGATGGTCGTGGAGCGCTGGTACACCTTATGGCAGGTGTCCCCACCGGTGTAGTTCATCTTCAACACCCCGTTCTCATAGGTCAGCTTCTGGGTGAGGAGACCTGCTCAAGAAGCAGCCAGTTCAACAAGAATCAGTTCAGGAAGCCCCAGGCTGGTCATCACAGACATGATGCATCACACACGCTGAACAATCACAAGACCAAGTGTGCCTGGCCTACTGGCACTGGACCACCAACTCTGTCACGTGACACTGTAGAGACTAGAATCAGTCCTCCTCCCGCCCAAGGCTGCGACCTTATAGACTAACCACGGGATCAATGACGTACAGAGACCCCTGGCCTGATGAGCTCAGAGGATGTCGCTTCCTCTTCACAGCCCCTCAGGGAGGCCCATGTACTCACCCCATCAGCTACTTCAACT
Source organism: Balaenoptera acutorostrata (assembly GCF_949987535.1). NCBI lineage: Eukaryota > Metazoa > Chordata > Mammalia > Artiodactyla > Balaenopteridae > Balaenoptera > Balaenoptera acutorostrata. Next base: position 7,863,949 of record NC_080077.1, read on the forward strand.
TCTTTCTTAAAGATTCTTAAACTTATCATCACTTGCCCAGCTGTTGAGACAGCATGAGGACCAACAGCCTGTCTTATACATTTTACAGCCCAACCCTGTATGAAATGTGTCCCCTTTGTCTCAGTTCTAGAAAGTACTACCTCAGAACACCCATTAATAGTCCAGTGGGTCCCAAAGTTGGAATAAAAAGAAGACATATGATCTCAGAATCGGTAACTAGTATTGCTAAATAAGAATGAAATAAATGCTAACAACATTTATCAGTACATGTCATGGTGACGAAAATCAAATGAAATCAGAAACATCATTGGGCGTGCGGGGGTGGGGGGGGAGGGCCGGGGGGCGGAGCCAAGATAGCATTGTGGGAAGACGCAGAGTTCGCATCTCCCCACAGCTAAGTGCCTGCTGGACGCTGGTGGGGGACCCTGACACCTAAGGAGACGGGAAGAACCCCCGAGCAAACTGGTAGGACGTGGGGGACTGAGGGGGTTGGAGAAGTGGAGACCCGACAGGACCGGCGCCCCTGAGGGGTGGCTGAGGTGGGGAGGGGTTCCCATGCCCGAAGGGACCCCCAGGGGCTCGGATCAGCGAGGAGCAGGCCCAGCGTTTCCCCTGCCCAATCGGCCGGGGAAGTTTGCCCAGCTCCCGGACCGGGTCCTGCACCCTCAGAGGTCCCCTCCGGGCCGGGTTAATCCTGGGGACATAGGAGGGAGGCCAGGAGAGAACAGCAGAGGCAGGAGAGAGGTGGCTCTCCAGGACCAGAGGAGCGGGAAAGGAGCAAGGGTGTTTGCCCCACCCACTCAAACCCAGGAAGGCTGCTGGGCTCCCAGGTGGGGTCCCCCGCCCTATGAGACCAGGGGCAGGAGGCACGTCTGGGCCCCTTCTGTTCCTTGAGCCTGAGCCCCACCCCCTACACCCCCCAGGGCCTTTTCCAGCCCTGTGGGTACTAAGCATAGGCCCCGCCCACCACCCAAACCTTGCCCCTGCTTAGGCCCCGCCCTCCACAGCCGAGGCCTTTTCCACCTTTTTTTTTCTCCTTTTTTTTTTTTTTTTTACTATTGTGGTTCCTTTTTACCTTCCAGTTGTTGTTTCATCTATATTTTTATTTTTATATTTTTTCTAACATATCTGTTAGTTTCCTAGTCTAACTGTATTTTTTACTTTGTTATTGTTCTTTTTTTTTTTTTTTTTTTTGCCACCCCTCGCAGCTTGCAGGATCTTGGTTCACAAGCCGGTAGTCAGGCCAAAGCTCCGGCAGTGGGAGCTCTGAATCTCAACCACTGGACTAACAGAGAACTTCAGACCCCAGGGAATATTCATCAGAGCGAGGTCTCCCAGAGGTCCTCATCTCAGCACCAAGACCCAGCTCTACCCAACAGCCTACAAACTCCCGTGTTGGAAGCCTCAGGCCAAACAACCAGTAAGACAGGAAACAACCAGTAAGACAGGAACACAATCCCACTCGTTTAAAAAAAGGAAAAAAAAAAAAAGAGACGGCAAAAAAGTATGTCACAGATGAAGGAGCAAGGTAAAACCTACAAGATCAAATAAATGAGGAGCAAATAGGCAATCTACCTGAAAAAGAATTCAGAGTAATGATAGTAAAGATCCAGAATCTTGGAAATAGAATGGAGGCACGGATTGAGAAAATACAAGAAATGTTTAAGAAAGATCTAGAAGAACTAAAGAACAAACAAACAGAGATGAACAACACAATAAGTGAAATGAAAAATACACTAGAAGGAATCAATAACAGAATAACAGAGGCAGAAGAACGAGTACGTGAGCTGGAAGACAAAACGGTGGAAATAACTGCTGAGGAGCAGAATAAAGAAAAAAGAATGCAAAGAATTGGAGACAATCTCAGAGACCTCTGGGACAACACTAAAAGCAACAACATTAGAATTATAGGGGTCTCAGAAAAAGAAGAGAAAAAGAAAGGCTCTGAGAAAATATCTGAAGAGATTATAGTGGAAAACTTCACAAACATGGGAAAGGAAATAGTCACCCAAGTCCAGAAAGCACACAGAGTCCCACACAGGATAAACCCTAGGAGAAACACACCAAAACACATATTAATAAAACTAACAAAAATTAAATTCAAAGAAAAAATATTCAAAGCAGCAAGGGAAAAACAAAAAGTAACATACAAAGGAATCCCCATAGGGTTATCAGCTGATTTTTCAGCAGAAACTCTGCAGGCCAGAAGGGAGTAGCAGGATATACTTAAAGCGATGAAAAAGAAAACCTACAACCAAGATTACTCCACCCCGCAAGGATCTCATTCAGATTCGATGGAGAAATCAAAACCTTTTCAGACAAGCAAAGGCTAAGAGAATCCAGCACCACCAAATCAGATTTACAACAAATGCTAAAGAAACTTCTCTAGGCGGGAAACACAAGAAAAAGACCCACAAAAACAAACCCAAAACAATTAAGAAAATGGTAATGGGAACATACATATCGATAATAACCTTGAATGTAAATGGACTAAATGTCCCAACCAAAAGACATAGACTGGCTGAATGGATACAAAAACAAGACCCATATATATGCAGTCTACAAGAGACCCACTTCAGACCTAGGGACACATACAGACTAGAAGTGAAGGGATGGAAAAAGATATTCCATGCAAATGGAAATCAAAAGAAAGCTGGAGTAGCAATACTTCTATCAGATAAAATAGACTTTAAGACTGTTACAAGAGATAAGGAAGGACACTACATAATGATCAAGGGATCAATCCAAGATGATATAGCAATTATAAATGTTTATGCACCCAACATAGGAGCACCTCAACACATAAAGCAAATGCTAACAACCATGAAAGGGGAAATCAAAAGTAACACAATAATAGTAGGGGACTTTAACACCCCACTTACACCAATGGACAGATCATCCAAACAGAAAATAAATAAGGAAACACAAGCTTTAAGTGACACAATAGACCAGATAGATTTAATTGATATTTATAGACCTTTCCACCCGAAAGTGGTAGAATACACTGTCTTCTCAAGGGCACACAGAACATTCTCCAGGATAGATCATACCTTGGGTCACATACCAAGCCTCAGAAAATTTAAGAAAATTGAAATTGTATCAAGTACCTTTTCTGACCACAACGCTATGAGACTGGAAATCAATTACAGGAAAAAAATTGTGAAAACCACAAATACATGGAGGCTGAACAGTGCGCTACTAAATAACCAAGAGATCACTGAAGAAATCAAAGAAAAAATAAAAAAATACATAGAAACAAATAAGAACAAAAACACAATGACCCTATGGGATGCAGCAAAAGCAGTTCTAAGAAGGAAGTTCACAGCAATTCAATCTCACCTCAAGAAACAAGAAAAATCTCAAATAAACAATCTAACCCTACATCTAAAGCAACTAGAGAAAGAAGAACAAAGAAAACCCAAAGTCAGTAAAGGAAAGAAATCACAAAGATCAGAGCATAAATAAATGAAATAGAAACAAAGAAAACAGCAAAGATCAATAAAACTAAAAGCTGGTTCTTTGAGAAGATAAACAAAATTGATAAACCCTTAGCCAGACTCATCAAGAAAAAAAGGGAAAGGACGCAAATCAATAAAATTAGAAATGAAAAAGGAGAAATCACAACTGACACTGCAGAAATACAAAGGCTTATAAGAGGCTACTACAAACAACTATATGCCAATAAAATGGACAACTATGAAGAAATGGACAAATTCTTGGAAAGGTACAATTTTCCAAGACTGAACCAGGAAGAATTAGAAAATATATAAACAGACCTATCACAAGTAATGAAATTGAAACTGCAATTAAACATCTTCCAACAAACAAAAGTCCAGGACCAGATGGCTTCACAGGTGAATTCTATCAAACATTTAGAGACGAGCTAACACCGATCTTTCCCAAACTCTTCCAAAAAACTGCAGAGGGAGGAACACTCCCAAATTCATTCTATGAAGCCACCATCACCCTGATACCAAAACCAGAAAAAGATATCACACAAAAAGGAAATTATAGACCAATATCACTGATGAATATAGATGCAAAAATCCTCAACAAAATACTAGCAAACAGAATCCAACAACACATTAAAAGGATCATACAACACGATCAAGTGGGATTTATCCCAGGGATGCAAGGATTCTTCAATATACGCAAATCAATCAATGTGATACACCATATTAACTAAGGAATGAAAACCATATGATCATCTCAATAGACGCAGAAAAAATTTGACAAAATTCAACACCCATTTATGATAAAAATTCTCCACAAAATGGGCATAGAGGGGAACTACCTCAACGTAATAAAGGCCATATGTGACAAAGCCACAGCAAACATCATCGTCAATGGTGAAAAACTGAAAGCATTTCCACTAAGATCAGGAACAAGACACGGATGTCCACTCTCGGCACTCTTATTCAACATAGTTTTGGAAGTCCTAGCCACGGCAATTAGAGAAGAAAAAGAAATAAAAGGAATACAAATTGGAAAAGAAGAAGTAAAACTGTCACTGTTTGCAAATGACATGATACTAAATATAGAAAATCCTAAAGATGCCACCAGAAAACTACTAGAATTAATCAATGAATTTGGTAAGGTTGCAAGATACAAAATTAATGCACAGAAATCTCTTGCATTCCTATACGCTAACAACGAAAAATCAGAAAGAGAAATTAAGGAAACAATTCCATTTACCATCACAACAAAAAGAATAAAATACCTAGGAATAAACCTACCTAAGGAGGCGAAAGACTTGTACTCAGAAAACTGTAAAACACTGATGAAAGAAATCAAAGATGACATAAACAGATGGATAAATATACCATGTTCTTGGATTGGAAGAATCAATATTGTGGAAATGACTATACTACCCAAAGCAATCTACAGATTCAATGCAATCCCTATCAAGCTACCAATGGCATTCTTCACAGAATTAGAACAAAAAATTTTACAATTTGTATGGAAACACAAAAGACCCCAAATAGCCAAGGCAATCTTGAGAAAGAAAAACGGAGCTGGAGGAATCAGGCTCCCTGACTTCAAACTATACTACAAAGCTACAGTAATCAAGATGGTATGGTACTGGCACAAAACCAGAAATATAGATCAATGGTACAGGATAGAAAGCCCAGAGATAAACCCATGCACATATGGTCACCTAATTTACAAAAAAAGGAGGCAAGAACATACGATGGAGAAAAGACAGCCTCTTCAATAAGTGGTGCTGGGAAAACTGGACAGCTACAGGTAAAAGAATGAAATTAGAACACTCCCTAACACTATACACAAAAATAAACTCTAAACGGATTAAAGACTTAAATGTAAGACTATAAAACTCCTAGAGGAAAACACAGGAAAAATACTCTTTGACATAAACCACAGCAAGATCTTTTTTGACCCACCTCCTAGAGTAGTGGAAATAAAAACAGAAATAAACAATGGGACCTAATGAAATTTAAAAGCTTTTGCACAGCAAAGGAAACCATAAACAAGATGAAAAGACAATCCTCAGAATGGGAGAAAATATTTGCAAATGAAACAACGGACAAAGGATTAATCTCCAAAACATACAAACAGCTCATGGAGCTCAATGTCAAAAAAACAAACAATTCAATTAAAAAATGGGTGGAAGACCTAAATAGACATTTCACCAAAGAAGACATACAGATGGCCAAGAGGCACATGAAAAGATGTTCAACATCACTAATTATTAGAGAAATGCAAATCAAAACTACAATGAGGTATCACCTCACACTGGTCAGAATGGCCGTTATCAAAAAGTCTACAAACGATAAATGCTGGAGAGGGTGTGGAGAAAAGGGAACCCTCTTGCACTGTTCGTGGGAATGTAAATTGATACAGCCACTATGGAGAACAGGATGGAGGTTCCTTAAAAAACTAAAAATAGAACTACCGTATGAGCCAGCAATCCCACTACTGAGCATATACCCTGAGAAAACCATAATTCAAAAAGAGTCATGTACCACAGTGTTCATTGCAGCACTATTTACAATACCCAGGACGTGGAAGCAACCTAAGTGTCCATCGACAGATGAATGGATAAAGAAGATGTGGCACATATATACAATGGAATATTACTCAGCCATAAAAAGAAACGAAACTGAGTTATTTGTAGTGAGGTGGATGGACCTAGAGTCTGTCATACAGAGTGAAGTAAGTCAGTAAGAGAAAAACAAATACTGTATGCTGGAACACATATATATGGATTCTTAAAAAAAAAAATGGTATTGATGAACCTAGTGGCAGGACAGGAATAAAGACGTAGACGTAGAGAATGGACTTGAGGACATGGGGTGGTGGGGGAGGGAGAAGCTGGGGTGAAGTGAGAATAGCATTGACATGTATACACTATCGAATGTAAAGTAGTTAGCTTGTGGGAAGCAGCAGCATAGCACAGGGAGATCAGCTTTGCAATGATCTAGAGACATGGGATAGGGAGGGTGGGAGGGAGGCTCAAGAGGGAGGGGATATGGGGATATATGTATGCATACGGCTGATTCACTTTGTTGTACAACAGAAACTAACACAGTATTGTGATGCAATTATACTCCAATAAAGATTTTTTTAAAAAAAACATCACTCACACACTGTTTTACAGGAACACAGCAGACATTCCTCCTACTCAGGAAAGTTATAATCTTTAGATCTTAAATCATAAGATATAATCATAACATCTTAAATGTGGAATTCCATTCTTTTGCAAAAAGAGAAGAAACAACCATGGTACCTGCCACTTTCTGAAATCCCTGGGGTCCCCGCTTTGCCTGACAGGATGAGATGACTTTGGACTTGTCATCGGTCGAGCAGACACCTGAGGACAGCTTTCCACAGACCCGGAAGTAATAGGTGTATTCGCCAGCGCTCACGATGGTGTCATTTAGGCCAAGAGGCTTCAGGTCATACATGTTGCCATGCCTTGGGTCTCTCACCTCACAGTTGTCCCCTTCAAGAACACGAGAAGGGAAGGGCAATTACACACACTCACACCTTCAGGCAAAAGTTCTGCAACTTTTAAAAGTTCTGCAACTTTTCTGCTAAGTACTGTCTTAAAAGAGGCATTAAACATCACTTCCACGTTCTCTCCTTTTGTCTGTATACATAAGACAAACTGCCTGGCAAACAGCTTTCTCGAAAAGCTTAGGTCACAGGATGAAGATCCACTTAAACAAAACCAAACCCCACGTTCATATTCTCAAGCGTGAGATGCCGAGAGTCCATCAGTCTGGGTAGGTGAGGAAAACGCAGCTGGCAAAGTGAGCAATGGAGTGGAGTAAAAAAAAATCAAGGATAAGAAGCTGTCCGTCCACTAACAGACGTTTCATGGTCATGCACGGGGTTTGACATCTAAGATGCTGTTAGAACACCCCCTACTTCACACATTCACCAGGATCAGTGAGCAGGGCCGGGTCTTACCTTCCACGCGGACGACGGGACAGGCTTCCACGGTTCTCCAGACAAACACATACTCACAGTCGTCCAGGAGCTGAAAGGTCGGGGATCCCTACAACGGAAACCAACAGCTCACTGTGTTCTCATTTATTAAAAAAATGAGTCAAATGGTAGCTAGAACTAATACCCAACTTTTAACCTCCACAAGAAAAGTACATGGCACTTATGAAACACATCAGATCTGGGGGGAAACGGCACATTCTAGTCAAACCCTATCGATGGCCTAAAACCCCTGAAAACTAAGGCAAGTTCTACATCAGACAGAAGATCTGGAGACTGGAGGGGCGTGAGAATGAGGCGCGACAGACACGCACCGTCGTGTGGGCGCACTCGAGCGTTATCCTGGTGGAGAAGCGCTGGTTCCCGCACTTGTCGCCGTTGACGTAGACGATGCTCAGGGACCCGTTGGCGGCAACTTGAGGACTGACCTGCACGACGCCCAGGTTCCAGCTGTTGTCTTCCGACACTAGGCAGGACCCCACTGCACTGCCTGGAAGGGCCAGGAAAGCCGATGAACTTGGGGGTGGGAGGACAGGCAGAACGAACTTGAGTCCAATGCTCGGAACTCACCGTGGCAGCCAGGAATGTACGGGAGAGGATTGCAGACACTCAAGTAGAAGGTTCTCCTTTTTCCATCAGCCGAGGTGTCAACCGCAGTCCAAGGCTTCTTGGCTTTGCTTAGGCCGCTCAGATCATACTCGTTCCCAGCGAGGTCTGAAACACATGAAAACGCTGGAAATCCCTGCCTTCCCGGCAGCTTTGGGCACCGCCTTTCAACCCCGAAGACCAAGGATGCACAAACTTAACATTCGTAACAGGGACTTCCCTGGTGGCGCAGCGGTTAAGACTCCGGTGCTCCCAATGCAGGGGGCCCGGGTTTGATCCCTGGTCAGGGAACTAGATCCCACATGCATGCTGCAACTAAGGAGCCCACCTGGCACAGCTAGGACCCAGCACAGCCAAATAAATAAATAAATAAATAAATATTTTTTAAAAAATAAAAACATTCATAACAGAGAAATGAGGAGATCCACAGGAAGCCGAGAGGCTTCTCCTACAGAAACATACACCTGTCCTGACCCTCAAAACCTCCATTACAACAAATCGCCACGAGTGTGGAGGTGAGGCTGGGGGCCACCACAAAGAATGAGGGCTGCTGCAGACCCGGCTCAGCATCCAGGTACACCTTACGGAGCTTTATCCTCTTGTTCTTTTCTTCTCTTACACTGTAAGAAGCTCTGACAGTGTACTTGATTTTTTTCCCCTAGTTTTCTTCTCCGTTCTTAACCAGCTTCTGACCCCAAACTATAGCTCAAAACCATTAATTATGTATCCAGATTCTCTTCAAGACAAGCTTTACAATTCTAATATTATTCAAAGAAAATATGTAACACATATATCATGCTGCCTGTAAAGTAAAACATACGGTACAGACACACGTGCACACACACACACACACACAGACACACACACAGGCAAATACACAAACACTGACACACGAGCACACACGCTTTTGACCGGCCTCTTAATTCCTGGTGCCCCGGCCTCACCCGTGACTTGGCAATCCACCGGAGACGGTACACAGGCCAATGCAGTTTCAAACTCAAAGAAAGTGTCCCAGATCCCCAGGCCAGAGTCAATGTCTTGATGCAGGAATCTTGGGGTCCCTGGGTAAACGTCGTCATTGCAGATGAAGCGGATGATGAAAGCATCAGCCCTCCCTGGGAACAAGAAGACCAAACTGCAGGAAACCACAGCGATCACAGTGCAGCCGTACACGCGTGTGGCACCAGGACAGCATGCCCGGGAACGAGCCTCCAAGCCACCCTCTGAGACAATCAGGTCGAAGCACCAGGTCTGGTTCAGGGACCCAATCTGAACTACAAAGTGGCCACGTTCACTGCGACAGTGACCCACGTAAAGACAGTTTACACTGTGAACCTGGTGTCTTGGCATTCTTCCATTCCAGGAAGTGTGCAAATGCTATATCCGTTTATCCATCCAAACATTAGAAAAATGTCACTCTCCTTTACGGGTTTATTCGACAATATTTACTAAGTTCCTACTACACACAGGAGTGAAAGAAACAAGAAAACCCACCCTACTGGGAGCTGACATTCCGGTCCAGCGCCCAAGTAGTAAGCAAACTAAAGGCAGCCCCTCACAGACCAGTTGGAAACGAAGGAAAACGCAGCAGGGACGGGGCCTAAGAAACCCCAAGGGTGGTGGGGACAAGGCATGGCGGTTTCCAACGCAGTGGCCGGGCTCCCTGAGAAGGTACCGTCTGAGCCCACCCCGAAGAAGTGAAGAGAAGAAATGAACCGCCTGGCAGTCTTGAGGGGAGAGCACTGCGGGCAGAGAGAACAGCAAGGACGAAGGCTCAGGTGGGGAGGATGGGAGAGAGTGGGCCTCCACAGTTCCAGAAGCAGGAGGTCAGCGGGAGTGAGCGAGCACAGTGGCGGGTGACCCCGTCAGAGGAGCAGCCGGTGTCCCTCGGCCACTGGACAGGGCTGGCTGCTACTCTGGGCGCACGTGGAGCCCTGGGGGGTCTGAGCTGGGAGAGATGTCACCCAACACTTAAAACATCACTCCGACTGCCCAGCTGAACACAGGCCCCGGGGGTGGGGTGGGGAGGACGCAAAGCAGGACGGCCAACGCGGAGGCTCCCGCAGGGAGGGGACCACGGTTGGGTGGTGAGCGCCGGAGGCTGCACTAGGGGAAAAACCCTAGGGTCATCGACACGTTAACCCTCACAGGGGACCAGAGATGCCCGGCTAATACAGGAGGAAACTGAGGCAAAAAGAGGGTAAGGAGCAAGGCTGGGCAGCACAGCTCTAAGGCCTGGTTATACAAGTGCTGCGCCCCTGGGGTTGCCGGCGCCTGGATTCAAACTCAGCAGAATAAATGTCAGCGGCTTTCAGCCACACGATTAGGGCAAATAAAAAAATTATATATAAATGCCTAATCTATTTTATTTTTAAACAGCACTCTGGAACTGGAGAGCAGGAGAATTATAAACAAGAATGAAGCACGCTGCCTTCTGGATACTGAAGCGAGTGAGCACCTGTTTTGACCAAGAGCTGAAGAACTTTCCACCTGTAAAGCAAAGGATTACCGCGCCCCCGGCTCTACTAAGCTCTCCCTAACCAACTAAAAGTATCTCAGTCTGTGGTCCAAATGCTCCCCAACAAATGATACAGAACAAGACCAACTCCCTTTCTAGGACAACCCTTCCAGGATCTGATAGCAGCCCCCAGGCCCCGTGTTTTCTGTCCCTGAAGTTAAGAAGACCCCAATTCTTAAATCCCCTTCACAGGAATCCTGAACTCATTCCTTCGACGCCCTAAGAGTTCTCTTCCCATCGTGTTAATGGATGTGTCAGCTTGCGCGTGATGCACAAAAGGAGCCGATGACCGCAGACTGTCACGGGTGCAGGAGGGCAGAGCCGTTCCCGCTCCCTTCCGGATACTAAGTTCCTCTGACATTGACTCAGACGTCCCTCATATTTTCCGCCCCACACATCACACGACTGCCCCCTCCCGAGTCCATCCCGGTGTGGTGCAAAGAGCACAGGTTTAGCAGTCAGAAGACGTGGGTTCCAACCTCAGCCCTGCGGCTCACGGGCTGTGTGTGTCACTGCGCCTCTGGGGGCCTCCGATCCTCAACGCAAAATAGAAACGTGTCCGTCGGCGGAGCCAGGATGAGGATCGAGAGACCTGGCTGCCAGCCCTGGCTCTGCCCAGCGCTGAGCCCGTGGCTCTCTGCCCAGGGCACAGGGCCTTCCGGGGCCTTGGTCCCCTGTGAAGCAAGAAGGTGGCCAAGCAGAGGGTGTGAGCGCAAACGAGACGCAAAGCGCACACAGCACTGCACACGGGACCGGCACGCACACGGCCAGCATTCGCGACGGTAGCCGTGACTCCACCACCACCGTCCTCCCGAGGCCCTCAGACTCGGCCTTGCCCCTTATGACACCAAAAATGGCAACTTTCAGTTTACAGTCACAGCTGCAGGAAGGAGTAGAAATGTGAACCCACTGGAGATGCAAAACTGTATTTAAAGATACAATAAAGACTGAGTAGAGGAATTGGCGGAAAGGAAGAAATTTAGGAAAAAACAAAGTAACTTCTGTTATCTTCACCCACCGCTTCTTTAATACCTGAAAAACACAGCACAAAGGGCCGAGTGAACACATTCCTATCAGAGGAGCCACTGGAGGTGCTGGTGGAGGACGCCTGGGGGTGGGCGCCGCAGAACCTAGTGGCCGGGACCCCTCGGCCGCGGGAGGCACTCAGGCGGCTGGGAGAACACGCCGGAGGCTGGGCACGTGGGGCTCAGAGGCGGGGAGGGTGGCCAGGACTCAGGGTCTACAGGCACTCCCGTTACACTCTGGAAGGTTTACAGTCACAGAACCCCCAGGACACCGGTTAGCTGCAAACACAGGGATGTGAGCTCACCTTTGGGGTGGGAAGGAAGCCCCGTGTAGGTCAGAGTTATAAAGCCCTCGGTGGACAGCTGGAGGCTCTTCTCCAGTCCCACCAGCCTTCCTGGCTTCAGATTCTTCAGCTCTTCCGTCTGGGTCTCTGCCTCACAGCCGGAAGCTGGCTTTCCATCCAAGGTGCCGCAGACGGGCATCGCGCCGCACACGTTAAACTGCAGGCCAGACAGCGAGAACCACACACCAACTCAGGCCACGCGACTCACCGGGAACACAACCCCGAGCAACTCAAACCCTGCCCAGCCAAACAGGGTTGTCTGCTTGTTATCCAAACAGCTGTGTAATTTGTTCCTCATTAGGCAAATGACCAACTTTCCAAAATGCCTGGGCAATTAAACCCTGAAGCTAGTACATAAAGCAAAAATCAAAGTCCAAACGGCAATGCCCATAAATTGCCTGTAAGGCTTTATGTATACAGCCCCGTATCTCTAAATGCATGAGACACACTGCATATAACAATGCAGCATGTATAAGAGAGAGACTGTAAGTAACCAAAATTTTACAGTATTTCTGATTATATGAGGAAAAGCATATATGGTTGAAGTCACATTAATTAAAAATAAATATGGGCTTCCCTGGTGGCGCAGTGGTTGAGAATCTGCCTGCTAATGCAGGGGACACGGGTTCGAGCCCTGGTCTGGGAAGATCCCACATGCCACGGAGCAGCTGGGCCCGTGAGCCACAATTGCTGAGCCTGCGCGTCTGGAGCCTGTGCCCCGCGACGGGAGGGGCCGCGATAGAGAAAGGCCCGCGCACCGCGATGAAGAGCGGTCCCCGCACCGCGATGAAGAGTGGCCCCCGCTTGCCGCAACTGGAGAAAGCCCTCGCACGAACCGAAGACCCAACACAGCCAAAAATAAATAAATAAATAAATAAATAAATAAATAAATAAATAAGAAAATAAAATAAATAAATAAATAAATAAATATAATGGGATACCCCTGTATTTCTTAAAGCTGCTGATACCATTTGATTTAAATCCAGTAGTTGATATAATGAAGCAGGATATGCTCTTCGGTACGAGACACGGAAAGGAAAGACTTCTCTACAACTGACATGTGTCCGTGGACGACGTATAAAAAGTTAAGAACTACATGTACAAAGTATTTTTCCTTCAGACCAAAGTTTACTACTTAAGAAACGGCCACTTAAGACTACACCCAGGGGCTTCCCTGGTGGCGCAGTGGTTGGGAATCTGCCTGCCAATGCAGGGGACACGGGTTCGAGCCCTGGTCTGGGAAGATCCCACATGCCGCGGAGCAACTAGGCCCGTGAGCCACAACTACTGAGCCTGCGCGTCTGAAGCTTGTGCTCCGCAACAAGAGAGGCCGCGACAGTGAGAGGCCCGCGCACTGCGATGAAGAGTGGCCCCCGCTTGCCGCAACTAGAGAAAGCCCTCGCACGGAAACAAAGACCCAACACAGCCAAAAATAAATAAAAAAAAAAAAAAAAAAAAAAAGACTACACCCAGGCAGGTGCTCTGCAGCCACGTGGGCTGCGTGGTCACAGAAGTATGTAGTATGTAGGGGCAGCTGAGCCCAGCAGGGTCAGGTGACACGGGAACAGTGCCAAGTAGCCGGCTGGTGGGCGGTGGTGTCCTGAGCCTTTCTGGCAGCACAAGGGCTGTGCCCTGACTCCCAGGAGCCTAGACACCCTACTAATCAACTCCACTTCCACTTTCATCATCCACAGTCTGTCCCTGCTGTCCGCAACTGTGCACCTGCCACCTCCCGCCCCTGCCACTGCACGGGCACAGCCTTTCTGGCCTGCTTCGAGCATATTCTCTACGGGGTCACCTCTTCCAATGTCCCCTACAGAGTTCCCCTTTGCTGGCATGTTCTCCCTGGGTTCACCTCCTCTGGCATGTCCTCTATGGGACTCTCCTCTTCTGACATGTTCCCTATGGGGCTCAACAAAGTTCCTGTCTGCTTCTCACACTCACACAGACAGCCAAATGTACTGTCACCTATGATAACCTGTTACAAGCCAAACTCCAGAGTAGCAACTTCTGACAGGGGGTGGGGGAGGGAGGGCTGCAAGCCACTGTGCTGCTGAGTGACGAGCCCTGCCAGGTGCCTTCTGGCTCTGGAACAATCTGCAGGCCCTCCCGCATGCGCTGTGCCTGCAAAGTCCCCTTTGCATCAAACTGTTATGACATTCTCACCCCAACTTCCTGCTTTCAAAGGGTATTCTCTTCTTCCACTGTGGATTTTGCTAGAAGTTAAACCTAAATAAAGATTTTTAAAAAGCTTTCTCCCTGTCTAGCAGCACTTAGTTTATAACAGAACAGCGTTAAGTGGAGATTTTCCTCCTCACCACTCCAGACACCCTGTCAGGGCCGCCCATGAAGGAAGTGCTGTCAGAAGATCCCAGAGCACTGCCATCGGTCGTCTCCCTCTTACAGGGGAATATAATTTCCACTTGACCAGTGGCTCTGAAACCCCAGTGGGCATCAGAGCTATGTGGGGCCTTGTCAAAACAGACTGCTGGGGCTTCCCTGGTGGTGCAGTGGTTAAGAATCTGCCTGCCAATGCAGGTGACACGGGTTCGAACCCTGGCCCAGCGAGATCCCACATGGCGTGGAGCAACTAAGCCCGTGAGCCACAGCTACTGAGCCTGCGCTCTAGAGCCAGCAAGCCACAACTACTGAGCCCACGTGCCACAACTACTGAAGCCCACACGCCTAGAGCCTGTGCTCTGCAACAAGAGAAGCCACCGCAATGAGAAGCCCGCGCACCGCAACGAAGAGTAACAACTAGAGAAAGCCCGCGCACAGCAACAAAGACCCAACGCAGCCAAAAATAAATAAATAAATAAATTTTTAAAAAACAAACAAACAAAAAACCCAGGCTGCTGGGCCCCACCCACAAGACACTGCACCTCCCGCAAGTTCCCAGGCGATGCCCACTCTGCTGGCCTGGGACCACCACTCCAGACGCATGGCCACGGGTTAGGTATAGCCTATTTTCTAAAGAATGACACCCTCACATCTGCACCATAACAGGATGGGGTGACAGTTTCACCTCATTTCCCCTTCAATCTGGATTTTCTCATCTCCTCCTGGGTAAAAGCTGCTGTCACAGGGCCCTGGGCAATCCTGAGGACACCTGCCTCCCCTGCAACCAGCTGCAGGTGACTTGCACGCGTCCTCCCGTCCTTTCAAGGCAAGTCGGAAACCACCACACAAGCCTTACCACAAAAGTCTTCCCGATGCCCGAGACCACATATCCTTGGGAACTGTTCAGTGGGTTCAGATCAAACACGTACCCACTGTTGGGGTCCCTGATGGCGCAGGCCTGCAGGAACAAAAGAGGCGAAGAGGCACATTCGAAGCTGGTCCATGAGAACACGGCGAAGACAGAGCAGCTCCAAAGCCTGCCCATGTGGACTGCACTGACGCTAAACCCCGTCCAAGAAGCAGCCCTGGTAGAGCTCACGGCCCCTTGCAATACCGCATCTGAAGCGCTCCAGGTGGGACACCAGCTCAGAGATGCTGACCTCATCTGAGCTCCTAAGGCTGCTTCATTTACCTGAACAAGACCACTGCTGACCCCCAAAGTGAGGAACCGTAAAGAGCCCACAGACGATTACCTGTCTCTTCCCCTCTTCTAGGAGGGATAACGAGCCCCCCACTTCCCCCACCGCCTCGTGTCTTTTTTCCACCCCACCCGCCATATGCAGAGAACGGAGCAGTGGCCACAGCCTCAGAAAGCACTGCCGCTGGGCCAGGGCGGCGTGCCCGACTCCCACCCTCCCTGGGTCCCACAAGCCCGGGACCCTACGCCGGGAACATTCATCTGGGTGAGCCTGGGCTCTGCTGCCGGACGGAGCCCTGAAAAGGGAGGGAGGGAGGGAGGGAAATCCGTCCCATCATAAAGAAAAACAGCCCGTGCTGTGAACACAAGGAGCGCCCCTGGGAGGGCAGAGAACACATCTCAGGGCAGCCAGCTGCCACGTTCTGCAGGCAGGGGTTCACCCGAGGGCAGGAGCACGTGCCAAGGCCGAAGAGCGGCATAAGCCCAGCACTGCGGCGGGCACAGGGCTGCGGCAGGGATGTGGCTGGAAGCAGAGCATTAAAACCTTAAACGTCACGTTAAACCACACGGGCTGTGTCCGAGAGACGATGGGGCACGTTTTAGGCATCGTCGTGCTATTTAAGCACCCATCTCTGCAGTGATGGAGAGCCCAGAGCCCCTGCCACGCTGAAGGGACAGTGACGGGGGGAAAAGGGAAGGAACCCAGAGGAAAACTGAAGGTCCTGGTTCTCATCCCAGCACTGGGAGCCGGGGCTGAGGGAGAGGAACACGGGATGACTTCCAGATGCCTGCTGTCCAGGCGGAGAAAATGCAGACGCCATGAGGGATTAAGAAGCACAAGGGGAGGGGTGCAGAGCTGGGACACCCGGATGGGAATGGCCAGAGGCCCCGGACCGCACCCGTACCTGGTCTGTGTCTGTCGTTACTTGGACAGGACAGGCAGCCTCCGTGTTCCACAGGAAGCTGACCACACACTCCCAGCTGAGAGAAAATATGGGATGGGTGTTCTGAAAGGACAAATCCGGGATAAAAGTCAAAATGAGAAAATGGAACTCGCTCTAACCAAAAGAATACTTGCCTGATACATAAAAAGAGCTAAAATCTATGGATTATCATGGGACAGTGCTAGGCTAGGTGCTTCGTGTGCCTTATCTAACTACAACTTAACGTCCTCAGCGTTCCTACTAAGGAGATGTTCTACTCTTACGCCCAGATGCTGGGAAATTCACCTGAGGTCACGCCAGGAGTCAGTGGTAGAACTGGGACCCAAACCGAGGTCTGAGTCCAGTCCACGCTGTTGAAAACCGTTCTACACCCAGATGCAGAACAGGAGCCAGAGCCAAAGGTCCCGGTGCACATGATCACAGCCTCGCAAGCGCAGACACAGGCGAGACTGACCTATGGGGCGAGGGGTCGGGACGGGACGCGGCGCGGGGATGGACCGGGAAGGGGCACGAGGAGGCTCCCGGGCTCTACCTGCAGCTGTGGGTCTAGTGACACGGGAACGCTCTTCCCGCTGTGAGTCACTGACTATCCGGGCGCTCTCCTGGGTGTGTTTTCAATAACGAGTGTGATGAGCGTTCCTCAGCTGAGCCTCAGGACAACCTCTACCCGCCCTCTGTGTACAGATGAGCAAATGGAGGCACAGAGGAGGTGAGACGCCCGCCCAGACGCACAGGGGAAGGAGACGCTAGGCTGTCCCGCGCGCCTCACCCGCCGAGTGCCCTCTGACCTGAAGTCCCCACCCTCTCAGCCGCAGCGTCACCAACAGTAAACTAAACACACACCCCTCCCGCTGCCGCACCACGAGGCTGTGAGAAGTCCTGGGACTGCGGGACTCCCCGGGACGTGACCCTCACTCAGGGTTTCCTGGGCCCGTGAGATGCACCACCCCCTGCACCACCGCTGAGGGACACAGTAACAACGCGCAATCGCTCTGAAGACTGAAAAACACTGTCCAAATAGGATGCCACAGGAAAGCTGAAAAAATAAGGGTCCGAGAGAACTTCCTGGAACTGTCCAGTATCTCGGTGGCAACGAGACACCAGCGAGGGGAAGCCGAGTGGGATGAGGCCCAGGGAGGGGACGCCCGGACGTGCCCAGGAGGAGGCGAGGGCCGGGCTGGGCAGCCAGCATTCCTTCCTGGGACGGAGAGCAGAAATCGGGAAGCCGACTCCGGCTTATCAGAGTGTGTGTTTACAGCTCAGTTATGCGACACTTTCCTTGCACAACTCAGGCTGTGCTCAGCCAGCTAACATTTTCCTTCCCTTATCAGAGTGACCTTAAGCTCTAAAGACATTATCTCTTGGGAAAAACTCGTGTGCTGGCAAAGGACAGAGAAAACTTGGCGTCTGCAGGACGCCTAGTATGTAAGTGACCGAGGCCCCCTGCCTGCGGAGAGGAGTGGACACACCGGGCCGGGTTCTTGTCAACGAAGTGAGAGGACGCTGTAGCAGACCCTTAAAAAGTGTAACCAGCCCTTGGAAATAATCTGTTTGATAATAAACATGAGCTCTTTATTATTCCCATTCAGTGTTCATCTAAGAGTTTGGCAATTATTTAAAAAAAACACGTGACCCAGGTATAAATGTAAAGCTCCAGGTTAAAAAAAAAAAAAATTAAGTTTAGAATAAGAAAGTTCTGGAAATGGACACCAGTGATGCATGCCCAGCACTGTAAACGTACTTAATGCCACTGAACTGTACATCTAAAAATGGCTAAAATGTTAAATCTTATGTTGTACATCTTCCACCACATTGTTTTTTAAAAACCAATGGGAACTATCCCCAATGACCCCGGAGCATTTTTATTTGGAGTTTTCTCTTCTGTTCTGCCCTGGCCGAGGAACTCGGGCCCAAATGCAATCTCCAACACCTTCTCCATTTCCCAGCCTTGATTTTTCATCCCTGCTTTTCTGACATATTACACACACCTCCCTCCGTGTGTTCATCCATTGGCCTGAGCTGCACCCAGCCTCAGTCTCCCCATCTATGAAGTCTGCTGTTTGGACTGAACCGTCTCTAAGACCTATTCTGCAGCCGTGATCCTCAGATCACCGACTCACAGGAACTAACAGGCAGGGCGGCATCTGCACCACTCAGAGAAAAATCTCAAGTCTACAGAAGACCATACAGTGTATGTCACAAACCAGCAGTAAGAGATCAGGTTTAACGTTGAGAAAGGACAGCCACGAAAGCACCATTACCGTGCTCCTTGCCTCCCTGAGTTTGTATCACATGCTGACCTGAAGCAGAATTAAGATCAACCTTTGTCCCTGTGAAGAGACACAGAGGAACCCAAAGCAACCAAGGTCACAGGTGACAAGCAGCGCCTTCCTTACCAGGCTGCCCCTGGAACAGACGAGGTGGATCCTGGTGGTGTAGGTGGTCCGTCTCCCATCGCTGGTGGTACAGGCCGAGCCATTCACATACTCCAGAAGGAGGCTGCCGCTGTCCTCCACCATGGGGCCCGTCTTCGCCACCCCCAAGTTGCTGATGGAGACGGCTTCAGAAAATGAACCCTGCAAACACGCGCGTCCGTTATGTTTCCCTCTGAAGAGAAAACAACTGATTTCCTCATTGCTAACACAGTGGATTCTCATTATTCACAGTAGCTGTGTTCTATAAACTCGCCACAAATGCTGAATTAGTGAATACAGAACCACCGTTCAGACACAGAGGGGAAACACAGTCAGCCCTCCATATCCACAGGTCCTACCTCTGCAGGTTCAACCAACTTCAGATCGAAAATATTCAGGGGAAAGAAATTCCAGAAAAAGCAAAACTTAAATTTGCCATTAGCATCTATTAACATAGCATTTACACTGTGTTAAGTATTGTAAGTAACCTAGAGGGAACTTAAGAGTGAGGATGTGTGTAGGTGATGTGCAAATACCGCGACACCGTATATAAAGGTCTCGGGCATCCTTAGATGTTGGTATCTGCCGAGATCCTGGAACCAATCCTCTCCCCACAAACCAAAAGGGATGACTGGAGGTACCTATATGTACGCTTATGTCACACAGACTGTGATCCTGAATCCTCAAGATCCTGGTAGATTCTATTTTCTTTATTTTACAAAAGAGAAAACGAGGTTCAGACATGCTAAGTGACTTATCCAAGGCCACCCCACTAACGGGCATCAGAGGAAGGACTCAAACCTCGCCCACCCGGCCAGGAGCCAGGAGCTTCTGGCACCGCACTGCCCGCCCCTCGGGTCTCCACCCTCTGGCCGTCTGGGTAGGAGAGGCGAGACGAGAACGCAGAGCCACGTCAGGCCACTCTGCGCACGTCCACGGAAGACTGTGAAAGCGCCCGGTACTGATTTGGAGTTACAAATAAACATGAGCAAGTAGACAACTTCACAGATACAGAATCTGTGAATAACGAGGACTGACAGTCCTTTGAGGCCGTTGCTCCGACCAAGAGCACGCGCACGTACGTACACGTGTACACGCCACGGGGCGCTCACTCTGAAC
Organism: Balaenoptera acutorostrata; assembly: GCF_949987535.1. NCBI lineage: Eukaryota > Metazoa > Chordata > Mammalia > Artiodactyla > Balaenopteridae > Balaenoptera > Balaenoptera acutorostrata. Next base: position 7,883,927 of record NC_080077.1, read on the forward strand.
CACCAGAGAGCGCTCGCCGGCTTCCTTTAAAACACCTCCAAGCTGCCGCGTAACAGAAGCCAGGAAAGTACATTCCCGACATGCTATTTTTAAAGAAGCACACATACATCTTTATTTTAAGATGCACCGTGTACACGGAGCCCAGGGAAACATACCAAAGCTCCGGCAGTGACTGCATTCCATCGGATGACGAAGTGCAGCTTGCACCCCGGCGAGAGCTAACGCTTGGATCTAGCTCATCCACAGCAACTCTACCGAGCAGGTGGGCCCCTAGTTAGTCCAGAAGTAAGAGCCTCTGGAAGCAAAAACTATTCTTTTCAGATGTCTGCAGCTCACCCAGAGACACTTCCTCTGCCGAGTACTGTGAGCAGAGGAGGTCCCCGACACCCAGGCTTTTTTAAATTTTAAATCTGAACAACGACTCGAATACGATCACATCTGTGGGGGGCAGGGGAATTCACCCCGAGGCCCCTCTCCCACTCAGAGGGCTTCTCAGCAGCAGCCAGGCCTGCTTAGACCTGAGAGACCCCAGACAGCCCCCTCCACCACCAAGTCCTACCGAGTCCTGGGCTCAGGAGGGGACGGCAGACTCACTTGGTCGTTTTGGTACTTCATCTGGCAAGCGGACGCGTACCGATCACAGCCCGGCACTGGGTTCAGAGGTCGACACACGTTTATGTAGTACTTCCTCCACGTGCTGTGTGCCCCGGCATTGTCCAGGGCGTACCAGTTTCCTCCATGACCGCCCTCGGATTTTGCTAGACTGAAATTTCAAAGGGAAATGCATGCTTTTCAAGCTGACAGATTTCGGCCCTACGATTCATTTCTAAGCAGTTAGAGAAATACAGAAGGAAATGTGCCCCGCCCACCAAACTACCAGAGCCGGCACACCTGTGTTCTCGACCTCGCTAAATGCAGCCCCCGGCACAGCTGGAACGGGCCCCGCGCCTCTGCACCGACAGGCCTTGCTTTCAACGATGCAGTGAAGAAGACAGGCTTTGCTGGGCGATCTCACACAGGCTACAGGACCAGCAGCAGAATTCATTCTGCTCAAAGCCCCCCACCTCGGGCCTGCACCCAGAACTCACCTGATTCCCTATCGTCAGCTCAGTTACACGCTCACCGGCAGGGTCTGATCGACCTCAGTGAGCCCTACCTGGGCGGGGCCGGGCCAAGGGCAGGCAGACGCGCCTCACCTGGAGAGGTCGTACTGCTCCATGGTGGAGGGGTCGGTCACCACACACTCCAGGGGCTCCTCCGGGCAGGCGTAGCTGCTGTACCACCGGAAGTTGTAGGTAGAGTTATCTTCTTCCTGATCTCAGGACAAGGACAGGCATGGGAGGGGTGGCAGAAGAGAGTAATCATTACACAAAGCCAGCATTTCTAAAAAGACAAGGCATTTTTTTCTAAATAAAAACCACAGGAAAGTTAATTTACTTTGCCCATCCCCTCTCATTTTATTAAAAGGAAGATTGCCCAGCAATAAATTAAGATGGAAATCTATCCTCTGTTAAACGGGAATAAGGGATGGTTTTGATGCTTTTCTGTGTTTTGTACCCAAAACCAACAGTGTCATGGGCTGTGACTGAGGTGTACAGCCCACTGAAGCAACAGCTCAGAAAATGAGTACTGCCCGTGTCCTCTGGCAAATCTAAAAGGATTAATTAAAATCATAGGAGATGATGATTTACCCAGGAAACCAGACTAATAATAGCTCTCCTTCTAAATAAAGGTCCCACGACAGGCTCCTGTATAAGTCCTGGGGAGCCAGACAACTTGATGGTTTATCCCCAGGGACCATCCCAGCGCCTACGTCACCTACGACAGAATCTTGTCTCGCTCCAGAAAAGTCACAAGCCCTGTCCTGACCACATTTTTCCTCTTCCCCTGCCGTTACAAGACTGACGTTCTCTCCCTCCTTGCCCCCGTCGCTCTGCAGACACACACACGGACACACACATGTGCACACACGGGCACCCACACAGCACAATTCCTACCTGATATTCAGGGAGACCCACTCCAGCGTCTCGATCACAGAGAAAGGTGAGCAGCGTGGCCCTGGGCGTGTGCTTTTCATCATTATAGGGCGTGCCATCTTTGTAGTTCAGCTGGATCATCCCGTCATAATATGAAAGCTGAGCATTGCTGCGTCCCAAGTTCCAAGACGTCCCGCCACTGAAACAAATCAAGAAACGTCTCTCAGAGAAGATCCCAGGACCAGAAGCTCCGTGACGCTGCGACGCTGAAGGAAGCGCCGGGGGGCGGCGCAGGGGGCGGCAGTGCCGGGGACGGCGCAGGGGGCGGCAGTGCTGGGGGGCGGCGTACGGGGCGGCGGCGCCGGGGGGCGGCGCAGGGGGCGCAGCAGCGCCGGGGACAGCGTAGGGGGTGGCAGCACCGCGACCGCGGTTAGGATCTCAGCGCGGCAGCGGCGCGAGGGCGATCCCACCCCACACCAGACCCACATCCACGCTCAGCACGGCTGGTTTAAGGCACAAGTCCCTGGACTGACACAATACTGAAAGGAGAAGCATGTACATAAATGCATCTAACAGCTGAGAAGTGCCGACTACACAGAAGTGAGGCGCTGCACGAACCCACTTCCGGTCCCGCTCCTTCTCTGGGAAATGAAAACTCCCAGCAGCATCATCTGGCTTTCAGTCCAGGTCTTCCCAGAGTTTACACACTCGTCACAAAGCAAAGATGTCAGCAGACAACACAGCTACTCCAGAATAAGATACCTGAGAGCACAAGACACCTAACAGAAGACCGGGAACTGGAAACCGTCACTTGCCTTTTTGACACCTGACAGGCTCCCGAGCCCAGCTGGCAGAAGTCCACGGACACCGCACCACACACGTTGATGTAAAACTCGTACTTCTCCGTCTCAACCTTGTAGGCACCATGCTTCTTTGTGAGAGGCGACAAGTCAAAAGAAAACCCTAAGAAAGAATCAAGACCATCCCGGGTCAGTGAGACCACAGTGAAGAAGAGCCCCCTGAGCTCCAGGCCTCCAGGAGAAGCTCGTGGCCAGGCCTGCCCCACGGCTGGGACAGGAGCTACCACGACCGCCATCACCAACACTTTCCCCTTGGAGACGGGTCCCCCGTCACCACGCCCCTTCTGCTGCACCCACCGAAGACCCGAGTCAGAGCCCAGAATTCCCGGGTGAATAAACAACCAGTGTGTTCAAAGCGGGATGACCACAATACAATGGCCGTGAAAAGTCAACGGTGGTGGGTTTCTTGGGCAGAAATTCATGCGAAAAGCCTTTTCAAACATGATTTATTTCCTGTGCTCCTCAGGTTTTGCGATCAGCAAACCTACCTCAACTTTGAATGTGACAGGTTTTTCATTATCTCAGATAAGCCTCAAACACCAGATTTTCAGAGTTTTGGTCAAACAGTATTAATATAATTCTAACACAGATTATCTCTGAAACAGTCATAGAAAATATTAAGAACAACACAAAAACAAGCTAAGCAGGTGCAGGTTAGCCTGCCCCACAAGGCGCTCGGACACACACCTGCCTGGGAGTCGAAGACGGTGCAGTTGTCCCCCTCGGTCCTGGACAGCACACAGGCCGCTGCCGTGTACCACTCAAACTCGTAGAAGCAACCATCCGCCCCAGAAGTTCTCAGCACTGGGGCACTTTCTAAATCACCTGCCAATGGGGAAGAAAGACCCATCACTGATCCGGTCTCAAAAAGCTTCCCTTGTTCTAAATACACTCCTACAAATGCCGATCTGACACCCCTAGAATGGTCAAACCTTCGGAGACAGAAAGGACAAGGCTGGGGACCAGGGCTGGGGGGGAGTCCGTGTTTAATGGGGACAGAGCGTCAGTCTGGGAGGACGAGAAAGTTCTGGAGATGGATGGTGGTGTAAACGTACTTAAGGTACAATGTAAATGTAAGGTGCTTAATGCCACTGAACTGTGCCCTCAAAAATTATTAAAATGGTGAATTGCATGTTACCTGTATTTTATCACAATTCCTTTAAAATGATAAATCTTATATTATGTATATTTTACAATTTTAAAAAATTAAAAAAACAAAACAAAAAACTGTCCTGGTCCTTGAACTTATCCCACAGCTGGGAATTTATCCAAAGGAAATTTTCCAACAAGAGGTAGAGAGGATGTCACAGCACAATCACCAACACTGGAAACATGCTATTAGCCCAACAATAGGGAAAATGCTTAAAAATAGTAAAGCCAAGCCATTAGCAACAAGGAAGCCCCTAAAAATTATAAACACAACAATGAAACATAAGAGTCTTCACAAAATACTATGTTTTGAGGAACATAAAATTGTGTGGATCTATATAGACCATGACCCTGAAGAACAAGGTGCATTGTGTGTATCGACGCTGAGATCACGGACAGCGTTTTCGAGCACGTGTGGCGCTCCCCCTGTGGAGGAAGCGGAGCGGCCTCCACGTCAGCCTGCACCAGGCCTCAGGAAGAGGAAGCCGTGCCAGGAGCGGAGCTCATCTGGAAAACTGCAGCACGACCCCCCTGGGCACCATATGGTTTCTCCATCGCCCCCCCTGGGCACCATATGGTTTCTCCATCGCTGCGCCGGGCTGGGGCTGGGGCTGGGGCTGGGGATCGAGTCCAGTGGACCAACGCTAACGCTTCTGGAGCCTCGGTGCTCGGCCCGAGCCCGCTCTGCCTCGTCACCCGGGCAGGCGCCGGCGGCAAGCCGAAAACTAAAGAATGCGGCTGCCGCTGGGGAAGCCCACGAAGGCACCGCCCGTTTGTAACGTGTACCTGGCTTGCACACGAGTGTTATATTTGTGTTTATTTTCGTGCCGCCACACTCATCACCATCTGAGTAAGAGAGCTGAATGTGTCCTTTCTCTCTTGTGGGAGAAGAAAGAAATTTGCCCAGATTTTTACTTCCGTTCTTATCTGGAAAAGAGAAAGAAAAGGGAAAAAAACAGAAGACGTGATTAAAAATGATAATGACACACATGGAGGGGTACCAAAAATGAGCCGAGACCCTGCAGGTGTTCGGAGGGTCAGTGGGTTTCTCTTGAGTGACAAGTTTGACAGGGCAGTGGCAGGCACACTGAGGACCCCAAGGGCACCTTCAGGCTTAGGAGGAAAGTACGAGAGTGAATAAACAACGTCCTCTGAGGGCACCAGAGGCAGAAAGGCAAGAACGCACGTTACACCACCCCGGAAAATAACACTGTTCCCCCATTTGCGGGGCCCTCAGCTCTCCTGAGACACACGGCCCGTCGAAACCGAGGGGGCAGCATTTGTCCCATGACCAAAGCAGAAACTAATTAAACCTGTTCAGCCAGCCAAGCACGTGACCACTTAATTCTTGGTTCAGTTGACTTTTACTGAAGGTCTGTCTCAAGTCCTTCTTAAATAAAGGCAGGGACATGGCTGGACCTGCTTTTAAAAGACACACCACCAATTCTGAATCCTGGGATAATTCCTAAAATCCAACCTGGGTTCACAATCCCTTATCTAATGCTTGTAACAGATTCCAATTACTCTCACTGCCTGTCGTTTTCCAGGTGAGTCTTAAGTGACAAACAACTAATATGCTACAAACACTTACATCCAACTGAGAAGTCGCAACCAACACAGTTACAGCAAAAGGAACCCAAGGGGTCCAGTGCTCTCACACGAGGCTACGAGAGTCCACTGGCCTGAAGCCATAAGGCCTGAACAATTCCAGGCAGTAAGGTTGTTACAAAATCGAAATCAGTTTTACACGGGCACTGGCGATGCTCCTCCACAGGTGATGGAGTGAAAAGATAACCAAGCTCCCCCCACCCGCTTCTTCCTGTTCCCAGTGAGCCCACATCAGAAGGCTGCAGGCAGCTTCAAGACACCCGAATGCACCAGTTCCCTACATTTGAGTCATTAAACTCTTTTCTTCACCATCCTTTATTATACGCTGAACCCAGAGAAAGGAGGCTGAGATAAACCACAGGAAGAACTTCTGGTTCACTCCAACCTGGATGCAGCCGGGCTCCCATTACCGACAGGCACAGGGCACCACTCACCCACAGCGCACACGGCCGCGTCCTCGGGGCAGCCCCTCGCCTGGCCCTTCTGCAGGACCCTGTGGCAGACGTTAATGAAGAAATGCCTCTTTTCTGGTTCCCTCTGGCTGCCATCCACGGCTTCCCAATTCTGTTCCAGTTCTGTAACCAAAAAAAAAAAAAAGAGTCTTCCAGCCAAAGGCAGTGATTATTTCTCTGTGAGTCACACCATAAATGGTGATTAAGCGGAAGGTAAAGGCCTGCGGCTGCTAGACGTCAGGCACTCACGTTTCTGGACCCAGCAGGCTGAGGGCACACTAACTCAGCGAGAATCTCAAGCCTGTCTTGAATGTGACGGAAACAAGCCAGCCCCGAACAACTCCTCAGAAGAGGAGGCTTAACGGGGTGGGGCAGAGGATTAAACAGCAAAATTCCCCCAAGCCCCAAAGTCTGAAATCAGAAACTGAAAAGCAAAGCCAGACGCCAGCCCGGACTTGAGATGCCACTGGTGACGCATCTGCCTCCAGACCACAGATAAGGCAGACCTGGCCCAGGGCTTAGTGCTCAGTGCCCCTGGAAGATAAACAAGATACGTGTGGTCCCTTAACTCAAAGTGTTCGTGACTCAGTCGTGCATGAACAGAAGAAAATCCGTGGAAGGTAGAAGGAGCACAGGCTGAGAGCAGACAGCAAGTCAAAGGCGGACCATCCCCCAAACAGCCCCCAAAGGCATCACTGAGAACCGTGTGGGAAGGAGGACACACAGGCAGTGAGGATGTTCCCTGTGCGGACTGGAGACTGGGGTTTAAAGGGAAAATCCCACATCAGTGGTAACACAGTCACTACACACGGGTGTCAATAACCGGGAAGGACTCACGGCCGACCACACACTGAACAAGGACAAACGCTGTTCTGAAAGCTTTGGCTGGGCTGCTGAGGGCTGAAGAGCGTCAGGCAGGAGGACTTTTTTAAACTATCAGGGAAGGATGTGAGCTCTCACCTCACAGCTTCCTTAGATATGTGGGTGCAAACGCTACACAAGTAACCTGGGTCCCAGAGAACCAGAGAGGTGGCCGAAGTCAGCTGAGTACGAATGCATCTCTGCATCCTCGCAGATCCTAGCATCTGAAACCACCACTCAGTTTACTGTAAGAAAATTGGGGGGCGGGGGTGTAACTTGCTCAAGTAAACACAGCTGGATGCGGCGGAATGGGCCCCAAACCCGGGTCTGAGCGGAGGTGAGAGCTCTTCCCACTCGGCAGACAGAAAACCAGCCTCTTGACCAGCGCAGACTGTAAGCACGGCACCAGCCCCATGGCTCGAAGGTGCTGAACCAGGAAAGCACCGAGACGGTTATTCCCCGGGCAATTCGCTGCCCGAGAGCATCTATAGTGGGGCTCGTGTTCAAAGGAGAGCGTTCCAGCACCCCCACGAAGGAGGAATTCTCCTTTTAATATGATACTTTCCCAAGCAGCTGGGACTCTGAACACGTGAGTAATCGTTCCAATACTAGCTGGTGACTATGTGACTTCAGGCCATTCTCCCTGTCTCGTGTATTATTCCACTTTACAGAGGCAACTTGCTTCTATCTATGCCCAATTCCAGGGCTGCTAAAAGGGTGACACTAGAAGTCCCCACCTAGATCTGGTTATCCCTGTTGGGTGACCCCATGCTTATTGTTCAGTCTTCTGTGCCCCCTGCTAAATTCCAAGGCCCGGGGGGCAGGGGTCGTGCTCGCCAGGTTTGCTGCCGTATCCCCGGCACCTCGTCCAGTCCCCGCCAGTAACAAACGCTCCGCAAGCCTTGGTTCACAGGACAAATAAATTAACCTCGACGAGTCTTCACCATGAGCCAGGCCCCTGTGACAGGTCCCACATCCCTCCTCCTTTCAGCCTCACAAAAGAATCTGAGGTTGGTCAGGGAATGCAAATCCTGATTTCGAGACGGGAAAGAGGCAGTGAGACGGTGCGGGGGGGACGACACACACCTGTCACCCCAGGTGTGCAACCCTCTGGGCCTCACAGTCTCTGTGTTAAGTGGGAACACTGCCTGCTTGAAGGCTGTTGTAAAAGCTTAAACTCTTTTTAATTGAGCTATGACTGACACATGACACTGCATCGGTTTTAGGTGTACAATACGATTTGATGTATGTGTATACTGCACCACCACTGCCTCAGTAAGTGCAGTTAACGACCATTATTACCACACAGAGGTACCAATTTTCGCGGGGATGATGTGACAGCTTTTAAGATCTACCCTCTTAGCAACAAAAGTTTAAAAAAAAATTTTTTTTTTCTAATCACAAAGCACAGGGCCTGGCACACAGAAGGCACTTGGCCGTTTTCACTGAACTACGATAAGATGAGCCCAAGATATTCCAAGTAGAAAACAGTAACACCGACCTCAAATTCAGATATCTCGCCTCCTGATTCAGTGTCATTTCTGATAATTCATACTGCTCCGTGAGAAGCGGGGAAAGGCCACGATAACAGTTAGTTGACAAGGAAAAGAGTAACAGCATTTCCAAACGTGCTCGTGGGGAAAGAGGCGAGAGAACGTTCTCGAGCACACACGGAGTGGGCGGTGGGCCTACCTGAGTGCCGGGCCAGGGCCGACAGGTCGAAGCGCTGCTTCCCGTCGGAGACGCCGCAGAGCAGAGCCTCCTTCTCGTCCACGCAGGCGTACTTTGTGTCCCACGTGAAGAAGTAGGAGCAGTCCACCTCCCCGGTGAACACAGGAGCCCCTCTGCCGTTGTTACCTGTGCCGCATCAAAAGGAAGAAAGCACCCATGATGTGACCAAAACCCAGGAACGTCCCAGGAGCAGGGGCAGAGACGGCAAACAGGACACCCGTAGCAGCTGTGCAGGCAAACAAGTTCAGGGCTCAAACCCCAGAGATCAGAGTGGCTTTACTGCGTTTCAGACAACCTAAACCCTGCAGGGCAGGCCTGTGTTCCTTTCGTCTTGGTGGGATGGTCTCGAGAGGACAGAAGACTGTTGTCGGCGGGCTGTGAGCCCCAGGCAGCGCTTGTCCCGAGAGGCTCATAAACACCAAGGCAGAGCAGGGAGACACCGAAAGGGGGGCAGAGATCAGGGCTCCAGTTCCAGGAGTGCCACTGGCTAAATGATGTGCATGTGAGCAGGACAAGTTCCCCAGGACTCGCCCCTAAAATGAGCATGGAAGAGGCATACGGTCTGCAGCCGCTCCCAACTGAAGGGTGCTGAGGTTTAGTAACCTCGCCCCGAGAGGGGCCAGCATCCTGGATCCTGGGCACTCTGGCACGTGCGGGTCTCTCACACCCCACTCCAATCAGCCGTCTCCTCGCCCACCACCTCGAGGGAGCCCCACGGGGTTCTCAACCGTGAGCCCTCCCGGCTCAGCTCCGCCCTGCAAGCCAGCCCTTCATGTGCCGCTTCCCTGCCCACGTAGCCTGGGATTCAGCAAACTCTGTTGACTTTTCCCGTACCAGAAATTCTATCCCCTCGCCTTTCCGAGCTACTGCACTGCTGGCACGAAGGTCCGTTTTCCACCCCTTGATGGTTTAATAATCCTCCTCTGGACCTCCTACATGATTTACCTTTCTTGAGGTTTAGGGCCCTGAAGTGCACAATGTTCTAACGGAAAGGGAAATAATATTCTGTACCAAGGGCTAATGCTGTTTCAATTGCAACTTCTATTGAATCTTTAATATTATAAACATCATAATTATAACACCAGCGACAGCGGCTAAGGCACACGGAGCACAAGTTGAGGCAGGCGCCGTGCTAAGCACCGAGCCCTCCGCAGGGGCTGGATGCAGAGAACAGGCTCTGTGTTAGGTACTTCACATACATTCACGCATTTCAACCGTGAAATCGTACGACACAGGGACAATCTTAGTCCCATTTTGCAGATTTAGGGGGGCTAAATAATTTGCCTATGGTTTCATAGCTAGAGAGTAAAGGAGCCAGAAATCAAACCCAGACGGTCTGGCCCCGGAGCCAGACTCATAACCACAAGGCAAGACTTCCCTGCGCTACTGTGTGTTTTTGGTTTTGTTTTTTTTTTTTAGTAAGTTCTCTTTTAAGAACCAGTGCTCCCAACTTCCCTTCCGACAGCACCCGCTCTGGCTGGGGGTCCGCCGTGCCCTCCACCGAGGGAGCAGTGAAGCTGCTTCGCCTCTTTTCAACATGCTCCCCACCCCTGCCCCTTCAAGGTTTACATACAGTTTAGTCCCATTGGATTGGTATTTCACTGTTCAGAAAAGATCTGTGTTTCCTGAAAACTTGATGCATTCACAGTGTTTTTCTTTTACCAGATGAGTTTACAGATGATTAAAATGATACTATGAATGGTTCCAGGGTCCATTCCTACTCAGGAGCTAGATTTGCATCTGAAACTTACTAAGGATCTGCTGGGAGAGCCCATTTTAAATAAAATTTAAATAACCACTGGCATGCACCCTACCTGCATTCTTATTTAATTCCTCAAAGAATTTTAGGAGAATAGTAAAGGAAGACTCCTCCCTACCAAACCACGTTGTTTATTTAAACACAATGGCCTTGCCTTCAGGACCGCTATGCCCTATGGTTTCCACCCACCAGTAGGACAAGGATGACTTTCTGTAATCTCTCCATCAATCTCAATCCTGAAAGCTTCCTGGGTCTCCAGGCTCCAGCACATTCCCCAGCACACCCTTTACATGGCCTGGGGGTACATGGATTCCACAACGAGCTGCAGGCGAAAAGCGGACCCTCCCAGGGAAACCAAGCTGACCAGCAGGCAGCCGCCCCATCCCCCCACCGCTCTGGGACGGAAACCCGTGCTGCCTGCTCACCAAACCGGTTTATCTTTCCCTCTAGGCCCATGGCTAAACTGCACTTCCCGCCTCACTGCCTTTGAGGTCGGGCCATGCCTCTTAGTTCTGGTCCATTAAAAAAACTGCTGTTCCCATTCTGCAGAGTCCTTGGAAGCCACGTCCACAGACAGCAGCAACACGAGGTGGAAAATGCAAAGGTCCCCAGGTGACCACATGGAGCAGAGCCCCCCAACGCCTGCACGGAATTAAAGAAAATAAGTCTTCAGTGTGATCGTGAGTCACCTGAATTCATGGATGGTTTTTTACTGGTCTATGCTAACACACCACTCCTCCCCCAAAAAACGCTCTAATGTCCTTATGTGACAGGATCACCAATAATCAGGTATCACATTACATCAAACTAGATATAAGTTATTGAGACAAATGGTAAAAATATATATATATTATGGACAAAAAAATAAACTTATGCACCTTTGTGTCTCGAAATGCATGAAACCCTGGATTTAGAAGCATCAATAATTCCTGGAGATCCAAGTTGAACTATAAACCACATTTCATAATATTCCATAGCCAATCAACACCCAATTCAACATGCAAAAATACATCATTACATTTAACCAATACACACAGAATCCACCAAGGGGTTTTCTCTAAAAACTCTAACTTTAAATTCAAACAAGGTAATAATGAAATAATTTTAGAGTACACAGAGTATAGTACATACAGTTGGCTCCAAATCACAGAGCTAGAAAGAGTCTTAAATATTTCATAATCCAGCTCCAGCCTGAGAGTAGGCTCAAAAACATCTAAAGTCTCTGGATCTGGTCTCCGTGTCACAATCACAATGACATGAGTCTTCAGGATTAAGGCACTGCTATTAGTTTTGTCAGGTCTGATAATGGCACTGAGGTTACGTGAAGGAATGTCCTTTCCTGCAGTTTGGGGGCAGTGTTACGATCCACTGGTAACATGTGACACAGCATATAAATATGAGGCAAGTTTGGTGAAACATTAACGGCTGTTAAGCCTGAGTGGTGGGGTGTGTAGGTTTTCACTGTAATGCTCTCTACTTACATATTTGAAAACTTGTATGACAAAAAGGAATAAAGGAAAAACAAATGGCCTCTCCTGTTTTTTCCCGCCTCAGCCCCCGTGGGCTCTAGCTTCCTGGCACCACTCCTGGATGTCCATCCCTCTTCCCTGGGAGCCCCTGACCACGGGCCCTTCTCAACATCCTCCTCGTCTGCTGGGATCTTTCTGGATCATTATTCCATCCTCCCAACATGCCCAAATGAGATCAGCGCATTCCCAAAGATCGCGGCCAAGTCACTTATAAAAAGTGCGGACAGAACAGGGCCAAAGGAGGTAGCGACAGGACAGAGGGAGCCTCGGCCCACACAAGTCGCCCACCGCAGAGCAGCCCAGGAGCAGGGGAGCCGGGAGACCCGGGCAGCCCGAGTGCCTGAGGGTCTGGGGACTTGGGATAAGAAGGAGGCTGCATTTCCCAGGGGCCCGGACACAGAGTAGAAGGGGTGGACTTTGGAGAGGGTCTCCTACGAGCCTGGAAGAGGTGAGGATGACGGAAGAAAGACGCAGAATCGGGGAAGGCAGGGCGGGCATTCGAACCGAAGGGAGATGGATCCAAAGGCCACGCCCAAGCCAGATGCATGGCCACCCCTGCTTAGTCCCTTCACGCTGATTTCTAGATAAAGTCCAACTCCTCTGCAGGACACACAAGCTTTTCACAACGTTGCTCCACCCCCTTCTTTAGCCATGGGTTGGACACCCAGCTCTGAGCTGCTCAAAGCTACCCAAATTCCCGCCTGTGCACAAGCTGTTTGTTCCTCCTGCCACAACGACCAGCCCCCATGGCCGCCCGGCTTGCCCCTACTGTCCTGCAGGGCTCCCTCACCCAGCACCTCCTCTTAACTGCCTCGGTCCTCGGGGGTACCCAGACCCCTGACCTCAGCGCCTCCCTCCTGATAAAGGCCCAGGTGACAGACGTTGCCAGGCACCCGCAACCTGCCCGCGTCCCCCTGCACTACGGTCATCACCGTCCTCATCTCTCTCTCTGCTTCTGGTGTGTAAACGCCCGGGGAGCTCTCAGCCATCACGGCGGCATCCCTAGGCTTCGCAGGGTCTGAGCAAACAGGTACTAATAAAATGTGTTCAACGCATCAACTGAGAACATGCCTCCAATGTAAGCTCGGAGTGCACGTGGCAGGAATAGGGGCTGACAGGCAACCGTGGGCTGAGAACAACGGTGACGATGGCCAGCGGCTCCAGGAGTCAAGGGGCGTCCTGCTGTGAGGTCTCCCTCCTGCTTCAGCCCAGGTGATTCTCTGCCGGCTCTCCGGGCAGGTTACCAGCGCTCGGCGGTGGTCGCCAGCACTCCTGCCTGCCTCCACCACCAGACCCGCGTCTGGAGCACAGCTCCCGTCACGCACAGCTGCCTCCCCCAGGCCCCGCAGTGAGTCACGCAGGAACCTGCCCCGTGACCAGATGGTTAAGAGCTCTACCATAGAAACACACAAAACAGACAGTGAGGGGCCAGGAGACCCTCAGGGGTGGGGCGGCCGTGCGAGACTGTGCTGGCTGTGTGGACGGGGCCAGACCCAGGCGGCTCCCAGACCAGAGCTCTGTGCAGAGGCTCGGCCGGCTTGCGGGGCACCTGGGGTCACGGCTTGGAGGTCCACTGATGAGATGGCTCTCTCACGATGGTGGGATCCCATCACCTCTCAAGAGACGCAAACCGTGTTCAGAATCTCTGAGATACGGACGGCAGCGCGGCTCTGTGAAATGCCAGTGCCACTGTGGCTTCAAGGGAGCTTCTCCGAGTCGCTCAGAAAAACCAAGCATTCCACTTAAAGCTGCCCTGGGGTCTCTCGAGATCCCCAACCCCCACCTCTACAGCAGGGCCACCATTTGCAAAAGGGGTCACCTAGAAACTCATTTCCTAAAAGAAGAGTTGTTTAGTGACAACCCATCAGAAGGCAGTGAGTAAACCCAGCCTGCCGGCTTTGAACGCGCTCCGTGAGAGCCAGAATTCAGGACACAGAGGCTTTCCCAGAGAGCCTGATGCTGGGCCCAGTCTCCAAACAAACAGAAAACAGAAACAAGACGTGTGTGTCAGGCGTTGGCAGGGCAGGGTGGGGTACTCCTACCCGCTACGACGGAGGGGGTGTCAAAGGGGCCACGTCTGCAGGAGGACGTCTGACCACCCCACTCAGCACTCCACGTTTCCATGGACCCCGCCCACCCATGCAGATACGCGGCTGACCCAGGGCGCACTCACCCGCAGTCTGATTGCACTCGAAGTTGATGACGCTCATCCGCTGGAAGCCGGAGCTGCACGCATCGCCCCCGAAATATACCAAGGTGAGGTCTCCGTCTGAGTACCTAGGTTTTTGTAATACACACACGCACACGTTTGGTAGAACCAAGAAAGAAACTCGAATCTTTAAACATTTCTACAGTACGCCTTTCGCATACCATCCACAGATCAGCACCGACAGAAAACAGCGAGCCCTCTCGTTGGCTGGGGAAGAACCGTCTACAGGAAATGAGTTCCAAATGGATGGGCTTCTCGTCCTCTTACTTCAAAGTAATAACTGGCTGGAAAAGGGCACTGAAGGTTTTGCTAGGACCATGAGGACTCTTCTGCTCTCATTTTTGGATTTTGTACAAAATAAGTAATGCCCAAGAAGACACAGCTTTTCCAGCAACTGCCGTAAAAAGTCTGACCTGAGGGATCCTGGTCCCTCAGGTCAGAGAAACTACATTTTGATAAAGCTCTTGTGAAGGTAACTACCGAGGTAAGGGTCACGAGAATTGTGATAAATGCGTTTTCCTAGTTGTTCAACACTTGTGTGTGATGCCAATGGTGTTTCAGATTCTCAAACCGCCAGAGAAAAATCAAAACTCCTCGGAAACGTAGATTGTAAGATACAAAAGCATATCAACTAATGAAATAGCTTTCCTACAGGACGGTTCCCTACAAACAACGGATTATAAAGCGAACCGTATCAACAGAAGCATTCTTACTGGAAAGCCAGGAAAAACATCCACCCGGTCAGGGACAAATGGCACTTGCCCAACTCATGCAGGAAAATAATGCCAGCTTAAGCGATTTCCCTGTGCTCTGCGGAAAATGGAAGGAGGAGGACGGCAGGGGAGTATGTTATGTCTCACAGGGACACGCATGATGCACTTAAGAGTTACGTGAAGGCCGTACGCACCGAAGGGTTTGATTCTGGAGCTTCCCCGCCACTTTGACTTGAGTGGAATCTGACTTCTTCACTTGGCAAACTGCAGCATCTTCCTTATTACAGATGCGTGCTTCAGTTCCTCCACAGACGTTCAAATAGAAAACATGTTCCCCTCCCTCTGCAGTATAGTACGAGGAGTTTGAAGCTAAGGAAAGGGGAAAAAACAAGAAGAGGCTCTGTTACGCACATAGGTGTGGGAAAGTGACAGCATCAAACTTGAAACGCCCACCCTAGGGTAGGGGGAGCTCGGCCCCTGGGCTCTCATTCCCTCTCCCACTTCCTGGCCCCCAGGCACCCACTCACCTCCGAGCTGGCTGAGGTTGATGGCGATGTCGTGCTGCTCGCTACTCAGAGAGCAGTTCCGACTTTCCAGGTAATCCCTGTGGCAGGCGTACTCAGTGATCCACTCGATTTCAAAGCGGCAGTTGGATTTCGCCGTGAGCTTGGGAAGGGTGCCCTATCGTGAACAGGGTGAAAGGAATAAAATTAATTTTTTTCATGGAGCTTAAACGCAGATGTGTCTATGCTTCTGAAAAGCCAAAGGTATGTTACTGGGTTCTGACATTTTTCTGTTCTTTTGTCTGCCTTCCAACAACTGCATTTCCTTGGAACCCTTCCAGTCCCTTCCAGAGTCACACGCAAGCGTCAGCCTGAGAGCCCGCCCTGAACGCGCTATCACCCGCCCACCACGCCTCTGGCAAGCAGTCATGATGTGTGAAGGGCCTGTGGTCCATGCACTCCTTTCAATCACAGGTGCCGCTGAGCCTGTGCCAGATGGACACCCCCCCCCACCGCCCCTGCCCGCTGGGTGGACGTCACAGAGGCTGCACGCATCTGGGGAGATGGTCCCCAACCCCTTTCCACGGGAATGTCCATGGCACTTGGGCACACTTCACCTGTATTCCAATCTGCTCCTGCCCCTGGGTGAAGCCAGGGTATCACCCACCACAAACCCGGATTCTGGGAAGGACGCCATGAAGTCACTGTTCACTGGGGTGCAGTGTCATCTTTCTAACCTTCCCTGGGAGAAATGTCTCACTGGCCTCAGCATCAGGAGTAGCTGTGCTGATTCCAGGCCCCTCACTCTGCAAACGTCTACTAAGTACCTGCTACATGCCAGGCACGGGACTAAGTGCCGGGTTTACCGGCACATGATTAGTAAGGTGCAGAGATGCAGTCCAGCCCCGACTGTTGACTCAAAAATCGATGCTTTAACCCCTTGGCTCAGAGCAGTCAGACATACATACAGCGATGTGGACCAAGTGCTGAGTGAGAGAAGCTGGACGCCCCATGCTGTATGACTCCACTTGTGTGGGATGTCAGGAAAGGCGAGACAGAAAGGTGGTCCACAGCTGCCAGGGCCGGGGGAGCAAGGGAGTGATGGCAACTGGGCACCAGGCTTCTCTGGGGTGATGGAAAAGTTCTAACACAGACCGTGGCGATGACTGTGCAATTCTGTTAGTACACTAATAACCGTTAAATTTTACTTAAAACAGGTGTATTTTTATAATACGTAAATTCAATAAAACTCTTTTAAAAAGATCTGTGTGGCAAGCTGAATGTTTACTCAAGTTCCAGCTCCTAAAAGCATTCAATGAGCCAGTGGAAATTCTTCAGTAAACCTTCAAGTATTAAGGGGTCCCAGCCCACGTCACCCAAGTTCTGCCCAGGGAACAGTCAGGCTGGAAACAGAACCCCTAGGTCCACTGATAGCCCACCAGCCCAGCGGCCTCACATCCCATGGAGAACAGAGGGGAACTCTCCATTCTCTCCCTCGTGATAGTGTGAAATGATTTCTCACTGAACGCAGCACAAGTAAGAAAGGGAAACACTAAAACCACTGCCGGCTTAGAACATCTCCTCAGGCTCAGAAGATTTTGATTCACATCTGTAGGATGGATAGTATAAATAAATAGTCCTCAATATCAGGTTCAGGACTAACGTTGATTACTGGTCAGTCGGGTCTCTGCTGAGCTGACATCACGCGACCCTAGAAGTCTGGGGACAACAAATGGAAAGCTGGCTGGACTGCGCTTCTGTCTCCACTCTGTCTCCATACACCACCCCCCTACACACACACACACACAAAACAGGCCAGTTGCCAGCCAGAAACCAGAGCAAATTCCACGTTTGTTTGGGGGGAGGGGAGGACATTCTTTGGCAAAAGAATTCAGCTCCTCCTACTTCATTCTACAAGGAGAAGGCAGAAATAAATTGGAGGAAAGCCCTACCCTTCCTCCCTGGGGATGTCTCCCCTCATCAGCACGGCCATCTGCGAAGACACTTAAGCAGCAATGGACCGGTGAGACACCACTGGGCACGGGGCCCAAGGACACCCCAGACGCAGGCCCTACCCTCAAGGAGTTTACAACCGCACTAGAATTGAGTAAACAGCCAGAGGACGGGGTAGTCAATCTGCCTGCGAGAGTGTGGGGGGAGGGGGGAGGCAGGCAGGCGACGGGGTGACGCGCTCCACTCTGAGTTGGCAGGAACCTCCCTTCTGGCCCTAATTCTCCTACACTGGTACC
This sequence comes from Balaenoptera acutorostrata, assembly GCF_949987535.1. Taxonomy (NCBI): domain Eukaryota; kingdom Metazoa; phylum Chordata; class Mammalia; order Artiodactyla; family Balaenopteridae; genus Balaenoptera; species Balaenoptera acutorostrata. The sequence continues at coordinate 7,901,526 of NC_080077.1, forward strand.
CACCCCCGGAACCTCAGCCGCTGGCCCGAGCCATTTCTGCCAGGTCTACATACCATCTGTACTACTCCTTTCTTACTATGTTTCTATAAACCAATTAGCTATTTTTACCTTGCCTCATCTGAAGCAATAACAGACGTGAAATCACAGGTTTAGGATGATATGTACGGTCTTTTCAAATATTCATTCCAACCAGCATCGCCCTACAATTTTTTAAAATCTGTCTATGAACCACTTAACATCTCACTCGACCCTTGAACAAAACACCATTCTCTTGGCATAGACAGCCCTCCGGGTCGTTGAGAAACCGCAAACAGCAAGCCAAGCACGTGCGCCCGAGTCCGTCCCGGGAAGCATCGCTGCCACCTCCACGGAGGCGTGTGTCCTGCGCCAGCCCTGCCCCGACTTGTGCTCACGCCACTGGGGCGTCCGCTCAGACAAGCCACTCACCTCTCTGCGCTCCGACGGGCAGACAAACGTGATAGTCACTGCCGGGCTGTGACCCTCACAGAAGTCTGGATGAACCGCCCCTTCTTTCACATAACTCAGGACAAGCCTGGAGGACACACGTCGAGAAAAGAGGATTAGGGTTACAAAAGTACAAATTACATTCCAATTAGTCGGCTGCCCTGAGCCTTCAGCTCAACCTTCTGTTCTCCCTTTCCCCACGTGTGCGGAAAGGGAGAACAGAAGCTTACAATATGAAAGAAGTCATAGTACGAAGTAATTTAAATTTATTTCCATTTGGGAAAAAAAAAATTTTTTTTAAGTAAACTTCAATGAGTGCTTAAAAAAAATAAGTAGAACAACCAACATATAAACTTAAATACTAAGAAAAGCTGTTTGAGTACAACAAAAAAGATTATAAACAATCTAACAAAACAAAACAAACACAGCCCAGCCGGCCAATTGCATTTCAGCCCGCAAGGCAACACAACCACTTCTTCTCTAAACGACCACTTCTCAGTGCAAGCCGAAGATCTTTTTATTTTTTTTTAAAGCCTAAAGACAGCCCAGCGCGCTGGCGACACGGCCTCCCGCGGCCGGGCAGAGCCTGGAACCGCCCACGGGGGTGCTGGCCTCGCTGTGGGTTGTGGCCGCGGCTCCCGGTGCACCGGCCACAGGACCACCGAAAACAGATGACCTTCCTTTCCTCTGAATACACGCCCAGGCTTTCGCTCGATGCCCACACCTTCCGACATCGTCTCTAGCCCTCCCAGCAGGGAAAGACACCCATTTATCACTTAGGACGGTGCGAGTGGCTCAACTGTGTACCCGCAAACTTCGTATGTTGAAGCCCTAACCCCCAGGACCTCAGAATGTGACCGTATTTGGAAACAGGGCCTTGGAAGAGGTGATTAAGTTGAGTTCGCTGCTGTGGGCCCTAATCAGACAGTACGGGTGTCCTTATAAGGAGAGGAGATCAGGACACAGACACACAGAGGAGAGGCCGTGAGGGGACACGGGGAGGTGGCCGTCTACGAGCTGAGAGGAAAGGTCTCAGAAGAACCCGCTGACAGCTCGGCCTCCAGAACTGAGAGGAAACAAATTTCTGCTGTTGAAGCCGCGCAGTCTGCGGTACTTGCGGTGGCAGCTCTGGCAAACGAATACAGACGCACGTATAGAAATCTCTCAGATGTTTTAAAATTTAGGTTATGCTCCAGCTCTTTCTGGGGACAGAAGTGTGATCTATCGCACACGGTGACACACCACTAGTTCCAGACTAGAGCAGGTGCAACGAGGCATTTACCAAAGGCTCCTGGAACAGGGAGAAGATCAAAATCCTCGATCCAAGTTCAGGATGTGGTCACGTGTGACACACTGGAGAGAAACCTCTCCCCACCGAGAGAGGTACACACGCATGAGTAGAATGTGTGTAAACAACACAGCTTATTAGGAGAAATGAAACATCCCCACCGGGAACTAAGGCGCGCCCCCTTGTCCCAGTCGGGAAGCAAACTCTGCACCCAGAGGGGCGGTGGCAAAGCGGCCCTCCTGCCACTCGCCTCCAGGACGGTGTTTTTAAAGAACAGATAAAACCACGGACATAAAACCAACGTCACAGGTGGCAAAGCAGGGAAGATACCCAAACACACCTTAAGGCAGGCGTGACCTCATGAAGTGGATGCCCGTGTGGATATGGGCTGGATCATGATACACATTTTCCTGCCTAAGTCACCAAGCCTACGTGACTCAAGCCATGACCAATAACTTTACAAGCATATGCGAGGTAGTCACTCTGCAAGCCCCGTTGAAAAGGGATATTCTTGCAACTCCCTGAAAAGCCAGGCTCTTGCTGAAGATTACACACGCCACCAGCAGACCGACCTGTCATTGCTCACGAGCTTCAGTCCCTCCTTGGGCCGGCCGACGTCGAATGCCCGGCCCCCTCTCACCAGGCAGGCAGCAGCGCCGGTGGGACAGGAACGCACCTGCGGACTCGTGGCCCGTACCGCCTCTGTAAAACGTGTGACACTGAATCAGAGAGTGCGTCAAGTGTAGCAATCACACTTAACCTTAGGTCCAGGGTCCCTTGCAAAAATTATCAAATTTTTTTAAGTCTCCGTAAGTGATATAAGGTAGCAGAGGTTTGGAAACCAGGAAGAGTAGGATCGCATCCCATCCCGAGACCCTGGGCAAGCCAATGACCGATCTGAAAGTGGAAAACGGGAACAGCTTTCCTGCCCTGCAGGGCAGCCGGGAAGTGAGGGCGAAACAACGGAAGATGCTCACTCGGTACCCGGTACATAAGAGGCGCCAATAAACAGGGACTAAGATGTTACTGGTAGTTAAGGGACACAGCCCTTCTCCTAGAGCTACAGGAACCTTAGCATCACCTATAGACAAGAAAATGCAGTGTCTCCATGGAGTGGATTGGTGGAAAGATGAGTAGATTCATGGAAACAACCTATGGACAGTTCTGGGTTCGAATCTTAGATCCACCCCTTTCTGTCTCTATAACTTCGGTCAAACTACAGACAGATCCAATTGCCAGGGCGCTACCTCACCAGTTTGGGGGAGGAGTAAAGAAAAGAACAAACTAGATGTGCCTGGAATAACAGCCAGACATTACAGCCTGCCGGCAGCAATACCACAATGACTGCAGCTGTGTTTCTCTTTAGGCTGCGTTACTTTTATCGTCATCTGGTATCTTACACGTTACAGGGGGTTTACTGTGCATCTTCTCCGGGAGTGCAGGAACCTCCACGTGCTCAGTGCTGCAGCCCAGCGCCTAAATTAGAGGCCACCACATAACAGGGGCTCTAAAATAGTTCTGCCATGGGTGGGTAAATATCACCCAGCCTCGGCTCTACCTAGTTAAAGTCTTAGCACTCATCGAGGGCAGGGTTTCCACGTCTCCTCTGCCCCAGCAGCTCTCAGCGCCCCCAGTACCCAAATCAGCCAATTCTCCCCTCATCGTGAGAAGGAAGGTTTACTTGAGAATCCTGAAACCCAAAGCATCTGGCAGACAGAGCATGTTGGCATGGCCAATGGTCAGAATGGACTTTGCGATGGCATGAGAATTTCCTGGGGGCAAAGGGGAGGAGTTGTGCAGAGAGCATGTTTGGGGGCAAGCTTTCTTAGAGGGCCCAATCAGTGACAGGGTTATCCACAAAGGAATACGGTGCAAGGGCAAAGATACTGAAGCCTCCAGAGAAATCCTTCACCATCCCCACCCACAACGCCCCCAGACTCAGACCTATGTCTCTGCAAACGTTGATGAACAGAGAAGTGTCCAGGTCAGAGTCGTCCACCAAATAAGCACCGCTGATCTTGATCAGTGGGTTTAAATCATGCTTCTTGAGCTCTCTGTCAAACACGTAGCACGGCACCTAGGAGAGACAGGAGAGAACACGAGTCTTCGACACACACCTTCCTGGAGGCTGGGGGCTCAGCAAAGCCTATGCCCCACATCATGGGACACCAGTCTCCAAGCCTTAGGGTCTCCAGGCCATGAGGTCCCCCGATGACAGCAAAGCCAAGGCCGACAGGGCTCCGGCTGCTTCTGCCCACCTGCTCCCTCCCAGCCGCTCCATCCCTGTCCCCCCTTGGCGTGCTGTCCTGCTGCCGCCTCTCACTCACGTCCTCCCTTGTCCCTACACCCCCGCGGCCACCACGCCGCAGCCTGCAACCAGCGCAGACGTTCCCACCTGCCCACCCTCACTGTCCTCTCTCCCTCTCCGTCACCCTCTTGCTGGACGCAGCCACTACCCACTCTGACCCCACTACCACTCTCGGCCTTCCCCCCGGCCTCACACCAATGGCCTTCCCCTGCCGGAAACCCTTTCTTCACTTGGCTGCCTGGCCTCCAGGGGCTCCTGGGGTCCCTCTGCCCACAGCCTGCTTTCTCAGCCTCCTGGGAGTGTGCCTCACCTTCCTCTGAACGGACCCTAAATGCAGAGGTGTCCCACGGCTGACTTCTCAGCCGCGTCCCTGTCTACGCTCATTCCCCTAGTGACCTCATGCACAACGCATCAGATACCCGCCACTAGCCCCCAAGTGTATGTTTCTAGCCGTGACCTCTCCCCACAAGCCCAGACTTCATAGCCAACACCAGCACAGAAGCTGTGTTCACGAGCAGACTCTGCAGACAGAATGCCCGGGTCCAAACTCCGGGGCTGACACTTAGTATGACCACGAGCCAATCGAGCCTCTGTGCCAAGTGGGAATATTAACAGTAACTATCGATACTTCACAGGGTTGCTATAAAGACTGAACGAGGGGCTTCCCTGGTGGCGCAGTGGTTGAGAATCTGCCTGCTAATGCAGGAGACACGGGTTCGAGCCCTGGTCTGGGAAGATCCCACATGCCACGGAGCAGCTGGGCCCGTGAGCCACAGCTGCTGAGCCTGCGCGTCTGGAGCCTGTGCCCCGCAACGGGAGGGGCCGCGATAGTGAAAGGCCCGCGCACCGCGATGAAGAGCGGTCCCCGCACCGCGATGAAGAGTGGCCCCCACTTGCCGCAACTAGAGAAAGCCCTCGCACGAACCGAAGACCCAGCACAGCCAAAAATAAATAAATAAATAAATTAAATTAAAAAAAAAAAAAAAAAAGACTGAACGAGTTAATACACGTAAAGCTCTTGGTGCAGGTGCTGGTGAGTCAATGTAAGTGTCATCTGTTGTTATTTACCGTTGTCACTTAGATACACAAAAGCATCTCAACTTTAACATACTTAAAATAGGCCTTTTGTCCCCTCAAAACCTGCTCTCCTCCCAGCATTCCCCACCTCAGTAACGCACAATCATTCAGCCCATTGCTCAGGCCAAACTATGAAGGCCACGGAGAAACCACACGTTCCACATCCAAACCATCGGCAAGTCCTCTCCGCACTTCAGACCCAACCCTGGGTCGGCTCCTCCATTACCACCCGTGTCCAAACCGCCACCACCTCTCGCCTGCAACAGTCTCTTGTAACGGGACCCCTGGTTCCGGCTTCCGTGTCCCCTACCCCCAGCCAATGTCTCCACAAGTACCCCATCAATCCTTCTAAAATTCCATTGGGGGGCTTCCCTGGTGGCGCAGTGGTTGAGAATCTATCTGCTTGCCAATGCAGGGCACACGGGTTCAAGCCCTGGTCTGGGAAGATCCCACATGCGGCAGAGCAACTAGGCCCGTGAGCCACAATTACTGAGCCTGCGCGTCTGGAGCCTGCGCTCCGCAACAAGAGAGGCTGCGATAATGAGAGGCCCGCGCACCGTGATGAAGAGTGGCCCCCACTTGCCACAACTAGAGAAAGCCCTCGCACAGAAACGAAGACCCAACACAGCCATAAATAAATAAATAAAATTAAACTTTAAAAAAAAAAAAAAAGATGTACTAGGCTGACAGTAATCAAAAGAGAGCTGGACTAGCTATTAAAAAAAAAAAAAAAAATTCCATTGGGTCACATCACTCCCTGCTCAAAATCCACCAGTGGCCTCCCATGACACTGAGGGTGAAATCTCAGCTCCACCACGGTCTCCAACCTCGGGGACCCTGCACGCAGCCACGCTGGCTTCTGGGTGCCGTTCAGCCCCGTGGAAGTGACGCTGCCTCTACCTGGAATGATCCCGATAGCCCCACGGCTCTCTCACTGCGTTCACGCCTCAGGTGAAGTGTCACCTGCTTAGCGTGGCCATTTCTGACATCGCCAGCTCTCTTTTTCTTCATAGCACTGGTGTCTATCACCAGGCACCCCCATCTGCTAACCTGAGTGTAAGCTCCCCGAGGACAGGGGCTTTGTCACTGTTGCAGCCCTAAGCAAGGCTTAGGACAGTACCCAGAACCTAACAGGGGTCCATTAAACACCTGTTCACTAACATGAAGAGAAGTTCCTCCTCGGGGCCTCTAGCTGGATTCTAATTTATAAGCATTCTCTCATCTCTATGAACGAATGGTCTTTTATTTTTTAAAAAGTCAAGGAGTATATCAAATCACCACATTATACACTTTAAGTATATGCAGTTTTATCTGTCAATTATACCTCAATAAAGCTGGCGGGAAAAAAAAGGGGTGTAGGAGGAATGTCAAGGAACCCATTACAGGTGGCAAGACCCTGTGCTTTCAAAGTTCCACCGAATTCGGAAGGCAAAGCGTTCAAGCCCAGAGGTGTGCCCCCGAGTAAAGGCCCAGGCCTCCCAGTCTTTATGTGAAACATCCCCGTATCATTTTAATCGCCTCAGCCAAAGAATATTCTAAAAACCCATGTTCTCCGCAATCATTTCAAAATAGTGTGTTTCATCACTTCCTATGGATAATTTTCCTTAAACTGTCTTTTAGAAAACTGAAGCTATTCACAGGCAGGTCCATTTACAAACGTTAACTGCTTAACGTTAATGTTTAGCTTTTAAATGTTTCTCAGAAAGATGCTATCAGACCCGCAGGAATGCGCTGACCCACTAACCCTCTTCCCCTGTCCTGTTTGCAGAGACTTCGCGGAGAGCAAACGGATGGAACCTAAGGACTTGCACCCCCTCGGAGCCTCAGGGGGGCACCTAAACTCACTTCAACCAAACCCTTAAAGCAAAGTCTCCCGTTGCCTACAACGCTGACCAGAGATCCTGATGCCAACCAAGGAGGGCGGGCATGGGCACAGAGCAGGTGAGGTCAGGAAGCCAGAACCACACCCGGCACTACGTCCCGCAGAAAGGCAACGGAAGTGCAAGAAAGGGAGGACTGCAGACCCGGAGGAGGCTCTAGTAAAAGTAACCCGCGTCCATAATCCTGCAAATCTAAAGCTTGTCCACCCCTAGCAGGATAATACAGAAACATGAACTCAACTCAACGGGGCAGCAATTCAAGAAAGGAGACAAAGAAGCAACTCTCCAGCTACAAAACAAAGAGGAGGGAGCGGGACGGCACACAGCAGGAGGGAAGACGGGGCCACCCTCCTGCAACTAGCTCGATGTCACCGAAAGGCTTGAGGGCTTCCAGTGAGCCACGCCTGCGGACACCCGGCTCAAGGCCATCAGCAACTTCTGGCTGTCTCCCGACTCCAGGAAGGAACAGGAGACACGCCCAATGCAGCGCCCCCCAGAACTGGAGGCAGCGTCGGAAAAACAAGCAAGGCTCCTGGGGAAAGTCCTCCCACTTCCTGCTCCACCGAGCAGAGCAATGGAGACATTCATCAGCGCAGGAATGCAGCGGCCAGGGAAGGAGGCTGCTGCCAGCCCCCCACACCGCACACTGAGTCACTCTTGTTAACGGCGTATGGATGTACATTAACCGTATTTATGTAACTCCGGTAGGACCGCGAGCTTGCCAGTTCTGCGTTCTCTGTGTTCCCAAGAGTAGGATGGTAGGGGATGTATGTCCACGAGCTTTTACGGAAATTATGATCTAAAACGACCCCACCAGAATCCACTGAACAAGCACTACACCGGTGGGTTTAAAAGGCACTTTTTGGAACCACTGTGTTCTTTGCCCATCACACCATTCTAAATCTGACAAAGCCAAACCAACAGAAGAAATGAGGAGATATCAATAAGGTGTGGAAATCAAGGCCACACTGCCACTAAACCGAACCTAGGTTTTTTTTAAAGGAATGATGAGTGTTTCTACATTTCATATAATTTTTGAAGTTATATCATAGCCTGTAAGGTTTAATCAAATCCTACTGAAGACAGAGAAAAGGGACTATGCTTTACAGTGACCTGCTGGCGGTGACAGCGCTGCTTTTGCAGCAGCCATCATGCTCTCTGCTTCTTCCTGTCTTATTTAGCTACACCTAAGGCAGAGCGATGCCCTCCATACCTTCGGTCTATGAGCTCCATGAATGCAACAACCCTTTCAAAATGTAACGAAATTCCTAATGCTTAGCCCACAACATGCCCTCAATAAATGAAAACTCCATGAATAAAGCCCAGCTGCCAACCAGGCCCAAAGAAATGATCACTGGGAACATACCAACATTCCTCCTGCATCTCTGGATCAGCTTAGCTTCTAAGAGAAGTTAAACGTCACTTTTGAGAAAAACACAGACTGTATCTCCCCGTTCCCACCCCCCAAAACGACTTAGAACAGGGGTCAGCACACTTGTTCTGTAAACATGTTAGGCTTTGTGAGTGACGTAGGTCTCTGCTGTGTATTCTTCTCTGCTTTTTTTTACAATCCTATAAAAATGTAAAAAACCATTCTTAGTTCTGAGGCTGTACAAACACAGGATGTAGTTTGTGACTTCTGACCTACAGCACAAAGAAAATCAAAAACAAGTCACTATTTCTTTATTTCTTTGGGGAAGCAATTATTCCCTAGGTGGTGGGAAACAACTGTCAGTTCAGCAAAGCAAGGTAAAAGGACGCTCGGTTAAAACAGGAAAAATGGGTGTACTAACTAACTGTCAGTTGGAGAATCAGGGCCCAAGGGGAGGAACCTCCATGGGGCCTGGAAGGCCTGGGGTCTCACAGGAGAGAAGGTGTCTGGCACTGTGGTTCAGAGACGCTTTTCCTGCCGTTAACTGTATACTGGCAAACAGTTTAAGCTAAGTGTCAAAATGCAAAGTTTAAATTGACACCGTCTCCTACTAAATATCGGTGTCACTTCATTAGGCCTTATTTCTTTCCACACTTTGAACTTTCTTCCCATTGAACATTCCTTACACTCATGGAGGCAGCATTCCGACTGCCTTTTCTTTTATAGATTGCCACATCTGAAGAGTCGGTGATAACTTACTATTCGTAACTAAATTTGTTTTTGTGTTTTTTTTTTTTTAATCTCCCGCTCCCTCCTCCTCCCCGCCACCCAGGCTCCTCCGAATCTCTAAATTCGGTTTTATTTTTTAAGAACAAACATCTCTTTTTGCCCTTCTTAAATGACAACACATTAGGTCATCAGCAGAAATGACTGATTACTCTCATCTGTCAGTTTCTAGTTCCTGAGAGAGTCTTTGAACTCAACCCTTCAGAACAGAAAACTAACAGAGAAAAAGTGAGAAAACGCAACCCACGAAGACTGCTGTCTGGGTGAACACAGGAAGTCACCTTTAAGACCCAGGGTGGTGGGACTGGGGAAGCGGCAGAGGAAACTGCCTTCTGCCCCCTCCAGCACCAGGGAAAGTCAGAGGCTCTAGGCTAGGGAAGAGGGTGCTTCATCGATCACCAGGAACACTTGACCAGATACCAGAGAAAGAACGGAAGTAATGATGACAGTCGTCTAGTCCCTGAGGTGAGCTGGCAAAGAACTGAAGGGCCAGGCACACCTGACCTGGATCCACAAGGCGTCCAGAAGCCACCCCAAGGCTGAGGAGACGCCATCTGTAAGTGGCATGATAACCTAAACCCACGCTCGACTTGTGACTTAGCTCTTGAGTTGCATGGCATCAGAAACCAGGAACCAACCTGCGCTACACAAGTGAGCCATTCCATTTTCAGTCCATCCTGCGTACTTAAATGCCCTGTCGTAGAAATAAGGACCATCCAGGACACCTTAACAATTAAATCACACGGTATCTCTGCTCAAATGGAGTTTGAAAACCAAAAAAACATTTCTACCCCAAAAGGTTGGCGTCAGTACTTCAAATCCTAAAGGTCCCAGAATGTATTTCACAAGCATGTAACCTTGAAGGGCCCTTGTTACCTCTTTATTCGCTTTAAATTTGTCTTCCTTGCAGGCTGCAGTCGTCCTCCACTCAAAGTAATGCACACAATCTGTTGCAGTTACAAATTCGGGAGTTCCCTTTTTTTAAAAAAAAAAAAAAAAAAAAAAAAGGAAAAATAAGTTAGCATACTGCATATTGTAAAGTGTTCTTTTTTTAAAGTCAGAAACAGTGAAGGCTAACGAAAAATTTTAAACTAGCAGCCGGAGGTGGGGAATGACACACAACTGTTTTAGTTAAACAAGGTCATCAAGAAGTTCCCAAACCCAAAACTTCTGAGACAAAAGCTTCATAAAATCATGTTGGAATTCGGCTATAAATGATCCAAAACTGTTCTACTGCCCCAACTATGCAAGTACAGTAAGCTCATGGGAAGTAATCTTCACTGACCTCCCACTCTCAAACTCCAAATGTTCTCTGAACCAAATGCCAACAAAACCAAAGCCAGAAAATGTGACCTCATGCTTCCTGGAAGCCGAGGGAGGAGGCCCATCTGGACCTGACCGAGCTCGTACACCAGCCTTGCTCAGACGCCCCTGCACTTGAGGGCGGCCCCTCCCAGCAGAAGGGGACCAGCGAGGACTCCGAACTGGTCAGCCACAGTGTGGCTGGTTGATAAGACATGGCGGGAACTCACCTCTGTGCGCCATGTGCAAATCTAAAGAGTTCTGTGAATTCTGGTTCTCACAGGGTGAACACAGAATTCTTGAAGACAATTTAGTTAAAATTCAAACAACAAGCTAGCTTATTCTGTAACTCAGACCTCCAGATTTCATACCACTGCAAACAGATTTTTTCCCAAGGTTTCAACATGGGCAATAGTGCAACTGATAGGCTGGTCCACAATTAACAATGTAAGTTCTATTTTTAGAGTTCTTCAGACAAGACAGCATGGGCCTGAAAACGCAACAGTCACAGCACCAAATTCTAAAAACGATATTTCAAAGCAATCTGGTAACCGCATAAGTTTCACTCAACCTGATTTTTCTGAACACTTGGATTCTTACTCTGATTAGAGAACATTCATAGGGTTTGTACACAAATTGCTTTTGCTAAAAGCTAGCAATCATTTACTGAGAGTCCCTTTCTAAATACTAAAGATTAAAATCAAAAAATCACATACAACATGCAGGGAGTGAGAACAAACATCATGCTTTAAACAATTAGGTCCCATTTCAACACCAGTAATACCCCAAAAGTTGGGAACCCCATTACCCATTGGCCAAGGCTTCTTCTAGATAGATGCTAATATGTTCAATTTAATGTAAATGAGGACAAACGTTTAAAAAAATAAACACATTGCCTTAAAAACTATCAAAATAAAATGCTGGGAGAAGAAGTTTCAGAAAGAAAGAAAAAAAAATTTATGCCTGCAACATAAACATTAAACAGTGCTTTGAGTTTAAACACCCTAATCTTTACACTGTAGTTTTACACAGGATGTGGGTCAAGTTTCACTTAAACGTTGTAACTATAGGCTTAGGATTCGTTTACTTATTGGTTCTTAATGGTGACGGTAATTAGGCTGGGGTTTCTGTTCATCTGCTTGCTCGGGTTTTTAATTTTGCTCACTTAGTTCTCCTAGAATAGCCTTGCTACAGCAAGAACGCCCCAAGGACAAACATTTTTAAAAGAAAGATTATGAAGTGCCTCTGGGTGGACTCACCAAGGTTTTCCCACATAAGAAGGTGATGCTAGTCCGGATTCTGTGATTTGTGCTCTGCTGCTCACAGCTCACTGCTGTGTTGAATTCCAGGAGAGATCTGGTTGCACTCTTCAAAAGAGAGTCACCTATTCGGAAAGAAAAGAGTATGAACAAGCCGTAAAACATTCATAACCATAGAGCTATTTCCAAGCATGAGCAAATTAAAAACGGCACTATAATTCATTTGAAAGCTTACAAACTTACAAACTGCCCCTTCCCCAGAATTCTCCGTCTCAGGAATGGCATCCCCACACAGCCAGCTGTTCAAGCCCCAAACACATTGCACTCAGTCCTATCTTCCTCTCACCTATCACATCAGAAAGTTGTATTGCTTCTACCTGCACCTCAAATGCATCCGCCTCTCTCCTTCTCTACAACTACTGAAACCACTGCCACCTCTCACCTGTATTCTGGCAACAGCCTCCTAATTGGGCCCCTTGCCTCCAACTCCTGTCTCGTCCCTCACCATCCTCCCTTCCCCATCCATCTTGCACCAAAAACATAAATCAGAATATATAGCTCGGCTGCTGAAATTCTTCAATAACTTCCCATCATACATGTTATAAAATCAAAATTCTTTAGAATGGTCCACAAGTACGGTGATCACTTCTCAGTTTGCCTGGGATATTACTGCAATAAAAAGTCTCCATAATATCAATATGATGGTAGTTGGCATAAGAACAGATAAACTGACAAACAGACTGGAAACGAGATCAAGACACCAGAACAGAGAGCACACAGACATATCTATGAGTCAAACTTTGATACACAATAGAAGTAAGGTATCAGGTCAGAGAACAAAGAGACTGTTCAATAAAGGAAACTGGAAACAAAATGGCAATCCATACAGGAAAAAGGATAAAAACTGAATCCCTACCTACCACTGTATACAAAAATCAGCTCTAAATGGATTAAAAGATGTAAACATCAGAAACCAAATTTTAACTCAGTAAAAGCTAGTTATCTTTTAGATCTTAATGTAGAAAACTACTGAAGACTCAAAAGCATTAACTACAAAAAAAAATGTGACTTATTAAGTTTAAAAGTTTATATTCATGAAAAAATAGCTTAAGGAAAACAAAACAAGTAATAAACTAGGAGATACGAAGAGCTGGCAAAGAACTAGCATCAAGAAGATATATACTCACACACAAACGAAAACAAAAAAAGTTTTTTTATAATTCTAGGAAATAAAACGAACGACGTCTGACAGAGAGAACACGCTGAGAGGAGACAGAAGGGAAAACCCACACCTAGTCACAGTATGGTGATTTTAATATCAAAGGCAAAGATAAAATTCTAAAGCTTCTAAAGGAAAAGAATTGATCACATACAATAGGTAATATAAAATGGACAAGACATGATCAGACAAGAGAAAAACACCTTCATAAATAGAGATGTTCAACATCACTGGTGATGAAGACCATGCGGCTTACCAATTCCAACCATTCTATCGACAAAAATTAAATACCAAATGTGGGAGGAGAGAAGGTCCAGAGCTCTCCTGTGTTGCTGGTGGAAGTGTGAACTGGTACAACCACTACATAAGTGGGCATGGCATTGTGTCCTATCATTGAACATTCATGTACCCTAAGGCCTAGCTATTCAACTCTTAGGTAAATACATAAGTGAAAGCCATAGACATATACATGACAAGAAACATGTGAAAGACCATCTCGTGTTCTTCATACTAGCAAAAACCTGGGAACAGGGACTCCCCTGGTGGTCCAGTGGTTAAGACCCTGCACTCCCAACGCAGGAGGCCCAGGTTTGATCCCTGGTCAGGGAACTAGATCCCGCATGTCGCGACTAAGACCCAGCGCAACCTAATTAATTAATTTCTTAAAAGCCTGGAAACAACTCAAATGCCCATCAAGAGAAGAGTAGACAAATTAACTTTGGTAGATCTACAGTATTACGTAGGAATCAGAGGAATAAATCACAGTGAAAGATAATACAGTTGTGTTTCAACAATATAATATTGTTACCACTTAAATCCCAAAAAATTACACACAGCGTGATACATACTTTCTATTAAGTTAAAAATACCACATACAGCCAGACATTTGAGAAAGACAGACAGACAGACTCTGGGAAAGAGAGGAAAGAAGAAAGAAAATGTTCAAATACAGGATGTGAGCGAATGATCCCCTCCAGTGAAGAGAGACAGTTGGATGGAAGACCACACAGACAGTGGTTATTGTCAAGGTCCTGGATTTTGTTAGAGAAGGGGCTCGTTGCATTATCCAAAACAACTAATTAAAAAACAGAAGGTTACTTCACAGACTGATGATGAGTGCGTGTCACGACCTCAGGATTACAACTGGTCCAATTTGATAAATACACCAGAGATCTTTAAAAGAGAGAGAGTAGAAAGGGTAAAAATTAAGACGCCAATGGAGAGCGGATAATGGCTTTCAGACCCACAGCACCATACCAACAACAGTACAGCGGTTCTTTCTCCTGCCTGCCACAATTGTCCTTCTCTGCCAGAAACTCCAGGGTTCTGAAAATCTTTTTTCGACCACATAGGCGCAGAAGACCTGAGGCGGCTCCGGGACCGAGGACAGCGCCCGTAGCCCCGCCCACAGTGGGCGAGTCTGGGAGCGGGGAGAGAGGGCGGGGCTTCGACGCGCCCTGCAGCGCTGCGCTCCGGGAGACACGGAGGGCGGGCTAGGCCGGTGGGAAGCGGCGAGCGCAGCGGCCAGGAGGGGGCGCTCCCAGGCTGCGGGTCCCCCACCTTAAAGACCCTCCCCCCACGCCGCCTGTCCCCCCACACGGCGGCCCCATCCGGCCCTGTGCCCATAGCTCCTGGGGGCTCCTCATAACTGCTGGGTTCGCCCTGAAAAGAAAACGAGGAGGGCCCTGGCCTCAGGCCGGGAGGGATCCGGCCGACCTCTGCCACCGCGGCGCGGGGCACCGGCATCCCTCAGCGACAGGCCCCATCGGCATCACGCCCGCCTGTCCACCTTGCCTTCTTCCTCTGCCCGCTCCACCTGGCGGCCAGGACCGACTGCCGACCCCGGCACTCGGAGAGAGGCCGCAGTGCACCGCGGCAGTGAACCGCGGCAGACAACCGCGGCAACCGGCCAGCCTGGCCGTCCTCCCCGGACGAGAGCCGGGCGAGGACTGCGGGGCGGCGGCCAGCACGCCAGGCCCACGGCCAGCTCCCGAGGACGGCGCCAAATGGGCTGGGCCGCGCTCGCCGGGCCCGCCAGACCGCGCCGGGTCCTCCAGACCGCGCGCCGGGCCCGCCAGACCACGCTCTCCAGGCCGGGTCCGCCAGACCAGACCGCACTGGCGGGGCCCCACCAGACCAGACCGCGCCGGGTCCTCCAGGCCGCGCTCTCCAGGCCGGGTCCTCCAGACCAGGCTGCGCGCCCCAGGCCCGCCAGACCGCGGTCTCCAGGCCGGGCCCGCCAGACCAGGCCGCGCTCGCCCAGGCCGCGCCGGGTCCTCCAGACCGCGCTCTCCAGGCCGGGTCCGCCAGACCGCGCTGGGTCCTCCAGACCGCGCGCTGGGCCCGCCAGACCGCGCGCTGGGTCCTCCAGACCGCGCGCTGGGCCCGCCGGACCGCGCCAGGCCCACCAGACCGCGCGCGCCAGGTCCTCCACACCACGCTCTCCAGGCCGGGTCCGCCAGACCAGGCCGCGCTCGCTGGGCCCGCCAGACCAGCCCGAGCTCGCCGGGCCCGCCAGATCGCGCCGGGTCCTCCGGACCGCGCCAGGCCGTGCGCGCCAGGTCCTCCAGACCACGGTCTCCAGGCCGGGTCCTCCAAACCAGGCCACGCGCGCCGGGCCCACCAGACGGCGCTCTCCAGGCCGGGTCCGCCAGACCAGGCCGAGCTCTCCAGGCCAGGCCGCGCCGGGTCCTTCAGACCCTGCGCCCCGGGCCCGCCAGGCCACGCTCACCAGGGCCCGCCAGGCCGCGCCGGGTCATCCAGACCGCGCTCTCCAGGCCGGGTCCGCCAGACCAGGCCGATCTCGCCCGGGCCCACCAGACCAGACCACACTGGCGAGGCCCCACCAGACTAGACCGCGCCGGGTCCTCCAGGCCGCGCTCTCCAGGCCGGGTCCTCCAGACCAGGCCACGCACCCCGGGCCCGCCAGACCCGCCCGACCGCGGCCTCCAGGCCGGGCCCCCCAGACCAGGCCGTGCTCGCCTGGGCCCGCCAGACCAAACCGCACTTGCCGAGCCCGCCAGGCCGTGGCGGGTCCGCCCGACCGCGGTCTCCAGGCCGGGGCCGCCAGACCGCGCCGGGTCCGCCAGACCACGCGCTGGGCCCTCCAGACAGCGCTCTCCAGGCCGGGCCCTCCAGGCCGCGCTCGCCCGGGCCCGCCAGACCAGGCCGCGCTCACCCGGACCCGCCAGACCCGGCCACGCGCTACCGGCCAGGCCCCTGGAGGTCCTCCCGACCCTGCGCGCCAGGGCGCCCGCCAGGCCACGCTCGCCCGCACCCGCCAGACCCGGCCACGCTCCGCAGCCCAGGCCGCGCCGGGTCCTCCCGACCCTGCGCGCCAGGCCCGCCCGGCCGCGCTCGCCCGCGCCCGCCAGCCCCGGCCACGCGCTGCCAGCCAGGCCGCGCCGGGTCCTGCAGACCCTGCGCGCCAGGCCGCGCTCACCAGAGCCCGCCCGACCAGGCCGCGCTCCGGGCCTGCCAGGCATCGCCTGCCACCCCCGCCGTCCGCGGCCGAGCCCAGCCGAGCTCGCAACCCGGCCTCGCTGAGGCTGCCGGGCCTGGCAATCGCGCCTCCACCTGCTGCCTCGGGGCCCAGCTCGCGGCCGCCGGGCCTCCTCAGCACCTCGCTCAGAGCCTGCCAGCCAGGCCGCCAGCCCTCTCCGTGCTAGTCTCCGACGTGCTCCAGCAAGGAAGGCCTCCCTCGCTGTCCACTCCCCCTTCTCTATTGTATCGTGTCTTTCGACGTGTGCTGTTCACGTGTTATTTCACCAAATTAAGAGTCCCCTCTGTCCAACTTTCCCCGACAGCTACTGCCTCACTTTTCCGCTCCTCTTTATATGAACACTCTGAGAGAGATTTCTACTCTCGCTTCTACCAGACACTCCCCTCCCCTTGTCCCCTGCACTGGCTGTTGCCCCAGAGCCACGTGACCCACTGCTTTTCGGCTTCAAGTCTTTGCTCAAATGTCACTTTCTCAGCGACACTTACCCCACCGAATATTCCTGAACACACACTCCTGAGACCCACAGCACTCCTGACACTCCTTCCGTTTCTTTTTTACAGCATTCATCACAGTCTGATATACCACTGAGCCACTGTTTGTTCTTGTCTGTCTCCCACTCCACTAGAATGTAAGCTCCATGAGAAAAGGGATTTTTGTCTGTTTTGGTGACTGATTCAAATATTTGTTACAAATAAATAAATGAATATTAAGTGTTGGCTGTTTTAAAAATATTTATATATACATATTTTAAAAATATTTATATATACATATATCTGTCATGGTGTGATTTAACCAAGTAAATCAATAAACTATACTACAATTTATTGAACTATCCCCATAGTTAGGCTGTTTCAGCATATTTGCCACAATTACCAATGCTACAAGTAATATTTTTGTACAAAAATCTATGTACAGTATTAATTCCTCCACTGTTGGTAAGATTACAAAAGTACATTACAGGAATCTAAGTTTTTAAATTTGACGGACAATGCCAGACGACCAGGAGAGACTATACGTGAGATGAAAACATGAGTTACACCTAAAAATCAACCAGATATCATCTTAAATATCCAATAGAATTATATAATTTTAGAAAATGAAAGATACAAGAGGAAAAGGTATTTTCACATGTTAATAGAGACACAAAATTCAATCTAGTGATCAACCTGGATAGCTGTTGTAGATTTCTGTGAGTGCGCACAAGAATCAGACAGTAAGTATCACCTTAAGTCAAGGGTCAGGCTCCTTAGAGTAAATGAAGTCACATGACCAGCAACTACAATTGAATTCACTCTATCCTACACCCAGGTCACCTATAAAAAGCCAGTCAGAATCCCAGGCTTTGGTGGTGAGTAACCTCACATAACATCCTTCCTTAGTGGGTCTGCTACCTTGGTTAAATGGGCTGGTAACAGCCTTCATGAAGTGGACACCTAGTTTTTAACCCCCAGAAAGATTAATTAAATGAAAACCATGGTATTAATATTTAGGATTTTAGGAGGAATGTGAACATATTCAGTATTTTTACATACTTGCAATGTCTAATTTTATAACTAATTCAAAGGTTATAACGAATTCAAAGGTTATAACTAAGCAATTGATTTAGAATTGTGACAGTATTTGAACAACTAAGAGAACTTCAGGTTTATCATATTTCTACATTTAAACTATTAAATTTTTAAGAATTATTATTAGTCCTTAAGTTTTTACTGTCAGATCAGACATCTGAAGTATTTTAAAGAGACATCAAATATATAAAATGCATAAATCACTTTAAAATGTGAAGATGATTCAACTCGGTTGTAAATGGAACCAAATGGTTGTTCACAGACCCCATATAAACGACTGCTAAACTCTGTTAGATTTATATACGTAACAATATAGTATCCTTGGCCTAAGGAAGAATTAACACAGGATTTTTTATCAAAAATAATGTAATATTATTTAAACAAAAGTTGAGGTCTTAATATTTGTTTCTAAGTACAAAAACTGCCCTTGCGGGCACTATAAAACTCACATCAACAATGATCTTCCCAGGAGGGTTACAGACAACCATCTTCCTATAGCAATGTATGAACATGCCCGCCTCTAGGATCCTTGCCAGTAGTCCATGATTCAACCATTTAAACTTCTGCCAACGTGACTGAAGGAAAACTAGATTTCATTATTGCTTTGATTTGCATTTATGCCTGGCTTACTAATGAAGCTGAACTGACCATCTGGATTTCTTCTTTTGTGAATTGCCTTTTCTTAGACTTTGCCATTTTTCTACTGGGTTGTTTTTCTTACCATTTATTAAGAGAAATTCCTACCTCCTCCAGATTCAGTTTCTATGTTACTAGGTTTTTCCCAATGTTCCACTGTCTTTTTACTTTTAATTTTAACTAATCCATAATTTGTTACACAATATGAAGGAGAGGTCTAACGTTGTTTCCTAACAGATAAACAGCTTAATTACATACAAATTTTAGGTTATACGTTAAGTTCTCGTACATATTTGGATCTATTGTTATACTAACTCTTCTGTTCCTCTGATCTGCTCCAGTTTTTGTGGCTATTTTCAAAATTCACATTTTTTTTCCTTTCTAGGAAGTTCATGTTAGTTTCCAGCTGTCCTCTAAGAGCCAGGAGTTCAGGTTCCCCACCATAGTTCCCATATTAGCTCTACAACTGTCTGGTGTGACCCTGTGACTAGCAGAACAAGAACCCTGAATAAATCCACAGGCTCTGCAGCTGGCCTGCCAGCGTTCAAATCCATAACCATGCAACCTCTGGCAAGCTGCTTATCTGTTTAATGCTTCAGTTTCTTCATTTATAAAATGAGGAAAATGAGATCATCTACTGCAAAAGTTGCTGAATCAATTAAATGAGATAGTCTACTTCAAAACGTAACACCTGGCATGTAAGTGCACACCAAATTTAGTTATTATTTAGTTATAAAACTAAATTTACAATAACAAATTTAGTTATTTCTACCGTACAACACAAATTAGCAAAATTAGATCAGATTCAGATTCAAGATTATCTGTGATAATGTTAATGTCACTCTCATTCGCTCATAGTAGTGTACTCTCCTGAGTTGAAGGACAGGGTAATAACCACTAGTGCTGAAAGTACACATCATCTAGCATACCATTCTCTCCCTCAGGGAGTTTGAGGCCCTAGGAAAAGTATGTCATGTGTGTCTGGGGGTAAAATGAGATTAGAAACAGCTGGTTTATATCATCATCAACTAGTAACAAATCATCTTTTTAACTCTCCCTTTTAACCAACCTTTCCTAGTCCATCAGGCCCAGCTTTCTAAAAACACTTTCTATCAGATTACCTCCCCCCATTACCATCACAAAGAACCTATAACAGATCCACTACCTACCCCAGAAAATATCAACTTTCCTGCCCGGCTTTCAAAGCTGACCTGACTTGATCATTCTCAAATTTTGTGCCAACCTCACAAATCACCCTCCTAGTGACTTGTGTGCATCTGGTATCCACCTATGTTACATTACACTATACTGCACTACCACAAACTAGAAGACACACTTTCATTAGCCAAAAATACTATAGCCAAGTATTATAATAAAGTCAAGAGGAAAACTACTTTTCCTCTTTCTGAAAACCTAAGTAACACTGGCCAACAGGCCCACTTGTGGCCTCTCTCTCTCTGAATGGTCAAAAGATCCCAACCAGGAAACTGGTGATCTCATTTCCAAGTTTTTTAAGTATATCACAAAGTAATAAAATTTGGTCCAAGAGTTCAGAACAACCTGGTGCTTTCTCAGATCTCTACCCAGGGCCTCAAATCCCTCTTACCAGTGTTTTCAATCTAGACCGTCTCCGTGTTGGAAGAGACGGAAACCAAACACACGCTGGACCTGACCAGGAGACCTCCCAGACCTCACTCTTCTTACTCTAAACCATTACTTTCTAAAAAGCCTTTTTAAAAAAAAAAAAAAAAAAAAAAGCCCTTTTTAACTGTGCTTAGGAATTTCCATTCAAGATGAGAGATGGAGCTACCAAAGTAAGCTGCCCCTCCCAACTCCTAAAATCTACTGAGCTCCCTCTTCTCACTGCTACACTGTCCCCGGTCACATGCTGTCTCCACTTCATGACTGACCCTCACAATCAGACCTCACCATTGAAAATGCCTTGGTCAAAAGGTCACCACCCACTGACATCCATGACATCACATCCAAGGATGACACTGGCTGCTTTTATGTCTGCCCTATGTCTCTGGGCATCTGCCCCTTTCCCACTCCATGTAACTTGGTAGGGCTGTCAACCACTTGGATTACCCTGCCAAAGGAAAGGGATACTGACAAAAAAAAAAGAGGGCTTTTGGGGAAATGAAATGAGCCCTACCTAGGAAAGAAAGGTTTGTGCTTTTTCCTCTGGGATGGGCGGTCCTTAGGACTATTTAATTTTTAATGTAAGCCCAAAACCAGTGACCATCTTTGACCCCATGTGAATACAGACTGCCTGAGACTCAAACCACCACAGAAGAAGGCAGAAAGATATAAAGGGGAAGGGAGCTAGGTACTAGAGGAAATGAGGTGAAAGAGGGAGAAAAGTAAAGACAGGGTTTAAGAAAAACATGAGAAGGCAGATCCATGTAGAAAACATCCTTCTATATCAATAAACACAAACGTGCATAATTCTTCATAATGATTGCATAGTATCCGCTAGATGGGAGTAACCTCATCTGGTCTCAAATTGGAAGTTTAAATTGTTACCACTTTTAACTCCTATAAAACATAAAATGTATATTATGTATCATAAGCATATATAATTGTATAGACAGCTGTATATACATAGAGTCATTTTTGCAAAATTGGGATCCTGCACATCCAGTAATTTAAGGGTAGTTTTACTTACCCACGGAATGAAAGCTGTTTGTCTTCAAGTCGTGCATACAAACAGCACTTGATACTCCACACTGGGCAATATTCACATTTCCACAGATGTTGATTTTATAAAGCATGTTATTTTTGGTATCAACAGCTTCCCATGTATAACTAGAAAGGAAGAAAAGCAATTTGTCACTGTCACTGATCTGCCAATAATTAAACTTCTCTCTAGTTTCATACTCAAGCCACAGTTGCTTAAGATTACCATAACCTAGAAGATACACTTTCATTAGCCAAAAATACTAAAGTCAAACTATGTGAAGTTGAATAGAAGCCAGGGCAGAAACCACTAAATACCACCTCACTCTGGTTCAATCCACCCTAAAGCAGCCTCAAGACTCCATGAACATTGAAATACTTAAAATTCTACCATTAATTTAAGAATATCAGCTCAGATGTCTAAGTCATTGCTCAAGAATCATGTTGAATTTTAAGATAGTGACCTTTCCAATCACACTGGAATGCTGAAAAGCCAAATGATTGTTTTTAACTTCATCTTAATTAAAAACTAGTGACGGCATGAAAGACAGTTCTAGCTCTGGTTTTACCTTTTCCAGCTACAGTTCAGATCTGAACGGACAAGGTGAAGCTGTGCGATGAGGCAACTGATCCAAAATCAGACAAAATTTACTTTAGGTTGATTCAATGTGTCAAGCATTTTACATGCATTAAAACTGGCTGTCTGTTCAAACCTCTGGCAAAGTAGATACTGAGCAACTGCCCGTGAAGCAAAATGCACACTTGGGACAAAACACAGTTGACCCTTGAACAACACGGGTTTGAATTGCATGGGTCCACTTATATGTGTATTTTTTTCCCCCTAAGTACTGTACCGCCATATACCGAACTACATGATCCACGGTTGGCTGAACCCACAGAAGCAAACTGTGGATACAGAGGGCGAACTGTAACGTTATATGCGAATTTTCAACAGGGGGGTGGGCAGGGTAGGGGGGTGGCACTCCTAACACCCACACTGTTCAAGGGTCAACAATAATGCTCTGTCAATCCTGCCATAAAAATTATTCTCAATTCTCCACTCTTCCCAGGGAAAATGTTGTGTCCACTTTGTAAAACTTCCTCAGCAAGGGTAGACAGGAAATGAGGAAAGTAAATAAAAAGTTCCTCGTAAAATGCAAGGATACATTCATGCAACAGTATTGTTGAAAGGAAGATAAATCAAATCAGACTTGCTTCGGCTAGGCGTATCCTGGAATTGTGGGGGGCCTGGGTGTGAGACCCTGAGGGTGCGAAACCCTAAGAGCATGTGTGTGTGTCAGGAGTACCCAAAGCAGTACCAGTTGGATGAGAGAATGCACTCCCCCAGGAGTCCACTTACCACAGGTGACAAAACACCAGGCCACACACCCACATCCCTCCCTGACCAGAGCCCGCCTCCCCAGAGCCCCGCCCAGCAATGGAGGAGCCCTAACGTAGGGTTACTGGCAGGCAAGGAGCCAAGCATTCTCCTGAACCCAGGTCTGGGGACCCATCAATTCCACCTGCCAGGAAGCCAAGGACCTAGGCACAATCAGCATGCAGGCAGGGCTGCAGAATGCTCCCCTGGGAGTTCTGACAGCCTCTGAAGTGCGAGAAACCTGAAAAACAGGCTGGGGTGCTTTGGTGAGGGCCCAGCTGGGCTCAAAAGCAGTTACCACTGAACTCAGCTCCTTCATCGCTAACACCTTAGAGATATCTCCCAGAGTCAGGAGAGTTACATGGCCTGAGAAAATGACCCAAGTAATACCAGGCACGAGAAAATCATCCATCAAGGCCTGTTTCTTTTGACCTTCACTAACCTTCATTCATTCGCTTCACAAAATATTTTCTTAAGTACTTAGAGAGGAGTACAGCGATGATCAAACAACAATCAGACCAAAAAATCCCTGCCCTCCTGGAGTGTATATTCCAGGGGAGGACAGAAAATAAACAGGTAAAGAAATACACAGGAAAGATCATACTCACCCTGGGGCTTGAATGACAAAAAGAGCAACCCAGGGGGGAGATGTGGTGGGAAGAATATCCAGCAGACTTACTAGCCATTTTGAGGTGGGAAGATATCCAGCACACTGACCAGCCATTTTGAGGTCCTGAGGCAGGAATTAACTTAGCACGTGGATGGAAAAGAAAGGAAGGCCCTGTGGCTGGAGCAAGGCGGATAAAGAGACCAGGAGAAGATGACGTCCAGGAGATGGGGACACCTGGTCACACAGATTAAAGGAAGCAGTTTTGATTTTGTACTTGAAGCAAAGAAAGGCCACTCAAAGACCCACTCTGTGGATCTTTCCTTAAAAATTTAAGCTAGGGTTTTCATGTGCAGAGTATTAGTAAACTTTTCTATGAATTACAGTTAATTAAGGAAAATCGTGAATCTCTTACTCAGGACCCCTAAGTTTTTCCAGGATAGCAGACATCAGATTTAAAGCCAAATTTAAAGCAATGGCATCATTAAAGTGTTCCAGAATCCTAAGAACATGAGAGGTGTGTGAAGGTATTTTAGAATGAGTGAATGAGTAGGAAGCAACTCCAAAGACATCCACATGGTTACTGAAAATGCTACGTTTTTCTTAAAACAAAAACCCACTGCTGTTTTTTGCAGAGGTGATAGTTAAATAAGCTAGATGGAAAGTGCCTGTGTTTGTGAAGCAGAAAAGAGATGGAAAAGAGTAAAATGCGGGATGTTGTCCCGATATGTGGAAAGCAGCGTTCCTAGAAAGAAAGACGTTGCTCTAGTCAACTATATTTCTTTTCTCTATTTGTATCTCATCATATTTGCTTTCTGTCAAGATTTATCAAAATGATAAGCCGTTATCAGATTAAGGGGTGAGGACCCTGTGAAAGTACATGAGTGCTGGGTTTATTCAGGACTTTCATTTAACCACGCACCACAGGGCAGCACTCACAAATCCAAAATGCAGCACCTGGGTAAAGAGTCCTTAGTCATCTCCCTTAAAAATGGAGAAGGGGCATCTGCAGGCTGTCAGGGCTTGAAACGGCTTTGATTCCAATGGACACGTGTTTGCTTTAAAACAGACACACATGCCCAGTGCTTTGTATCAATAGGAGCTCAGGGATAATCATTCCGTTGAAATCATCGATCTGAAAACTCATGGAGCACATTCCAAAAACTACAGTGTATCCTGCTATGCCCCCAGTTAGATTCAAGTATCTAGATAAGCTTTCACTAGTAGGAAATATTTTTTAAAGATGACTTCATTAAACTTGAAAATCAAAGAAATATCTGATAGCACTTTTTTTAAGAAAATTACATGTTTGGAACTAGATGATTCTACACTCCTTGCCAGATTGAAGGCCAAACTACCAGAATGGCCTAGGCTGAAACCATTCTTTAAATTTATGCTAAAGTTTTAAAGCACCATGATCATATTCTAGAACGAGAGAATGGCTTCAGAAACAATAAAGGTACACAGACTAAATAACATTTAATGATACATTTAATGAATAATAATCTTTTGTCCGAAAGTTTTCCACTAGAAAATTCTCTGCGATAAAGTGAACATGTACAGCCAACATGAGGAAACCCAACAGTATGATTTATTTAAAAATCAAGCAACTGAGACCATTCAGCTGAGATTCCCAGAGAAGTCTATATTCTAAACTAAGCTTTTTGGACTTACACAAATAAAAAGGAAAAAAAAACTAACAGGAAAAAATGAGACCAACATATTAGACCAAAGAGAAAACTAAGCTGTAGTACTAAAATTTTAAACTTTTAGCAGGAAACAAACCGTGGAATAAAATACCTGCAAGTTGTGTGGAAATGCAGTCTTCGTTCAGACACACACACACACACACACACACACACACACACACACACACACACACGAATGTTTTAAAGACATCTGCGCTACAAGCATCTCCTGCAGCAGGATAGGTATGAAAGCCCAGTGGGCATTTTCATGAAACTCTGACACTCATATCAGGTCAAGTCTTCTTCTAAAAGACACCGTGGTTCTATGCCGTCCTCCGTCTCATCTGTGAGAAACAGGATGCAGAGAGGCGGACCAGAAGAACCACGAAGGCCGGAGGAAGCGGGTGGCCCACGGGAAGCATCACCCAGAAGCCCCGCCCACTTCCAAGTCTTGCAAAATTCAGTTCATATCCTCTGAGGAGGCAGCCTAATCCCGGTTAGAAATGTTCTTCTGGACACAAAACCACCCGTGTAAGAACCCTGGCTTTGAAAATTAGCAAAAGCAAGCAAAATCCTTGCCATTCTTACCTCATTTTCCAGAGTATAAAATGCCACTAGCCAACGTCCCCCTCGCCCTCTTAAAAACTCCAAATTCATTTCAAAGCAAACCTGACGATTAGACACACGGCTACGCATGCAATGCCCCCCGGACCACGTGGGCTGGTCCCTGCTGCGTCCTTAGCTCTGATGCCAGCCCTCCTGGCACTTCCCACCACCCACTGCTAGATCTTCTTAGGTGTCTGGCAACCCCAACTGCCCCACGGCTCTGGACAGGAGTGTCCTCTGCCCCAGAATGACATATGGACATATATATGGACAGAATCAATATATGCAGGCAGGTTGGGAAGGAAGCCGGTCAGTGAACTAAGAACGCGTCACAGCAAACTCTCAACCACAGGCGCTGACGGCCACTCAGCAAGCCACCCAAGCACCTCACGCCATTAATCAACTCTCCCGAATTCCTCTGCTTCAGAGCCAAAGACTCCAAGGCTCAGAGACTTGAAGCCCCTTGCCCAACATCACACAACTATGAAATGACAAGGCCAGGCATAAGCCAGGTCTGTCTCAGCCCCACAGGCCAGTGCTTACACTAAGGTAAACTACCTCATTTACTTACAATTTTTTTACTTTTTTTTTTTTTAACTTTTCAGAAAATATTTACTTTCAATTACAACCCTGAAGCTGGCAAACCATTCCAGGAAACTTTACAATTTAAATCTTGTCACAGTAGATGCCCCTAAAATGGCAGATCCAGGGGCTTCCCTGGTGGCACAGAGGTTAAGAATCCGCCTGTCAATGCAGGGGACACAGGTTCGAGCCCTGGTCCGGCAAGATCCCACATGATGTGGAGCAACTAAGCCCGTGCACCACAACTACTGAGCCTGCGCTCTAGAGCCCGTGAGCCGCAACTACTGAGCCCACGTGCTACAACTACTGAGCCCACGTGCTGCCAACTACTGACGCCTGCGTGCCTAGAGCCCGTGCTCCACAACAAGAGAAGCCCACGCACCGTAACAAAGAGTAGCCCCCGTTCGCTGCAACTAGAGAAAGCCCGCGTGCTGCAACGAAGACCCAACGCAGCCAAAAATAAAATAAAATTTTAAAAGTAAGTATAAATAAAATAAAATAAAACGGCAGATCCTGTGTGGCCTGTCGATTTCCAGAGTGAGTGAACGCATCTGAGCACGGCCCCCGAGGAGAGGCTGTGACCTTTGTGAAGATCCAGGCTACCCTATGTCAAATTGATGAACAGATGAGACACTTTTCTGAGCTCAAGTTCTTGCCTAAGTTTTCAACTTCTGCTACTATTTACCCCACCCCCACCCCGTCCAGTTCTGCTTTCTCTTTCGCACAGTTTGAATTGACACACACCAGGGGCACTGCCTTCAGCAACCTATCTTCCCTCACCCAACTGGTTTCCACGGAAAAAGTATCAATTCCCTCAGCCCCCTCCTCCCCACGGGCTGCCCTCACCTCACTTTTGTATTCAGGCCGGCTGAGGATTCCACTAAGACGGAACACATCTACATTGTTCCCCCCCACCCCCCGCCCCTCCTCAGAGTCACACCCTCCTTTAAAATGACTCCTTAGCTCAGCAGAAAGCTGCCCTCCGAAAACCTCAGCCAAGAGTCCAATAGCGCCATCAGTAACTGGGAAACGTCCTGCAATCAAACCATCCAGCCAGCAGGGAACAGGGGAGAGGACAGAAGTCACACACAAGGCAAATGACTTGAAGAGATGTCTGATTTTAAAGTGAATTCTGGAGACTTCCCTGGTGGTCCAGTGAGTAAGACTCCATGCTCCCAATGCAGGGGGCCCGGGTTCGATCCCTGGTCGGGGAACTAGATCCCACATGCACGCCACAACTAAGAAGCCCATATCCCCCAACTAAAGACCCAGCTCAGCCAAAATTAATTAATTCATTAATGATATTAAAAAATACAAAAATAAAATGAATTCTGTGGCTGAGATATGCCCTGGAGGTGGACAATTCATCTCATTGTATAAGGTGAGCACACAGGCTGTCGTTCCCTTGGTTAAAGGAAACTTGAGACCATCTGCCCCTGACTGTAATCCCACCGCCTCTGCCGAAACTACCCTGGACCATGGCAGTCAGTCTGCGTCTATTCAGTGGCACAGAGGTTCTATTTTAACCTCATTTGGTTTACATTTCATAATATCTTGAAAGGTGCTGGCAGATCACCAACTAGAAGGAAGTACACAAGTAGCATACTTGTGTCAACCAACCCAGAGACAGGAAGGCGTTTCTACTTTCCCAGTCCTGTTCGGCAAATGCCACATTGAGGACACAACCTGGTCAAAATGGGACCAAGCTAGAGGCAGCAAGGAAGAAGCAAATCTAACTGGCCATCACAAGTGCCTAGAGATCAGAAAATTTCATGAAGAGAAACACAAAGCCATCTCCACTGAATGCGGTGCAAACGTCTATCCAAAAGAGAGCAGTCAAAAGAAAAAGCCAGAGGGCTACAACTGGACAATTATTCTCAACTATGTGACACTGCTGTCTTAATGTGACACCTCTCAAGTTTTCATACATTATCATCACTGAATACCTGCAAAATTGCAACACCTTGCAAATATAATTTGGGGTTCTTTCTAATTTTTAAAAGAGCTAACATCTAAAATGAGGTATATAGAGTCCCACTATAAAATGTATGGTATGCCCAACCCCTTAAAGAAAAAAAAAAAAAAATCTTAGAAAACCGAGTCCCTGGGACTTCCCCAGCGGTCCAGTGGTTAAGACTCCAAGCCTCCACTGCAGTGGGCGCGGGTTCGATCCCTGGTCGGGGAACTAAGATCCCACAAGCCACGTGGTGTGGCCAAAAATAATAATAATTTTTTAAAGTTTTTTAAAAATTTTTAAAAAGAAAATTGAGTCCCTTCCCTCCAAAACAGCTCCATGAACCTTCATTCTGTCCTTTACTCACGTGTTGCCACACAGCCACTCTTTTGAAATCTTAGTTCCCCCACTCGCCATGAGTCTTGGGGTTATGGTAATGGCCATGTGGCTATTAAACATCTGATTACTGGCCGACAATCATTGGTACATAAAGCAGAATAGAGGTACGATGTAATCAGTAACAAAATTAGTAAGCATGTATGAATCTATAATTTGGTTTCCTTTTAAAAAAAAAAAAAAAACAAGTTGGTGATATACAAGCTAAACTCACATAGCATGGTCAACTGGCTAGAGGAATGTTTTTCTGAATCTAGAGTGAGCAGCAAATACCAAATCTGGGGGACGAGGGGAATGCAAAGTCTTTGCAACCTGAACATCAAAAAAGATTTCTCTGCTTCTGGCCTGCATCCAAGTCCTCTAACAGAATATTCAGGAAACATTTGGCTCACTACTGCCCCTTATCATCATCAGATAGTTTCTCAGCTCATACCTCCAGACCACCAACCTTCAAAATCTGCAACAGTCTCCTAAAATAGGAAGAGGGGAGGGAGTGGTAGGAAATGGCAGAGGGAAAGGAGGTCATGGAAAGAGGCAGGGTTTCCAAAATGGACATTTGCAGCAGAAATGTCAAGAGCACAATGTAACCACTGTTGTCAATGACTTTTTGCTGCTGACACTAAGAGAGAAAAATCTGATCTGGCACAACAAATATGCACCCTGATCTGAAGGCCGGGGGACACATGAGTTTGACACAGCATCATGGCCAAAACTTATATAGGAAGTACTTCACTTCCTATTCTAACAAACCCACAAAGCTGTGGATAAAGATATGGAGCCAGCAAAAAGAAAAAAAAAAAAAAAAAAAAAGCAAGGAAATGTCAGACTTTAGTCTCTGGTTTTCCCTGGTAGTTACGCAGGGTCTGGGAGCAGGAAGCCAGTTGTCTGGAGGGATCTGCTGGAGGCGAGGCTCTAAGTCAGCGTTAGGGGCCGAGGCACCAGGGGGTCGGCAGGGATGCTTTTAAAACCGGCATCATGAGTGAGTGACAGGGAGAGGTCACGTGAACTAGAGGCAAGCTCCCCAAGGAAGGTGCCAGGGCGACGGGGGAAGGAGCCCACACACCTGGGCCTGAATCCTGCCCCACCCTGACCAGCCCTGTGGGACACACTTAAGCTCTCTGAGCCCCGCCCTTCCAGTCTACAAAGTTGTCTACCTCACAGCCACAGCGAGGAAAACCAAGACTGGGGACCATGGAGCTTCTGAGACTATTACGATCTAAGCTCTCACCTGGATCCACAGCAGGACTCAGACGGCCTAAAAACTGAGTTCACCAACTTACCTTGGTAAGTCCTTCCTAAAGGACTGTCACGTGACACTTCCAGGCCCTGGAAGGGAGAGGGAAAGGGAGTGGGGGCAGGCCCTTGTTTGGGGGCCATCTCCAGGAGCAGCTCAAGACAGAGACCGGGGGCTCTGGACACACAGGCGTGCACGCACGCACGCACACACGCACACGGATACGCACACACACCAGCCGCCTCCTGGCACGTCTCAGAAGACAGAACAGGCACTTGGGCGCCACCAGCTGCCACCAGAACAGAAGCCCGATGAACTGGAAACTCGTGGAGAAGAACAGGTCATACTCTCCCTCAAGAGGTCTCACTGCTCTGCAAGGCTGGGCTTCTTAGTAAACCGGCAAGTGCCCTCCACCACGGAAACCTACCACGAAGGACCCGCCTGTCCTCCCTCTGCCACACCTGCCGCATCTTTCCTCCCATCAACTCTATGGTACCAGGATGCAGGCCAGGATTGCAACCCGAAAGCCTGCTCGCTGAGGACCTTTTTAAAATCTGGATGCTCTCATACTTTGTTCCTCAAATGCAGAAAGAAGGGTTGAATTACGGGCTAAACCTCCTCCTTAATTATATGGATGTCGGAATTCAACTGCCTTTAACGTCAACCCAGCCCACAGCAGACAAATCAAACCTTAAGGCTCGGTCCCCTCATAGGCCATCACCAACGTCCCCCAAACCCTCCCACACCTGGTACCCTTCCTTCAGAGCCCTCAGTACAAGAGAAAGTCTGCCTTCCTAATTTCCGGGCAGTCAGCTCAGCTGGTTAGCTCGCGATACTGACCAGGCTGCTCTCTGGGGGGAGTTCTTCACAAAGGCCAGTGATGTTGTCACAAGAGAAAAGTCTCTGCTTTCAAGATGCTGGGGTCATACAACTCAGAAGTCCTAACACCCAGCTGGGGACCGGAAGCACAGTGCCACGTCAGCTGTCACCTTCCTGCGTTCATCTAAAAGAACAACTATATCACCCCACCCCTCCCCAAGCACTTCCCCTGAATGACCTGCCAACACTGTCACAACCTCCACCCGATCCCTCCAGGCAGCCCCTAAACCTGCTTTCCCCACAACCCTGCCCATCTCTGAAAATGGAACTCCATCCTTTCAATTGCTCAGACCAAAAACCTAAGAGTCCGCCTTTCTCTTTCTTTCCTCACATCCCATAACCACATGGGCAAACCCTATCAGCTCCACCTTCAAACTATCCACAATCTGACCACTTGCCTCCACAACCCTGGTCCAATCTGTTAGAACTTCTTACCTGGTCCATCAAAAATACCAGCTTCCCCTCTAGGTCACTCCTGTGCTCGAAATCCTCCCAGGCTCCCGCCTCCCTCAGAATAAAAGCCAGAGTTGTACTTTTTTTTTTTTTCATTTTTTTTATTGAAGTCTAGTTGATTTACAATGTTAATTTCCGCTGTACAGCAAAGTGATTCAGTTATACACATACGTTCTTTTTCAGAGTCATTCTTGACGGCCTGTGGGACTTGGCCCCCAGCTAATCCTCTGCTAAACATTCCTGCCTTCCACCCTCTCCCTTGCTCATGGTGTTCCAGCCACGTCAGCCAGCATCCTCGCCAGAGCACGGATACGTGGGTCCCTCTGCCTAGAACACCCTTCCCCTGTTAGACGCGCAGGTCTCCGCCTACAGAAAGACCTCGGGACAGTGCACCCTCCATGAAACAGCTCCACCCACAGACCCTCTCCCCTGCCTCACTCAGCCCTTCCACCCAAGTGTCTAACTCACACGGCCCCCTGTAAAGGATCCACTCTCAAAAGGCAGAAGAGAGAGAGAGCCTTGTGGGCTTCTCACTTTGTTCTGTGGTAACACTCCTCCGGCAGACAGCAGGTGGAGGGGCCCTCAGAGGACACAGAAGGTGACTCAGTGGAGACGCGCCCTTGTCACTTCTAGGAAGCCACCCCTTCAGCACGTTCATGCTGGTGGTTTGAGTTTCTATTTGCAGGCCAGGGGTGAGGAGCCAGGAGTGCTGGGGAGTGGCTTTCAGTACAAAACAGTGTTTTTTAAATGTCTAACTGGTTTTCAACTAGAGAGAATCACACAGATGGCAACAAATTAATGTCACACACAATCAAGACCCAGTGGGCTGTCGACCCTCGGATGAGTTCTCCGTGTGCGCTCCGCATGTTTTATTACCACACACACACGTATGTGCGAAGAATATTTACAGCGTTAAAGCACAAAGGCTCTGATTTAAAAGACCGCTCCTCCCAGGCTGCCACCGGCAAAGGCCACGTTTCACTCTTTCCACATTCCTTCGTCTTTCCCTGGTCCCTCCATATCCCGAAACAAAACTAGAATTGATACTTTCACAACCTCTGATTTCCTGCAACTCTCCTGGCCCCCAATGAACAGTGACACGTGCAGGACTCTGCTCCGTGGCCCTGGGGAAGCTGCCCTCCGCAGTTTCACCGAAGGATCTAAAAGCAACAGCAAAATCCCACCGAAGGTCTCTGGTCGATGTGAAAGGCAAGTTTCATGCTCCCAGAAGCTAGAGGGACTGGGGTCTCCCCACCCTGCACACAGGCCGCCCCCCGCGCTGGTTACCACAAGGACAGAAATAGGCGCGTGACACACTGCTTCGGGCACCTCAAAACCCCAGCAGCAGCAGCTGGTTCTTAAGTTGTACAGCAAAGTGGAGCTGACGAAGGGCTTTCACATCCATCCCGCTGGCCTGCATTCTTGCGCCCGCTCCCCACCTACAACAAACGCCCTGGAACCCAGCACCCACCCCCTCCAGGGAAGCCAGGATGGGAGCCCCTTCTGACCACGGACACCATACAGAAGTCCTCTGGGGCTTCAGGGCCCCTACAAAAGACGAACAAGGAGGCTCTCTCTTCTCCCCTGGATGGTGGACTAATGCAGCCACCACAGGAAGGAGGGCGATGCCAAGAAAACGGCAGGAAAGGGCCTGGGGCCGCCTGACATAGGGCACCTGGCACCCGCCCAACCCCACACCTCCCTGTGCAAGCGAGCTCGAGTTGGGCTTTCTGCTACTCAGAGCTAAAGGAATCCTGAAGGATACATACCTCGCAACCACAGAATTCTGGATGCAAAATGGACCCTGAGAATCACACAGCCCAGTGGTTTTAAAACTTTTTTAAATGATGGAGATGTTTCTTTCTCAAAAGGACTCTTACATGGAGTGCCAATGGCTAGAATGGATAAAGACGAAACGCCCTCTGGTTGAGGCAGAAAGCCCTAGGCACTAACGGAGAAGCCGGGGGTTCAGAGTAACCAGCTAAAAATACCACTGACCTAATGCAGAGACTCTTAACGTACAGAAAGAAAGCAATCACTGCCGCCACCACCATTTATGAACGCTGAGGATGGCCAGGCACTTAAACGCACTCTGATTCTCATACCATCCTAAACACATGATTAGCACCCTGATTTGACACAGAAGGAAACCAAAACTCAGCAGATCAGTAACTGTCCACATTCAAAAGCAGGACAGTTGACTTCCAAAACTCCACTCCCAGCCCTCTTGAGGAGGAAACAGAGATCCAGAGAAAAGAAGTGATCTGCCACACCAGCACAGTAACCCAGCTCTCCCAACGCCACCTGCAGGCAGCCCTCACTGTACCCTGCCAACCGCAATCAGCAGAGATCCAGCAGCTGTCTCCAAGCAGGAACAGGGCTGGGCGTGATACTTAGGAGGACAGAAAAGCACCTCAGACCAGCCACACAGACACACCAGCCAGAGGAACGCCCTGCCCATCCCCCGGCCTCCCCCCAGCAACTTGCAGCCAAGCTCCAACAACTGCTCCCAGCTCGATCCTGCACAGCTGCACAAAAAGAGGCCACAAATGTCCCAGAGAAGGCTTACTGCAAAGAGCACGATCAAGAAGCACCAATTGTCACAAGGGCACCAACACCATGAAAATGAGATGACAAATGCCAACAAAGAAACTGGGCCCGAGGAAAGAGAATTAATAGAGCAATCGGAGCAGAACTTTACATCTTCCAGGGGATGAGGAAAGCTGTGGCATCCATGAAGCACAGGCAGCTGTGAATATATATCAACTCTAGACCCTGTTGGAATTTTAAAAAACAGGAAAGTTGAAGAGCTTATGAACAACAGGAGAATTGCTAGCCTGGGAGACAGGACACAAGACATTCTTCTGGAACCCTGACCAAAGTGGTAGTCAGATACAAAGTATAAAAGAGAAACCAAGCAGGACAAAATACAAGTTATGATAAAGAACGGCTGAACAGCACAATTAATGAAACTTTGACCCAAGCAGAGAACATTTTTTCCGAACACACAGAACGCTATTAACTTGACTAGGTGCTAGGCCACAGTTTCACCACATTTACTGCCCACAATGCAGGGGGAATTCCATTTACCTGGGGGAAGAAAAGATTTTTAAAAATTAGTGGGTCCAGGAAGTTTAAATAGTTAGAGCTTTTGGGTACAAGAAGGAAATATTTAGAACTGAAGGATGAATAAACTATGTATCGGGGGCTTCCCTGGTGGCGCAGTGGTTAGGAATCCGCCTGCTAATGCAGGGGACAAGGGTTCGAGCCCTGGTTCAGGAAGATCCCACATGCCACGGAGCAGCCAGGCCCATGCGCCACAACTACTGAGCCTGCACTCTGGAGCCCACGCACCTAGAGCCGGTGCTCCAAGACGAGAGAGGCCACCACAATGAGAGGCCCGCGCACGGCAATGAAGAGTAGCCCCTGCTCACCGAAACTAAAAAGAAAGCCCACGCACAGCAACGGAGACCCAACGCAGCCAAAAATAAATAAATTTAAAAAAAAAAAAACAAAAAACTATGTATCAAAACCTAAGTAGTATAGGACTCAGGACAAAGAAACACATAGCTTTAAATTCATCCCTCAGTTATGTAAACTGATTTAAAAGATCTAAGCTTTCAACTCAAACTAGAAAAAAAGAGGATAAACAACAAGATCCTACTGTGTAGCACAGGAAACTATATTCAATATCCTGTAATAAACCATAATGGGAAAGAATATATATGTGTAACTAAATCACTTTGCTGTACAACAGCAATTAACACAGTATTGTAAATCAGCTATACTTCAATAAAACAAATTTAAAAAAAGAAAAAAGAAAAATTAGGTAGAAGTTAGCAATAGAGAGCAGAAATTAATAAAATCAAGATTTAATGGTGATAGAGATGGTGAACAAAAAAAAAAAAAAAATGCTATGGGCTTCCCTGGTGGTGCAGTGGTTAACATCTGCCTGCCAATGCAGGGGACACAGGTTCGAGCCCTGTCCGGGAAGATCCCACTTGCTGCGGAGCAACTAAGCCCGTGAGCCATAACTACTGAGCCTGCACTCTAGAGCCCGCGAGCCACAACTACTGAGCCCATGAGCCACAACTACTGAGCCTGTGCGCCTGGAGCCTGTGCGCCCCAACAAGAGAAGCCGCCGCAATGAGAAGCCCACGCACCACAACCAAGTAGCCCCCACTCGCCGCGACTAGAGAAAGCCCATGCGCACAGCAACGAAGACCCAACGCAGTCAACTATAAATTAATTAATTAAAATACTAGTTCTTTTGAAAAGACTAAAAAGGGTAGAAAAGTCTTTAGTAAATATGTTAAGGGAAAAAAATCAGGAATTTTTAAAATGTATCTAACAGATTCAAAAAGTATTTCCAAAAGCAAATATGTAGCATGCTACATATTTATATGTGAATACATAATTAAAACGACAATTTCCTCGGAAAATATAGATTATCAAAATTGGCTCAAAAAAAGTACAGAATCTTAACAAAGTAGATGAAATGGAAACCATAATCAAAACTCCTCTTCGACTACATTCTACCTCCACAAAGGCACCAGGCCCAGACAGCTTTACTAGTGAGTTCTATCAAAATTTAAGGAAGAGAAATTGTCCATCCTATACAAAAACTGTTCCACAGCATATAAAGTACTAAAAGCTAACTGGCTCTCTCCACAAAGCAAACATTCTTTATACTAAATTCAGCCAAGAATAGTACAGCAAAGAAAATTATAGCCCAAGCTCACTTAAAAACAGTTGCAAGCCTCCTGTATAAAATATCAGGAAATAGAAACAGATCTATTTCTATTTCACCTTTTCCTCACATCATACATAAAAATTAACTTGCAAAATTGATCACAGGGCTAAGCATAAAGTTGAAACTATAAAACTTCTAGAAACAAACACAGGAGAGAATATTTTTGACCTTAGAGTAGACCAGTGGTTCTCAACTGGAGGTAATTTTGCCTCCTCCCCACCCCCTGGGGTCATTTAAAATGTCTGAGGACATTATTGTTTGTCACAAATGGGGGGAAGGGTTGTTCCTGGCATCTAATGGGTGAGACCAGGGGTGCTCTTAGCAATGCTAAAGACAGGGCCCACAACAAAGATTTATCCAGGCCAAATGTCAAATGTGCCGAGGTTGAGAAACCTTGGTACAGGCAAAGATTTCTTAGGCTACAAAAAGCACAAACAATTAAAAAAAAAAAAAAGATAAATTGAAGTCCATCAAAATTAAGAAATATTCTTTCTTCAAAGGATATATTAAGAAAATAAAAAAGCAAGCCAAAGACTGAGAGAAAATACACATTATACATACCTGAAAAAGGACTTGACCCATAATATATAAAGAACTCTTAAAACACAGTAAGATGACCCCCAAAAAAAGTGTGTTAAGGGATGAGAGGAAAAAAAAAAATTTTTTTTTTAAAGAATCACTACAAAAGATATCCAAATGGTTGATAAGCACATGAAAGATGTTCATCATTAGGCATCCCAATAAATACAAACAAAGATGTTCAACACCATGAGCCAGCAGGGATATGAAAATTAAAACCACACTGAAATACCACTAGACACGCACTAGGATGACTAAAATTAAAAAGACTGATAAGATCAAGTGTTGTTAAGGATGTAGAAACACTGGAACTTTCACACTGCTGATGGGAATACAAAATGGACAACCACTTTGGAAGTCAGTTTGACAACTCACTCACTCCCCATTCACTGAACAATCCCACTCCTAGGTTTCAAAAAAAAAAAAAAAAAGCATATGTCCACACAAAATCTTATACACAAATATGCACAACAGCTTTGTTCATAATAGCCAAAAACTAGTAACATTTACATTAGTCTTGGGTCAAAAAGAAAATCAAAACTAAGACTACACATTATTGAAAATTGCAGGACTTCCCTGGTGGTGCAGTGGTTAATAATCCACCTGCCAATGCAGGGGACGTGGGTTCAAGCCCTGGTCCGGGAAGATCCCACATGCCGTGGAGCAGCTAAGCCCGTGTGCCACAACTACTGAGCCTGCGCTCTAGAGCCCACACCACAACTACTGAAGCCCGCGCGCCTAGAGCCCCGTGCTCTGCAACAAGAGAAGCCACCGCAATGAGAAGTCCACGCACCACAACAAGGAGCAGCCCCCCGCTCCCCGAATCTAGAGAAAGCCAGTGCACAGCAACGAAGACCCAACGCGGCCATAAATAAATAAATAAATAAATAAATTTAAATAAATAAATAAATAAAATTGCAAGAAAAAAATTTTAAAATAAATAAAATAAAATTAGCAAAAATAAAGGGAGAAGAACGTTTGTTGCTGCCTCCCTTGGGGGAGCAGCGGTAGCCAGCGGTCTTCTGGATCTGTTCAGTTGGTGGTGTCTCCACTCCAGCTCTGGCCCTTCCCAGTTTTCCCCTCTGCTTAAGACATGCCTAAGGAATACTTGGAGAATAAATGAATCCTGTGTCACCTTGCCAGGATTAAAGGTGAGGAGACACCATTAGCATAAATTCAGGCCTCTGTCCCTCACTGGTCATAAGCCAGCTATGAGGAAGATACAAAGGACCCACAGGTATACCGGATCTCAGCTACCTCCATCTCCATGACCAGTGGGGGCACTACCAAGAGGGCTCGTGGCTGGGACAATAAAAAGGAAAGAGAAAAGAAAAAGGAGAAAAAGAACAGTATCTGCAAAGGAACAAGCTACTTTCTACCATCAGTCCCAGTTCTTCGACCCTTGTGAATTCTCTCTGCCCAGCACAATACAGTTTTATATGCCAAGATCAAAATAAAGATGAGACATCTAAATTATTTTACTCAACCCCACCCATCTTTTAAAAATCCCTCCGTGAAGCACTGATAAAAGACATGAAGCCCAATCAGGAATTCATTTCCTGGGAATCTGTCAGGATGCTGTTCTAAGAATTAAAGCATGTGGTCTAACATACCCCTAATTAACAATCTTGGGCTACACACACTTATTGTTGCAAGAAACGTATACACACAAATGGATGTGGTCCAGGTTCAACATGTGGCCTAAATTAGGCATATAAGCACTATTCCTTCAGAAAAATCACAGGGAAAAAAATATCTCCTTAGAGACATCAACTAAACCAACCTCAACTCCCAGCTGGCTTCATTATTCTCTTGTCCTCAATGTAACAAAAACTTTCCAGCATTTAAACCCAAACAATTGGGGGAAAACTTGTTCTGAATAAATTTTAAGGTACTTAACTACCTAAATCAAGCCAGCCCAAAGCGTTACTTTATAACTAGTACAAACTGTTAGAACCGCACTAAGAACGTTGTTAACACCAAAATAGAGGGTGGAAACTAACCGATTACATATGTAAGATGGCCTTTTACAAAATGTATCTCACACAGTGAAGAATAAAACTATGGACAAGTGGAGGGCCTTCTGGTCACTTTCGTGACTCTGCACGGCTGCCCTCTGCCCCCCTCACCTCTTGTGCTCGCGGGTCCTGCCCCAGCGACCTTTGGACGCCCCTCACCAGCACAGCACTCTTTCGGGCCCCAGGCCCTCCATGCGTGCCAGTCCCATGGGCAGTCACACTGGCCTCTGGATTCAAGTGCTTTCTTTCTACTACACGCCACCTCCCGAGAAATAGGTGAGTGATAAGAATCACCGACTTTTTCCACAGCATAGGACTCACCTGGTGCATCAAACCTTGTGAAGCTTCAAAAACACACAACTGAGGCTCTCCAAAGAGCAAGCACTACAAGTGCCGAGAGAGCAGATACACTTTGGGAAACTTGCCTTTGTCGTCCCTGCTTTTCACTGCCCAGCTCTCTCCACAGACACAAAGATATTAAAGCTGCTGCTGAGTCCGTTGCTTCGCCGTTGCCTTCATCCCCGCCATTAACTAACTGCAAGGGGACAGCACCC
The DNA here is from genome assembly GCF_949987535.1 of Balaenoptera acutorostrata. Classification (NCBI taxonomy): domain Eukaryota; kingdom Metazoa; phylum Chordata; class Mammalia; order Artiodactyla; family Balaenopteridae; genus Balaenoptera; species Balaenoptera acutorostrata. The sequence goes on from NC_080077.1 coordinate 7,940,548, forward strand.
TGACCACCACCCTCACCCCAGGAGGGGTCAGAGCCACACGGGTGCCCTGCAGGCAACCCTGAAGCAGGCCCAGACCTCCCTCGTGTTGGTCCTAAGGGATTGCAGGTGAAAAGTACCCTCTCAGGTTCTAGAGAGCTGGGCTTGGGAGGAGAGGTTGTTTTCCCGGAAATCCAACTCCCTTTTCCAGTGACAGGAGAACTGCCTGCCAGGGCTCTAGCTGATGCCGGGTGGCATCTGGGCACCCCAAACCTGCGCCTGAGGGGATTGGGAAACCGCGCCAGGCACCAAACCACCAGGAACAGGAGAGTCTTCCACGGAAAAACGTGTTTCTCGTTACAAGCAACCAATTTACAAACATTTGGAACGTGACCCGGTGTCTATGGGGACCGCTACCACCGACAAGCTGCACAAACAGTAACAGCAGAAGTCTGCTTTTCACACTCACAGTGAGACCTGGGGAGTTATTTACAAGTGGACGCCCAGGGGTGGAATAAAAGGCAGCTGAAAACATCCGGCTTTGGTGCTACTTGGTAGAATTTTTCAAACTGCATTTAAAAAGATGTTCAGCCCATGTTCCCATTCAAATACGTGCTAGAGTTAGCCAGTGTTACCTCATTCAAGAAAACCAATTTTTTTTAAACCCCCTCCCCAAGGGTTAAAAAAAAAAAAAAGAAAAGAAACAGAAACAAGTCTTAATAAGTATTTAAGCCAAGGAATCCATTTGAAACAGGAACAAATAGAAAGAATTCACTTTGCAGGTAGTGGGTTTGAAGTATAGATTTTTAAACACAGCTCTGGGGAAGTCTCAAGGTGAAACCACAGAGCAGTAACAGGAAAGAAATGTGCACAAGCCCAGCTGTGACCTGCCTGGGGCTGCGGTCCTGAGGAAGGCCGGCAGAAAGGACCTGCACCAACGTGAAAGCTCTCCTAAGACCGCAGAGGGCACACGCTAAATGCATATCCCCTCAGAACACCGTGGAGCATTTCCTAAGTTATGCCCACTTGTGACCATGAGGCGAAGCATTGCAAGATACAACGGCCATTTCCTACTGGACCAAGAGGCCGAGGTCCGCCTGGATATGGGATTCATAAACCAGGTGCCAGGCGCTGGGACAACTACCACCCTAAAGCAAAAGTGAAGGCCCCTGCAGCAGTCACGGAGTAGGGGTCTGCCCTTGAGGCCAACTTTAACCTCAACTATTCAGAAAGCAATTCCAATTTGCTACCACCACCACTAGCCCAGCTGAGCTAACTTCTCACAGATGCGTTTGGTCACAGCAGCCATTATTCCAAAACATCCCCCTTTAAAGGTCAGTTGCAGCCTGACCGTGTGTCAGCTAGGGCCCTTTTCTCTGTAACGGGGGCTTCCGTGAGTAACTGCTATCTTAGGGCGGCTAACTGGCCTACAAGCTAATGTGCTGTAAACTCTCCCTCCCGCCCCGCTACCCCTTTCCAAAAAAGGGAAAAGAAAGAATACAGGCCTTTCCGTTTCGATTGTGAGCTCAGCCTCACTCTCCTCAGAGTAATAATTTCTACAAGTTCTGAATTCAGGGGTTAATAGGACCGTCTCTGATGCAAGGGAAGAATATGAACCCCATAAACGCCACCACAAACTCAAAATTCAGCTCAAAGTGGGCTAAACCTCACTTCATTCTGCGAAGTAACTTGCTAACGCCAGGGATAACTGTTGACTGTTCACTGATCTTTCAGAACTTTTCATCCTCTTTTTTTTTTTAACCAAAGTTTAAAAAATAAATAAAAGCTGTATTTTCCATCATCCTAAACAGTCCAGAGAAAGTTGGTTAGAAAATTCTCGGAATTGGCAGTTCCCCAGCCCCAGGACTCCCGGCCATGGCAGGACACGAACAGCCCTCACTGGGACGAGCGATTATACAATCATGGTTCCCAGAGCAAAAGACTCCACTAGAATAATCCACCCGGAGACAATGACATCATGTGAACAACTAGACAGGAAGTTAGGCTCGGAGAAGTGAAGGGTGAAGTCTTGAAAGCCAATACTGGATGACCACCCTCCATTCCCCCGATCCAAAAAAAATCCCAAAAAGTCACCTTCTGCAGAAAGGCTACTTTAAAGAAAAAATGGAAAACCCACATGGAGGAAAGCAATCAGCAAATGAAACCAAAACCCCCCCAACTCCACGGCCATTGGTGCGGGTGTGTCTTTCCACACTAAGGGCCCCCTCTAAAGCCCCGCTGGTGGAACTTTGAGGACAACGTGGAGTGGGAACAAAGCAGAGCGGTAGTTCCTGCGTCCTCCAACTTTCGCAGGCGCACCGCTGAGAGGGCAAGCGCTGGGCGTGAGGTGGCCGCAGCGTGTCACCCGGGCGGGTGGCGGCGGCGGCCGGCCGCTCGCACACAAAGCCGCCCCGGACTTACTGACAGCCACAAGTGGTCCGGCGACGGACCCCAGCCAGCGCCGGGCCGCCGGGGCCCCCGCGCCCCCCGCCCGCGCCCATGACCCCCAGCCTCTTATCCTTCGCCACCAGGCGGGCAACTTTCCCTCGGGGACGGGCTGACCCAAGCCCGGACCACAGGCGACTCGGGGCCCCCAGCCCCTCCCCCGAGCGCCCCTGCCCCCCACCCCGCCCGCCGCGCGCTGGGGCACCGCGACAGAAGCCTGCACCCAGGCGGGCCACCCACCTGCACAGCTCGGGGAACTCGGCGCCCTGGGTCCCCGCGGCCCCCGGGGCCCAGACCAGTAGCAGCAGCTGCAGCAGGAGCAGGGAGCGCGGCGGGCGGCCGGCGGGCGCGGGCCCCAGGTGGGCGCTCCGGCCGGCAGCGGCCCCCATCGCGCCGGGCCCCGGCTGCGCGGCTGGAGCGGAGCTAGCGGCGCGCGGCTGCCGGGGGCCGCGTTCGGGACATGGCTGCGCCGCCAGGGCGGAGGCGGAGGCGGAGGCGGAGAGGAGCGCGAGGAGCTGGAGCCGAGCAGGAGCCCGAGAGGCGCGCGGCTTGTCTGGGCTCAGCGGCGGCCCCGGAACCGGTCACGTGACCGCCGGGCGGCACCGCCCCCTCCCCCGCCCCGCTCACATGACTCCCTTGTTCAGGTGATCCCCGCCCGCCGGGCTCCGCCCAGGCCCGGTCACGTGAGCGCTGCACGCGCTGGGCAGGAAGCGGCGCGGCGGCCTCGGGGACGCAGGTGCGGGCTCGAGGCCTGTGTTCCGGCTGCTGCCACAGCGGGGACCCGGCCACCGCCTCAGTTTCTCCCAGAGCGCACTCTGGGTCGCGATGTGGGTGCTTCCCAACTTGGAGTCACCGTTTCCCACCCTCGACCGTTAGGGAGGGGAGAATAAGGCTTAGACTTAAGGTGCTGTAAATGCCACCGCACAGCCCTGTTATTTCGGATCCTTGATGAATGGGAACCCACTTTTCTTGCCCTACGGAGGTAGATCGCGGAGCCCTACACGGGGCTTTCCAACCATTGCCCAGCAGAGCTTCTCGCAACCTTGTGTGACAATGTTATTTCCCAAGCGTGGGCTTCCTACAATAAGGAAGGGCGGCACCAATATAGGAACTTGAAATATAAAGGAGGCCAAAATGTAACTATCAAGCGAGTGCCACTCAGCAAAGCTTTATTAATCCCTCTATTCAAATATTTTATTAAACCCATACTATGTGACTGACTGAGCTAGGCACAATGAAAATAAGAAGGTAAATCCGAAAAGACATGAACTCAAAAAGTTTACCTTACACAGAATAATCTGATTATTATACAGAATAATCATGATGGTAACCGCTCATCCTTTTAAATGCTTACTCCACACCAGACACTGTGTTAGCATTTAACATGCATGAATCCAGGAACCGTGTTATAAATGAGGAACGGAGGCACAAAGATGTTAAGTAACTTACCCAAAGCCACTTTGATGTGGCAAAGCAGGAATTCAAACGCATACAATAATAGCTAACGTTTATTAAGCAGGTAATTATGTGCCAAGTACGGCTGTGGTGCTTTGATTTAGCTCAGTTAATCTTAACACAAACCTATAAGAGACGTATCTTTATAGCACCCGTTTTACAGATAAGGAAACTGAGGCACAGAGAGATTAAAAAGCTTGCAAGTCACACAGCTAGTAAGCTGAGAAGCCAGGGTTTAAGCTCAAGCTAGACAGTCCCAGAGCGTGTGGCTTGGCCACGATGCTATATTGCCATAGAGGAATATGGCCCAAGAAAGGAAAGTTGGTGTGGTGTCTCAAAGGGCGTGCTCAGATGTCCAACTGTAGGCATCATGAAAGGGTTCATATTTTGCAACTCCAGTGTTATAATTGATAAAGGCAAAGATCTTCAGTGGAAACTAAAACCATCAGGTGAAAAATAATTGCAAACCGGAATATTCACTTTGTCTCAAAGGATATTTCCCTAATAAAGAAAAATATATCTTTACAATGGAAAGGTCTGGTAGAACCACCTTTATCAAGAAATTAAAGTTCATATCACCAAGATTTGGAAAAACTAACATTTTCTGCTTCCTAAAATGATGCAATGAAAAATACTGCTAAAGGATAATATTTAAAAGAGAGTATAATCATGACTCAGATGCAGGTGTAAAATGAACATGTGTCAAAGATAATACTTAACTCATTAATGTCAAACCAGTAACATGTTCCAACTGGTTCAAAAGAGAATCCAAAGACAATCCAACACATATGCAGTCAGGAATGCTGAAGTTAAGTTGCCTAATAGATGGAAGATTAGTCAATGCTCATAGGTCAAATGGATGTGAAAGGAACAAAATTTGCATTTCTAAAGACAAGAATCCTAGACATTACCATCAGTATTCCACAGTTTAGAGAGCTGTAAAATAGCTCAAAGATAATGAAAGTCTCAAAACCCCATAGAATCAGCTAATGCACAAAGTTGCATTAGACAGCATCTAGCTTTCCACTGAAGTTACCCAATAATTTTTTTGGTCCATTTCAAAGTCTTGCACAATTTCCCCCTGTAGTACACAATATCACTTATGTGGTGTTATTGCCAAGATGTTTAACCTAAATCTAATAAAAATAAAACTATCAAATCCAGATTGTGAAACATTCTACAGGAAAACTGAACTGGACAATTCAAAAATGTCAGTGCTCTGAAAGACTTCCCCCCTTCCCTCCTCCACCCACCCCCCCCCCAAAAAAAAAAGCAAGAGTAAACAACAGACTGAGGTCAGATCTGACCAGGTAGCTGTTTTATAAATAAAGTTTTACTGGAATGTGGCAGCATCCACTTATGTTTTCCTATGGCTGCTTTTGCCTACAATGGCAGAATTGACTGGTTGCAACAGAGTCTAAAGTATTTTACCATCTGGCCTCTACAGAAAAAGTTTGCCAACCCTTGTTCTAGATCAGTAGTTCTCAAAAGTGTGGTGCTTGGACCAGCAGCTTTGGCATCACCTGCCAGCTTGGTTAGAAATGCCAATTCATGGGCCTCACTCCAACCTGTTGACTCAAAATCTTTGGAGGTGGGCCCCAGAAAATTGTTTCAATAAGCTTTGTAGGAGATTCTCATACACATGATGGTATGAGAACCACTGTTGCAAAAGGGTGAGTGAGAGAATTCCCAGGTCTCTGGTGAGTTCCTGGGATGGGCTGCCAAGTGAGGGTCCTTGGCTCCACTCAGGAAAGAATTCAAGAGGGAGCCATAGTAAAGTGAAAGCTAGTTTATTTAGAGAGATACACATCCCATAGACAGAATGCAGTGGTCTCATAAGGTGAGAGTGGCCCGGGGGTGTGGAGGTGGTTAGTTTTTATGGGCTGGGTAATTTCATAGGCTAACAAGTGGGAGGATTAATCCAACTATTTTGGGGGAAGGGGTGGGGATTTCCAGGAATTGGACTACCACCCATTTTTTGGCCTCTTACGGTCAGCCTAGGAATTGTCATGGCGACTGGGAGTGTGTCCTTTAGCATATGCTAAGCTAAGGTATTACAGTGAGTGTATAATGAGGCTCAAGGCCTACTGGAAGTCAGATCTTCCGCCATCTTGGACATAATGGGTTCTAACCAGTTTTTGTTGTATCCTCAAGGGCTGTGTCATTATTTTAATGGTTGTGCCCTGCCCCCTTCCCTCTTGTCTCACCACTGTCCTGAATTAAAGGAGAATAAAGAGGCAAGACAACAAAATGTGATGCATGACCCTTAACTGGAGCCCAGATCCCTAAAAAGGAAGGTGTAAGGGACACTTGGGGATAACTGGGAAAACCTGAATGTAAATTGCATATTAGATATTCTAAAGTCAAATGGTAGAGGGCATAACTCTCCGGTACTTCATTTAAATTTTGCGGCAAACCTTTGAGAAAACAGAGACTTAGAGATGTAGCTCAAGACCCCATGTTATGGGTTGTATTATGTCCCCTAAAAAGATATGTTGAAGTCCTAATCCCCATTACCTTGGAATGTGACCTTATTTGAAAATACGGTCGTTGCAGGGTAATTTTTGTTAGCTCGTACTACAGGAGGGTGGGCTCAGTCCAATATGACTGGTGCCCTTGTAAGAAATGGTGTAGAGACACCGAGACACACACGGAGAAGACGGCCTTATGAGGATGGAGGAGTGAGGTATCGGCAGGCCAAGGAATGCTTGAATGAAAACCACATGGGAACACAGAGAAACAACTCTGGCCAAAGATTGCGCTAAATCCTGGGCTTATAGAATGTGATCCTTCCCTCAGGTAGTTTATGGTTTAGTAGGGGAGATGGTCCATTTTAATATAAGTTTGGAAAAATTGTATTGGGGTCAGCTCCTACAGGATCTTAAATGGGGACCTAAGAAATTTAGATTTAATTGGATATAAAGTGAGGAACAATCATGGCTGATAAAATACTACCTATTAAAAAGTCACTGTGTCAAAAACCATTCCTGTATTTCATGGTTTACTCTTTATAGAATCCTCTGAGCATAGTAATCCTATCCATGCTTAAAACATGAGAAGTTCAGGTATAAAGAAATTAAATACCTTCCCTGAGGTCATGCAATTAGTAAGAGCTTCAATGTGAATGATATGATCTAGTATGAAAGTCCAAGATTTTAACTCATGAACTTCCTTCTCATTGAGAGATTTGGAACGTGAGAGAGAGAGAGGGAGAGTTAGTTCACAGTTATACTTCAGGAAAATCCATCTAGCTGCAGGATGGACTGAAAGCCACTTTAATAAAAGCACCAGAATTAAGGTGACAAAAGAGACAGTGGAAAGGCTTTTGCCCTTCCCCAGAAACACCCAGTTCCCACTTGGTTAACACCTGGCCAAAAGTAGAACTCAGGTCTTGTGACTCTGCAGGGCACTTAGGTGCCCAGTGACCACCTGGAGTAGCGCCGGTGGGAACAGAGGGGGCGTCGGAATAGAGATGGATGTGGTTGGCTGCCTTCCTGCAGGCATTGCCCATGCCCTTGTTTGCTGGCAAAGCCCACCTCCCACTAAAGAGGCTAAAGGTGTGAGACCCTTGCAACACAGGCTTTCTTACAACGGAGGGAGAGCATATGCCCCAATCCTGACCGTGGAAATTCATGGGAAGTCTCCTGAGATTCTTCTGCAAAATGTTTTTCTCTCCAATAAGTGATGCAAAGGAAATCCTCTCCCCCCCACCCCACTTTTTTTTTTTTTCCTGGAAGCAGTACTGTCTGTATAAGGCACTTGTAGCTGCTACAGCCCCTTGTAACTCCAAGGGAAGATATGGCCAACACAGTGGGAGAAAGATGGAAAACATCAGGATCATTGGCGACATTGCTGACCACTTCACCAAAACCCTAGAACTGGCCAGTATCTGATCATTCACTTTATGACATGATAAATAAATTTGCTTAAGCCATGTGTGTTAGTTAATAATTTATTGCCTCTCAGCTCCAAGTGCACCCTTCAATATACACTATTTTATGAACAAAGGGATTCTTGTAAGTAGTTCTCTTTACAATGAGCATGATGTTAAGCTTTCTGAGCGTAGAACACGCTCTGGAGGGAAATCTCAAGAGAAGAGAGTTTCCTGCTGTTTCCAGGACATCCACACCACTGGTTGCTGACTGCCTGCCCCACTACCCGCATGCCAGATGGTAACCTAATGCAACTACAGACCAGCCTGGCTATACTAGGGAACTTCTCTGCTATTCAGTGAGCTGAACCACACCTTCTCCAATGAGATCTAAACCGCTTCCAAGCTTGTCCTCCCTTGGTACGAGCCCTAGGGTACCAAATAGAGTTCCTTTATATCTTATAGTTTCTCTTTTGTCATAGTCAATCATTTTCCATATTGAATATTCCCTGTTTCTATCCTCTGACTGGACCCAGACTGCTACACCATGTTTTTCTGGCTTTTGTATTCCTTGCAGCCCAAAGCGTACCAACTGACAACACAGTGCAACGCTTGGCAACTGGTTGGACAGGACAGACAGAAGGCGGCAGTGAAGATTAAAGTTTCTAGATTGGAAAGAGTGCTGCCAAGAACAGAAAAAGGGAACAGAAGAAGAAAAATGGATTTGCAAAGAAAGATGCTGTGTCTTTCTGTGCAATAACTAGTCAGGAATACCCAGGGGAAGGTACCCTGCAGGCACTGGTAATACAACACTAAACAGAGCTGGGAGTAATTACAGGGGAGACAGTTGAAAAGACAGGAACATTGGTGATGGGAGGGGTAACTGGACATCAGCAGAGTGAATGAAAGAGCCCAGGGAGAGGACAAAATGGATTCTTGGTGTATTCCTGATCTACTGGAGTATGATAAATTACCTTAAAGTGACAATCATCAGTTATTAATTCTCACAAGTTTCTGTCGGTCAGGAATTCAGACAGGGTCCAGTAGGGAGGTCTCCTTTCTGCTCCATGACTTCTGGCCCTCAGCTGGAAGATTCGATGGCTCAGAGCTGGAATCATCTGAAGGTTCATTTGCTCCAATGTCTGATGGTTGGTGCTGGCTGTCAGCTGAGACCTCAGCTGGAATGCCTTGCGTGTGGCCTCGACACATGGCCTGAGCTCCTTCAAATATGGTGGCTGGGCTCCAAGTCAAGCAGAGAGAGAGAGAGAGAGAGAGAGAGAGAAGGGGGAGAGAGGGGGACTCAGCTTGAAAGTCCCAGAACACTGGTTTGGGTGTGCACTCTTGGTCAGGGCAGTCACTAGGCCCTGCCCAGATTCAGAGGGAGGAACCCTGGACCCCAGCTCTCAATGAGCCAGTGGAAGGGGACAGGTATTAAGGTGTGACCAAGTTTGGAAAATGCAAAGTGCCCCTTTGGGAAGCACCATGTTTATGGGGAAGAGAGAACAGGCCAGAAAAGAAGCAGAGACATGGAAAGATAACTGAGGGGATTCATAGGAGCCGAGAGGGAAGAGAAAGTTCCTGTGAAGTTCCCCTTGAAAACTGTGTGGAGCTCATTATGAGACGCAGATGTGAGAATGAACGGTGGCAGCTGCATTGTGGCAACTCCAGCAAGAATCTCACTTTAGGTTGGTGGTTGGAAGGGAAAGTCCTCAGATTAATTACAGACGTTCATTCTTTAAGTTCTCCTGAAGTAAGTGAGAAGATGGGAAATAATGTCCTTCAAACAAACCATCATGTGACTCAGGATATGTGCTGTGGTTTCCTTAGTTTGTAACATTCTCTACAAGGAGAGTCAGGAGCTCATGAATAAATACAAGCATTTGATTTGTATTAGCAAGACTTCTACGAGTGAGGGCTCTCAAAAAACTATAATAGGACCATTGGACCACCATCTTTCTCTTCTCTACTCACTCTCCACAAAATGCATAATTCCATGAGAAGACAATAAACTTAATTCAACAAACACATATTGAATATTTATTTTTTAATTGATACTATACTCAGCAATAGGAGTGCAAGGAGGGCGCAGTCCCTGCCTCAAGGAACTCAGAGATTTAAGAAGAAAGATGAGAAACCAACGATTTACTACTTAGTGTCATAAGGAGGTAGGCAATTACCTACAGGGAGCTAAGGGAGACAGAATTTCCTCTAAGAGGAATTCCCGAAGGAGACGATTTGAGCTGGTTTAGCCAGAACACAAGTCAGAGTAAAGGATTGGGGATGGGGCGGGGGATTGGGGAGGGGAGGTGCAGTGAGGGAAGCTCAAGCCAGATTTTGAGGAACTTTGTGCTTTGCTAAAGAGAGGTAAGTCAGAAAGAGAAAGACAAATACCATATGATATCACTTATATATGGAATCTAAAATATGACACAAATGAACATATCTATGAAACAGAAACAGATTCACAGACGTAGAGAACAGACTTGTGGTTCCCAAGGGGGAGAGGGGTAGCAGAGGGGCGGATTGGGAGTTTGGGGTTAGCAGATGCAAACTATTATATATAGAATGGATAAACAATGAAGTCCTATCATAGAGCACAGGGAATTATACTCAATATCCTGTAATAAGCCATAACGGAAAAGAATGTGAAAAAGAATACATACATATGTATAACTGAGTCCCTGCTGTACAGCAGAAATTAACACAACATTGTAAATCTACTATACTTCGATAAAAAAATAATAATAATAATAAAGAGAAGGGAAACTCGGGAGGATTTTTAGCTGAGTAGCCACATAATCAGATTTTTATTTTAGGCAGATCACACTGACCACCCTCTGAAGGACAGGTGTAGGGGTCATGTGAGGGGGACTTACTAGAGGCAGGGAGGCTGGTTGAAAAGACTGTAACTTAACCCAGGTGTTATGGGTTGAATTGTATCCCTCAGAAAGATGCTAAAGTCCCAATCCTCAGTAACCCAGAATGTGACCTTATTTGGAAACAGAGTTGTTGCAGATGCACTTAGTTAAGATGAAGTCATTCTGGAGTAGGGAGGGCCCCTGATCCAATATGACGGGTGTCCATATAAAAAGAATATCATGTGAAGAGACAGACACACACACCAGGAGAACACCAAGTGAAGGCTGGAGTTATGCCACCATGAGCCAAGGAACTACCGGAAGTTAGGAGAGACGCCTGGAACAGTCCCTTCCCTAGAGCCTTCAGACGGAGCACGGCCCTGCCAATACTTTGATCTTGGACTTCCGGCCTCCAGAACTGTGAGACAATAAATTTCAGTTGCTCTAAGCCACCCAGTTTGTGGTACTGGTTAGAGCAGCCCCAAGAAACTGATCCACCAGGGTAGAATGATGAATGTTCACGTGAAGGCAGCCGCAGTGGGAATAGAGAACAGAAAGAAGTGCAAACTCATCAGCATGCCGGGGACCAGCTGTGGAGGTTGGAAGAGAGAAGAATTAGGATGACTCCCAGGTTTCTGGTAGGATGACTGGGTATTTGGTGATGCCATCCACTGAGAAAGAGAAAATCCTCCTAAAACGCAAGCTCTGTGACTGTGTTTGCTTGTGCTGGATCCCAGGGCCAGAACAGTGATTGCTCAGTACCTAGATATTTATTGAATGAATGGAAAAATGAAATGAAATAGGGAAAAGAGGAAGAGTATCTTATATCTATAATACACACATAGATATTTTCAACATTTCCCCTTACCTCATCAAGTTTTTGTTTGTTTGTTTTTGTTTTTTATTTATTTATTTATTTTGGCTGAGTTGGGTCTTTGTTGCTGCGTGCGGGCTTTCTCTAGTTGCGGCGAGCGGGGGCTACTCTTCGTTGTGGTGTGTGGGCTTCTCATTGCGGTGGCTTCTCTTGTTGCGGAGCACAGACTCTAGGCGTGCAGGCTTCAGTAGTTGTGGTTCACGGGCTCTAGAGCACAGGCTCAGTAGTTGTGGCCCACGGGCTTAGTTGCTCCGTGGCATGTGGGATCTTCCCAGACCAGGGCTCGAACCTGTGTCCCCTGCATTGGCAGGTGGATTCTTAACCACTGCACCACCAGGGAAGCCCCTCATCAAGTTTTAAAAGTTCCATATAAATACATATTTTTTGTTTAGCCTTATTTTCAAAGTTCCCTACTGTCCAGATTTTCTCCCGCATACTTACTGTTCCCTCCCTTTTCCTCTTCCCTTATTCTAAGGTGCATATTTTCTAATCCAAGAAATCAGAACCGTGGTCCCTTAAAGAAAGTGCACTTAGAGATACCACCACACATAGTAAGTGCTCAGTAAAAGCTACTATTGTTATTGTTATCAGAATAGTGAGCTTGTACTGCTCTGAAAAATCTGGGCCATAGAGCTATCATACATTCCCCCTTTTATTTTCCTCCTTCTCACGTCATTTGACTTCTTACTTAGTCTCCTTCTTTGCCCTTTGTTTCCTTGCTAACCCTTCATTCTGACCTGCCTGCTACTCTACCATGAATCTTTTGACCTAATATGGAAGAAATGTATATTAGTTATCTATTGTCGCTTAACAAATTACCCCCAAACTTGATGATTTAAAATAGCAATGAGCATTTATTATCTCCCACTTTCTGTGGGTTGGCAGAGAAGTTCTGGCTCAGTGTCTCTCTTAAGGTTGCAGTTGAATGTGAACCAAGGTTGCCATCACCTGAAGGTTTGACGGGTTGGATCTGCTTATGTGGTCCTCGCTCATGTGGCTAGCAAGTTGGTGTTGCTATTGGTGGGAGACTTCAGTTCCTCTCCGTGGGGCCTCTCCACAGGGCTGCTTGAGCATCCTCACAGCATGGTGACTGGATTTCCCTCAGAGCAAGCAATCCAGGAAACCAAGATAGGAGTTGCAATGCCTTATAAGGCAAAGCCTTAGAGTTACATACCATCAGTTTGCCCATATTCTATTGGCCACGTAGACCAACACTTATGTAATGTGTGAGGGAACTACACAAAAGCATGAATGCCAAAAGCTGAGGGTAACTGAAAGTCATCTTGGAGACTGGCTGCTACAGAAAGGCAGAGGGGAAGGTGAGGGGCTGAAGAAGAAAAGGTGGAAGGGATAGTGAATGCATAATCAAGGAAAAGCAGATATCAGAGGTGAGTCTTTTTTGTGAATACTGTATTCATTCATTCCACTGTTTTCTCCTTCATTTTTTAAAATTTTTTTAATTGGGATATAGTTGTTTTACAATGTTGTGTTAGTTTCTACTGTACAGCGAAGTGGAGTTCCCTGTGCTATACAGCAGGTTCTCATTAGTTATCTATTTTATACATATTAGTGTACATATGTCAGTCCCAATCTCCCAATTCATCCCATCCCCCTTTCTCCCCTTGGTGTCCATATGTTTGTTCTCTACATCTGTGTCTCTATTTCTGCCTTGCAAACCAGTTCATCTATACCATTTTTCTAGATTCCACTCTCCTTCATTTTTTTTTTAATTTTTATTTATTTATTTATTTTTTATTTATTTATGGCTGTGTTGGGTCTTCGTTTCTGTTCGAGGGCTTTCTCTAGTTGTGGCAAGTGGGGGCCTCTCTTCATCGCGGTGCGCGGGCCTCTCACTATCGCGGCCTCTCTTGTTGCGGAGCACAGGCTCCAGACGCGCAGGCTCAGCAGTTGTGGCTCACGGGCCCAGTTGCTCCGTGGCATGTGGGATCTTCCCAGACCAGGGCTCGAACCCGTGTCCCCTGCATTGGCAGGCAGATTCTCAACCACTGCGCCACCAGGGAAGCCCTCCTTCATTTTTAAAACTAATTTTTTTGTGAATAAAATTCATCAAGGTGGGGCTTCCCTGGTGGCGCAGTGGTTGAGAATCTGCCTGCTAATGCAGGGGACACGGGTTCGAGCCCTGGTCTGGGAAGATCCCACATGCCACGGAGCAACTGGGCCCGTGAGCCACAACTGCTGAGCCTGCGCGTCTGGAGCCTGTGCCCCGCAACGGGAGGGGCCGCGATAGCGAGAGGCCCGTGCACCGCGATGAAGAGTGTCCCCCGCTTGCTGCAACTAGAGAAAGCCCTCACACGAAACAAAGACCCAACACAGCTAAATAAATAAATAAATAAATAAATAAAGTAGCTATTAATTAAAAAAAAAAAAGTGGTAACTCTTGGGAAGAAACTGAGAAAGATCGCTTTAAAAAAAAAAAATTCATCAAGGTAACATGAATCAACCTTTCATCTATGTGAAGTTATTTTCTGAAAATCTTTAATTTTATTCCCAATGGTTAATGACAAATTTTATTCCTGCCCCAGTTGTTGTTTGTGTTTTTCTAATGGAGTGTCAAACTTATCATGATGAATTATAGAATTCAGTGTTCTCATGCCCCAACCTATTTCTCTATTTATAGTAGCGTGTGAACTTGTTGTTCCTAAGAATTGAATTTGTCATTATGGACATATTTATTTCAGCAGGCCTATGTCATTGATGCTGTGTACAAAAGGCTGCATTGGCACACCTCACAAAAAATGCAAGCCTATCCCAAGAAACTCTCCCAGTGGAACTGGTAGCAGAGAGAGCCTCGGGCATCTGAGTTATAATCCAGTCTCTGCCTCTTTGACTTTGGAGGTCATTTAACCTCAACCACACTTTCTTCATCTAGAACCAGGGTCAAAAACACTCTCTTAAGACCAGATGGTAAATATTTTAGGCTTTGTGGTCTCTGTCACAACTATTCAGCTCTACTATTGTAGCATGAAAGCAGCTATAAATCTACGTAAGCAAATGAGCATGGCTGCGTTCCAATAAAACTTTATTTACAAGGACCGGCCGTCAGCCAGATTTGGTCCAAGGGCTATATAGTCTGCCAACCCAGATCTAGAAAATGGACACATGTAGAGGATGTTGTGGTTGACTGCTTGATATCTATTACATCCAGCTGATTAGTCTGAGCCAATCAAAAATGTCTATCTCCTGGGCTGTATTAGTTCAGAAATGGTTGTGTCTAAGCCATTCCGTGCCAGTGATACACAAGGAGAGGGTTAGTGGAGGCTTCTGGGAAATCAGCATCCTTGCTCTTAAGAAAATGCTGCTGCACAAACTAGCCTCTCTCTCTCTCCCCAAGGCATGAACAGGGAATCTTATAGGTCTAATCACCACCATCAGCCATCCTACCAGCCTTAGAGAATATTTGACAATGCAGATGGCAGAGAGAAGCCTTTCTCTAGACTTCTTTGCATGTGAGCTAAAGAAAAAAAAATGTCCAACTTCTCTTTATTAACTCTAAATTGGGTCATCTGTTATTTCGGCTAAAGGCATCCTAAGTGAAAACCCCATTCAAAGAGTAGTTATGAGATCTAAATGTGATAGCAGTGTGTGTGACGTGGCATGCAAATTTTTCAATATAAATCTCTGCCAATATGGGTATTGGTAAGATTGAAATAATCATCCAAATCGTCCCCCAGATCATCACTGGGTCTCAGTCACATTGACTGTCTACACATGCCTTTGACACCCTTATTTCATCAAAAATGAAAATCATCATCTCTCTTGAATAATTTTTTTTAATTGCAAACTATCACTTCTCCTAGCTTGAGATACCCAACCAACACAAGAAAGACTTGGTGGAAAGAAACCAACAGTGATTATTAGCCTGTCAAACTGATGAAGTAGTGGCATCTGCAAGAGTGGGTGAAGGTTCTTATAAAGCAGTTTCTTTTTCTTTCTTTCTTTCTTTCTTCCTTCCTTCCTTCCTTCCTTCCTTCCTTCCTTCCTTCCTTTCTTCCTTCCTTCCTTTCTTTCTTCCTTCCTTTTCTAGAAAACAGCAATGGGGAAAGTTAAGTTTGAGGAATGTGGGACTAGAGTCAAAAATCATCTTCTTTGACTATACAACTTCTGCCCCTGAGTAAATAATTACATACTAGATCTGACTAGCCCTCATAAGTAATATTCCCTGGTATCAAAAGGGTATTAATGGGGACTTGTGGTTATTTATGAAGATCAAAAAGTGCTGAGAACATTATAAAGTTAAGATGCTCACAGTCTCATTTTCCCTCCCTCTCTCTCCACTCCCCCTGGAGACGGTTCTCTCAACTAGCAGTATTTTTTTTCTATTTCTTTTTTTATCTATCCATGATGACCCAGTTCCATGACGATTTGAAATTTGAAACAAAGTAATGATGTAATCCAATACAACATTTCATAACTTGTATTGCTGGCAACTATGTCATAGGTACAGTATATGAGAGATGGATAATAAATAGCCGTTCTAATTGATCAAGAACTCACAGTGTACCAAGTATTATACACGTACGGGGCGGTTGACAATCATTCATCTTCACCACAACTCTGTAAGGCATCATTTTCTTCATTTTACACATGAGCAAATTGCGGTTCCTAAGAGGATAAAGCGACTGCCTAAGGTTGTAGAACCAGGGGGCGGAGGGACCTGGAGTGAGATACGGGTCTGTGAGATTTCAGAGAGGTTCAGGGAGAAGAGGTCGGTTGGGAAACTATGAGAAGTATGAACAGAGCTCATGTTTCTGGGGTGCTGCTGGCTGAGGGTCAGCTCCAGGGTGGACGAACCACATTGGGGTGGCAGGGCTCGGGACGTGCCCATTGCACACAAGCAAGGAAAGGGGACGGCCAGCTGCCCAGAGGTAGTGAGACCCGTGCCAGGCCCTGGACCCGTCACGGCTGCGCGGCTGCCCTCACCCCCAGGACGCCTGGACCGGGCTCTGAGTGATGATGGAACTGGCGCTCAGCTGACGTCTAGTTTCTGATCCCAATTCCAGTCTTTCTTCCTGGAAACCTTCCATCTTGCCTTGCAGCCCAGCACAAACCCTCCTTCTCTATGATGGCCTGGTGGTTCCCTCCAGCCCAGTGGCACCTCCACTCTGAATGCCAAGGACACTCCTCTTGCTTGGCATTTGCCATGTACTAACTCACTCAGGTCGTTAGTTAACTTCCCATGTGGAGGCATTTATTTTTGTAAACTCAAAAGCAGGGGCTGTATTTTATTGATTTTTTGTGCCCACATATTATTTTTTGTGTCCTCCACAGGATCTAATACAACGCTGAAAGGGAGCAGAATAGACCACCCCAAAATGTGCCACTTTGGCACGTGGATTGTTTTGAGCTGAAGGCAATCAAGGCCCAGCAGATTCAAGAAAACCGTTTACTTTTCCCTTAACTACCTGAAAAAATTTAGATGGGGGCCTGGCCAGAAAGAGAGCTATGATCAGAGATGATTTTTTATCTGAAGGACCTACCTGTGGCAGGACAAACATCTAATTACCAAACAGCTGCTCTTCTCATGGCCTGTGAATCCCCCTCCTCCCCTTGGAAGCCCCAGACCCCATCCCATTCCTTAGCTCAGGACGGCATATAAGCCCCAACTGCCCAACTTGTCCTGCGTCTCACGTCATTGAGCTCCCATATGTACGTAATTAAAATTTTCTCCTGTTAATCTGTCTTCTATCTATTTAGTTATTAGGCCAGTCAATTTACGTATTAATTATTAGATCAATTTAATCAAAGAACCTCGAAAGGAGGAAGGGAAAAGTTTTTCTTCCCGACAACAAGAAGCATGTAATAACATTCCCTTATTTGATGTTGAATCGACATGGTGAGAGAGACTGACCGGTGACGTAGGTCTACATGTCTGGGCCTTTTTCCGTAGGCCCTCGAAGGCACAGGGGTGTTTATGGGATGTACTATGGTTTTGTGGTTAAGCATCTGGGCTTTCAAAAGGCATCCTGGGTCTGAAAACTTGTTCTCCTCTTACCTTCTAGCTGGGTCATCTGGATGACTAACTTAACCTCTCTCCACTTTAATTTCCGAATCTGCAAAACACAAATAGCAATTAGTGGCTGGAAAGTGCCCACCACTGTCTTGACAGAGAACTTCCTTGTGCTCCATACACATTCAGTGCGTGATAAATAGTATAGGTGTGGTGACGGCTTTTAAATATCAGTGACCAAATCATGTGTTGAATGCACGTGAAAAGGTAGACTAAGAATTAATAGAAAGAAACTTGACATTCAACAGCGCTGCTCTCTTGCTGTACACCTGCTCTGGAGATGTATTTTTAATTTCTATAAAATGGGAATCCTCTTCTGTTCCACACTGTGCTGTGACTCTTTCTTTGGACTGTAGATTGTAAACTAAACAGTACTAATGGAGTGTCCCTCTGTGCACAGAATTCAGTTCTTCAGTGGTATTCATCAGGGACCCAGGAATTATTTACATTTCTCTATATCAGTGGTCCTCAAAGTGTGGTCCAGGGACCCCTGAGGGGTCCTGAGAACTTTTTAAGGTGTCCATGAGGTTAAAGCTATTTTTATAATAATATTAGGATGCATTTTGCCTTTTTCACCCTTTCGCACATGTACAGTGGTGTTTTCCAGAGGCTCCCTGTGGTGTGATGTCAGATTGCTCAGCTAATGGCTTAAGGGTTTCACTATTCCTGTGTTTTAAAATTTTCTCAGTTTTAATATTGAATACAGTAAATATCAGTAGATATAATCCACATTTTTTAAAAAGTACTTTGAGTTCCTCAATAATTTTTAAGAGTTGCAAGGAATCCTGAGACCGAAAGGCTCAGGAACCCCAGAATTAGATGCTTTTGCACTAGTTTCCAAGTGCAGTGTGTGACATCACCTCACCCACATTCCTGCATCAGTCACCTTACAGTCTTCATTATCTTTGTTATAAAGCCATGGGAGCAGGGGTGAAGATTCCCTTTGATTTTAGAATACATATTTCTGGTCTGTTTAAAGAAGCCCTGCCAGCATTCTTGTTTACAATTACAGTTGCAAAAGAAGCAACGTCCGCTCCAGCTCCAGGCCTACAGATGTTCTCATGGAATAATCAATCTTCCTTGTAGCTTAAGAAAAACGCACACCATTACAGGCTGCTACTCCAGAAAATGGTCCCAGCAAACCAGCTGTTCTAAGTTTCCCTTTGTTCTGCATTTGATTTTCCACCTCGAACGCTGTGCTTTGCTTTAAACAATTCTGCTCTAGAGTTTGTGAAATAGCTCCACTGAGGAGTTCTTATAATGATTTTCTGTTTCCCAAGAGTATGCTACAGGCATTGTGGTTACAGAAATTAGAATAGGCCGGCGGGGTGGGCTAATTATACACAGGGACTGTTGCTTCACGCTTTCCTGTCCTGCAGACTCAAGGCAGATGGTGTGATTGTTCACACAGCAGGGACAGATTTGCCACCAAAGGGCCAGGAAATCTCGGCGGGAGGCACCCAAGTACCAAGGGTGTGTCACTCATTGACCTGGGCATCCCGCCAGCAAAACTTTCCTTTTTGGACAATGAGGGAGACCGCTTGCATGGGCTCCACCAAGGCTAATCGAGCTCTAATTTGCCCGAACTCTGGAACCTGCCGGCTTTAGGCTAAAAAGAGAAATTAGACACCTTTCAAGAACAAACAGCAAATGCACATTCCCTTTTAATTATACTGTCTAATCGCCTACAAACAGGATCCTTCCTGAATATAGCCCCTCCGGAGATGACTATTCAGTAGACAAAGTAGATCCTGAGTGTGTTTACAAAAGACAGCTGCTTTCTTTGGCTAGTTGTTGCCATTAATCAAAATTTATATGGAATGGCTAGTCTTTGCCAGAACAAGAATATAATCAAGATGACCCTGAAAGGCTGAGAAAGGTTAATAGACTGAAATAGAATTCATAAATTCCACTCATATGCAGAACTAGTCTCCAAGCATCCTTCAGATATTGAAAGAAGGTCCCTTACTTAGAGGCACACACAATATAGAAGGTCTACAAATACAAAATACAAGACAAATCAGTACAGTTCTGTGTGTCCCCATCCCTAGGGCCACCCCAGGCCCAGCCACCATCTGCTCTAGCCTACTGCAGCCTCATCCTCTGCTGCTAGGCAGCAGCCACTGGGAAGTTTTAGATGCTTAGAATGTTCTAGAATCAAATTTCAACGCACTCGCTGGTGAATTTCTCTCTCAGCAATTCAACCGCACTCCACCTGAAAGCTGTCCTCTGGTAACACGGCCCCTCCTCCCTACCCGTGGGCCTGAGTCACCCACTTGACCCAGACCAGGAACAGCAACGTTTGCAAATACTTATCTGTTGGGCTCAGGAGCCGTTGCCTGGGGGCCCTGAGGATGTGAAGACTCAGATGAAGAGTTACAGAGCTGGTTTAAGCTCCCAGAGCTGAGATAAAATATGCCAGGAGCTGAGGAAGCAGAGAGGAAGCGGGGGTCCCTCCAAGAACGCCGGGTGTGGGCCTC
Organism: Balaenoptera acutorostrata; assembly: GCF_949987535.1. Classification (NCBI taxonomy): domain Eukaryota; kingdom Metazoa; phylum Chordata; class Mammalia; order Artiodactyla; family Balaenopteridae; genus Balaenoptera; species Balaenoptera acutorostrata. Next base: position 7,960,535 of record NC_080077.1, read on the forward strand.
CGGCAGCCTTGAGTCTGAAAGAGTCGGAGAGACCAGCCCCTGGTGCCCGCCAGTTCGCTGGTTCTGGTTGACTCATGCCTGTGCCTCAAGACTTCCCAGTCTATTGTCCGAGGGCCCAGGTCACTCCCGAGTCCCCTAAAGGGGAGGACAGACACTCATGGATGTGAGCATCCTGAAAGTGGGGCTGGCGGGATGAAGGGAAATCTGACCTTTGACCAAAGGCGGGCTTAGGTGGAACCATTTTTTACCCTCCCCCGCCAGGTGGAATGCCGTGACCCTGTTACACTTCCCAGGACTCGGGTAACTCTGCCTTCAGAGCAGATGCACGTGGAAACACAAGAGCCATTTCCCACCCAAAAGGCTGAGCTCAGCCTGCAAGTGAGAAAAAGGCAATTGTGAGTCATCCATAATTTAGATGCTGGGAGGGGTCCCTGGGAAGGGGTCCAGCATCCCATCTCCTGGGCTGACTGCTGGAATGGGAGAGTACAGCAAGTGCGGTAGAAATCCCAGGTAAGCTGAAGGATGCCTGGCTCCCAGGGCCTCATCCTAGAGGCTGCAAACCCCCGAGACAATTTCTGCGCCCACGGGGCCCCTGAGTGGTTGGGCAGCAGCGCTGAGGTGCTCAGGCAGGTGAGCTTGTGAGAAGCTTCACAGGGGGCAAGGCAGCAAGGAAATGGCCAGAGTGGCCAGGGGTCCTGGGCTCTCCCGATTGGGACAGAGACCAACTAAGATGGCCCGGTGAGGGTGGCCTTGCAGGACAGTGTACCTCCTTGGAAGGTAGCAAGAACAAGATGACCAAGGACCATCGAGCACCTCCCAGCCCCAGAACAGTAGGGGACCCTCCCCCGAAACCCCGACACCACCCAGGGAGAAAGGACAAGGGAGAGAGGTTGGAGAGGATCACCAATTAACCAAGCAGTTTCCCAAAAGAATCTGTTACAAACCAGAGGCAACCGGATTATGGCAAGGTGAAGTTCTCCTTCAGAAGAAATGAAACGTTGTCAGCTAAGTTGAATTCCATTTTAGAGAAGTCACATTTCTGCGCACCTCAGTTTGTGGATAGAGAAATTTATGCCTATTATGAGGTCACAGCAATATCCTGCTAAAAGAGTATTGTTTCCCATTGCACTTGTAAATTAATCCAAGCCCTGGCTTCTGGCCTCCAAGACCATGAACCTGTTCTTCCTCCTCTGGTTCCACCTCCCCCCCTCACTAACCTTTTGTCCCACTGGCCCCCTTTGTGAACAGCGCGATCGCTCCTTCTTTCCTGACTCAGGCTTATGTTTCTACAGTTTCTTCTGCCAGGAACACTCTTTCCCACACCAGCAGAGGAAACTGGCGCCTTCTCAAATTCGGAGAGGCCAGCTGCAACCGTACCAAACAGTTGTTCTCGCCACATCTTCTTCTCTATCTCAGCACTCTTTTCTTTTCTTTTTCGCTCCATACATAGCATTTCATACTTTATTGTCACTTATTTATTTATGGTATGTTCCCCTACTAGACTGTCAGCTTGGTGAGGGTAGGGATTTTGCCACAGTGGTACATGTAGTCCTAGCACAGCACCTACATATAGTAGGCACCTACCAAATATTTGTTGAACAAATGGATAAATAAGCAAACAAATTAACCAGCATCATTAAGGACTCCGGAAAGTGCACTGGAAGTTCAAGGTTGGAAATGACTAATTCTGCTTAGCAGATTTTAGAGAAGCTTTCGCAGAAGGAGCACACCGTGACAGCACAGGAGAGAAAACCAATGCTGCGGTCAAGAGACGAGAGTGCGAAAGGCACATATACACTAGAAAAAAAGATCCAGAGAGGACAACAACATTTACTGCAGCTTTAAAATTCTTCCATATTAGAAAAGGAAGTGTTGTCTATGATTTGGAGGAGGGAGGGGGTTCTAGCATAAGAGGCATGCCAGATTGTATCATCAATAGGAGTAGGAGACGCTAGAGTGTATCATCAATAGGAACAGGGGATGTTAGAGTGTTATCAATCAGGTCAGGGGATGCTGGAGTGTATCAATAGGAATAGAGCATACCCAGCCTTCAGCTCCCCCATTGGTGAGGTTCTAAATAGAACAATGTATCCAAATTATAACCCCATACTCCATACACACTGCTGATTTGCTAATGAAGACCCTGGAGAGAGCATGATAAATGATAACAAGGTGTGAGAAAATGGAGTGGATTATCTTTAGCCAGAAGAATGCTGAAAAATAATGATAATGCAGGTGGTCCCTTTTTAAAGAAGAAATTTCGTATTTACGGAAGAGATAAATGAAGTCAATTATTTCCTTACAAATTATTCTTTTAGTTTCACCACCAACAAAATGTCTACTGTTTGCTGAATGAGTAAATGATCTTAAACACTGCGAAGATTTGGTGTGTCACTTTATATTCATTCTTATCTGAGGCTGAGTGCATGCTGGATGTGTCAGGAACTGTGGCTGCCTGAGACATGGCTCTGTACGCTGTGTTGGAGCTCTGTCCAACGTGTCAGTCTCATTCCAGAGAACTCTATGTCATCAACTCCTGATGAGCCTGACATAACTCGTGTGACCATTCTGGGTTGTTATAATTCTTGACTCAAGGAAAGAAATCTGAGAGTGTAATTACTCTGTGAGAACTCATGACTGGTATATGTATACTTTTTGGAAATATTTTTCAAAATTATAATACATTTATGAAACTCCTAAGGACCATGTGTCCCCAGACTGGGATATGCTGTTTCAAATATTAACCCGCACCCCCCCGCCCCCTTTTAAAGACCAGGCACCTTCTTACAACTCAATTATAAAAAGGCAAATAACCTAATTTTAAAATGGACAAAGGAATTAAATAGGCATTTCTCCAAGAAAGATATACAAATGGCCAATAAGCACATGAAAAGATGCTCAATGACATTAGTTATTAGGGAAATGCAAATCAAAACCACAAGATATCACTTCACATTCACTAGGATGGCTAAAATCAAAAAGGTGAGATAACAAGTGTTGACAAGGACACAAAATAGCACATATTATGTAATTCCATTTATATGAAGTGTCCAGGAAGGGGAAATCTATAGAGAAAGTAGATGAGGGGTTGCTTAGGGATGGGGAGAGGGATGGCGGGGGGACAGGTAGCTAGAGAGTATGGGGTTTCTTTTTGAAGTGATGAAAATGTTCTAGAATTGACTGTGGTGATGACTGCACATATCTGTGAATCTACTTAAATACCATTGAATTATATACTTTACTTTTTTTGAATTATTTTATTTTATTTTTTACTGGAGTAAACTTGCTATACAAGGTTGTGTTAGTTTCTGCTGTACAATGAAGTGAATCAGCTGTATGTATACCTATATCTCCTCTCTCTTGGACCTCCTCCCCCCCCATCCCACCCATTTAGGTCATCACAGAGCACTGAGTTGATCTCCCTGTGCTATACAGCAGGTTCCCACTAGCTATCTATTCTACACATGGTAGTGTATTTATGTCAAACCTAATCTCCCAATTCATCCCACTCTCCCCTTCCCCCCCTGTGTGCACATGTCTGTTCTCTACGTCTATGTCTCTATTCCTGTCCTACAAATAGGTTCATGAATTATATACTTTAAATAGGCAAAATTGTATGGTATGTGAATTATATCTCAATAAACCTGTTTAAATAATAATTTTTTGAAAGACCAGGCAGCTATGGAATGGAGTTAGAGAGGTTTTCCAACACACATATTCCGGATAAATCACCTTTTTTTTTTTGGCCATGTCTGTTCTTTCTTTATTTTTTTAACATCTTTATTGGAGTATAATTGCTTTACAATGGTGTGTTAGTTTCTGCTGTATAACAAAGTGAATCAGCTATACATATACATCTATCCCCATATCCCCTCACTCTTGTGTCTCCCTCCCACCCTCCCTATCCCACCCCTCTAGGTGGTCACAAAGCACCGAGCTGATCTCCCTGTGCTATGCGGCTACTTCCCACTATCTATCGGTTTTACATTTGGTAGTGTATATATGTCCATGCCACTCTCTCACTTTGTCCCAGTTTACCCTTCCCCCTCCCTGTGTCCTCAAGTCCATTCTCTAGTAGGTCTGTGCCTTTATTCCCGTCCTGCACCTAGGTTCTTCATGACCTTTTTTTTTTTTTAGAGTCTATGTATATGTGTTAGCATACAGTATTTGTTTTTCTCTTTCTGACTTACTTCACTCTGTATGACAGACTCTAGGTCCATCCACCTCACTACAAATAACTCAATTTCGTTTCTTTTTATGGCTGAGTAATATTCCATTGTATATATGTGCCCCGTCTTCTTTATCCATTCATCTGTCAATGGACACTTAGGTTGCTTCCATGTCCTGGGTATTGTAAATAATGCTGCAATGAACACTGTGGAACATGACTCTTTTTGAATTATGGTTTACTCAGGTATATGCTCAGTAGTGGGATTGCTGGGTCATATGGTAGTTCTATTTTTAGTTTTTTAAAGAACCTCCATCCTGTTCTCCACAGTGGCTGTATCAATTTACATTCCCACCAACAGTGCAAGAGGGTTCCCTTTTCTCCACACCCTCTCCAGCATTTATTGTTTGTAGACTTTTTGATGATGGTCATTCTGACCAGTGTGAGGTGATACCTCATCGTAGTTTTGATTTGCATTTCTCTAATGATTAGTGATGTTGAGCATTCTTTCATGTGTTTTTTGGCAATCTGTATATCTTCTTTGGAGAAATGTCTATTTAGGTCTTCTGACCATTTCTGGGTTGGGTTGTTTGTTTTTTTGATATTGAGCTGCATGAGCTGCTTGTATATTTTGGAGATTAATCCTTTGTCAGTTGTTTTGTTTGCAAATATTTTCCCCCATTCCGGGGTTGTCTTTTCATCTTGCTTATGGTTTCCTTTGCTGTGCAAAAGCTTTTAAGTTTCATTAAGTCCCATTTGTTTATTTTTGTTTTTATTTCCATTTCTCTAGGAAGTGGGTCAAAAAGGATCTTGCTGTGATTGATGTCAGAGTGTTCTACCTATGTTTTCCTCTAAGAGTTTTACAGTGTCTGGCATTACATTTAGGTCTTTAATCCATTTTGAGTTTATGTTTGTGTATGGTGTTAGGGAGTGTTCTAATTTCATTCTTTTACATGTAGCTGCCCAGTTTTCCCAGCACCACTTATTGAAGAGGCTGTCTTTTCTCCATTGTATATTCTTGCCTCCTTTATCAAAGATAAGGTGACCGTATGTACGTGGGTTTATTCATCACCTTTTTAAACCAGGAACACATTCAACACTGTGGCCTCTAAGTGACCAATGCAATGCTGTGCACACAAGAAGAATTCAGTAAAATAGTTGATAAATAAATGAGCAGAAAAGTAACATACTTATGAGTGAGTATTTTCTGTTTTTCCTAAGAAGACTGAGTAAGAGGGATAAATGCCAGGAGGAAGCTTTAGATTAGGCATTTGGCAAAAATGGCCTAACATGAAGGCTTGGACCATATAGTAGAAGAATCTGTTGTGGCCTATTCATTTTAAAATTGAAAATTAGCTCAGTCCAGGAAGGGCTCAGTGAACTTTTCTCTGGCAAGAATGAAATGATTCAACCCCCCTGTTTGCTGTTACCAGCCCCTGACTTTTCCTCAGCTGTGGTAAACAGCATGGAAAGCCAGAAGCATCAAAGAATCAACAACCTAGTGGGAGAGGCAAAAATAGCACCCCCTGAACAATTAAAGAGTAAGACCTAGCCTATTATTATCATACCCTATATTTGGGGAATGATGACCTCTCTCTCTTGTTTGTTCAAATAATCTTTCTCTTCCCTCTCTACTCTTCTCCACCCTTAATAATTGTGTGGTTTGGTATTTTAGGTGAATGAAAATTAATTTCATTTCAGGAATTCCACAACCCAATAATTTTTGAATTATCTAAAAATCAGGGCAAGAAACTCTAAAACAGAGTGGAGGTGTTTGATGAACAGGAAAGGTCCATGATGAAAATGCCATATTATTTGTGGTACACTTTGCTTAAGAGAACATGCTTTACATACTAATGGAAAAGGAAGTATCATACAACATACAGGATAAAATCCCAAATGTTGACAAGCATGCAGTGTTTGTTCCAGGACTGCCCCAGTTACTCCCTACCAAGCTTGTCTGGGCAGGAGGAATCACATTTCTTCCTGTTCGTTAGAGGCTCCTCTCCAACAGGGAGCACTCAGGGGACACTTAAAAGGGAGCACAGCTGTATCCCTGTTCTGAGTCCAAACCACAGGCTAATAATGGTCCAACTCCTCCCAGACAGGAAACCGGACTCATTCTGAAGAACATTGCACGTGGAACATACTTGGTAAAAGTTGGATGGATGAATCTCTAGAAGGATCCTGGATCTGGGGTGCGGGGGAGGGTGAGAGGCCCTGGTTTCCAGAGAAGGAATGCTTCCCTTGGGGCCACAGTGGTCACCAGATCTCCCTGTGCCAAGAGATGAGCTGGCAAAAAAAAAAAAAAAAAAACGGATTCTTCATGCCAGCGGGGGGAATTGGCCCTGGTCATCAGGAGAGTCTGCCCTTCCACATGGGGGTGTCGAAGAACACATTTACACACTGGCGGTCTTGATGTTTCCCTGCTCAGTTCTGATGGTAAATAGTCATCATGTGACAGCCACAGCCTGAGAAGGGCATGATGACCTGGATTTTCAACCCCTGGAGATGAATACTTGGGTCATCCTACCAGGAAGGCTGCCTAGACCAGCAGAGGTACTGGCTGAGTGGCAAGGGGAATCTAGAATGGATGGAAAAGGAGGGGGACGATGAATAGCATGTGACCTTGAGCAGAACAATCTTCCTCCTGTATGTTTCCCAGGGAAAGAGACTGACCAGAATCCTGGAGCAGCTGTTTCCAGATGAGGTGAACTTAATATATGAAGCAGTTGTGCAAAAAGTAGTGGATGATGGTGCCCTGCCCACTTTCCCCCTTCACATTCAGGATGCTAGTTTCCCCAGATGCAGGGCATGTTTACTGCTGAAGGCTCACAACTGTGTTCTTTTCCGGGTGTGGTCCTCAAGTGAAGGGAGCTGCCCCACCTGAGTGACATCCCCTCTCCAGGGGCAGCCCCCAGCCAACGACTAGTTAATGCAAAGTTAAGAAGGTTCCGTCCCCTTACCTCATTAGAGACATCGCTGTGTATCCTGGTACGTATTTAGCAACCAGTTCTCTGGGAAGAAAAGCCCTGGTTTGTAAAGTTGGGCGATTTCCATGGTGTAAATACTCCCATCCACTGTGGCCGATTTCCAGATCAAGCTCACATCACCGAACGAGCAGCTGCAGGGAGATGCACACAGCCACCCTCCACGAGCCGGTGGGAACCTGCCAGCCACACCTCCGCACACCTCGTGAAGGGCCATCCCGGACCCGGAGCTCCTGTGGCATCAGCTGAGACCCGCTGAAACCACATCTCATCTCGACATCTCCTCCACTCAGCTCTGCTTCCTCACTCCTTACAGGGGATGGTCCTGAGACTCTCTCACAAGCTCACAACCCTCCATCGCAGAGTCTATTCCTGGGGAAACTGCACGGTAATTGCCCCTGGGACTCTGTGTCCTTGGGAGTCTGTCCTTGGCTGATTTGCTCCTCACTCTGTAATCTTTCCCTGGGCAACTCCATACCCTCCTACCGCTAGCCATCACCTCTGAATCAGATGACACTACTCCACTCTGGACTTCAGGAAAATTTCCAGACCCCTATGGAAGTCAAACAGATTTCGCTGCTACTTAGAACGCGACACGTACAAGCTCATTATCTTCTCCTGAAATCTGCCTTTTCTTCTACATTCTCTTTCAGCAAAGGATTCAACATCTTCTCAAAGGCATATAATTTCAAAACAAAAAACTCAGAAGTATCTTTTACAGTTCTTTCTCCCTAAACTCTTGGCGATCCTCTAGTTCTCTCTCTCAAAGTCTGTCCCTTTTCTCACATTCTGTCTCCACCTTACTTAGGTCCATAATAGCTTTTGCCTGCACTGTCTTAATGCTTCCAAGAATCTCTCTGATTCTTTTCTCTCCATCTTCCTGCCCACACTGGTCCACACCAGCAACATCCAAAGTAGCTGAGTCTTAACAGTCCAGTAGGAAGCAAGAAGGGCAAGGGCTACTCTATTATTTTAGTCTGTTCCTCTTAATATATGCCTTATAATTTACATGTTATATCCATAAATCCATAAGCTTTTATCTTTTATAAATAAAATACTTTTAATGGAATGCATGCTCACTTTTTTTGTTTGTTTGATTTTTAGTGGTACATGATCAAAAAAGTTTGCAGGTCACTTCTCGCCACTAATCCAGTGACCTTTCTACCTCACAGATCCTCTTATGTCCCTCCTGTATTTGGTGACTCCCTGGACTCAGGTGTCACCTCCCTCATTAGACCTCCCCCAGTTTCCCACATCATCAACTTCCTTCCTCATTTATCCAGAGATCCTCATATGACACATACATTTTGGGGTTTTGCCTTGTAATATAGAAATTTACATAAAATGTTCTTATTCTCTGGTATATTTTGAGCTCGTTGAGGACAGAGACTGTATGTTTTTCCCCAGAGCCTTACATATAGGAAGATCGATGTTTGTTGAATGAATATTTTAAGTATCATACACCTCAAAGACTGATTTTAATGATATATTTTACATTTAAATAACCCATCTTTCATAGAAAGCATAATGGTAGTTAATAAGACACTGTGTAGGATTAAACAGTCATCCTTTTCAGGAAAAGTTAGTGCTCCCTGACAGTCGTTAGGTTACTGGCCACAGAAACGAATTCACAGAATGATATTACCACCAGGTGGCAGGATGACATTGCTCTTCAATTTGTATTTTTCAACTTGAGTCCTCTTCCAAAACATTATTAGCCTACCTGTTAAGCTACCTTAGAACACATCACATGTCCGCAGAAGAAAGTGGAGTTGGAGTTCATTCTACTCCTGGGTCATCCTCACCCCTTTCTGTTGAGCCCTGACCTTTGCAAAGGGCATCAGGTCACAGGTAACGCCGCTCTCCTGAGCCCATGCTGCGGGAGGTCTGGTCTCTGCGTGGAGAAGTCTAATGCAGTCATCTCGGCTGCAATACCTGTGGGGTCAGGGCACCAGGGGGCTTCTGCTGGCAATTTTCCCTCTGTACCAGGCACCTCCTCTCAGACCCCAGCGAGCCAGGCAAAGGGTAACCTTTGGAGATGTTAATACAGGGTGCCCCCTGCGTGTCCCTGTGTCCACATTCAGTCACAGGGTGCCCGCCCACATGGCTCATCGTTGGTGTCCTGCATCACGCAGAATGCAGAAGCAAAAGAGTCAGTACTTGGCTTTGAGATTTGAGAGCCTGCTTGTAGGTACTTTTTGAATGTATTTTGGGGAAGAATGCAACAAGGTGTTCTGCCCTTCCCCTTTCACCCCAAAACTGGATAAAGATTCCCAGATAGGGCCTCTCTGGAGAGAAGAGCCTTAAGTGAGTCAATTATGCTGGAAACCTGGGCCCTGACCTCTCCATCCCAGAGAACCCCCAGATCATCTGGGGAAAGATAAGACCAAAAGGGGAAAGTGTCACCTTTTCTGTTAGAGCCTAGAGGGGCCAAGAGCCCAGGCAGAAGGACAGACGGGGCCCCCGCACACTCCAGCACCACAAAATAAATGTCATTTATCAAAGACTCGTCAAGTTCTGGGCACTATTTTAGTTCTGACTCATTTGATTTTCACAACCACTCTATGAGTTAAATTATTTTAATCCCTATTGTTTTCGGATGTGAAAATGAAGTTTCTGTCTTGCTAGGAAATGGTGGGGCAGATCTTCACATCCAAGCAGTCTCTAGGCCCACGCCTCTAACTTCCGTGCCAATTGCTTCCCTGAATGGGGCACGGGGAAGCAAAGGAGCAGAGCCTGCAGGGGGGCTGAGGTCGCACGACGTATGACTCAACCATGAGCCATACCACTTGTCCCTCAAAGGCCAGTCAAGACATCTGATCAGACCTCCACCTCCACCACAGCCCCACCTTAACTCTCCAAAACTTGGAAGTTAGTCTGGGGAAAGGCACCGACCAAGTTGATTTCTACTCTCCAGTGGATTGATGGCTCCACATAGAAATTAAATTCAGTGTCAAACTCCAATAAAAAAAAAAAGAATGAATTAAAAAAAAGTATTTATAAAGCAGAAACAGACTCACAGACATAGGAAGCAAACTTACGGTTACCAGAGGGGATGGCGGGCCGGGGGTGGAGAGATAAGTTAGGTGTGAGGAATTAACATATATACACTACTATGTATAAAATAAACAACAAGGACCTACTGTACAGCACAGGGAATTATATTCAATGTCTTGTAATAACCTATAAGGGAAAAGAATCTGAAAAAGAATAGATATCTACGTATCACTGAATCACATGGCTGTACACCTGAAGCTAACATACATTGTAAATTAACTATACTTCAATTAAAAGATAGTTAAAGAAAAAGAATTCAGTTATCAGAAAAGTAAAGAAAATTTCCAATTATCCAATTTCTTGCACATCTGGCTTGGTAGACTGAGATTCATGCCCAGCAGAATAAGAGAAGGGAAGAATTCAAGCCCATGCTGAACACCTGCTCAAGCCAGGCACTCTTTATCATCAATACCTTAATCCTCCCCACAGCCCTCGAGGGGCTGATAACCTCTCCATGTTGACTGAGCCAGGATCTAAGAGGGCAAGGTTACAAGGCTGAGACCAGTGCGAGGTGGAGCCAGGATTCAAGTTCAGATTTGTCCAGCAGAAGATTTCAGGGCATTTGCACCGTGCCAGGAAGCCTTGCTATTAGAGGTCAGCCCATCCGAGGCAGCTGTGTTACAGGTGAAGGATGAAGGGAAGGCTCTTGGACACGCCAACCAGCTGGTTCTTCTCCATCCCCTCACTCCATCGCTCTGACTGAACACAGAAAATTCTCTTCTCATTCCGTATGAGTGATTCCTGGTTTGCAGCTTTTGGCACTGGCTTATCTCTGATTCTGATAATGGGAACTCTGCTGAAAAGCTCTTGGCAGTTGTTCAGTAGAGGAATTTTTAAAATTTCAATAGCTTTATTGAGGTATCATTGGCATGCAATAATTTGCACATTGACAGACAATGAACTGTCCATTTGAAGCAGACACCTTGGTAAGTTCTGATATATGTACACGCTTGTGAAACCATTAACACGGTCAGGATGGTGAAAATATCCACCCCCCTCCGAAAGCTTCCTTGTGTCTCTCTTCTGTAAACCCTCCCTCCCTCACTACTCCCCTCAAGCAACTGCTGATCTGCTTTCTGGCACCCCAGATTAGTTTGCATTTTCTCGACTTTACATAAATGGATTCATATAATATGGACTCCTTTTGAGTGGATGTTTTCACTCAAAATAATTATTTTGGGATTCATCCACACTGTTACATGTATCAATGGTTCATTCCTTTTTCTGGCTGAGTAATATTCTATTATACCACCATTTGTTTATCCATTCACCTGGTCTCTCTATTCTGTTCCATTGATCTATTCATCTGTCTTTCTATCAATGCCACACTGTTTTGATTACAGTAGTAGAATTTAAGGTGGGATGAGAAAATGCTTTAAAAATGCCCCTGAGGTCCATTCCATGCAGGAGAGTCTGCAGGTTCCTCTTTCTTTCCCAGGACAATGAAAAAGCCTGTGTTCTCCTCCCAGAGGGCAGCAGGGTCCACCTTTTGCTTAAATGGTCTTAGAACAGTTGCCACACAGGTTGCAGCAGAGAATATTCTGGGCTTCTGTGGAGAATATCAGTGTGGGAAACTGCAGAAAATTGCCCCGTCATTTGCTCCTTGCTCCCTAAACCAGCACCTGAGCCAAACTAAGAGCAAACCCAGTGACCTGGTGCAGCCCCTCCCTCAGGCAGGGAGGAGCATTCTCCTTCAGGAACGAGCCCTGCTGGTGTTCCCAGCACAGGGTCACCCAACTGGACACTTGCTAGCAGTTTCTCTAGAGATGTGCAGATGATAGGAGACTGAAATTAGCCATTAAAATACAATTTGAGAATGTTAAAGAATCCATTGCCCTATCTCCTTTCCTTCCCTGTCCCTCTTCCAACAACACTCCCAATCCCTCTGCTTTGAAAATTGTGAGCCAGTTATGTACTAAAAAGGAAATAGAAAAAAGAGGCTGTCTTTCGTCTCCCCACACCCTGTGGGCACTGTACTGACTCTCTGTGTCAGCCTCGCGACTGCGTGCTGCAAAGCTTTGAGCCATAAAGGAAGGAGTGTCTCTGGAATCTCTCCGTACTATCTTCACAAACTGTCTGTAAATATAAAACTATTTTAAAATTAAAACATTATTTTTAAAAAGTCAACATAGCCATTTGAAAGGGAAGTTAGGGAAAGGGAAGATTTACTAAAATTGCTGAAAAATAACACTACAGTTCTAAAAAGTAACCATCCTCTCTGTTTTCATCTTCCCAACTGAAAATTGACCATTAACCTTCCATCTTCCAGATGCTCCTCTTTGATTGGGTATTTATTTCTTCAAGCTGTAAGATGGTCCTTAGATGCTCCAGGAAGCAGAAGCCTGAGTGTGTTTTTGTTTCTCCCCCACCCTTCTGGGTGAAAACACCCACCCATCTGTTACTCCTTCTCCCCAACGCTGATTGTGTCATTTTTCCTGGTTTAATCAGAGATAAGTAGAACAGATATTGAAAGCCTCCTCAAAGGAGAGTCTGGAGATGTTCAGTGCTCACAGAAGGTATGAAAGCATGGAATTTAAACACGAGAACTTCAGGCTGTTGTCATGGTCACCACTGTTCTTGTGTAATAAAGATGGAGGACTTAAAAACATCCATTCCCTGTGCTGGGAAGCAGGGTTGACAAGGCTGATACTGAAGAGTATCCCACTAATGGGATAATCCCACAAATGGATAAAGACAAAAACACAGGGTCTATCACCCGCTAACACCAACCTGTCTCCTGGTTACAGCTTTGCCTGGGAGGAAGCTCATCCAGTAAACACAAGTGTCTAAATGAAAACAGAGTCCCTGGAATCTGACCCTGACTATACACACTACTGAGTGGAATTCCATGAAAGGCAGGTCTATCTTGGACCTCAACACAGTTATTACTTAAAAAAAAAAAAAAAATCACAAGGAGGAGTTCAGGTTCATACTGACCGCTGCATAGTATGTACAAGGGCAGCATCAATCTGAGACTTTGAGGTACTTACCAACAGAACAGGGAAAGTGTTAGATATTCATTCACAGGTCAAGTCAATCCTTCCCTGTGTGAGCCCTGTGTAAGAATTGTGAGCAGCCCTTAGGTGACCCCCAAGGAAGCCCACCTCCTGGGGTTCATACCTTTGTGTGATCCCCTCCCCCTGAGTGTGGGCAAGACCTGTGACTCACTTGTAACCAAGAGAGCATGGCAGAGGTGATGGGATGTCTCTCCTTGATCAGTTTACCATATATTGACAAGATCCATCTTTCTAACAAACATGCTGGACACTTCATCACTGGCCTTGAAGAAGTGGCTGTGAAGTCAAGGGCCACAGTGAGCAGCCCATGAGACAGAGAACCATGGGTGCCTCTATTTTCAGAGAGCAGCCTCCAGCAAGAAGCCAAAGGCTTAGCCCTGTGACAAGAAGTAAGTGAATTCTGCCAACCACCTGAAGGAGTGTGGGAACAAGCCTTACTTAGCCCCGGCCGACACCTTGACCACAGCCCAGGCTAAGGACCCAGCTAAGCCATGCCCAGACTCCTCACCCACAGAAAATCTGTGATGATGAATGTATGTTATTTTAAGTTGCTAAATTTGGGGCAGTTTGTTATGCAGCATTGCTGACTGATACAGGGGATGAGATATACTTTTGTGCCTTAGCCATTTTTACTTTAACGTAAAAATTTCGTTCCTAAGAGGTCCCTTCATGCTATGAGAAGCATCCTTTCCGATTCCTTCCTGCCACAGAAGGGATCCCCAAATCCAGGCTTGTGGTGGAGCCCCATCTGAAAAACATGACAGTGGAAGAAGGGTGGTTCTCCAAAGGAAAGCCAGGGTCACATGACCAGAAGAAAAAGGAAACAGAAAGCGAATATCCCCAAAATAACAATTGCCCCCCTGAGAGTCCAACCCACTTAATTAGACAGAGGAAGAAATAGGCCCCAAGAGGTAAATGGCTTCCAGAGTCCACACCCCATGACAGGGTCAGAAGCAAAACCACGTTTTCTCATCCCCAGTCCAGGACTCTTATCACTAGAGCACATTGTATGACTCATGTTTTTGGATGATCTTATTTCTCTGTTCCTTTAACCTATTTAGGCATATTTATTCAGTGAGAAAGCATTAAAATCAAAGTTAAATAATTCGTGAAAAGTTTAAAAAATCCAACAGTGGAATCAGACTTGTTATTTGGAAGAGAAACGCCTGTTTGGCTGCCCTTTTAAAACGTTTCCAACTGGTTTTTGCATACTTGGGACTTTGAATTACTCCCACAATCGAGAACAACGGAAGAACAAACACGAACCTGTTAAAGACAGAGAGAAGAGAGAACTAAGCTTTTGGCTTCTATTTCTCTCTCTCCTTACATGCAAAACTCTTGGGGGTCTTTTCATATAAAGAGATGGAAATGTAGGCTCTCTCACTGGAAGAAAGCTTTGAGCTCAGAGTCAAATGCCCTCCAGTCTACATAAATGAATGAGTAGCTGCAGGGCCAGTTTGGTGCTGAGCATTCTGTGGGCTCGGTGGCTGAGGTCCCCCGCGGGCTTCCTTCCTTCAGCGCGTGGTTTCCGTCAAGCCCACCTGAGATGCAAGAGCACCGGGAGCTTCCAAAGGCAGCAGTAGATGTGAAAGAGGCTTCCTGAGACCGGAACACAGCTGCTCGCTGCCCCGCAGCGGCCCTGGTGTCCCCAGAGCGGCTGCATCGTGGACCGGAGCCCTTACGAGCAGCATGTCCCTGGTCAGGCCCTCGGAAAATAGCTTCTGGCACTTGCCTCCTGCATTGCTTCCTGCTTTTATTTCAGTAGGCATGCTCTTAGGGATGGCCACAGTTCCCCCAAGGCCAAGGGGCAGGGGAGGAGGGAGGTTGCCGATAGAGGAGAGGAGAGAAGTCTCAAGCCACAGCCTGCTGTGTGACTCAGAGCAAGGCACCCTCTCTGAGCCTCAGCTTCTCCCGTGTAGCATAAAGGTAATGTCTGTTGCCCTACAACCTCTCCACGGGGAGCAAGTGAACTGACACGGGTGAGAGCCGCGCCCAAGGTGTGTAATAAACACCCAGCCAGTCTGAGCCGATTCCGCATCTCAGACACAGCTGAGGCCCAAGGGCTAAGAAGCCATCGTGATTGACGCTCTGCACCCCGCGTTCTAAGTGCTGTTCGTATAATGGCGTTTAATCCTCACAACCACAGGCTAGAGGAACACTATTACACGCATCCCCGTTGTACAGATAAGGAAACTGGGTCACGGGGAGGGTGAGGTTTGGAGCAACCAGCTAGGGTGCTGCCACAGCCAGAACCCAGACCCAGGCAAGGGGCCCCCAACATCAGGTTCCTCATTACCATGTTCTGCCACCTCTTAGATAAATGCAATACCCCCCAAGAAGGGACCAAGCAGCCCAGGGGCCCATCCTCCTCACCCTTATTTCCTCCCATTCTCCACCACCCTCTCCTTCAACGCTCTTTGGGTCTGGGATTCCTCTGTCTCACTCCAAGATCCCTAGCTTTTGTCCCTCTCTGGACCCCTCCACGTTACGGCCTCCACTGGGTCACCTGCCCCTTTGGTATCCACTGAGACCTGTGGCTTTCTCTGCAGCCTGGGGATGGTCCATCTGGCCCAGGGCCCAAAAATGAGGAAGTAGGAAGACTGCCGTTGTTGATCATTTGGCAAAGGCTTCTTGGTGGCCCGTTGGAACCAATATAGAATGATCAGACATAAAACGCCTGACCCTGCTAATGTAGCAATGATGCCAGCCGATCATCAACAGATCTGACAACCTGGTGGTGAGTTTCCTTTCAGGTAAGCCCCAGGAGGAAAGAGACATGGCGCCAGAAGGAGATCACACCTGGCTTCTGATGTGCTTCGACACAGATTTTGTAAATGTCCCAGCGAGACCTTGGGGAGAAGGAGCTGAGGGGCTGGGCGTCCCCTTTCCAGCATCTGTGGAACCAGAGTCTTTAGCATCAGGCCAAGCTGTGGGACGTGTCACAGAGCCGTATGTACTCCCTCCAAGTCACACTTAGGCGAACGTTTTTTTCATTTTGTCAAAAAGGTCTTTCAAGTTCATGACAATCTCTTTTGTCCCCCATAATTTTCAGTCTGATAAAGAGCTGGTGCGTTTCTGATTGCTGTCCAATACATTTCACAAATGGAAAATTCTATTTCTTGTAGTGATGCTCGGAAAACCACCTCCGATGATACAGTAGGAGTAGCTTTCAGTGTTGTCCCACCTGGAGATGTTGCCCAAGATGAGTCCTCATGGGCTGGCCATGCAGACTCCTGTCGTTTCTAACCAATTAGCTGCTGAGATGCCATGCGTGTGTTGAGTTTGGGTTGTGTCTGATGACATGGGGCCAGAAGAGGCAAGAGAAGATCTGTGTGATCTGCCTTAGCAAGTAGGGCAGCTACCTCTTCCCAGATGATGGGGGGCTGGGGTCCTTGAACCCCAGACTTAGCTGCCTGGGTCACTGGCTGGAAGAGCCACCATTGCACCATGTACTACCGACCGGCTTCCAGCCTGGCTGGCCTGGGTCTCCCTTTCTCCTCCAGGCCCATGTGCCTCTCTGCAAAAATATTCCCTCGAGTGAGAGAGTGGCATGGACATATATACACTACCAAATGTAAAATAGATAGCTAGTGGGAAGCAGCCGCATAGCACAGGGAGATCAGCTCGGTGCTTTGTGACCACCTAGAGGGGTGGAATAGGGAGCGTGGGAGGGAGACGCAAAAAGGAGGAGATATGGGGATATATGTATATGTATAACTGATTTACTTTGTTATAAAGCAGAAACTAACACACCATTGTAAAGCAATTATACTCCAATAAAGATGTTTAAAAAATAAATAAATAAATAAAAATTGAAATTGTAAAAAATATATATATATATTCCCTCGATTGAAGGACATGACCTTCTCAGACAGAGAGGAGCCCTTCTTAGATCAAGAATAACCTCCAAAGATACATCTGGAATTATTTATGGGAGACACACTATCTGGATTTGCTTTAAAATACGTCAGCAGCAATCACTACAAACACCACCACCAAACAGGGTGGGGTAAAGGAAAACAGACTGCAGAACGTTGACAACTGTTGAAGCTGAGCCATGAGTTCATGGGAAACCAGTGTTTTCTCAATGTTTGTCTATATTTGAAATTTACCGTAAGAAAGCATTTTTTTTAAAGAAGTAGGTGTCATGTTCTCAACTTGGTGTAGAAGGACATAGACACCTCCAAGAGACCGGGAGCCAGTAATTTTCTTTTCCTTTTTTTAAAAAATAAATTTATTTATTTTATTTATTTATTTCTGTCTGCGCTGGGTCTTCGTTGCTGCACGCGGGCTTTCTCTAGTTGCGGTGAGCGGGGGCTACTCTTCGTTGTGGTGCGTGGGCTTCTCATTGCGGTGGCTTCTCTTGTTGCGGAGCACAGGCTCTAGGCGCGCCGGCTTCAGTAGTTGTGGCACGCGGGCTCTAGAGCGCAGGCTCAGTAGTTGTGGTGCACGGGCTTAGTTGCTTGGCGACATGTGGGATCTTCCCGGACCAGGGCTCCAACCCGTGTCCCCTGCATTGGCAGGCGGATTCTTAACCACTGTGCCACCAGGGAAGCCCGCCAGTGGTTTTCTGACATGAGGAGAATATTGGGGTGAGTGTTACCCTCACACCGTGAGGCATGATGACTTATTTTTACCTGAATAGGTCAGTTGTTTGAAATAAGCATTCGTGTTCATAGTCTGATATGGTCATATAGTACAGAAATGGGCCATACACAGCCCTCCGACCTGGTGTTTTTTCAACCCTTGCTCTGTGAGGAGATGCTTCAGAAGGAAACACACAAATCCTTGTCCTCGTGGAGTCTATGCTGGGGGAGGGGTGGGAAACAGACAAAATAGATACCTATGTTCATGGTGATGTGGAGAAAACAAAGCAGGGAGGGGGATGGGTTCACCAAGGGAAAAGGTTATACTCTGCACGTGGTGGCCTGGGAAGGCCTCACCCAGAGGGCAGCAGTGACCTGTGCTCCAGAGCAGTGAAAGGAGTCAGAGAGCCGTGAAGAGCATTCATGGCCAGGGCAGAGCAGGTGCAAAGGCCCTGAGGTGGAAGGCTGCCTGGTGTGCTGGGGTTAATACCCAGGAGGTCAGTGTGTCTGGAGCAGAGTGAGAGGCGGAGGGGTAGGAGGTGAGCCAGAGAACTAACAGGGCTGGGGCAGGTCGGGTCCTGTAAGCTGCTGCGGGGTCTTCGGTTTTACTCTGAGTGGGATGAGAGCCACTGCAGACTTTGAGCAGAAAAGTGACATGATATGGCTGTTACCTGAAAAGGGCACTTGGGTTCCTGCAAGAAGACAAGGGAAGAAGCAGAGAGACCAGTTAAGTCCCCTGCACCGATCCAAGTCAGAGATGACGGTGGCCTGGAGCAGGTGGCAGAGCGGGGACGTGAGAAGGAGAAGAATTCTGGATAGATCTTGGAGGTAGAAGGAAGAGGATTTGCTGCCACGCTGGACGTGCGACCCGAGAGAACCAGGGGTCACAGAGGACTCGGGCCAACCGCAGGGCTAGAGCTGCCGTCAAGGGGCTGGTGGGCAAGCAGGTCTCAGGTCTGCCCTGCGTCCAAGCGAACAGCTCGATTTTTATCTGCTTATTGTTTGAAAAAATGCTCACTGCAAAAAAAAAGTTTAAATGTCAGAGTCGACTGCTGTGATTAACTCTGTCCCTGCGGAGGGACTGGTCTCCCGGGGGCAGTTCAGACAGAAAAATACTTCGAGTGGTTGGACACTGAGTCTTCAGAAGGGAGGGAAGTCGTGCGGGGACCTCACCAAGCTCACGACCTTACACAGACTTTTGTCCAACTTTCAGGCTGGAGAGCCGGATCTCCCCGGCCAGCCGCCTGCCCAGAAACAGGGAGAGCAGCATTCACGACCGGGTGCGACCGAGGACCCGGCACAGCCCTGCGCTGAGGACCGCCCTCCTCCGAGTGTGGCGGGCGGTGAACTTGGCCTCGCTGGGGCTCGTGAGTGAGCTCCGAGCTGAGGCCGCGGCGATAGAGCCTCTGGGAGGCACGGGGCACCCTTACTTTGCCCTTAGTGTCCCTTTAACGCCAAGTCAGCGCCTGGGCAGGAGACAGGGCCCACCTCAGCTACTGGAGCAGAAAGAATTTAATATAAAAGGCTGTCACTTACATATAAAGTTGTTAACTAGGTAACTGAAAGGGCAAGAGGAAACCCTACAGTACCTTTAAGGTATCTTTAAGGATACACTAAAGGAACTGCAGGAAACATACCCCGGGGCTGGAGAACAAAGAGACGAGGTTGGTATTACTAAGCCTGCGACTCTTGGTGGGCCGTGGCCCTGGAATCCCGGCCTCTGAGGAGGGGGTACTGGCAGCTGGTGCTGGGGTCTCTGAAGTGGGCTCAGCGTTACCGGCAGAGTCGAGGATCACAAGATCACAAGCTGTGATGAGAAAAACAACTTTTAAGGAAAACAACTGTTTTTCTGAGTTGCTGCTTAGGCATTTTACAGTCTGATAACTGCTCACACCCAGGGTCTGGAGACTTGAGTTTAGGACACCCGCCACAGTTCCTGCTTTCCTTTTCCTGGGACACCTTTTACAATAACCACTTAGAGTGAAGCCTGGGAAAAGTCCACGACCTTCGCCCCAACCATCTAATAAGTACTGGGTGTTTGCTACCCTGCTCTCTGTCTCCTGCTCCCTGGTGACCTGGGATGGGGGACTGCCCGCCCCTCGGCTCACTGCGCCCCGCCCATTTCTGGGATCTGTAAGTAATAATAAATCTTGTGACTCTACTTCCTTTCTGTGGGTCTATTGAAACTGCACCTTCAATCCAAATGACCCCAGGGTTTTCACTTCCTCAAAGTGGAAGCTGGGATGCTGAGGGACCTCCCTGCCGCCCCCGGGTGGATGTCTTGTCCCCCACCCCCACCCAGCAGGTCAAAATCTGCATATTCTTAATTCAATACACCAGCTCTGGCTTCTCAGCACACAAGCAGACACGGAGCCCATAGGAAGCGAGCAAGAAGGATCATCCCCCCCTTCAACCTCCCTCTTGGACCCCAGTTGGCAGAAACTTGGAGGAGCCACTAGCAAAGCAGAACTTTGTTTGCAGAGCCCTAGCCCCAGCATCACACAGCTGAGTGTAGAGGCTGCTTATTGAGAGACAGTAACTTGATGACCGGCCCAGAGGGCTCCCTGTGAGCTTTTCCAACTTAGGTGCATCCATTCAACAAACCTTGAGCACCCCTGTTCTACATGGAGAGAGTATAATATCAGCAAAGTAGACACACCATTCCTGCCCTGGTGGACCTGGTAATCAATCTGAACTCTTTTTTCTTTTCTTTTTTTTTAGGTCTTTCACTCTTCTACTAGGTTCTAGCATAGGGCTCCACCTCTGCTGCTGTGCAACCATAGCCAAGACATGGAAACAACCTAAATGTCCATCGACAGATGAATGGATAAAGAAGATGTGGCACATATATACAGTGGAATATTACTCAGCCGTAAAAAAGAATGAAATAATGCCATTTGCAGCCATATGGATGGACCTAGAGAC
The DNA here is from genome assembly GCF_949987535.1 of Balaenoptera acutorostrata. NCBI lineage: Eukaryota > Metazoa > Chordata > Mammalia > Artiodactyla > Balaenopteridae > Balaenoptera > Balaenoptera acutorostrata. The sequence continues at coordinate 7,981,278 of NC_080077.1, forward strand.
TATCATACTAAGAGAAGTAAGTCAGACAGAGAAATATCATATGATATCACTTATATGTGGAATCAAAAAAATTATACAAATGAATTTATTTACAAAACAGAAACAGATTCACAGACTTAGAACACAAATTTAGGGTTACCAAAGGGGAAAGGGGTGGGGGGGGATAAATTAGGAGGTTGGGAGTAACATATACACACTACTATATATAAAATAGATAACCAACAAGGACCTGCTGTAGAGCACAGGGAACTCAACTCAATACTCTGTAATAACCTATATGGGAAAAGAATCTGAAAAAGAATAGATATATGTATATGTATAACTAAATCACTTTGCTGTACACCAGAAACTAACACAACATTGTAAATCAACTATACTCCAATATAAACTAAAATTTTTTTAAAAGAATGGAATCATTAAGGAAAACATCAAGAAGTTTGTAAACTCCTAAATGTAAAGAAATTAATAAAATTTAAAGGTTAAAAAAAATAGTCTTTCGCTCTTCTACTAGGTTCTAGCATCAGGCTCTACCCCTGCTGCTCTGCAGCCATCGTGTGCATGTTTATTCTTTGTGGAAAATACACATAACAAAAGATTTACCATTTTAATCATGTTTAAGTGTACAGTTCAGTGGTACTAAGTACATTTACAGTCTTGTACAATCACTGCCACCATCCATCTCCAGAACTTTTTTATCTTGTAAAACTGAAACTATATCCAGTAAACAATGATCCCTCGTTGGCCCTGCTCCCCAGCCCCAAGCAACTACCACTTTACTTTCTGTCCCATGAATCTCATTACCCTAGTACCTCACATAAGTGGAATCCTTTTCTGTCTGGCTTATTTCATTTAGCATGATGTCTTCTGGGTCCATCCATGTTGTAGCATGTATCAGAATTTCACTCTTTTTTAAGGCTAAATAATATTCCATTGTATGGATATACCAAATTTGTTTTTCTGTTCATCTGTTGGTAAACATTTTGATTGTTTCCACTTTTTGGCTCTTGTGCATAATGCCGCTATGAACAGGGTAGACCGATACCTGTTCAAGTCCCTGCTTTCAATTATGCCCAAATTCAATTTGGGCACATACTTAGGAGAGTGACTGCTGGATGATATGGTAGTTCTGTGTTAACTTTCTGAGGACCCATCATGCTGTTTTCCATAGCTGCTGCACCACTTGCATTCTTACCAACAGTACATAAGGGCTCCGATTCTCCACATCCTTGCCAACTCTGGCTAGTTTCCATTTTTTTGATAACAGCCATCCTAATGGGTACGAAGTGGCTCATTATGGGTTTTAACATGAATTCAATGTGAAAACACCACATTTGTGTGGTGTTCTTTTTGGGATAATGCCTCAGTTATCACCCAGGAAGCTTCCAGTCAGCCAGCTCTTCTCTCCTTTTCCAGCCAGTTTGGTTTATTGGCTTTGGCAGCTTCAGCCTTTCTCAGAAGAGGGCTTGGACCCACTTAATAGGATGGCATTAAAGAAATGTTGTAAGATCAGAGAGGCAGAGAGAGACTGAGAAAGTGCTTTCATCTTCTTTGATGCCTAGAAGCATTAACGCTGCCAGGGCAGAGAGAGCCCTTCCCGACCTCATCTGGAGTAGCAGCGGTGGGGACGTCCAGGGCCCTGCAGTGACTGGCCATTGGTTATCAGTAGGCAAATTGGGAACCAAACTGAACATCCAACAATTGGACAAATTATGCTAAAACTGTAGAGTGTAATTTTATGCTGACGTTAAAATTATCCTTCTAAAGCATACTTAATGACACAGGAAAAGCATATGATTTAATGTAAGGTGCAAAAAGCTGAATACAAGACGTTAATGATGTTCAATATTTACAAATATGCCTTTAAAAATACTAAGAGGAAGTATATAAAAATGTTAGTAGTTATCTCTAGTATGGGTCACTTTTAAATCTCAATGTTTTTCTACTTCCCAGATCCTCTATAATAAGCATTTAATATCTTTAAATTATTAAAACAAAATTAACGTTATTAAGCAAACACAGTGGCTGCAGTAGACGCACTGAAGTACGTAGAACTGCCTGGAACTCTGCCAGGGAAAAGTAAAGGCATAGATAGTGGCTGAGAGGATGCAGCTATTCTTGTTACTGTTGCCATGGTTACCTGAGTCCTCACTCCCCTCTCCAGGCTGGTGTGGTGTGGACAAACAAGGGTGAAGAGAGTTCACATGAAATACAAGATCCCCTCAGCTCACTGCCATCCCATAACAGAGAGGACTCCAGAATTAGGGAAAGCGCAGTTAGCTCTCAAGACTTTCACTAATTAAGGACCCTCCTCTTTTCCCTCCAGAGTTGTTATCTAAATGGGCCAGAGAGGGCTCCTGTACATTGCCCTAAAATGGTCCCCATGTCATTTTCTTCTTCACAGCAGGCTAGGACTGTTAGCTCAGAGTCCACTGGCACCCAAACTCAATTTCTCACACATTCAGTTGTTTCAAATATAGTCCAAATAAATGTATTTTTAGCCATTTGGAGACTGCCTGCTTTACATACCACATGAAACTGCACTTAACACATCCACTAGTCACGGATAAGACAAACCCTGTAGCTCTAAAAGACCCCTTATTAGATTCTTCAGAGAAACAGAATCGATAGGAGAGATGGATAGATAGAAAGAGATATAGATATAGATATAGAGATACACACACACATATATATACATATAAATGATTTGTTATAAGGAATTGGCTCATGTGGTTCTGGAGGCTGAGACTTCCTTAGATTTGCAGTTGGCAACTGGATATCCAGGAGAGCTGATGGTGTTCAAGTCCAAGGCAAGGTCCCAGCCTGGAGACAGGCAGGCAGAGGGAGCACATTCTCCCTTACTCAGCCTTTTTTGTTCTATTCAGGTCTCCAGTGGGTTGAATGAGGCCCACCCATGTTGCGGAGGGCAATTTGCTTCACTCGGTCTATCAATTCAAATGTCAGTCTCATCCAGAAACACCCAGAATCAGGTTTAACCAAAAATCTGGGCACCTCATGGTCCAGTCAAGTTGATACATAAAATTAACCACCCTAGATCCCTGCTGCCCTTGGGAGCTCTCCAACCCACCCTGCTGCTGAGTGACATCACCTGGACACCCCGGGAGTTTCCCACCCTCTTCCCCAGTTTGGTGGTGGCCCAGTGCCCACTGTCCCTGGAGGGTCGCCTGCTGAGAGGGACTTCCCCATAGGCAACCCAATAATTCTTATTGTGCAACACTGCCACCTCGTGGTCCTGTCTCTTCCTTGATCAGCCTTGAAACTCTTGAATGACCGCCAAGAGTCGTGTCTCATGGAAGAACTTTTGTATGACCCTTCCTGCCCCCTTCAAACTCTTGGGAGGTGAGAGATAACCTTGAAATCCCCACGTTCTCTGCATCAAATTCTTCCCCACCCTCCTTGAATTTCTTGCCCCTAGCCCAAAGAATTCTAGAGGGTGTGCTGGGAAAGAGAAGCAGGCAGGGTGAATGAAGTACCCTGCCCCTATCTTCTAAGCTTCTCTCAACTGAGTTTGCAAAGTCAGAACTGAAACTCAAACTACACTGAGACCTCTAGTGGTCCCCAGCACTGAAAAGGGTATGATACCCACCACCTGCCCTCAATGAACTTCAAAATAAGAACACTAAACTATAAAACTCCAAACTTACATGTGTGCTGAAATTAAAAATAATTTCTAGATTTTTCTGAATGCAAAAGGCTAAATAAGTTCATGGAAAATAAATATTGTGTTCAAAAAATGTTTTGTTTTTGATCCCTGACTTGTTGGTACACTTAGCCTATGGAGCAATCCTGTACTGCTGACACTCAGGCATGGTGTAACATATAGACTCTTTGAGCCAGGACCACATTACTGATGCTTAGCATAGTGTATGGCATGTAGAAGATGCTCAATAAATGTTTGAACTGATTTAAACAAATAAGGTGGAGAATTATAATAACAATTTTAAAGCCACATACTATGGAGGACTGTATTTTTCTTCCAGCTGACCTCAAGTCATTGAAATAATGTGATATGGAGAGTATTATACTATATTTATTGTTGTATCTTTATTAACAAGAGAAAATATGTAAAAAATCAAAAGGGAAAATATTCTTCTTGCACAATCCATGAAAAAATAGTTGATAAACTGAGAAACTGAACCTCATTAAAATTAAAAACTTCTGCTGTGTAAAAGACAATGTCAAGAGAATGAAAAGACAGGGCACTGACTAGGTAAAAAGTATTTGCAAAAGACACATCTGATCAAGAACTGTTATTTAAAATACACAAAGAACACTTAAAACTCAACAATAAGAAAACAAACAACCTGACATGAAAATAGCCAAAGACCTTAACAGATACTTCACCAAAAAAGATACGCAGATGGCATATAAGCATATGAAATGATGCTCTACATCACATGTCATCAGGGAAATACAAACTAAAACAACAGTGGGATACCACTACACACCTATTAGAATTGCCAGAATCCAGAAATCCGACAACACCAAATACTAGTGAGGATGTGGAGCTGCAGGAACTCTCATTCGTTGCTGATGGGAATGCAAAAAGTTACACTCACTGTGGAAGACAGTTTGGCAGTTTCTTACAAAACTGATCATACTAAACATACGATACGATCCAGCAACCATGCTCCTTGGTATTTACCCAAAGGAGTTGAAAATTTATGTCCACACAAAAAGCTGCACATGTGTGTTTACAGCGGTTTTATTCATAATTGCCAAAACTTGGAAGCAACAAGGTATCATTTAATAGGTGAATGGATAAATAAACTATGGTACATACAGACAATAGAATATTATTCTGAGCTAAAAAGAAATGAGCTTTCAAGCCATGAAAAGATATGGAGAAACCTTAAATACAAATTACTAAGTGTAAGAAGCCAATCTGAATAGGCTATATATTGTATGATTTCAACTATATAACATTCTGGAAAAGGCAAAACTATAGAGGCAGTAAAAAAAAAAAATCAGTGGTTGCCAGGCGTTTGGGGGAGAGATGAATAGGCAGAGCACAGAGGATTTTTAAGGCAGTGAAACTACTCTGTATGATACTATGATGATGGACGCATATCATCATGCTTTCATTCAAATCTATAGCATATACAACATAAGAACTGAACTGTAATGTGTCAATGTAGGTCCGTCAGTGGTACCCAATATACCCTCTGGTGGAGGTTGTTGATAATGGAGGAGGCTGTGCATGTGAGGGGGCGGGGCTTATAAGAAATCTCTGTATCTTCCTGTCAATTTTGTTGTGAAGCTAAAACGACTCTAAAAAAAAAGTCTTAAAAACTTTTCCTTCTTAACCAGAGTCAATATTTTCTAAATTTAAATAGAGAGATTTTTTTAAAACTCAGATCTCTATTTGGTAGAAGGAGGTTGCACAATTATATAACCCTTTCTGTTGCCAAAATCCAATGTAAATTAACTATAAGTTCGGAACTGTACATTAAGAATATCTTAAACAATTTTTTGGATCACTGAAAGAAAAGATGGAAGGCAAGTGACTTCTGACCTTTCATTTGTCTTATTATTGGGTAATTAATAAATATATTTAGAAATGTCCTGTCCTTCACAAAAATATTATGCTAGAGGAATAGCTAATGTTCCTCATAAAAAGAGATGACAGACAGAACTTGTAAAATGCTATTTATAGCATTTTAAGCAGAAAACTAAATGATAATGTATTTGGCTTATTAAGCTCTGCCTATCTTTAAAAGCCAACAAAACTCCAAACCCCTGAGTTCTTAAATGTCAGAGCCCTGTGATCAAGTCTTGATATCTACACTCTGTCAGAGGCTATTATCTGCAGAAATATACCTGCTTCTGCTAAATATATTACTCCCTAAAACACTGGGAGGTTGAGATTTTCTCTTTGTTGGGAGGTATCAAACACTAAAATAAGCTCCTATTTGGAACTCCTGGAGGGGTGGCACCCTAGCAGGGGAGTGCAAACCAGAAACAGACAAAGCCTTCCAAAACTGCAGGTCAGCCTCAGATCAGCTCAGCTCATGACTGGATTGAGGTCCTCAAACTCCACTCTCTCTACTTCACCACAGTTTGCCGTGAACCTTCTCTGGTGGAAGATAACATCACCCAGAACTTCTACACTGTTCTTCAACTAGGATCTATGGACCCCCCAGATCATTTGGGCTACAATTCAGTATCACTGGTTTCTTTGTAATCTTATGCATTTTATTTTCTGCATTTAAAAATATTCTTCTAAGAAGGAGTCTGTGGGCTTCACTCGACTGACAAAGAGATCCTGACATATAGTTCTCATATACAACGTCCAGAATTCAACCAAAAATTACCAGGCATACCAAACATTAGGACCAAGAGTAAAAGTCTATCGCCTTTCTATACAGTAGCAACAGTTAGGAAGCAAAATTAAAACAAAACCCTCACCATTTACAACAGCAGTAAAAACTATAGAAATAAATCTGATAAAATATGTGCAAGATCATCACTCAGAAAATTATGAAACATTTGTTGAAAGTTACTATAGACTTATAAATAGACAAATATTTTATATTCACATGTAAAAAATATTTCGTTAACATAAGGGCATAATTCTCCACCTAAACTGATCTATATACTCTACACAGTTCCAAACAAAATCGCAACAGGATTTTTATGCAACCTGAAAAGATACTCTAAAATGTATGTGGAATATCAAAATTTTTAAATAGTTCTCCAGAAGACCCTGAGACAGGGGTACATAGGAAAGTAATTTATTAGGAAGTGTTCCTGGGAAACTTTGGTAGTGAAATGGACCTTGTCAAGGAATCCAAGGGATACATTGGCAGCATTTGCTACATTACTCCTAAAAAAATAAATCGGGTGAGGAAATTTCCCTACCGGATATCAAGACTTAGCTAAAGCTATAGTAATTAAGGCAGTATGGTCTTGCCAGAGAGATTTTTAAAAATTTGACCAGTGGAAGAGATGCACAGTGCCGGCAGGGCCATGCTCCCTCTGAAGGCTCGAGAGAGGAATCCTTCTTTGTCTCCAACTGGTGGTTGCTGGCCATTTTTGGCATTCCTTGGCTTGTAGATGCATCTCCAATTTCCTCTTCTGTTTTCACATGGCTGCCCTCCCTCTGAGTCTGTCTTAACACGGCACTCTTATTAGCGCATGCGTCATTGGATTCAAGGCTTACCCTCATCGAGAATGACCCCATCATAAATTAATTAATTCCATATACAAAGACTCTATTCCCAAGTAAGGTTACATTCTGAGGTTCCGAGTAGACGTGATTTTTTTGGTCTGTTTGTCTGTTTTTCTTTCGTATTTATTTATTTATTTTTAATGAATTTCGTTTTTCTTTTTTTTGGAGTGGACGTGAATTTTGGGGGCGGAGGGGACACTATTCACTTCAGTCCAGCATAAATGGCTAATAACCATAAAAAGACGCTCAACTCTTTTGGACTCTGGTAAGTGCAAATTAAGTCTACAACAATATGCTGTTTTATACCCTCTAGACTGGCAAACGCTGAGACGTGTACAGAGGATCAGGCAGATCCTCTGCACCCACTGAGTGGGTCAGCTGGACCTGTGTACTGTGGGGGAGTGCGAACCGGTTCACACCCTCTGACCTGCTGCATTTCAGAAAACACTCTGCTCTGGTATCATAAATCTGACCCAGAAATGTCACTTCCAAGTATGTGCCCAAGAGAAACTCTTGCACAAGTGTACAAAGAGACATGTATAGAAAAGCTCCCAAACAGAACCATTTCCAGTTTAAAAACAAACAAAAAAAATGGAAACAGTTCACTGACAGGAGAATAAATAAACTGTGGTATTTCAGCAGTCAAAGTAAATGAACTAAACCACACACAACAGCACAGGTGAACTCCTCAACATAACGTTAGGTGGAAAAAGAATTTTTCAGAAAACTACATAGAATATGATGCTATTTTTATAAAACACACACACAAAAAAGGGTATGTTATGTAGCATGTGTGACAAAATTGAAAGACAGTGATAATGAGAAAATGCAGGGCAGCCGTTGATGTAGGTGTGAGTAGATTAAACACAGATATCACGGCTGCCTTGAAGGAATTTCCAAAAGCAGAATCTGAGCCTGGCACACAGAAGGGGAAAGAGGAAATTCATTTATTCATTATTAGTTTTTCACATGAAAGTTTTTTTCATTCATTCACTCAACAGTTAATTGAGAGACGAAAGCTGTCAGAGATGAGGTCTCTCTGGAGGCTTGAGGCTAAAAGGGTGGGTCATAGATCCACTGCCCTGGATCATTCTGGAAAAGGAAGGGGCTCCAAAAATGGGGAGGGGGATAGGGTACATAAAGGGTTTAAAATTTATTTTAAAACATTTAAGCTCCTTGATGAAAGAAGGTATAGATTCCTGCTAATCATGACACAATTCATGCTTTATTCATAAGTTTGTGTACTGTTCATTCTTATCTTTCTCAAACTCATTTCAGCCTTCTTAGTTCATTTATCAAGTGTTTTGTCACGTCTTTAGCCTTATGTTGTATTGACTAATTTCTTTCCGATTCTTCTCAAGATGCTTTAGAGCCCTTCGTGTTTCCAGCCCCGTCTGTCTTACATTCTCATTCTGTACCCTTCAACTTGCCAGGTTCCGCACTGGAACGTCTAAAAGGCACAGGTCCACAGGATCCGTTCTCAGGAGGAACCACCACAAGGTAACAATGGCCCACGAAGAAGGAATTTGCAGACACTTCCTAGAGGCAGCCCTAATTCTCCACTCCCTGGGTTATTCTGGTCTGCTTGGTGGGCAATGGCAGCCCAGTGTCCTGCAGAACCTTCCTTTAAAACCTGAGATGAGAATCTTGGAGCAGCCCCAGTTCTGTTTTTTCCGTAGAGTTTAACAGTTATATCAGCAAACCGCAGCAGCTGGGCTAGGGGAGGAAGACAGGGGAACAGCTGAGGAGCCAGAACATCAAGACTTTGTTTTCCTAACAGCTAAACTCTGCACCGCTTGTCTCTGCGAAAGATATTAAGCTTGAAGGAACATCTTCATCTTTCCCCAGTGATTCTTCATGTCATCTACATGACATAGATTTCTCAACTTCCTTTTCAGAATCCACAGTGGAAGTGATCTTTGGTCAACATGGGAGAGATTCTAATATAGGAGCAAGATGAAGAGCAGAAGTTCTGGAGTCAGACCATCACAGCTTGGATTCTTTATCTACCGTTAACTAGTGTGAGGACGTTGGTCTGAAAAGTAGAGATAATAATAGTATGTCCTTATAAGGTTGTATTAAGTGAGATACACAACTGGAGCCCTAAGAAAAGTGCCTGGCAAACAGTAGATAGCGATTTGAGTTGGTAGTATTAGTTTCTACTTCTCACAAGGTAGGTATCATTCTTTATGCAAATGAAGTCTCATAACAATGGCCAATTGGTCTTACTTGTGAACTCATGTGCACTCCAGAAAAGAATATTGCTCTAAATTCCACTCTTGGGCATACATCCGGATAAAACTATAATTCAAAAAGACACATGTACCCCTATGTTCATAACAGCACTGTTCACAATAGCCAAGACATGGAAACAACCTAAATGTCCATCAACAGATGAATGGATAAAGAAGATGCAGTACATGCATACAATAGACTACTACTCAACCATAAAAAAATGAAATAATGTCATTTGCAGCAATATGTATGGACCTAGAGATGATCATACCACGTGAAGTAAGTCAGAAAGAGAAAGACAAATACCATATAATATCACTTACATGTGGAATCTAAAATATGACACAAATGAACTTATCTCTGAAACAAAAGCAGACTCACAGACATAGAGAACAGACCTGTGTTTGCTAAGGGATGGGGGAAGGGGAGGGTTGGATTGGGAGTCTGGGATTAGCAGATGCAAACTATTATACATAGAATGGGTAAACAACACATATAACACAGAGAACTACATTCAATATCCTGTAATAAACCGTAGTGGAAAAGAATATGAAAAAGAATATATATGTATAACTGAATCACTTTGCTGTACAGCAGAAATGAACACATCATTGTAAATCAACTATACTTCAGTAAAGTGAATTTTTAAAAAAGAATATTGCTCTCAAAGATGTGAGAAATTCACTGTACAAAATCAACTATCCCCCTTTTGTTTAAAACACAAGTCCCAAACATACCCAAACTTAAAGCTGCCCAAGGTTCTTGAAACGATAAGGAAGTTTGTCCCTTAGTTTCTTATGAAAAATCATGGAATCAAAAAAAAGCTCTCACAGCTGGTCATTATATAATTTTTTACTATCATCCACTCCTTCACATGTAGATCGTGCTAAAACTGTACCATAGGATGCACCATTTAGGTGTGTAGATTGAAGCTTGACAGAATGTAAATTGAATGAAAAATAACTTTTCAGAGGCTAATTACCAAAATGATGAATATTTGCTACCCTGTGATTTTCTTCTTAGGGTTTCCTATTTCGTTGCTTCTCTCTAAACCCAGAAAAGGATTCCAGGGCAAGAAAAAAGAAGAGAAAAGGCATCCCCAAGATGTCCTAGAGTCGGAGCTGATGCAATAACTGGAGATGCTTTGATTGGAGAGGGAGGTGGGAGCACTTAGAAATGGGGGAGGGACATGTGTGGGCAGGAAAGGCGTGGAACAGGCATTTGCCGTTTCGGAGGGTCCCATGATGTGGAGCATCTGTGGACTGTAGAGGCCCAAGTGTCATGAGGGCAGGTACCCCCTCCACCTGCCCCGTGGTAGCCAGGTCCTGAGTGTGTAAACTCGCCCAGGACTCTGCCCACATGTGATGAGGGTGTAACCGTGTGGCGGGTGGAGGCGGCAGGCAGCGAAGCCCGGCCTCCGCGGGGGTGTCCATGTGATGGATGAGGCCAGTGTCAACGGCAGCAGCCTGGCCAACTCATCAGGACATCCAACCCTGATGCCGCCACTCAGCCTCCTCGACAGAAACCCAAGAACTTTCCGATCTTTAGGTCGCTGATGCCTGCTTTCCTGCACCCAGCATAACACGGCACCGCACAACAGGACACAAAAGCATGACTTTACAGTTAAGAACAACTCCCTAGCTGGAGAAAGGAGAAGTAGGGATGATCCAAGCCCACAGAGCCTCGGAGCAGTGCTTCCCAACAATCCATGGCCACGGACGTTATCCTTTTGTTTTTATTAACAATCCATTGCAGACTCTTTCTTTTGCAAAATATAACAAAAATAAACGACTTGAAAAATGAAGTGAAAAACGAAGTCTTGTAAAATACAAGTCCAATATCTTAATTATTAGATTCAACAGACGTGAAACTCTTCTGTCCAAAGACTATAAATTATCTCAGCGCTTCCTCTTGGTGTGGTCTCCCTGTGGACCAGGAACCCTGCCAGGAGCCACTTGGGCCTGGAGGGAGGACTCCTTCTCTGAGGAGTCCCCTGGTCTCATCCCAGGCTGTGGATCGAGGCGGGAGCTGGGACCTCTCTGGGGACATCTCCTGAGAAACCCTAACTTGCAGAGTTAGTCTGTCATCCAGCAGATACCGCTCAACTCCTAAGACAAAGGTGTCCTGCCTCGTCCTCCCGACGCTCCCTCACTGAACTCAGACCAGCTTTGATGAGCACCCCCGGTCATTCAGGGGCCTCTCTGTAACCCGAGAGAGAGGGCACAGGTTCACCCCATCTCCCAGGCCACTTGCGCAGCGTTATCATTTCATTCTGTTCTCCTCGGTGCCGTCATCTGTGCCGGGAACGCCCGGGGACCCAGGGGTTCTCTCCGACGTCTGTAGCCTCAGCGATGCTGGGCGCTCACTGGCATCGTCTTCTCTCATCTCAGTTCATCAGACTTTAAGTAAGGAAAATGATAGAAAGTGGGGAATAAGTTCTGTGAGGAAAAGCCAAAGCGAGCAGGAATGAGCTAAGAGTGATGATTAACACCCGCAGGTCCCTGGGGAGAGGGCGCTGCACCCCTTCCCCACGGACGGGCCCAGAGAACACGGCTGGATGGGGAGGACTGAGCCGGGCCACCCACCTGATGGACACACTCCATCCATGTGAAACTAACGCTCCTCTTCCTACTTCATGTGTCTAACCGAACGCCCTTCAAACCTGACACTGAAAATATCCTTGTTCTTGTCTATAGAGATAAAAGGCAGGAGTTGGGTGTTAAGCCCTCCAAAAACACAATCTGAGCTGTCGTGCCCTCACTGGGTTAGTGAGTCCCTGACTCAGATGCAGGGTGGGGAAGGGCCCCTCGACCCCTCCGGCCCCATCGATTTCCTCTCTCCTTGGAAGAAGGAAGGTAGGAAGACACGGGAGCCCACTTCGATTTCCCATAAACATTTGTGCACACTCAAATAGTAATGAGGCTGAAGGATTTTTTTTTTTAATTTATTTATTTATTTATTTATGGCTGTTTTGGGTCTTTGTTGCTGCGTGCGGGCTTTCTCTAGTTGTGGCCAGCGGGGGCTACTCTTTGTTGCGGTGCGCGGGTTTCTCATTGTGGTGGCTTGTCTTGTTGCGGAGCACAGGCTCTAAGCACGTGGGCTTCAGTAGTTGTGGCACATGGGCTCAGTAGTTGTGGCTCGTGGGCTCTAGAGCACAGGCTCAGTAGTTGTGGCGCACGGGCTTAGTTGCTCCGCAGCTTGTGGGATCTTCCTGGACCAGGGCTTGAACCCATGTCCCCTGCATTGGCAGGCAGATTCTTAACCACTGTGCCACCAGGGAAGCCCAGGCTGAAGGATTTTTAATGATGGTTCATTGTGCTGTTATTTTGTTTTTGCTTTAAGGAATATTTTTAGCTTTCTGTGTTTGACTAAGAGCAAATCATTATAAAGGGTACATTTTGATCAAAAGCATACATCAATAAATCAGTGTGATCGTGACCTTTGCATAAATAACATCCTGTAATATTTATCCCACAACTCGGGACAAGGCTTATGTTCCTAGATTAAGATGGTGATGGTACAAAGCTTACAAGTGCTAATCAACCCAATATTAGAAATGTTCTGGTTTTTTAATTTGTTAGCAATTAGAGTTTATTCATGCTGTACCCAAGAGGCATATGCGAGATTTTTATCCTCCTAAAACCCCAACAAGAATTCTGATGCATGAATATTTCATTCCTGGTTTCTGAAAAACTCCAATAAGTCCCTCTGAATCCAGAGAATGTAGTTTGGTATGACTGAGTAAAATGGTCTCTGAGCATAGCATTGGAATTCTATTTACAACCAAGAATATTTCTACCATAGAAAATTTCTCCTTTGTTTTCTAGTGTCACCTTATGATTTTCCAAAAATGAAATTTCTCAGCTTTACACCAGCCTCATCCATCAGGTTTGAGTCAGGATGTCTGCTGGTCCTTTTGCAAAGTCCAATCTCCAGGAAGCAATGAAGATTTGCCACCAGCGAGGTCAGGAGTCCAAATGGATGTGCTGCTGCCACACTGAAGGCCATTCCAGAAGAGAGAGTCCCAAAATACTCTAGGCCAGGGTGGCAAAGTACAGCTGACGCCAGAGCTGGCCACCACTTGCTTTCCTACAAACTAAGAGTAATTTTTGACATTTTTTTAATGGTTGAAGGAAAAAAGTTTTTATGACACGTATAATTACATGAGATTTAAGTTTTAGTATCTGTAAAGAAAGTTTTATTGGCACGCCGCTGTGCTCATTCATTTACTATTGTTTCCAGCTGCTTTCATACAAGAAATGGCAGAGTTGAGTCATCGCAACACAAACAGCAAGGCCCACAAAGCCCTAAAAGCTCCCTCTGTGGCCTCTGCAGGGGCTTCGCTGAGGCTGAGTGGGGCTGCTTCAGAGGAGACGCCACTCGTTTCAAAAAACCGATTCTGAGCCGTATTGTTAATTAGCCTCCTGTCTCTGCGCTGTCCCTGGAGACAGTGCCAGGGCCACGCCCCTCGGGGTGACAGAGGAAGTCTGTCTTCATTCTTTGTCATCAGCACCATGGGCTTGGTTCTCATCACAGGGCCAGATACCATCGAGCGAGCTGAGAATCACACCTACTGCCTCAAAAGTGTGAGCACAGATTGTTTTTATTTCCCTAAATATACATCACGTGAAATTTACCACGTTAACGATTTTTAAGTGTACATTTTAGTGGCATGAAATATATTCACATTGTCGTGCACTCATCCCCACCGTCACCAGAACTTTTTCATCTTCCCAGACTAAAGCTCTGTCCCCACTAAACAATAGCTCCCTGTCCCCCTCCCCCAGCCCCTGGCACCCACCCCTCCACTTTCTGTCTCTGGGAATTTGATTCCTCTAGGCGCCTCTCATACGCGGGATTGTATGGTATTTGTGCTTCTGTGATTGGTCCATCACTTAGCGTGATGTCTTCAAGGAACAGCTAACTTTTGGAGGCTGCTCCCCAGTTTACACAGAGTTTCACACACATTATCTCTCTTACTTGGCACAATTACTTTGTGAGGCAGGTTATTTTTACCCCATTAGAGCAGATGCTGTCAGGCAGCTACAGGGCCACCTGAGGTCACCTGCAAGCAGTGTGCTCACCTCAGGCCACACTGCACCTGGCACAGGGCAGGCCCAGAAGAGCTGGATGTTGTCACTCTGAAAGTGACCCTCGCCTATGAGGGGCAGGAGGTGGCGGCTCGGCACCACCTTCACCCCCAAGGAGGGCAGTTCTGAGGTGAGTTACCTGTGTTCCCTCAGAGTGTCCCCACTGTCCTGGGCCCCTATACTCACTGAGTCATCCTATTTTGACCTCCTTGCTTCTGTCTGGATTCCTCACTCCCTCTCGTGCTCCCTGGGATGAGCTTCTACATATTTAGATTATAGGCACAAAATCCTTGCCTCAGGCTCTGCTTTGGGGGGAATTCCAACTAAATCATTGAGTATAGATAACGGAGTCAGAGAGGTTAATGTGTTGACTCTTGCACAGTTAGGAAATAGAGAGTCAGGCTTTAGTCCTGGTCTCCTCACCACAAGTGCAGTGTCCCCTACTTGTAAGACAAGGTCTCTGCCTCAAGTATTTAGTCTGATGTTGACATAGAGATTAGAAAGGCAGTGTTTGCCTGGAACTCTCTTGCCTACAGGGAGTGCCCTGGGGAACGAATGACCTCAACTGGGGCTCCTTGAAGAGAATCTAACCTCAGTTAGACTGCCTTGTAAAAATGTTGTACTCAGGGAAATGGTCCTATTTTCAGCAGGATATACCTGATCTGTCAAGATTGATTATTGTGAATAAATTTGGAATGTATAGACCAATAAGGACCTACTGTATAGCACAGGGAACTCTGCTTGATATTCTGTAATAACCTAAATGGGAAAAAAATTTGAAAAAGAATAGATACATGTATATATATAATATGAATCACTTTGCTGTACACCTGAAACTAATACAATATTATTATTCACCTATACTCCAATATAAAATAAAAATTTTTTTTTTAATTTGGAATATACAGGTTTATGGGGCAGAGAAGGGGAAGTGGTCACATACACATTTTCTATCTGTGTAAGTAACAGAGTATAAAGCAGAGGGGCCCCAAACCTAAATGTCTTCCTGCAAGAACCATATGTCTGTCTTCATCACTCAAAACTCATCAGTCAGTTGGAAACTAAAATATGTTCTGGTGTAGGAAAAGGTGATGTTTGGAGAACTGCATCTCAGTTTTGGGCTCCTCCAGGACAGAATGTTTCATTGGTGCCTGCCCTTGCCTGTATTACTTGAATCATCAGTTTTCTGTTGGGTAAGATCTATAATTCACATTGAATCTGCTTTGACAATTTAAACCTTTGTGTTACATGCATATGTACACCTTTTAAAATAATAATTAGTGAAGAGGATCTCTGTATCCAAGAATGACTAGTTTTAAAAACGTTCTTTAAAAAGTTTCTTAAAAAGGAAACTTGTTAAAATGAAGACCAAAATCTCACAGTAAATCCTGAAAAAAAGAAAAAGCCGAGTACATTATTTTGAAAAGTAAAATTAAAATTATGAAAAAAATTTTTATTTTGTTTTTTATCAAAACTTATTGTAATGTTGTACATTACTAAAACTAATACAATGTTTTAGGTCAATTATATCTCAATAAAACAGGGGGAATATCTGTAATATCAACCACATGTTGATTTGGGGTCTTTTGGAAAAGCTCATTCTCAGGAGCTTTTTCCCTCAGAACACAGTTGCCATGTTGTAAGAAACTCTAGCCACATCAAGAGACCACGTGTGGGAGCTCTGGACGGCCTCTTCAGCTGAGCCCACAGCGGCCCGCCCATCAACCATGTGAGTGCGCCATCTTGGATTCCTTCCCAGTCCAGCCTTCAGACCCTTGCAGCCTCAGCCAACATCTGACAGCAGCTACAAGAGACCCCAAATGAGAAGCACCCAGCTGAGCTCAATGATCCCACAGAACCTTGAGAAATGACAGTATCTTCTTGTTGTCAGCTGCAAAAAAGAGCTAATGATACAATACCATGATATGATGTCCTTTACTTCATGGTTATTTTTGCTGAGTGTTGAGAAATGGCTAATTTTTGCAAAAATACCTGAGGACTTCATCAGTTTTCCCAAGACCCTTCCTTAAATGTTTCACATTAAAACCCTTCTTTTGGGAAGCTCTCATCTCATCACTATCCTTATTTATTTTCCTCTGATTCAACTGCTATGAGGTCTAACTCTGCTCCCTGCTCTCTTGTCAATAGTTGGCAGTGTTATTACCTCTACTTCTCTTACCAGCTCCACAGAACCCCAAATACCTTGCAGGATCGCCAATTTAACTTTGCAGTCAGTTTGCATGGTGTTTGCATTGACTGTCAACTGTCATGAGACTGATTCACAAAAATGTTGGTGAGGCAGGGGGAGAGAGACCCGCATTCCAAGCAGAGAGGGAGGCTTGGTGGCAACCAGTTTTATAAATGACACATTTGGTTATCAGTGTTTTCCTGTTTTGAGGATTTTTACTCTCAACACGACTTTGTAATGTTAGGGAGTCAAATGTGAAATAAAAAGAAAAGAAGCTTCCTGTATGTGTTATCAAGAGATCAGGTACGGGCTTCCCTGGTGGCGCAGTGGTTGAGAATCTGCCTGCCAATGCAGGGGACACGGGTTCGAGCCCTGGTCTGGGAAGATCCCACATGCCACAGAGCAACTGGGCCCGTGAGCCACAATTACTGAGCCTGCGCGTCTGGAGCCTGTGCTCCGCAACAAGAGAGGCCGCGATAGTGAGAGGCCCGCGCACCGCGATGAAGAGTGGCCCCCGCTTGCCACAACTAGAGAAAGCCCTCGCACAGAAACGAAGACCCAACACAGCCAAAAAAAAAAAAAAAAAGTAGGGGCTGAGCCTAATCTATATTAAAAAAAAAAAAAAAGAGATCAGGTACGTTACGGCTCCTCCCCCTGCTTTCTGCAGCCCTGCAGAAAGGTGTGTGGGTTCACCTCAGCCAGGAGCTTGGTGAGCGCCCCCAGAGTGAGACGGGGAGAAACCTGTGTGCAGAGAGATGCGGCTGGATCAGAAGGTGTGATGTTGGTAAGACGTGGAAGGCTTCTGTTCTTGGTGAAGGGAAGCAAGGCATCAGCTGAGAGTGAGGGCAGGAAGAAGACACAGGAAGAAAGACTAGGAAAGAGAAGGTGTGAAATGGTCACCCAGGAAGTCAGGTTCCAGGCAGGCGCAGCCAAGTGGCTGATGCCGGAGCTGGATGTGGATGAATAAGTGGAGTTTGCCAGATTAAATAGTGCGGGAGGGCCATCTCAGCAAAGGGAATAGCATCGCTTGGGTGACAGGGTGACTAGGGTGTCACCCTGAGAGGGGAATACAGGAGGAATGGTGGGGACGGCACAGGCTGCATTTGAGGTGTCGCAGGGCATCAAGTTCAAGTGTCCTTTAGTGGCTGAATGAATGTACAGGACTAGAGCCCAGTGAAGAGTCTTGTCAGTCAGTGCTGAGTTGAGGGTCATGACTACGTGAGCGATTGTGGATCAGGCCCCAGGGAGATCGTGCAGAGGGGGAAGGGCAGAGGCCCAGGTACTGAATCCCGGGCAACACAGACACATTTAAGGGAGGAGCAGGATAAACAGCAAGGACCTACTGTACAGCACAGGGAACTCTATCCAATGTCCTGTAATAAACCATAATGGAGAAGAATATGAAAAAGAATACATATATGTATGTGTGTATAACTGAATCTCTTTGCTGTACAACAGAAACTAACACAACATTGTAAATCAACTCGACTCCAATACAAAATAAATAAATAAAGGAGGAGCAGAGGAAGAGCAATGACAGAGGTGCGATGACTCGGAATGGGAAAGATTGGATTAAAATGAGAGCTGGAAAGGAGAGTGACTAACTAGAATCCGAGAAAAGAGAGATTCGCAGGAAGAGGATGGTCAGCGTGTCAGATGCCACACACGGTATGAGTAGAAGAGAACCCACCAGCTGAGCAACGTGGAAGGCACTCAGTTCCTCGCTGGGCCAATTACAATGTGGTGGGAAGGTCCGGAGTCAGCCTGCCGGGGGTGGAGGGGGTTGGTAAGGAGAAAGCACAGAGCATGAGCGTGCAAGGGCCTTTCCAGAAGGTTGTCTGTGAAGGGAAGGAGAGATGGCAGAGGAGCTGAACAGGAGTGTGGAGAACGGCTTTCCTGTTTGAACTATTGGTTTGTGTGAAGATGCAAGCGATGGAGCCCACGTGTTTGCGGGAGAAAAGGAGCCCAGAGAGGGGAGCAGTGGATTCCAGCTGCGCTTCCAGGGACCTGACCTTCTAGGTGCACAGACAAGGGAGCTGACCCTCTAGGTGCACAAACAAGGGAGCTGACCCTCTAGGTGCACAGACAAGGGAGCTGACCTTCTAGAGGCACAGACAAGGGAGCTGACCTTCTAGAGGCACAGACGAGCCAATCGACGTGTGACACAGTGATGATCATGAGTGCTGAGGAGAACCGGGGAGGAGAAGCGAGGGGGCAGGGGCTGTTGTCGGGTGGCAGAGAGCCCCCTGCTGAGGTGACATCTGACCAGAGCCTGAGGGAAGAGGGGGAGAGAGACCTGTGGGGAAGCATCCCAGGTAGAAGGAACATTGAAGCGGAAAGCCCAGGAATAGGAGTGCACTTGGCATTTCCAAAGGATCTCGAGGAGGTAGGAGGGGCGGGAGAAGTGAGCCACGCGAGCCCGGGAGAGTCAGACGGGGACCAGGTCACAGAGAACCTTGTGGACCACTTCAAAAACTTGGTTTTTCACTTAAAAAAAAAAAAACCCACTTTGGGACTTCCCTGGTGGTCCAGTGGTTGGGACTCTGTGCTTCCACTGCAGGGGACGTGGGTTCAATCCCTGATCAGGGAGCTAAGACCCCATATGTCACGCTGTGCAGCCAAAGGAAAAGAAAACCACTTTGGTTGTTAATATAAGCGTAGGATTATTGTCTGGGAGGCTGCTGGACAGGAAAATTTGGAAGAGAAGAAAAATCTTCATAGTGGAGACGAAGAGGAAAGGAATGGTGAAGATTGGGGTCCTCCTAGATGGAGGGGGATCTGAGAGTCATTGCCTAATGGTTTGACTCTTGTTTTTTTCAGTCATCTATGACTGAAGGTAGTGAAGAGAGAGTGACAGTGAGGGGAAAGGTTCCAGACAGAGAGATTTCAGAGAGAGAGGGGGTTTGGAAGAGCTGCCCAGGTTATGGAGGAAAAGTTCGTGGGGCCCTGATGAGAGGCCAGCCTGCTAGGACCGCACCTTGCCTGGAGCCCTAATCAGACCACGGGGAGGGTTCTCTGCCCACTCAGCAGCCTGGGTGAGACGGAGAACGAGGGGGACACGGTGAGAGTGACTGGACCAGGGCCACCAGAGGTCTCCCAGACGGGGTGAGAGATGACGCAGAGGGGCTCACAGACAGGGCAGATGTCATGGCCAGAGACAAGTGGTCTCAGCGGTGTAGAAATTTCCTGGTTTCTAAGAGTATTTAAGTTCCTCTTTGAGACCAAGATCCCTTTGAGATGAGATGAGGTTGATCCCTTTTTCACTAACCCAGAGGCAGCGCGGCATCAGGGCAGACGATGGTGAACAGAGGAGAGTGATTCTGATCTCCATATTCTGTTCTTTCCCAGCGAAGATGCTCTGTTTTCAATCAAAAACAAGATCATCCTAAATGTCACTGCTCCACACCCATCTGGGCTCCTGAAAGCAAGCTGCCTTGTTTCTGAATCAGATGTCATCACCCACTGAAAAGCCTCCTGCCTCCAAGTTTGGCTGGGTGGGAAAGCCTTGCACATCGCTCCCAACGAGGCTGGCCCCATGGTTACAGGCGACCGTTTCCTGCAAAGGAAGAGGACGGAGCAGAAACAGGTAGTAACAGAGAACCATTTCATCACAGCTTCTCTGAACCTTCGGAGACCCACAGTTATATAAATATTAATGAGCTGATTTATGGGTGTGAACATTTTACTCCCCCAGAGCCACATGAAGCATTGCCATTTTCGTGGGGCGTCCAGAAGGGGCAGCAGGAAACCAAACACAGCAACGTAGTCTATAAGCTACGACGGATTTCCCAGCTAGAACCCGGGACATTGTGCCTGAAGGTACAGACACAAGTCACGGCAGGCAAGCAGCAGGGCACTGAGATGCCAATGAAATCCTGCAAAGATCCGTCTTGGGAGAAATGTCCGGGTTCCCTCCGAGATATGGCCACACTCTCCTCAGACCCTGCTGCTAAGCCTCCTTCCAAGAATGACAGAAGAATATGCTCAGGACCCTGCACCTGCCTGCAGGAGGGAACTTTGTGGCTATAAATACATCACCCACTTCATGGGGGCACGGCGGGGCAGGGGGAGTGGAGAGGTTCCAAAAGCACAATCACCCTCATGAACTCGTGAAGTAAGTTTCATTCATAAACATTTACATCCAGCAAAAGATTTCAAAACAGACTTTCTTTACATCAAGCATTCCCACAGAGGGAAGGGAAGCCGTGAGAAATTCCTCTACTGGTAGCCAAACGTTTTCCCTCACAACAGGAAATGATGCTCTAACACGTGATGGTTGGGGGGTTATAACATCTGCAGATGTTTTCTGTAGAAGTGTTGTCGCATGAAAAGTTCTCATGTAGCAAACAGAAAGAACATTCAACATTTAAAAACATGTAACAATGTTTGTACACCATAGAGTTGTGCATACACGTGTGTGTGTGTGTGTATGCATGTCTGTGTTTGTGTGTGTCTGTGCTTTACAGAACAGAAATGTGTATTTCTTCTTCTACTTAAAGGCATCAGAAAGACTGAGGTTTCTTAACATTGAGGTGTGCCAGATGCTTTGCATACCTCATGTTCTCGTTTCATCCTCACCACAAGCCCGGGAGGTATGGACTATTACTGTTACCATTTTATACTGAGGAAATGAGGTCCCTGGGGGTTAAACCTGAGGTCACACCAGCAGCAAAGGACAGAGTCAGCCTGACTCCTCCAAAACCCATGTTCTTCCCACTATATGGCTTCACCTTCTCAAGGTCCATCAAATACTTGTACCCTTTCCTGTACACATATGTAAACGTTCCTGCTGGAGTAATTTTTATAGTTCATGGGAAAATGCTGCCAGGAGAGCTGAAGAGGAACAGAAGGAGATTTTTGAAAGCTACAGAAAGGATAGAGTTCCAACACGTATTTAGGCATTTCCAGAAGGTACAGCGCAAGAGTACAGTCTCAGCATTAATTAGCATCTCATGCATATGGGGTAAGGTGTCCTTCTATATCGTATTTAGGAGATATTCAGTTGCATCCCAAGCACAAACTATAGCTCATCTGCGTCCTACTGTTTTTGTCCACAATTTCCTCCACCTGTCAGACGACAGTCTCAGTTTCAGTGGTGGTGGTGTGGTCTTCCGGGCGCCTGGGTTGCATCTCATCTTTGAAAGCTCTGGTCAGAACCACTTTTAAAGACTCCTTGAACCGCTTCTTCCTGCTGCTGCCCACGAAGAAGTAAATAAAAGGGTTGGCGCTGCTACTGATTGTAGAGAAGAGAAGAGAAATGTGGTGCAAGTTCCTGAACGTCGACCAATACTCATAATAGAGCAGGTAGAGGAGCCTCATGGGCATGGCGAAGATGAAGAATATGATGATGGTGACCGAGATGACAAGGTACAGCTTCGAGGAATGGGACGCCCATGCATTCTTCCGAATCTTCACTACCAAGATGGTGCTGGATGCCACCATAAGTGGAGTGAAGACCAGGAAGCTCAGAATGGCTATGAAGATGATCACCGCCCTGCAGTCACTTCGGGAGTGAGTCTGTCCTTCACTGTCAATGCACATGACGTATTCCATGGTGGTCACTAAGCAGGAAAGTGCCCACAGGAGGGCACAGACGAATGCTGACTGGTGCTTGGGGCGATGGCAGCGGTACCAGATGGGGTACAGGACGGACAGGCACCTCTCCACACTGATGGCTGTCAGCAGATACAGACCCGTGTTGTAGCCAAAGAGAAATGTCACCGACAATGTGACAATTGTGTAGTAATAGCCGGAAGAGAGCTCGTAATCTAAAGCATAGTCGACAGACAGAATAAAGATGCAAAAGAGTAAGGAGATGTCCGCAATAGACAAGTGGGTGATGTAGACGGTGAAGGGGTTTCTTCTCATCCGGAAGCAGAGGAACCAGAGGAGAATTCCATTCTCAACAAAGCCCAGTGGGGAGATGCTCATGATCACCCAGTGCACGATGGGAATTTCCCGACGCGGGTCTGCTACTGAGGTGTTCCCGCTGGTTGAGGCGTTCGAGGACTCCTCAGCAACAAATGATGTCCTGTTTGCCTCATCCATGAGGGGACCTCAGCCTGGGCTCTTCAGGTATTCTTCTGTAAATAAGTTTAAGAAAAAATCAAGGTTGATGAATTGCAGTAAAAGGGAGACTTCAGCTACGGATTATAACCTTCAAGTTATACAAAAAGTGTTTATTAGACTGTACAATTCTCTTTCCAACGAAGATAAAATTAGACATTTCACTGAGAGGGAACTGATTTAATAATCTTTTTTGATCCCCCCGATAGCCTTTGATTCTGTATTACTACTTGCTTGTGGTTCAGCACCAAAGGGGATCCGCCAAAACAAGAGGATCAAATTCCTGGTGTCCATATCTGGTCTGCCCGAGCTTTCTGAATGGTGTTTTGAAAACCATCTCATCTTCTGGGCCTTCATCTCCTGGTCTGAGAGACCAGGTTCATCACATTAAAATGGGATGACAAAATACATCTTTGGGCAATGCTGTTGTTGTCACTTTTTAATGCATAAAGTGCCATAAATGATGGGTGATTGAGAGGGTACCAGTATTTTCAAAAAAGTGTGAACAATTAGAAGGTATGTGTTTTATGTGGTTCAATAGGGTACCAATATTCAATATGGGAAAAGTATGTTCAATAGGGTACCAATATTTTCAAAAGTGTGAACAATTAGAAGGTATGTGTTTTACGTGGTCTCAATATCTGTGACGAAGCTGTGCACCTATTCAGACCAGGTATGCCCTGCAAACCATCCCTGGGGAACAGATGGTGCGTTTCAACAAGATGTATTCATATCCTCGTGCTCCATAGTCCAGACCATGTGGCAAAACACTACTGACAGATACCAAACAAAGCACTAACCCAAAACCAATAAAAATGCTAAATATTTGAGACTGCAAAGCAAAGATTATCAGCAACTTTCCCTCACACTTTAGGAATTGCTAAATAAACATATGCACGGCTCCCACCCTCTTCCTATTATATAACAAATATACTTAAGCCACTTCCACCACTGGGGAATGGAAAAGGGAGGTGCCCACAGAGGTCATCTCCTTTGTTCCAACTCATGACGTCCTTGGTTTTTTTTTTTTTTTTTTTTTGGTGGTGGTAAAACATTGTTCTTTGCTTTTGGTCCTTCCAAAACAGGGTCCTATATGTGCAAAATAATTAACCTCTAGAAAGTTAATTTGTAGATAGATGCCTTTTCTGAAAGCGCTCACGTGAGGCAGAACCGTACATAGACGTGATATTGTGTGAGCAGGTGGGCTGGTGAAAAGGCTAGTTTCCTCTCCGGTGTTTGATCCAGGAGCCCACAGAGGTCCCTGGCTGCATGGTCCTGAGACCCCTCTCCCCACTAACCCTTCCCTCAGCTGTTCTGATGACATCCTGGAAATTATTTTTACTGGAGCAGATTCTCCTTTTGTTTCATAATTAGATAAGATATAGACCCCAGTACCCTTAGGAGCCAAACACAAGGACCGAAATTCACAATTCCATGGCATGGCTGACCAAAGAGCTGCTGTACAGACCAGGCTTTATTTGAAGTTTGTAGGTAAGATAGCCATAGTCCCCAAGTTCATCCACCAAATATTTTTCAGTGCCAACTTCAGGCCAGGCACTGTTTCAGGCACTGGGCTACAGCCATGAATGAAACAGACAAAGCATCAACCTCTTGGAGTTTATATTCCAGTGGGGAGGCAGTCAATAACCAATAACTAATAACGACAGCAACAAACAAATAGATGTCAGATCGTAATAAGCACCACAGAGAAAAGTAAAGCACAGAGCACGGCGCAGACCAGAGTGTGGTTTTGGAGACAGTGAGACATGGTTGGATTCTGGATGCAATTTGAATTGCTAACAGGTGAGATATGAGTTATTGAAGGAAAAGGGAAGAGTTTGTAGCCACTTGCTGAATGGATAACGTGCAGGGGGAGCAGTTTGGGAGGGGCCATACGGAGCTTGGGAAGCTCATGCAACAGCCAAACAGAGCTGTCTCAGAGCATGTCGGGAGCTGGAGTGTGGGAGCAGAGGTAGGCTGTGTGCAAACAGGTGAAATGTTACTCAGCCATAAAAAGGAACGAAACGGTGCCATTTGCAGAGATGTGGATGGACCTAGAGACAGTCTTACAGAGTGAAGTAAGTCAGAAAGAGAAAAACAAATATCGTATAATATCGCTTATATGTGGAATCTAGAAAAATGGTACAGGTGACCTTATTTGCGAAGGAGAAATAGAGACACAGATGTAGAGAACAAAAGTATGGGTACCAAGGGGGGAGGGGGGTGGGATGAACTGGGAGATTGGGATTGACATGTATACACTACTATGTATAAAATAGATAACTAATGAGAACCTACTGTATAGCACAGGGAACTCGATGCTCTGTGGTGACCTAAATGGGAAGGAAATCCAAAAAAGAGGGGATATACATATAAGTATAGCTGATTCACTTTGCTGTACAGCAGAAACTAACACAACATTGTAAAGCAACTATACTCCAATAAAAATGTTACAAATAAATAAAGATCATCATGCACAGACACACACACACACAAACGAGGTGAAACGTAAAATCATGAGGCTAGATGAGATAATCTATGAAATATGGGTCATTAAAAAGGAGAAGAAGTCCAAGGACTGAGCCTTGGAGCATTTCAAAGTTTAGAGCTTGGGGGAATGAAGAGAAGGAAGCAAAAGTAACTGAGAAGCTAGGAGCATAATTTATTCATGGGAACAGGAGGGAAGGCAGAGTATGTGGTTTAAGATGCAGCCAGGTGGGTCGAGTGAAGAGGGAGTGTTACAAGTTGGAAGAAGTTCTCTTCTGAATGTGCAGTATCTCTTTTTTCAGCAAAGTCAGGAGCAAGGTCATCCGCTAAGAGTGAGGAGATGTTAAGGGTTTAAGGAGAGAGGGCAAGAAGTGAAGTAATTAGGTGAAAGAGGGAAAGGACTGGGTAAATATACAAAGAGCAAGATTTCCGGGCAAACCTTAGAGCTTGCCTGGATTAGTGCTCATGAATTTAAAGAGAGATGATTGGCATGATGTGTGCTTTTCTCCAGCTGGCTCAGCTGTCCAGGTGTGAGTGTGCAGAAAGAGGAGAGATGGATTTAACCAGGATTGGGGTACTACCAGGCTGGTGCAATGGAAAGTGGGGGACACATTATAGCACATAGAAAGTGGGGGACACACTACAGCACATAGACTACAGAATTCAATAGGGTTAGGAGAAAAGTGAGGCCAGGAGAGAGGTGACAGAGGGTGAACAGGAAATAGGAGCCCTTGACTGTAGATCCCAGCAGTGTCAGAGAACTAACTGCTGAAGTCCAAGTACTAAAGGTAGAGAACTGGAAAATAGGAGGTGGAGGTTGAACAGTCAGATGCTTGAAGCTGAGATTGCAGTGGTGTGGTTTGGGGGTTACTGGTATTGATAAATGTAGCACATGACCATGGGAATGAATGGCTGAGGGAGAGTGGAGGACAAGATCCTTTGAGGTGAGATCAGGACCTGGAGCCAGGGTGTTGGAAGAATTGTCTACATGGACATTGAAATCACTGGGAAATAGGCTAGAATACAGGAATATCATTAGAAAAAACTGGCTGTGAGCCAGGTGCTAAATCCTTAAGGAATTTGGAAGAGCGGCCCAGAGGTCTGTAGACAGTCACAGCAAGGAGGGTGGTAAGTAACATAGGTGGATGGTATGCACTTTAGAGCTGGGTGTTTTGTTGGTGGTGGTGGTGATGGTGTTTCTGGGGGAGAGAAGAAGCAAACAGAAAAACCTGAAACACAAAAATGGTAGAGGGTATGAAGGGTCTAGATCAGTGTTGTCCAACAGAAATGTAATGTGAGCCATGTGTGTAATTTAAGGTTTTCTGCGAGCCACACACAAAAACGTAAAAAGAAACATGTGAAATGAATTTTAATAGCATATTTTATTTAATCCAATGTGTTCAAAATATCATTTCAATGTGTAATCGATATAAAAAATATTAATGAGCTACTTTAGCTTCTTTTTTTCACAGTAAGCCTTCAAAATGCAGTGTGTATTTTATTCTCATAGAGCATCATGCTTCAGACCAGCAACACTTCACATGTGCACTGGCCACACATGGCCAGTGGCTACCATATTGGATGGCGCAGATCTAGGGCCATCACAAAACCAAAATAGCTTACATGAGGGAGTAAAATGTTTTCATCTTTTAATAACAAACCTAAATCAAAGAATAGAAATGTAAAATCAGGACCTAATAAGAATATTTAAGAAAAGGTACAAGAACATCTTTCTGACTCAGTTCACAGTCTGGAATCCCTCACAGACCACAGCATCATTCAGCTTTTAGTTTCTCATTATATGCAAGAGAGCTCTCGTGTGCTCCTCAAAAAAATCAGTCAGGAATTAATACACAGAAATCTCTTGCATTCTTATACACTAATGATGAAAAATCTGAAAGAGAAATTAAGGAAACACTCCCATTTACCACTGCAAGAAAAAGAATAAAATACCTAGGAATAAACCTACCTAAGGAGACAAAAGACCTGTATGCAGAAAACTATAAGACACTGATGAAAGAAATTAAAGACAATACAAACAGATGGAGAGATATACCATGTTCATGGATTGGAAGAATCAACATTGTGAAAATGATTATACTACCCAAAGCAATCTACAGATTCAACACAATCCCTATCAAACTACCAATGGCATTTTTCACAGAACTAGAACAAAAAATTTCACAATTTGTATGGAAACACAAAAGACCCCGAATAGCCAAAGCAATCTTGAGAAAGAAAAACGGAGCTGAAGGAATCAGGCTCCTGGACTTCAGACTATACTACAAAGCTACAGTAATCAAGACAGTATGGTACGGGCACAAAAACAGAAATATAGATCAATGGAACAGGATAGAAAGCCCAGAGATAAACCCATGTACATATGGTCACCTTATCTTTGATAAAGGAGGCAAGAGTATACAATGGAGAAAAGACAGCCTCTTCAATAAGTGGTGCTGGGAAAACTGGACAGCTACATGTAAAAACGAAATTAGAACACTCCCTAACACCATACACAAAAATAAACTCAAAATGGATTAAAGACCTAAATGTAAGGCCAGACACTATAAAACTCTTAGAGGAAAACATAGGCAGAACACTCCAACATCAATCACAGCAAGATCCTTTTTGACCCACCTCCTAGAGGAATGGAAATAAAAACAAAAATAAACAAATGGGACTTAATGAAACTTAAAAGCTTTTGCACAGCAAAGGAAACCATAAACAAGATGAAAAGGCAACCCCGGAATGGGGGAAAATATTTGCAAATGAAACAACTGACAAAGGATTAATTTCCAAAATATACAAGCAGTTCATGCAGCTCAATATCAAAAAAAACAAACAAGCCAATCCAAAAATGGGCAGAATACCTAAACAGACATTTCTCCAAAGAAGATATACAGATTGCCAAAAAACACATGAAAGAATGCTCAACATCACTAATCATTAGAGAAATGCAAATCAAAACTACAATGAGGTGTCACCTCACACCGGTCAGAATGGCCATCATCAAAGAATCTACAAACAATAAATGCTGGAGAGGGTGTGGAGAAAAGGGAACTCTCTTGCACTGTTGGTGGGAATGTAAATTGATACAGCCACTATGGAGAACAGGATGGAGGTTCCTTAAAAAACTAAAAGTAGAACTACCATATGACCCAGCAATCCCACTACTGGGCATATACCTGAGTAAACCATAATTCAAAAAGAGTCATGTACCACAATGTTCATTGCAGCACTATTTACAATACCCAGGACATGGAAGCAACCTAAGTGTCCATCGACAGATGAATGGATAAAGAAGATGGGGCACATATATACAATGGAATATTACTCAGCCATAAAAAGAAACGAAATTGAGTTATTTGTAGTGAGGTGGATGGACCTAGAGTCTGTCATACAGAGTGAAGTAAGTCAGAAAGAGAAAAACAAATACCATATGCTAACACATATATATAGAATCTTAAAAAAAGAGAGAGAGAGAGAGAGAAGGTTCTGATGAACCTAGGGGCAGGACAAGAATAAAGACGCAGACATAGAGAATGGACTTGAGGACACGGGGAGGGGGAAGGGTAAGCTGGGACGAAGTGAGAGAGTGGCATGGACTTATATATACTACCAAATGTAAAATAGGTAGCTAGTGGGAAGCAGCCGCATAGCACAGGGAGATCAGCTCGGTGCTTTGTGACCACCTAGAGGGGTGGGATAGGGAGGGTGGGAGGGAGACGCAGGAGGGAGGGGATATGGGGATATATGTATACATATCACTGATTCACTTTCTTATACAGCAGAAACTAATACAACATTGTAAAGCAATTATACTCCAATAAAGATGTTAAAAAATAAATAAATAAAATGCACTCACATTAAATATAAAAAGAAAATCAGTTAGAAAAGGTGTTTCAACACGTAAGACCAAATTGTATTTTTCTATTATAGTCAAACTCAAGTAACCAAATTCTCTTTCTAAAGAGAGATCATCTTGTTTCCGTTGTTTAACCAACATGTATGTTTCAGTCACTGCACTAGGAGTTAAGGATACAGAAAGAAATAAGACACAGTCATCTGCACAGTTTTACAGGGGAGGCAGACAGAACTAAATCTAATTCAGTATGGGAAATGGAATAAAGGAGACTGACCCCATCAGAGCAAACACGCACCAGGAAGCCTTGTCTCAGAGTTTCAAGGCGGGCTTCACAGGGCTGGGCCTTGAAGGGTCAGTAGGAATTTGTTAGCTGAGGAAGGAAAAGAAAGGCATTTTAAGAAAAAAAAAACAGATGGACAAAGGCATGGAGGCAGGAGGGCACAGAATGTTGGTTGTGGAGTTTGAGGAGACTGGTGGACCCAAGGTGGAGGTATGACTTAACAAGAAATAAACAACTAGACTGAAGCATGAAGGCCTGGCTATGATGCTTCTTTAAATATCAGGCTTATTTTATAGGTTATGCTTATCCAACATTAGTGCTTAAAAATTATATGGGGGGGCTTCCCTGGTGGCGCAGTGGTTGAGAGTCTGCCTGCCAATGCAGGGAACACGGGTTTGAGCCCTGGTCTGGGAGGATCCCACATGCCGCGGAGCAATTAGGCCCATGAGCCACAACTACTGAGCCTGTGCGTCTGGAGCCTGTGCTCCGCAACGAGAGAGGCCGTGATAGTGAGAGGCCCGCGCACCGCGATGAAGAGTGGCCCCTGCTTGCCACAACTAGAGAAAGCCCTCGCACAGAAATGAAGACCCAACACAGTCAAGAATAAATAAATAAATTAATTAATTTAAAAAATATATTATATGGGGTTGCTTATTAAAAATGCAAATTCCAGGGCCCCACTGTTTCAGGAAGCCTGGGGTGGGACCCTGGAATCTAAACTTTCATAACCCAGGGCATTCTGATGCAGATGGGTCCTGGGCCATGATTTGAAAATCACTACCCTACTGTATAGCACAGGGAACTCTACTTAATACTCTGCAATGACCTATATGGGAATAGAATCTGAAAAAGAGTGGAGGTATATATATATATATAACTGATTCACTTTGCTGTACAGCAGAAACTAAGACAACATTGTAAATCAACTATACTCCAATAAAAATTAATTTAAAAAAAAAAAGAAAAATACTACCTTTTGTACTAGGGAGCCATTAAAGTTTCAGTGCAGGGCTGGGATGTGACCTGAACCGTGCTTTAGAAAGGCTACCCTGGTCATAGTCTACAGGCTGAATGGAAGGGAATGGTGGATGAATCAAAGAAACCAGTAGGGGGTTGTTGAAGTAGTCCCAGTGAGAAATCAGAACTAGGATAATGACTGAAGGAAAGAACGGATTCCAGAGACATTTCAGAGAAGACTGGTAAGGCCCCAGTGACCATGAAGGGGAAGAGGAATGGAGGAATCAGTGGACTGAGCTTCCCGTCTGAGGGGGCTGTGCAGACAACTCCTGTTGACTGAGATCAGGAGAGCAGGAGGGGCAGCGGCTGGGAGAACAAAGAATTAGGTTCGTTGTGTGTTGAGAATGAAGCATCAGGAGGACACGCATAAGGGTGGATTCCAGGTGTGCTAGCCTGTGTGTTCTCTGCTCCCAAGGGCCTACATCTTTCAATAAGCATAACTTCACAAAACAAAGAATAATCGACACACGAGATCTTTAGAACATTATTCATTACTGTGCATTTGCCTGATTATAAATTTCAAATGTAGTATGTATATGCATAACTGATTCACTTTGCTGTACACCTGAAACTAACACAACACTGTAAATCAACTATACTCCAACAAATATTTTTTAAAATATAAGTAAAAAAATAAATTTCAAATGCACAAGTCACCTAAGATCACACGCTCCTCTTCTATTCCCATGTCTCTGGCCTGGGCTCCTGGGATCAGTCTCCTCATTTCCTGTTCTTGCTCCCTGCACCAATCTATCCTTCCCAGACCCTCACATTGCCATTCCTTCCTTTTCTAATACTCCCTCCACCACTCTGGTGTTACTCATTAATTACCTCTATAGCCATGACATTCCTCCTAATAGAGTTAAAATTATATCTTCTCCCATTAAACTGCAAACTCTTCCAAGGCAAAACTTTATTATTCACGTCTGAATCTCTAGGACTTGACATAGCCATTCAATAAATACATACTGAATTATTCCAAGAGATAAAGGCCATCACCATGGCCCTGAGAATGCACCCTGGTTACCCATGAAAGAAAACCGCCATCCTGAGCCCAGGCCATCACATGTGTCTTGATCATGATGTGGTTGGAAAGCAAATAAAAATCCCATTGAAACTAACTCTCATTAAAAACTAACAATAAAAAAAAAAAAAAAAAACAAAAAAAAAAACAAAAAAAAAAAAACCAAAAACTAACAACTCTGGGGACTTCCCTGGTGGTGCAGTGGTTAAGACTCCACACTCCCAATGCAGGGGGCCTGGGTTCAAGCCCTGGTCAGGGAACTAGATCCCACGTGCCGCAGCTAAGAGTTCTCATGCCTCAACTAAGGAGCCAGCCTGCCGCAACTAAGACCTGGCTCAACCAAATAAATAAATAAATATTAAAAAAAACCAAACTAACAATAACCCTCCAAATTGATTTGTTATAGCGTGGTTTTATTTAAATGAACACATTGCTAAAAGTTACATTCCCAGTCTTACCAGACCAAACTGAATTTCAGTCCCTCAGGTGAAATAGCGGATGGCAAGAAGTGCCTTGAACGCAGCTGGTCCTACCTGCTCACCACCCCCAGACCCTTTCCTTCCTCCAGGCTCCTAGGTCATTTTGCATACTATTCATCTCCATTGGTGGATGACTAAGATGTTTGAGGTCGGGAAGGGTAAGGAGAGTGGAAGGGTGAGTGCTGCTAGCTGAAAAGACCGTCTAGCTCAGAAAGCAGTGAAGATGAGGGGAAGCAATTGCACTGCAGGATTAACTGCTATGGGTAACCTGTCTCCCTGTCAACCCAGTTCTGGTACCATGGGCTCTCTGTCCAGGCACACACAGCATCTTCTTTGTGCAGGTCTCTTTCTAGGTAGCAATCATCTTTGCAGTGATGCATGTTTATCCAACCGTGACTGTCCCAGATGGAAGGAGAGTATCCTAACAGCACTCTGTGTCCCTGACGTGGTTGGTAACACAGCAACACAGCAGTAGAAACCCCACTATGTAGGAAATGGCATCATTCCGGGAAGCACTATCGGCAGCATCAGAGAAGCGTCTTCCCAGCCTCTCTTCCCTACAAGTCCTAGGGAGACAGCAGTAAGGTGGAGCGTGAGAATGCCATTGCCTAGGACTTCAGGGTTCAAGGCATCTTCCCTCTGTGTTAGCTTTGGATCCTTCAATCAGCTTGGGAGGCTGTTAAGTATGAAGGAAAAATATCGCCTGCCTTATCAGTAAACAAAGCATGTTGCAGCCATCAAGTCATCACATCACAGCCACCCTGATGGTGAGCCCTGAGGGAACTCAGGATGGAGGCAAGATGCTCCCCCCACACCCCCACCCACCCCTCCCCCACCCACCCCAACCCCGCCACCAAGCAGCCAAACCCAAAATGATGCACCCTGAGGAGACTCCGGATGAGAAAGCACAGGATACTGGCCTCAGATAGCTGAGGTGCGTATGAAAGGAAAGATTTCAGTGAGCTCAGAGAGACTGTGAGATACACACATTCTCAACTAATTTGAGGGTTCTTACTCTGAGCTCTTCCCACTCTGCCCTGGGGCTGAATCCTCTTTTTAAGACCTTACCTTTTATAGCCTCTCTGTTATAAATCTAATCTAATCTGCCTCTAATCCTTCCTACTTAAGGAGTTGAAGGCATCACATTTCCTAATGTTACAGGATTTTTTTTTCCTCCAAAGACTCATCTAATTTCTGATTATGACTTTGCCAACTTAGGACTGAAATCACTGTGTTGTCTCCACATTCAAAGTCCACTGTGAAGTAAAGTAGCCGCCAGTACTGTTTAAATGGCCCCCCAGTACCCAAGGGCTCACCCCAACAGGCTCATTTTATAGTCTGTTTAATCTTTATTTATTTATTTATTTATTATTTATTCATTTTTGGCTGCGTTGGGTCTTTGTTGCTGCGCATAGGCTTTCTCTAGTTGCAGCAAGGGGGGCTCTCTTCATGGCATTGAGTGGGCTTCTTATTGCAGTGGCTTCTCTAGCTGCGGAGCACGGGCTGTAGGTACACAGGCTTCAGTAGTTGTGGCACGCGGGCTCAGTAGTTGTGGCTCGCGGGCTCTAGAGCGCAGGCTCAGTAGTTGTGGCGCACGGGCTTAGTTGCTCCACAGCATGTAGGATCTTCCTGGACCAGGGATCGAACCCGTGTCCCCTGCATTGGCAGGTGGATTCTTAACCACCGCACCACCAGGGAAGTCCTATAGTCTGTTTAATCTTAAAACAAAATGAGGGATTTAACTTTTATCATTGCCTTTTTTTTCTAATTATAAAACAATATTTGTGTTCATTGAAGAAAATTTGAAAAATTCAGTAGGAAAAATAAATCACATAAAACCACTACTCAAAATTAACCTGATCTAACATTTTGGGTTGTTTCTTTTTAGTCTTTTTTTCTCCGTCTCACACACATTCTCTTTTAAAACTGAGATTGCTTTTTTTTTTTTTTTTTTGAGATTGCATTTTATAATCTGCTTTGGTTGCCTGCTTTCTTTTTCGCTCAATATCATACTGTAAACATTTTCTCTGTCAGCCTTTACTTTAAAAAACATGACTTTAATCATCGTTATTTGGATGTACCATAATTTATTTTTAATAATCCTCTAGGGCTTCCCTGGTGGCACAGTGGTTGAGAATCTGCCTGCCAATGCAGGAGACACGGGTTCGAGCCCTGGTCTGGGAGTATCCCACATGCCGCGGAGCAACTGAGCCCGTGAGCCACAACTACTGAGCATGCGCGTCTAGAGCCTGTGCTCAGCAACAGGAGAGGCTGCGATAGTGAGAGGCCCGCGCACCGCGATGAAGAGTGGCCCCCACTCGTCGCAACTAGAGAAAGCCCTTGCACAGAAACGAAGACCCAACACAGCCAAAAATAAATATAAATAAATAAATAAATTTAAAAAAAAAAAAAGAGAAAAACTTAAAAAAAAAATAATAATAATCCTCTAACTTTGGACATACCAGTTTCTTCTGATGTTTCACTATTATTTTTTCAAAATAACAAAACACTGTAATGAACTCTCTTGGATGCAAATTTTGTGCACATCTTTCATCATCTTCCTAGGACATATTTCTAAAAGTGGAATTGCTGGATCAAAGGGTATAAATAATTTTCAAGATTTTAAAACATTTTAACAAGTTGTCTTCCAAAAACGGTATCAATTATACTGACATCACGGTATGAGAATTCTTTTTTTCACAGCATATATACTTTTTTGTCCCCATAACATCTTCGTTTTAAAAAATTCCCAACTTTGATAGGTGATTAAAAAGGTATTTTGATTTAATTTGCATTTATTTGATCTCTCATGAGTTTGAATATTTTTCATGATAACAGTCATTTGAATTTCTTCTTCGACATTATTTTTTCATTTCTTTTACTGAGTTGCAAGAATTCTTCGTAAATATAATACTTTGTCAAATATGTTGGAAATTCTTTTCCCCAGAAACTGGGGTATTTGATAGAAGATGTAAGAGGATACAGCTTGGAGTTTTCATAAACACACTTCCTGACTGTTACAAGTCTGCCTGTCCTCTGTTGATAATTGAGGTTTAGAAGTTGAAGGAATCACGCAGATACTGCAAACCACTCTTTATTTTACATGTGAGGAAGCTAGCTCATAACTAGCTCGAGATTACATATTTAGTTAGCAGCCGAGCCAGAACCAGAGCCTAGATTGCCCAGGTCCAAGTGGGCACTATTTCTCCTCCCCACTCCAGTCTTTTGTCAACAGTTCATCTATGTGTGAAGTTCACTCACCCATGCATGTGGCTAGTAGAACTTTGGGGACATTTAACAATGGCCTTAATGTCACCAGAAGTGATTACCACAATCAATTTGACTGTTAGTAAAGATTTTTATTAAAAGCCTCAAGGACTGGACTCTTTGTTTATTAAAGAATGCTATTATTTATTAGAAGATGGATGTTTATTTATTAAAGCACCATCTCATCTACCCAGTGCCAAACACTGAACAACAATAAAAACAGACAGGGATGAGTTGCTTTCAGTTTCTTCTCGTCCGACTTTCTTCTGCAAAGTGGAGTGACCACTTTGGTGATAGTAGTCGTCACCACTATCAACAAACACCTCTATTAGAAAACAATAAAAGTGAGACGGTCCAGACAGCAGCATCACGCTTTTAGACAAGTTCCCCAAAAGGGAGTAAGATGTAATCTCGTTCCCGCATCCCTGCCCACACACAATACACAGTGTGTTATGAGATTCTACTCCATCTCCTCGCTGTGGTCTCAGAGACGACACCATTGCCTAGGCACGCTTTCTCCCCTCTGGCTCTCCTGTCTCTTTGTAGCTTCTTCTCTGTCTCCTCTCCTGGGTCTGTTCTCACCCTCCCTTTGGGCCACCAGGCTCCATTCCTGGCCCTCCTCCCGTCTCACCCTCCCTGGGTGGCTTCATCCAATCCCCTCATTTCAACTGTTACCACATACTAATGAAATCCAAATCTACAGTTCTAAGTCAGACAGCTCTCCGGAATATCAGACCCTATAACTAATAGCCCTGGGTATCTCTTACTGGGCCTCTCGTAACAGCACACCAACCTCAGCTGATCCAAAACAGAAATCAGACCTTCCCTGCTGTTCCGTACTTCCTCTGGTATTTTTAGTCTGCCAAGCCAAAAAACTGGATGTTCTACCAGGCACTACTCATCTCGTATGTCCCTGCACCAGTCCCTAGAATCAGCCATTTCTCCAAGGAGCCCTGGTTCCTTTGAGTAGAGATGAGTATATAGAAGCCAAGATCTGGATGTGGGGTGTACCCGTTGCTATTGAGGCATCACCGCTCCCAGGCCCTCTCAGGGGACAGAGCTAAGGAGTATATGTATATAAATATATATGTACAGGCACACATATATGCACTGACATCCATATTTCCATAACTTTCTACATATGTATTGATTACCAATGACTTCACACCAATATCTCCAATTTTGCTCCAGCATCACTGAGTTCAGTTTAGTGTTCTTCCTCTCCGTATTCGTAATTCCCATCTCTGATGGTAAGAAACCTGACTCCCATTGTCCGCAAGGCATTTACCTGTTTGATCAATCCACGAATAGGGAAACCATCTCCTCTGTCCGCCGCCGCCCGTCCTCCACCCCCACCCGGATGCCCTCTTCATTCTGTTGATGCCCTTTCACCTCATGCCGCTGTCTCCTGCCCTGGGACACACTCCACACCCAGCAGAAGCTCTGAACTTGGCTCCAGGTCCCCTCCCCCGCCACGCAGATGCCCTCCTTGTCCTGCCTTGTCGCTGCTACCTCTCTCGCCCCAGCTGGGCTGCTCAGGCTCCTGCACCTCATGCAAGCCCCAGGCTGTGAGAGAGGGTGTACTTAGCGCCCACCTCCCTCCCCGCAAACATCAAAAGAACTGTAGGCAGTAAGGCATCTGAATGCAAAAGAGATGTTTGAAAGAAGAGGTTGGACATTGTTCAAACTACATTGCAGGGTGACTGTCTATTCTGCCTGTACTTAGCCTGCTTTGCCTCGGAGCCATGCTTTCACTCAAACTGACCATAGATGTGAGTCCTAAACAAAGCAGCTTAGCCCCTCTGAACCTCAGGTCCTTCACATAGTTGGCACATAGTTTACTGTATTTCTGGAAGCCTGGGGTGTAAAAAAAGCTAGAGACTGAAGAGCATTTTGCCAATACGAGTCTCATGGAAACGCCAAACTGAGATCATAAATCAACAAGCAGGGAAAACAAGAATGGTGGTTTCCATAGATGTTTAAGGATGTGGGCTGGCGGGTCTACTCCAAATTGCTACCTGCATTTACTTCTCAATGAAAGTGAGAGGAATAGATGAGCAGCGAAGGTGATACAAAAGCAAGAAGAAGGAAAGAAGGCAGAGTTGTGGGGAGTTTCAGCTTTAACGAGGTATAAGGCAGAGTCTTAAGTGCTCTATGTATAGGCTTGCTGAAGTTTTCTCTAAAGATCTAAGAAGCAGGCATCCTCTTCCACATTCCCATTCAGTTGCCCACAGTGCTCCCATGATCCTGAATTCTCAGTCTACCACGTCAGTCTTAAAAGGAAGGAAGGAAAGAAGGAAGGAAGGAGGGAGGGGGAAAGGAAAGGAAAAGAAAGGAAAGGAAAGGAAAGGAAAGGAAAGGAAAGGAAAAGAAAGGAAAGGAAAGGAAAGGAAAGGAAAGGAAAAGAAAGGAAAGGAAAGGAAAGGAAAGGAGAGAAAAGCCAACCAAATGAGTGTCCAGCGTAGGCCATCTGAAACCTTGTATGTTCCTAGGCAACAAAAAGGAGAGGCCTGACCCTAGGCTGGACCTTCCAGGTGTGCAGCTCCAGAGGAAAAGGCAAATTCTCCCCTCTGTGTGTGTGCAGTAACCTGGACAAACAGAAACCCATCTGTGAGATGGAATTTCCATGGCAGGTATGGGATCTGATGGGAATGTGCCGGCAGGAACATCTGTCCTGATATTAAACGCCTCATTCCCAGCTTCCTAACCCTTGAGCCAACTGCACAGAGAAGCAGGAACTCCTTGCTCCCTTTCCAAGTGTACAGCAGGATCGACTTAGACCACTCGTCTCAGAAGTGGGGGGACTGGGGGTAACTTTCTCTCCTGGGGGACGTTTGGCATCTTGATGGTCCCCCTGAGAGGAGAAGCCTACTGGCATCTAGTGGGCCGAGGCCAGCGGTGCTACTAAACATCCTACAGGGCACAGAAGAGCTTCCCACAGCAAAGAATTTCTGGCCTCACGTGTCGCGGTGCCAAGGCTGAGGCAGCTAGAGGCAGGCTTGCTTCACTCTCTCACTGCTGCCTACATAGCGATCGGACAAAATCCCGCACGTTCTCTCCCCAGTTTCCCCTCCCCACCTTGCCTGGGAAATATTGCCAAGATACTCACATCAAAGAGCAGGAGATTCTTTTCAACGCAACCTCGCCGCCTGTGGGCCGCACACCTGTCTTTAGAAGCCACAGAAACCAATACTAATGCTGGTGCCCCCTGAGGAAAGGCAGAGGAACATCAATCCAGCCACCAGCCAAGAGATTTCCCCGGAGGAATCAAATGCACTAACAATCCCTTCATACCCCAACCCCTTTATCGTTTATCACATCCCATTAAACAACCTTGAGCACCTCCAAGTCCACCATCAGATTCGTGAATGGATCCTAAGACTCTGGTCCCCTGTCACGAGTCAAAAAGAAAAAGTTAACACAGAAGTTTCAACCCCGAAGTTGAAAAACGACGTCTGGAGACAGCTAACGCAGCAAAGAAGCAAATTTTCCAAAACAAAGGCAGGAGGAGACAGGTTTTTGCCAACAAACACCAAACATCTAACACACTATGAAAACAACCAGCACAGAAAGAGTGGCCCGGGCAATAGCTTTTTGAAGAGGGAAAATCTTACTCTGGTTGTCAAGGGTAGCTACACCATTAGAAACTGGGGTGCAGACTCACTAGGTCCACTTGCTCGGGGAGAGTCAGAGGTGGCAGCAGGAAGGCTGGTCATTCGCATCCTGGGGCACTGCTGTCCCACCAGCCTGCAGGGTCTCCGGTCCCAGCATGTCCTCCAAGGATGGCTGCAGCCTCCCTTCTCCGAAGAAATCAGAGCTGCTCTCCCACTGCTGAAAATATTTGAGAAGTGCAAAGCAGATGGTCCCACGCTTATCAGCAGAAGCTGTGCTTCAAACGGCATCGTTCAGTGACACACGCAAGTGAAAATCTTCACGCTGATCCGCGATGGGAAGAAGCTGGTGATCATGTGAGGTGGTTGACCCCCTTGAACGACCAGCGCCAGCCAGGGCTGAGGAGGCAGATGGTCCAGAGACACGCTGCACGGAAGGGCAGCATCGCGTGTGCAGCAGAAAGACGAACCCAGCTCGAATTCCTGACTCAGCCTGTAACTAACCAAGCGATGTCTGCCAAGCTCTGGAAGACTCAGTTTTGTCCCCTGTAAAATGGAGCTAATCATGACCACCCAAAGTTGCAATGGTTAGGGACTTCCCTGGCGGTCCAGTGGCTAAGACTTTGCCTTCCAATTCAGGGGGTGCAGGTTCGATCCCTGGTCG
Source organism: Balaenoptera acutorostrata (assembly GCF_949987535.1). NCBI lineage: Eukaryota > Metazoa > Chordata > Mammalia > Artiodactyla > Balaenopteridae > Balaenoptera > Balaenoptera acutorostrata. The sequence goes on from NC_080077.1 coordinate 8,020,740, forward strand.
GGGAGCTAAGATCCCACACACAGTTAAGATCCCACATGCCTGGCGGCCAAAAACACAAAACATAAAACAGAAGCAATATTGTAACAAATTCAATAAAGACTTTAAAAATGGTCCACATCAAAAAAATCTTAAAAACAAACAAAAAAAAGTTGCAATGGTTAAATGAGGCATGGGTAGACACCTGCACAGTGAGGGACATTTTGTTAAATAATTAAATATTCGTTCCCTTCCTACAACCCATTTTCAGAGAGTCTCATGCCCACATGAGAGTGTAAGTGTGATGTAGTGGAGGAGAGAGAGAGAGCGAGCCCAGAAGCTACGTCCCAGGGCTGGACAAGCATCAATGCCCAGCTTGCTTCTCAGCCCGGTTCACAGACAATGCCTGGGAGCAGCTGCTTCTGTTAGGTGCAGATTCGCACCCAGGCGGTCAAGTTCCTTCCCTCCCGCCACCCCCGTTCCCTTTGTCAACAGACCCGAGGTGAAGGCGCAAAGGCCAAGCCGAGGCTTCTGCATGGTCTGAGTAGCCAAGCCCTGTGGTGAAGACCCTTCCCCGCTTCATGGCAGCATTTATTTCTTTTTTTTCAAAAGTATTCCTTCATGCTTATTGTGTCAAAGTAGTCATGGACTCCCGGGACTGATTACATCAAAAGAGGGCAAGGATGCAATTTCAGATTCTGTGGGAAAGCAGACTTAGGAACCCACAGATGAAGCTTTCCTCGGACTATTTTCATAAGCAGGAAGACGAAAGGCGAGCCAAACTGGTCTTGTGGGAAACCTGACTTGGGGCTCTGTCCTCCGTTGGGAAGAGGAGAGGGGTGACCAGGGCAGGTCCCCGAAGACCCTCAAGCCACAGGCAAAACAAGGTGAGGTCAGGGCATTTACTAGGTAGGCAGGTGCTGAGCAGCAAATCAAAAATCGGGTGAACTCAGTGCGTTTTCATTACCTGGATTTGATGTTCCAAGGGAGGAAAGGTCAGCCTCCTGAAGACCTTTATATTTCCCAGAGGATCATCAGAAACTGCAGGGAAAACCAGGACAGCCTAAGGCAAATGGCCAGGCCGAGAGGAAGGAGCAGTCAGAGGAGAGGGGATCAGACACGGGGAAGCAAATACAGGTCGGGAGAGAAGGAACAGGCTGGCTGAGAAAGTGCCAAGGGCACGGGCAGGAAGGAAGAGACCGGAAGGGGAAGAGGAGTGAGTGCAGGAGAGTGGCGTGCTCTGCTCCTGGGCTCCACGTTGGCCGCTTCTCAGAAGCTCAGGGACCGTCCAGATCTTATGAACGTTTCACCCTGTTCCTTCGGGGGCTATGAAACCCTGAGCCGAGGGACCAACGGGAAGGAAGCCTCCAACGTCATGATTTAAGTCAACAGAACAGAGGGCCTAACCGATCTGCTTCTCCCAGCTCCTAACAGAACAGAGGATTCCGTCCATCCTGCAGAGAACGACAAGTTGCCCCATTAGGAAACTGGTAATGGTCAGCAGGTAAACGAGGAGCAAGGCAGCAGGGAGTGGTGCCTGGAGGGGTCGGATGCAGTCCAGGCAGGGGGAGAGGACCCGGGGTGGGGGGCGGCCCCTCGGGGGGGAGCCTGGAAGAGATGGCGCTCTCTGCCCCCAGATCGAGTGGGCAGTGTAAGGCACCGATTGTTTTGTGAGTACTTGGCACCACTAACGCAAGCAGGAACCCTTGCAGATGGAGCCGGAATTTCACTGTGGTAGCTAATGAGTTATACTTAGAGAAAATACGGCAACTCTGTAAAAATAAAACTGCTTGCATTTAAGCCACAAATAGGTTGGCTATTTCTGTGCCTGGCTTGTCTTTGTGAGTAAACATCCTCCTCTTGAGAGGTAGGGAGAGTTTGGGCGGAGGGAGGTGTAGAGAGAAGGGGTAACAGAGCCCACGGAGCCCCGGAAAATGAAGAGTCCCAAACGTCCAGGGTGGAAAGAGCTTCCATCTTTCGCCTCCACAAGTTCCCTACAGAAACAAGATCCCAATATCTCCCATCAAACAGGGAAACATGGTGGAGAAGGCCTGGGGAAGGACCTTATGGGACCAAGGGAGGAGGAAGCTTGGTAACCAAGGAGGCCCAGAGTGGATCCATGAGTGGGAGAACCCATGAGTGGTAGGCCCATTAGGTGGTGGAACCCATAAGTTGACCCCCACGTGGGAGAATTCCTTTCTTCCATCAAGAGTTTACTCTTAAGTTTTAAACCCTCTCAAGGCCACGTATGCTTTGCTCAGGGTCAACCCCAGGGACACCCAGTGAATTCCAGTCACATCCTAGAATGTTCTCCTCATCTGGAAGGACCTCTACTTTACCCTAGATATTGAGCCCTTGGTTATGAGGAGACAGCCATCAAGTGCTCCCCAAAAGCCCAGCGCTCCCCTTAGTGTTAGAAAAACGGAGAGTTAGCATAGCAAGGGGGTAGGCTGCTCAGACTGAGGGAAGGGCAACGGTGGGGCAGTTGCGGGCGCTCATGTCCGTAGGAAAAGGACAGAACTCAGAGTCAGGGCTGGAGACAGCAGGTCCTCAAAATGGTGGGCAAGTCATTTAGCAGCAATTGTCTTGGTTCACCATTTGGCCTCAGAACAGCTTCATGTCTGCTAGAAATTTGGACTAGTGAACTTGACTGGAGTGGTGAGTGAAGCTTTATCCCATCCGTTTGATTGACAGGGTCTCAGAGCAGGGCTGGCCCCGCCCTCTGTCCTCCAGTCCTGCAAAAGGGACTTCAGATCTCACTGGCCAGATAAAAGTCCAAGATAAAACCCTGAGAACAGAGCTCTGATCTGAATCCCATCAGCCTCGGGGACTCTTCGCCCTGCTTCTCCTCGCCTACCCTGGCCCGGCATCGGTTGGGTCTCTCCCAAGTAAGGATCTTTACTTTCAGAGTGCGTTTCTAAAACATCAAATCTTAAAGAGAAATGCATTTTCTACTCCCTGCCCTTTGTTTTCCTCCAACTAGACAGGCCAGCGTGGCAGGGCCCGTGAGAACACCATGGAGCACAGCCCATAGCAGGTGCGCATGGGGGGAAGCAGCCCCACAGGAATCTGTGGAAGCAGCCCTCCTGGGTGGACCTTGGGAGGAGCCTGAACCCAGATTGGACCCGGCTGTGGGAGGCTAGGTCCCCAGCCCTGAGCCCCCCCGGACCTTCCCTCGGTATTTGGAATGTTCCAGAAAGACTCTTCCTGCCCAGCACCTTTGCAGGGAGAATGTAAAGTGACCCACATGGGCTTCCCTGGTGGCGCAGTGGTTGAGAATCTGCCTGCCAATGCAGGGGACACGGGTTCGAGCCCTGGTCTGGGAGGATCCCACATGCCGCGGAGCGACTGGGCCCGTGAGCCACAATTACTGAGCCTGTGCGTCTGGAGCCTCTGCTCCGCAACAAGAGAGGCCGCGATAGTGAGAGGCCCGCGCACCGCGATGAAGAGTGGCCCCCGCTCGCCGCGGCTGGGGAAAGCCCTCGCACAGAAACGAAGACCCAACACAGCCAAAAATAAATAAAATAAATAAATAAATTTATAAAAAAAAAAATCATATAAAGTGACCCACAATGGGGCGAGCGGTCCTCAGGCACCGAGGGGCAGTGGGGACACTCACGGTGCGGTGGTCGCCCGTGTAGACACAGCACTGGGCGGTTTCCTCAACGGTAATAGATGGACCGTCTCCTCCTGCTCTGAGTCAGCACCAAATCGGCAACACAGACACTTTGCCCTCTAGATTCCTTACCTAGATTGTAATCATGCGCTCTCTCTTGTCCAAACATCATGAAAAAATCCACTTGTGAGAAAGAGTATTTTTGGAGCATTGCCTCGGGACATGGAATTTGTCCATCACTCTGGATGTTCTAAATATTACCCTGGGTTCAGCCCTGCATTCTTGGCCAGCATTGTCTCGGCCCTTCATAAAACTGCAATTTCTAAATTACCCTTTGGAGATATTCATCAGCCAGCAGTTAGAGGCTCTATGAGAAAAGAGACATGAAAATATCAAAACCGTGTTCGTGTAGGAACCGGCTAGCACCCTTCCCGCCGTACCTCCAGAGTCTCCTGTTGGAGATTCCTGCGTCAGGAGTAGCTGAGTTTCTTCTGAGCAGCTGCCACTTTGTTTATGTCAATAGAACACAATAAAGAGTGTAATTGGGGGGTTTTCTGTCCCTGCTAGGAAGCCTGAAGACACATCATTGATCTGCCTTTGCGAATGCCCCACATGGCTTAAAAGAAGAACGTTTGAAATTACGAATTTAGTCAAAGGTGAAATTTGGGCACATTAAACTTGTATTCGTTGTCCTTTTTCTGCCAATGACTGCGGATTTTGGCAAACAATGTTTTTCTACCTACAATTTCCTCAAGGAGACTGAAAAAATCAGTCACCTTCAAATGACAGAAACTTAAATATTGGGACTACCACAAGTAGCTAACCTAAGTAGCTGTGACTCTGGACTCATGCAGAAGAGTTCTCTAACTTCTATGACAGTACCTACTAAATTATTTTATTAGAGGTACTTGTTTATGTGTCAGTTTTCCCCCAAACACTTAGCTCCTCAAGGCAGAGGTCATGCCTTTCTCATTTGGTACTGGCTGAGCAAAAGAGTTAGTCGAATAAATCAATTATGTGTAAAGTTGGTACCACAATTTTAAGTATTGGTTGTTTATTGTTTCTTGAGTATTAGTCTAATTTCCCCAGCTGGACAGCACATCATCTGGGGAAGGAACCACATTTACACTTCCTGAGAACACCAGGGGCTGAACACTGCTAGATGGTTAGACAAATATCCGGCTTCACGTAACTGAGAGTGAAACTCCTAACTAAGCCCTCGGGTGAGAGTTTGCTGAACTAATCTGTCTCCATTCATCACAACTAGCACCTAGCAAACCCTTTTGAATATATCACGATATCATGCTGCTGACTTCCGTTTGTTTAGGGTATGAGAGGGTCCTTGGTCATCACTCCTGCCGTGTTTTAGAGGGACTTGCTACTCTCTTTTTAAAACCAGAGTGCCGTATCGTGGCCTACTGTGTACTTGCTAGGTGATTTAGGTGGCAAGTAACAAAGGTGAAAGTGCATCCAACTAGCTTTGCTCCAGTTGTCTGAAAATAACACGTACGACAGGCTCATTATTGGTAAGTCAATCTCCATACGTTGCCCTAATGAAGGACGCTCAGCGTCCGCAGCCGAGAAAACAATAGTTAAATATTTCTGGCAACCGTGGCTCCTTTAGACCTACCCAGTGGCCCTATGCTTGGTTATAAAAATTGTATCAGACAAAAATGAAAACGTCCAGCCTACAACAGTGTAAATTAGGCAAAATAACTAAAATCAACCTTAATTTGTCCCAACCTTAATCACTGTTCTGGGTAAAGAGGAAAGTACAGTCAACTCCCATTCGTTCAGACTTGACCGCTAGGTGTGTGGTTCTCCAAGACCTTGACCTTGTGCTTTCAGTGTTTGCTCCTTCCTCATTTCCGCAGACCGATCACCATGCAAGGGTGAGCCAGGGAAAGAAGATGGGGGGGACGCCCACCGAGCTCATGTTCTTAGCAGAATGTGCCGGAGGAGAAAGAGGTTGTGCTATTGGCCAAAATGAGATTAGGGATTTTCAACATTTTCCTTTGAACATTCTTCCTGTGCTCTGCTGACAAGGATGTGTTAGGTCACCTCTGGTCACCATCCCTGAGTCAGAGAGGTTGGCTTTTATACGCCCTCCGAGCCCCGAGGTGGGTGGTGCAGAAGTGGTCCCTAAGAGCTGAGAGGAAAGCAGTGGGTGATGGAGAAAGCAGAGGCCTCCGTGCACAAGGCAAAAATGAGTGACCCCTGGGACGTGCACTTCCACCCCTCAGAGAATCCCTGGAACCCCCGGGGAGAGGTCGGGGTGATGGGCAGAGACCTATCGATACAGGTCAAGCCAAGCGCAACCTAGGTTAATTTTATCATTAATCTGAGTTGTGTTCCAATCCCTTAAATAGTTCTGATACCCTGGAATTGTAAAAGGAGTAACCTGAGGTGAAAGTTCTAGAAAGTTCTAGAACAGGAACATTCTAGGCTCAAGAGCCTTTCCTGAAAAGAGAAAGAGGGAGAGGGTAAGAAACTCAGGCATATTACCCACTGGGCATTTTTGGTGGATGGCTTTGTAATAGCAAACATGTAGTCCGTGTATCACCTGACCAGTCACAGAGAGGCTCTATTTTGTCCCCCGCAAGCTGGGATCAGGGTTTTCCCTGCGTGCTTTTATCAGTCCAAAGATGTCAAGTGTCCCAATCTGCTCTGGAGGATTGCGGAGCCGAAGGCTGTCCGCTCAGCAAGGGGTTGGCAGAGCAGGGCAGTGCCCCAGGCACAGATGGACAAGCGCCTCGCTGTGCCCTGGACGACAGCTGAGCTCGGGGACAAGCCGAGAGGGACGGCTCGGGGCTGAGTCCCACCCAGGCGGCTCCCGCCTCCCCTGCTGTAAGCCGGCACCTGCCCCCACCTCTCTGGTCCACAGGGTCCTTCTTCCTCCCAGCCTGTTACCATCTATCTAGTCACTGTCAGTGGAAAAAGTGCTCTGCAAATAGGCGCCTGATCTTTCTGTCTTGGGCAGATTGCAGCCTCTTTTTTCCCCCTGTAACTTCAGTCAATGATTGTACTGAGCAATGCAGGCTGGGGGCTGGGGAGGAGCCGTCAGGGCGCAATGGTGAGAAGTTGGATTATCAGAAAACCTGTGGGCCCAGGGTTCCCCCAAGAGAGGAGCTGGGACTCTATCTCCAGTCTCTGCCTCCAGAAATGGACCAGCAAGGGGCTGCTTGCGGCCCCTTCCACTTGACTCCCCAGTGGCAGCAGATAAGCCGAGGTGCACGATGGCTTATTGCATGCCCCCCGAAGTGCTCTTAGCCCTACCCCCTGCCTGCAGGTGCTCTGACTCTACTTCCTGAAGCAAGGGTAGGACGCTCCCTAATGGGCAGCAGGTTTTTCTGTGGATTATGATGTCTTGCCCTCTTTCATCCTCCTCCCCTACTTACGGGTACATTCATTTGCTAGGGAAGCCATTACAAAATACTACAGACTGGGGGGCTGGAACAACAGAAATTTGTTTCTCACAGTCCTGGAGGCTGGAGGTCTGAGGTCAAGGTGCCGGCAGGGTCGGTTCCTCCAGAGACCTCTCTCCTTGGCGTGTAGACGGCCATCTTCTCTCTGTGTCCTCACGTCCCTCTGTGTGTGTCTGTGTCCTAATCTCCTCTTCTTATAAGAACACCAGTCATCTTGGATTAGGGCCCACCCCAAGGGCCTCATTCTAACTTAATCACCTCTTTAAAGAACTTGTCTCCAAATACAGTCACATCCTGAGGTGCTGGGGGCTAGGGTTTCAACACCTGAATTTGGGGCGACACAATTCAGCTCACAACAGTAACCAATTAGGATAAGGTCCTAAACTGTCCCAGGACAGGACACAGAGGGGCTTCAGCAGTTAACCGTCTTGCTCCTATACTGCAGCTGCTGGGTCCCCAGCAACACTCTGTCCCCCGACAGCCCCCAAGCCCTCCCTCCAGCCCCCAGCGGTTGCCTATTCCCATCTGAGCAGCTCCAGGACGCGGCAGCTGCCACTCACGCAGTTCTTGTGCTTGTCCCTAAAATTAGCTGCCACTGGATGAGGTTTCCTGTGTCTTGGCTCTTTCCAGACAGAGACAGGCAGCCTAGGTTCCCCCCACCCCCAAACCTGAGACGTCTGTGGCATCACTGCCACGGATGTTGTGGACAAGCAATCGTCCAACATCTTTAGGAAGTTTAATTAAATCTCCCTAGTTGAGGCCCCCTTGGGAGTGGCTGCTGGACGGTTCTGGATTTCTGCCCTTCCCCAGCTGAGGTCCATGCCGTGTGCATCACCCCCATGTAAGAGGATTCTAGCAGGAGGTCCTTACCCTGAAATGTTGGGATCCTGGCCCAGGGGGGATCCGACTCGTGCATGACGCGTGACCGGGGCAGACATACCAATGCATACCCAGGCTTGTGCTCCGGAGTTCCTAGGACAAGAGGTTTGGACACATTAATACCTGTGACGTGCTGTCTTGAAGAGTCTACACCCAAATGTCCCTGGGGTCAATTGTCCCCCTCTGGATACAGCAAGCTCAAGGTGCTCAAATACAATCACCACATTCTGCCATCTTGAACCAGGAACGTGCCTTCCAGAAGTCCACGATCATCGTTTGATGCCTCCAGAACCATGAACATTTATCAAGAGGAAAGACCACCCTGGAACACGGCGCTGAAGCTCTACTATTCTACTCTAGTTCGCAGTCATACGTTGAGGTCCCCGGAGACAAAAGCTTTACTAACACCCTCAGCTCAGGACCATCCCACCTGCATCCACCTCCATCTCCTGCCCTGGCTGAAGTGGGACAGAGCTGCCTAGTTCCACAGAGTTCTCAGCTTTGGGGATGGGGGCTCTCAGCCATGAATCCTTACCAGACTTCCGGCAGGAAGATCTGCTGACCTCTTTGAGTCCCAAATTTTCTCAAGCCTTTCCTGAGGAGGACATTCAGTGACCTACATACGGGACCTGCAGGAATGGGCATCCATAGTTTCAGGGCTGCAGCTCAGTCCATGCTGAATCCTGAAATAATAGTCAGCTAAGATGACCTCATCTCAGACCGTCTGCGTCTGTTTTGGTTCCAGTGAGCGGTTATGTGAGGGGACCACGGCCAGTCCTTACCACAAAGATGGCCCCCGACACATCCTCCTGCAACCAGTTTCTAAGGGCCAACTTGACTTAGGAAATCTAATTTGATGTAGGGTTCAAGTGTCACTATCAGACAGACTCTGATACACAAAACCTTCCCTGTGGAGGACATCTTTTTTTGTAATTTTTGTGTTAAAATATAGATAACATGAAATTTACCATTTTAACCATCTTTAAGGGTACAGGTCACTGACATTAAGTACATTCACGTTGTTGTGCAACCATCACCACGATCCAGCTCCAGGACGTTTTTCATCTTCCCAAACTGACAACTCTGCCCATTACACAAAGACTCCCCATTTGCCCTTTTCCCCAGGCCCTGGCAACCACCCTTCTACTTTCTGTCTCTATGGGTTTAACTGCTCTAGGGGCCTCATGTAAGTGGAATCATGGAGTATTTGCCCCGCTGTGTCCACACAATGTCCACCTTAGCACGATGTCTTCAAGGGTCATCCACGTTGTAGCACGTGTCAGAACTTCATTCCTTTTATTATTTTTTAAAATATTTATTTATTTATTTGGCTGCCCCAGGTCTTAGTTGCAGCACGTGGGATCTTTTAGTTGCATCATGTGGGATCTAGTTCCCTGACCAGGGATCAAACCCGGGCCCCCTGCATTGGGAGCGCGGAGTCTTAGCCACTGGACCACCAGGGAAGTCCCAGAACTTCATTCCTTTTAAAGGCTGGATAATAGTCTATTGTATGGAATGGAAGGTGTATGTAGCACATTTTGTTTCTCCATTCACCCAATGGTGGACGTTTGGGTTTTTTGGAGGACATCCTTTTTTAAGAGTGCTACATTATAGATCAATGCCCAGATACCCTTCTTTCCATCTAGTTTTCAGGAACGTTTCTGCAATCAATAGCTTGGTATACTTCACTTAAAACTACACAGGAGGTACTTTGCATATACTTCCGGCCCTGGACTCCACATGTGCCGAGGGACCTGTATCAGGGTTCTTAACTGCAAACCACAGAAATAGACTCCAGCTAATTTGAGTAGAAAGGGGATTTATTAAAAGCGCATTTGCTAGCTCACAGAATCTCCGGGAGGACAGAAAAATCCAGGCTAAGTAAGGACGCCCGAAACAACTGCGTGGCGCTGAACTCGGGCAGCGGAATTCGCTCCATCAGGGCGCCGCTGCATCGTTCGCTAAAGCCCCACGCGGTCCAGTTGCTGCCTCACCCTGCAGGCGCCCGGTCCCGCTGCCCTGGGGCCCCCTAAACACCCCCCCCCACCAGAGAGGAGCCTCGGTGTCCCTCCTTCTTCTTCTCACCAGCAGCCAGGCAAAGCCAAGACCAGAAAAATCTGGTTAACTGCACCAAGGTCAAACGCTTCGATTCACAGGAAGGGAGCCTGGGAAAGCGAGACTCTCATGAGGTGCGGAACGCCACCAGGGTGGGCAGGGGTCCGGGTTCTGCGGGTCCAAAAAGAGAAACAAAGGTCCGGGTCAGGCTTAACGGCCTCTCCAGTCTGAACCGCATCCTCCTCACAGGGAGCAGGTGTCCCAGACTGTCCTGTGCTGCCTTAGGCCTGATGAAGTGGGGCCCCCGCCCTGAGCCCCGCACTTTAAAGGCCCCCAGTGACCCTTCCCTATCCAGTCCCACCCACCAAAGTTCACGGACCCAGTCCATGGGTCTGCCTGAAGCCGGAGGTCATCCTCTGGGTACCCAGGACCCTGGAGCACCAGGGCACCAACGGCATTAACTACAATCGCCATACTGTGCAACCATCACCACTATCTAGTTCCAGAATTTTTTCACCTTCCCAAACTGAAACTCTGTACCCATTAAACACTAACTCTCCATCCCTCCGCCCTCCGTCCCCTGTGACCTCTAGTCTGCTCTTTCTCTGAGTTTCACTGCTCTGGGCGCCTCCTGTAAGTGGAGGCATACAGTATTTGTCCATGTCTGGCTGATTTCACTTACCATGATGCTTTCAAGGTCCATCCGGGTTGTACCACGTGTCAGAATGTCCTTTTCAAGGCTGAATCATATTCACGTACAGACAGACCTCATGGTGTTTATCCATGTGGCAGTCGACGGACACTTGGTTGTTTCCACCTTTTGGCTACTGCGAATAATACTGCAAACACGGGTGCAGAGTCCCTGCTTTCAATTTTGGGGGGTATATACCTAGGGGTGGGATTGCTGGATCAAATGGGAATCCCACATTTAAGTATTTGGGGAACTGCCAATTTGTTCTCCACAGCAACTGCACCATTTTACATTCCTACCAGCAAAGTACGAGACTTCCAGTTTCTCCACATCCTCACCAGCACTTGTTATTTTGTAGTTTTCTTTTTTTAATAATAGCTATACTGGGGGCTTCCCTGGTGGTGCAGTGGTTGAGAATCCGCCTGTCAATGCAGGGGACACGGGTTCGAGCCCTGGTCGCAGAAGATCCCACATGGCGCGGAGCAACAAAGCCCGTGCACCACAACTACTGAACCTGCGCTCTAGAGCCCGCGAGCCACAACTACTGAGCCCGCGTGCCACAACTACTGAAGTCCGTGTGCCTAGAGCCCGTGCTCCACAACAAGAGAAGCCACCACAATGAGAAGCCTGTGCACCACAACGAAGAGTAGCCCCCGCTCGCCACAACTAGAGAAAGCTCGCGCGCAGCAACGAAGACGCAATGCAGCCAAAAATTAAATAAATAAATAAATAAATAAATAAAAGCTATCCTAGTGGGTATGGAGGGTAGCTTGTTTTATAACATTTAAATATTTAGATGTAGAGGGTGTGGGCTTCCATTTGTACTGTTATCTGAGCCTCAAAATTGCTAGGGCTGGGCCTGTTCTTACCAGTATAAATTTATTAGAGAGGTGTACTAGTTTCCTGGGGCTGCCATAACAAATTACCACAACGTGGGTGACTTAAACAACAGAAATTTATTTTCTCATCGTTCTGGAGGCCAGAAGTTTGAAATCAAGGTGTCAGCAGGGCCTGCTCCCTCCTAAGGCTCTAAGGAGGAAGCTTCCCGGCCTCTTCCAGCTTCTGGTGGCTCCCAGCACCCCTTGGCTTGTGGCAGCACCACTCCACTCGCTGCCTCTGTCTTCACGGCCTCCTTCCCTGTGTCTGTGTGTCCTTTTCTGTCCCTTATGAGGACACCCCCATGGATTTATTGTTATGCTTTAATCCAGTATAACCTCAGCTCGACCCTCAGTTACATCTGCAAAGACCTTGTTTCCAAATAAGTTCTCATCCTGAGGTTCTGGGTGGTTGTGAATTTGGGAGGCACACTGCTCAATCCACTCTCAGAGGTAATTCCCTTCCCCGTGCTCCATTCCAGCAGCGACCCGGAGCCAGCCCATCGCAACGGTGCCACAGAGGTGAGAGGCAGCTCAGGTGGCCCCAAGTTCACAGTCAAGAGCGGCCCAGCCAGGCTCCGTGTGCAATGACTCAGGCAGAGGTAGAGCCACTCTGACTCAGGTACTGAGAAATACATCCGTCTTTAATCTCCTAGAACCAAGCTTAAACTCCCGTAACCACTTTGTTCTGGAAAAATCCTTAATCTTGGCACCCCAGTGTTACTCATCTCTGCTAGCTTAAATGGCTTCTTTCAGGTAAGCAGGCAATTAAGATGTTCAGTTCAGTCACTTCAGAGTCCCACCCAGTCTTTCTCTCCCTTCCCCTCTGCAGAGTAGAGACAGCGCTGCACGTAAGGGCAGCTTTGGGACCTCGTGGTGTCAGGGGGCTGTGTGAGCCCAGGGCCTCTGAGAGGCAAACAAGAAGGTAGGATTAAGGTACAAGGACAGTATGGGGGACGCCTGTGTGGGGAGGGGAGGGAGCAACGGCTGGGAGACATGCCAGACCACAGGGCAAGTCCGACCCTGAGTGAAGGGACGGGGAGGACAGGCGGTGGACATGCCCTGACCTGCTGCAGAAGGCTCAGCAGGGCCAGCGGGGCATCCCTGAGCCCAAGCTGGCTGCCAGGGGAGTCCCGCTCGCCCCAGCATCCTGCAGCTCAGCCTTGGCTGGGAGCGGCCCCAGGGAAGTGAGGCCTCGGGCGCACACGGAGGGGGGCGTCCCTGCCCCGGACACAGCGCTCCCCACAGCTGTCACCTGAGCTGCTGGTCTGGGGGCCTCCGCAGCACCCTCCTGGCCTGGCTCTGGAGCGTCTCCCTGCTGCATCCCACCTCTAGCCCCAGCGGAAACGCAAGCGCTTGTTCTCACCCTGCGCAATGAAGCAGGGGCTCATCCCAGGCTGCTACGGGACACCCGGCCCACCACAGTCACCCCCGGGTCCGTGCAGGGCGCCCAAGGGGCCCTCCAGCCAGGAGGAAGCAGCAGCGTGGGGCCACCTCTCCTGCAGGTCCCACACCCTCTGGGCTACCCTCCTCTTGGGGTCCGTGTCAAGCGTCCCCCTCTCTGGTGCCCCTCGCCTCCCCAGGCCCCGTGCCAGCTCTGCTAGGACTTCCTGACCAGCACTAGCCCCTGAGTGTCTGCAGTCTGTCTTCAAATCGACACTCCAGGCTGTAGTTCTCCAGACCAGACCTACTGACATTCACAGCCCTGCCTTCAAGTACCCAGAAAACCTCCTCCTCCCTGTCTGAGCCATCATTTTCTAAACTGTTTTAAACTCCAGCCTGGGCAGTGATGTCCGTCCCCGGCAGGGGAAGAGAGAGTCACAGGTGACAAGCTCTTCCGAGAACAAAAATACACCAAAACTGGGGCTTCCCTGGTGGCGCAGTGGTTGAGAGTCTGCTGCCAGTGCAGGGGACACGGGTTCGAGCCCTGGTCTGGGAAGATCCCACGTGCCGCGGAGCAACTGGGCCTGTGAGCCACAACTACTGAGCCTGCACGTCTGGAGCCTGTGCTCCGCAACAAGAGAGGCCGCGATAGTGAGAGGCCCGCGCACCGTGATGAAGAGCGGCCCCCGCTCTCCGCAACTAGAGAAAGCCCTCGCATAGAAACGAAGACCCAACACAGACAAAAATAAAATAAATAAATTTTTAAAAATTAAAAAAAAAAAAAGAAAGAACAATGTGGCCCTTTCTTTAAAAAAAAAAAAAAAAACACACCTCAAAACATATTTCAAAGAAAAGCATCCCTCCCTCACACTAGGGAAAAATGCAGTTTTAAATGACTCTACCGGTAGGCAGTGAGAAGCCCTTTGGGGTTTCTTATTTTTTGGTGCCATCAAGTGGTGGTTTAGGTTTTTACAAAATGGAAGTCATCTAATGAATATTTTTATTCTTCTGTTTCCCTGCTTCTGTAGGACACTGGATTTTTCTCTCTTCAACGGTTACTTTAGGGAAAATTTTCCCAAAAGACAAGAGAAGGTCCCTTTACCTTGGCAAACCCCAAATTAGTTAAATAGGCTATTTTTAAAAGTCGGTGACTGAGATATTCTGAATTTCTAAGAGGCAGCACTCAAAAGGGATTTTTAGTGAAGTTCCTTCGTTTTCTGCTCAGGATAACATCCCGATATTCAGCTATCACCCACACTTCTCCTACACCCTAGCTGATGTTTGTCCTTGAACTGTTCCAAAGGTCAAGTAGAGATTGGGAGTGCTGCCCCACCTTGCAAGCGTGGGCGCTCAATAAATATCTGTCGAATGGAATAAATGGATGAGTGGAGGAATAGGATGATGTGGAGATTAAACAAATAATCTCTGTAGAGCAACGTACACCTAAGTATTTAACGAGTAGTAGCTATTATTATCATTACGATTATGCGCTCAATATGAAAATTCAAAGCATCCTTGGACAACATAACATCCTTAAAAGCATTTAAAAGATCCTGAAATGACCTTATTCTTCTGAATCTCCTTATGTCGTCCTGGGTAGGGATGAATAGTAGGTCTTGTACGACAAGAGTTGGGATGAGAAAAAAATGTTCTCTTCCAGAAAGTCTAGAGTATCCATCTGAATAAAGAGCATGGAAAGGATACAAATATATTATAATCTAAACAGGTCCCAAATTCAGAAATAAAAGTGGAATTTCACCCATATTTGTCCCACAGGCAGCCCAAGTTTCTCCCATGAGTCACTGTGGTGAGAAGTTCTCGGTTTGGTGACATTGGTCCAGCGCAATCTCCCCTCCCATCCTCCGGGGTCCAGCGCTTCTGTCACTCAGATCTGCAGGGTGAATCTTCCTGACCAGGATGCATAGGTAAGTAAAAGCTAAAGGGATGCAGGAATGTGATCAAACCTCTAAACAAGTCGTGTGAACCTCAGCAGGAAGGATGGACCATTGGAGGCCACTACATCTAGACTGTTCGAGAGATAAACCAGGGCGGTGGGAATGGGTCCTTGTCCTAAGCGTCAGGAGACACAGTACTAGTTCTTCTGGAGTGACAAGTAGTGGGCTAAGGGGGCTGTGACAGAAATGGCTGCAGGGGGCCTCCCGACAAAGCGAGGTGCGGTGGGGATGTAAGAGATCAGCCAGCGTTTCCATCTGCCCCCCAGGAAGCAGGGTGGGGAAGAGAGAGAGAGAGTGAGCAGGCCCGGGGGCCCCGCCTGGGGTCTTTCTGAGCAGGGGTTGGGGGGCCCATCCCGACAGAGACCAGATAGGGGTGCACCTGCTTCCCCCCCTACACGGGAGGGGGTGTATGAGGACATCGAAATAACTCTCTAGGCCCAAGAGGAAGCCACTCCTGCCCTGGGTTCCAAGTCAGCAAACCAGAACTTAGGTCACTTTCGTGTCCCTGTAAATGCCCTGCTTGACCAGAAACGCAGGAAATTCACCCAATTTGCCAATCCGCAAATGGCAGCCCAGCTCTGGGCTCTCCACTTATGTCCTTGTTCCTTCTCATCCCAAACAACATTAGCTCAAATTCCCAGAGGTGTGGCTTCTCCCCAGTCATTTATAGAAAGAAAAGTTTTGGCCACACACAAAGGATTTATCGTTGATAATATTTACAGAATTTCACATTCAACACATAACAAAATTCCTCGTAAGGACCGCGCAGATCCATATGCAAGTAGGATGTGATCTGAACAAACAGAAGCCGGGACAGCAGCCCCGGGATCGCGCGGAGACAGGACGGGACTGCAGGTGGCCTTGCTGCGCTCAGGGGCGAGCTCGTCCCAGGAGAAACGCGATAAAGGCCCAGGTGGTGACTACGCCACAGACCCTGCAAGACAATGACACGGGTCAGCGGCCTGGATGGCGCGGGAGGCCCCGCGCGCGCCCAGCAGGCGTGAGAGCGCCGGCGCAGGCTGGCCCCTCTTCCTTCCCGACTACGTTCGCCCGGATGTTATTTTATCTCCATCCCTCTCCCGGCACCAACATTCTCTCGAGGCTAGAATGGCTCTGGGACACAGAGGGCACCTTCCCTAGTGATTTACGTTGGAGGCTGAGGAGGAAGCAGACTGCCTGGCAGCCAAGCTTTCTTCTTCAACGATGCGGTTTTCCACGGGTCTGGCTCCTAACGGGAAACCCAAATCCTTCAAGCTCATTTAGCAGCAGCTCTGCCTTCCCAGTTGCGCAGACCAAAAACCCTGGGTTTCAACTTGACCCTGCTCCCGTCTGTCCGATCCCACCTTCACCACCCCCGACTCCCCCGCTCTGCCACCAAGCAGTCCAAGCCGCAGCCCAACAGTGTGACCAGGTGACCTGGCTTCCTGACGTCCCCCTGCCCTGTGTCCTCCAACGTCTCGACGCAGAGCCCTGCGCCACCGAACCTCCGGCGGACGACCCAGCTTCTCCCGCAGTCCTGAGCCGCGCCCTCTGCTGGTCGCAACCCGCCGACTTCCGCAGCCTTGCCTGCTACTCCTTGTTCCCATCTAGTAGCTTTCTCACCGCCCCTCCTCACACCAGGAGCACCGCGCCCCCAAGAGGGCCCCTCCCGCTGCCTCCTCGGCCTGGACACCGTCCCCCACCCGCATCGCCCTGCCTGGCTCACTCCCCACCAGCGACACCCACCCCAGCCTTCTATGAGGGCCCCGATCTTCTCCTTTAAAGACCAACCTCCCCCCAGGCCTCCCGCCTCCCGACCCCTAACAGACCATGCAGGTCACTCGTTTATTACCCCCCCCCCCCCCACTCCAGTGCGAGCTCCACGAGAACAGGGGGTTTTGTTTCAACCACAGATGAAGCCCTGGAACCTAGGACGGTGCCGAAGACAGCACATGCTCGAGCAACGTCTGCTGAGTGCTACTGAATGACGTTTGGTCCAGCGTGCTGGTCAACGAGCCCTCCCCCAGCACACGCCGGCTAGTGAGCTGTGCTCGACTCACACCCAGCTGGGACCACTGGCAAGTCCGAAGCGGCCTCAGTCCTGGTCACTTACTGTAACAGGCAGCTGACGTTCGGGGAGTGTCTCCAGTAGCGGTACACGGAGACCTGCAGGGTGGGGTGGCACCTGTACTCCTTCAGGATGCTCCGGGTGCTGCCGGAAGAAGGGCTCGGTCAGGCGCGCAAGCACCACACCTGCTCCGAGCGGCTGGAGTGGCCGCGGGTGGGAGAGCGGGGGGCTGAGAGCCGAGGCACCTACTCCTTAAACTTATTGGTCAGGAGCAGGAACTGGCTCCCCACCAGTCTCCTGACGTCAAACTTGCCGAGGTTCTGAAACTCGCGGTAGACTTGCTGCTCGCTGACCCCGGGCCACCTCCTGACAGTGACGACGAGGATGGGAGGGCGGATACTGGGGCAATCTGGACCCGAAAAATTCTAGAAGACAGGCAGGAGAACAGATTTTCCACAGTTCCTACTGACTACCTACCCAGCTGGAAAATCCTGAGAGAGAAACTAGGACAGGCCCTGTGTGCAGTGGGGAGGGGGAGGGGGAGGGGGAGGGGGAGGGGGAGGGGGAGGAGAGGAGGAAGGAATGAGCGAGCTCACCTTGGTTCAGGCGGGAAAACACAGGAGACAGTAACAGGCTTAGCGGGGTGTGCGCACCCTCTCTGGCCGCGTTTGGTGGCCGTCAGAAGCCCTTGATAGACCCCAGAGCCCCAAGCTGCCTCCAGCCTCCGAATGGGGGGAGCGAAATGAAGTCTACTTACGATCGTGGGGACCCCGGCTCGGATAAGATTCACCCGGTTCACATAGGGAGCCAGCACGTCGAGGTACAGCGGGAAGGAGGGCTCGGAGATGGGAAGAGCCCTACGAGGACAGAAAGCCCCAAAGCCTTCAGGCCCACGGGGGGCTGTCCCACGTCCTCGGCCGCAGCTACGGCGCTGGTGACAACAGGCGAGGCGCTGCCCGAGACGCCCCTCCCTCCTCCCCTCACAGGTTCTGGGACTTCTGTTGGGGGGCCTCCCCCAAACGACCCGCGAGCTCTCACCACGGCCTGAGCCAAGGTAGAACTTCCAGGGGTCACCACCTGTTGGTGGCCGTCTGGTAAAGGTCCATGGCTCACAAACATCAGCCCCAGGCTCAGAGGATGACCGAGGGCCCTGTTCAGAGGAAGGTCCACTCCATCGCCCCTCGACGAGACTCCCAACGCCGTCCCTCGCCCCACAGCCTTGTCCGGCCTCAGCCTCGCCTCCACCCAGACACCACCTCACACCTGAGCACAGGCCCGCGAGAAAGCACAGCCCTCGGCACCAGGCAGGCCTGGCTGCTACGGAGCTTCTCTAAACCTGGGAGGGTTTCTAGGTTTTGAGGATTAAAAGAAATTGGGGCTTCCCTGGTGGCGCAGTGGTTAAGAATCCGCCGGCCAGGGCTTCCCTGGTGGTGCAGTGGTTGAGAGTCTGCCTGCCAATGCAGGGGACACGGGTTCGAGCCCTGGTCTGGGAAGATCCCACATGCCGCGGAGCAACTAGGCCCGTGAGCCACAATTACTGAGCCTGCGCGTCTGGAGCCTGTGCTCCGCAGCAAGAGAGGCCGCGATAGTGAGAGGCCCGCGCACCGCGATGAAGAGTGGCCCCCGCTCGCCGCAACTAGAGAAAGACCTCGCACAGAAACGAAGACCCAACACAGCCATAAATAAATAAATAAATAAATAAATAAATAAATAAATAAATAAATAAAATTTAAAAAAAAAAAAAAGAATCCGCTGGCCAATGCAGGGGACACGGGTTCGAGACCTGGTCCGGGAAGATCCCACATGCCGCGGAGCAACTAAGCCCGTGCACCACAGCTACTGAGCCTGCGCTCTAGAGCCCGTGAGCCCCAACTACTGAAGCCCGCGAGCCTAGAGCCCGTGCTCTGCCACAAGGGAAGCCACTGCAATGAGAGGCCCGCGCACCACAATGAAGAGCAGCCCCCGCTCGCTGCAACTAGAGAAAGCCCGTGAGCAGCAACGAAAACCCAACGCAGCCAAAAATAAATAAATAAATAAATTTTAAAATTTTAAAAATTAAAAAATAAATAAATTAAGGACACAAGGTCCAGGTACCAAGGCACCGATAAGCTCCAGTGCTCTTAGCTGCCCTCACAGCCAGAGCACAGGGAAGAAGGAGACGGGGGCGGGGGTTTCTTACTGAAGCTATAAGCCTCACATCAATGCGTCACAGGCTATTTCTATGTATAATACCCTTTACCAAAACAGACAAGTTAGGCAGTACCCACATTAACAGGGTACAGCCTGAAAATGTTTAGGTCAGTCCCAAACAACACAGTTTTGGTCAGCTCCTTCCCCTGGCCTGCTAAATCCTACTTTTTTTTTTTTTGTTTTTTAAAAATACCCTCTTGAATTTATGGCACGAGGTGTCTCATGTTGCGTTTTTTTGTTTGTTTCTGTTACTTTATTTCGGCCGTGCTGCGCAGCATGTGGGATCTTAGTTCTCCAACCAGGGATCGAACCCGGGCCCCCTGCATTGGACGCACAGAGTCTCAACCACTGGACCGCCAGGGAAGTCCCTAAATCCGACTTAACACGTGTGCGCAGCAAGGATGGTACCACAGAACGCACAGTCCACGTGAGGGGCTGGTGCCCGCGAGGCCAGCACTGCCGGCATCAGGATGACGCCGCCCCGAGAAAACGCACTTCAGATTCCAATTTGAGGTTTTAAGAGCCCTTCCCCTGTGCGCCTTATTCCAAGTCACTGCCCTTCTCCCCAGCCTGTGTGAACCCCGAGGATGGATCATGTGTTGGCCTATATGCTTTGCCCTCCTACCTCACCACGGTTTACACGATACGAGGAAACGGGAGGGCAACAGACGAAGCAAGCACACTGCCCCGGGAGCACTGGGGCGGGTGCGGAGCCCAAGCCTGACCCACTGCCTCGGCGTCCTGACCGTGACTTTTCCCAAGGCCGACACAGGAGGTGGGGGGGGGGGGCCGGGACCAGCCCCAGGGCGGGGAGGAAGGCTGGGAAAGGCCGCCTATGGAAAAGGGCTGCTTCCATAAATGTGTCATTTACACAATGACACTTGCATCCTCCTTCTTTGGGAGTGTGTGGGAGCCCCGAGGTCTTGGTTTACAGTGAGGGCTCAACAAGTCCTGACCACTGATGAGATCACAGGATGAAGGGAACACTCACCCGTGCACTCTCCACAGGAGCAAGTGGGCCACTTTCAAAAGAACTGGAAAAAAAGAAGCTAGAAATGTGACAGACATCAAGGCACAACCTGATCACCTTATCAAAATATGCAAACTCAGGCCTTATTTCCACATGTGCCACCCACCTGGAAGTAAACGGGGGGGGACCCAGGGATGGCGGAGAATGATTGAAAACAAGACAGGGGTCTCCCCTTAAAAGGGCAGCAACTCTCACCTGATCCGCACAGGAAGGCATCGTACGCTGCTTCATGGGGACACTTGGTCTCAGCTGAAGTGTTTTTCCAGAAGCAGGAGAGACAGTCAAGCAGCGATTAGAACACAGCCCGGGAAAGGACTCTCCCCCAACCCCGCCCCGGTTCCACACCCACGTCGGCTGTGCACACACAGCCAGCTAACGGTTGTTCCTGCAGAGACCACGCACCCTTCTCTCAGCCATACCCCACTGTGACCTAGGACCTCCCCACGGCAGCAAGAGCGCCCACGGGAGGCGGAAGCACAGGGCTTCCGGACAGACGGACGCCCCCGGGACCTCCGACGCCGTCTGGCATGGCTCCTTTCGATCGGGCAGTTATAACATGGACACGGCGCGGGAAAAGCCCCTCCCGGCCCTCCCACACCTGCCACGTGGAGACCCGGCTTGAGGTCCAGCACCTCAAAGCCGTGCCAACCTCGGAGGAGCACGGCTCAGGCGAACATACGTACCGTATTTTTCACATCTGCTCGCGTGAATAATCACTGGCCCAGAATTCTTGGTGGGATTCAAGTCACTATTCGAGAAGAAAAATAGATAAAAAACGTTCACTGACAACAATCCTTTCTGTTCTCCCCTCATCCTCTCAACAAATAAAAATGTCCTCAGTACTGGGACTCCTTGAAAATCACAACAAAACACAGCTCTAGGGACTTCCCTGGTGGTGCAGTGGTTAAGAATCCGCCTGCCAATGCAGAGGACATGGGTTCGAGCCCTGGTCTGGGAAGATCCCACATGCCGCGGAGCAACTAAGCCCGTGCTCCACAACTACTGAGCCTGCGCTCTAGAGCCCGCGAGCCACAACTACTGAAGCCCACGTGCCACAACTACTGAAGCCCGCGCACCTAGAGCCCGTGCTCCACAACAAGAGAAGCCAGCGAGATGAGAAGCCCACACACCGCAACGAAGAGTAGCCCCGTTTGCCGTAACTAGAGAAAGCCTGGGCAAAGCAACGAAGTCTCAACGCAGCCAAAAGTAAATAAATAAAAAAAAAAAAACAAAAAAAAAAACACAGCTCTAATATAAAATAAAACAAACAAACAAAACAAAACACGGATCCAGGCATGGGCAGACAGGTCTTGGTAACCAGGCGACGGGACAGATGAAAGAACAGCAGAGCCAGAGGCTCCAACCGGGTCATTCTGAGCATTTACCAGACGCGGGACCCCAGCCTGGGCATCAGGATAAACCCTATGTTGGCTCTGCCCCCGGGAGCTTGCTGTCCAGCGCGTCCTAGAAATGCGACGCCCGAGGTGTGAGCAGTGCACGCCTGGCTATCGAGGGACAGGCCTTCGGGAGGGAAGGCTTCCTGAAGTTGGTGGTCCTACAGGAGAGTCCTGAACCCCCGTGACTCACCTGGTTGAGGAAATGGGGCAGCGCCAGGCACTTCAAGCCAAGAGAAGAGCAGGCAGAGACAGCGAGGGAAAGGGCGAAGCCCGCAGTGAAGGGCAGGGGCCAGGAAAGAGCTCGAACGTTATGGACGGGGCTTCAGGAACCACAGGAAGACGCTGACCAGAAAAATGGTCAAGTTCACATTTTAAAAGATCACTCAAGTGGCAGCATGGCAGATAAAGTAGGTCAGGCCACCAAGCTAACCGGGGAGGGGCTACTACCACCACTGGAATAAAAATAAAGGCCTCAGGGAAGGCAATGATCCTGGGGGTGCGGAAAAAGGAACCGGTTTCCAGGACATTTAGGGAGTAAAAGCAACAGGCCTTGACTAGAGGACACCAGTGGCCCAGCTCTGGGTCCCCTTCCAGGTCTCAGCTCTGGCACGTGGGTGAACGGGGCTGGCATTCGACAGGGAAACCTTCCCTTCATCTGTTTTCCAACAGAATCTATCGGTACCTCTCTATACGCTTCACATCTCTGAAGCCTAATTTCCTCATGTGCTCCTAAGCCGCAAGGCAGCCATCGCTCTGGGGGCCTGCCGGCCACCACCCCAGCGGCTGACGTTTCCCAAGTGTGGACCAAGCGCAGGCACGGCTCGAAGCCCCTCCCACGTGTGAGCCGGTGGAATCCTCACAGCCGGCGTGGGAGCTACGCGCAGTGCTTTCCTCATTTCGGATGGGAGAACCGAGGCATACAGAGGTCAAGTCGCACTCTCAAGGTGACTCACAAAGCTAGTGAGAGGCAAAGCTGGGATTTACACCCAGCAAGTCTCGGTGCAGAGCCTGCGTACTGAAAACAAGACTCTCTCTCACACCTGCACACGAGCCATCGGCACGGCGCCGCCGTCAGGACGTGACAGAAGTTGCTCCAGACACGGGAGCGGCTTTGATGGACAGAGGCGAGGGCCGAGCAGAGGTGTCTGCGGCCACGTGGTGCAGGAACAACCAGAAGACGGTCAGGACACGAGGAGCCCGGAGCCGCGGTGGCACAGACGTGGTGGTCACCGAGGCTGGGGGCGGGTGGATTCAGTCACCCAGGGGCACGGTAACGAGGACGAAGAGGGCAGTGGGGACCCTGGAAAGATGTAAGGGACGCGTGGAAGAACGAGAGCCCGCAAGGAAGAGATTAAAACACTCACCAGAAAATAAGAGAAAGCCGGGAGAGGGCGCAACAGCAGGGAAGGGGGGCGAGGGGCCCAGGGTGTCAGACGCCAGAGAGAAGTTAACACTGAGCACGACCGCCTGCCGCGCCCTGTTCCAAACGCCTGTGTGCATCTTCCCATCAGCTGGACCCCGACACCCAGATCGGGTTCCGTGGAGGGGAGGCAACCTGACCTCAGTGGGCCCAGGAGAAGACGAGGCTTCTGAAGAGGCTTGTTGTGAAGAGAGGACAAGGACAGTGGTGGCAGGAGGGGAGACCGAGGGGACCTTCATGTTTTCTGAGTTGGAAGAAAAATGCTGATGCAGAGGGAGAGGCTGAGGACACGGCGGGGGTCAGGGGGGCGCGAAGGGCAGGGAGGCTGCTGAGCGGAGGGAAGGTGCAGGGCCGGGAGGATGGACAGGCCGCGGGAGGGCAGCCCTCCGTGCCTTGGCCCCGTACACTGTAGGCGTTCCTGCGTGCGGGCTGACGGGAGAGACAGTGGCGAAGACGACAGCACTGCGCACGTGTCTGCAGTAGGTTGAGAGACTCCCGCCTCTGGCCTCTTGTTTCCTTCTTAGAAATGAGGACCAGGAGGGCCGTCTGAGAAAGGAAGAGATGAAGCACAAGGGGCCAGAGGAGACGAGCATGTCGGAAATAACTGATGCCACGAGTAGAAAAGAGCATCTATTGGAGAGTCAAGAGGCCAGTGAGGCTCTGGCCAGGCATCTGCAGGGGCCCCCGTGCCGGTGGCTGGAGGACAGTGAGCCGCAGAGACACAGCTTCTTTTCAAAAAGGTCTCACCTTCAACTGCCGCCGACGCCACCCTCTCCCCGCTCTGGTTTGCTGGTCCCCCCAGTTGGGGACAAAGGAGCGGGCAGAGCAGCCCCCCGTCCACTCCAGCCCTTCCAGGCAACACGCTCCCGCCAGCACATGCCCGCAGCGTGGCTGGGACATGAGGGAAGACAGGGTCGCTGCTCCTGTAGGAAGGGCAGGAACTCACCAGGTACTAGGACCGTTCACTCACCCGTGTTTAATGTGCACCTACTATGCCTCGCACTGCTGTAGGCCTGAGAGAGACATCAGGGTCCAAAAGAAGAACAAAATCTGTTCCCATGGAGCTTATCACTCCAATAATCAAACAGATCACAGGAAAAATAAAACCCTGGCCAATAGAAAACACCAGATAATTAAACAGCTGTAGGTATTTTACCAGGCCCCTTCCCCTCCAGAAGGGGGTTTCGCAACCTCAGCACCAGTAACATTTGGGGCTGGAGAATTCTTTGGGTTGGGGGTTGTCCTGTGCATCCTGGCCTCTACTCACTAGGTACCAGTAGCACCCCTGATCTGTAACGACGAAAAACATCTCACTGTTGCCAAATGTGTCCTGGGGAGCAAAATCGCCCCAAGTGAGAACCCCTGATCTATAAGCAGCTCTGAAAAACAGCTTCCTTACCTGTTTAGGAATTCATAAACTTCTGAAAGATTTGAAGCCCTTGGGAAATTCAGTTCCTGTAATATGGAAAACAAATTTGGGAGAATAAGACATTTGTGGTTATGTTTATTATCTGCTTCAGGTATTACCAAATGACCATTAAAATGACCTGGAAAATGCAAACTCCTATAAACTCCTCTCTCTTCACACACACCTATCTTTATTCCTTAATTCGGATGTCAGGGTGCCTAGTGTCCTTGGGTTTCCTATAAGGGACCCGGCAACCCAGCCTAAGAAAACTGCCACAAACACAACACAGCAACTTCCTTCAAAGACAGTGTTTTAGGGGTTTGAGGAACACAGGACTCCAAGGCACAAGACCGTGGCCAAGGACACACTATGCAGGGCACTAGGTACTCTAAGACCCTGCCAGGTCACCAAGGCCTAGAGTTCACCTCCTCTCGTGTGCAGAGGAGACTGGTTTGCACTAATTGCCTCAGATCAGCCCCCGCGTCCTTCCCGCTTCGCTCTAGGACTCCGTTCCGTGGAGATGGGCAGCGTCACAGGACACCGTCAGAGCTAGAAATACGTGAGGTACGAGCAATACGTGTGTCTCTGGGCAAAGATGTACCACGTAACCCAGTGCCGTTTTTGTGGTTTCCTTACTGAACAGTTAATTCTGATCAGCTTAAAGCTTTATTTACAACACTGATCTGGTTCCCCTTTCTTGGTTCCTCAGTTTTAACTTCTAAACCAGCTGGGTGCTTCCCTGCTCCACACAACCTCAGCTGCAGAACAGAAGTCACCTGGCAGCTGTAGAAATGCCACTCCCGGCCCCTCCACACCAGAGGAGCTGAAGGTGGGGTCTGAGTGTCAGTATTTACCCTCCCAGGTGATTCTAATGTGTCTGCGTTGAAATCCCACGGCCCTAATGCTCAGTAAAGATAAAATTTTTCAAGTGGGATCCCTGCCCCCAACCCTGACGCTCTTTAAGCACGTTGCAAACGCTCACTGTGTATACACCAAGCTCTAGAGCAAGTTGTTCTGCTGTGTCATCTAAGTAAGCCCGTGAACTACACACCATAAGTCAAACCATGAGAACTTGAATGAAGGAAAGAAAAAAAAAAATCACACATAAGCTAGTATCACTCAGAGGTGGTAGAATAAAAAAAGAAAACCAATACTGGTTGTAAAATACGAGAAAAGGGTTCAAGGAACAATTTTTGAAAAGAACGAGAAAGCTAAGTGTCAGTGGAACAAATGAAGCATTCCTTTCCCCAGAGCAGTTTAACTTATTACCTTCCAGATATCCTTTGTCACATTTTTGGTATCAATGAGAACAGGAAATAGGTTGTGGATATTCAGCTTAAATTCATCATAGCTTTCTGAAGGGAAAGACCCAGATAGTCAGAAGTGAGTTCATTGGTAAAAATGGGAAGAAATTCTCCAATCTAGCTTGTCACCAACACTGGCTAATAAAGCAAATAAAACGAAATAGGAATTGAAAACATCCTTACTCCTAATCCTCAAGGATTTCTGAATCTCAAACCAACCTGACATCACCATTTGTAACAGCAAAAGCTAAACTGTTTTCCTAAATTCAGGCCAACATTAGTTAATGCAATTTGCAAAGCTCTAGCCAATGGAAAAGGGAGAAAGAGGTATTACTGGAAAGACAGATATGAAGTCTGTAAATAACTGTTCAAAGAAGAATCCAGTAAGTTAAAAATTGTAAGTGCCTTGATTAAAATTACCTATTAATTCACGTATTGATCAAAATTATACCTGCATATAGTTGTCTGCAAAACAAACAAACCCAAACCCCTCTGCTAGCCCTCTTCTCACTACCCTCCCATTTCCTATTCCCCAAAGGCAACGACCTTCAATTTTTTCTTTGGGTGTTTATTCCCACGTCTCTAAATAACACGCTTATGCTGCTCGGTGATTTCCCGGTTTGGGGCACTCACTAACTGTTGACTCCCACGAGGTAAGAAAATAATCACCCATTCTACCTCGTACCCCTCACCACTGCCAGCGCCTGTGCCTTGTTAACCAAGGGGCCAGGTGGTCTCCTCCAGTGACTTCCTTTCTGGCACAGCTTTTGTTCCAGCCATTTTTTTGTTTGGTTGTTTGCTTAGTTTTTTGGTGAGTGATTATTTTACCCTTAATTCTCCCCCAGTTCTCTCAAGATGCTCAAACTGAGGTGTCTTTTTTATCAATTCATTTCCTAGAGAAGTCTCTCCTAGAACCTTCTCACCCCTTTCAATCTACACTAGTGTTCTCTGTACATCGTTAGTTCATTTAATCCCCTAACAACTCTGATATCGATACTGTTGATACCATTTCCCCCGTTGTACAGACATGGAAACAGAACAGGCACGTTAAAGTAACTTGCTTGAGAGCGCACCTAACAAGGGTGGGATGAGGCCTCAACATGACGTCTGAATGCACGCTTTTAACTGCTATGTCACATTTCTGTGTGTCCAATGGCATCAGTCATGGAAAAGACTGGGACAGGCATAAGACAGTACCACGTGGCCATTAAATGATTTTAGGTTAATGACATAAATAAATGCTTTTGGCAAGTGAAAAAAAGCCAGAGTCAAAATCATATACGCAGTGTGGTCAAATATGTAAAAAGCCACAACAGAGGGAAAAGCAAAAAGTGTCAGGATTATAGCTGTGATTACACGTCCCCTGCACGTCTGTGATTTTGCTAAGTCTCATGCAATGAGACTGAACAACTTCCGTAACAGGAGGGGGAAGAGTATCAATTCAAATGTAAGTTTTTCTCCCGGAGAAAGTCCCCCAGCTCCAGGAAAATGGTAACAGGCACAGATGTACCCGACCTCTCCGGAAACCTGTGAGGCCCTGGGGACGGCTGTGTGTGTAGGGGCTCCCTCAGGGGCACGATTCTGGGCCAATCCCCTTGCCAGATGGCAAGCTAAGATCACAGGAAGGAGAAGGAGGGTCTGTGCCTACCTGGGAGAGGTCTGAAGAACTTCTCATGGAGATGCAGCAGGTCCATCATCATATTATGTCCCACTAAGGGCTACTTGGAGGAAATCGACGGGTGAGAGAAATGGAATTTTAAAAATCAAACAGACGCCACAGACTAACTGCTGTCTCCGGCAGAGGGTGTAGCTTTAGAACCCACTGCGTTCTGGCAACATGGTAATCCCATCCCCACCTGCATTCCACTCCCATGAAAGGCAGCCTGACTGCTTAAATGCCAGAAAAGCAAAGCAGCGAGTCAGAGGGACTCGAGGCCCGGGCTGCACTGGGAATCTAAGCTGTGAAGCAGACATGTGCAGTCCCCAAGTAGTTTTAGGTCAATTAGTACTGACATGCCCATGTGTCTGAAAGGAGCAAGGAACTAGTAATATTTCATAGGGACAGTCTTTCCCCAAATTAATCTGTCATGATTTTGTGAAAGCAAGGTTAGATCCGTAAAGCCAGTTAACAAAAAGGAAGTCACTTATCTTAAGGAATCTTAGTTTACTGTCGAAGGCCCCATTAGTACCTACAGCCAAAAATACAAAAGACTGCTAAAGACCAAGGAAAGAGATATTTTTTCCCTACCTTCTGGGCTTTCACCAGCATCTGGAAAAACACCGAAAAACCCCTCGCAGAGAGAAGAATCTTCTCCTTCCAACAGCTCTCTCGATCGCAAGAGGTGTTCTCAAGATACCAGCGATGCTGCTTACTCACTTTCTTCACTGTCACCTGCAAGGAGAAGTAGAGACAAGGTCCCTGTATCCTGGGTTCCTGGGAATGGGGCCAAAAAAGTGGTCCTTCATCTCAAAAGGTAGGGGGGGGGGGAGAAGAAGCCTTTCACAGAGGCCAGATTTGGCCAGATGAGAGAGAAATGATAGAGCCACCGAGGCTGCCCCCCTCCAGGTGGGAACTCACCCCCTCGTCTTTCATCACCGTCCAGATGTCAGGGAGGGCCTTCCTCAGCACAAGCTGGACCTCGAAGGCCTGGAAGCCTGCAGCAAGGAAACAAGGCTTGCAGAGAACCACTGCAGATCCTGGAACAGCAGTCCACCTTCCCCTCAAGAGAAGCCCGAGAGGAAAAGCGGCTGAGAGATGGATGGATCAAGTGGAAAGACAGCTCTTAGGTATACCCAAGCCCACGAGGCCAAGCGACAGGGATGGCACGGCATGATCTAGGGCAGCTTTCTTGACGTTTCTGATCTCGGGGCCACTCTTAAATTGAGGACCCCAAAGAGTCTTTGTGTGTGTGGGGTGGGTACAGGTCTTGATATTCATCATGTTAGAAATTAAAACTATACGTGAAATTCAAAATCGCCAAGTTTTAAAAATAATAAACCCATTACACTTTTGCCCATGATTTTGTAACATCCTGCGGTGGTTATTTGGAGAACACTGGTTTCCTGAGTTATACACATCGTCCAAATGTTCACATATCATACAATACCATCAAAAGACACTTGTACATATGGCCACTGATCTCATTAGAAAGGTCTCATAAAGCTGTCAAGCTTACGGTGACAGATGCAAGTTTTCCAAAATTCCAGTCTTTTATTGAAAGCTCAAATTTCATCTCTAGCAAATACTGTTAGTCTCCCTGAAGACAAGGCTTACTTTTTTCACTTGAGGAAGTGATTGAAAATACCCACATTCAAATAAACAGTCAGTCCCTTCAAGTAAAAATTATATTCCTCAGGGGAATTCCCTGGCGGTTCAGTGGTTAGGACTCGGCATTTTCACTGCGGAGGGAGGGCCCAGGGTTCAATCCCTGGTCGGGGAACTAAGATCCCACAAGCCATGCGGCATGGCCCAACAAAAAAAGAAAAAAAAAAATGTGTGTGTGTGTATATATATATATATATATATATATATGCCTTTAAATAAATAAGTAAATAAAAGGGAGCTAATTCAGCTCTCAACACAAAAACCTGCACAAGTGCTTTTGCTCAAGACAACCGCTGTACCTCGGTAAGCAGCAGCAATGTTTCATGAACATTTATTTTTTCTGTACCTATTTTGATACACGGAATATTTTAAAAGATGAGCAATCAAATGTTGAGATTTAACAAAATTAAGAATTATTATTTCACTACAAAGAATTATTATTTCACTAAATTCCAAGTAAAACTGGAATTTTTTAAAACTGGAAGCAGTAACAAAGAATACGACTACCAGCGCGGTCGGACGCGCCTCCCTTCACGTGTGCTGAGGTGTCGGCCGCTTTACCCACCGCTGCTGCGGGGCCGTCAGCGCAAATGGCACAAGGATAATGGCAAGTGACAGCCGAGTGATATTCTGACAAGAGTTTTGACCTTGTGAACCCCTTGGAAAGGGTCTCAGAGACCCCTGGGGTCCACCGACCAGGGCTGAGAACCGCTAATCTAGGGCAGGCCCATCGTGATCCCACATTGTACCGTTGGGGGAAAATTCAGAGAAATTCAGAGATTGACAACAGTAAAGCAAGAGTCCATAGGGCACCAAGGATTGGGATGAGAAGGATGGCTCTGAATGGAACTTTACTCCCTCAACCTTAAAATTCAGGATCGGTGGAAAACCCTTCAACCTCCGAATTGAGGTCGGGGCTCTACCGAACCACAAGGACCATGTGCCTGCTGAGCTGCCGCCCAGGATCCACCGGGGGAGAAGGGACGCGCCCCCATCCTGCAGCACGTGACAGCGGCCGGTTCCACGGCTCCCAGGCCGGGGAGCCGCCTGCTGCCTACCGGTGACACCGGGGAGCGTCGTCCAGTCGCCTTCCTCTGCCAGGACCAGCCAGCGCGTCACCTCGTCAATCACCGCCTTGATTTGGTCTTTATCCAGAGAACTGAAAATGGGCACAGTGAAGTGGGGATGCTGGGGAAGACCACAGAACCATGAGACAACGCCAACGTGGGAGAGGCTTCTGAAGGCTCCCGTTTTAACACCGTGATCTCGGCAAGAAAATGGACCCCCAAAAGACCATTTCTTTTCCGAGTCTTGTTTTGCAACAGGAAGCCAATCGCTTGGCCTCTACCCTCCGGTCTGTCCTCAGGAGCCCTTCCGTCCCTCCCTCGGACGGGCCTACGGGCGGGAGGGCACTGGGATGCAGCCAGCACTGCGCGACACTATCAGGCCTGTCTTCTCAATTCTGCTCTCAGAGGTGAAAAAGCACCATCTGGTGAAGCACGGAAAAGACAGGAACTTTGGTAAGTACATCTTCTCCCGCGTTAGACATAGAAGAACACGATGTTATGTTGAGAAAAGGAAAGACTTTTCTCCAACACTTGAAAATAACAGAAGATTAAAAATTCAAGTTGTTTTTCCCTTCCAAAAGGTATTTTTATATAAAACCACAAACGGAGATAAAAAAAAAAAATCCCACATTACATAATTATCTGGACCAGATAATCATAACATTCCAGAACTAAAAGCTGTCTAATTTAACCCCTTCTTGACACAGGCAAAGAGTCTCAAGCTCAAAGGGCTTAGAGGACTGGTTCAAAACCACACAACTAGCGGACAGCAGGGCCTGTGTGGGCCCGGGGGACCTGCTCCTTCCAGCACACAGCGCGGCTGTGCAGGCCTGGCCCCAGCTCTCCAGCACGACCGGGTTTCAAGTACAACAACAGGTACTGGAGGCCAAAGGAAAAAGGCAGAGATCCTGCCCCGGGGAACACAGCCGCGTCAAGCACGTGGGGCAACACGCCCAAGCCAAGGCATGGGACTACCTGGTCAAGGCTACCTGTGATTTACCTTGAAAAATCCCTAAGATCACGTGGGAGGCCAACACAACATCTCACAGGGAGGCCAACGGAGCCATTTTCCCCTCTAGCGCTGGAATGGAGTTCCTGCCTCTTTGAGTACCAAATTCACAGTCAGTTCCTTCTCCCCTTCATTGTTAAACACTAAAATCACACGCTAAACAGTGAGAGGTTTCTTATCTCAGGCCTAAGAACGGCATCACCAGCACTTCGGGCTGTTGTGTTCGACTGAGCGCAGGTCGAGGAAGCCACGCCAGCTAAAGGTGATGGAGTGAGGTCACCCTGTCCTGGAGAAGGCATGTCTACGCACAGGAAAGCCAGAAACACACCAGCAGCAAAGAAACCCGCAAAGCACCCGGAGAAGCAGGCTTTACCTGCGAACTCTCCAGTTCCCAGTCAGGATGCTGTGTTTAATTTTCTTCTCCTGTTCTTCGTTCATATACGGGATTCCATTTTTGAGAAACTAAAGATAGGAACAGACAAGGAAACTAGTCAGCGGCACCCTCCGTGCGGGCAGCAGAGTGGAAAGAAACCTTCCTTGTCCGCTTTTCGAGGACAAGTCAGAAAGGGGACAGGAAATGGATTCAGACCAGGTGGGCTAGATAGCCTTTCAACCCTTCCCGGTCCCCACCTCCGATGCTGTACCTTGTTATAATCGAAGCCATACTGATTCAAAAACTGAACACTAGAAGCCTGGAAAGAGAACTCTGAATCCAAAATCCCAAACGTTGTAGGGAAGAGAAAGAAGTTACACGAATGGGCTACATACCTAGAAAAAAAATACACATAAGGAGAAAAAGAAGAAAACCAGTTTTAGAACTCTGGCTCACACAGCAGGCTTCAGGGTGGGCTCTTCCCTCCACTTGAGAAGTACCGTTGACCCCTGAACAACACGGGGGTTAGGGGCGCCAACCGTTCATGCAGTCAAAATCTGCAGATAATTTACAGTCTGCCCTGTGTCTACACATGGGTACCGTCATTTTAGTGAAAAAAAATCTGAGTATAAGTGGACCCATGCAGCTCAAACCCTGTGTTGTTCAAGGGTCCACTGTATTTGAATGTCAGCTATATTTCAAGCACTGTTACTGGCACGGGGGCGGCCAATGAAAAAAGGCAGAGATCCTGCCCTTGGGGAACAAAGTCTGACGCCCTATTTGAGACAGTAGGGCTGCCATTCAGCATCCTTTCTGACTGCTGGTGTCTGGGAGGTACATCACCCTCATTATAACGCTGTTAATTGCAATCCTGAAGGCACACACAGGAGACAAGGAAATGGGAAAGGAGCACCAAAGGTACAGGGGTGTTGGGAAAGGCCCCCAGAGATGGTGCTGCTTTGAGAGACTTGAAGGACCAGCCGGCATCGGCAGGGGAGGAGGGGTGGAGGACACAGAAGCAGGAGAGTCTACAGAGCACCCGGGGCCAAAGCGCTTCAGAGCCTGACACAGAATTTGAAGGGGGAGGCAGGTGGAGAAGATAAATGGGCAAGAGCCATGTGTTTTGCCAAAGGTCTTTATACATACTTGTTTGACTCGCCTTCAATACTGGAAAACACAGACAATCCTAGAAGAATGATGGTAAAGGGAATGAATACCAAAAGAAAAGCTACCAGAAGTTAACTACAGAAAAACTTCTGAACAGTACTTTGCACCCAAAGTTATTGTACAAGCTTTAGGATAACTTCTAAAAAAGAAAGAAATGAAGAAAAGAGTCAAAACATGAGAACTGTCAAATTGCATTCACACGGAAATTACTGAAATATAATTGTGAATGGTTGTTCAAAGACAGAATATTAAATTGACACTTTTATGGTTTTAAAACTAGTAAGAGGAAACACTAAGAAAAAAAAAGAGAAAAAAGGGATAATAAAAGAAAAAAAAGAGGAAACACTAAAATCTATGAAGATTTATACATTTAATTGCTTTAAAATGTCTGTACTGCTAAAAAGACCACAAAGTGAAAAAGACTTCGAAGTAGGGGGAAAACAATACAAATGCATCGAAGTGCTGTTTCCCTTACTTTCAAAGAGGTCTCACAATTAAGAAAAACAATCACAATAGAAAAATAGCAAAGGACAAGGACACAGAGCAAAACACACACACACACGGGTGTTCACCATCATTCACAGGAAAAGAATCACTAAATGTCTCATGACCTGTTTTGTAAATAAAGTTTTATTGAAATACAGCTATGCTCATTCATTTGTGTATTAACTACAGCTGATTTCTCATTAACAAGGGCAGCACTGAGTAGTTGTAACAGAGACAGTACAGCCTGCAAAACCTAAAATACTTAGTTTAGCCCTTTACAGAAAAAGTTTGTTGATCCTGTATTAAAAATGTAAATCAGGACAATAATTTTAGATCATTTTTCCTCTACCAGGTGGGCAAAAAATTAAGACTGGTAATACCCAGTGTGAGTGAGGGAAACAGACACATTCCCTGTTAGTGTTAAGTCTCTGTAAACTTCTCAGATGGTTGGTAGGAAGAGCAATAGTTTGACAACAAATCAATACTTTAATGCACATACTCCACTGCTACAAGTATACCAAACACATACATTCACAAATGCACGGTAATATATAAACACCAAGACAGTCAATGCAACCCTGTTTCATCACATACAAATGGTTATCAAAGTACTCATCATTAGGTGAGAGAGCCAACAGATACATTCAGTTTGGAGTGCTATGCAACTGTTAAAAACAAACAGGAAATCTGTATAAGCTGATATAGAAAGATCTCTAAACCCCAGTAGTGGGGAAGAAAAAAAAAGTTGCAGAACAACAGGTTTATAGTATGATCTTGTATATGATTTTTGTTTAAAGAAAACATACAAATTTTTCCCTGAAAGATGGTACAAGTTCCTTAATGTTGATTTAAGCATGGAGATCACGTTTCTGCTTATTCTGAAGTGTTAGGTCTCGCAGGCATGACACGGCCAAAAACCAAATGAGCATGCAAAACGATAGCCAGTGTCTCACAAAGGCGCCAAAGCTGTTTTACCAGTAGGAAACACAAAGACAATTTAAAAAAAGAAAAAAAGTCTCTATTTCAGTAACTTATAAGAAACAGCTGAAGATTAAACTCACCAATCTGACAGATGGTGAACTGCTGAACACTCTGACGGGTCTTTAGATACCACTCTGATGGCAAGTCAAACAGACTGTGAAAAAATAGGCATCTCAGTGCAGAGGCAAGCAGATGGCATCAAGGCAGCACAGCCTCCATGCCGGATCAGCACCTGTCAACCACGGGCAGCCCTTTCCTTGTTACAACCAGGGAACCAGCGTTTCGTGGACAAGGGCCAGGTCCCCAAACCCCACACAAAATGTTGTCCTGCCCGCCCAATGCCAACAGGGTGCCCGTCGAGAAACAATGCTGGCCGGCCAGGGTGTCATCCAGAAGAGCGCGGCAGAGAACCTCTCCAGTTCAGCTCTAAGGCAGTTTTAGCTTTACCTGATCTGCTGGGGCCCGGACAGGTTAGAACGAAGGCCGGTGAACTCTATGTCTAGACCTGCAGGGGAGGCAAGAAGGACAAGAGTCCCCAGGCGCAGGCCATCGCAAGGCTCTTGGTGCTGTAAACGCTGCAGGCGGCAAAAGTTCTGGCTCACCTTCTTGGTGCTCAAGAGGCCAGGTGAGGTCAAGAAGGGAGAACAGAGGGAGCCAAAGCAAGGACAAGCCAGGCCACCCCGTTCCACCTGGACCACACTGGGGCCAAGGCTGTAACTGCTGCCTAACATCCCAACCCCCAGGCCCGAGAAGGAACCCCCCTGTCCTGCGGAGGGGCCCTGTTTGAGCCCCCTGCAGTCTGGCAACCACCCGGCCGGGCCTCACCTCTCCGCCGTGTCCCGCCCGAGCCACACCCTCCCGCCGGCCAGGGGGCTGCGGCGACGAGGCCCGGAATCCCGGCGCCTTACCCACGAAGTCCGCGCCCAGGACGAGCTCCTGCAACAGAGGGAGGCTCTGCTCGAACTCATCGGCGCCCACGTCCATGGCCACGCAGCTCGGCCGCGGGCGCCCAGCGCGGCCACGTGCTGCCACGCGCTTCCGCCGCGCCGCCGCCTTAAAGGGCTCGCGGCGGGGAAACCGGATGCCCCCGCGCGCCACCACCAGCTCCGGGGGCCTCTGACCGGCGGAGGGCGGTGTCGGCCACCTGCCCGCCCACGGGCGTTTGATCTTACACTTGGCCCCCTAGGGTGAAGGGAAGCTTAGTTAAGACCGCCCTGGCGCTCAAAGGCCATTTACCTTGCTCCGCAGCAATTTCTTCTCAATCCCTGCAAGGGGAGAATAGCATTTAGGTAGAATGTGAAGAGCAATGGTAGGAAAAAGAAGAGCCTGAAACAGTAGGAACGGACCGGTAAACAGCACCTGAAGGAATTGCAGTAGATCAGGTACTGCAGCTACGGTGCGGGGATAGAGGGACCGCATCTTGTCGGTTTTCCAAATCCGCACTTCCTCCCAACTTGGTCATCGCAGCCAACATCGGTCTGTTCCATCTCCTCCCCAACACCCCGCCTTCTCCCTCTCTATTTTGCATCATTGCTGCCTTTGTAATACCTTGCATCAAACTTGCCACACAAAGCCTCAAAAATTGCCCATCAAACTGAAGGAGTTCTTGGTACAGAGATGATCTACATCATAGGCCTTGCAGAAAAAATCCCTACCTATGGCGTCCCTTACAGGTGAACCCTATTTTGGTCACTGTCCATTTCCAAAGCCACACTACTCCAGTCCGTGGTCTTGTTTGCATCCTCCCCTGAATTCTAGACTTGTCTGAACAGCCTTCTAGAACTGTGGTCTTCAAAGTGAGATGCTCCAATCTTTAAGATGAGGGAAGAAAATATTAGAACTATACTATATACTTGTAAATGTCTCCACTGGGGTATCTGTTGATCAAAAGGGGACTACTAAGCCATTGCACTCTGAAGGCCTCTCAGAATGAATCAAAGTTTTAAAAAATGTTGGTGCATACATATTTCTTGTTAAAATAATAATACACTTAATACTCAGATTAACAATAGCGATGTTATTTCACTTCTGTATAAATATACAATTGGGAATACACATTTCAAATGTAGGGGGGAAATGCTCTAGAAGCCACTTTAACTGCTTACCGGTTCTTCGTCTTCGCATTTGTCTTAAATAGCCAGAATCAGTTAACACCTTACTTTGATTTAGTCACTCATTTAAGAGACCCGCCATGATTCCCATCTACCCCACTTCAATTTTAAATTAACCTCAATGCACTTCAAGCTTCCAGTCCTACCTAACAAATTTTCACTTGACGGCAAACTCAGCATACACTAACCCTGTCCATTTCCTTTCCTCATTGCATTCCTTTCTTCTTTCAAAGCTGGTTCTGTTAGGATCCAGGAGCCCAACTGAGGTTAGGATTTGCCCCTTTTATCTTCACACGACTGTTTATAATAAAATGACTGATATGGACTTCTCCTATTAAAAAGACACCTCCACACCCTGAGCGGCAACCCACTGTGACCCAGCCACGGTGATAAGTGCGTAAACCTATGTGTGCCCATGCCACAGTGAGCGCAAAGGCGCAGAAAATGTCATATAACCAGAAAATAAGAGTTCACAATATACCTTTATTCTTTAACTTATGAACAACATTTAATTTGTTCCTCAAAAGTTACTTATAATTGGCAACAGCTCTTCTCAGATACGTCTCACGTCCGAGAGAGAAGAATTTAGCCCTGGATTTAAAACAAACACACAGAAGGGAAGAAGATGACAACCTTAACTACTAATAACATTCCGCTGTTAGGTTATTGTACAAGACGTCCAAGCTGGCAGTTCTTCTAGAGGCTCTCTTCTGATGAATGAATAGCTGACAGCTTTACATTTACAAGTATCAAACAACGCTTCTGCTTCATTCATAGATTCTCCGAGGCTCCTGCAGCACCACACCACCTTCTGTCATGGCACTCTGCAGTCGTTTCATCTGGTTTTGAAGATCAGGAAAAAACGTAAAAGATTAAGTCAACACCACAAGCTGACAATAGTTCACTTCCCAAGAGAAAGAGAAATAAACAACTGATTTGATCCTTGCTAACTTCCCAGCCTACACTGGTTTTTCAGAAAGTGACCTTAATAATGACACAGATAAGAAAAAAGAGGATGTAGAGATGTCAAGGATTAGCGGCGTTTTAAAATATTCTATAGACAAGATGTTACTGTATGAATAGGAAAGCAGAGTGGTCAACATTATGGCTATGGAATCGGTCACGTGGGTTTGAACCCTGCCCCGTGCCACACGGACTGGGCCAGCCAGCCTCAGCTGACCTACAGAACATGAGTCCTGACACGCTATAGGCTGCTGTGAGGTAATGCACATCAGGATACTCACCTCAGGGTCTGACACTTGGAAAGTACTTAATAAATGGAACTATTATTATGTAAGTATCTAGTGTCAAGAATTAACACAATACCTTTTAACTAAGTACATGAAAACAAAAATACCGAGTCTGAGGCTGCCTCCCAAGGAGTTGGCTGGTAGACCATGAAGTTGATTCCTGCTTCCAAGCACCGCTCTGCCAGCACTCGTCCTACACTCTCACAAGCCACCACATTTCTGGTGCTATAAAGGTGCTTTTTAATGGCCCATTCACGAGTGGATGCCGAAACCACAGCCTGGCCATTGCGATGCTCAACAAGCGCGTCTATGTGATGCTGACTCCTTATAACTCGCAACCTAAACGAGGTGAGAGAATAAAATCATAAAAGAATTCTAAAGATAAATGACTTCAGGTGAATAAATGCCAAAATATTTCTCAAGAATGTAATGTCTAGTTCATTTACTTCAGCATACTTAACCTGGCTTTTGCTTGGGAAAGGTGTTTTTCCCTTGCTCTTATGAGAATATCATCAGCAATAAACCAAACATTTCTACTTAGCCTCAAATATCCAGGAGAAATTTGGTATTTCTGACTGCTGAGATTTACACAGCATCTACTTCAAAAAAGGATTTGAAGAGGCAAAGCTAAGTTGCTGACCCTGCACTGGATAAAAATATACTTACTACATGCTATTGTTTTTTTTTTTTTAAAGGAAGGAAATACTTTATTTTTTGGCCACGCCATGCGGCATGCGGGATCTTAGTTCCCTGACCAGGGATTGAACCCGTGCCTCCTGCATTGGGAGTGTAGAGTCTTAACCACTGAACCCCCCAGGGAAGTCACCTTACTATATGCTTTTATTTTCTAGCTAACGATTTAAATATAAAAACAGAAATCATTAAGTGTACTAGAAGACAACATGGGTGAAGTTTTAAGTAATGTCAAAGTAAGATAAGCCTATTTAACTATATCAAGCTATTTAACATGACCTCAAACTACATCATATGGCTTTTGTTTAAAAAAAAAATTAGGGCTTCCCTGGTGGCACAGTGGTTGAGAGTCTGCCTGCCGATGCAGGGGACACGGGTTCGAGCCCTGGTCTGGGAAGATCCCACATGCCACGGAGCGACTAGGCCCGTGAGCCACAACTGCTGAGCCTGCGCGTCCGGAGCCTGTGCTCCGCAACAAGAGAGGCCACGATAGTGAGAGGCCCGCGCACCGCGATGAAGAGTGGCCCCCGCTTGCCGCAACTAGAGAAAGCCCTCGCACAGAAACGAAGACCCAACGCAGCCATAAATAAATAAATAAATAAAATTTAAAAAAAAATTAACGAAGTTTTCTGCATGCTAAGAAAAACAAAAAAAAACAAAACAGTAAAGTGAAGTCAAAAGGCAAGCAATGAAACAAAAAATATTTTTAAATCCTATATTGTTCTAATTTCCATAATATGTAAAAAGCCTCCTATAATCAATAAGAAAATGACCAGTAACTTAATAAGCAGAGGATGTGGACAGACTGTTCACAGAAAAGAAAAATATTAATGACTCTTAAACCCATGAAAATATGCCCAATCTCACTGCTAAATTGCATGGACAAGACAATTCATTTCAACACTGTTTGAAATCATAAAAGATAATCATCAATAGGGAGTCAGTTAATTAAAACAGCCATGCAACGGTATTTTATTTTTATTTGTTTTTAACATCTTTATTGGAGTATGATTACTTTGCAACGTTGTGTTAGTTTCTGCTGTATAGCAAAGTGAATCAGCTATATGTATACATATATCCCCATATGCCCTCCCTCTTGCGTCTCCCTCCTACCCTCCCTATCCCACCCCTCTAGGTGGTCACAAAGCACTGAGCTGATCTCCCTGTGCTATGCAGCTGCTTCCCACTAGCCATCTATTTCACATTTGGCAGTGTATATATGTCCATGCCACTCTCTCACTTCGTCCCAGCTTACCTTTCCCCCTCCCCATGTCCTCAAGTCCATTCTCTATGTCTGCATCTTTATTCCTGTCCTGCCCCTAGGTTCATCAGAACCTTCTTTTTTTTTTAGATTCCATATATATGTGTTAGCATACGATATTTTTTTTCTCTTTCTGACTTACTTCACTCTGTATGACAGAGTCTAGGTCCATCCACCTCACCACAAATAACTCAATTTCATTTCTTTTTATGGCTGAGTAATATTCCATTGTATATATGTGCCACAGCTTCTTTATCCATTCATCTGTTGATGGACACTTAGATTGCTTCCATATCCTGGGTATTGTAAATAGTGCTGCAATGAACACTGTGGTACATGACTCTTTTTGAATTATGGTTTACTCAGGTATATGCTCAGTAGTGGGATTGCTGGGTCATATGGTAGTTCTATTTCTAGTTTTTTAAGGAACCTCCATACTGTTCTCCACAGTGGCTGTATCAATTTACATTCCCACCAACAGTGCAAGAGGGTTCCCTTTTCTCCACATCCTCTCCAGCATTTATCGTTTGTAGCCTTTTTGATGATGGCCATTCTGACCAGTGTGAGGTGAGACCTCATGGTAGTTTTGATTTGCATTTCTCTAATGATTAGTGATGTTGAGCATCCTTTCATGTGTTTGTTAGCAATCTGTATATCTTCTTTGGAGAAATGTCTATTTAGGTCTTCTGCCCATTTTTGGATTGGCTTGTTTTTTTTGATATTGAGCTGCATGAGCTGCTTGTATATTTTGGAAATTAATCCTTTGTCAGTTGCTTCGTTTGCAAATGTTTTCTCCCATTGTGAGGGCTGTCTTTTCTTCTTCTTTATGGTTTCCTTTGCTGTGCAAAAGCTTTTAAGTTTCATTAGGTCCCATTTGTTTATTTTTGGTTTTATTTCCATTTCTCTAGGAGATGGGTCAAAAAGGATCTTACTGTGATTTATGTCATAGAGTGTTCATGCACATATGGTCACCTTAATCTCTGATAAAGGAGGAAAGAATATACAATGGAGAAAAGACAGCCTCTTCAATACGTGGTGCTGGGAAAACTGGACAGCTACATGTAAAAGAATGAAATTAGAACACTTCCTAACACAGTACACAAAAATAAACTCAAAATGGATTAAGACCTAAACGTAAGGCAATGGTATTTTACACAGTTACTTCAGTTATTTTACATAATTAAGAACAAAGTAGCGGGCTTCCCTGGTGGCGCAGTGGTTGAGAATCTGCCTACTAATGCAGGAGACACGGGTTCGAGCCCTGGTCTGGGAAGATCCCACATGCCACGGAGCAGCTGGGCCCGTGAGCCACAACTACTGAGCCTGCGCGTCTGGAGCCTGTGCCCCGCAACGGGAGGGGCCGCGATAGTGAAAGGCCCGCGCACCGTGATGAAGAGCGGTCCCCGCACCGCGATGAAGAGTGGCCCCCACTTGCCGCAACTAGAGAAAGCCCTCGCACGAACCGAAGACCCAGCACAGCCAAAAATAAATAAATAAATTAATTAATTAATTTAAAAAAAAAAAAAAAAAAAGAACAAAGTAGCAATTTATGATACTGCTGCTAACATTTATTGAACACTTACTGTGCCAGGGAGTCCTAATTGTTTACAGGTATAGCTCATGTCTCAAACTAATCCCATTATTCTTTCTTTCTTTCTTTTTTTTTTTCTTTTTTGGGCTGCAGAAACTGACACAGAAAGGTTAAGTAACTTAGCAAGGTTACAACTAATGAATGGTAAGTAATGAAGCTAGGTAGGATTTAAGTCCAGGGGTCTGGCTCCAGAGCCAATGTTCCCAACCAACACAAAATATTTCCAAGATGTATTTTTAAGTGTGTGTGTGTGTGTGTGTGTGTGTGTGTGTGTGTGTGTGTTTTGGGGGGTGATGGTGAAGGAGGTGGGTGGGGGAAT
This sequence comes from Balaenoptera acutorostrata, assembly GCF_949987535.1. Lineage (NCBI taxonomy): Eukaryota > Metazoa > Chordata > Mammalia > Artiodactyla > Balaenopteridae > Balaenoptera > Balaenoptera acutorostrata. The sequence goes on from NC_080077.1 coordinate 8,062,024, forward strand.
GCAGAACAATGTATATGATGTGGTAAGATATATAATGAAAAAATACAAGTTCATACTTATCTGCATAGACTAGCTCTAGAAGGATACACAGAAACCATAGTCCCTTTTGGATTTTACAACATTTGTATACATTACACATTTAGAAATTAAGTTCATGATAAAGAAAACACTGAAATCAAACATTATACTAAAATTCTTAGTGTGAAATAGCATAAAAAGCACTGGATTTAGAAACGTGGGTTCTACTCCTAGTTTCGCTGGTAGCCCTAGTAAAAATCACAATCTCTTAATCCACGGATCAACACACTTTTTCTGTAAGGGATCAGATAGCAAATATTTTATGGTTTGTAGGCCATATTGTAAGCAGAGAGGGTCGTGGGTCCCTGGAAAAAGAGAACTAGGCATGGCTTTCTTCACATAAGAGAAGCCATTTTTGGCCTAAGCCATTTAGTGATCTAAGCTTGGCCACAACGCCTGCTCTTGAACAGGTCTTGGTAATTAATGATCTTAAGGGAAGTAAGGGAATGCAGGGACAAAGGAAAAGCAGTCAAGAAACAAGAGTTCAGCGGTAAAACAGAGTCCTAGTTCCTCCTCAAGGGAAATATATAACAATCTGATACCGTCTTTAAGTTTCTCCATCCTCAGGTGGAGGATGGAAATAACTATGTTGACCCCTGTGACTTCAATCAACTAACGCTAGGACTCTGTGGACCCTGGCCCCAATTCCATGCTGAATTCTCCTCTGCTCAAGCCCCTTCAGGAATATGCTTGTACCCTTAGCTTAAAGCTCCCCCAGTTTTGCTGTTCCGGGTGACCCTGCCTTGGGGAAGATCCCCAGGGTTCTCCTTACTTGCTGCAACTAATAAATCCTTCCTTCTCCTGATCTTTGGCTTGCTTGTGTCTTCTGGCTTGACATCCACCAAGAGGCGAACCTAGTTTTCAGGTAACAACATGGGTCAACTGCTCAACTCAGCCACGGTAATACCAGAACAGCCAGGTAAGAATGAGTGGTGGCTGGGTGCCCATAAGACTTTCTTTGTGGATAATGAACTTTGAATTTTACACAATTTTCACATCACAAAATATTCTTTGCATTTTTAAAAATCTTTTTTAAAAAGTGTAACAGTATTTAGCCTGCAAGCCAGCTTTGGCCCGGGAGCCATAGTTTGCTGATCCTTGTCTTAAACCATTAGTGCAACAAAGGGGTAGGACTCATTATCTCCAAGGTCACTTCCAATTTTACACTGATAATACTGTGAATGGAGAGATAGGGAAAAAAGGGGGGAAACAGATCTCCAATTATTTAAATAATCCAAATATTAAGTAAAAGTGATAGTTTGGGTATTTCAAAAAAAATTCAGGATTCAAAATTCAGATTATTTTGACGATGAACTGCCTGCCCTCTTTCTTTGACCCACCCCCCTCCTGTCTCCCTAAGCCTCAATTCCCCTGCTCCTGTAAAACGGGGGAAATTACTGCACCTGCTTCAAAAAGTACTTTTAAGGATTAAATGAGAAAATGCATATAAAGCACCTAGCACAGTTCCTGGCAAAGAGAAAGCATTCAATAACTAGCCATCTTTATAACAAAGAATAAACTCCTAAATGTTCTTCCTGCCTCTACCACTGCCCCCTTAAAAATTTGTTCTCCTCAAAGGAACCAGAATGACCTTCCATTCGGGCTCAAATTTTAAATCCCCTCATAGTTTCCCACTGCAGTGAGAATAAAGTCTAAAGCGCTTCCTTGATTTACAAAGCTAATGATGTGTCTCCTACCTGCCTCTCCGTTTACCTCTTGGCCCTCTGAGCTCCAGGTACACAGGCCTTTCAGTTCCCCAAACGCGCCAAGCTCATCCCACCCTAGCTGTTTCCTTTGCTGGGAACGCTCTTCTTGGCAGATAGTTTGGCTTCTTCCTATTTTCCGAGGGGTCTTAGTCAACCAGTCCCCCATTCTAACTTTATCCTCTTTCAGTTTCCTCCATGACACCTACGTATTTATTGTTTGCCGCCCCCCTCCACTAACCCCTCCTAGACCCAGCGCAAGTCAGCTTCCTGAGAGGAGAGTCGCCAGCAGTTACCCGGCACGTTCCTTAAATGAACTGATGAAAACAATTTGCAGGGCACCGTGCATGCTCTGTGGTCAATACCTAGCAGAGTTAATTACCTGTGCCAGAACTCGCGGGAGGGCCACACTGTCCCCCAGCCCCGCTCTTTTCTGGCTACAGCTAAGAGCTCCAGATTCCGGGGGTTCCGGTTGGTGAACTCCGGGGCAACAGCTTCATTTCCTTCGGGGTCCGCTTCAGGCTTCACCGCTGGCTTGGAACTGGTCGACAGCGCTGCCACCCGACACCCTAAGAACGTAAACAACCATACGGATCTTTAAAAAATGACGAAACGGACAAAACAAAAATATGATCTAACTTGTCCCCATCCTCTCCCTCTCAGCTTTCGCGCCCTGGAAGGGGGACAAAAGGTATGTTCGGTCACGGGGTGTAGTCATCACAGACCCTGGTTCTTAATTTTGTACTAGTGTCATCACGATGCTGTTAGCTCGTTTACTTTTCGATGGTATATGTTGAATGCAAAAGATAACCTGCATGTGCACGTTGTGCTGACCCTGGGGAGTAATCAGAGACGTGGGAAGATGAATTACCGGGGTTCCTGCAAACCGACAACAGCTCCCAGAACCCCGACCGAAGCGCCATTGCTGAGGGGAATCGTAGCCAAAACCTCGGAAAGACTTTGCCTCCTTTCCTCACCAGCGTCCCAGCGGCTCGCCGGCCGCAGCCATATTAACTTAGGGAAAGGCCTTAAGAGAACGTACGGTCATAGACGCCTCGACCCGCGCTAACAAGCCCCCTGCCGCTGAGTGGCGGATAGGGCAATCCGTCATCTCCGCTCCTCCAATCAGCGCTTAGGCTGGGGCGCACGCAGGCGCCGGATTCAACCAACTACCTCGCAGCAACGCGCTTGGTGGTTGGCTCACGGCCCGTTAATTCGGGCCGAGCTCATCGGGGGCGTTCCGCGTCCAAGGCACGGACGGCATTTTGTTACCTCGTTTGGGCCCTCGGGTCGCAGAGCATAGACCGATCGTTGTCGGACACACACGCACACGCCATTTGGGCTCTGGGAGGACGGGGCAGCGCGAGATGCAGTTTTCAGAAAAGGTGGTTGTCGTTTTCCCACATGACCCATGGAGCTTATACTCGTGAGCCCAGGAACAAAACCTGCTACTTGTCGCGTGCTCTCCTAGCTAGTTCATACATTTAAGGAAAACAAGAACGCCGGCTTATACACCACCAATTAAGACGCTCAGAACCCCGGCTCTCCCATACACGGCCCCACCCCCCCGTTCCGTCACAGAGCTCCGCCCTACCGACCACCTTTTCTAGAAGGCACTAGAACGTGCAAACGCGCACGCGCAACCTGTGCCTAGTAGGGAAAACTTCGGCTCAGCACCCCCTTCTTCCAGCGGTCCGAGATACTGACTTCCGCCCTCCTACCTTCGCGCCCTTCTCATTCGCTCTCTAATTGAGCGGAAGTGCTGGATCCGCCCCCTTCAGGTTCCTCACTTCCTGCGCGTTCACGATTCTCCACCCTCCTCCCCATTTTTTTTTCCCACCCTGCCCCGCGGCCCGGCCCGGAAGCGGGGAGGAGTGTGGTTCCCAGCAGCCCCTGCGGCGTCGCTCGGGCCTGTTCCACGCCGTCGCCGCTGCTGTGGCCGCCGCCCGGCCCAGGGACAAGACGCTTGTTGCCCGCGGTGTGAGTGAAACTCGACGTGTGCCCTGCCGCGAAGATGGAGGGGCCCTTGTCCGTGTTCGGAGACCGCAGCACTGGGGAGGCGATCCGCTCCCAGAACGGTAAGGGCGGGCGAGGCCTGCGGCGGGCCCGCGGCGGTGCGCCACCCTCCCCTGCCTCGCTGGGGCCGTGGCTGCCGTGGTCACGTCTTTCTTTCTCTCCCCACAAAGGGGCCCCCGGGAGGCACGGGCGGCGTCTCCGACCCGCGGCGGGTCTCGGCACTTCAGGGCGGCAGCGCCCTCTCCCCGCAGCGCGGTTTTAACGAGAACTGCCCGGATGCTGCGGTCGTGAGGCTGGCGAGGCGCGCCCCGGTCTGGAGGGCGGGCTCCGCGCACGGACACGTGCCGCCGCGCCTCGAGTCCCAGGGAGCCGGGTGCCCTGCGCCTTCTGTCCTGATGCTCATCAGGAAGGGCGTCCACTGCAACCTCTGGGTCTCCTTTTAGGGCCATTCACCAGGAAAAACTGGCTTTAGTGGCTCGTTTTACTGAGGGGGAATGGCCATCGGCCACTCTTCAGATGACTTGCCCGTTGTCCCCCCGCAGATTCAGTCCGTACCCGACCTGTCGGTGACCACTTCTTGTAACAGAGCTAGCTGACGAAGTTTTTGTTGAATGTTAAATGATAAACTCATTTTATCTAGTAAGCTTTAATCGCTTAAAGCATTGTTGAGATCGTTTACACTTCAGAAGTCACGAATGCCAGTCCATCGTATCGTCATTTGATAGATTCCTATTTTTTGTCATGAACAAATTTGAAGTATAGTCAGAACCTTTGGATTACCGCTTTTTTGATTCACAAAGGCTTGTTAATTTTAATAAAACTTTTTTTTTCTTAAACCTGCCAGAGTCTGAAGGAAAAGGCCGATACGTGTCTTTTCCTGTTCTGTGTGGAGTGGCAGAATCTGAAATGACGACGGGTAGATTATGTTTTAATTCTGTGAGACAATGGAGTGGGTACTCTACAACACTTGGCGTCCCCTTGGCGGTTGAATTCAGACTGTATGTTACTAGCCACTCCCCTCCCCGTATTAGACTTTTAATAGCTGATTTTCAAATTGGGAAGGATTTGTAGTTTTGAAAAATTAAGAGGCTGTTGCGTGTCACTTACTTTTTTTAGGGTGAAATGATTGTTTCTTGGAATCAAGGATTTTTCTAATTTCATTTCTTTCTTTCATTTCTACAGTCATGGCTGCAGCTTCGATTGCCAATATTGTGAAAAGTTCTCTTGGTCCAGTTGGCTTGGATAAAATGTTAGTGGATGATATTGGTGTAAGTGTATTTAAATATTGTGTTAGTCACTTTAAGGAAAAAAGACGGTTCATAAACACCTCGCTTTGTAAATTCTTTGTTTTTATCAGGATGCTAGTGGTGAAAGGTATACCGAAGGTGAATGTATCATAATGGGGTGTTCTAACTTAGGGGATATTCTGTTTCTGTGGGTGAATATGTCATTTTTTCTTCCCCGGGAAATTTCTTAGGATGTAACCATTACTAATGATGGTGCGACCATCCTGAAGTTGCTGGAGGTGGAACACCCTGCAGCCAGAGTTCTTTGCGAGCTCGCTGACTTGCAGGACAAAGAAGTGGGAGACGGAACTACCTCCGTGGTAGGTAAAGACTAATGGACTATTGGCTAAATACTAGTATTCCTCTTAAAATCAAATTTTCAGAAAGTGAAGCCAGAGGTAAGTCATTTGTTTTGAGGGTAGTGGTTCAGAAACAAAATTTGAAGACTTGTGGTTATAGCTAGTTTGTACAATTCAAGTAGAAAAGAAACTTAAGAGATAATTTAATATAATCCTCACTTTAAATGTTTTTGCGAGTTTTACGAATTTTTTCTCAGCTGCTATTCATGCATCCCGCGGAATTTTTTTTAATGGTGTTTTTTTAAAGGAAAAAAAAGTGTCGTTTTTTTTCTCCTCCCCTCACAGCCTGAGGCCCAGGAATTCCTAAAACATTACCAGTTTTTTTAAAAACAACGTGTTTTTATATTTTAAAGGCTGACAAGTGATCTCATGAGTTCAAATGGGAGTTTGAGAAAGTTTGTAAACGCGATCAGTAACATGATTTAAACTCCTCGAAGATCACCCAGCACCCTGATGTAGTAGAAACACTATTATTTGGTGAGGAGCAAATAATAATTTGCTGTAAAGAAACAAGCAATGGTTTGTGGTAGAAAATGGTTGTTTCTAGATTAAACTTTAAGCCATGGAAGAATGGAATCTATCTCTTCTAAAATAACGATAATAGTCTTTGTTAAGTAACTTGTTTATGATAACATAGTTTTTTAAATACAACTATAATTTCCCCCAAAAGATGCAGACAAAATTTTTTCAAAGTTTTTTTTGATTAAAAAATAATTTTTGGTGTCCTTAGAAGGATGATTTTTTAAATAATAACGTAAAATAGTACAGATTAAGAATTCCCTGGCGGTTCAGTGGTTAGGACTCCGCACTTTCACTGCCGAGGGCCTGGGTTCAATCCCTGGTTGGGGAACTAGTATCCTGCAAGCCGTGCACAGCCAAATAAATAAATAAATAGTACAGATAATCTGAGTGGTCAGGCTCTTCATTTAGCTTATGTTGAGCACTTCATCTTGAAGAGTAATGGATGTGTCTCCTGTTGTTGTACTGTAGAACTAATTTATTGGCCAGAACACTTTTCTGACTCTTATCTGGCTTTAGCCATTTGCGTATAAAATACCGTGTAGGGGTGTCTTTTTTTCTGGTTTCTAATAAGCAGTATGCATTTCACCACTGTTACCATTCTGGTTCTTAATATCTGATGCGTGTTAGTGTTGTTTTTACATATGTGTTGCACATAATGTCAGGCTATTATGAGAGTAATGGATGTTTTCTCTGCAGGTTATTATTGCAGCAGAACTTCTAAAAAATGCAGATGAACTAGTCAAACAGAAAATTCATCCCACATCAGTTATTAGTGGCTATCGACTTGCTTGCAAGTAAGATTGTTTACATTCAGAGAAAATTTTATATATTATTTGATGTAATAGTTGCCAACAGTCTGTTCTTTAAATGTTTCAATTCATGGCTAAATTTTACTTTGAAAAAGTTGTATTTTAGCATTTAAGCAGTTAACATTTGAAGTAAGAAGTTGGGTCAGTATCCTTTTCTTCCCATTTGACTACCACATTATCTCCTAATAATAGATTTAGTGGCTATGCTTATGGGATAGATTAAAATTGCCGTGATCTGAAGAGGGAGGATTATTTGTGTCCTCCTCCTATATGAAATGGCTGAACAGAAAATTGATGCCTCTGACATCCTGACACAACGATAAAGCAAAAATTTTGAGTAGTGAATTTATGTTTTCTTCCCAACACTTCAAACAGGGAAGCAGTGCGTTATATCAATGAGAATCTAATTATTAACACTGATGAACTTGGAAAGGATTGCCTGATCAATGCTGCTAAGACATCGATGTCTTCCAAAATCATTGGAATGTATCCTTGTGCTGGTCCAGTAAAGTTTAGGCTTTTTAAAAAGTAAGATGCTGTGTTAGTTTTTGTGCCAGATGATGCTGTATTGAAATTGCCTGTTCCCTTCTTTCCTAGGGGGAAAGGTAATACAAAGTATGTGTAATAGTAGTATGCAGATAGTGATAAATAGTACTCTAACATTTTGGTGGCATATATAATGGCTGTTTCTTTGATGAGATTGCTAAAAGGAAGTGCCTTTGAATTACCCTTGATTTTCATGTGCACCCACTGTCCATCCCGAGTCTCTTGTTCTCCTTAACTGTTGGCTTAGAAGTGGTGATTTCTTTGCTAATATAGTGGTAGATGCTGTACTTGCTGTTAAATACACGGATGTCAGAGGCCAGCCTCGCTATCCAGTCAATTCCATTAATATTCTGAAAGCCCATGGGAGAAGTCAGATGGAAAGTATGCTCATCAATGGCTATGCACTCAACTGTGTGGTGGGATCCCAGGGTAAGGCTTATGGTTTGATTTGGTCATGTAATGAGAATACTGAAGGATAAAGTTAGCTGTTTGTGGACTGTATAACTACATTTTCAGGTGAACTATCCAGGATGTGCATTTACTGTTCTTTAGTGAAGCCCAGAGAAAAAGGAAATGGTACATAATGTTGCCATTTCCTCTTTTGTAGTTTAATTACATATAACTTAAGAAAAACGCAAATTAAAAGAGCACGTGTGTTTAATGCCACTTAAGTGTTTGTTTCTAAGGTTAAAAGTAATCTAAATTCGTGTGTTTACATATAACAATTTAAAATATCTTCAGATCTCTAAGGATAGGTGTGTTTTATAAAAGGTAACAATATTATAGTTACTATAAAGGTACTTAATGTTATGTTCAATTTTAGGCATGCCCAAGAGAATAGTTAATGCAAAAATTGCTTGCCTTGACTTCAGCCTGCAGAAAACAAAAATGAAGCTTGGTGTACAAGTGGTTATTACAGACCCTGAAAAACTGGACCAGATTAGACAGAGGTATGTTGAGAGATTCATTTTTGACCTTGGACAGGGGGTGTTTGTAAAGTACCCTTTTCTAGAGCAGGTGACAGTAAACTAAAAAGAATGAGTGGTAGGTCTAATAGGTAGCAGGGTATGATGATTAGGCAAGTAGTTTTTTTTTTCAAGTGTGAGTGTCTTGGAGGACTTTAAAAATTAACATTTTTAACCAAAGTTTTAACCGAAGTCAAACTATATTTTACCTAAACTGCCCGGAAAATTAGAAAACATGGTGATGATTTAAGAGAGATTTGGGTGATACATGAAAATCAACATTTTATGGAATTTTGGTTTTATGAGTATATTGATATTAAGGCTTTGAAGATACATCCAGGAATGTATTTCCTCAAGTGGTACAAGAACCAAACAGTATAGTGTTGACTCTGCCAGTTACCAGGTAGTTCATACGGCCGTATCTATCGACTGGCATGCTAGAGAGCTAGTTGGGAAGATGTACTCCCTTTTTTTTTCCTTCTTTGATTTTTGGTCGCACCATGCGGCACACGGGATCTTAGTTCACCAACCAGGGATCGCATCCCCTGCTGTGGAAGCACGAAGTCTTAACTGCTGGACCACCAGGGAAGTCCCAAGATGTAGTCTTAAATTTATCTGCATGTGTACTCTTTCCATCAAAGGTCAGCCCCTCTAAAATAAGTGTTCCAGATCCTGTTGCCTTCTGCTTTTAGAGTCTTGCTTCCTCTATTATTCTTTCTCAACTGCATCTTCAACTGTTAATTCTACTCTTCGTTCCGTTCTGGATTCCACTTGTACCTCTCATCCCTAAATAAAAGCCTCTTGTGCCCCCACCTGTTCCAGTTACTCTCTATCCTTCCTCAGTTCTTTATAGCCAGATGTCACAAGAGTGATTCACACAAAAACCTTCCTGGTGTTCTATTTCTCATACCCTTTTCAACTGTGTTCTCCACTGGAGGACCGCTTGCTCGGGTCACTAGTGATCACTGCTGTGAAATTCATTAGACATGTTCAGTTTCCACTTGACTTTTATCAAGTCTTTGACTGCTTGAAAGACTTTCGGAGGATAGAGCAGCTTTGTGATACTACCTCATCTGTATTCCTGTGCCTGGGTGGCCAACGTCTCTATGCGGGAGACTCCCAAATCTATTTCTCTGAGCTTTAATTGATTGAATGCCTCTTAAGCACCTCAAAGTCATTATGTCTAAAATTGAACTTGTGATGATACCTCCAAATCTGCTCTTTGCCATTTTAGTTAGGGACCCCTCTATTCAGGCAGAAGACTGGGAAGTGTCTGTAACTCCTTTTTACTTAATACTCTTTCCCTTTCTCATCTGTCATCAAGACCGCTTGATTTCTATCTATAAATTAAATCTCAAATTCACCTGCTTTCCATTTCCATTTTCTTGCCCAGACTATTGCAGAGGTACCCAAGCTGGTCGTCTTGGTTTCAGTCTTGTTCCTGCCCAGGCGATTCTCCTCATAGCAGCCAAGTGGATCTCGTTAGAACCTTTTGGAGGCTTCCCATCACTCTAGGATAGGTTTTTAAATTCCTTATGTAACTCTTTTTACTGTGCTCTAGCACGGCTGAAACTAGAATCCACCAAAGCTCTACTTCCACAGGCCCCTAAGAGTGTTCCTTCGTCTGCCCAAAATATATTCTGTGCCTACTTGTTTTGGCTGGTTAATTTTTTTTTAATTTGTTAATAAATTTATTTATTTTTGGCTGTGTTGGGTCTTCGTTTCTGTGCGAGGGCTTTCTCCAGTTGTGGCGAGCGGGGGCCACTCTTCATCGCGGTGCACGGGCCTCTCACTGTCGCGGCCTCTCGTTGCGGAGCACAAGGCTCCAGACGCGCAGGCTCAGTAGTTGTGGCACACGGGCTTAGTTGCTCCGTGGCATGTGGGATCCTCCCGGGCCAGGGCTCGAACCCATGTCCCCTGCATCGGCAGGCAGACTCTCAACCACTGCGCCACCAGGGAAGCCCTGGCTGGTTAATTTTTGTTTATTTTTTAGTTGATAAATCTCTCAAAGAAGCTTTTCTTTCCCCCTCAATCTGAATTATTCTCTACTGTGAGCTCCTGTACTTTGTCTTCCTGGGGCTTAACCACAGTTTCTAACTATGTATTTGTCTTAAATTGTAAGCTCGATGAAGGTAGAGGTTGAATGATTTCCTTTGCTTTATAGCCCCCATCCTTAGTATCATGTTTGACATACAGTATTTGTTTAGTGTATATACAGAGAGTTTTATTTTGAGGTTCACCTTTAACTCATTTCACTTTAAAGATCCTTTTATCTCATCTACTATTCTTTGAATAAGTAAAATGGTTTCAACTGTCTATAGATTGGCTATTTTTCAAATCTGTTTATGTTTCTCATAGTTTGTGATTTCCATTTCCTTCTGGCAGTTTCACCTGAGTATCCCAGGGGCTTCAGACTCATCTTGTTGAAACAGGAACTCTTTTGTCATCTTGCACCCCAACCTTTTAGTATTTATTTCACTCCAGGAGTCAGTGGCTGAACCTCCCAGTTACCCAAGCCATAAACTTTGACTACTCTGCTCAAGCCATCTATTCTCAGATAGACTCACCTCCAATTATCGCCTTGTTGTCTTCATTCCTTCATCTTTTGAACACACCGATTGATAACGTTAGTGTCACTTAAAAATATTAAACAACTTCTCAGTTCAGACTCTAACATCCCTACAAGGTTCTTCATTTTTTGATCCCACCTGCAGTTTCAACTCTGGACCCCTCTATTAACTCCAGACCTTCAACTTTCCTTGTCCCACCTGCCAGGCTGGATACATGGCTCTCATGCACTTGTAATCTCTGTACTGCACTGAGTAACATTAGCCCTGGAGTTTGGTTGTCCCAGATCCTTGAAGGCAGGGACACTGCTTCCTTTCTAACCACAGTTCTTGGTTAAGAACTCAGATTGGGGTGGGGGAGAGCTAACTGGTAGTTTTTAATCCCTTTTCTGTAAATTGGACTGATTTAAATTCTGGTCATAGAAGGGAGAGAATAGTTTTTTTTTTTTTGGCTGCATTGGGTCTTTGTTGCTGTGCGCGGGCTTTCTCTAGTTGCGGTAAGCAGGGGCTACTCTTCGTTGCATTGCGCGGGCTTCTTATTGCGGTGGCTTCTCTTGTTGCAGAGCGCGGGCTCTAGGTGCGCGGGCTTCAGTAGTTGCGGCTCGCGGGCTGTAGAGCGCAGGCTTAGTAGTTGTGGCGCACAGGCTTAGTTGCTCTGCGGCATATGGGATCTTCCCAGACCAGGGGTTGAACCCGTGTGCACTGGCAGGTGGATTTTTTTTTTTTTTTTTTTTTTAATTTATTTTTGGCTGTGTTGGGTCTTCGTTGCTGCATGCAGGCTTTTCTCTAGTTGTGGCGGGCGCGGGCTACTCTTCGTTGCAGTGCTCGGACTTCTCATTGCGGTGGCTTCTCTTGTTGAGGAGCACGGGCTCTAGGCACGTGGGCTTCAGTAGTTGTGGCTCGTGGGCTCTAGAGTGCAGGCTCAGTAGTTGTGGCGCACGGGCTTAGTTGCTCCGCGGCATGTGGGATCTTCCTGGACCGGGGCTCGAACCTGTGTCCTCTGCATTGGCAGGCGGATTCTCAACCACTGCGCCACCAGGAACGTCCCGGCAGGTGGATTCTTAACCACTGCGTCACCAGGGAAGTCCCTAGTTAATATAATTTAATCTGCAATTATTTTGTGAAAAATACTTAATGGAAGTTCGAGCTATATTTAACATAAAAAAACACAGCAGATAAGTTTGGGTTACTACTCAAATACTTCATCTTTGTAGAGAATCAGATATCGCCAAGGAGCGAATCCAGAAGATCCTGGCAACTGGTGCCAATGTTATTCTAACCACTGGTGGAATTGATGACATGTGTCTGAAGTATTTTGTGGAGACTGGTGCTATGGCAGTTCGAAGAGTTTTAAAAAGGGACCTTAAACGCGTTGCTAAAGCTTCCGGAGGTGAGTGTCCTGCCGGCTCTCGGATACTGTTACTACACGGGACCATGTCTCTTTACATTGGATGTTAACAATAAGCAGTTCCAGAAACGTAATAGTTTTTACTTTTTACTCCCTTAATGCTTTGTGCTACAAATACATGTATAGAGGCGTGTTTTTATGTAACTGGGCAAGTTCTTCTACTTGCTCCACCTCAGTGGCATGGTTCCATCTTAGGATAAAAGGACAGTTGCTTGCCTGATGCTTAACTGTAAACCTTAACCTTAAACTGACCTTTATATGTCACCTCTATCATAAATACATGTGTCTGAATCTAAGGCAGGATTTGAAAATATTCATGAAAGAACAGTGTTTACAGATCTTTGTAATTACTTTAATAGCAACTATTCTGTCGACCCTGGCCAATTTGGAAGGTGAAGAAACTTTTGAAGCTTCAATGTTGGGACAAGCAGAAGAGGTGGTACAGGAGAGAATCTGCGATGATGAACTGATCTTGATTAAAAAGTAAGAGCTACTTTCTAAATTATAAAGCTCTACAGATTTTATTTATTAATAAGTGCAAATAGGTCACCTTCCCATTTATTTGCTGCTGTAGTCTTTCAGTGATATAAGCAGTTATACGCATGGGATAAAATAATGTTGGGCCATTGTAAATTGAGGTGAAGTAACCATTTCATCTCTTCTCCGTGGTCTAGACATTGCTTCCATGTCTAAATGTCCTGTGTAAGCAGGATTTAATCAAGGCACTTAGATTGCATTTATGCACAGATTTATTAAAGCATTGATTTGAGAATTTCACTTTTTTAAATAGCACTAAGGCTCGTACCTCTGCGTCGGTCATCTTACGCGGAGCAAATGATTTCATGTGTGACGAGATGGAGCGCTCTTTACATGATGCGCTTTGTGTGGTGAAGAGAGTTCTGGAGTCGAAATCTGTGGTTCCTGGTGGCGGCGCCGTAGAAGCGGCCCTGTCCATATACCTCGAAAACTACGCAACCAGCATGGTAAGAACGTCCGGAAGCCCGTTTTCGTTTCTAGAAGGGCATGGCACTTCGTTCATGTGAATACGTCTCTTCTGAGACCTTAGCTGCTGCTGTGGGTTTTTATTTTCTTCCTTTTGTGAAGACACCTCATTGTCTTTCTTCTTAGGGTTCCCGGGAACAGCTTGCTATTGCCGAGTTTGCAAGATCTCTTCTTGTTATTCCCAATACTCTGGCAGTTAATGCTGCCCAAGACTCCATAGATCTGGTTGCAAAATTAAGAGCTTTTCATAATGAGGCTCAAGTTAACCCCGAACGCAAAAATCTAAAATGGTAAGCATGCTTAACATTTTTCATTGTCATCTGTATATCAGATATGGTTGTTTGGTTTTTGTTTTAAACTCATGAAGGGTGATGACTAGTGATTATTAGCAATGGTGTGTCTTAGTTATCAAATCGGATTCTTCACCTCTCCCTGCTGCTCTGGGTAGAGTCATTTACCTACAATAGGAAGGTTCCAGAGAGAAAATTATTTTTGGGTGGTCCACACCTGTTTTTAAGCAACTTCCTTTTAAATGATGTTTAGATAAAATTTACTATCATCTAGGCTTTCTACACCTCTTTCAGTGCTGAATTTGTTTATCCATAATCAATTACTTTAGACTTAAAGGGATCTACTGTAAGGTCCCAACGTTTCCCAAGGTTAACATTTGAATGGAATAGCTGGCACTAATGAGATTACCACCTAGTCAACTTTTTAAATATTTATTTGGCTGCGCCGGGCCTTAGTTGCGACGTGTGGGATTTTCAGTTGCAGCGTGCGGGCTCTTAGTTGTGGCGTGTGGGATCTAGTTCCCTGGCCAGGGATTGAACCCGGGCCCCCTGCATTGGGAATGTGGAGTCTTAACCACTGGACCACCAGGGAAGTCCCCCTAGTCAACTTTTAAAGGGGTGGAATAGGATGGGTGTGAATTATGAAAGAGGCCATTTAATAGGTTTTTTTTCTAAATTGCAGGATCGGTCTTGACTTGGTCAATGGTAAACCCCGAGACAACAAACAAGCAGGGGTGTTTGAACCAACCATAGTTAAAGTTAAAAGTTTGAAATTTGCAACTGAAGCTGCAATTACCATTCTTCGAATTGATGATCTTATTAAATTACACCCAGAAAGCAAAGATGATAAGCATGGAGGTTACGAAGATGCTGTTCACTCTGGAGCCCTTGATGACTGATCTCTTTTATTTATGACAATGTTAGACGCAGTTATCTTGTTGTACCTCGAGTATTACACATTAAAGTGCAAAAAGCTGTCAAGTCTTGGGATTCTTGTGAAGTGGGAGATAGTTTCCATCCTCACTTTGGTCCTCTGATTTCACTAACTTAGTATTTTATTAGTTTAAAAGAAACGAGGTTCAAGTTTAGTTTAAGCATAATTAATTGTTAAGCAGTTTCATCCTCTCAGAACACACATTGCTATTCCCATCCCACCCCCAATGCATAGGGCAGCAACACCACGATGTCCACCCTTGCGCTCCATTGTGTGTAACAGGGTAACAAGAATCCGGCAGCCAGATGCTCCAAGAGGATGGCCCAGGGCTATAGCTCCTCCTTCAGTGTTGACCTAAGAGGTAAATTAGATTTGTATCATTTATTTTTCTCTGGACATAAAGTTAGAATCCCAAACTTGTCTTTTTCCTCTTAATGTCATACCGGTAAACTACCCTTTCAAATTCAATTTTTAGTTCAAGTTGCTTAGGAAGTGATTTGTACCCTTGTGACATCCATTCTAACTACCTTAGTTTAAGACTTAAAATATCCTCTTCCTGTGGGAAGTGAACTAATGCACACAAGTTTTTTTGCCTTAGGAAGCAATAAAATAAGTGAACTGCGGAGTCCCAACAGGAACTTACCTAGTATCCACCCATTACTGTATGGCCAATACCTGGGACACATCCTGTGTTTTGCTGTTTACAATATTAAGATTGCATTGTGAATGTTCATTTGCAAGCTCTCTTCAGGACTACTTGCTCATGTTTACCTTCTCTGGGTTTAATCCAAGTTCTTTAGCTATTGCAACAGAGACGGCTGCAAAGGCTTCATTGATTTCAAATACGTCAACATCCTCCAGCGACCAACCTGCTTTTGCAACCTAAAGGAAAGGTTAATGGAAGAGAGGTCTAAAAACTCAAGTGGAACCATTCTTCATTGTAGATGTAGAAGCAGAATATACTGTGTGATATTGAAGGATCTCTTGAAAATGCCACTTTGAGTTCCAAGTGGTAACACATTTTGCCTTGGTGACACCAATTCTAAAAGGTTTAAGGATAAAACACCCCTTGGAAATTCTATACTGTCTTCACATTTGAACCACTTAACACCTGTTACGTGTACGTGAGGTAAGAGAGCAGAACTAGTTGCCCTATAAAGCACATGATCCAAATGCTGGCTGCTCTTTGTGGCAAGGAAAGAACACTATAGATACAGTTAAATGAATAAGCTCATTTAAGGCCAATGGGAGGATGTCTCCTTTTGAGACAATGCAAATGAAGCCTGATTGATAGGAATAAATACGAAAATAAAATCAAGCTCAGTCTTGGCATTTTGGAGTGGGAAGGATCTGAGCGAAGGTTTGAAGGAGGTAAAAGTTGATAAGCATTTACAAGTTAGTGGTCTGGTCCCAAAGAGGCTTTAGCAACAAAACAAAGGACAGGTGCTAACATTGGAAATTAAACTCACAGCTTGCTTTATTGCTGGAATTGGTCCTATTCCCATAATGGAAGGCTCCACACCTGCTTGTGACCAGGAAACTATCTTTGCTAGGGGTGTAAGCCCACGGTTATCAGCTTCTGACTTCTTCATAAGAACCACAGCTGCAGCACCATCATTTATTCCTGTAAAATATGAATGTCTTAATTTCCAAAACGGTGCTCACTAAGTTACATACCTGTGTCTACTTTCTCCAACACCTGAAGACATGGGTTAAGTTAATACCTCTTGACAAGATGATATAACACCACAGAACATTCCAATGGGATAAAGAGTGGAAAGATTAAAGCAGTGGGGCGGGGGGGAGATTAATGAAAAGAAATGGAAGAAATAGCCCAGACCTCACAGGAGGTAATGGGAGTTCCTGGTTTTGGAAAAGGACAGGGGTGGTAGATAAAATCTGGAGTTCCCTAATTTGCTTTTTCACTTGTGTGTCTCGTTAGGATACTGCAAGGAAACCAAATCCATTCTTCAGTATATTGTACAGGTTAAGTCATAAATCTAAATATGAAGAAACAAATGATCAAAACTACATTTTTTTCCTAAAGCAACTGAAACAAGGTTTTAGAATAATTTGTATATAAATAATTGATGAAATTAAAAAGGTATTAACTTAGTAGACCTAGCAGAAGATAATATTCCCACAACTGCCCTTCAGAAAATCTAACCTGAAGCATTAGCTGGGGTGACAGTTCCTGTTCCATCTGTAAGAAAGCAAGGCTTTAGCTTAGACATGGCTTCCATGTTGCTCCCGTGGCGAGGAAACTCATCTGTTTTAACTTCAGTGAGACCTGAGAAAAGGGAAAATCATTGCCCGAGATTAGTACAGTTCCTCAGACATGATATAGAAGGATTCACATTTGGAAGAAAAGGTTTATTATAAAATACTTTCATTCCAATAGGAAAGTACACACTACTAGTACAAATTACTGTATGTTAAGACATTTTATTAGCACTGTCTTCATGAGTGTTTTCCATATCCAGACAGCCCTTTCTGAGGAAGGCAGTTACAGGGACTTCTTTGTATAAAAGGTTGCTAAGATTTGGGGTATATAGGTCTTTGCTGGTTACGACTGACTGGATCTATGGTGTCAAAGCCAATCTCATAAAGGCTGGGCATAATCGATGTCAGTTATCAGTAACAACTTGACTAGAGCGTTGCATATTAGAGAATAGCTAAGTGACCCCAAAAGATCCACCCTCAAGTATGAAACGCACACAGAAGCAACAGGAAGTAATGGACATTTGCTTCAGAGGAGATTGAGCCTGTAGGCGTAGAAAGGTCGGCTGCTTTCTCCAGTTTCTCCTAAAACGCTCCATCTACACAGCCATGTGGAGACCCTGGGCGAAAAGTGTCTGGATGCTGACACAGCCTCCCATGTCTCCTCCCCCACCTCACATTCAGATCTATCCTGAATATATCTTTTCTTTGTAACCTGAAAGACATAACTGAGACACGATGTGTAAACATTCCTATATGTTATTCTTTTGAATATTAATAATTTACTTATAAATAGCCCCGTTGATGTTTAAATCATTATGACTGGGCTTCCCTGGTGGCGCTGTGGTTAAGAATCCGCCTGCCAGTGCAGGGGACACGGGTTCGAGCCCTAGTCCGGGAAGATACCACGTGCCATGGAGCAACAAAGCCCGTGCGCCACAACCACTGAGCCTGCGCTCTAGAGCCTGCGAGCCACAACTACTGAAGCCCGCCTGCCTAGAGCCCGTGCTCCGCAACAAGAGAAGCCACCGCAATGAGAAGCCCGTGCACCACAAGGAAGAGTAGCCCCCGATCGCAGCAACGAAGACCCAACGTAGCCAAAAATATAAATAAATTTATATATATTAAAAAACCTTTATGACTTATATACCCACCTTTTTTAGAAGATACAAAAACTGGTACAATCTCTTTGTCAAAATGGCCAGCTTTCTGTGCACTCTCTGTCCTGTTCTGGGACAGAACTGCAACCTTGTCCTGATCTTCTCTACTCACTTGCCATTTGTTGGCTACATTTTCAGCTGTGAAAGAAAAAAAATAAAAGCAAAAACCAAACCTTTTCAGGAACTGGCTTTCGGTAGCTCAAGTTTTTCACCTTTAAGCAAGCACTGAGGCCCAATGGCAGGCTCGCTGGTGGCCTGAGAGTGCTCTGCGGCAATCCTTCACAGTGTCTGTGAAGCGCAACAGAAGCTTGTTTGAAATTTGTTTCTAAGACAATTAGTTTGGGTCTAGAGTAGCCCTTACCCTGGGCCCTACCCTAAGCTGTGGCCTTTCTTAGATGTCAATGGAGTGTCCAGTGCATTCAGTAAAGTCTCTACTCTTGTTGATCAAAACTTCTATGTCCCCCAGCCATCTAAAATCTGCATTCAGGGACTTCCCTGGTGGTCCAGTGGTTAAGACTCCAGGTTTCCACTGCAGGGGGCGCGGGTTCGATCCCCGGTCGGGGAACTAAGATCCTGCATGCCACGTGGAGCCGCCAAAAAAAAAAATCTCCATTCAATTTCCTAGAAGCTGTTTCTGCTAGGCCTCGTAGAGTGTTGCCCTGAACATACATAGCTAAACATTTGGCCAAAGCCTTAAGGGGACCCTTAGGCAGATTTCTGGAGCTCCTTTTCTTTATGGCTCCCTTCTCTCCAGTGCTCTGCCCCACAGACTTAGCCATCTGAGCAGCCCCAAACTCTGATCTCTACTTCTCCAGTTCTTTGAAGCCACTTTTCCCCAGATAAAAAGTTTGGAAAGCACCCCCAGGTAGAAATCTAGTTATAGTGGGTCTTTCCCTTCTTTCAAGAAGCTCAGTTTTGCATGATTGTTGGCCAACATTTGAAAACAGTTGGTTGATATATTCTGACCAGTCTTATACTTGTTTATAGTAGGAGGTCTAGTCTTTACCAATTACTACATCATGGCCTGAGCCATTATCCTTTTTTTTAAGCAACAGAAATTTATTTTCCCACAATTCAGGAGGATAGGCGTCCAAGATCAAGGCACCAGCAGCCTTGTTTTCTCCTGAGGGCTCTCTCCTTGGAAACCTTCTCACTATATCCTCACATGGTCTTTCTTCTGCGCCCACATCTCTGGTATTTCTTCCTCTTTTGATAAGGATACAAGTCAGATTGAATTAGGGCCCATGCTAAAAGCCTCATTTTGGGCTTCCCTGGTGGCGCAGTGGTTGAGAGTCTGCCTGCCAATGCAGGGGACGTGGGTTCGAGCCCTGGTCTGGGAAGATCCCACATGCCACAGAGCAACTGGGCCCGTGAGCCACAATTACTGAGCCTGCGCGTCTGGAGCCTGTGCTCCGCAACAAGAGAGGCCGCGATGGTGAGGGGCCCGCGCGCCGCGATGAAGAGTGGTCCCCACTTGCCGCAACTGGAGAAAGCCCTCGCACAGAAACGAAGACTCAACACAGTCATAACTAACTAACTAAATAAATAAATAAATAACAAGAACGTGAATTTCTTAAAAAAAAAAAAAAAAAAGCCTCATTTCAACTTAATTACCCCGGAAAAGGCCCCACCTCCAAGTACAGGTCACATTCTGAGGTCCTAGGGGTTAGGGTTTCAACATAGGAATTTTGGAAGAACACAATTCAGTCCATGACACCTCGGAAAGGGCTTGGGAGCTGAATTTTTAATGGCCATCTCCGG
This sequence comes from Balaenoptera acutorostrata, assembly GCF_949987535.1. Lineage (NCBI taxonomy): Eukaryota > Metazoa > Chordata > Mammalia > Artiodactyla > Balaenopteridae > Balaenoptera > Balaenoptera acutorostrata. The sequence continues at coordinate 8,081,650 of NC_080077.1, forward strand.
TGATGCTGAGGCAGTTAGCTGGACTACGGCACTTTGAGCAACTGTGACACGTTAGGCCCTAGCACAGCACACATCGCCCGCGATGCCCAGCCGTCTCTGCTGCGGCGCTCAGCCCCACGGCGACAGAGGTGCCCTGAACTTCTCGCTGTCCCCACGCGCCCACGCCCTCCCTCCCTTCCAGGCACTCGCACACACTGTTCCCTCTGCTTGGAACCGCGCCCTTTCCCTCCTTATCTTTCTCACAAGAATTCTTCCCACAGAACCAGAGCCACTGCCATACATTTGAGCAAGATGCTTAACCTGTCAGGGTTGGTTTCTTTAACTCAAAACTTAAAATGTTCTTAAGTTTTACATTTATATGCAGTAAAGACAGGAGTTCTTTTTATCTTCCAGTTGCTTTGCCAGTACACCTAGACCACAGGAGCCTTCTAGATGGATGAAGACCTGACTGCGTAGTGCAACAAAGACAGAGTTAGGTACCAGAAGTACTAGTTTATCTCTGATATTGCCTTTGCCACAAAGCCACTATTTGTGAGCTCTGTTCTGTCATATGGTAAAGTGAGAGTTTGATCCAGAAGAACTCTGAGGAACCTCCCAATACTAACATTCCCTGACAATCAAGGAGTCACAAAGGACAGAGGGAATACGTCCCCACTTCGGTTCATCAAATGGGAACTATCCCTGTCATCAGGGATACAAAATGATTAGGACACGGTCCCCGCCCTGAAAGAGGAAAGCACCTGCAAAGCCGATTATTATAGGATCTTTTTTAAACTTTTTACAGTTAGTATGTTTTCAGCCATGTTTGCCTTACCTGTAATGCCCATATGATAGTTGTGAAATGCATCTGTAAGCCCATCACAGAGCATGCTGTCAGTTAGTGGTGTATCCCCCATCCGGACTCCCGTCCTCAAGTGAACCAAGTGAGGAGCCTGGAAACAATAAATACAAATGGATTAGGCTTGGTTGTAACTAGTCCTCTCCTTAGGATCCCACTCAAAACTATCCAGTGGGACTTCCTCGGTGGCGCAGTGGTTAAGAATCTGCCTGCCAATGGAGGGGACACGGGTTCGAGCCCTGGTCCGGGAAGATCCCACATGCTGTGGAGCAACTAAGTCCATGCGCCACAACTACTGAGCCTGCGCTCTAGAGCCCGCGAGCCACAACTACTGAGCCCGCGAGCCACAACTACTGCAGCCTGCACGCCTAGAGCCTGTGCTCTGCAACAAGAGAAGCCACCGCAATGAGAGGCCCACGTACTGCAACGAAGAGTAGCCCCCGCTCGCCACAACTAGAGAAAGCCTGTGAGAAGCAGCAAAGACCCGACGCAGCCAAAAATAAATAAATAAATATATTTATTTAAAAAAAACAAAAAACCTCTCCAGTGATTCCTCAGTCTTCACCTAGTCCCCCTTGTGACCTGTCTCCCCGGTTCCAGTCCCTGTTCCTCCTCACCCAGCGCCCAGGGCCTGAAGACCCCTGGAATCAACAGGCTGCTCCACCCTTCCTACTCCTGGAAACCCATTACTCTCCTCCCTACCCATTTCCAGTCTTCCATCAAACAAACCTCTGCATTCTGTGTCCTATTTCCTTAAAAAGCTCACTTATTCTTTCCAAAGAAGCAATTAGTTATCCATTAAATGAAGAGCTCATCAAAGGGCTTAAGTGATGGTAACAATGTGTTACTTATTTTGATGGGACACATAATGCCTACAGTGAGAAAAATCAGGTTGCTTAATTAACTGATAGGGGGAGATTTCTCAGTAGGGGATCCTCCGAACTCCTACCAACTCAATAGCAGGTATCACAGAATGGAAAGACTTAAGGGTCAGAAGATCTCTATTGGAGTCCAGGCTCTGGGCCTCAGTCTCCTTACCTGTAAATTGGGAATAATACCAAGACTAAGGGCTGTTATGTCTGCATGTTTAAAAGCACAGCTGTTAGTACGGTCCCATCAGAATCACTCTGATTATGTTTGCTACTTTCACCCTGCCTCCTCCTGAGCCTCAGCAAAGGTGGGGCTGAGTCGACCTCTGCCTGCGGGATCCCCAGGTGAGACCCTGAACTCCTGCAGGAAGCAGGGGATGTATTTTTTCCTTTTCACCACTGTGCCGATTTGAGGGATGGAACTTGTGAAACCAATCCCACGTGGCAAGCCTATTGGAGAAAGGCACTACTCAGTGGTCCTCTTTTCCATGTTCTGTGCTTACCAAAGGTCAACAAAATGTGGTCCCTGGAATACTCCTTGTCCTGTGCAGGAAGGTAAGTGGCAACATCTGTTTTCAACTTTTCCTCACAATGAGAAAGAAACTTAAAGCGAAGGATATCAACTGACTAATGTTATAGGTTTAACTCAGAAAATATTTTACGCTTCAGTAACATTTAATTTTATTTATTTATTTTATTTATTTATTTTTGGCTGCATTGGGTCTTCATTGCTGGGTGCGGGCTTTCTCTAGTTGCGGTGAGCGGGGGCTACTCTTCGTTGCAGTGCGTGGGCTTCAGTAGTTGTGGTGCACGGGCTCTGCAGTTGTGGCTCGTGGGCTCTGTAGTTGTGGCTCGCGGGCTCTAGAGCACAGGCTCAGTAGTTGTGGCTCACGGGCTTAGTTGCTCTGTGGCATGTGGGATCTTCCCGGACCAGGGCTCGAACCCGTGTCCCCTGCATTGGCAGGCGGATTCTCAACCACTGCGCCACCAGGGAAGCTCCAGTAACATTTTAGAAAAAAATATATTGTTCCAGTCACACTGGTTGATAGGCTTTTTCTTCAACCTGGATTTCCTATCCAATTTGAAGAATAATTAATAATCAGGCAGGGATCAAGGTTCAATGCGTTTTTTACTTGTTCCCTGTTTGGTTCCAGCTCTGATACCATCGGTCTAGCCTGCTATGGCCGTGGACGAGAGTTTATCAGTGAGAGGTCAGCGAGAGCCATCCCTTCAGAGGCCTTACCTTGCTCATGTTTTCCATGCCTCCCGCAACCACAATGCTGGCGTCTCCTACCACGATGGACTGGGCTGCAAGGCACACGGCTTTCAGGCCCGACCCACAGATCATCTGGCAGCTCCACGCTGGAACGGTGTAGGGGATTCCGGCACCCACACTGGCTTGTCGAACAGGATTCTGCCCACAACCTGGAGGAAGGAACACAGAGGCCTCCCAGCAATCAAAGGGAAAGATAAAATGTTGGGATGAAAGTGAATGCAAAATCAGGAGATTGCCAAGTGGGTCTCCTAACGCTTCCCAGCCAAGCCAAGTCAAGTTCCCGGCAGAGGCAAAGACCTGTGTGGACCTCACACCCATCCCAGTCTGACCCTTGAATACATATTATCTTGTGCTGTTCTACAGATATTTTATTAATATAAGCTTTCAGGGCTTCCCTAGAGGTCCAGTGGTTAAGACTCCACGCTTCCAATGCAGGGGGCGCAGGTTCGATCCCTGGTCGGGGAACTAAGATCCCACATGCCGTGTGCCAAAAAATAAAGTGAAACAAAAAATTAAAAAATTTATGAACATAAGCCTTCTTCTCCACAAAGAAGTTATTAATACTGTAAGAAGGAACTGTCTTCCTGATCTTTCTCTAGGGCTTGAAAAAGCACACAGTCCCTTATAAACAAGAGGGCAGAACTTGGGCATTATTCCTGTTTCTAACTACGGACGGCTGTTTGCTTCCTTGATCATGGCTTAAGACACCTGGGAGGATAAGAGGGTTACTTAAAAGAGGAAACCTCTGCTAAGAAGCACTTCTTTCCTTGCTTAATATTCATCACACCATGATTAACTGGTTACGTAACGAGATATGTACAAAATCAGAACTGACAATACCTTTCTATAATTCAGCTGTGGGCACTTCCTTCAGGGAATGGGAAGAAATACATCACATACTTAAGTTAATCAAAGTGGCAGAGAAGGGGATGGAGTGGAAAGTTTCAAATATCTTCAGTCGCCATCATCTGTTATCAACAGGTCAGTGTTTATACAGTGGCCGCTCTATTGCAAATTTCAGGTATACCTGTACCGAACACCTCTCCTCGGTGAGTTTGTTGGAAAAGAACTAGCAAATGGGTCACTGAGAAAAACTTAGAGATTATATTCATCACGGTGTTATTAATCTGGGATTAGGCTGGAAGCCTAAAATTTGAGATTGAAAATAGACACAGGAAAAATTATTATTATTTTAAAATACTTATTTATTTATTTGGCTGTGTCGGGTCTTAGTTGCAGCATGCGGGATCTTCGTTATGGTATGCGGCATCTTTAGTTGCGGCATGGGAACTCTTAGTTGCGGTGTGTGGGATCTAGTTCCCTGACCAGGGATCAAACCCAGGCCCCCTGCACTGGGAGCGTGGAGTCTCAGCCACTGGACCACCAGGGAAGTCCCAGGAAAAATTATTAAGAAAACAGTATCAAAATGTTCTCTGGGACTTCCCTCGTGGCGCAGTGGTTAAGAATCCGCCTGCCAATGCAGGGGACATGGGTTTGAGCCCTGGTCCGGGAAGATCCCACATGCCGCGGAGCAACTAAGCCCGTGCTCCGCAATGAGAGAAACCACCGCAATGAGAAGCCCGCGCACCGCAACGAAGAGTAGCCCCCACTCACCGCAACTAGAGAAAGCCTGTGCGCAGCAACGAAGACCCAACGCAGCCAAAAATAAATAAATAAATAAATAAATGTTCTCTGAATTAAATTCATAGGATACTAGTTAATAAAGAAGACATTAACATTATTTAAGGTTCCTGCTTTTTAAGCTACAATGAATTACATCTGTATTTAAGTAAATAACTCCTTCATAAAAATTTTATATATTTATTCATAATCCTCATCTTCAGGTACTTAGAGTAGTGCTGAACATAATTAACTAATGGTCTAGCATTTAGCAGAAAGTGAGGTCCATGAGACTGCGGATTCCTATCTGATATGAACACTGTTTACCCCCAGCTGATAGAACAGTGCCTGGAGCACAGCAGGTGCTCAGTAAACACTAGTTACATGATCCTGGAGGGTACCTGCGTAGGAGGTAGGACAGATGTGGGTTAAGGAGTAGGACAGATGTGGGTTGAAGGCTGTGATCCTGGATAAGTTACTCAATCTCTCAAACTTTCATTTACTCCTTCGTAAAATGGAGAGAATATGATCCAATAGACTTCCTGAGAGGATTAATGAAAGCACTAAACACAGGGCTTTTAAAGGCCCAGCACTTAGCAGGCCCTCAATAAACATAGCTATTATTTTTATTATAATTGTGCGGCGATACCACAGAGGTGAGATACGTAAGAGAAAACAGAAACCAGGAGTGAAGGACCCTATGGCAACAGAGTACGTCTAAGTCGTGGGTCTGGGAAGAAGAAAGGAGGGAGTGGCCCACAGGCAGCCACCTTTGGGCCACCAGTAAAGTTACTCATATGCTTTAAAGTCCTGGAGAGTCAGGAGAAAGTGGCGTGCTTCGACTTTTAAGGCCGCGCCCAAAAGGACAAGGTGAGAAAGGAGAATTAGGAAGAAGAACTACAAAACTACAAAGTAAATGCACACAAAAATGGGCCGGGTCTCAGATAAGGTAAGGACAAAAGTTGGCCGTAAGTGAGCGTGACCAATTATCACTAGGAGTAGTTAGAATTTATGCTACTGAATGAGCGTGATACTAGGTAAGAATAACTAATTAGGCACTCTCAGTGGTCGTGGGTCGGTGAACCTAGCGGGAATCAGAAGTGAGCTGGACCACTGGTGATTCACCTACGCCAGCCCTCCGGGGTGATGCGCCCGCGTCTGGGAGCAACCCACCTTGCCGGCTCGGAAGCGAGCCCTGTGCGGGCAAGGACCGCCCTGTGTTGGTGGCGCTCTATCCCCAGCACCTAGCACAGTGCAGGGCACAGAGGAACTCAATACATCTTTATTGAATGTGTGACACTTCAGGGAAATACGGAAGGCCCTGCATACTCTCCCACGTGTCAGGCTGACCCTGCTTCTAAAGAAAGAAAAGGCAGTGGAGGACGGTGATCTAGGGTCATGTAGGAAAAGTATATTAAAGACGCTTAGTGTTAAGCTGGAGAGAAGCTACTGAGGGGGCTTGACAGAGGGGCGACAGGAGGTATTCTAACAGAGGGAACTCCGTAAGCAAATGTACGGAGGCAAGAACACAAGCTTCTGCGTGTTGGTGGGGGGCCGTGGGAGGGGAGGGTTAATGGGCTGCTTCCAACAACCTGACCTCTCTGCTGGGGTCACTGTGGAGTTACCTGCTGCCAAAACGTGTCCAAATATGACCTCTGATACCTCTTCGGGAGCCACAGCGGCCCTTTTCAGGACCTCTCTGATGACAGTTGAGCCCAGGTCATAGACAGGAACGGTGGATAAGGCACCATTGAAGGAGCCTAGAACAGAAGGGAACGCGAGGGCGATGGAGAGCGCGCCCAGGGCGGCGGGGGACCGGCGGCCCGGTGCTTTCCCCCTGCGCAGGCGCCCACCGCATCTCGTCTGGGCACAGAGAGGAGCGTGGGTGCCTCGCAGCAGCCGAACCCCGGGGAGGCGGCGCCCAGGGCGTGCGGGGAAGCCGCGGACCCGCGAGAAACCTATACATCCACTCCCCAAATCCGGGCGGATGGGCACGGCCCACGCTTTCCTAACAAGAGGGGTCCACAGTCCCCCGAGTCCAGCGCCTTTGAAATCTATACAGCACTAAGGACATTTGGGCAATTCTCTGTAATCCTCCTTTGACTAACGCGACCTCTACCCAGCGCCCCGGCACCCACCACCCAGCGGCCCCGCCCCTGAGGCCACAGGGCTGAGGTGGCGTCTCCAGAGGCTGGCCAATCAGGGGCCTCCCCAGCCAATGGGAGAGGCGGGAGGCGCAGTGGCCCTACCCAAGAATCCAATCAGAACACTCGGAGTAGAGCGGACCTCACCGCGCGAGGAGTGGGCGGGGAAGGCGGGCGGGGAAGGCAGGCAGGCGGGCCAAGGAAGGCGCGAGGCGCCGGGTGCCGAGGGTCCCGGAGGTCCCGGGGGTCCACGCGACCGGGCCGGGCCGGGCCGAGCTCGCGGCTCAAACCCCACGCCGGGTCCGCCGACCACTCACCTATGATGGTCCGCGCCGCCGAGACGATAACCACGGGGTCTGAGTCTGCACTCATCCTGCCGCACTACTGCCTGTCGAGCTACGGTTGGCCCAGTGCAGCCGGCTAGTGAGCAAGATCCAGCCCCGCCTCTGACATGCCGCGCTGGGGGCGGAGCCTCAGGCCGCCCCGCCCACCGCCTCCGCTGGCGCCGGTGCGCAGGCGCGAGGGCGGGGCGGAGCTGGCCCGGGCAGGGGGTGGGACTGTGGAGTCTGAACTCACAAGCACGCATCCCGCCAGCGGTTCAGACGTGTATCTGAACACCCCGGTGTTGTAGTTTCTGTCTTGACGTTTTTGTTTTGGGGGGATAAGGTTGTCTTTTTTGAATTTAATGTTTTTGGAGTCAGTGAAAAGTGGGGTGACCAGAGTATCCCGCGTTCAGCCCGGGCTCTCGATCTCGGCAGCGAGAATTTGGTGCGAATCCTCCCAACTGCAGGCCCGCGGGCCATTCTGTTTGTGTGCTTTTGCTCTCGTGGCTTCTAAAGTTCCCCTTTGTTTTGCCTGGGCACCAATAATCAATCATTCGTTTACTTGGGGGTTAACTTGGTTCTCTGTGCAAACAGTGGAAGGAGTCCGTACCCTTCCGTGGGGCTGGCCACACTTGCCAAGTTCTTGTACTGGAAGATCAGCTGTAGCGATGAGTGTGTGAGAGCCAGAGAGTCCCAGTGTCTCACAGATCAAAAGGATTTCCTCCGGTTGACTGCGGACAATCTGGAAGGCGAGGAGCATGTAATCACAGGTTGGATGACTCTTCTGCTTAAAATTTTTTCCAACTTCCTATCCCCTACTGGGCAAAGTTCAAAATCTTTCAGAGTTCTATATAGGAAGCTCAGTACCTGGCCCACTTTGCAGCCTCAGCTCTGGCTGTTTCCCCCTGGACACACCCCACGATCTAGTCTTCCAGAGAGAGGTCTTGCTTTGTCTGATTCTCTCTAGCCCCTGAGACAGTGTTGGACACACAGTAGGGGCTTAATGCTTATCAAATAGATGTTAATGCATTTTCATGATATTATCCAAGAGCTTTAACCATCCCCAAGGGCTGCATATAGAGAGGTTGGAGTTTGCCATAGATACGGAGTTTTACAAATATTTGAGTAATAATTAAGATTGAACAATCATTAATTGTCAATATTGACAAGATGTATTTGAGTAAAGGGTAAGTACTTGGGTGGGGTAATCAGAGATGGCTGGAATTTCAAAGCTGAATAGACTTATTCTGTTTAAACCATTAAAAATAATAGACTTGATATTTTTCACCTCTTTCCATGAACCCAGTTATAGTACTTGATTCCTAATATTCATTTTACTCCAAATAATTAGTCTTAGCCGTGGCCAGTGGTTTCAGAATGTCCACGTGACCTCATCTTGGCCACAAAAATGTGAAGGGAAACTTGCTGGGTGGCTCTAGGAAAGGTATTCTCACTTCTAAGAGATACAAAGATGGATCCTTCTTCCCTCTGGACATTGTGGTGTCTGGGTGTGATACCTGGAACTGCTGCACCCACCTTTTGAGCCAGCATGATTGCAAGGCCAACACACTGAGGACAGCAGAACAGAGATGGAAAGAACTCTGGCCTTTTGAGGACATCTTCGAGACCAATCTAGAATCGACTCAACCTCTGATCTTCCAACTATGTGAGACAAATTTTCCTTATTGCTTAAGCCAGCCTGAGTTAGGTATTGTTCTGTTAAATGTAACTGAAAGCATCCTCATTCATCCAGGCTGACTTTCTGGTAGAAAGCTGAGATTTTCAGATGTCTGGTAAATCAAAGAGAATAGCCTAATATGCTAGGAAGGAAAGAGTTTCTAGGCGGGCGGTGCAGCTTGTTGAGAACACTGGAGCAAGAGAACTTACTTACAGGGTTGTGGAGAGGAGACTGTTGACAAGACTGGGGAATCCTTCTGAAGAGCTTTCAAGTAGATTGAAAACTCATTAGGGCCAGGGAACCCCCATTAAGACTTTGCAGAGATACGCGGACGGGCCAAATAAACCAGAGAAGATAACTAGAGCATAGCCCCTGTGGTGAAGGAAATGCTTGGATAATGGTGGTCAGGAGAAATCCTTAGGGTCTGGAGTAGTGATAGAATCAGCAGTCTTCTGTCTGGAATGTGTTCCCTGTTCCGGAACATGAGTCTCCAAGGAACTTAAGGAACTTGTCCCTCGACTTCATGCTCTATCTCAGTGTCCCCTTACATCTCTGGCCACTCTTCAGCCTCCTTTGTGGGCTTACTTTGCCCCTTAATATATTCCCCATGGTTCTTCCTCTGCACGGGCATCCTGGGTAACACCAGTCTCTCCCATGGCTTCAGTGATCACCTCTATGCTGACAGCTCCAAAGTCTCTCTCTCCTGTCTCCCGAGCACACAGACCCTCTCCAATAAAACTTTCACATCGAAACCAAACCCATCGTATCCACCTCTCCAAGCCTTTGTTTTTTCTCTATTCAAATCTCAGTGAGTTTCTTCTGTTAACCAACCTACCATGTGGCACTCTACTTGGACCTCTCTTCCTCCAGGAAGCCTTCCTATCTCCTGCATTTGATGCCTCTTGGCATGTTCTACATATCTTTCTACTTACCATGTTAAAATTCCTAGTTTCATCTGTCTCGTCTACTAGACTCTATAAGCTTTGCAAAGTGATCTTGTTCTACTGCCTTATGCAGAGCTCCTAGCACATTATAATTACATAGGAATGAATACTAATATATTCTTTATGCCCAGTGCCTTACACATCTGAATGACTATGACTGTATTCTTCTGGATGCAAGGAATGTATTCACTTGTTTCTTTTCTGGAGGCTCCATTCAGAACCAACCTAACAGCAAAAACTGAAAAGACAATTGCTTGCTTTTGGTGAGTGGCTGCTCAGCACCTGGCCTCGAGGGAGTCCTCGTACCTGTTCCAAGCTACATATGGGCCAGATAGGGACTCAGAATAAAGAAGAGGTGAAAGAGGGGGACAGTCCTTTTAAAAATTACATCTCCCTCATGATCCAGCTTCAAAGGGAATGAAGTGACATTACCCAGCGTTGTAAGAAGTGTTCACTATAATCACGGAATAAATGAACTCCCAAGGAAGTGTCATCAGAGAAGAGCAGTAGGCAATGATTGGGTACAGGGGACAAACCACTATTAGTGAGAAATCAGGAACATCTGAGAGAAAATTGTCAGAAAGATGGCTTTGCATTATGTTTGCAAAAGTGTCCCAGAAACTAGAGTGCTCAGTTGCATCCAATACAGCTGAGAGGCCAAGAGAACTGAAGTCTAGTGAGCCCTATGTAACAAGCACTTGTACGTATTTTTCTCATTAAAATGGTCCCAGCAGTTAAGTATCCACTGAATCTTATGTGAAGAGATGGGAACTGGTACATCCTCTAATAGTGCCAGACATTATTAGAATTAGTCTCAATCCTTTTGTCCACCAACTGGTATCATTTCCTTCAAGGGCTCAATTAACCACTTCCGAGAGGTTATGCTTACCTAAACCCTCTTACCTTGGCGAGCTAGCATCTGAGCTACGTACTTGGAATCTTTGTAATCTGCGTTTTTTCCATCACTGCACCACCATTTCGTGATTGTTTCTTATTTAATTTAGCACAGCAACCGTCCAGACGGCTTGTGAGATGTCATCCTTAGAAGCTCACGTACGTTTTTCCCTCCTGCTCAAGATGAAGGGAGGCAGAATGGCGCGGCGTCCAGTCAGCTCTTGGCACCTGGCCTGGTTCAGCTGCCAGCTTTAAGGTTGGTATTGTCCAGGGAGCTTTAATGACGGCACCCTGGAGGGCAGCTCCAACGTTTACCAACCGTTTGCTTTTTATGTAACCCTTTTAAGTGCATTTCCTATTCTGTATGTGGGGATAACAAGTGCCTGTTTCATGGGGTGATGATAAAAATGATAATGCATATAAAATACCTGTCAGTTTCCGCCATGTAAGTACTCGATAGATGTCAAAAAACGTTAAGGCATTTTTTTGCTACCTTCACAGTAAACTCTCTCTGAAATAATGCTCAAGTAGAGACAGTGGAACTTTCTTATAATCTTGGGCTTTATCCAAGTTGACTGCCCATAAAATTACCCCTTTGGCAGTACTCAGCAAGCTTTTTGCCAAAAGCTGCATTTCTCCATTTCCAGGATTCATCAAAAGAATGCTTAGGCACTTGCACTTGTCCAGCGTTAAGGAGTTAACAAACACACTTGTAACTAAGGAATGCAAGTAAATACAGGCAGCTTTTCACTCTTTCATCAAAGATATTACAATCCATTCAATTAAAGCCATCATCTTTTATCCTTCGGTGGGAACTACCCAAACAATAAAAATTTATATTTGGAGTAGTGTGACCTAGGCAGAGTTCGTCATCAGGACTGGAACGTCAAGACAACAGTACTGGCGAACATCTACTAGCAGTCACTGCATGCTTGGCACTGCTGAGGCTTCACATGTATTAACTTATTTATTGCTCTTTACAGGGCAAAACTTGAGCCACAGAGAAAGCAGTTGGCCCAAGCCATGAAGTAGACACACGGTAAAGCCAGGATCCAAACCCATTCAAATCTAGGTCACTCTCTCAACCTAGGTTACGATTTACCACCTCTTTTATCATAGTCATACCAGCAAATAAAGCATCCAATTCCAGAAATGAAGAATACTGACTCTGCACAGTCTCAAGTCCTCTCTGCCCAAGTCTTTCATCCATTAATGCAGATTCAACAGAAATCTGAAAATTGGTAATGACACATAACAGGCCTATTAAATTTAGTCATAAAATTTTATCACCAGTTGAATAATTTTTTTGCACACACCAATGATTACGTAACACCAAAAGGAAGAGAAATTCCATCTTTGTTTAAACTGAGCAAGTTAAAAGGATATACATAAAAACTAAAGCTAAAGCCCACAGTACTTAATAAAACCAAGGGAATATTTAGTATTTTAGTACACACCAAAATGTTTATAAGCAAATTTATTTAAAATTGTGTAGGATCTTTTTATTTGAAGACTGCACAAAAGGTTAATCAAAAGGTAAGAAGTGCAGTATTTTACATACACCATGAAGACCAGATACACTTGTATGCCAGTTAAACAAGCAGAAACATAGGAGTTATTTTCAAGTAAGTTGTACCTCAGTTTCAAATGTCATTATCTCCACTTTTGAGGTTCCTTGATTATATTACAAGTAATATCTAAAATGAGAAAATATTTTGCTTTCAGCAAAAATCGTATTTCATCTCAACCACATATGTGAAAAGTTATTCTAAAGCCATTCAATTCCATAGACCTTGATACTTAATATTTAACATGACAGGAAATGAAGCAAACTTTGTCTTATCTCTTTAAAACATTTCACCTTCATTCTAACACCCTACACCCTTACTATGTAATATGAGCAGATATTATTAGTACAAATCAGTAGAAGTGGCCAATATTTTAACACAAACATCACTGATTAGAGATGCCTAATTACCTGAAATCATTTCACAAAAACAAAGTCTACTTTTTCAATTAAAACCTAATAAATACTTAGGTGACTATTTTCTTCTTTATATTTTTTGTATTTTCAAGTATTTTAACAATTATTTTTACAAGTCAGGAAAAAACATTAAAGTGTAGTCCTAAACTCCAAGTTCATTTTCCAAAACAAAAGTTCACAATTAAATTTATGCATGGACTTAAGTTTCACCTTTGTGGTATGTTGAAGAATAATGAGTAGACATTCAGCAAACCAATGAAAAGAAATGACAAATGCTAAACACACATAAAGAAACAAAAAACAACTAATGTAAGGAGTTACAATAAAAATCTTTATTTAAGTTTGGTCAGTACAGGTAAGATATACTGGAGTCACAGAGCAATATGCATTAACAGGATACAACGGTTCATAAAAACTGAGTAACTATGCACACATATTTCTTAAACATTCAGTCACCTAAAGAGGAAATGCACAGATGTATGGTGGAAAAAACTGTATCTAACACTGAAACTACTATAGGACTCCTTCAACAAGTCCAACTTTCAGTGATAAAACTACTGTACTGGGCAGACCTGGCAGTCATAAACCCACATCTACGCTAACAAGTCTGAATGGTGCCTAAGTACAATAACAGCATGAAGAAGAACGCCCTTACACAGCACAGGTTCTAGGAGAGAGACAGATTCAAACAGACATCGTTGTGTTACACTTTAAGGAAAGATTTCCATTTACAACTTCACATTAACTCATATAAAAATAACCTGACCCTACACAAAATGTCCTTTTAGCAACATTCAAAGTAATTAACTGTTACAATTTCCAAAGTGGCAGAGGTATTGAAGCAAAAAAAAAAAAAAAAAAAAAAAGGAAAAAAAGAAAAAGGGAAAGGAAAAAAGAAAAAAAAACACCCACAAAAAAGGCAAATTGTGACAAAAGTATGAATTAATTTTCCGGACAGTATCCTCTCCCAAATTAAATGACACTGTATAAAAATTCGCTGGAAAAAATTTTACAAAACTGAACCCTGTACATTTACACTTGAGTCCAAGCCATTCTGAACGTGGCGGGAACCCGCAGTTCGGTTACCTTTCCCACTCACTGTTTTCTCCTCTTGAGGGTCATGATTGGAGTCTGTGTCATTTGAGTGGTGTGTGAGAGAGTTTTCACTGCCCGTGGGAGAGTCTACACTTTCATACCCCGCACTGAGTTGGTTTACGTAACTACTACCTCCTCTGCCAGTTCTCTCCTCCGAGCTGTTGGAGGCCTTATTACCATTCCCTGGTGAAGAAGGGAAGTCATCTTCGGCTGTGTCCCCCTCCCTATGAAATCCAGACCCAGACGTCCTCTGCCGGGAGGAACTGCCATTACTTGGTCCGTTGGCCAGACGACTGCAGTCTTTACCTGTGGCCTCTGCCTGTCCTACAGGCTCAGAAGATGTAGTCCTGCTGGTACTCGGGCCTGGGGCTTGAGACTGCTGCTGTTGGTACTGAGCCAACTGCTGGCGCGTCTCCTTCAGTTGCTGCTGAAGAACTAGAATGGTACTCTGCATACCCTCTACTTCTTCGTCAAGTTGAATGATGAAGTCATTCAGTTCTGTGCAAAGGAGAGTCAAACCTACTTTAATCTCTTTTAACATTTAAAAATATTTCTTAGTGCCTGCACAAAGCCAGGCAATCAGTAAATGTTTAAGTAAACAAAGAAAATTATAAAATCACAAAAGAGTACTTTAAAATTTTGCTTGGAATTTTAAAATAGCCATTCAACAATGAGTTTGTTTTGGGGAGGAAGGCAAAAGCTTAAAATAAATATATTAAAGCAACCAAATTGAAATTTATTCAAACTATCCAGCCACATAAAACTGGTCACAACCCACAAAATCTGTTCCACGTTTGCTGACCTACGGGCCCCTACGTCCAGCCCCTTACGCCTCATCCTCCTAGCCAATGCCTCAGCTCCACAGCAGGTTAGCCCCTGGGGAAGTGCGGTCCTCTACTCTAACACGCCAAAGAAGCCTATGCAGTCACCAAGGATTATCCCTCATCCAAGAACAAAATTCAGAGAAAATAACTCTTGAAAACTGATAAAAATACAGATGTCTATTAAGTTCTAAAAAGGCCTTGGGGGTGGGGTGGGGGGGAGTTCCTTTACTACTATACAAAACCTCCTATTTACTATATTTACAAATAGTGAGAGCTAAGAACCATCACTTTGAAAAGGCAGTTTTAAAGATAATTGCTTGACTAGCGACCTTCTTTGCAATTAACTACAAATTTGCAATTTATTTAATCTCCGGAGCTTGGGTATTTTTCTTACTACTAATTTTCCTCACAAAGGAGAAACAGCATGGACGAAACTATACTTGCCCAACAAAAAGAGATGGCAGCTGACAATTAAGTTCCATTTGTCTTAGCAAAGAACTATTACATCTTATTCACTAAATAGGATCTTAAAAGGTAAAATCAACTATATACTTTTATTTATTTTTTTCTATTTTTGGCCATGTGGTGCGGCTTGCAGGGACTTAAGTTACCTGACCAGGGATCGAACCCGGCCCCAGCAGTGAAAGCGCCGAGCCCTAACCACTGGACTGCCAGGGAATTTCCACAATCAATTATATATATTTTCAGATCCCTGGAAATAGCCAAATACTTTCAAGATTTACACTTACAGAAATTGGTTAAATGAAGATATTCCCTCTTTTAAGCACTGAATATAAATTTATATAGCTACATAATGCCTTAGTAATACAACAGCCTTTCTATCTTTTGCCAAATCCCACCCCTAAAAAACAAAAACTTATTATGAAATTTGCACAGTAAACAATTCAGGGGGTGAGGGGACCGCTAAGATTAAATGGCTTTGTTTGCTGACTCAACTGGAAATATTTCACTTATAATTTTATAGAACCATTGGCAGAGATGAGCATATACACAGACTCTAATCTATAATACTCATGCCTGGCAGTATTTTAGAGCCAGTGCAAAGTTAACCAAACTTTTCAAAAAACCCCTTACCATCCTGACTGCTTTTAAGCTCCTCACTATATTTCTTCTGTAAAGCCAATTCTGCTTCAAGTTGTGCAATACGTCCCTGGGACAGCTGCCTTCCAAGCTCTTGATTCTCCTGGATAAGCATTCGACACTTCGCCATTAACTTTTTGCCTGTTTGGCTGTAAAGGAAAGAGCCATTCATCACACAATGAAGACAAAACTCTCTACAACCTTCTTTGCTTGCGACTACGACGACGATAGGTGTAACACGTACAGAACAGGACACTATGTCACAGCAGATGCTTCCCTACAATTACCGTCTTCTTTTTGGAGCACGTCCATCTTGTACATTGCAGTATTTTGCCAATAGAGCAGCAAAAATTTAAAAAACCTAAAGAAAAAGTACCTAAATGGCCACTTTTTGTTTCTATTAATAACTGATTCTGAAATCTATTTTTATCCCAAATTATAATTTGAAATAGAAACAGGCCAATTAATTAACACACATTTTAGATATACCAGTATTAGTAAAACACTAAGGTACTTAGCTTTATGGAACAGAAAAGTTCTTGAAAGGGTAAACGCAACACCAACCACAATGTAAACTTCTTTAAAATACCTAATATATAAAAATCAGCACCTATAAATATATAAATGAATGAGAATATATTTATTCCTGCTAGATCAGCATTTTTAAGGATGCCTCTTAATAGGCAGTTCTCACAAGAATGAATGTTTATTTATTGCATTAAGTGAGGCCTGTTCAGTAACTGTTTTTAAAAAGCCTTAAGACTATTCCTATTCACCAATCCCTCATTTAATTTCATATGATATATATACTTTTGAGCTGTCTTAAACTGAAAGTTTTTGAAATTTTAATATTGGTATGTGGTGAAGATTTTATCCATGTTGAAAAGATTACCCTTAGGACACAAAAATAAGGTTGGCGTTACTTATCATAAATAATGCAAATATGTAAGTGTCTGCCAAATTAGGAGTGCCGTACTTTCAACAAATTAGTTACCAAGTGCTAGTGCAATGTACTATAGACCTACGTGCATATACACAGCAATTGCAAAAATGCATTCAATGTTCATCCTCTATATTACTATTAAGGATGAGATGAATTCGAAGTAGTATATCAGGCAAATGAAAGCCCTATTAAAGGAATTAAAAGAAGAAAATAGAAAGGGTCAGCAAAAAAATTTTTTAACCAATAAGGTCATTCTGAACTTTACTCCATCACAAGGATATCAAACTGTCCCTATCCAAGTTTCAAAGGTAACATCACAATTATATACTTAAATTAGAAACTCTTTAAAATTCATTATTTCTGTTATTAATGAGGCTGAAGAAAAGCAGTGAAGTTTTATTGAGACACTGTTACTGGGGCTTTTGATTGCATTTTTGCAATTGCTGTACACACACTTTTTAAATGTTTTAAAATGGGAGCACTTTGTAAATGATTCTCATTCTTTGGCTCAGTGTTGCAAGGTTCTTTTATCAATAGCACATGTTCTTACCCAATATGATTCAAGCAAAAGTTTTTAATACATTTTCCTTACACAAATCTCTGGTAAAACCTGGGGTACCACTGCGCAAAGGAGCCTCAGATGAAAACCATGAGTTAGCATGTGGTAAGGGTTTTTTCTCTACACTGCAACTTTATTAGCTGATATTTCTGTTCATTGTTATTATAGCTCCAGATATCCCCCATTTCCTATAAGCACCCTCAGACTTTAGCCTCTACTGAACAAGAGTTTAGAAATCAAATGAGGAATAAGAAACACACACCATCATCTAAGACGGGGGCATTCCTTCCACTTTACTGCCTATGCTCCCACAACACTGCTTTCTTGCAAAGTATATGGCATCGGTGTTTACCAACCTGAGAAATCTTTTATATGAATTTTTAAAAACACAGACAATTGTAAAATCAATACATTAATTTGTGACCTGACTTAACCTCATATAAGGTATCACAAATTCTAATGCAAAAAATATTTCATTTATGAAGTCATGCCTTTTTATAAATGCCTGACTAAAATAATCCTACCACTTCTAAAATTAGTGATCACTTTAAAACAAAACTTCACAAAACTGCTGTTCTTTAAACATTCTGTAACTTTACGTCATTTTACTATGTCATGTAAAATTTGTGTTGTGTTCATCATATCACAAAAGATGGTAAGAATCCAATTACAAGTAACTTGTCTTTGGAATAATTTTACAAAAAAAATCTAACAACCCACAAAGAAAATATAATAGGAAATAACTTAAGAGAATGATTTATAAAAAAGAATGGACACTGTACACTGCTTTGTTATCAAGGGGAAGGGAGACAGGGTATTCTGAAGAGGTGTACGCACAAGTACCTAAATGTTTAAATGCAAACTGAAAACTGTCAAAACACTGCAATATATCCCTCTAACTACTCTAGATATACGCACTGTCACATGTATGAAATATTTTAACTAAAGTGGACAACATAATTCATGAGATCTTTCTCTCTTAAAATTAAAACAGAATAAAAAAGTAGAAAACAAAACAAAACCCACACAACCCATTCTATTTGAATTATTCCAGACAGAGTATTGATTGAGGACTATTTGTTTCAAATTAATGATGTATTTATACCACCCGATGAACTCTGGGCTTATAGCCTACTTTTTACAAAATAAAAACCCATTTATAGGTAATTAAAATAAATTATGATCCACTAATACAAAGAAAATATTATATAACCATTAAAAATGGTAAGTAATTTAAATATAGTAAAAAATGGAAAATGCCCAAGGATAAAGTGGGGTGGGGTTGGGAAAGCCCTGGCACAAATCATCTGTATGTATGTATACATGTATGTCACCTTTGTTTAAAATCAATATATATATATATAATTACTGTATATGCATACAAATTATCTTGATGATACCCAAGAAATTTAAAAGTGGTTACTACTCCTGGGGAATACAACAGGGAAGGGCAAGGTCACACCCAGGAGTAAAACTCACTTTTCACCTCCACTTTTCTTTACACTGTTTCAATTTTATACATTAGCATGTGTTACCTTATTAATTAAAAAAAATTTTTTAACAGTAAGAAGGAAAAACCCACGTCAAGGTGACTGTTACCTAAGTGGCAAAGAAAGATGCTTGGCTAAATTTCAGTACATGTTAATGATACCTTTTACGAATTATTTCCTGACCTACTAAGAATACATAGGCCTTCTCTACTGTGATCTTAAATGGCATAACATAGACACAAAAGCCTTAATTCGGGCACAATAAGCCAATTTCAAACAGACTTGGTTACTTACCCTCCAACCCCCACAAGCAGTGAGAATTTTAGAAGCGACTTCTTGCCGTGAAGTCACACAAACCACTTCTCCAGCCCACCCTCTGCCCCACAACCAGTTCCCTAAAGCACACACATACAAGATACTTACAATTGATTTGAATGATTAAGAGAGAACTTAAGTCACCCTTGTTAAAACTGCACTTAAACGTTGGGGCAATCTGGAACATTTATCTTCCACTCATCTTAGACTCCATTATCACCAAGTGAAAATTCGAATTGGTGACTTATAGAATGATCTGACGAAAAAATTCACCTCCAGGATTGGATGGAAGCATGAAGAAAATAATGCCTCTTTTATCTAAATGATCAAATGAATTTGCTAGAAATGATCACTATATATATATATATATTTTTTCTCCAATTCACAAAATGTCTCACTTAGGCCAGCCCACAGTTCCAATACATTCTGTCCCCAATCTTCTGGCAGGCACCCTGTGAAGCTGTCCCACATTAATGTCTACTGCAATATCCTGGGACAAGGTGTCAAAAAGCAACAAGTGTCAAGTCTCCTTGTCTTTTATGATACCAGCTGGAAAAAAAGTAGGTCTTTAAAAAATGAGACACAGAGCCTTTTCCTTCACTTTGAAGAGCACAGCAACAATTTTTTCGAAATCAATCTGCTCTCACAGCCCCCCCAAACCCAAAACGTTAGAAGTACAACAAAATCATCATAGTAATCCTTGAACTTAAAAAACAAAACAAAACCAAAACAAAAAAAAAAACCAACTATTTCAAGGCACATTTAATTTAATATCAAGAGTGCAATACAAAAGGCCCAAATACAATGAAGGAACACATTCCCCCATTAACACCAACGACAATGCTCTTTCAACATGTGCCTGTTGAATGGAATGGGGATTTAATAAATTTCACTACTGAAAAAAATAACGCAGTGAGTCTCATCACAGCTAATACCCTTATACAATCTAGTTGTGAAATGAATGTTTATAATGCTTCAAACAGTTTAGACCTGAAGTTTGATACCACACCTTCATTATTTGTACAGTCCTCAATAAGATTATCTACAGTATTAGCAACCATTCAAAGAACAAACCATTGAGTAAAACCACATTGATTTAAGGCTCAATCAAGTAATATGGTGCCCCAAACTAAATGGTTAAATATATGAACTACTTGTACTGACATCTATTATTTGATTCTCTCATGACTATTAAGTTGGTTCTTAGCAAATAAACCCTTTAAAGGCAAAAATTCACCTCATTTGAGTTTGACCCAGAAGTTCAACAACAATCACGAAGTCCACAGTCTTATTGGCAAAACTGATATACAGTGTCTCTAAGTCACTATGCTCAAGGTTAAGAGCGATGCATATTCCATCTTTACATTTACTGGAATTTTACATGTTCAATTCATGATTTTAAATCTCTAGGTTTTCATTCCTCCAAACTGTCTGAAGACACAGTGTGCCACAGACTTAAGACTTCTGTTTCTCCCTCTATTTTCTTCAAACAGAAACATTTCTCAAGTGTCTACATGTTCTAGAAGGGGAATTTTTCGGAGGTGGCCACTTCTTCGGAATAGTCCGACGCCATCAGGCCTCTGAAGCAAGGGGAGGGGGAAGAGAAAAAAGCTGAAACACAAGGTTCATCTGGTAAGTTTTACATTAACCATTACAAGCTGGACAGTATAAGAATGTGGCTTTTTGGCTCAAGAAGTCTGAGTCTTGGTGTGGAAACGAGTACTCGGCTGTCCCACCACAGCTTTCTCGTAGTGGGACTGTCAGGGAAGTCTTGACTGGGGAGTATGATTTGTTTACCTATCAGGCGTAAACTTCCAGGCACTCAGTTCATTTTGGGCTTGTTCCAGTTTGTCTTTAGTCTGTTCCAGTTCACCTTTCATTTTTAGGAAAAACAAGTTGATCGCTGGGTCTACCATTGTTGATCTCAGTTGGGCAACGCTAGGCTGCTGGACTTGCTTGAGGTACTGGATTTGAGTCTGTGCAAAGCAAAAAAAACCCCCAATTACTACCAAATCAAAAGAAACATACCTAAGAAGATGAGATAAAATCCCTTTCATTCACTGGATTTACCAACTTGCTTGTTAAGTCCTTTCCCCCCTTGATCATAAAATCCTCTAAAAAAATTACAAATTAAAAACAACTATTTGGGAATTCCCTGGTTAGGAGGGTCTAGTGGTTAAGAGTCAGTGCTCTCACTGCCAGGGCCTGGCTTCGATCCCTGGTCAGGGAACTAAGATCCCTCAAGCTGCGCAGCCAAAAAAGAAGAAAAAAAAAAAAACCCCATGAAACTATTTAAGGTTATCCATGTAGGAGGTAAAGGCCATTTGATTGCACTCCATGTTTGGAAACTTCAAATATAAGGAGACTAACACGTTGGCAACCAAAACAGTACAAAATCAATCAATCAATCAATCAATCACTGTTATATTTACTAAAAATGCTGATGCCCACTGGGGGAAAAAAGCAAAGTTTAAAATATTACTTATGTAAAGTAAATCTGTGCTTATGGGAAATTAGTCTGTGTACAAGTTCCCTAAAAATACACCAGGTACAAGATTATAATTTAAAACATATTTGCATTTCTAAATTTAAAAATGTATAGTACTTACATATTTACATGAGTTGGCATTACAGCTTTATAAACAGCACCATAACCCCAAATTACGCACATATTCATTTTTTTTCCCTCCAAGTAGATTTGAATCACAGCATTGTAAGGCTGGAAGGTGACTGACCTGGTCCAAACTGCTTATTTTTGAGAGATTAAATAAGCCAACTGTCCAAGGATAGTTAGTTCAGTGCCAGTACTAAAACTAGAATTCTTGTTCTCAAGCCTCCTGACTCCCAATCTAGGGCTTTTTCCACCATACCAAATCCCTCTACTTACATATGAAACCTTCAACGTCAACTCTGGTTGTATTATTTACTAGCACACTAAAAATACATTTCTAAAATATGAGATACAGTTTATCAGCATTAAATGCATCACTTTCTTCACACCCAAAGTAGATCTGGTTCAAGATCCTGCTCCACACTAAACCTTAAATAGGATTGAAACTAACCTTTCCTAAGCAGCTAATTTCTACCATAAAAGATACAAATATACTAGGATATATTTAGTTAGTATTTCACTGAGCAAACAGAACTATTTTTTCCTCTTTCAGCTTGAGGAATTTTAAAAGTAACTCATTTTAAACCAAAAAGTACACCTATTTATTCAATATAATGCCAGCTGCTGAGGTAATCTAACAAGAATAAAGCATGCCATGTAACATATACCACGTACCGCTATCACTAAAGAAAACACTGCCTCTCTCACACTAACATAGTTACTAGTATTTAGATTACAAAGTGAACGGCCCTCATCTGCTACACATAAGCTTGCCATTTCCTTGTGTTTGCTCCTGCTGCCCTCTCTGCAAAACTTCACTGTGTTCTAACTGAAAGAGCAGTGAGTTCTTCGGCTGGCCTGTGCAGAGAAGAGCTGTAAAAAAATGTGGCTGGAAAAAGTTAGGTTCTACTTGAAAAAAATCTTAAATATAGGTTGAGATGACAAAAGGGTGATGAGGCATCACCAAAGGCCCTGATTAGGCATAATATGACCAAAACTGCTAGTGTATATGGGATGGCTGTAGAATCACTGAGGTGAGTCAACAGCACATACTATCTAGGCAACTGTTAAGGAGTATCTGGATTAGGATGTCAAGAATCGGATTCAAGAGATTGAAAGAAATCAAGATGCACTGGTTTTATGAGACATTATCATCAGCACCATCTAGTCACACTCTACCAGGTGCTAGCACTCTGAAGGTAGATTCATCCTGTGCGTGTGTAAGCATCTGGCACAGTGCCATGTTAACAGGGAAACCTAAAACTATTAATGAGTAAATGGTAGAACCCAGAGTCCTAAATATCACAAAAAAAAGGATTAAATGGTTTTGAGACTAGGCACTTGAGAAGCAGTACTCATGCCATTAGATGTGAAAATCCTAAGAGAAAAAAAAAATTGAATGGGATGGGTGGGTGTTACAGAAAGGAAAACAAAAACAAAAACCCTATATTCAAAATGTCGGTAAGACTTCTTGGAACCAAGTATCTAGGTTAAAAAAAAAAAAAAAGCCAAAGGTGGGAATGGTCAATAGTTGAAGTTAGGGAAAGTAAAGGCATATGAGTGCTGAGAAAGAGAAATTTCTTAATACATTCATTAGTGACTACAGAAAAAATATCAGTGGCAGTGCAGATGGAAACTAAATTGGCAGAAACAAAAGGAGTGGTGAGAAGATAGAGAAAATAACAGAAGCTACTCTTCAACAGGTAAAGAAGTCATTCTGAAAAAGTGAAGGGGACTTCCCTGGAAGGCCAGTGGTTAAGACCCCGCACTCCCAACGCAGGGCACAGGGGGCCCGGGTTCGATCCCTGGTCGGGGAACTAAGGTTCCACATGCCGCACAGCGAAGAAAAAGTGAAGGAAAAGGGACTAAAGACTTTTGTGGAAATGTGGACAACAGACAGCGTCTGCACAAGCAGAATAAGGGTTGTGATTAAGCCTGAAAGAACATCTTACTGGTGAGAGAAGAAACAGAACTGTGCCCCACAGATGACTGGTCTCCAGTGACCAGAATATTGCCTTATGCATTAGATTTTAGTAACTATCAAATGGAGATTACACAAAAAAATTCAGGAAAATTTCAGCTTTTCAGATGAGAAACAACAGGGAATACCCTGGCGGTCCAGAGGTTAGGACTCAGCACTTTCACGGCAGGGGCCTGGGTTTGATTCCTGGTCAGGAAACTAAGATCTCGCAAGCTGCACAGTGCAGCCCAAAAACAAAAAAACAAAAAAAAGAAAGGAAAAAAAAAAAAAGATTAGAAACAACAGGAATAGAGCTGCCCCTATTTTATATAACTGACATATACAAACACTAAAAGAAAGGGCTAAGACTGTCAAAGACAGCATAAAACTGACTCTAAATTCAATCCCAGAGCTAAAGGATCAAATATACCATTAGATTTCAGATCTATGTAGACATGGCAAATAGTACAAATGAAAGATTAAGAATTAAAGACACGGTAGAAGTTGATGATACTAAGAAAAATAACTTTATGCAGAAAGGGGTAAAGACAGCAGAGGAGAAACTAATCAGACGGCTTGCTTAGTAAAGAGTAAATGCTGCTTATACCCTCAGATATCACTTAAAGATATCTGAACCAATATACTAATTCTTATAAATCATGGAGATTTCAGAGAATAACTTAAGATTTTTGACTTCTTGGCCACAGAAAAATTACTTTAAATCCAATGATGAAAGGTTATCTATCAAAATTTTACATTTAGCACATTTAAGCTCAAAGCATTTCTACCTTAACAAAATGTGCATCTATAATTCGTATTAAGTATACAAAATTAGCTTAATGTGAATGAATACATGTCATAATGTGATCCAAACCCCAATTCCTCAAAAAGACTTTAAAACATTTGAAATACTTACAGTACACTCTTGCATCTCTTGCTCCTTGGTTGCTAGTCGCATTACAAGAATGTTTTCCCTGCGTGCAGACTCTTGCTGTTGTTGCTTTAGTTTTTCTTCAGATTCCCTTAAGCCAGTTACATCATTAGCTGATGATTAAAAGGAAAAAAACCCCCAACATCATGAAATATAATTTCAAGATCAAACTGAACTAACCAAAAGAAAGTTCTGATTGCCTTTGAACAATGATAAAAACCAAGGTAAAAAGTTTAAGTCTTTACTTTCTATTCTATCAATGCTTTTGTAACAATGAAATTTGTTCCTGATCATGAGTGCTTTTTTAGGAGTTAGTGCTGTTATACGGGTCCACAGCCACTTAATGCTAGACGGGATTACGTTGTTATAGTCTAATCTGTTACCAACAAACACCAGGAAACTTCATTTATTTGCATTTGTTTATACTATGAAGTATTCACAAAGTCCTGATTAGTACCGTTTTTAACCTATTCAATATAAACATGCCCATAACTGCAGAGACAATTATTACTTTAAGCTTTCATAATGTTCACAACTTCTATGGATTATACTATAATCATACAATAATTGAGATTTTAGGATATTAAGCTTTCTGAACTTGGAAAAGCGTACTGGTTTTTATACTCACAAATAGTATGTTACTCTAACTCAGTGAAAAGTGACAAAGACTAAATTAGTCTGAAATGATAAACTTTGTTGTATTATTTTTAGCAGATGTTGAAAAATCCATAAATCCATAGCTATATCCTATTGTTACAATTTAAGCTATCATAAATTTAATACTGGTTGCTTCTCTCTTCTAGAGTAATAACTCATGCTTCACTTGAAATTTCTCTGTGGAAGGGACACATCAAGGAAAGTTTCAAGTAGTTGTGAATTTCCCTATCTATGCTCTCTTAGAACTTTGTAGTTCAGTTAAAAGAGAGGTGCTATTATAAGATTATTGCAGGTTGGTCTTCTCCAATGACTGCGAACTCTTCAAGAAGAGAGAGCATGTCTCATTCACCTATTTCTTAGCACCCAACACAGTGCCTGGACAGAGTTCCTCAATAAAATGCTTGAATAAAAATTACTTAGTAAAACCAGTTATCCTGTGCTTATAACAACAATCTAAAAGGCAATAGTCACATAGTCTTTAGGAAGCTAAAACTCAAACTTACAGTTAAGATCTGTGTACTTGCCCTCCAAAGCTTGCACATATGCTTCATATTGTTTCCACCTAGTACAAAAATAAATCCATATTAGTTGTTATGTTTAAATTGCTTTTATTAAATATACTAGAAAACCACATCCATAAGCTTTAAGTAATACTGAGAATTCCACTGCATGAATTTTAATGTCTCTTCCATTTTGAGATAACTATAAATCTAGTTTAACCCATAATAAATAAGTCACTTCAAAATTATTCCTTCTCAACTTACAAGAGTTAGGTAAATGGAAACACAGAGAAAAGTGTTCCCTGCTGAGACTATACCAAGCAGTGTTCCCGTGGGTCAGATCACACACCATACAGGACTTTGTATCACTGATGTTCAGCATGTTGCCTGGATTACGGAAGCTGACTGAAAAACTTAACACTACTTTTCAGATCTGCTGTCCACCTCAAACAAAAGGCATTTTAAAAACATTCCTAGGGACTTCCCTGGTGGTGCAGTGGTTAAGAATCCGAATGCAGGGGACATGGGTTTGAGCCCTGCTCCGGGAAGATCCCACATGCTGCGGAGCAACTAAGCCCGTGTGCCACAACTACTGAGCCCACACTCCAGAGCCCGCGTGCCACAATTACGGAAGCCTCCGTGCCTAGAGCCCGTGCTCTGCAACAAGAGAAGCCATTGCAATGAGAAGCCTGCCCACCGCAACCAAGAGCAGCCGCTGCTCGCCGCAACTAGAAAAAAGCCCATGCACAGCAACGAAGACCCAACGCAGCCAAAAATCAATAAAATTAAATAAAATTAAAAAAACATTAAAAAACATTTTTTTTAAGTGCCTGATTTTAAGGGACTGAAGGTTATCTCGGCTCTTAAGTGAAAATACCATGTGACTCTCTCAAAGTAAAAAAAAAAAGGGGAGGGGGAAGAGAACATACTATTTTTCAAAAGCATATCTAATTAGCAGAAACAACTTCCATACGTGCCGTATGCCATCAGGACCTTTCTTCATTATATTCCTCTACCCTCAAAATACAGGCCATATTAGCTGCTCTTGGTAATTACTGCAGATAACGAACTTCCCCCAGTCTTATGTGTAAGCAACTGCTCCTGGAAAGTAAGCTGTCTGCCACCTTGCTTACTGAAGAGCTGTTTTCAAAGTGCTCTTCAGTTACAGCTCATTAAAATTTACTTTGCTTTTAGAAAATATTTTTATAATCTTAAAACCTTAGACAAGTTTGCTATGAGATTTATTAACATTACAACACAATGAACAAAAATATTCCATAATATCAAGCTAATCCGTTCTACATAAAGACTAGGCCAAGGGCATGCTCATTTTTACGGCCTCTACAACCTAGGACACAAAAAGGAGTTCATTCAACCTTTTGGGATGAATAAAGATGTTTTGTGGAGATTATATAAGAACTATTTATTTTAGAGGAAATGAGAAATATAAAAGCTCAGGGACTTCCCTGGTGACGCACTGGTTAAGAATCCACCTGCCAATGCAGGGGACGTGCGTTCGAGCCCTGGTCCGGGAAGATCCCACATGCCGCAGAGCAACTAAGCCTGTGCACCACAACTACTGAGCCTGCGCTCTAGAGCCCGCGAGCCACAACTACTGAAGCCCGAGTGCCTAAAGCCCGTGCTCCACAACAAGAGAAGTCACTGCAATGAGAAGGCCACACACCCCAATGAAGAGTAGGCCCCGCTCGCCACAACTAGAGAAAGCCCAGGTGCAGCAACAAAGACCCAACACAGCCTTAAATAAATTAAAAAAAAAAAAAAAAATATATATATATATATAAAAGCTCAAACCAAACATCCTCATCAAGTAGGAAAAAAAAGACTAAGTAGCAGTTAATTTAAAATCACAAAGAGAATTAATGAGGAAAAAACCTACTTAAAAATCATAAATGAGAAGTCCCTAAAGAAAGAAATTAAACTGACCTCAAGAATATAAATTGCACGATTTTAAAAACCTTAAAGGTAACTTAACATAAAAAATTGTTCCTGATTTTTAAATTAAGATTATAGTACCGATTTCTCCCCCAACAGTTAAATCAAGAAACGACACCTATTAACCAGAGGAATTATCTAAGAAAGGATAAAAGGCAAGGAGTGTACCATATCAGAGGTACAAAGAGAACATCAACACGAGCGTTAGTATATCACAAGCGTCTACATCAGCAGGGAAGGGCAAGAGTATTTTAAAATACTAAGTATTTAAATTTTATGTACAGGAAAATGAAGGTATGCAATAGAAAAACTGTTCTATGCATGAGATTACGGTAAAGGAAAATAAAGAGCATGTCTGCAATAGAGTAGCTAGTTAAGTCAACAAGGGTGGGAAATGATCAGGCTCTAGGAAACAATGGAGCATGTCATCTGTGTTTCCCTCTCATAAAACCACCTTTTCTCTCCCCAACTTCCACTCTGTTAAATTTACTCAGTTCCTCAAGTAAAAATTCCTTGAAATTTCTAGAGGAAAAAGTTCAGTGAACTTGCAGGTTGCCCTGAAAAACATTCATTTTATTTTGATCTAAAAGTTACCTCGTAAAAAACTTACCATAGTGATAAAATGCAAAAAGAATATATTTAAGTTATAAAATACAAAACATGCGTGATCCCATTTTCTGATTTCTTACATTTGAAAAATGAATAATATAATGCTGTACTTGACAATCTGCTTTAGTAAGACATTTTAAGATAACCACAGAAATTCAGAGCTGGACGTCATCTTTAAAATTTAATCCAACTGCTTTAACTTGCAGATAATAAAATGAAAGATATAAAGTTAAATGAGTTGACCAAGGTCACAGTTATGAGAAAGAGTAACTGCTTCACCAGTAAATAACATATTTCTTCCACAACGAGAAGAATATCCTTAAGGAGTACAACTTTTCCATATGTTATGCAGAAAAGTAAAAAAATTAACCACATCAAAACAAGTCTATTCATTTGGTAAACTGAAAGCTTCCTGAGAGCAGGGTCTTTCCCCATAGCAAGTTATACATATGAAGTACAAATGCTTTTCAAGTTAAAGTTCTGAATATTTGCCCTCTACAAGAAAAAAATTCAGGTTACCTATCAGTCTAGAAGTTACCCAAGCTAGTGCTTTAGTTCTTTAAAGTGTTATGCTTTCCCCAATGTTTATATAATGAAGAAACAGGCCGTAGGAAAGAGGTTCAAAAAATATATTAAATGATTTGAGGATGTATTAACATTAAAAACAAAATCTCACATAAAGATAAACACTATAGTACAGAATCACAACATAATGTTCTATAGAAAGATTTTTATTTGGTAAAAGAACATTTTACCTGAGAATTAATTCATCTCGTGCCATAACTTTGAAGTCTGTTTCACTCAGTCGAACCTATAAAGAGAATTATGATACAAACTAAGTGCTCTTTCTAAAAGTTTTAAATATTAAACACCACTGGCACTTACATTCCTATTTTTATGAAGATAGGATCAAACTTTTAATCCCTCAACTGCTAGTTTATTAGGAATCCCCTCTTTTTACCAAAGACACACAAAGCTCCTCCCAAAAGGAAGCCTATACTGAAATGTCTGAAACTTAAATGGCTCAGTACATACTAAGATGTTTTTTAAAAAAAAATCTTATTTTTTGGAACGAAGTTTTTAAAAGGTGGACTGTTTGTTATCTTTAAAACAGGTATCATTATTAGGAAAATGCAAATTAAAACGCAATGAGCCATCATTACACCCTATTAGAATGGCTAAATAAAAAAATAGTGGTAACACCAAATACTGAGTGAAGATGCAGAAAAACTGAGCCTTCATACATTGCTGGTGAGAAAGTAAAATGGTATAGCTGCTCTGGCAAACAGTTTGGCGAATCCTTTTAAAACTAAAAATGGATGTTCCATACAACTCAACAGTTGCACTCTTAAGCACATATTCCAAAGAAATGAAAATTTTCACACAGAAACTTGTACACAAATGCTCAGAGCAGCTTTATTTGTAATAGCCAAAAACTGGAAACTACCCAGATGTCTTTCAACAGGTGAATAGTAAACCATGATACTATGAAATACAGCAATACAAGAAACAGACAACTGACATATGCAACAACTTGGATAAAGCTGAAGGAAATTATGCTGTGTGAAAAAACTCAAAGGATACGTAATACAGCATAATTTCACATATACGACATTTGTGAAATAGCATAATTTTAGAAATGAAGAACTGATTAGTGGTTGCCAGGTATTAAGAATGGAGTGGGAGAGGATGGATGTGGCTATAAAAAATGGCGTAAGAAAGACTTGTGGTAATGGTTCAGGTAACTATTTTGGTTGTGGTGCTGTTTACATTAAGCTACAAGTGATAACACTGCATAGAGCCACACACAGCGAATGCACACATAACCAGGGAAATCTGAATATGCTCTGTGGATTGTACCAATGTCAAGTTCCTGGTTTTGATATTCTTATGCAAGATGTCTGACAGTTATGCAAGATGTTAACGCTGAAGGAGGCTGGGTGAAGAGTGCACAGAACCTCCCTATACATTTCTTTTTTTATAAAGTTTTTTTAAAATTTATTTATTTTATTTTTGGCTGCGTTGGGTCTTCGTTGCTGCGCATGGGCTTTCTCTAGTTGCAGCGAGCGGGGGCTACTCTTCGTTTCGGTGTGCTGGCTTCTCATTGTGGTGGCTTCTCTTGTTGCAGAGCACAGGCTGTAGGCGTGCAGGCTTCAGTAGTGGCACGAGGGCTCAGTAGTTGTGGCTCGTGGGCCCTGGAGCGCAGGTTCAGTAGTTGTGGTGCATGGGCTTAGTTGCTCTGCAGCACGTGGGATCTTCCTGGACCAGGGCTTGAACCCATGTCCTCTGCACTGACAGACGGATTCTTAACCACTGCGCTACCAGGGAAGCCCTTTTTTGTTGGCTGCATTGGGTTTTCGTTGCAGCGCGTGGGCTTTCTCTAGTTGCGGTGAGCGGGGGCTACTCTTCCTTGTGGTGCGCGGGCTTATTGCGGTGGCTTCTCTTGTTGCAGAGCATGGGCTCTAGGTGCACAGGCTTCAGTAGCTGTGGCACACGGGCTCAGTACTTGTGGCTCACGAGCTCTAGAGCGCAGGCTCAGTAGCTGTGGCGCATGGGCTTAGTTGCTCCGCGGCATGTGGGATCTTCCCGGACCAGGGCTCGAACCCGTGTCCCCTGCATTGGCAGGCAGATTCTTAACCACTGCACCACCAGGGAAGCCCCCTCCCTGTACATTTCTTTACAACTTCCTATGAATCAGTAATTATTTCAAAATAAAAAGTTCTTTAAAATGGGCATAATATTCTAATGAGATGAAATTGCTTTGCAAATTGAGAAATATGAAATGTTTTCTCTATACCAAAAGAAGATTGTAAAGCTGAGGTACCTCTCCTACTTTAATATAAAATTAAGTCTTATTAATTTCCCTTAAAAGATATTAAAACATTTTTCTTTATAAAAATGTTTCAAATTCTAGCATTTACCAGTAACGTTACTATCAGAAAACAGAAAATGGAAAATCGTTATACCAGAATATATTAAAAGCCTAACAGAAAGCACCCAGTAATTCTCAAGATTGTTAAAGCACTTGACCCCAAAACTTAGAACAGAAATTTCTGTAACATTTACTATTTAAATTGTCCACTTAAATATTCACTGGTTAATAAGCACATAACCCTACTCTCCCAACTGGATTATAAATACCTCTTAGAAACTGTTATTCTTTTGTAACCTCTTTTGTGTGTGTGTCATAGTGACTAAACTGAAGATGAAATGGGGAAAATGAGACTAGAAAATAAAACTTCAGAGGAAATGGTAGAATCTAAGAACCAACTAGCTGTAACATTTTTTGAAAAATATGGAAGTGGTTCTGCATTACAACCAAATGGACTTAAGTTAGGAAAAAAAAGAAAATAAGTAACTTATAGGATCTTGTAAAATAATCTCTTAGTTTGACATTATTTGTAGTTATATAGCTGGGAATATTCATATGATAAAGGCTACAAAAGTTGACCATGGGGATGTCATTATTACAAAAGTTTTCCAAAGGCTGAAAATATTCTAAAAATATATTACGTATTAGATACAATTTCTCACACATTATACACCCATGATGCTATTATTAATATAAGACAAGGGAGTAAACAAGCAAACAATACGGATAGTCCCTTCAACTCTGTTAGTCAAAAAAAGTGCTTAGAAACTGCTGAAAAAACAAACCTTTTTAGGAAGAGGTTCCTCGTTGGTCATCTTGAATCCTAGAAAAAGGAGTAAAGAGAGGAAAGTCAACTGATTTTCTTCCAGTTAAGGTAGAAAGAAAAAAATACTGGCTTTTTCAAACGAATTTATTACTGAACTCAGTTATGACCAAATCATTAGGTTATTCTTTTAAATTAAACCTTTTAGGAACGAAATTGAGTTATTTGCAGTGAAGTGGATGGACCTAGAATCTGTCATACAGAGTGAAGTAAGTCAGAAAGAAAAACAAATACCGTATGCTAACGCATATATATGGAATTTAAAAAAGTGGTACTGATGAACCTAGTGGCAGGGCAGGAATAAAGACGCAGACGTAGGGAACAGACTTGAGAGCACGAGGTGGGGTGGGGGGGAGCTGGGATGAAGTAAGAAAGTAGCACTGATATATATACACTACCAAATGTAAAATGGATGGCTAGCAGGAAGCTGCTGCATAGCACAGGGAGATCATCTCGGTGCTTTGTGACCACCTAGAGGGATGCTCAAGAGGGAGGGTGGGAGGGACGCTCAAGAGGGAGGGGATATGGGGATAAAATGTATACATATAGCTGATTCACTCTGTTGTACAGCAGAAACTAACAACATTGTAAAGCATTTATACTCTGATAAAGATGTGAAAAAATATATATATACCTCTTAAACTAGTTTTAGATTTACAGAAAGGCTGCAAAGATATTACAGGGTTCCAATACACTCTGCACCCAGTTTCTCCTTTGTTAACATCTTACATTACTATTGTTATTAGGTTATTTTTTAAAACTCTCTTAAAAAAAAGTTGATCATTCTTTGTAATGTTGCCACAAAGGATTGAAAGAAATATAATTAACCATTGGACCACCAGGGAAGTCCCGAAGAAATACAATTTTTCAATGCATTCTTACAACTGCCCTGTGAAAGACAAATCTGGCAGCAGAAGTAATAGGTTTGTGCTGAAGTCCGATACTGGCCTCAGGCAGTATCCCAGGCATCTTGTTGAAAGGATAGAGGAAGGGTAATACCTGTGGCTAAGCCTTTCCTTTTACAGAATTAACATTGTTATAGTAAGGTCAGATCTATCATCCTCACGATAATTCATCACTACACAATGCAGGTATGAAGGTATTTATACCTTAATAAAAATATCCCTACATTATTTAACTTCATGTCACAGAATAATTTGTATCTTAAAATTAGCTTCTTTTATAAATTTACATAAAATTCACTTAAACCTGTTGAAAAAGATTAATGACAGAAATACTCTCATTAACTTTATTATGCTTACTGAAAATACTTGTGCTATTTCCTAATATTCAAATTTAACAAAAAGAAGCTAATTTAAAGTTATTCCTAGGTATCCTTTCTAGCAGCAAAGTCATAAATGTTCCCTTACATCTTAAACTTTCTTTTTAGTTTATTTTACCTACCCATACTTACTACAAACTCCAAACAAATAAGTAGCCAGTACATAAGTCACGGAGATATAATGTACAGCACAGTGACTATAGTTAATAATACCATATTATGTAGATTTGAAAGCTGCTGAAAGAGTCAAAATCTTCATCACAAGAAAAAAAGTTTTGTAACTACGTATAGTGACAGATGGTAACTAGATTTATGTGGTGATCCTCTTGCAATGTATATAAACATCAATCACTACGTTGTACACCTGAAAATAACATGTCAATTATACACAAAAATAACTTAATCAAAGAATTTACAGTGTAAAACTGAGTTTTAAAAGCTACTTGACTTCTTAGTGAATATCTGAGATTCCTCAAAAGGAGATGATTTTCAAGACCATTTTTTATATTACATACAATCCCAATTCAAATATTCTAATCATACTGTCATTAAACCCTGATTTTCACATTAGGTACACCGAGTTGAAGAAATCAGTACATTTTAAGGAAAAAAATTATACATTGATCATATCATAAATTAACTGGCTTAATTCTTCCCTCTTTGATAGTCTTATCATTGGATGTAAAACAAAAACCTGAGCATTTATCATTTGTTTCTGGGCTGATGGAGTTGATCAAGTCTCTATGCCCAACCAATACCTATGAAGACACGGCCATATTTCTACGATTTAAAAGTCGGTATTCTTGGGCTTCCCTGGTGGCGCAGTGGTTAAGAATCTGCCTGCCAATGCAGGGGACACGGGTTCGAGCCTTGGTCCGGAAAGATCCCACATGCCACAGAGCAACTAAGCCCATGAGCCGCAACTACTGAGCCTGCGTGTCTGGAGCCTGTGCTCCACAATGGGAGAGGCCGCGGCAGTGAGAGGCCCGCGCACCGCGATGAAGAGTGGCCCCCGCTCTCCACAGCTGGAGAGCGCCCTCGCACAGAAACGAAGACCCAACACAGCCAAAAATAAAATAAATAAATAAATTTATTAAAAAAAAAAAATCGGTATTCTTTTTCTCTGAATTGGCCCCTGCCTACTTTAGGCCCCTTATCACCCAGTTTATAATCTCTGTTGCAAGTTATAGACAGCTGCTTAGTGACTAACTATCCTAACGTGACTCTAGAGTGAATCCAAGCATTTGGAAACAAACCCTCACCATGTTTATCTCCAGAGGGCTAACTACTTCTATTTTAAAATGGTTTTAATGTGTATTCACTCCACTAGACTGCAACCTCTTGGAATCCACAACTCAAGTTTAACATTTCCTTTGAACTTCCCATTTGTCCAATGGTAAATATCAATAACATACTAATAATGTATTAAAAAGGTACAAGAAAATTTGAGCCATTTGAACTCTTAACATACTTAAATAGTATATAAATGTGTACCTATATGTCAGTCTTCTGGTTAAATCCTTCTAAAGGCTTCCCATCTCAAAACTGTGCATGTTGTACATATACACAATGGAATATTACTCAGCCATAAAAAAGAATGAAATAATGCCACATGCAGCATGAGGGCTTCTTAGTTGTGGCATGTGGGATCTAGTTCCCCCGACCAGGGATCGAACCCGGGCCCCCTGCATAGGGAGCCCGGAGTCCTACCCACTGGACCATCAGGGGAGTCCTGCTCCTGTTTTTGTCTCTAAGCCCCACTGCAGAATTCTTGGTGACCCCCAATTTTCAGAATTCTAAACAGCAAGTTATTTACATTTTTAACACTGGCTTATGTTCTCTTTCCTTTTAAAAAGCTTGATGCTGGGTAGATTCTAATTACACATTGCTTAAAGAATATCTACATTTTCTTTATAAAAATAGATGTTTAAATTTGTAATGTAAGTCAGGGATAAACACAGGTTTTGTATATATGTTTGCGTTTCACATGTTGACTCTCAATCACAAGTCACTCCACATGTTATGGAATATGTGACTTGGGAAATCAAAACATAAGCATTTAGTAAGAAATTCCTCCCTTATCTTTTGCTGATGAAAAGTCAATCTTTGCTTGAGATTCCATGATATGCCACAACAGTTAAATGGACAGTGTGGCAAAAGGCAAATTAGAAACAGGCTTAAAATTTGAAAGCATCAACATTCAACTATTTAATCAAAATAGAACCTGGTTCTCAATTCTGACTCTCTCACTGCACATGTGCTGTGAAATTTATTACTCCCCAAGGCAATTTTTTTTTAGCACAACTGACAAGCACAATACCATCTAAAGTTAATTCTACATTCATAAAGACAATGGATATTCCAGGTTCTTAGAACAAGCTATTCTCATATCAGAAAAACAGAATGACTGAAATATCATTTGGAGTTGAACCCTGAGTCTTGAAGGGAAAAAATGAATATATACCCAGTGCTATGAATCACTTACTTAATAACCACAACTTTTAAAGTTGAAGTTTATTTCCATTTTCCAGATGATGAAAAAGGTTATGAATCATTAGGTGATTAACTCAGATTAAAACAGCTACTTACTAAAAAAAATGGGGGGGGGGGGTTAGGACAAAAGTTGGTAACTGATGGAGATAGATAATTCTCCCACTCCTCCATCCTCAATAATGATCAAGCTTAGCTAGAGAATGCAGAAAAGCAAAATAGAAAAAAAGCAAAAATTGACCAATTTGGCTACCTTTTAGCAAGTTTAAGAGGATTGGCTAGAACATGGTTTTATGTAAAGTTTTGTTATCCATGTTGATAATTCAGAGGTAATACAGCTCTTAAGTTTAGACTGTCAGAACCACCATCTACTCTTGATGCCTTTACACTGAGAAACAGCTTATGATGGAGAGTTCAGTTTTGGTTGGCTAGGTGCCTAGCATCCCAGATCCCAGTACTTCCCTGGCTCTTAGCATTATGATCCCAAGTTATGCAACTCAGTTCTCCCTTAACAGAGAAGCAAGTACCAGCCAACACAACTTCAGTAATAAATCATGTACCTTGCTGAAACTAATCACAACTAAACGTAAAAAACTAATAATCTGACACTGCATTAGTCTAGGCACTGTAGTAGAAGTGTACTTGTTAGGAATTGGAAGACCAATTTTTCTTGACTATGTATCAGTCATGTGATCTTGAGTAAGTCACTTTCTCCAGATTGCAGTCTCCAAATCAGCAAAAAGAGGATACCAATTTTGCCTGTCCCACAAAGTGCTACGAAGGTCAATGTTTTAAGTGCCATAAAGATACTATACAAACAAAAGACATTTCAAAGAAAATACTAACATTAACATAAAAGAGAATTTTAATGTGTATTTAGGAAAGATTAAACTCCACCAACTACGTTTTCAAGAGTTGAGAATGTTTATTTATAGCACTGAGTCTAGCCTGATGCACCGCCTTAACATCTAATGGGATATACTGTTACAGGAATATTGAAAAGTTTTGCTCTAATAAGCTTAGTAATAGAAAACACTTGGATGCAGAAAAATGGAAGGTAATAAAAACAAGAATAAAACCAAATACTATCTACGTCTTGCTTTGCAAAAGGATCCAACAGAAAATTTTTAAGAGCAAAAAAAATATTTTTTTTCAAGAGCAAGATAATGTACAATTGAATGAAAATGATCAAGACCTCTAAGCAAAGAATATTTTCAAGGGGATTCTATATCACACCTATACATACATACAAGAGTGTAACGGACTCTGAAAGCTGTAACGTACTGTACAAATACAATTATTACAACTCTCATCTGCATGCCACAAGGCTGCTATGGATTTTCTGTATTATACCAACTCATTTCTGACAAATACTCAAAATTCAATCAGGAAAGCTATATATTATGAAGTTCTATAAATTAGAAGAGCTAAGTAAAAAATAGCAGTGCCTGGGATACACTTTTATCAGTACTTTTGTCCTTTGGGAGTTAGAAATTTAGGTAGTTTGCCTAAGTTCCGCCACTGAGAAGTGAAAATACTGATCTCTTAGCTATAGCTATCTGCTTAAGATAACGTAGAATCTGAACGCACTCTAGGAATACAGCCACCTAAACCCTTGAAATTTAACCTCATCTTTATCACAAGCCCCGATTTCTTTCCCAATTTCTAATGGACCGTAATTTCTTTCCCCAAGTTGCCTAATCAGATGCTACTAAATGGCATGTATACATATATAATACTTAGGCATCTTGAAAAGATTTTCACGGTAGCTTTTTATGGGGTTTTAAGTGTCTACAACATGTTTATCTGTCATAGAAATCTCAATGGTCAAAGTTTTTAAATAAAAAACCCGGTAATCACTTTGTTGTACACCTGAAACTAACAACATTGTAAATCGACTATACTTCAATTAAAAAAAAAAAAAGAAACCCGGTAGAACTTGTAGTGACAGACGCGTGACTTCCACTTACCTTCCTCAGCAATGGAATTAACTAAATTCTGAGAAGGAAAACTAGATAGACAACTCAGGACTGTAACCTGATCATGAAAATATTTTTCTATCTTTTTTAATCCCCGGCAAAAGAATCGTTTCTTGCTTTATAAACACGGTTATTAAGGATTTTAACACGGTCCTCTGGGATCAAATATCCAACTGACTTCATCAAAACAAACTTGGACTTTTCCACTATGTGCTCCCTACTGACTAGTAAAATATGGTTTAAAAAATTAGTAACAGCCTTACAGGGATCCGAGGTGAGACTCGAAAATTTCACGAAAACCTCTAATTCAATAAATAATTTTTCTCTTTTAATTCAGAACGCATGCCATCATTTAAAAATGGAAGTCTACAAGACAACGCAGCTGCAGTATTAAGCTACTGCGCGACGTGAGATGTGATCAACGAACGGTGCTTTCCTTCCCCTGCTGAACTCGTTCGTGCCGCCAGTCCTCGCGCTCCGGCCGAGGTGGGAGCCGGCGACACCGGGGCGGGGACTGGACGCGCACCGAGGGGGCGGCCTCCGGGTGTCGCCCGCCCCGCGGGAGCGCCCACCTCGCCCCCGGGACCCTGAGGACTGAGGTAAAATGGCCTCGGGGTGGCGGAAGTGTCCCTGCAGGCGGAAAGGCGGCGCGGATAACGGAAGGCCGGCGGGCCCGGGAACCGCGAGTCGCCCCCTGTGCTCCGTCCGCCCCTTCCCGGGCCGGGCGGCCGCGCCTCAGCCCTGGGGACCCCGAGGTCCTCGCCGCCGCTCCGGCGGGCGGCCCGCACCTACCTCTCCTGACGGAGGCCGCGCCGGCGCCGCCCAGTCACATAGGCTGACTCCGCGCTGCCCGCTCGCTGCCCTGGCCGCCCGACCCCGCTGCCGCCGGCCCCCGCGCTCCTCCTACCGCCACAGCCCCGGCTCTCCCCTTTATTTGCAGGTCTCGCTGCCACAAAATGGCGCTGAGGGAGGAAGCGAGGTCCCGTCGCCCCACCCCCTTCCCGCTCCTCCCGCCGCCCCGCCCCGCGCCGCCGCCGGCGCCCGCCCGCTTCTCCGCCCCGCCATGTTAGCGCCCGGCCCACTCACCGACCAGTTGTCTCACGGACGCGGCCACAGCTTCCCGCCCGCCGGGCCCAGCCGCGGGGAGGAAAGGCGAAGGGAGGGCGCCCGCTGAGGGCCTCGAGTCGCTAAAGGGGGAGCTGCGCCTGGTGGCACGCCCCGCGGCCGCCGGAGCGCTGCGAGCTCGGCGGGGGCGGGGAGAGAAGCGGGCCGCAGGGAGTGGTGAGCCGCGAGGTCGCAGGTCAGCCGCGGGGCATCACGGGAAGGGCGGCGGGGGTCGCGATTGGCGGCGCCGGGTGGACGCGCTCGCCGGGCCACCTGCGGCTGCGGCGCGGCCTCTGGCGGAGGAATCTGGGCGAAGGCGGCGCGTGATTGGCCATTCCTCGGTACAGCACCCATCTCTGATGCTTCCGCGCGCTGGCGGCAAGGTGCAACCTAAGGAGCGCTGCCGTGGGCGGGGAGTCCGGTCAAGTGAGGCTTCGTGAGCCCTCGCTGTTTGAAGTTTTGAGAATTTGGAAACCGATGCTCTCTCTTCCGTCAGGAAGTGCTGCCTCCTGGACGCTTGGTTCGTCCCCGCCTTGAAATCTCGAGGCGAAATCGGGGAGCTATTGTCTAGTACGTAGAGGTTTTACCTATGTCAGCAGTTCTAGGGGCACCTTGCTAACGGAGAAGCGAGGGGAAGGCGAACCTTGTGAGGTTTTAATGGACCCGATAATATAAGTTTTTTAATTCGAATATACGCCCTTACGCAAGGCTGTGTGTCATCCGGGCCGTCGCATAAGACCGATGGTGTTACCTGGGAGACGTGAAACAAGTCTTATACTTCCTACAGGGGTCAGGTAATCTTTTGATTGGGCTGCCCTTATCCAGTTTTACCAAAACCGTTTATCCCCAAAGGAGTGTTCTGGAATGAGGTGATTTATAGGGATGAGATTAAACTATACTCCAGATGGTCAAAGACCAAAATCCGAAGAGAAAAATGGGCAAGGACATGAACAGACATTTCACACAAAAGACCAGCAATGGTCCGAAACGTAAAAGTCTGTTCGTCATCACTTGTAATGGAAATGCACGTTGAAATTACACGGCTGTGGAGAAACAGTGCTCGTAAATTTTCTGGTGGGAATGGGAAAATGATTCAAGCCCTATGGAGTACCAAAATTATATATGCACTTATTCTTACGTCTTGCAATTCCACTTCAAACCCTAACTTTATTCTGAAAATACACCTTCACTTACAGAAGCAACATGTAGGCAAGGTTACTTGTTGCAGTGTCATAGCAAAAGTTATGAAATAAATGTCCATTAATAGGGAACTGGTTAGACCCCATACATCCATAACATGGAATACAATGCAACCAAAAAAAAAAAAAAAAAAAGAATGAGGATGCTATTTATGTGTTGCTTTGAAATGCGTCCCAGGCTATGTGGAAAACTGGAAGCATATCCTAGAAACAATAAAAATGGTTACCTATAGAGGGTGGTGGGGAAAGGTGGAGGTGAAAGAAATAAAAGCAAGACTTCTCTGACTTTGAACTTTTGAAGTTTTACATAGCCAAAAAGTACATTGAAAAGGAAACAAAGTAAACCCAAAGTTGATAACAAATTAAAATAAACTTAACTGTAAGTCACATTGGTAATGCAACTGTCTTGTTACACAGAGAAAGGAATTCCCCAGGGCTTTTGGACATAGTACTCTAAGAGAATTATCTGTGGTGAGATATATTCTAAGGTTGAGAAAGAACTGCAAAGGAATCTTCAGCTGCACTCAGTGGTTTATAATTAATGGTAATTTTGTTGCTGTGGTTTGAAAGTATGTATATTGTAGGATAATACAAATATTTTCATTTTTAATGTACAAGACTTTCAGTGGAAGAGAAAATGAGGTACAAATATCAGATCAAGGAAGTTCAGAAAAAACCTGTAATACATTTAAATTGGATATATCAATTTGAGCATATGATTTAAAAAGTAAATTTACTAGTTCTGTGCACCGAAAGGGCCTAGAAGCACTAGGGTGATGACCAATTGTCCCAGTTTCCTAGGGACTGAGGGGATTTCCCCAGATGCTGCACTTTGTGTTAAAACTGAAAGTGTCCCAGGCAAACAGGATGGTTGGTCGCCTTACAGTAACAATAAGCACATTTGCCATGCCATGGTTTCTAAATTCCATTTCCACTAAATAGAACCAGAGCTCCTTGGAGAATTGGCTGATTCCTGTTCTTGAGCAGGGAACGTGCAAGATGAGTCAGACATTTTGTTGTGCCTGAATGTAAAGGTAGTGCTTAGGTTAATATAGATATGTCAACAGGACTTAGGAGAATAGGCAAAACTAATCTATAGGGGTAGAAGTCAAATCTAGGCTTGGCTAGGAGTGGAAAACAGCAGGAATCGGTTGGAAAGGAACATGGGGGAACTTTTTGGGGTGACGAAAATATTGTAAATCATGATTAGAATGGTGGTTACCCAGTATATACATTCGTCAGTATTCATGAAACCGTACCACTAAAATGAGTGCATTTGATGTAAATTATACCTCATATAACTTTTACCCTCATGTGTATGTAAATGAACCTCAGTAACGTGTGAAGACCAACCCAATGAGAAAAGCAAAGGCTCTTTCTTCAGAGCTTGCTATAGCAAGAGAGTCAACCATCATCACTTGCATTTTGGCAGAGACTCAAAGGCAAGCAGAGGAGTGGGAAGGCTTCACAGTGGAAAAAAGAAGGGCTTCAGGTGTGCCCTGCTGGAGGCTGTTGGCACAGAGGAGCTGGAGATGGCTAGCAAGAAGCAAGGCGTTCTATGCGGTTGGATAGGGCTGCATATTCGGCTTTCTCTCGTTGGCTCTGAGTTGAAAGTGGGGACAAAAATTAGAGAAGCAGTCAGATCTTGAATCAAGTCCTGGCCGTTTTGAGCTGATTGTTATACGTCATTGTTTATCTTCCTGGATTGTTACTTGTGATAGCGATCTGACTTCCTCCAAGTGTGACTTACAGCAGGCTGGATTCCGGGGCTGGTTATCGGAGCTGGGGGGATTGGTTTCCTGGGCATGCTGTTGCAGGTTGTGGGTCAGAATTCTTGTTTCATTTGTGGTCTGGCCATGTCCTTTTGTATATTCAGTCGTCAGAAGTAAACTTTTATTTTTATTTATTTATTTATTTTGGCCATGCCCCGTGGCATGTGGGATCTTAGTACCACTGGACCGCCCGGGAAGTCCCCAGAAGTAAATTTTTAAAAGACACAGGAACCAGCTTGAAGGGTCTCCCACAGGCCAAATTTAAGGCAAGTTTTAGCATCAAAAAGAAAATGACTACAATTGACTATAAATACTGAATAGATAAAAATGTGTGACTCTATAGTTACACTTGATGAGAGACAAAGGGGGACTGTTTTTCCATCACTGGAAATGGCTATCACACCAGCTTCTTACTCTGAAAATTAGTTATTAAAAGGAAAAATAGTGTTTGCCCTGCCTTTTTTTTAAAAAGGAAAATTGTGGTTCACTCTCGGTGGTTGAGGAAAAACTCTTCTTTACAATAGGGTGCTAGCAAATAAATATAGAAGAAATGATGTAATTAGAAGGTAACTATTATGCAAGTCCTAAAGAAAGAATTGATTCAGGCAAGGATTATTAATGGACTTTAAAAACTTTATGTGGGACTTCCCTGGGGGCACAGTGGTTAAGAATCCGCCTGCCAATGCAGGGGACACGGGTTCCCACATGCCGCGGGGCAGCTAAGCCCGTGCGCCACAACTACTGAGCCTGTGCTCTGGAGCCCGTGAGCCACAACTACTGAGCCCGTGTTCTAGAGCCCGTGCTCCACAACAAGAGAAGCCACTGCAATGAGAAGCCCGTGCACCGCAACGAAGAGTAGCCCCCGCTCGCCGCAACTAGAGAAAGCCTGCGCGCAGCAACAAAGATCCAACACAGCCAAAAATAAAAATAAATAAGATAAATAAATAAATATATTTTTAAAATTATTATTAAAAAAAAAACCCTTACATTTTGACAGGCCGTCCCTTTGTAAATCATGGCTAATTCCTGGCCATATCTCAGTCAGATGGGGCAGGTGCATTCCCACTTTTCACAGGGGACTGTGCTGTAAAGTTATAGCTCAAGTGCCCGGGTCAGGGCCTGCTGCATCGTCGATGCTCAACGTACCTTTGTTGAATGAATGAAACTCTGCACGTCATTAAAACGATCTTTTCTCTTGTTAGTTTTGTGGTGTCACTTAAAGTCTAAATCAAGAACAGAAGGGTCCAAATTAATTTGGAAAAAATCAATTTTTAAAATTCTTATGAAGGTGAATAAGAAAATTCTTCTGAAGGTGTATTCATGGAATAAGAATTTGAATCTTGTTTCTCTAAAACCAGTTGAACAATTTCCTCCCACCCCCAGCTTTAATGAGATATAACTGACAAAACTGTTAAGATGTTAAAAAAATAATAAAACTTTTAGATGACAGATTGCTGGGAAATGGGAGTATTCATGTGGCACCAAAATATCACTCCACAGGTTATTAATCTAATTGTAAAGGGAACACGCTTGTATAGTAGAGCCATCTGGTGGTCACCACCTGCACTGGTCAAATTTAGAGTCTGAAATAGTAGGACAACCTCCAATTTACAGAAAATACGGGAGAAAGGGTAGTAGTGCAAATCTAACGATGCTACCAAGTTAATTATTCCCCCCAAAACTTTGTGAAACTATAAACAATAAATATTTATTGAGCACCTGAGTTAGGCCTAGCACAGTCCTCAGTGTCAGTATCTGCCCAGGTTCAAGCTGCAATTTCAAATGAGGTGTCAAAGGATGAAGAAAGTTACTTACATATTTTTGTTTTAAATGGCACATACTGTTGATTTAGATTGATTTAAGTGAATTGGCCACTTCTCTCCCAGATTGATTTAAGTGAATTGGCCACTTCTCTCCCAGATTGATTTAAGTGAATTGGCCACTTCTCTCCCAGATTGATTTAAGTGAATTGGCCACTTCTCTCCCATCACCTGCTACTTAGCCTACAACCTGCATTCCTACTACTTTGGTTTAGGAGCCACCTAATAAAATGGTAATAGGGAGACCAGAGGAACAAAAGAAAAAAGGTATTTGCAGTAAGTCTAGCTTTTGTCCTTGGCACCCAAGAAGTCTAGGGAGCCTGGAGATGGACAGAATTGGTGCTTGGAGAAGTAGCAGTGATTCACAGCCGCTCTCCTGAGCTTAGAGCTGGTGTGATCATGACCCTGAGCGTATCATGCTCTTCCGTGAGTCAGTACCTTTGCTCCATCCTTTCTTTTCTGTCTGCAGTGCTCTTTCCAGTCTTCCTTACCAGATTATCTGCCATTCCTCACTAGCAATAGCTTTAGAGACATTATTTGTTTAGCTTATTGTGTGTTCAGATGTAGAGATTTGTGGTTTTACGGATAGGGGAGCTAAACCAAGCTTTGTAGACTGATTTTCTAAGCTGGTGGGTTCTACATTGACTTTCTTACAAAGTTTTCTGTGAACAGCAATGCAATATGCCAACCCAATCTACCTAATCTTTCAGACTTAGTTAATACTTATATT
Organism: Balaenoptera acutorostrata; assembly: GCF_949987535.1. Classification (NCBI taxonomy): domain Eukaryota; kingdom Metazoa; phylum Chordata; class Mammalia; order Artiodactyla; family Balaenopteridae; genus Balaenoptera; species Balaenoptera acutorostrata. Next base: position 8,125,839 of record NC_080077.1, read on the forward strand.
TTGTAATCACCATTAAAGCTAATAGTGTTCAGGGGCTTCTCTGGTGGTGCAGTGGTTGGGAATCCGCCTGCCAGTGCAGGGGACATGGGTTCAAGCCCTGGTCCAGGAAGATCCCACATGCCACAGAGCAACTGAGCCCGTGCGTCACAACTACTGAGCCCCTGTGCCACAACTACTGAGGCCCGTGCACCTAGAGCCCATGCTCCACAACAAGAGAAGCGATCGCAATGAGAAGCCCGCACACCGCAAGGAAGAGTAGCCCCCGCTCTCCACAACAAGAGAAAGCCCACACACAGCAACGAAGACCCAACACAGCCAAAAATAAAAATAAATAAGATAAATAAATTTACTAAAAAAGAAAAAGCTAATGGTGTTTAGTCTTCATTGTCTTTGCAGACCACAAAGAACTCCACAGGTACTCTAAAAAATTATATATGATTAGATTTCTATCATAATTTTTACTAGTAGTACTCTTTTATATATTTAAAAATTTTTAAATGTATTTTTTATTTATTACTTAATCAATTTATTTATTTTTGGCTGTGTTGGGTCTTCGTTGCTGTGCATGGGCTTTCTCTAGTTGTGGCAAGCGGGGGTTGCTCTTCGATACAGTGCGCAGGCTTCTCATTGTGGTGGCTTTTGCTGTGGAGCACGGGCTCTAGATGTGCGGGCATCAGTAGTTGCAGCACGTGGGCTCAGTAGTTGTGGTGCATGGGCTTAGTTGTACCGTGGCACGTGGGACCAGGGATTGAACCCGTGTCCCCTGCATTGGCAGGTGGATTCTTAACCACTGTGCCACCAGGGAAGTCCCACTAGTACTGTTTTTAAAATGCTGTTTCATTGTACCTATCTCTTTGAATATAAGGCTGAACACTTTTCCAGGCTTTGCTTCCTTGTATTGTTTTGAATCAATATATTTGTCATACACCCAAGAGATAGTCACTAGATACCTGCCATTATTGTATTAAGTACAGTCTTCAAAGAGATTTTATCTCCCAAATAGTAGCTATACATTTGGGTTTCAATCATTCTGAATCCTTGGTGGGAGCAGGGAGCAGAGATACTAGAGGTGTGGGGAATTCAGACTCACCTGTTCTTGGAAACAGGCTTGTCCAGTTACTAGGAAGTCCTTTCGCTAGGAAAAATAAAGGTGACCCTTGGAGATAATTTCCCTGTCTTGATCTCCATTCATTGTAAATAACAGCGCTCTCTGAGAAGGATTCAGTGTGCCGGCATGACTGAGCAACGCCATCCGCCATCCTCCTTCCACCTCCCACCGGGGTACCATGGCACCACTGCTGGGAGCCGTGTTCTTGCTCTTGGTCCCCTCATTGTGTTTGAGTCATCAGCCCATGAGATGAATTATGGATGCTGTGCGCCAGTGTTTCTCAGTAGGAATGCTATTGGTATTTTGAGTAAGACAAATCTCTGTGTGTGTGTAAAAGTGTACTGTGCATCTTAGGACATTTAACATCCCTAGACTAACTCACTAAATGCCAGTAGCACCTTTCTTTTTGTGTGACAACCAAAAGTGCCCCCTCTATATGTCCAGTCCCTCTGGGGGGGCAGGATGCCCCTGCTGAGAACCCTAGTCAATTGTGGGCATCGCGGTCTTTACCAAATAGTGGCGCCCAGTCTTCCTGCAGGCAGAATTGGCCAGTTGACCAGTTCTGGCCAGGACCAGCGGCTATCTCCTGGGGCTTCTGAGAAAGAGTTTCCTCCTTGACAAGAGAGATGTGCATGAGGAGAAAGTGCTTCCCCCCCCCCCCCCCCTTCTTGTCTCTTAACTGGCTGGGAGGGGCTGTGACGCTTGCATGTGTAGAAACCATCTTATGACCATGACGTACCAGGTGGGAAAACAGAAGCCAGCCTGCTCAGAATGCAGAGTAGAGGGTGGAAAGTCCCTGGGTCCTGGAGGACATTGGTAAGCTTCCAAACCAACCCAGGGACTGCCAGCTGTTGGGCTTTTTATGAAGTAAAATAGGAATGTCCTTATATTTGAAACCACTGTCCATCAGGATTCCTGTTACCCATTGCCAAACACATCCTGACTTACACAGAGAAAAAGCATATTTACATGATAAACAAGTTAAAGAAAATGGAAAATTACCAACAAAGCTAGGTTTTTCTAAGGAATATATATATATATATGTGTATAAAATAAAGGAATTTACCTGCAGAGAGTTGACTGTTCAAAGTCTTAAGATATGAATTGCGTTTCCTTTACTGAACCCACGCATCAAAATAATTATCCTTCCTGCAGCATTTTGCTTTACTGTTGTTTTGACATTACTTTATGACTACAGCCCTCGTTGTTCAGCAGTGCGATAAAGCAGACCTTTCAATTCCATCATTCACTTCCAGAAAATCAGACTTTACAAGACACAGACCTAGGTACATTAAAAATATAAGGAGCTTGGAGAACCTTATATTTAGAACTTTTCAAAATACTATTCTGTTTGCTCTGATGCTCACAAACTGTGTTTAACCTATGGGAGCAACAGGTAAATTCTGTTGGGTCGAACACTCAGTGAAACCTCTTCTAATTTTTAGAAAGGAAAGCTCTATATTCCCCACAAATTAAAGACCTACTAGCTCAGGAGACAGTCCATCTGGAAACCATATGCCCGATTCCCCAAGACAAACTGCAGATCTGTGCTTCTGCCAGAGAAGTGCACTGGACTCTGGGCAGTTGTTCTAATACTGACCGTGCTGACCACCTGCTACAGATGTCTGTTAGGAACAATTGCAGACTTAATTTTCATTGCTCTTTCCTGCCTTTATTAACCTCCTAACTGTTTTCCTCTATCCCACTCATCTGTGTCTGGTGCTGCCAGCCAAGTCCAGGCCTTCATCTTTTGTCCTAGTTGGTTCCCTGCCGCCCATCAAAACCATCTTGCACACAGGAAGCAAGCCCTTTTCTAATGTAACTGAGCAAGGGCTCGTGTGGCCGTAGTGCAGAAAGCCCAACTCTGATAGTGGGTGTTTGCAGCAAAGTAAGGGCTTATTTGCAAGGTATCAGGCAAGGGAGTGGGAGACAAGCCTCAGGTCCACTCTGTCTTGGACTTTGAGTTAGGGATGTTTTAAAGGGGAAGAACAAAGAAACTGGGATTAATCATTGTTTTGTGACATTTCTGATGAGACGTGACCGGGCGCATTCAGGGTGGTATGGCTGTAGACTTGTGACATTTCCTAATCGTGGTTTTAGGAGCCAGGATGTCTGCGGTTTACCATTCCCTGGCCAGGTGGTCCGTGGCTCCGGGTTCTGTGAGCTCATCTTGCCCCAGAGAAACAACCCGAGTTTGTACGTTGATGATAAGATCTACTACAACTTTAGTACATTAACGACATCGATACAGCAATGTCAGGCATCTGACTCTGGTTGGTTAGTGTTCAGTTAGCGCAGGATGGAGATTGGAGGAGACAAGAAAGGAATTGAGGTCAGAGGAGACAAGCAAGGCAATAAAGTTTGGGATAGAGAGATTAATCATGAACTCAGCAGGGGAACTCAGTTTTAGGGGGAGACTCGGTTTCACTAATACAATTCCGGGAGAGTTCCACCTCTGGAGAAATGGAGTAGACAGACTTTTCCATGTTACTCTGTCTAAGCACAACTTAAGATCCCAGACATTACATGTGAAACAACCACAACCAAGCACATTGGCTGGGGACCTTAGGACCCTGGGCTTTGTTTTTGCTTCATAAACCCCAGAAGCAGGCAATCTGGGAAAAACAACAGGTACAGACAAAACATGCTGCCCCAACAAAAGCCTGCTCCCTATAACCAAGGGACCAGGGAAGGGGCAGCCCAGCAAGACAGAACCTTCAGACAGCAGCCACTGTCTCCACCATTTACCCCTGCAAAGGCTTCTGATCTAAACCCCAGTGAGCCTGGATGTGATTAATTGGAGAAGACACCAGGGCTGGATTACCCAACCACCTTGGCACTGGAATCAGTCATTTGGTACAACTTTTCAACAAATTGCAAAAGAGGAAGTGCTTTATAGTACTCTGGGAAAGAGCACCACCTAGTGATGAACCAAAAGCAAAAGATGTAAACGTAAGTACTGTGCTTCCAAGCCCTCGGTCAAAGCCAACTCAATGTGGGTTGTTAAATCACTACCCAAGCCCAACCTGGGGAGGCAGGCGGGGATGTGCAGTCAGGAGAAGGGACTGATGAAGCCCAGATGGAATGTGCTAGAATGTTCCAGTTCAAAGCTGGGCTCGTCCCTCTTGGGATGGGAAAAGTCTGTATGAGATGTGTCACCCAGTGGGGGGCTCAGGGAAATCCAAGGTCTGGCTGGGTTTCCGGAGAGGAAAAAAAATACGGGGGAAAGTATAGGCAGAAAGAGAGGTGGGAAACTATGGCCAACATTTTGCTGGATGTTTCCATACATTGTTTCATTAGTCCTCACAACCAGACATCTAGAGGAGTAAGGGCTTGTATTTGTCCCGTTTGACAGATGGGACAGCTGAGGCACAGAGATTCAATAACAGCACAGATAAGAAGGGGTAATCAACTCGGATGAAGTTAAGCTGATTTCAGAGTCCACTCAAATGTACACAGCAGGCTTCCCTTAGGGACATATGCAAAAATAGAAACCTTTAGCAAAATAATGGCCCAACTACAGCGAAGCGTGTGACCTAGAGTATGTTTAATTTCATCAGACTGATATTTAGATAAAATGTCCTCTATTTGGGACATCCTTATTTTCTGCCCGCAGACCCTTGAACTGAATAATAAGTCTCCCTCTCAGCAGAAGAAACCTTAGATACAGAGGAAGGGGATTTTGTTTTTGTTCCTGGGAAATAAATGCTGAATATAGCCAAACAATCCAATAAGTTTGAGTAGTGCTTCTGCCCCAGACAGAGGAATAGCCAAACGGTAATGAGGGCAGGTTTGGGTAGGAGGCAAGGTAAGAGGGGCTGCAGTGTCCCCAGAGTCTTTCCTAATAAGGAAAACCAGGCTGTCCAAGGCCATGTCCAGAAGGCATGGAAAAGTTAGATGTGTCTAGGCAAACGAGTGTTTTCAGAGGCCCATCCTGGGAGCAGGGCTCCTCAGTGATGCAGGACTGGGGGGGAGCCATGTGGCGGTACCTGCTAGTTACATCCCCAGTAAGACCCCAGGCAGAAGCCCCGATGCAGAGAAGGGGACCACGCTGCTAGAAGAAGGGACAGGTGAGGGCCAGGAAGTGTTTGCAGGCCTCAGACATTGGAAAAAGGGAATGAGTAATACATACAGGATCAAAGCCAGCAGACACATGTACTTGTCCTGGATAGGAATCTTACCAGAAGGCATTAAAAAGAGGTAAGTATTTAATAAGTTTTTAAAGGATAAACCACGGTATCGCATTGACCAAGGTATTTTTCTAAGCTCCACTACGTACTTGGCTTCAGCCTTGGCCTTTGGAAAACTGGAGACAAGTGCTATCTTCACTGTCATTTGGGCCATCCCTGACCTCGTGCTGGAGAAGTGATTGTGTAACAGCTTAGGTTACCACCATATTCAACTGGGGTAATGACGTCAGCCATATAATCAAGGCGTGTTGTTCAGATTAATTTGAAACTCTAGAGAGTTCCTAGACGTAGCATGGGGTGACAGTCTTCCTATGTTCTGTGTTCACTGAAATTCTATCAGTTAGTTGTATAAATGCATATTCATTATACAAGAACTTTAAAGGAGCTAAATACACCTCCCTTATTAAATATCATTATTTAAATTCTTATAAACATTTATTGACTCAAAAGAATACAACAGTCTTCCTAAAGTTACCTACTTAATATTTAATATTCTTACAACTTTCAACCTATCTTCAAATGTATTTAACCTTTTAAAAGTTCTTAATAATTATCTTTGTACATAAGATGCATGATTAAAATTAACTTTCACAATCACCATTAAATATTATGGTATTTAACCCTTGCAATAATAAGTACACACTTATACTTCAGTTGACAATGACAATTGTCATGAGGTATAGCAATGACCTCATTGGTAATCTAGCAGCTGACATGCTGAGAAATTATTATAATATCAAGTATTTAAAATTACTTTAAATTTAAATTTGAACAACTACTGAATGTTTTAATAAGAGAATAGTTTTATTTATTTTGAATAAAACTTCAGATTTATTCTTTTTTTTTAAAGGAATTCCTTTATTTTTATTATTTATTTATTTATGTATTTATTTTTGGCTGTGTTGGGTCTTCGTTTCTGTGCAAGGGCTTTCTCTAGTTGAGGCAAGCAGGGGCCACCCCTCATCGCGGTGCGCGGGCCTCTCACTATCGCGGCCTCTCCTGTTGCGGAGCACAAGCTCCAGACCCGCAGGCTCAGCAGCTGTGGCTCACGGGCCCAGCTGCTCCGCGGCATGTGGGATCCTCCCAGACCAGGGCTCGAACCCGTGTCCCCTGCATTGGCAGGCAGACTCCCAACCACTGCGCCACCAGGGAAACCCCAGATTTATTCTTGAATTTCAAAGGTTCCTTCTGTGATGGTGCTATTTGTTGTTGTCCGAGCATTGATCATAACAATTGGCTATTAGGCATTCAACTCAAGTGTGCATTGATTGCATAGTTAAAGTCTTTAGAAAGTGACTAATAGAATTATCATCATATTTCTTGGTATCCTGTGAATATTGACATCTTAACACTTATTACAATTACCAGTTATAGAATGCTTAATATATGTATTTGTGTGTGTGACAGACACCTGTTAAATACCCACCAAGCCCATTTCCTCCTCTTCCTTGTCACGGAGGTCAGTTACGTGGCCCTGCTTCTCTTACAGTCAGATGCGGCGTGTGGCTGAGCAGAGAATGGTATGTGGGCAGAGGGGATGTATGGGACTTCCAGGCTGGGCCCATTACAACCTTCCTCATGCTCTTTCCCATCTGCCCGCTGATGGAGAGGAAGGCAGGAACATGCACACTGGACTGTGTAATGGAAACCCTGGAGAAGTGGGAGTTTGTCTGTCAGAACAGCTAGTGCTACCCTTACTAATAGTCTTCTAAAGGAATTTCAAGAAATGTTTGAAAACAACTCAGGAAGCCATTAAATGTCTAGAAGAATCTAAGTTATAACTTTGCATACTCCTTTATAAATTTAAAGGTCACATTTGGGCTGACTGGGGATGGGTACTCTTAGGCAAGATGCTGGCATGAGCAAAGTTTCTCCTCTAAAATTGCACCAAAATGACTCATGGGACAGACTCATGGGGAAAAAAATCCAGATTAGTGCTGGAAATCTGAAGGCCACTCAAAGGCCAGAAATACGGGAGGATTTCTGGTAGATGTAGCATTGATCTGTTACCATCACATTGAGTAACAATGACTCATAGTATGTGGTCATAAAGTGACTTTCTTTTTGTCCCCAACTGTGTCATTATATTGGCCTGGTGGACTTGTTTTTTTCCTTGCCCCTGGACCAAAGTGCTGGCCCCATGACCATTTTAAAAAAAATTCTTAGGTAAGAAAAGTCATAAAATCACTTAAAGTCAGAACATAGGCACTACTGAAAATGTCCAGTCCTGTGTCATAAAACTCTGATTTAAAGTTGGGACTTTGCCTCCTTCAGCACAAGCCTGTAGGAAGCCAGCAGCCCGCAGTGAAAGAAAGAGGTGGGAAGCTGGTGGGTGTTAAGTTTCCCTCCTTGTTCTTGCGCTTCTCCCCTTCTAGCAAGCGCATTGTGGCTTCAGACTTCTCCAGAGACCGAGCTGCAGGAATGTGGAGGTTCTGGTACTGTTCGTGGTGGTGGAGTGGGGGGGTTTGTGTGTGGGGGGGTCTTCCCTGACTACCACTGTCTTGCCTGGCAGTTGTTTAAAGTGGACTCTCTCTCTCCTGGTTTTGGAGACCAATCCTGATGCTGAGGATTTCTCACTTGGAGTTCAGTCTGAAAACTGAGGGACTGCGTCGTGATCCAGGGAAACAAGAAAAGAAACCCAAGTCTCTGCCTTGGACTTGAAAAGTTTAGGCTGAATCTAAAAGAAAACCAGGCCAATGGAAACTCAAATTTTAACAAAATGGACATTACGTCCCAAAGACCAGACCTTTAAACACAACTTCCAAAGTGCGATCACAGAGATATTTGTTCTTCATTTAGCACTAATAGATGAAAGTCTTCTTCCGTGTGATCCAAAAAGTTGGAGTCACACAGACATAGAAAAAAAACTTATGGTTACTAAAGGGAAAGGGTGGGGAGGATAAATTAGGAGTTCGGGATTAACAGATACACACTACTATATATAAAATAGGTAAACAACAAGGACCTATTGTATAGCACAGGAAACTATACTCAATATCTTGTAATAACCTATAATGGAAAAGAATCTGAAAAAGATATATTTGTGTATGTATATATATATATATATTTTCATATGTAACTGAATCACTTTGCTGTATACCTGAAACAAACACAATATTGTAAATCAGTTATACTTCTGGGGACTTCCCTGGTGGTCCAGTGGTTAAGAATCTGCCTTCCAGTGCAGGGGATGCACGTTCGATCCCTGTTTGGGGAACCAAGATCCCACATGCCGCGGGGCAACTAAGCCTGTGTGCCGCAACTACCGAGCCCGTGCGCTCTGGAGCCCACGCACCACAACTAGAGAGAAGCCTGCGTGCTGCAATGAATATCCCGTGTCCCGCAACTAAGACCCGACGCAGCTAAATAAATTAATTAACTTAAAAAAAAGTTGGAGTCAGAATAAAATGTCACACAGTTACCTTAATGCATTTTATTTATTATTATTTTATTAATTTATTTATTTTTGGCTGTGTTGGGTCTTTGTTGCTGTGCGCGGGCTTTCTCTAGTTGCGGCGAGCGGGGGCTACTCTTCGTTGTGGTGCGCAGGCTTCTCATTGCGGTGGCTTCTCTTGTTGCGGAGCACGGGCTCTAGGCACGCGGGCTCAGTAGTTGTGGCTCGCGGGCTTTAGAGCGCAGGCTCAGTAGATGTGGCGCACGGGCTTAGTTGCTCCCAGGCATGTAGGATCTTCCCAGACCAGGGCTCGAACCCGTGTCCCCTGCCTTGGCAGGCGGATTCTCAACCACTGCGCCACCAGGGAAGTCCCAACGATGCATTTTAATTTAAACAAGCAAATGCATATTCATTCAATACTTTTCGAATGAAGAGACAGAATTGATGCATGGCCTGTGATTTCCATTTTCAGTTCTCTGAAGTGGAGTGGGAACTTAGGCACCTAAACAGCAATCTGATCCTTTAACTGTTTCATGATTTTCCCAATGTTGTATACTTGTTTTGCCCACATCTAAGTGAACAGCGATTATTTTTAGTGGCTCACCTTTATTATCTTCTCAAAGCATTCAATTTAGTTTTCATTAAAATAACTTCCTTTCTTTTCACACTCATATTTTATCAGTTTACAGAGTACTTAATTAAATTACATAATTTCAGTAACTAGTAAATAAGACTAGACGTGAATCTGTTTTGGGAGCAAATACACCTGACTCTTGGTAAGGTGACTCAAACTGTTGGGGGCAGTGGCGAATGCTCTGGCCCTGATAATTCGTGGGCCATGGGCATCTGTCCGAATGCTCTACAGAGGAACAGGAGAATGTCTGTTAATCTGGAAAGTTGTTGAAATGGACTGTCTATTAAAAAGCTTCTACTATATTTATTCTGCCTGAACCAGCATGGTATAGTGGAAAAAGCATGGATCTTGTGGTCAAACAGACCTAGGTTTAAATCTTGTATTGTTTCTAGTTCAGTGACTTTGGGAAAATTACTTAATGTCTCTGAATCTCAATTTCTTTATTTGTAACAATTGGTAAACTGTTCATGAGAGTTAAACAAAATCAATTAGGGGGATTCCCTAGTGGCGCAGTGGTTAAGAATCCGCCTGCCAATGCAGGGGGCACGGGTTTGATCCCTGGTCCGGTAAGTAAGAGCCCACATGCCACCTGGTGTGGCAAAAAAAAACAACCATAAACAAAACCAATTAGTAAAGATTCTGGTATGTAGGTGCTCAGTAAACAATAGCTGTTGTTGTTATTATTATTTTATTATTATTATGTGTGGTTGTTTTCCTGTTGGTCTTCGCCTAATTGAAAATCTGGTTTTGTTGTGCCAGTTAGATGTCTTACATTTCATCCCTAGCTGGGCTGGCCTCACTGCGGAATGAGTCTCATTCCTGGGTCCTCAGCCAGCTGGCACTGTCGTCCTCCTCTGGACTCCATGACTCAGCCACTGTGACTGACTGTGTGGAGACTGCAGGCAGTGGGGGAGAAAGACTCTCACCGTCTTCCCGTCCCGCGTGCCAGTACGTCAGAAGGACCCCCGCTGGTAAATGTTGCTGTACCGCTGACTGCCCGTGAGCCCCCCGAGGATATGCTGTGTGGAGTGGATGGAATAGGCTGGCTTCTGGACACGCAAGTCCAACTAGTGGGATTAACTGTTTTTTTGGTCTGGAAAGACCTAATGGGTCCACCCCTAATGGCACTCAACATAGCATGGGGTGACAGATCTGTACTGTGACTGCTGACCCCTGGCTAGGCCACCAGAATGTTTCTTTTATTTACTTGTTTATTTTCTTGGCTGTGCCACGCAGCAGAACGTTTCTTTTGAAGCCAGGCCTTCGCCTCCCCATGGAGGTGGCTCTGGGTTTGGGGAAACCAGGGGTGGCCTTACCTTCCTTATAACTGGACAGGATACTGCTGCCATTGACTCCCTTTCCATTGACCCAGTAAGCGCTTGGCTCCAAAATTTGCCCACATCCTGGCAAGTGACTGTTCTGAGCATACTAGGTCTCTTACCCTTGATACTCCTTGGCTGCTGCTGTCTGTATTGTATTGTGGTGTCTGGTTGCAGTGTCCCCTACGCACCTGACCCCAGGGATGTGGCGGAAGGGGAGTGGACCAAGACCATAAGGGCCGTGCAGGGTACGTAGGGGTGGAGCGTGTGGCCAGGCCACTCAGGATGGCTGTGCTCTTGCTCTCGTCCATCCCCTGCTCGACCAGGGCCTGCTTCACCTACACCTACTCCCATGACTGACCTTCCTACTACTAGCCCCAGGCCCCAGCTGGTGATTATTCTTATCAAAGGGGTGGTGAGGGGCTTGCCCCTCTGCTGGTTTCCCTGGTAACTAATGAGCCCACCTGAAGTCAGTTCCCCTATAACTGGTAATCTCCCCTTTCTCCTGGGAGTGAGGGCTGCTTCCATGTCCTGCCGAACACCGTGGGGTGTTGCTCCAGGACCTTGCTTCCCTCCCCCTTCCATTAAACCATTGATGTCAAGAAAGAAAGAAAGAGAGAGGGAGGGAGGGGGAGAGAGAGAGAGGGAGAGAGAGAGAGAAAGAAAAAGAAAGGAAGGAAAGAAGGAGAAAGAAAGGAAAGAAAGAACGAAAGGGAAAGAAAAAGAAAATCTGGTTCACTGTCCTGTTTTCCCACTTTGCCCAATGCCCCAATGTTTTGCTCACAGCTGCTCAAATAATGCCTCCCAAAGGACATTAGTAATTTTTCACAACTGTCTTTACCCTGTTGATTGAGAAGCTTGTGGGTGATGATGTATGTTTTTCTTTTTTTGCAGGTACACACATTCTTTCCCAGATTGTTGTCATCATTCAGCCTAACTTTGCTCCAATTTATAGGTTTTCTCCAACCATGTTTTCCTTAGTAACAGTTACTAAAAACTTCTTTAATCTCCCTTAGAAGTTATTTGTCTTGCTACTAATTGTAAGCTCATCAGACCAAGCTTCAGGCCAGGACTGTACTGAGGCTGAGAAGACTTGAACACGGAAGGGCTGGGGTAGCATCCCATGCAAAGGGCCAGCTGTGCCCAGTGCATCACCCACCTGGCGCCTGGACCTCTCTCATCTCCTTCTGAGCCTTTCTTGGTCCCTCATTCTATTCCTCAACCTTGCTTTCCGTGATCTGGCATCTCTTTGGTTACTAACTCACTTGGTTTGACGTTCTTGTTAATAGTTTTACCTCTAGGACAGTGGTTCTCAACTGGGATGACTTGGCACCCAAGAAACATTTGGCGACGCTTGAGGCATTTTTGTTGTCACGAGTGGAGGTGGGTGAGGGCTACCGGCATCTAGTGTGCAGTGGCCGGGCGGCAGGTGAATAGCCTACAATACGCAGGACAGCCCTCACAGCGGGAGAGTTATCTGGTCCAAAGTGTCAGCAGCGCTGAGGTTGAGGTTGAACCCCCTGCTCTCTAGGTTCTGGCCTTTGACCCCAGTCTCCAGTCTGTGAGTGGCCTCAGGCCTTCCTGTCAGCACCCCCAGACACCACTGTCCTTCCTGGGTGACGGGCTCCGCAGGACTGACAGAGCTCCCGAGGGTGAGGACGATGGCTCGTTCCACACCCGAGCTCGTAGCAGGCTTAGCGCCCAGAGGGCAGTCCACGCAGGGTTGTTTAGTGAGCAGCAGTAGAACATCAAGTTGAAAGCACTGATTGAAATCCATTCTCAGCTGCCCTCCAGCTCAGTTCATAGCGGCAGCTGCTACTGAAAGCAAGATTATGAAATCCCCGAAGCCTGGACCAGAGGTGGAGAGGCTCTTGTTCTGGGCGGGCTGGGCAGATTTGGCAGCTTTTCCCATCAGGAAATACAGAAGAGGGACTGAGGAGAAATAAGAGCTGCCTCGGGCTTTAACAGAGTGTTGGGCTTGACCCTTCCCAGTTTTGCTCCCCCCTCACGCCCTTGGAGAAAGGGGGTCAGGGGGTGTATGCAGCTTGTTCATTGAGGGTGAACTTGGACACCAGAGCCCACTTTTCTTTCTTTCTTTTTTGGCCATGCCGCTTGGCATGTGGGATCTTAGTTCCCCGACCAGCAATTGAACCATGCCCCCTGCAGTGGAAGCCTGGAGTCCTAACCACTGGACCGCCAGGGAAGTCCGCAGAGCCCACTCTTCGTCACCACGTTTCTGAAGGTGTGGGCACCAGCTGGTCTTAAAGGGAGCGTGGTGAGGAAGCATGAACCAGACTGCCCTGGGCGCTGCACGACTGGTCAAGGGAGCATTCGCCTGGAACAGGGGCCGGGGGCCAAACAGAGGCATGGTCCAGCCCGGGCAGGGGCAGGGGGTCTGTGGCAGAGAGCCAGTCGGGGTGAGGCTGAAACAGACATGTCTCCTTTACGAAAACTCGCCATACGTGGGGACCGTTAAAATGCAGTTGAGTCAGGCCAAGAGAGACCGCACTTCTCCTTCAGCCCCTTGTGTCTGGAGCTGGCGTCGCTAGGACCTGGGGCCAGATGACACCTAGGTGGGAGCCCGCTGAGAAGGGCTATCCCTCCGGAGTGCAGACTCCCCTTCCTCCCCCTGCAGGTGGGTGCAGCCAGCCTCTGAAGGAGAGGGGAGGGCCAGCGGGAGTCCCAGGTGGGAAGGAGACCCTGTGATTGCCATGATAAACTCCACAGTGGCTGACATTTTGAGAACCAGATTGGATTACAGAAACTACTGACCTGCTGTATTAGTTTGCTTGGGTTGCCGTAGCAAAACACCACAGACCGGGTGGCTTAAACAACAGAGGTTTATTTCCTCACAATTCTGGAGGCTGGGAGTCTGAGATCAAGGTGTTGGCAGAGTTGGTTTCTTCTCAGGTCTCTCGCCTTGGCTTGTAGATGGCCTCCTGCTTGCTGTGTCTTCACGTGGCCTGTGTGTGTCTGTGTCCTTATCCCCTTTTTGTAAGGACACCAGTCACACTAGTTTAGGGCTCACGCCAGTGCTCTCATTTTACCTTAAAAGGTAGTTACCTTTTTAAAGGCTCTGTCTCCATAAGTTTGTTTTCTAAGCCTGTGAGTCTGTTTCTGTTTTGTAAGTTCATTTGTATCATTTTTTTTAGATTCCACATATAAGTGATATCATATGATATTTGTCTTTCTCTGTCTGACTTACTTCACTTAGTATGGTGGGGCAGGGAGGGATAGACTGGGAGTTTGGGGTTAACATAAACACACTACTATATATAAAATAGATAACCGACAAGGACCTACTGTGTAGCACAGGGAACTCTATTCGATATTCTGTAATAACTTATATGGGAAAAGAATCTGAAAAAGAATGGATAAATGTATATGTATAACTGAATCACTTTGCTGTACACGTGAAAGTAACACAACATTGTACATCAACTATACTCCAATATAAAATAAAAATTAAATTAAAAATAAATTTAAAAAAATTAAAAAGTGCCTGATACAAAAAAAAAGGCTCTGTCTCCAAATACGGCCACATTCTAAGGTACTGGAGGTTAGGACTTCAACACATGAATATGGGGGGGGGACACAATACAGCCCATGATAACTGAATTAAGTTCTAAACTGGTCTGGGATACAACTAAGATATCTGCTCAAGGGGGACCGGAGTGTTCGGGGCGAATGTGGAGAGCAGGAGATCTGCTGGTCTGTGCGTCACTGAGGGGCTACTCTTCAAACGCAATAAAAGAGTAACTGATCAGCCTTCTTTCATAATCAGCCAGAGCACCTTATACCAACGAAAAGCTGACTAGTTCCTTAAACTACATTAATACTCTTAAGGTTAAAAATACCTATAGGCTTATTGTACATGATTTTATCCAATTACCCACCAAAGGGCCAGTGCAGATGTAAGCCAGCAGCAGAGTAAGGTGATGCAGGCCAGGATGGGGAGAGTGCTGGGACAGGCCTGAGATGGGACCCAGTGTCCATACTGTTCTCCGTGGACCAAGTTCTGGCATGAACCTCCGTGGTACGTGAGGCCATGCCTCCTGCATACCTCCTCTGGTCCCTCAGAGTGGACCTCAGGGTGGGGATGCAGCCCCTGGCATATGCCGGCCAGAAGACGTAGCTGGCCTGAGCTCCTTACGCTTGGTCGTTGCCCTCAGTGGTCAGTGTCAGTTCATCTTGGGTAGCTCTTGAGAGTTAGTCTTAGAACTGTGCCCATGAATACAACCTCACTCCATGATAAATCCTGGGCTATTAATTGGAATTCTGTGGTATAATGACTAACAGATCTCCCCACCCCTTACACACAATGCATTGCCCATGTTGTGTTTTACCTGGTGTGATGGTTAATTTAAGGTGTCAACTTGGAGGATGTTTTGGATGAGATTAACATTTAAGTCAGTCAATTTCTGGGTAAAGTAGATTGTCCTCTCAAATGTGGGTGGGCCTCATCCAATCAGTTGAAGGCCTAAAGAGAACAAAAACTGACCTCCCTCAAGCGAGAGGGATTCTCCATCAGATTGCCTTCACACTGGCTGCACCACTGGCTCTCCTGAGTCTCCAGCCTGCCAGGCCTCACTACAGATTTTGGACGTGCCAGCCTCCATACTTGCATGAGCCAATTCCTTATGATACATCTTTCTCTTGATATATATACACCCAACCTAGTCGTTCTGTTTCTCTGGAGAACCCTGACTGACACGCCTGGAGTGGTGATGATGGTGTGCTGTTCATTCCCCTAAAGGGGCAGACATTGCCTCGTTTTTATGGAGGGATCTTATGGAGGCATTTCCTGGACTCTAAGTATGAGACCATCTTTCTTTTCACCCTTCCTCCATTCTGTTCTGGTTTCTCAGGTTCATGGCCAGCCAGTCTAATTCTCTCCATAGACGAGGGTGGGAAAGTCAGTCAGGTGGGATGGTGCCAAGGGAAGCTCCAGGAAGCAGGGTCTTCCCTGAGGCTAAGAAGCAAATGTGATTGAAGGGGCAAATGACCCAAGGGAGAACAGAGGACCAGTTCAAGCCTCAGGGCCAAGAGCTAGGACCTGAATCATTTGCAAGAGATGAGGCCGGAGGTCAATCAGGAGTTGAGAAGACAGGAATAAGCTGGGAAACAGCATAGGAGGGGGAAGTTTCAAACACTGAGCTGCAAACAAGACAGGGTTGAGTTCAACTTTATTGGGTGCAAGGGATGTGGCAGAGGGTGTGGCAGCTGTTTAAAGGCACAGTGACGTCAGTGTTAATAGAGCAGTCCATTCGAGGCCCAGCTCTACTACCTACTGGCTCTGTGTGTGACCTTGGTCAAGTCACCATCTTTGTGCAAAAGAGGAATAATGAGCCACTCTACAGAGATGCTGTGTGAATTAAGAGATGATGTGGAGCATTAGAGCCGGTACCCAGCACACACTGAGGATCTACTCAGTTACGTCAGTTCCCTTCGCCCTTTGTGGATACGATCAACTGACCACCCGTCTTGTTCAATAAAACACTTCTACTCTGAGCCAAGCTTCCCCTTTCCGTTCTAGTAGTTAATGTGTTCTTTGAGGATGCAATCTAATTATAATTAGCCCGATGATGTGGGGAAAAAGCTCACTTTGAAACCTTTGTTAATGATACTATATCTCTACCATCATTTTCTCTTTTAGCCTAGATCACTGAGTTCATTTTAGCAATTTAAGTACTACTCTTGGTCCTATTAGCAATCCCAGTTACGCAAAGGGAAAGTTGGTATGGCAGTTCTCACTTAGATTCCTGCCTGGATAAGATTTGTGATACAAGGGGTGAAAAGGAAAAGAGAGAGAGAAAAAAGGGAGAATGTAGCTAAAGTCATTCCATGAGTGGTCAGAGTTCATAACCAAGCATGTGAAAATATGTCGTGTAGAAGGATATGTGGCAGAGACTGTTTTTCAATCCACTATTCATTTTCCCTTTAGTTAAGAAATTCCACATTTTTTTTTCTTTTTTTAAAAAATTAATTATTTTTTGGCTGCGTTGGGTCTTTGTAGCTGCGCACAGGCTTTCTCTAGTTGCGGCGAGCGGGGACTACTCTTCGTTGCAGTGCGCGGGCTTCTCATTGCGGTGGCTTCTCTTGTTGCGGAGCAGGGGCTCTAGGCACGCGGGCTTCAGTAGTTGTGGCTCGCAGGCTCTAGAGCACAGGCTCAGTAGTTGTGGTGCACGGGCTTAGCTGCTCCACAGCATGTGGGATCTTCCCGGACCAGGGCTTGAACCCATGTCCCCTGCATTGGCAGGCGGATTCTGCTACCAGGGAAGTCCTCCACATTTTTTCAGACTGGAAATGTCCACAGCTAAAGGACTATGTTTTCCAGCCTCCTCTGTAGTTAGGTGCAGCCTTCTTCCTAAATTCTGATTGGAATTTGTTGGGTTAATCTACTACAAAGGATCCTTAAAAGGGGGACAGCTGAGGCCCACCTTTTGTCCTTCCCTCTTCATGGAAAGAAGGTGAGATGGCTGGTGCTCTGGAAGCTTTAATGGATCATGAGGCAACTCTGAGGACAGAGGAACCTGGTTCCTTGATGACTTCATGGCACTGTCATCCCAGCCCTGGACTACCTACTCCAGATCTCTTTTACATGAGGGAATACACTCTTCTGTGTTTGAGACACTGCAGCTGGATCTGTTATTAGAATACGAATGCAATTAATAACTGGCTCAAAATGAATTGCTCTCGACCCACATTTTTCCTCCTCCAGCCAATGTGTTGATCCGGACTGTGGTGGGTCTGAAGGTGGCTGTGAAGTAGTCTTGGGAAGTTTATTGAAGGGAAATCCATAATTATGGTGCCCTGATGTGGCAGATGACATCCTGAGCTGGCCAGAGGAATTTGGGACAGACTCCAGTCAACAGTAATTTAACACCTTGGGCCAACTGAATGAGTACTTTTTATAGTGGTCAACTATAAAAGAAAAAGAGGCCTGTTTACTGAGTGTAAGAAATTTCTCATTACCTCCTGTAACCCCCAGACCCTTGGTCTCAATCCTGGTTACTCTTGCAATTGGGGTCGTCTTCTGGAAGGATGTAGCTAATGAGAGATACGATGTTAGAGACACTTTTACTTGACTGCTAATGTCACTTCCCCACACCCGATCTTTGTTGCTTGCTCAAAAGGGCATGTTGGGGGAGCGTGGTCAATTTAAATCTCAAAGTATCATCATTCATACAAACAAGAAGTACATCGATGTGGCCTGACTGGGCTCAGTCTCCTAATAGTGATATTTTGTTCTCACTGGAACAAGCCCTTTTATTAGTGACTGACCTGTCACTGAATTCTGTTGTTCCATCCTTCAAAATGCTTTCCTTCCAGTTCCCACAGCTATTACCCTAAAACCGGCTCTTAGAACCTCATGCTAGGATTCATGCAACAGTTTTCTAACTAGCCTGCCCCTCAAATCAATGCCAGACTTGCTCGCCTGAAAAACTGCTTTCAATGTGCCTCACTTCAGCTAAAGTGCTTTTCAGTTTCCTGTTACCAATCACATGTTTGAGTTTTAAGGACATCCATCAGCTGGTCCCAACTGGAATTTCCCCCTGCATCTGGTGACATGCTCTTACATTCACCTGACTGTCAGCAAGCCGCGCCCTGTCTGTGAAGCCCTGCTCCGTGGTTCCCCTTTCTGTCCCCCTGGTCCTCCCAAAGCCTAGTCATCCTTGGGACAGGGGTGGGGTGAGGGTTGTGAAGGGGGTGGAGGAAAGTAACTGAAACTCTATTCGGCACCTATTATCTGCTTCCTTTCATATTATTCTTTATTATTATTATTAATTTATTTATTTATTTTTGGCTCTATTGGGTCTTCGTTTCTGTGCGAGGGCTTTCTCTAGTTGCGGCAAGTGGGGGCCACTCTTCATCGCGGTGTGGGGGCCTCTCACTATCGCGGCCTGCGCGGGCCTCACTATCGCGGCCTCTCGTTGCGGAGCACCGGCTCCAGACGCGCAGGCTCAGTAGTTGTGGCTCACGGGCCTAGTTGCTCCGCGGCATGTGGGATCTTCCCAGACTAGGGCTCGAACCCGTGTCCCCTGCCTTGGCAGGCAGATTCTCAACCACTGCGCCACCAGGGAAGCCCCCCTTTCATATTATTCTATTCAGTAAAGGCCCAACTCAGGCCAGTAACATTGTAAAGCTTTCCTAACTTCTTTACAGGGAGGATTTACACAATTCAGGATTGTTTTGTTAATTGCTGAGAAAGCATTTGGTACTTACAGCTCATTAGATATAGGACACTGCAGGAAAGAATCCTCTGTTGTACTTCTTTTATATTCTCCCAACAAGCACTCAAGACTTGACTGCTAAGGCCTGGTGATCAAGAAAGTATGAACTTTGGGTTCTAATCCTGACTCTTTCACTTATTAACGGTGTGACCAGGGCAACGTGCTCATCAAGCTCCTTGAGCTCATTAACCGTCACCTGGAATTAACAATACCTCTCCTGGGGTGAAATAAAGATAAATGTATGTAAACCCTGCAGCGCAGTCCCTGACACGTCGTGAGTGCACGGTAACACTATTATCAGGCCTGGCGGAGGTCCCAAGGTCAGTTCACTGGGAAAGAAAGGTCACTCCGGGCAGTGGTTGGAGGCACACTGGCCCTACACCATACCAGCGCCAGGGCCCGCCTTCCTGGGGGACCTCACAGGCCCGCTGGGGCGCTCCGAGGCCGCTCAGGGAAACACGAGTCCTTCCTCCGCGAGGTGGGGGAGGGTCCCCGGAACCCGAGGCTGCGGCCCCGCGACCGCAGAGAAGCTGCGGAGACTCCGCTCCCGACAATTCCCTCGCACGCAGGCGCAAGCTGAGTCTCCACCTGCGGGCAGCGCTGGGCGGTGCCTTCGCGGGGCGGCGCCTGGGGCCGTACCATCTCACACGGCGTGGGGACGGCGGCCTTTCCTTTGGCGATACGCCCAGAAGCGCGCAGGGGGGCACCGCGGTTCGTCTGGCCGCTGGGGAAAGTGCCGGGTCTCCCTTCCTCGCGTTCCCTGGGCCCAGAGCGCGGGCGCGGGGCCCTTCGCCCCCTGTGCCCCCGGGTTGGAAGCGGCGAGCGCAGGGGGCGGGGCCGCGGGGGGCGGCAGTGTACTTGCTGCGAAGCCCGCAACTCGAGCCCAACTTCGGCTGTCAGCGCGGCGGTGCGGTTAGAGATCCAAGAGGCCCGCGGGCGGCGTCCACCATGTTGTGCCGGGCGGCGTGCAGGTGAGGCGCCGGGCGGCGGGCGCAGCGGGGACGCGGCACCGGCCCCACGGGCGAAGAGGCGCGGCGGTGGCCTCGGCGGGTCGGCGCGGTGGCCACCGCTGCCCCCCACTTCCTCCCGCTCTGCCTCCCCTCTTGCGCCGGCCCCGCGGGGTCCGGGGCACCTTCGGTGACCCGGCGTCACAGGGCGTGGCGAGAGGCCGGGCCTGAGGGCAGGTGTCCGCCGAGCGCGTCCAGGTGCCGCCGAGTGCTGGACCGCAGCGTTAGTTTAATGGCAAAGACTGGACGGCGAGGGGGCCAACGACTGGAAGGACCCCCAGGGGCGCGGGTCCTTCTAGCCGGGTCTGCGGAGCCGCGCACGCGGGTTAACGGTTTCTGCCCGCGTCATTCGATCGGGCTGTGTTTGCTGTCTTTCCAGCACGAGCAGGAAGCTGGTGCCGGCCCTGGGGGCTCTGGGCTCCCGGCGGAAGCACAGCCTCCCCGACCTGCCGTACGACTATGGCGCCCTGGAGCCCCACATCAACGCGCAGATCATGCAGCTGCATCACAGCAAGCACCACGCGGCCTACGTGAACAACCTGAACATCGCCGAGGAGAAATATCGGGAAGCGCTGGAGAAGGGTGGGTGCCGGGCGGCCGGACTTCGATAAACCGGTTACAGGGAACCGTGGCGGCGAGGCGGGTCTGCGTAAACCCCCACCCCTGCTTTCAGTAGAATCGCTGCACCTGTTCGCGCGTTGACTTAGGGAGCAGAATTCACAAGGAGAAGAGCCGTTTCGGGGGGGAACTGAGACAGGCTTGTATTTATTTGCTAATCTTTGGAATTCAGTGAAAATATAATATGGAGTTGGTATTTGTTTTTTAAAGGAGCTCAGGTGACAAAACCAGTCGTGCGTGGACTTTTTTTGTGTTTTGCATCTGGGGGGCGCGTATGGGAGTACTAAGTCTTAACTTTTCTATACAAAATAGCATTACACTTTCAATCTGTTAGTTAATGTTAGTAATGTTAGTGGTTTGCACGAGGGAAATAGTTGACAGGCGTGTTTCCAGGCTATATGTATGGCTGAAGCTGCCCAGTTAAAAGTGTATTTTTTTTCTTAAATATGTTTTTATCTAATTTCAGTCCTGTGAAATAGTTGAGTGAATTTTAGACTGTGACATCTTGTTGAGTGGGGACATCTAGTGGAAAAATGTAGTATTTCAGTCTGGTTGTGTGTGAGGTAATAGGTAAACAAAAAGAAGAGGAAGTTACCACATTCTGGAAGATTTACTTGTGATCATCAGAGGGACCGCAAATACGGTAAAGGAAAAGGTTCTGAGTACGGGAAGAGGTTCTGTGATTTAGGAAAAAACAAATGCGGGAAGAATGTGGTAATGGGGAGAGGCTGGGATAAATCCCAGTTGTGAAACTGTTTCCTGCATGACAACATCTGACATCCGTGAACCCTTCTCTTCAATATTTTTAAAACAGCTTAATTTCAGTCCTTTTCTTGTGCAATCAAAGCTTTGCTTGTTTAATGAAAGCCAATGGAAAAAAAGCTTTACTATATTATATTGTACTGTATTGCCTATAAGTTAATGAGTGTCTGTAGAGCTTTCCTTTATTTAAAAAATTATATTTGAAAAATCATTAAGGAGTTAAATTTTCATGTTTGAAAATTTGGGAAAAAAGAGTAAGGAAAATAACATCATCAATCTTATCGCATTTAAGTACGTAAATACTTTTCAAACAAAAGTACTTAACTTTTATTGTATTCAACAGAAAATTGGCTGTGAAGCCAATGAAAATGTTGAGCTTCAGAAAAGTGTTCTTAAAAGCAGATATTAACCCCCCCCAAATTTCTATTAAAATTTTAAAAATGATTAAGTAAACTTTAAGAGATTGTGATTAAACTAGTTCTCAAGAAACATGTTTCTTTCCCATTAGAAATATTTAGTTACTGTTGACTTATTAAAAAACAATATAAAGCCTACATTTATTTTTTGGGTGATTCTCCAAGAAAAATCAGTAAGGGAAACACTGATCTGTCAGAAAGTTATTTTATAAACATAACAACGATAACAAAAGTTGACATCTTAAACAGAACTCTCAAAGATTATCTGTGTATTCAGATATCATTGGTCCTCTCCGCCTTTCTGAATTGCTAAAAACTGGAGGTTTTATTGTTTCAGAAAGCGACATTTCTTACGTGTGTTCTTGGCGTGTGTCCCAACAACAGAAATAGGGAACTTCTATTGCTATTATGTAAGCTCCCCAAGGGCAGAGATCTCAGTGGTTCTCTGTGCCCTTCACTTTGCCTCTTGGTATCTTGTGAGTCATAAGAACTTAATACTTACTGAATAAGGGAATTCCATTTTTCCTAATAGTTCCGTTAGTCTGTAGCTTCTTGAAGGCATCAAGAAAAATATTTTATTTTGCCTCCATGTTTAGCAAGGTAGAAAAAACAGCTTCAAATATGACATTCTTTTTAAGTATAGAGGTCAGAATTTTCTTTCCGTGAAGCTCCATTCAGCATTCACGAGTGCCTGCTACACGTGAGGCAGTCTGTTGGGCCTCGGGGACACGGCAGTGCACAAAAGTCCTTGTCCTCGCTGGAGCTTTCCTCCTAGCGGAGGCACGTGAACAAGTCAATATGGAGTGTGCCGGGGCTGAAGTCCTATCGAGAAAAACAAAGTAGGGGAAGTGGTCTGGAAGCGGGGCGGGGATTGTGCATCTTACATCGTGGTTAGAGAAGCCTTCAGTGGAGACTTGAAGGAGAAATGGGGGCGTGAACCATGAGACTGTCTCCGGGAAGTGTTCCAGCGAAGGCCTCAGTGGTCAGTGGAGCGTGCCAGGCCTGTCGTTCAAGTGCCAGGAGGCCGTGGTGGCCGGAGCTGGACCAGCGAGGAGGCGCAGAGGGTCGGATGACGTGCACCTCTGTACCGATCGTAAGGACTTGGGGTTCACTCTGAGAAGAGCAGCCTGCAGAGGGCTTTGACCAGCCGTGTGCCGTGATCAGCTGGGGGTCTAGAGGAGCCCTCTGGCCACTGTATGGAGAATAGACCGCAGGGGCAGGAGTGGAAGCGGGAGACCAGTGAGAGATGGGCACGAGGGCGGGGGGAGGTGCTGCCGGTGGCACCACGGGCAGGAAGAGGGGGTGCGGTTCTGGGTGCTTTCCCGAGCTGGCTTTGCTGGTGGGCTGACGTGGGGTGCGAGAGGACTAGCGTGAAAAACAACCGTGTCGTCAAAGATGTCCTGAGAAAACAGCTGGCGCTCACTGAGGTGGGGAAGGCCTTTGGATGAGTAAGTTTGGGGTTGAAGATCAGGGGTTCAGTTTTGAACAAGTTGAGTGTTTTGTCAATGTAGCGTTGAAGTACTTCCCGGTGGATGGTTGTCTGTCTAGAAGATGAGAGTTGAACATTTTCCGGGTGGTCTGTATAGGCCACCATTTATTTTATAGCATTCCGCTATTTTCTGTCTTTGTTCTCGTTCTTATTCCATTTACTGAAATCTTTTCTACCCAAGAAAACCGAGTTCTTGGAAGCCCAGGAGTGAATTTTCTACTAGCTTTGCCACCCCTGCTGGCTTCTCACTAGTTGTTTGGTACATTATTAATTGAACTGAAAATCCACTGGGACAAATATTTTGGGGAAGGTTTTTTTTTGGGTAGAGTCTTGAAATTGTGAAATTTTGGGACCCACAGGGATGTTACAATGGTCCAATTATCTGACGTTTTACAAAGAAAAAAAAATAGTGTATAGAATGGTCAAAAAAGTAAGAATTTTAAAAAATGTGTTTTTATTTTAACCATTCAGGTGATGTTACAGCTCAGGTAGCTCTGCAGCCTGCAATAAAGTTCAACGGTGGAGGCCATATCAATCATAGCATTTTCTGGACAAATCTGAGCCCTAACGGTGGTGGAGAACCCGAAGGTTGGTTTAGATTGGTGCAACCTTAGCTACGTTTTGTGCACGATAGGAATGACTTGATTTTCTTAAGTTACCTTAATTCTCCCTGAGGTATCATAATGGCATGTCTTTCACAGCAAGCAGTACAACAAAGTTGTAACTTTCAAAGGGGCACATGCAAGAGTGGAGAATACATTCAGGGAATTATATCGTCAGATTTTATACACACACACAATATCACATACAGTGTCATCTTTCGGTTGAAATGTACTGTACGTTAGGGAAAGACTGAGAAACTTCGTTTTTAGAAAAGATGAGCTTTCACTTACTAGCTCTAGGCCCTGGGACAAGATGTTAGCCATTCTGCACCTTACTTTCTTCATCTATATGATATGGGGATAATAATAGGGTTGTTTTAAAAATTAAATAAGTTATTATAGAATAGTGCCTTTTGCTATTGTTTTACTACTCTTCCTAACTGATAAAAAAGTCAGTTGTCCCAGAAAATTAGGTTTTCCAGGACAACTGCAGGTAACAAGGGAGTACAGAGCTGATGATCTTGTTCACTCTGCTTGTTTACTTGACCTCCTATGTAGCACGCAGAGACCCAGAACTTTAATTATCCTCCCCACCCCAGGGAAGGTATGGGGCGTAAATATAGCTCTCCTCCTTTGTTTCTGCTCTTCTGGCAAGTACCTTAAGTTCCTGTGGCATTTGTTTGTTTTTAATCATGTTCTAGAAGGCATCTTGTGCACTTGAAATAAGCAATTTCATTTGGAAGTAAAGATGAATGGGGGAATAAGTATGGGAAGCTGGACAATTTATTTTTTCTGAGTTAGGTCTTCAGACCGTGACTTAATACTTTTGAGGTGTTGTGAGTTACCAGAATACCAGATACACCTGTATTCAGCCAACAGGTTTTGGTACTCTGCCATTTTGTGTTATCTGGTACCACTTTATTCCATCATTTGTGCTTATAACATTTGATTACTTTTAAGCCAATAAAGTAAGAGAAGTGATATTTTGGGCCTAGTTGATTTAGTTGATGTGCTCAGTCTCGAATTGTATTCTGTATTGCTACAGAATAAAAAGGGTGATAACTCTTAGAGTGTACCCTTAGTTCACTAATAGGCAACATCACTCTTTTTAAAATGATACGATTGAGATAGGAAAGATCTAGGCTGCCTTGGAGAAGAAGCAAATCTCACCCATAACATTTTATTCCCAAATTGAAACATAGAGTAGGTAGGGTAGAAGTCAACGTAAAATCTTCTGTTGAGGGGAAAAAAGAAAGCTAATGAAAAATACTATTTCTTTCATTGTGGAAACGGCACTGTGAGTGAAGAAATCCCTCTAACATGTTTCAGCAACAAACACGTAAATTAAAATTGTGAGATGTTATGACCCTGGTGTCAGGACAGGAATAACACTGTGTTTTGTAGGCTCACTGGGTCATGTAGTGTTTTCCATGTGTTTCTAGTTGTGTCTGGGGCCATATGACAAGAATATTGGGATATATATAATAAAATATTTTATTGTAATTGTTGCCATATGTTCATTTGTGGGTGGTTTTTGGGTTTTTTTTTTAATAGGGGAGTTGCTGGAAGCCATCAAATGTGACTTTGGTTCCTTCAAGAACTTTAAGGAGAAGTTGACCGCCGTATCCGTTGGTGTCCAAGGCTCAGGCTGGGGTTGGCTCGGTTTCAATAAGGAACAGGGACGCTTACAGATTGCTGCTTGTTCTAACCAGGATCCCCTGCAAGGAACAACAGGTTAGGCTTAAGAATTATTACACGTTTATTCGGGAGAGATGGTTCACTATAAAGCATTTACCGTGAAATACGGAAGACTAGCAGTGTTTAAACCTACCCTGAGCACGTACTAAATTGAACAGATCTTAGTAGATGATACCCAGAGTCTTGGTGGGAGCAAAAATCTTTCCAAGTCCTTGATATTTTATAAAATGAGCACATGTAGTTTTACAGATATGTTAACAAAACTTGTTTTAAACGTAAACTCTGCTTCATTTGACAGAGAATTCGTATCAGCCTACATAATAATTATATGCACTAGAATAAAAAAAGTAAAATTAGATAAACAACATGAAGGAGGAAAAGACACATAGGCTGGGTCTGACTTCAGAGCTTGGACTCTCAACCCCTCTGCTGAGCAGCTGTGGTCAAACTGGGACCAGAGCTCAGGTTTCCAGACATCTACTTTCCTGAGGATTTTTTGGCGTAGGAAAAGATTGGGCTTAGGAGCTGCAGGCTGGGTTCACCAAATCCTTTTTTATGTTGAGCCAGATGGAAGTAGAAGCTCTTTAGGAAATAGTCATAAGGATCCAGCAGTTTGCTGGAACTTTGATGTGAGGTGATACCTTAGCATCAATCAGCAGTAGGTCTCAGCCATATTTTCTACCTCCACACATGTCAGGAGACTTGCTTACGTGACTCACTAACCTGGATATGTTCAGATTTAGCCAGAATCTAAACAGCTCTTTAGGGAAAGTGAGATGCCACAGAATTTGGAAAAGCAACCAAAGATGTGTGAGCCCTGAGCGCTCTCAGAGTCAGGTACCTGACTGAGGAGGCTGTGACTGGCAGGTGAGTCCTAGCGACCCCTTCTCTCCTGCTTGAAGAAAGCCCATTGGAATAAAGATAAATGAAAGTTATGGCGATTTATTTAGGGGGAAAATCACGTATAAATTTTGTTCCCTTAATTCTAAGTTATTAGTGACGCACCTCACAATTGATTTAGACATGCTGGTTGATGCTTGTCTTCCTAGAGGAGCGCTTTCAGTTGGAGAGGTTTCTTAAATGAATGTTTTATAACTACGTCTTCACTTTTCAGAAACTAAATAATGTATCTTTTTCTTAAGCCTTACTCAGTTTTCCTTGTTAACTTAATTTTTATTATGTCTCATAAACGCTTTTATTTATTTATTTATTTATTTGAAGTAGAGTTGATTTACAGTGTTGTGTTAATTTCTGCCCTACAGCAAGGTGACTCAGCTGTACATATGTATAATCGTAAACGCTTTGTATTCTCTGTGACTAACATCGGCCCAGGGGAGCAGAGCAGGGTTTCCATAGACTCCCGCAAATGCTCAGCACCTTCGGAAGGTCCTCAGCCACACCCACAAGGAGAACACACCCTTCCTGAGACCCCTAGGGAGGACCACTGAGAACTGGCTCTTGGATAAATCTGTTGATATTTTAAGAATAACTGTTAAAATACTGTGGTTAGTTGATTTTCCCAAGTCTGTTTTAATTAGTTTTACTATTTATCACATTTTCTGCCAAAGAGTAAAGTTTAAAATCTTTTTCTAGGATATTTATTCTTTTTTTTTTTTTTTTTTTTTAATTTTTTTTTTAATTTTTATTTATTTATTTATTTTTAATTTATGGCTATGTTGGATCTTCGTTTCTGTGCGAGGGCTTTCACTAGTTGTGGCAAGTGGGGGCCACTCTTCATCGCTGTGCGCGGGCCTCTCTCTCGCGCGGCCTCTCCCGTTGCGGAGCACAGGCTCCAGACGCGCAGGCTCAGTAATTGTGGCTCACGGGCCCAGCCGCTCCGCAGCATGTGGGATCCTCCCAGACCAGGGCTCGAACCCGTGTTCCCTGCACTAGCAGGCAGACTCTCAACCACCGCGCCACCAGGGAAGCCCAGGATATTTATTCTTATGCAGATTTCCTATTTACATAAGAAACTGAAAAGTGGATGAGAATGTTGTGAAGGGTAGTTTTGTGTGCACAGGATGATTAAAGTTTAAAGCGAGAAGATGCCGCGTTTTAGAGCGAAATTCATAGTTTCTGTTTCTTTCCCCTTCTTTCCAATAGGTCTTATTCCACTGCTGGGAATCGATGTGTGGGAGCATGCTTATTACCTTCAGTATAAAAATGTCAGGCCTGATTATCTGAAAGCCATTTGGAATGTAATCAGCTGGGAGAATGTAACTGCGAGATACATGGCTGGCAAAAAGTAACACATCAGCCTTACACTGAGTACATCGAGCTCTTTATGACTAGTTTTGTAGTAGTGCAGAGAACCACATATACCAGTAAGCTGCTCCGTTGTAGTGTTTCTGAGTGTGGCTTATTCAAATATTTGATAAACATAATTTAGTGCTGTGAATAATCTCTTTTAAAAGCTTGTTATTAGGCAACTGTTTGAAAATGTTAAATGCTTTGTATGATTTAATCTTTTGATTGAACATTTTCTTCAGAGAGCTATAATAGCTAGGAGATTATAATTTTCATCATAAAACCATGAAGAATGTTTCATCCCTATACTGTTGGGGTGTCTAAGGAAGCCTTTCTAATCCTGTTCTATTGCAGTTACAGAAAATCTGGTCTTTTGCCCCATTCGTTTAATAATAAAATATTAAATTTATTTCCCAAGGGAAATATTCAGTTTTTCGATTGAAAATTGCTCTTTTTGTAAGTAATCCTCTGTCCAGTATTAATTCTGGTGGATATCACCCAGCGGTCTTTAGTTACTTATGATCACAGGTTATACAGGGTTAACACTAACCATTTTGTCATTAAAAATATATATAACTTGATTGCTAATTGAGAATTGCTTTATTATGAGAAGGAAATAGTAGTGCCTCTGAATTTTTCTGTAGACAGAAAAAGACTTCTGTGAAATTTCGTCCTCAAACACAGAAATGTGTGTTGTCGAAGTGCTCAAAGTGGACAAATTAGGGCCTAGTTAATAAAGTCAATGATAGGGATGGGCCACAAATCTGCTGGCCAGACACTTGCCCCTCTTCTTTTGGGCCTGCTCATGAAGCATCCCTCTCAAGAGAACCAGACCTGGGTCAGGGCCTGCATTCCCAAGTAATGAAAGACGAATTGGTTTCAGGGCGCAGTCAGGAGCATGCCTCTCTCAGGAACATTTATTTTCAAAGATTTGTTTTTGAGTTATTTCATCCATTTTGATGTTTTTTGTTTCTTCTAGAAAATGTACAATCGCTATAGAAGCTTTATATTGTTTTATTGGTTTTTCCAATAAAGGGAAAACCGTATCCCTCATATAGTGACAGGGCAGTCAAATTACATTCCTGTTGAGTTTTTGTGAATGGAGCTGTGCAATGCAGCAGGGTCCTCTCTGTCTTTGGCTTCACAGTGTCAGGTGGTCCACGTTCTTTGTCATCTTCTCTCCTTATCGTTAATAGCTGTATAGTATTTTATCAATTGGACATTTCCTAATATATTTCACAGTTTTGTTACTGAAGATTTCATTTGTTTCTAATCTGATGATTACAGGTAATGCTATTCTGATACCCCACACAGGTTTTACCTTCTATTGGAATATTTTCTCTATGTAGGTTTTTTCCTTAAACCTATTTTAGTAACAGGGTGTTTCCCCAAGTTTATTTTTTCATTTAAAAAAATTTCCCCCTAACTTTATTATCCTTTTTTTTTTTTCATGGAAAAATGGAGTGACTTAGCAGTTTCAATATTGAAGACTGAAGTTTTAAAAAAAATTTAAATTCAAGGCACTTTTCTTTTAGAATTCAATTAGAAAAGTATTTAGGCTTTCTGAATTGTCAACAGCGTTGATGAGACTAGTGTTAACTGTGTATGTGTGTGTGTGCTTGTGGATGGAACACACTTCAGAGACTATGATTGCCATCCTTTCTATACCACAGTAAAATGGCTTTAATGGGGCACAACTGAGAGTCGTGTGACTGCTCCTTACATATATCCTGTACACACATGTATATGCCTATATGTATATTAACAAGGCAGTGTGTGTGTGTGACGGCTGATTACATATACCCTATACACACATATATATGCCTATGTATATAAACAAGGCAGTGAACTCTGTGTAAACAGACCATTGAGAAAATAGGACCTTTTTGAAAGATGGGCTTTTGAATACAAGTAGTCTTCTAGATCATGAACTAACAAAGATATGCAGAGACTGCTGACTTATATAAAGCTTTTGGACTCTCATTAAGCTTTAAGATTAAAAAAATATTCAATGTTGAAATTTCTATGGGGCTCTATTTTTGCTTTGATTGTATCATGTGAGAACAAGGGAAAGCATACTGTCCTCCACTGCAGTTTTGGATTTTAAGAGACTAAGATAACATACAGAGTAGAGATTTTAATCATCCAGCAGAAGATGAGACTCTGTAAGATTCTGTTTAGCCCTGTTTTTCAAAATAGAAAAGAAACAGAAAAGGTAAAACAACCGTTTCTTCTGGAAAGAGCAAGTACTGTTCACCCAGGAAGGATTTTTGTGACTGAATCAGCAGTGCCTGCTCTAGTCATAGATGGGCTTCAAAAATCTTGGCATGATTGGTGCTGCAGGGGAACAAGATGCAGAACAAATGCTGTCTGTGAAATAGTATCTGTTGCTCGAACTGTTGTGTAATAATTAAACTTTGATATTGAGAAGTTACAACTTTATTACACAGCTCAGATTCATGATTCTAAAATGAGATTTGAATTTCTGTGGAGTGCCTTTAAAAAGTAACATCAAAATCATAAAATTAAGATTGATGTGTGTTGTCAGTCATATCTAAAACTAGGTATAAATACAAATTTTGTTTCCTGTTTTAATTTCAGGGGAACTACTGTTTGGGAAAGCTGTTCGGTAACTGTTTTATAAATCACTGTCTCTCTTTTTCAGTCATACCCCAATGATCCCAGCAGGCTAATGCCCTGTGTTCTAAGGTACACATGGTACATACTAAAAATCCTGTAAGGTCCTGGAGAGTTTTCATTTAATTATTCATTAAAGAAGCATTTATTTTCATATTGTAAGTGTGAAGCTTTTTTGATTATTAATAAAAGAATCTGTTAACCATCAAAGGAGGTCCGTATTAAGTATGTGTGTCAAAACATTTATAATCTTGCAATGCTTTATCATTTTTACTGTAGGAAAGGAATAATAAATGATAGGTAGTTGAAATTTTACTCTAAAAACCCAGAAGGCATATGAATTCTATCTCTGGGAGGAATTTTTTTGTGCATGGTTCTCATGACAGTGGCTCCACCTCCTGGAGACTCTCATTTGGGGGGTTTCCATGGTTCATCTGGGGGAGGTGATGGGCAGTTTCCTCTACTTGGAGAATGCCTAGCTTTCAAGGCCTGATTTCTACCAGTACAAGTTTGAGAGGTCTGAAGGTTATTTAAAAACTCAAACAGCGGAAAAACTTTTTTAGTCTGATTCCATCGTTTCTTTGGCAATACATTGGCCTTAAAAACTTTGTGGGTTTCTAACCCATTTGCAGCCGGTTTTATGTGCCAGTATCCACAATAAACATTTTATCCACAATGAAAATTTTTTACTAGATGTACTAGATGTGAGTAATTTTTTTTCCAACATCTTTATTGGCGTATAATTGCTTTACAGTGGTGTGTTAGTTTCTGCTTTATAACAAAGTGAATCAGCTATACATATACATATATCCCCATATCTCCTCCCTCTTGTGTCTCCCTCCCACCCTCCCTATCCCACTCCTCTAGGTGGTCACAAAGCACCAAGCTGATCTCCCTGTGCTATGCAACTGCTTCCCACTAGCTAGCTATTTTACATTTGGTAGTGTTTATATGTCAGTGCCACTCTCTCACTTCATCCCAGCTTACCCTTCCCCCTCCCCATGTCAAGTTCATTCTCTACGTCTGCGTCTTTATTCCTGTCCTGCCCCTAGGTTCTTCAGAACCATTTTTTTTTTTAAGATTTCATATATATGTGTTAGCATACGGTATTTGTTTTTCTCTTTCTAACTTTCTTCACCCTGTATGACAGACTAGGTCCATCCACGTAGATGTGAGTAGTTTTTATCCTTGCTTCCTTACCCCGTCAACGTAAGAGCAGCTACCTTGAGCTAAAGGTAGTTAAAACAGTAAGCTCGTGGGGGAAGCCGACATCCTTCATCTTTGCTTTGGGGCTGAGACTTGAGCATTTGCTCAAAGCCTTTTTCAGTCTTACATCTTTTACTGTTTGGGATTTAGAAGTAGTCAGCTTTCCCAGACTTTGAGGACCCAGATTTCTGAACTATATTTCCTTTCATTTCTGCTTGCAGACGGACCAGTTCTTTCCTGAAGGCACCAGTGATATCTTGCTAAAGGGAGAGATAAAAGCCAACACACAGGGTCAGTCTGGTTCTTCTCGAACATTCTAGAGCTGCAGTGTCTGTGCCTTTCACGTTACTGCAGGAAGCAGATTTACCGCATGATCTACCACTGGGAAACACGGCTTTCTAACTTTTCAGCTCCCGATACCAATTTTCTCACTGACCACTAAGCCCATGCCACAGTTTGAATTTTTTTTTTTGGCTGGGACAGTACCCACTTCAAGGTCCTAGTATTTGAATTAATTTGGGTAACAAACTGCTGCTTTGACAACAAACTCCAAATATATAATGGCTCAAATACAATAGATTTTTTTTCACTCAGGTAAAGTGTATAAGTGTTTCTGGTTAGTGCCAGAGCTTTCTTCCACGCAGTGATTCGGGGATCCAGGCTTTTTAGCTCTTACTGCTTTGCCGCCCCAGTAAGTGCCATCTGAGGAGCTCTTGTCACCGTCATTGAGCCTATGGAGTGCAAACCAGCATGCAGATCACGTGTCTGAAGTTTTATGGGCCAGGCCGTGGTGCCTATGTGTCTGCTCATATTTTACTGGTGACCACAGTGCACCTAAACACAAGGAAGGCTAGGAAGAGAGTTTAGCTGTACTCCTGTGCCCAGAAAGGACAAGAAACAGCCAATCTCTCTACTGCTTTGGGATTCTGAGCAATCTGTTTGACCTCTCTGTGCCTCAGCTTCTCAGCTGACCATAATGGGTTTTTGTGAGTTTACGGGGTCTGGCATGAAATGAGCACTGTTAAGTATAGCTGTCATAGAAGTTGTTTTACATGGCTTCTCAATTTTTATCTTGTGTGATTCAGCCACCCTGCAGGGAAGGCAGAGAGAATACAGACTCAGGGACAGATTTGTACCTGGGACTCTGGTGGCCTGTTCTGGGATCCTCTGCCTGCTTTAGTGTGCTTTCCACAACAGTGCGTGATATTCTGAAAGAATACCTTAATGTGTACGTTCTAAGTCAGGGCCGGGGGAAGTGCCTTCACTCAGGAAAAAGCTGAAATACCCAGATCTATTAAAGCAATTCCACCAGTGTTTTGATTTACTTCTCCATCTACATGTTTTAGTTACACCCTTTCATTTCCTCCCCAGTACCAAAACATAAAACTGCTTACAAAGCAATTTTTTCCTAAAAAGCCTATTTTTATTTGGTTAAGCCTTTCTGTGAGAATGCCTGGGAGAAGCCAAAAGTGAGATTCCCCCTATCCCCTACCCAAAGGAAAAAAAAAAAAAAAAAAAAAAGGAAGAATCAGATGGGAAAGTGTGTGTGGCTTTAATTTCTAATTTTTTAGACTTAACCACCAAACACTTAAAGAGTAAGATTCTTGGAACTTCCCTGGTGGCGCAGTGGTTAAGAATCTGCCTGCCAATGCAGGGGACACATGTTCGATCCCTGGTCCGGGAAGATCCCACATGCCACAGAGCAACTAAGCCCATGTGCCACGACTACTGAGCCTGCGCTCTAGAGCCTGCGAGCCACAACTACTGAGCCTGTGAGCCACAACTACTGAGCCTGTGCGCCTAGAGCCCATGCTCCGCAGCAAGAGAAGCCACTGCAATGAGAAGCCCGTACACCACAACGAAGAGTAGCCCCCGCTCACCACAACTAGAGAAAGCCCGCGCGCAGCAACAAAGACCCAACGCAGCCAAAAATAATTAATTAATTAATTAATTAAAAAAACAGAAAAGATTCTTTACATGAGTCCTGTAAGCAAATGAATATTTCCTTGGGGTTGAAAGTGAGATATTTCAGACAAAATGGGATATTTGGGGGCAAGTTCTGGAGTTTGCATGGGGTGTGCTCTGGCCCATTTTCTCATGCTGTGCATCCCAACCTCCTCTCCTAGAGCGATGCCCCTTCTTCAGGGCTTTCTCCATCAGCTGTGCCTCTTGTTCCTTTATGTATCAACCCAGATCTTCGGGGAACGGGCTTGTGTCATTATTTCTTCCAAGACAAACTCCCAAAGGTGTCGTAGTCACTGTACTTTCTCACTGCTCATCCTCAGATCACATTGCCGCATTCAGGGTTCTGCCCCACACCCCTGATGACCCAACGCCACGTCCAGTGTGTACTGGACACTGGTGAACATTTGTCATCTTGCCGGGGATGTTCATCACAAACTCATGCCTCCAGTGAAGGTCCACCTTCTAGTGATGGTCACCTGTCCCAAACGGGATAATCAGAATTCTTCTCCAATTTTTGAAGACTAGAATCTTAAAAGACAGTTGGTTCCTCTCCTTATTACTTAAAACTATTAAATGTCTTTCCTTTATTTAAACCAAGTGGTCCTCGATCCTGCCTGCTCATTCGAGTCACCTTAGAGGAGCTCTACACAAGTAAGGATGCCCAAGCTCCACCCATGCAAGACTCTGAGTCAAATGGTCCAAGCATGGGTATATTTTTAAAAATTTTCCCAGGTGACCCCCATGTGCATCTAGGGTTGAGAACCCTGAACAGAGTCCCGTCATGAGAGAGACAAGCCTGGAGAAGCATGGACGGGAATAAGTGCGTATGCATTTAGCATTTTGCCCCTGTGCAGGGCTCCTTGAGATGTACATCTGCTGCCTCTGCCTCTCAGCACCTGGGTGAGATGCCTCTGTCCGGGGAGGGCACGGGCTTCCCTCCCATCACGTAAAGCTGCTGCTGGGATGTGACCGCTCAGCCAGGCACTGCTTTTCCAAACCTTCCTTACATCTAGGAGGGGCCACATGACAGGCTCTGTGCTGTGACCAGAGGTGGTTAGGAGCCTTCTTAACCTCTCGTATGCCTTCCACTGGCTTGCTGGGCATGAGCGCTGCTATTTTGGAAGCCACCTGTAAACATGGCACAGACACGGAAGAGAAGAAATTCGTATCCTCGAATCATTGTTTCAAAGAGAGCTGTGAGGGCAAGAACACCTAGATTATGCCAGCAAGAAACAACATTCAATGTATTAAGGCATAGAAATGTTGGCATTTGTTTGTTGCAGCAACTGACATTACTCTAGTAGCCCGGCGGCTTCCCTGCTGTCTGATATACTGTACTACCTTGTTTATTTGGGGGGACAACAGTTTTTCACCCCATCAGGGCTTGGTAGGTCTGTCTATTCCTGTGCTCTGCCCCCTCTCCTCCCTAGTTTGGTCCACAAGATGGGCTCATGAACCAGACTAGTCAAGTTCTCCATTTCTTGGGGGGTGCATGAAAAGTTCAGGTCATGGTTTCATGACTCAAACTGGGTCAATGAGAATCTTCCCTTAGTCTCAACATAGGGGCAGCGGGCAAAGGTGTCCTCTGCCCTAGGACTCCTATTGGGAGGGGCTTGCAAGATGGTGACACCTTGTCCACTACAGGGGACGAGCTGGCTGCGGGATGAAGACAGTGAGTGAAGCAAGGAAGGGCTGAGTGATGGAGGGAGAGGCAGGGCCTGATGTCACTGTTTGAGTCTCTGGTCTGGTGGTGCCTGAAGCCAGTGCCTGGGTGTACTGCTTATGTGAGCTGAAAATTCATTAAAATGATTGTGTTTAGTTTTCATTTAGTTCCTTACTCTGCTTAGGCGAGTTGAGTTGGATTGGTGTTTCTGGCCAACACTCTGCCCCATGATGACTCTAGCTCCAGCTCACTTTCCAGACTTGTAGAGCTCACTTCCTGTCTCGCTGCTCCACTTGAGGGCCTAAGAGGCAGCTCAAAACTAACTTGCTACTCCTGGGCGTATATCCGGAAAAGAGGAAAGCTCTAATTTGAAAAGACACACGCAACCCAATGTTCACTGCAGTACTGTTCACAATAGCCAAGACATGGAAGCAACCTCAGTGTCCATCAACAGATGTATGGATAAAGAAGAAGTGGGGGCTTCCCTGGTGGCGCAGTGGTTGAGAATCCGCCTGCCAATGCAGGGGACACGGGTTTGAGCCCTGGTCTGGGAAGATCCCACATGCCGCGGAGCAACTAGGCCCGTGAGCCACAACTACTGAGCCTGCGTGTCTGGAGCCTGTGCTCCGCAACAAGAGAGGCCGCGATAGTGAGAGGCCCGCGCACCGTGATGAAGAGTGGCCCCTGCTCGCCGCAACTAGAGAAAGCCCTCGCACAGAAACAAAGACCCAACACAGCCAAAAATAAATAAATAAATAAATAAATTTATTAAAAAAAAGAAGAAGTGGTATATATATATACCATGGACTACTACTCAGCCATAAAAAAGAATGAAATAAAGCCATTTGCAGCAACCTGGATGGACCTAGAGATTATCATACTAAGTGAAGTAAGTCAGACAGAGAACGACAAATATCATATGATATCACTTACATGTGGAACCTAAAAAGTAGTACAAATGAACTTATTTATAAAACAGAAGCAGACTCACAGACATAGAAAACAAATTTATGGTTACCAAAGGGGATAGTGGGGCAGGGGGAGGGATAAACTGGGAATATGAGATTAACAGATGCGCACCATCGTATATAAAATAGATAAACAACATGGATTTACTGTATAGCACAAGGAACTATATTCAATATCTTGTAATAAACTACAATGGAAAAGATTTGAAAAAAGAATACACACACACACACACACACACACACACACACATATACATATATATGTATAACAGAATCATTTGCTCTACACCTGAAACTAAGACAATATTGTAAATCAACTCTACTTCAATTAAAAAACAACCAAGGGACTTCCCTGTGGCGCAGTGGTTAAGAATCCACCTGCCAATGCAGGGGACACGGGTTCGATCCCCGGTCCGGGAAGGTCCCACATGCTGCGGAACAACTAAGCCCGTGCGCCACAGCTACTGAGCCTGCAAGCCACAACTACTGAAGCCCATGCGCCTAGAGCCCGTTCTCCACAACAAGAGAAGCCACCGCAATGAGAAGCCCGCGCACCACAACAAAGAGTAGCCCCCGCTCGCCACAACTAGAGTAAGCCTGTGAGCAGCAGCGAAGACCCAATGCAGCCAAAAAATAAAGAAATTTATTTAAAAAAAATTATATATGAGGATTTCCCTGGTGGCACAGTGGTTAAGAATCCACCTGCCAATGCAGGGGACACAGTTTCGAGCCCTGGTCCGGGAAGATCCCACATGCCGTGGAGCAACTAAGCCCGTGCGCCATAACTACTGAGCCTGCGCTCTAGAGCCCAGGAGCCACAGCTGCTGAGCCTGCGTGCCACAACTACTGAAGCCCACGCGCCTAGAGCCTGTGGAAGCTACCGCAATGAGAAGCCCGTGCACTTCAATGAAGAGTAGCCCCCGTTCTCCACAGCTAGAGAAAGCCCGTGTGCAGCAACGAAGACCCAATGCAGCCAAATAGTAAAAAATAGATAAATAGATTAAAAAACATAAAAATAAAAAAATTATATATAAAAATAACAAACAACTAAACTTGCTGCAAAGGGAACTCTGGATTATGCCTACTCCCAAGTCTGCTCATTTTTGAGTCTTTCCGTTTCAGTAAATGGCAGCATCTCATAGCTTGAACCCAGAACCTAAGTTACTCTTGAGTCTTCTCCTTCCTCACTCTTGTATCCAATTTAGCAGCAACTCTTGATATTTCTGCTTTCAAAATATAACTTCCTCATATCTGTATTCTCTTACGTGCATTTCCTCCAAAATGGTTTTTCCAAAAAGCCCCCTAAATGGGTCTTCAGCTTCCATCTTACCTCCCTAGAACTTCATTCTTTTGTAGACACCAGAATAATCTGAGAGGTGTCCGCTCTTTCTCCTGAAAACTTGCCAGTGACATTCCTTTGCTCTTAGAATAAAGTTTAGAATTCTTTACCAAGACCTTCAAGGCCTTGCACGGTCTGGCTCTTCCCTGCATTTCAATCTCAGCTCACATCACCACCCTTCACTTCTCACACTCCAGGGGCCTGGACTCTGCACTTCCAAGTCCCCTCCCAGTTCCTTTGTACCTTTGGGCCTTTACCCCTGCTGTTCCCACCTCCTGGGAAGTCATTCTTTTCTTCTTCCCACGGCCATCCTTCCACCCAGAGGCCTCCCGGACCTATGTAATCCTATGTATTTCCTTCCTAGGGCAGTCTGTAATTCTCTTGGCTACTTATTCCTTTGCTTGTTTATTACTTGCGTCTCCCCATTAGCATGTAAGCATCGTCAAGGCCATTCATAGCTGAATCTCTGGGCCTGTGTCTAGGGTATAGGTGGTGCTCAAAGCACAGCTCTCCTCTTCATGTGGCAGGCCCTAAGGGGGTCTTCACAATGCAGCCTGAAACCCCGCAGACTAGAAATTCTCTATGCTTCCTATTGGTTCCAGAGTTTGTGATCCTCCTGAACTAAATGTAAATCAAATATAATATCTTGATTAATATTCATTAGGTTGGAGTGATACAGGGACATAGAGCCTGGTAATTTAAGAGTTGTAGCTGTCTTCATGGAATAAGTTTTCCACTAGGAAGTTAACACTCTGTCAGTCTTAGTCTGCTTGGGCTGACATAACAAAATACCATAGACTTGACTCAAAGAACAGACATTTATTTCTCACAGTTCTGGAGGCTGGGAAGTCCAAGATCAAAATGCCAGCTGATTCAGTTCCTTGAGAGCCCTCTTCCTAGCTTGCCACTTTCTCCCTGTGTCCTCATAGGGCAGAGACACATCTTTTTCTCTTCCTTTTCTTATAAGGCCAGAGTTTTATCTAATTAGGGCCCCACTCTTAGGGTTTAACTTAACCTTAGTTACCTCCTAAAAACCCCGCCTATAGATACTGTCACATTGTGAGTTAGGGCTTCAACCTGTGAATTCTGAAGGAACACAGTTCAGTTCACAGCAGTCTCTAATCTCTTTAAGCACTTTCTCTCATTTGTTTTTCAGTACCTCAGCATTCAACGTGAGTAGTGGATCTTTGTATGAATCATAATATTACTGTAAACAGGTCAAGTCCTAATGATTCAAGAAATCTGATAGAGGAAATAAGTTTACATCTTTAAGACAACTGTATAAAACCTTCTCATATACTCAAACACCTCATCTCAGTTTAAGGGACATTTGTACTTAAAGAATTTTAAGGAGAATTTCCAGCCTTTTGAGGTTTTAAACTAAGCACAAACTTTGTTTTCTTTTCTTTCTTTTTTTTTTTTTTTACTGAGTATAAGATCTGCATATTTCCTGGTTATAGAGGTAGGAAATAGAAGAAATTAATACTTCAATTTTGTTTTAATTGAATACTTGTAAGGAGCTCCCTTTTCCCACTCACGTTAAAATCTAACTCAAAACACATGAATTTGTAACACCTCAAATGCTGAAAAGATGTGGGCAACTATACGCCCGATCGTCTATTCTTTCTAGTTTGGTTATATTCAGTTGTCATTATGGTTATTGGTGAAATAGAGATGGAATGTTTAAAAATGGACTTTATTTTTTAGAGTTGTTTTAAATTAACAGCAAAACTGAGCAGAAAGTACAGAAATTTCCTATATACTCCCTGCCTTTCCACCTTGGCCTCCCTCATGGTCACCCTTTCCCACAAGAGTGGTACATTTGTGACAACTGATGAACCTACACTGACACATCATCATCACCCGAAGTCCACAGTTTACATTAGAGTTCACTCTTGGTTTTATACGATTTATGAGTTTGGACAAACGTACAATGACATGAACCCACGATCAGAATATCATACAAAATAGAGTCATTGTCCTAAACATCCTCTGTGTTCCACCTATTCATCCTCTTCCTCCAAAGCCCTGGCAGCCACTGATTCTTTTTAGTCTCTCCATGGTTTTGCCTTTTCCAGATGTCATAGAGCTGGAATCATGACTATGTAGCCTTTTCAGATCAGCTTCTTTCACTTAGTAAAATGCATTTAAGTTTCCTCCAGGTCTTTTCATGGCTTCAGAGCTCATTTTTTTCTAGCACTGAGTAACATTCCATTGTCTGGATGGACCACAGTTTATTTATCTCTTCACCTACTGAATGCTTCTGAGTTTTGGCGATGGCGAACAGAGCTGCTATAAACATCTTCGTGCAGGTTTCTGTGTGGATACAGATTTTCAACTCATTTGGGAAAATACCAAGCGGAGTGCTTGCTGGATCATATGGTCAGAGTATGTTTAGTTTTGTAGAAATGTAATTAAAAAATTAACAAAATAACTTGTAGATGGTTAAATGTTCACCCCACCATAAGGGTGTCCTACGAGGGCGTCAGGCCAGGAGGGTGCATACTGGGTTGAAATCCAGGGGGGAGCTCCATCTGTTCAGTTCTCACAAAGCTGCCCCGGGAGCTGCCTTAGAGCATTTTTTTTTTTTTAAGCATCTTTATTGAAGTATAATTGCTTTACAATGGTGTGTTAGTTTCTGCTTTATAACAAAGTGAATCAGTTATACATATACATATGTTCCCATATCTCTTCCCTCTTGCATGTCCCTCCCTCCCACCCTCCCCATTCCACCCCTCTAGGTGGTCACACAGCACCGAGCTGATCTCCCTGTGCTATGCGGCTGCTTCCCACTAGCTATCTATTTTACATTTGGTAGTGTATATATGTCCATGACACTCTCTCCCCCTGTCACATCTCACCCCTCCCCCTCCCCATATCCTCAAGTCCATTCTCTAGTAGGTCTGTGTCTTTATTCCCGTCTTGCCACTAGGTTCCTCATGGTCTTTTTTCCCCCTTAGAGTCCATATATATGTGTTAGCATACTGTATTTGTTTTTCTCTTTCTGACTTACTTCACTCTGTATGACAGACTCTAACTCCATCCACCTCATTACAAATACCTCCATTTCATTTCTTTTTATGGCTGAGTAATATTCCATTGTATATATGTGCCACAGCTTCTTTATCCATTCATCCGATGATGGACACTTAGGTTGCTTCCATGTCCTGGCTATTGTAAATAGAGCTGCAATGAACATTTTGGTACATGACTCTTTTTGAACTATGGTTTTCTCAGGGTATATGCCCAGTAGTGGGATTGCTGGGTCGTACGGTAGTTCTATTTGTAGTTTTTTAAGGAACCTCCATACTGTTCTCCATAGTGGCTGTATCAATTTACATTCCCACCAACAGTGCAAGAGTGTTCCCTTTCCTCCACACCCTCTCCAGCATTTATTGTTTCTAGATTTTTTGATGATGGCCATTCTGACCGGTGTGAGATGATATCTCATTGTAGTTTTGATTTGCATTTCTCTAATGATTAAAGATGTTGAGCATTCTTTCATGTGTCTGTTGGCAATCTGTATATCTTCTTTGGAGAAATGTCTATTTAGGTCTTCTGCCCATTTTTGGATTGGGTTGTTCGTTTTTTTGTTATTGAGCTGCATGAGCTGCTTGTAAATCTTGGAGATTAATCCTTTGTCAGTTGCTTCATTTGCAAATATTTTCTCCCATTCTTAGGGTTGTCTTTTGGTCTTGCTTATGGTTTCCTTTGCTGTGCAAAAGCTTTTTTTTTTTTTTTAAATTTTTTTTTTTCTTATTGTAGAGTTTTTTTTTTTTTTGGAATTCCTTTATTTTTTATTTACTTATTTATTTATTTATTTTTGGCTGCGTTGGGTCTTCGTTTCTGTGCGAGGGCTTTCTCTAATTGCGGCGAGTGGGGGCCACTCTTCATCGCGGTGCGCGGGCCTCTCACTGTCACGGCCTCTCCCGTTGCGGAGCACAGGCTCCAGACGCGCAGGCTCAGTATCTGTGGCTCACGGGCCTAGTTGCTCCGCGGCATGTGGGATCCTCCCAGACCAGGGCTGGAACCCGTGTCCCCTGCACTGGCAGGCAGACTCTCAACCACTGCGCCACCAGGGAAGCCCTGTGCAAAAGCTTTTAAGTTTCATTAGGTCCCATTTGTTTATTTGTGTTTTTATTTCCATTTCTCTAGGAGCTGGGTCAAAAAGAATCTTGCTGTGATTTATGTCATAGAGTGTTCTGCCTATGTTTTCCTCTAAGAGTTTGATAGTGTCTGGCCTTACACTTAGGTCTTTAATCCATTTTGAGTTTATTTTTGTGCATGGTGTCAGGGAGTGTTCTAATTTCATACTTTTACATGTATCTGTCCACTTTTCCCAGCACCACTTATTGAAGAGGCTGTCTTTTCTCCACTGTATATGCTTGCCTCCTTTATCAAAGATAAGGTGACCATATGTGCGTGGGTTTATCTCTGGGCTTTCTATCCTGTTCCATTGATCTATGTTTCTGTTTTTGTGCCAGTACCAAACTGTCTTGATTACTGAAGCTTTGTAATATAGTCTGAAGTCAGGGAGCCTGATTCCCCCAGCTCCATTTTTCGTTCTCAAGATTGCTTTGGCTATTCGGGGTCTTTTGTGTTTCCATACAAATTGTGAAATTTTTTGTTCTAGTTCTGTGAAAAATGCCAGTGGTAGTTTGATAGGGATTGCATTGAATCTGTAGATTGCTTTGGGTAGTAGAGTCATTTTCACAATGTTGATTCTTCCAATCCAAGAACATGGTATATCTCTCCATCTATTTGTATCATCTTTAATTTCTTTCATCAGTGTCTTATAATTTTCTGCATACAGGTCTTTTGTCTCCTTAGGTAGGTTTATTCCTAGATATTTTATTCTTTTTGTTACAATGGTAAACGGGAGTGTTTTCTTAATTTCACTTTCAGATTTTTCGTCATTAGTGTATAGAAATGCAAGAGATTTCTGTGCATTAATTTTGTATCCTGCTACTTTACCAAATTCATTGATTAGCTCTAGTAGTTTTCTGGTAGCATCTTTAGGATTCTCTACGTAGAGTATCATGTCATCTGCAAACAGTGACAGCTTTACTTCTTCTTTTCCGATTTGGATTCCTTTTATTTCTTTTTCTTCTCTGATTGCTGTCGCTAACACTTCCAAATCTATGTTGAATAATAGTGGTGAGAGTGGGCAACCTTGTCTTCTTCCTGATCTTAGTGGAAATGGTTTCAGTTTTTCACCATTGAGGACAATGTTGGCTGTGGGTTTGTCATATATGGCCTTTATTATGTTGAGGAAAGTTCCCTCTATGCCTACTTTCTGCAGGGCTTTTATCATAAATGGGTGTTGAATTTTGTCAAAAGCTTTCTCTGCATCTATTGAGATAATCATATGGTTTTTCTCCTTCAATTTGTTAATATGGTGTATCACGTTGATTGATTTGCATATATTGAAGAATCCTTGCATTCCTGGGATAAACCCCACTTGATCATGGTGTATGATCCTTTTAATGTGCTGTTGGATTCTGTTTGCTAGTATTTTGTTGAGGATTTTTGCATCTATGTTCATCAGTGATATTGGCCTGTAGTTTTCTTTCTTTGTGACATCTTTGTCTAGTTTTGGTATCAGGGTGGTGGTGGCCTCGTAGAATGAGTTTGGGAGTGTTCCTCCCTCTGCAATATTTTGGAAGAGTTTGAGAAGGATAGGTGTTAGCTCTTCTCTAAATATTTGATAGAATTCACCTGTGAAGCCATCTGGTCCTGGGCTTTTGTTTGTTGGAAGGTTTTTAATCACAGTTTCAATTTCAGTGCTTGTGATTGGTCTGTTCATATTTTCTATTTCTTCCTGGTTCAGTCTCGGCAGTTTGTGCATTTCTAAGAATCTGTCCATTTCTTCCAGGTTGTCCATTTTATTGGCATAGAGTTGCTTGTAGTAATCTCTCATGATCTTTTGTATTTCTGCAGTGTCAGTGGTTACTTCTCCTTTTTCATTTCTAATTCTATTGATTTGAGTCTTCTCCCTTTTTCTCTTGATGAGTCTGGCTAATGGTTTATCAATTTTGTTTATCTTCTCGAAGAACCAGCTTTTAGTTTCATTGATTTTTGCTATTGTTTCCTTCATTTCTTTTTCATTTATTTCTGATCTGATCTTTATGATTTCTTTCCTTCTGCTAGCTTTGGGTTTTTTTTTGTTCTTCTTTCTCTAATTGCTTCAGGTGCAAGGGTAGGTTGTTTATTCGAGATGTTTCCTGTTTCTTGAGGTAGGCTTGTATTGCTATAAACTTCCCTCTTAGCACTGCTTTTGCTGCGTCCCATAGGTTTTGGGTCGTCGTGTCTCCATTGTCATTTGTTTCTAGGTATTTTTTGATTTCCCCTTTGATTTCTTCAGTGATCACTTCGTTATTAAGTCGTGTATTGTGTAGCCTCCATGTGTTTGTATTTTTTACAGATCTTTTCCTGTAATTGATATCTAGTCTCATAGCGTTGTGGTCGGAAAAGATACTTGATACGATTTCAATTTTCTTAAATTTACCAAGGCTTGATTTGTGACCCAAGATATGATCTATCCTGGAGAATGTTCCATGAGCACTTGAGGAAAATGTGTATTCTGTTGTTTTTGGGTGGAATGTCCTATAAATATCAATTAAGTCCATCTTGTTTAATGTATCATCTAAAGCTTGTGTTTCCTTATTTATTTTCATTTTGGATGATCTGTCCATTGGTGAAAGTGGGGTGTTAAAGTCCCCTACTATGATTGTGTTGCTGTCGATTTCCCCTTTTATGGCTGTTAGTGTTTGCCTTATGTATTGAGGTGCTCCTATGTTGGGTGCATAAATATTTACAATTGTTATACCTTCCTCTTGGATCGATCCCTTGATCATTATATAGTGTCCTTCTTTGTCTCTTGTAATAGTCTTTGTTTAAAGTCTATTTTGTCTGATATGAGAATTGCTACTCCAGCTTTCTTTTGATTTCCGTTTGCATGGAATATCTTTTTCCATCCCCTCACTCTCAGTCTGTATGTGTCTCTAGGTCTGAAGTGGGTCTCTTGTAGACAGCATATATATGGGTCTTGTTTTTGTATCCATTCAGCCAGTCTGTGTCTTTTGGTGGGAGCATTTAATCCATTTACATTTAAGGTAATTATTGATATGTATGTTCCTATTCCCATTTTCTTAAATGTTTTGGGTTTGTTATTGTAGGTGTTTTCCTTCTCTTGTGTTTCTTGCCTAGAGAAGTTCCTTTAGCATTTGTTGTAAAGCTGGTTTGGTGGTGCTGAACTCTCTCAGCTTTTGCTTGTCTGTAAAGGTTTTAATTTCTCCATCAAATCTGAATGAGATCCTTGCTGGGTAGATTAATCTTGGTTGTAGGTTTTTCTCCTTCATCACTTTAAGTATATCCTGCCACTCCCTTCTGGCTTGCAGAGTTTCTGCTGAAAGATCAGCTGTTAACCTTATGGGGATTCCCTTACGTGTTATTTGTTGTTTTTCCCTTGCTGCTTTTAATATGTTTTCTTTATATTTA
The DNA here is from genome assembly GCF_949987535.1 of Balaenoptera acutorostrata. Taxonomy (NCBI): domain Eukaryota; kingdom Metazoa; phylum Chordata; class Mammalia; order Artiodactyla; family Balaenopteridae; genus Balaenoptera; species Balaenoptera acutorostrata. The sequence goes on from NC_080077.1 coordinate 8,170,835, forward strand.
ATTTTTGACAGTTTGATTAATATGTGTCTTGGCGTGTTTCTCCTTGGATTTATCCTGTATGGGACTCTCTGTGCTTCCAGGACTTGATTAACTATTTCCTTTCCCATATTAGGGAAGTTTTCAACTATAATCTCTTCAAATATTTTCTCAGTCCCTTTCTTTTTCTCTTCTTCTTCTGGGACCCCTATAATTCGAATGTTGGTGCATTTAATGTTGTCCCAGAGGTCTCTGAGACTGTCCTCAGTTCTTTTCATTCTCTTTTCTTTATCCTGCTCTGCAGTAGTTATTTCCACCATTTTATCTTCCAGGTCACTTATCCATTCTTCTGCCTCAGTTATTCTGCTATTGATCCCATCTAGAGTATTTTTAATTTCATTTATTGCGTTTTTCATCATTGCTTGGTTCCTCTTTAGTTCTTCTACGTCTTTGTTAAATGTTTCTTGCATTTTGTCTATTCTATTTCCAAGATTTTGGATCATCCTTGCTATCATTATTCTGAATTCTTTTTCAGGTAGACTACCTATTTCCTCTTCATTTGTTAGGTCTGGTGTGTTTTGACCCTGCTCCTTCATCTGCTGTGTGTTTTTCTGTCGTCTCATTTTGCTTATCTTACTGTGTTTGGGGTCTCCTTTTCACAGGCTGCAGGTTCGTAGTTCCCGTTGTTTTTGGTATCTGTTCCCAGTGGCTAAGGTTGGTTCAGTGGGTTGTGTAGGCTTCCTGGTGGAGGGAACTAGTGCCTGAGTTCTGGTGGATGAGGTTGGATCTTGTCTTTCTGGTGGGCACGTCCACGTCTGGCGGTGTATTTTGGGGTGTCTGTGGCCTTATTATGATTTTAGGCAGGCTCTCTGCTAATGGATGGGGCTGTGTTCCTGTCTTGCTAGTTGTTTGGCATAGGGTGTCCAGCACTGTAGCTTGCTGGTCATTGAGTGAAGCTGGGTCTTGATGTTGAGATGGAGATCTCTGAGAGATTTTTGCCGTTTGGTATTACGTGGAGCTGGGAGGTCTCTTGTGGACCAGTGTCCTGAAGTTGGCTCTCCCACCTCAGAGGCACGGCCCTGATGCCTGGCTGGAGCACCAAGAGCTTTTCATCCACACAGCTCAGAGTAAAAGGGAGAAAAAATAGAAAGAAAGAAAGAAAGAGGATATAATATAGTGAAGTAAAATAAAGCATTATAAAGCAAAGCTATACAGACAAAATCTCACCCAGAAGCATATACATATACACTCACAAAAAAAGGAAAAGGGGAAGAATTAATATCTCCTGCTCCCAGAGTCCCCCTCCTGAATTTGGGATGATTCGCTGTCTATTCAGGTGTTCAGCAGATGCGGGCACGTCACGTTGTTTGTGGAGCTTTAATCCGCTGCCCCTGAGGCTGCTGGGAGCGATTTCCCCTTCTCTTCCCTGTTCGCACAGCTCCTGGGGTTCAGCTTTGGATTTGGACCCGCCTCTGCGTGTAGGTCGCCTGAGGGCGTCTGTTCCCCACCCAGACAGGACGGGGTTAAAGGAGCAGCTGCTTCGGGGGCTCTGGCTCACCCAGGCCGCGGGGAGGGAGCGGTACGGAGGAGGCGGGGCGAGCCTGCGGCGGCCGAGGCCGGCGTGACGTTGCACCAGCCTGAGGCGTGCCGTGCGTTCTCCCGGGAAAGTTGTCCCCGGATCACAGGACCCTGGCAGTGGCGGGCTGCACCGGCTCCCCGGAGGGGCGGTGTGGAGAGTGACCTGGGCTCGCACACAGGCTTCTTGGTGGCGGCAGCAGCAGCCCCAGCGTCTCATGCCCATCTCTGGGGTCCGCGCTGATCGCCGTGGCTCGCGCCCTTCTCTGGAGCTCGTTTAGGCGGCGCTCTGAATCCCCTCTCCTTGCGCGCCGCAAAACTAAGAGGCAAGAAAAAGTCTCTTGCCTCTTCGGCAGCTGCAGACTTTTTCCCGGACTCCCTCCCGGCTAGCTGTGGTGCGCCAACCCCTTCAGGCTGTGTTCACGCCGCCAGCCCCCGTCCTCTCCCTGCGATCCGACCGAAGCCGAGCCTCAGCTCCCAGCCCCGCCCGCCCCGGCGGGTGAGCAGACAAGCCTCTCGGGCTGGTGAGCGCTGCTCGGCGCCGAGCCTCTGTGCGGGAATCTCTCCGCTTTGCCCTCCGCACCCCTGTGGCTGCGCTCTCCTCCGTGGCTCCCAAGCTCCCCCCTCTGCCACCTGCAGTCTCTGCCCGCGAAGGGGCTCCTAGTGTGTGGACACCTTTCCTCCTTCACGGCTCCCTCCCACTGGTGCAGGCCCCGTCCCTATTCTTTTGTCTATGTTGTTTCTTTTTTCTTTTGCCCTACCCAGGTACGTGGGGAGTTTCTTGCCTTTTGGGAGGTCTGACGTTTTCTGCCAGCGTTCAGTGGGTGTTCTGTAGGAGCAGTTCCACGTGTAGATGTATTTCTACTGTATCTGTGGGAAGGAAGCTGATCTCCGCGTCTTACTCTTCCGCCATCTTCTCTACCCTCCTGCCTTAGATCTTGTTCGCAGTCTTTTCCTCCTTGGGGCCTGGCCTGGTATCTGTGCTTAGAGCTAGTTTGCCCATTTCTTCTCTTTCCTAGAGAATTCATCTTCTCCAAGTTTGCTGGGATGGGGAGTGAAAAATTTTGTGTCTCTATTGTACCCCTTGAATGTATCCCTTCCTCTTAAACGCCCCATTCGCCTAGGACACATCTGAAACCCAGAGAGCCATCTGCCATCAGCTCTGAGTCTCAGATTTAATTCAAATGCAGGCCTCAAGGTTAAAGGGCCTGTTTGCCTCGGTCTCCAACAGCCTTTAAAAGTCAATCCCCATAAAAAGCTTCATTCTTCCCCTGTCCAGAAAAAGCTTTTTTGTCTTTTACCCTAAATATATTTGCTCTACACCAGTAGGTGGCAGTATTTCTATGCTTTTCTCCCCTCCATGCTCTCCTAAAAACAGGATTGATGGGAAAGCAGAGTGGCTTGGAACAGTATGAAGGGTTCCCCTCCCCACCCCAAAGGAGCACATTACCGTGTTAGTTTTGTTCATTTGAGAACAGATGATCTTTTACTTTTTCAAGTTTTAAACTTTAAAATTCTTTTTATTTTGAAACCATCTAAAATTTACCTAAAAGTTGCAATTATAGTACAAGACCCTTAGCTTTTTCAGAATATTTTGAGAGTTAGTTGCTGTTGTGAGGTGGCATCACCACCGAGTACTTTGTATTTCCTGCAGACAAGGGCATTCTCCTACACAGACTCTAGACGGCCTTCAAAGTCAGAACATTGGCAATTGTGTGTCACTATTCTGTAACCCTCAGATACCGTTCAAGTTTCACTTCTTGTTCCAGTGATGCCCTCTACAGCAGACGGACCCAGTCCGGAATGACAACTGCATTGAGTGACCATGTTGCCTCCCTTAGAAGCTGCCGCGGTGTAGCTAGGAGTTCCCTGCATCACAGAGCCTGTGGAAATGGTGATGCAGGGAAGAACACTCCTTTCTTTGTTTGCGAGTCTGATCCATCTGGATAGAGTATTTAGCCTACATGCTGAGTCTTGTAAAGGCTCCAAACAGGAAGCCTCTAAATTAGCCAGCAGCGAGTTTCTAAGGTATGCTGATTTCAATCACTGTTAGCAGTTCTCTTTCTTACTCACAACAAAATAATTCCCTTTAGGCAAGAGCTCAGGCTTCAAGTTCTTTTTTTTTTTTTTTTTCCCCAAATCCTTTGTTCTGATTTATTTAGGTTACCGGGATGCCATATTCAGTTTTCAGACATTTTCACCAACCGCAGTTGAGGACAACCGTGCGTGGGTGTCAACCATGATGTTGCTTTTCGATTTGACTCCCTCCACTTCCTGCCAAGGAGTTTCTTTCTACGAGAAGGTAATCAGATTTGTGTAGGTTCTATGTCTCAGTTCTTATTTCTTTAAATATTTCACTTGTTCCCTCCATCTATTTCTCTTCTTGGGAAAATCCACTATTCTCTAAGATTTAGTGTAATGGTGCCTTTTTTTGACACCTTAGGCCAAACTGGTCATTCCCCTGCGTTCTATCTGCCCCTCTCTCTGTCCTGGTACTCGCTGGTCTCTATTGTAACGATTTGCTTCTAGATCTCTTCTCTCCACAAGGCTTGGGGTTTATCCAGGGTGGCAATCGGTCTGTATTCGTTTTGTATCCCTATTGCCTACGACAGGGCTTGACATCTAACAATGGTCAACTTCAACCGCTCTTTCCTTTAGATATTTCTTCTCATATTTTAGTCTAACATTTTTCTCAACTTAGATGGCACATGTTTTTAGTTGTGGAAAGTGGAATAGAAAGCATTATCCTATAGGCTGATGACATGGTTTCATTATCAATAACTAGGAGCTGTCTTAATAGACATCGAATTATTGTCAGAGAACATAAGATAGTCTCTTTGAAAACCTAAACTGTCATTTTATTTTTTTAAATTTTATTTTAAATTTAATTAATTAATTTATTTTGGTTGCGCTGGGTCGTAGTTGCGGCAGGCAGGCTTCTTAGTTGCAGCTCACGAGCTCTTAGTTGTGGCGTGCATGTGGGATCTAGTTCCCTGACCAGGGATCGAACCCAGGCCCCCTGCATTGGGAGTGCAGAGTCTTAACCACTGTGCCACCAGGGAAGTCCCTAAACTGTTATTTTCAAGGCTTGTTGCTAACGACTCTACATAGCTCAATTGCTTTAAACTTCTTGAAAGTTAAAATGTTTCAAGACGTTTCTGGCTCTTTACTAAGATTTTTAAAAATGGCTGCAAACAGCGTTTGGTAAGATTCATTAAAGACACTTGCCTGGTGAGAATTATCGCGGGTGTCCATGGCCTGCGACTTGACTTTAAGGGTCCATTTGTCTGCAGGCTGAAGTAGACCTAGAACTGCCCTCTGGGGAAGACCACGTCTCCTGCCGCCTCTAGGGCTGCCTCCTTGTAGAGCGAACGGCCTTCTGCTTGTGCACATTGTAGTTTATTCTCTAAACCTCCCCCCCGCAAGCCAACTGACAAAGTGAAGGGGTGCGGACCTGACTGTACTTTGTAATATATAATCTGCACTTCAGATAGTTCCCAGAGTAAAACCCCAAACTCTCTGCTGACCAATATTTATAAAAACCAAGAAATAATATTTATAGGAGTTTGTCTGAAGCATAATGCTTGGTACATCCCATGGAAATCCTTCATAAGTGATAGGTTTTGCTCTCTCACTGTCATTCTCATCTGCTTCCTCCTCCTTGCTATTATTATGATAAAGGGGACGCAATGCACCTGTTCCCTAGGTTTTGCTAGATCCCCTAGCAGTCATTCTTGGACTGGATGGACCGCTGAAGTGCTATCCACACACACCGCACTCGTTTGGTGTTTTGTAGAGCTCCGTTTCCTAAATGGGTGAGCCGTATAAGACAGTGGTTGAGAGCTTGAGCTTCGGAGACATGTTCCTGATTTGAATCCTTGCTCTAACCCTGGTCATTCCCTTTGCCGCCTGTGTGACCACTGGCAAGTTACCTGATCTCTCTAAGTCTCCGTTTCCCCTTCTGCAACATAGGGTGAGAATACCCTTGACGGGGTGGCAGCACCAATTAAACAAATAATTCATATGCAGCATTTAGCACAGTGCCTGAGCCCTAGTAAGTACTCAATATATTTTCAAAAACTATTTTAACATAGTTATTAACTGCACGTTGGTGTGCCGTCATTGGCCCACATGGGAGTAACATTAAAAGACAGAGGTCCCCTGTGGTGTTGCAGTCGGGATTTGCGGAGGGAGCGGATATCCAGGGGAAGATCACTCCCCGAAAACCTTGGGGTCGGGTGGGCTCCTGGTGGCTTCCAGGAATAGCCAGGAGACCAGTGTGGCTGGAGAGCGAGGGGCTGGGGGCTGGGGGAGTAGTTCACTTAGGCCTGTGGCCTCTGGAAGGATACTGGCTTTCGCTCTGCGTGAGATGGGAGCCAATGGAGAGTGTGGGTGTGGAAGATGCTGTTCATTGCATCTCACAGTTTTCTCCTCCCTCCCTCCCTCTTTCTTTCTCTCTCTCTCTTTCTTTCTTTTTCTTTCTCCCTCCCTCCCTCTCTCTCTCCCTCCTTCTTTCTTCCTTCCTCCCTCCCTCCCTCCCTTCCTTCCTTCCTTCTTTCTTCTTTCCTTCCTTCTTTCTCTTTCTTTCTTTCTTTCTTTCTTCCTTCCTTCCTTCCTTCCTTCCTTTCTTTCTTTCTTTCTTTCTTTCTTTCTTTCTCTCTCTCTCTTTCTTTCTTCCTTTCTTTCTCTCTCTCTCTTTCTTTCTTCCTTCCTCCCTACCTCCCTCCCTTCCTTTCTTCTTTCTTCTTTCCTTCCTTCTTTCTTTCTTTCTTCCTTCCTTCCTTCCTTTCTTTCTTTCTCTCTCTTTCTTTCTCCCTCCCTCCCACTCTCTCTCCCTCCTTCTTTCTCTCTTCCTTCCTCCCTTCCTTCCTCCCTCCCTCCCTCCCTTCCTTCCTTTCTCTCCTTCTTTCTTTCTTTCTCTCCCTCCCTCTTTCTTCCTTCCTTTCTTTCTTTCTTTCTCTCTCTCCTTCCCTCCCTCCCTCTTTCTTTCTTTTTTTAAAAAAATAAATTTATTTATTTATTTTTTGGCTGTGTTTTGGGTCTTCATTGCTGCACGTGGGCTTTCTCTAGTTGTGGTGAGCAGGGGCTACTCTTCGTTGCGGTGCACGGGCCTCTCATTTTGGTGGCTTCTCTTGTTGTGGAGCATGGGCTCTAGGCATTCGGGCTTCAGTAGTTGTGGCACGCGGGCTCAGTAGTTGTGGCTCGTGGGCTCTAGAGTGCAGGCTCAGTAGTTGTGGCACACGGGCTTAGTTGCTCCGTGGCATGTGGGATCCTCCCAGACCAGGGCTCGAACCCGTGTCCCCTGCACTGGCAGGCAGACTCCCAACCACTGTGCCACCAGGGAAGCCTCCTTCTTTCTTTCTTTCTCCCCTCCTTCCTTCCTTCTTCTCCCTTTTCTCTCCTTCTCCTTCTCTTTCCTCTTCCTCCTCAGTGGGAAACTTTTGTTCAACTTGCAGTATCAGGTCAACTATGTCCCTGGACAACTGATGGGCCTTCAGAGCAACTATGGAAAGTGTGACTTGTGTGACTTTTCAGGTTGTGTTCTTTGTGTTGACAGCCAGAAATCTAGTCTACATCAACATTCTGATCAAAGCAAAGGCCCCTTTTTGGCAATAGAGTATTGGTTTGATGACCTGTCTTGGTTATCTGTACAACATCCTCGCAGCAGTAGGTGACTTCAGAATTCATACCATAGTTGGTTATTACTTTGTTGGCTGCATGATTGTGTGGTTACTAATGATTTTCTCCACTGGACCATAAGCTCCATTAAGGCAGAGGCCATGGTGCTGCTTTAAAATTCAGCACTGTGTCCCCAGAACCCACTACACTGTCCTGTATACTTAGTAAATAATGGTTGAATGAATGAATACATTAAATCAGTATGATAATTTTTATTTTTTTTACTGCTATAATGCTGGAGCCAAACATTATGAAACCTTTGTTCAGAGAGCCATAAGCAATTATATTGTTGGATAAAAATCTATATATTTAAGAATACATTGCAAGACTGTATTTTCTGCCAGCAAGATGTGGGTCAGGGGTCCCAGCTTTGGTCCTGATTTAGCAATTGTCTGAAATGTCCCCGCTCTGCCAATCTGTTGGAAAGGCAGACAAGAAGATTTCAGAGGAATGGTAAGATTTGATAAGAAAACCCATTTTTCTGTGCGTAGATAAAAGAATTCAGGAGACTCAGTTAAGCTTTTTTATATTAAAAAAATTTTATATTTAATATGAATACATAAAAATATAAACCTATATAAAAATCTCATTTTTTACAGATCTTATACAACTATAAAATAAAATAAATATATCATTTAGTGCCAACGCAATTATGAAGCCAATGCCATTCCAATGGACAGCATCAGTGAACCTGGGTCGTGCCTCCCCTTGTGAACATCACACTGCCTGCTCCCTGCTCCTGTCTTTCGCTTGGCAGGTTTCACATCATTCTCTGAGTTAATGCAATTCCCTGAGTGTCACCCAACACTCTCCTTTTCTCAAAATATTGCAAAATATATATTCCTTCTGCCATCTGCAATGCAATTTACCTTTTACCTTTACTGGCTTAAAAATGCCTTTTTTATCTCTTAAGTCCATTTCTGCTAAGCTCACCAAACAGTAAGTGCTGTTACCCGGTGACCATGTGATCAATAAACATAATGGCAAATAAAATCATCTTGCATTCTCAGACATAAAGCAGACATCCCAATGGCCCAGAAAGCGCTTACATTAAAATTTTTTGCATTACTACTGAAATGAAAAAAATTTTTACTAATTGTGTAGAAAAACTTGAGTGTATCCAAAAATGTATCAGAGGACAGACAGTAGCTTAAAAATATTAGTCTAAATAGTTATTTACTGTCTGTTTATTTAGACCCAAAAATCGATTTGGTATAATTTCTTTGTGTGTGTGTTGGAAGGGGTGGTATGTGGGTGCGGGTGTGTGTGTGTGTATGTGAAAGAGAGATGGAGATTGAGAGAGATTGAGAGCTAGAGAGAGAGAGAGAGAGAGAGAGAAGAGTTACTCGTTAAACATTGGGTTGGTTGGCCAAAACGTTCGTTCGGGTTTTCCCGTAAGATGTTTCGGAAAAACCGGAACGAACTTTTTGGCCAGCCCAATATAATTGTTTAAGCTGGTCTTTAAATTTTGATGGGTACACAATCTCTTATAGAGATCTTTGAGGAGAATCAGGCAGAATGTTTGCCTCTGGTTATTTTCAAGATTTTTAACATTAAGATGGAATTCTTGAGATGAAAGTTACTATGTAAAATAAATAGAGTTTGAGAATGCATGTCCTGGGCAAATGCCAGGACTATTGTTTTTTATTTTCCACTTAAGTCAAATATTTAAAAATTTTGTTTGGAGATGGTGTTTATCATTTTGATATATTCTAGACTATTCATCAGATAGTTTATCTAAAACTTATTGGTGTTTATTTAGATTATAATAAACAGGTTAGTTATCTGTTTTTTAGTCTTTTGTAATTGTCATGAGGCAGACTTCAGTTACAGTGTCAAGTTAACTTTTTTCTTGACTTTACACAAACATTTTCTGAAGGGTTCTGTGAATTCTTCAAAAATACAATATACTTTACTACTGCCAGAGAATGTATGTGTCTTAAATTTGAGTTTTTGAACTCTAACATCTGTGAACATTTGAAATGCATTTATGTTTCAAAATCAGATTTTGAAATTAACATGGAATCTGTATCTTGAAAATGTATGAGAGTCTCAATATTTAAATGCCCATGTTAACAAAAAGTGTAGGGACTTCAAATTCAATTTTGTGTTTTATTTTCTAGTTCTATTTATAGAGCAATTCTAGTGGTTTACAAATAAAATATGTTAGCTTTTAAGTAACAAAATACACAGATGCTAAAATTTGGTTTTTAAATTTAATTCTGACTTTGATAAAGAACAAAGCTGTATTGCAGAAAGACCATGGAATAGAAAACTTAACATGGGAAATCTTATTTCATATTCCAAATCCATGACTACTTGGAGACACCCATTATTATTTGATTATTTTTTGTTTTCAACCAGATGTTTGGTATTAGGTATGCCTGGCTGTAGTGCAGCATAGCTAATAGGCTTATTTACTTATATGGAGTGTTTGCCATTGTGATATCCTCAGTGTAATGCCTGTTTATCACAAGTTTTGCTCATTATTTTTATTAGGTCCTAATGGTTATTACAGTGGCCTTTAAAATCTTATCCTAAACCTTAACCCCAAAGCATTTAAGTTTCATTGCCACAGGGAGATACTGTTAAAGTAATTTCGGTAAAGTGTCATCATTCCCCAAACAGTGATTTTTTTTCCTTCTAGTTAAGATTATGGTAAGGAGGCTGTGTGTATGTACTTGCAGTTATACAATGTTCATTGTGAATATCACTATTTAATTTGTTGACATATTGTAGAGTACAAAATATAAACTCAAAATGTTATGTTATTTGAGAGGGATCAAGATGGAGGAGTAGGAAGACCCTGAGCTCACCTCCTGCCATGAACACATCAAAACCACAGCTACAGGACTTCCCTGGTGGTGCGGTGGTTAAGAATCCGCCTGCCAATGCAGGGGACATGGGTTCAAGCCCTGGCCTGGGAGGATCCCACATGCTGTGGAGCAACTAAGTCCATGTACCACAATGACTGAGCCTGTGCTCTAGAGCCTGCGAGCCACAACTACTGAAGCCCGCGCACCTAGAGCCTGTGCTCTGCGAGAGAAACCACTGCAATGAGAAGCCCGCGCACTGCAACGAAGAGTAGCCCCCGCTTGTCGCAACTAGAGAAAGCCCGTGTGCAGCAGCAAAGACCCAACGCAGCCAAAAATAAAATATAAATAAATAAATAAATAAACCCCAAAACACAGCTACATATAGAGCAACTCTTGCTGAGAATCACCTGAAGACTAGCAGATGGCTTTTCTACAACCAAGGCTGTAAAGAAAGAACCACATGGAGTCTGGTAGGAGGGGAGGAGAAGCAGTCTATTCAGGACCCACACCCCTAGTGGGTGACCCAGAAGAGGAGGGGGATATCACAGGCTCGGGGATCCTCCATAAGGAGTGAGGAGCTCGAACCTCTAGTCAGCTCGGAGACCTGGAGCCAACTCAGAAGTGTGGCTTCAACCCCTCAGGACCCCAACCATGTCCCCAACCCAGGTGGAGACTGCCATCACACCAGGGAGAAGCCCAACTCCCTCAGGGCTCCTGCTCTAGCCCCTTGGGCCCCAGCCCCACCCCTCAATAGGAGAAGCCCAGGCTCACACCTGGCTCCAGTTCTAGCCCCTCCAACTCCAGCCTTACCTCCCACCAACATGGAGGCTGCCAGCACACGCAGGGAGAAGATGTAGCCTGTGCTCATTTCAGCTCCAGCCCTCCCATCAAAGCCACTGGGCACACATAGACTCCATACAGATGCTCCCACACAAGGACACACCTTCCAGACCAGGATATGTAACTGTTTTGCCTAATTTCATAGAGACAAACATAGAAAGTTAAACAAAATGAGAAGAGGGAAGATTATATTTCAAACAAGACTATGTTTCAAGCAGTCAGAGCTGAAGAATATAATAACTGAAATGAAAAATACATTAGAAGGGATTAACACCAGATTAGGTGATACAGAAAAACACATAGCGACCTGCAAGATAGATTAGTGGAAATCACCCAATCAGAAAAGTAAAAGGAAAAACAAATTTAAAAAATGAAAATAGTTTAAGGGACCTCTGGGACAATATCAAGTGTACTAACATTTGCAGTATAGGCATCCCAGAAGGAGAAAAGAGAATGAAAGACACAGAAAATGTATTTGATGAGATTATGGCTGAAAAATTCCCTAACCTGAAGAAGGAAACAGTTACCTAGGTCCAGAAAGCACACCAAACAAAATGAACCCAAAGAGACCCCCTACCAAGATATATTATAATTAAAATGGCAAAAGTTAAAGATGCAGAGAAAATTTTGAAGGCAGCAAGAGAAAACCAAAGAGTCACATACCAGGGAACCCCCCCATAAAGCTGTCAGCTGATTTCTCAGCAGAAACTGTGCAGGCCAGAAGGGAGTGGCTTGATATGTTTAAAGTGTTGAAAGGGAAAACCTACAACCTAGGATACTCTACCCAGTAAGATTATCATGCAGAATTGAAGGAGAGATAAAGAGTTTCCCAGACAAGCAAAAACTTAAAGAGTTCATCACCACTAAACTGACCTTACAAGAAATGTTAGAAGGTCTTCATCATGTGAAAAAGAAACAACTATAACAAGAAATAAGAAAATATAGAAAGGGAAAAAAATCTCACTGGTAAAGGCAAATATACAGTAAGGTAGTGGATCAACCACTTAAGTAAGTATGAAGGTTATAAGACAAACATTGTAAAATCAATGATAACTACAATGAACATTTAAGGGTAGCCATGAAAATGTAAAATATGACATCAAAAACACAAAATGTGAGGGAGGGAGAGTAAAAATGTAGATCTTTTAGAATGTGTTTGAACTTAAATGACTATCAGCTTAAAACAAGTAGATATAGTGTAAGTCAACATATATAAACTTCATGGTAACCACAAGTCAAAAATCTACAATAGATTCACAAGAATTAAAAAGAAAGGAGCCAAGGGGCTTCCCTGGTGGCGCAGTGGTTGAGAATCTGCCTGCCAGTGCAGGGGACACGGGTTCGAGCCCTGGTCCGGGAAGATCCCACATGCCGCAGAGCAAATGGGCCCGTGAGCCACAATTACTGAGCCTGCGCGTCTGGAGCCTGTGCTCCGCAACAAGAGAGGCCGTGATAGTGAGAGGCCCACGCACCGCGATGAAGAGTGGCCCCCGCTTGCCACAACTAGAGAAAGCCCTCGCACAGAAATGAAGACCCAACACAGCCATAAATAAATAAATTAAAAAAAAAAAACTTAAAAAAAAAAGAAAGGAGCCAAACATAACACTAAAGAAAATCATCAAACCACAAGGGAACAGACTAAAAGAAGAAGAAAAGAACAGGGAAGAACGACAAAAAAAACCCAGAAAACAAGTAGTAAAATGGCAATATTACATATCTATCAATAATTATTGTAAATGTCAATGGACTAAATGCTCCAATCAAAAGACATAGAGTGACCAGAGGGCAGACAGCAGAAGCAAGAAGAACTACAATCCTGCAGCCTGTGGAACAAAAACCACATTCACAGAAAGATAGACAAGATGAAAAGGCAGAGGGCTATGTACCAGATGAGGAACAAGATAAAACCCCAGAAAAACAACTAAATGAAGTGGAGATAGGCAACCTTCCAGAAAAAGAATTCAGAATAATGATAGTGAAGATGATCCAGGACCTCGGAAAAAGAATGGAGGCAAAGATCGAGAAGATGCAAGAAATGTTTAACAAAGACCTAGAAGAATTAAAGAACAAACAAACAGAGATGAACAATACAATAACTGAAATGAAAACTACACTAGAAGGAATCAATAGCAGAGTAACTGAGGCAGAAGAATGGATAAGTGACCTGGAAGACAGAATGGTGGAATTCACTGCCGCAGAACAGAATAAAGAAAAAAGAATGAAAAGAAATGAAGACAGCCTAAGAGACCTCTGGGACAGTATTAAACGCAACAACATTCGCATTATAGGGGTCCCAGAAGGAGAAGAGAGAGAGAAAGGACCAGAGAAAATATCTGAAGAGATTAGAGTCGAAAACTTCCATAACATGGGAAAGGAAATAGCCACCCAAGTGCAGGAAGCGCAGCGAGTCCTGTACAGGATAAACCCAAGGAGAAACACACTGAAACACGTAGTAATCAAATTGGCAAAAATTAAAGACAAAGAAAAATTCTTGAAAGCAACAAGGGAAAAATGACAAATAACATACAAGGGAACTCCCATAAGGTTAACAGCTGATTTCTCAGCAGAAACTCTACAAGCCAGAAGGGAGTGGCATGATATACTTAAAATGATGAAAGGGAAGAACCTACAACCAAGATTACTCTACCCAGCAAGGATCTCATTCAGATTCGATGGAGAAATCAAAAGCTTTACAGACAAGCAAAAGCTAAGAGAATTCAGCACCAGCAAACCAGCTCTACAACAAATGCTAAAGGAACTTCTCTAAGTGGGAAACACAAGAGAAGAAAAGGACCTACAAAAACAAACCCAAAACGATTAAGAAAATGGTCATAGGAACATACATATCAATAATTACCTTAAATGTGAATGGTTTAAATGCTCCAACCAAAAGACACAGGCTCGCTGAATGCATACAAAGACAAGACCCATATATATGCTGTCTACATGAGACCCACTTCAGACCTAGGGACACATACAGACTGAAAGTGAGGGGATGGAAAAAGATATTCCATGCAAATGGAAATCAAAAGAAAGCTGGAGTAGCAATACTCATATCAGATAAAATAGACTTTAAAATAAAGAATGTTACAAGACACAAGGAAGGACACTACATAATGATCAAGGGATCAATCCAAGAAGAAGATATAACAATTATAAATATATATGCACCCAACATAGGTGCATGCACCTCAATACATAAGGCAACTGCTAACAGCTATAAAAGAGGAAATCAACAGTAACACAATAATAGTGGGGGACTTTAACACCTCACTTACACCAATGGACAGATCATCCAAAATGAAAGTAAATAAGGAAACAGAAGCTTTAAATGACACAATAGACCAGATAGAGATAGATTTAATTGATATTTATAGGACATTCCATCCAAAAACAGCAGATTACACTTTCTTCTCAAGTGTGCATGGAACATTCTCCAGGATAGATCATACCTTGGGTCACAAATCAAGCCTCAGTAAATTTAAGAAAATTGACATCATATCAAGCATCTTTTCTGACCACAACGCTATGAGATTAGAAATGAATTACACGGAAAAAAAACGTTAAAAGCACAAACACATGGAGGCTAAAAAATACGTTACTAAGTAACCAAGAGATCACTGAAGAAATCAAAGAGGAAGTCAAAAAATACCTAGAGACAAATGACAATGAAAACACGACGATCCAAAATCTATGGGATGCAGCAAAAGCAGTTCTAAGAGGGAAGTTTATGGCTATACAAGCCTACCTCAAAAAACAAGGAAAATCTCAAATAAACAATCTAACCTTACACCTAAAGGAACTAGAGAAAGAAGAACAAACAAAACCCAAAGTTAGCAGAAGGAAAGAAATCATAAAGATCAGAGCAGAAATAAATGAAATAGAAACAAAGAAAATAATAGCAAAGATCAATAAAACTAAAAGCTGGTTCTTTGAGAAGATAAACAAAATTGATAACCCATTAGTCAAACTCATCAAGAAAAAGAGGGAGAGGACTCAAATCAATAAAATTAGAAATGAAAAAGGAGAAGTTACAACAGACACCACAGAAATACAAAGCATCCTAAGAGACTACTACAAGCAACACTATGCCAGTAAAATGGACAACCTGGAAGAGATGGACAAATTCTCAGAAAGGTGTAACATTCCAAGACTGAACCAGGAAGAAATAGAGAATATGAACAGACCAATCACAAGTAATGAAATTGAAATTGTGATTAAAAATCTTCCAACAGGGCTTCCCTGGTGGCGCAGTGGTTGAGAATCTGCCTGCCAATGCAGGGGACATGGGTTCGAGCCCTGGTCTGGGAAGATCCCACATGCCGCGGAGCAACTGGGCCCATGAGCCACAACTACTGAGCCTGCGCGTCTGGAGCCTGTGCTCCGCAAAAAGAGAGGCCATGACAGTGAGAGGCCCTCGCACCACAATGAAGAGGGGCCCCCGCTCGCTGCAACTAGAGAAAGCCCTCGCACAGAAACGAAGACCCAACACAGCCAAAAATAAAAATAAATAAATTTATTTAAAAAAAAAAATCTTCCAACAAACAAAAGTCCAGGACCAGATGGCTTCACAGGTGAATTCTATCAAACCTTTAGAGAAGAGGTAACACCCATCCTTCTCAAACTCTTCCAAAAAATTGCAGAGGAAGGAACACTCCCAAACTCATCCTATGAGGCCACCATCACCCTGATACCAAAACCAGACAAAGATACTACAAAAAAAGAAAATTACAGACCAATATCACTCATGAATATAGATGCAAAAATCCTCAACAAAATACTAGCAAACAGAATCCAACAACACATTAAAAGGATCATACATCATGATCAAGTGGGATTTATCCCAGGGATGCAAGGATTCTTCACTATATGCAAATCAATCAATGTGATATACCATATTAACAAATTGAAGAATAAAAACCATATGATCATCTCAATAGATGCAGAAAAAGCTTCTGACAAAATTCAACACCCATTTATGATAAAAACTCTCCAGAAAGTGGGCATAGAGGGAACCTACCTCAACATAATAAAGGCCATATATGACAAACCCACAGCAAACATCATTCTCAATGGTGAAAAACTGAAAACATTTCCTCTAAGATCAGGAACAAGACGAGGATGTCCACTCCCACCACTATTATTCAACATAGTTTTAGAAGTCCTAGCCACGGCAATCAGAGAAGAAAAAGAAATAAAAGGAATCCAAATCAGGAAAGAAGAAGTAAAACTGTCACTGTTTGCAGATGACATGATACTATACATAGAGAATCCTAAAAATGCCACCAGAAAACTACTAGAGCTAATCAATGAATTTGGTAAAGTAGCAGGATACAAAATTAATGCACAGAAATCTCTTGCATTCCTATACACTAATGATGAAAAATCTGAAAGAGAAATTAAGGAAACACTCCCATTTACCATTGCAACAAAAAGAATAAAATACCTAGGAATAAACCTACCTAGGGAGACAAAAGACCTGTATGCAGAAAACTGTAAGACACTGATGAAAGAAATTAAAGATGATACCAACAGATGGAGAGATATACCATGTTCTTGGATTGGAAGAATCAATATTGTGAAAATGACTATACTACCCAAAGCAATCTACAGATTCAATGCAATCCTTATCAAGTTACCAATGGCATTTTTTACAGAACTAGAACAAAAAATCTTAACATTTGTATGGAGACACAAAAGACCCCGAATAGCCAAAACAGTCTTGAGGGAAAAAAACGGAGTAGGAGGAATCAGACTCCCTGACTTCAGACTATACTACAAAGCTACAGTAATCAAGACAATATGGTACTGGCACAAAAACAGAAACATAGATCAATGGAAGAAGATAGAAAGCCCAGAGATAAACCCACCCACCTATGGTCAACTAGTCTATGACAAAGGAGGCAAGGATATAAAGTGGAGAAAGGACGGTCTCTTCAATAAGTGGTGCTGGGAAAACTGGACAGCTACATGTAAAAGAATGAAATTAGAACACTCCGTAACACCATACACAAAACTAAACTCAAAATGGATTTGATACCTAAGTGTAAGACCGGACACTATAAAACTCTTAGAGGAAAACATAGGAAGAACACTCTTTGACATAAATCACAGCAAGATCTTTTTTGATCCACCTCCTATAGTAATGGAAATAAAAACAAAAATAAACAAATGGGACCTAATGAAACTTCAAAGCTTTTGCATAGCAAAGGAAATCATAAACAAGACAAAAAGACAACCCTCAGAATGGGAGAAAATATTTGCAAAGGAGTCAACGGACAAAGGATTAATCTCCAAAATATATAAACAGCTCATGCAGCTCAATATTAAACAAACAACCCAATCCAAAAATGGGCAGAAGACCTAAATAGACATTTCTCCAAAGAAGACATACAGATGGCCAAGAAGCAGATGAAAAGCTGCTCAACATCACTAATTATTAGAGAAATGCAAATTAAAACTACAATGAGGTATCACCTTACACCAGTTAGAATGGGCATCATCAGAAAATCTATAAACAACAAATGCTGGAGAGGGTGTGGAGAAAAGGGAACCCTCTTGCACTGGTGGTGGGAATGTAAATTGATACAGTCACTATGGAGAACAGTATGGAGGTTCCTTAAAAAACTAAAAATAGAATTACCATATGACCCAGCAATCCCACTACTGGGCATATACCCAGAGAATACCATAATTGAAAAAGACACATGCACCCGAATGTTCATTGCAGCACTATTTACAATAGCCAGGTCATGGAAGCAACCTAAATGCCCATTGACAGATGAATGGATAAAGAAGATGTGGTACCTATATACAATGGAATATTACTCAGCCATAAAAAGGAACGAAATTGGGTCATTTGTTGAGACGTGGTTGGATCTAGAGACTGTCATGCAGAGTGAAGTAAGTCAGAAAGAGAAAAACAAATATCGTATATTAACGCATGTATGTGGAACCTAGAAAAGTGGTACAGATGAACTGGTTTGCAGGGCAGAAGTTGAGACACAGACGTAGAGAACAAATGTATGGACACCAAGGGGGGAAAGCCGCAGGGTGGTGGTGGTGATGGTGGTGGTGGTATGATGAATTGGGCCATTGGAATTGACATGTATACACTGATGTATATAAAATTGATGACCAACAAGAACCTGCTGTATAAAAAAATAAATTAAATAAAATTCAAAAATTCAAAAACAAAAAAAAGACATAGGGTGGCTGATCGGAAAAAAAAAAAAGACCCATCTATTTGCTGTCTACAAGAGACTCACTTCAGAGCTATAGACATACACTGACTGAAAGTGAGAGGACGGAAAAAAATATTCTATGCAAATGGAAATGAAAAGAAAGCTGGGGTAGAAATACTCTCCGACAAAGTAGACTTTAAGAGTCTATAATAAAAGACAAAGAAGGGCCCTGGTTTCCTTGCACTCACCCTGCACTCAGCATACTGGACTCTGGAGCAGTTTCCCAAACTTAGCAGTCAGGCTCCGTCTGTCCCCCCAGTCTTTGCGCAGGTGTCCCTCCAACTGTCTAAACCAGGTCATGTTTGCTCCTCGAGACCTGGTCAAGCACCAGCTCCTTCTGGAAGTCACTCTGCATCCCCAACCCCCATGTCCTGTGCTTAAGGGCTACATCTTGTTCATCCTGCTCACAGAACCATCTCCTTATGTTTGTTGATTGATTAACTGAACCAACAAATAATTGAATGAATAAATATACTACTTTATCAACTTGCCAACTTAAAGACTTAGGAGGTTTTGCTTCATGAAGTATTCAAAGATTATGAGATTTCCTTGCGAGCTGAATCTCTCTCTCCTGCACACCAGGAAGCAGCCTGCGATAGTAGAAGGAAACCAGGGGAAGCGTGGAGGTTAGTGAGGGCAGCAGGAGCATGGGAAGTGGGCATGGAGTGTGGGTTGAGGGACCAGGGACAGTGCCCTGTCCAGGGCAGCGAGGCAGGGAGAGTGCTTGGGACTAGTGTGAGGAACCGGTCATTTTAGTGCTGCTGATGACTTGGGTCTATGCTCCCTGTGCGCAGGTGGATTCCTCTGGTGATAGAGGACAGACTCTACTGTAGTAACAGTTAGTACATGCACTCTCAATGGGGGGAAATCACAAAAACTTGTTCTTGGGAAGTAAAAAAATCTTAGATTATTACAATGGTTTATGGCCTTCCAAAGGGCTTCAGTCCACGAATAGGGGTACAGTATATATGAGGTATTAAAATTTTACGGGGGGGGGGCAATTCGGGAAAAAAAAAGGTCTAAAAAGGCTTCTTGAGAGAAGGGTGGTAATGATAAGATAAGAAAAACTGGGCTAATAGATGGTCTTGAGGTGAAAGAAGAGGGATTCTGGCCAGAGATACCGTGGAAAACTATGACCTTTTCTGCACGGGCTGAAGGTGCCCGGCTGAGGAGGTGAGCTGGGCTGAGATCAGCCTTTCGGTGGGTCCAGCCCTGAGCCTTGTGTACCCGCAGGAGGACCCTTTTATATTTGCACATGGCAACTTCTATGCCCCTGGAGGCCCTCGTTCTGGCAGTCCTGCCTGCTCATGCTTGAGTCTGAGCTGGTGAGGTTGGAAGGTTCAGACTGAAATAAGAGCTGATTTATGGGTAGGTAAGCCAGGCAGGAATCTGATTCACAGAGGGCCCCGCACCACCGCTGGAATAAATCAGCAATGGGAGTCATTCCAAGGACGTGTGAGTCCTTCTGTCACTGGACACACGTTGGTCCTGCTCGCCCAGGTGGAGAGTGCCTGGAAGGAGGTGGTGGTGTGGGACTGAAGCAACACCCCCATGACACCAACCGTCCCTGTGTTTTTTTTTAAAATAAATTTATTTAATTATTTATTTATTTTTAGCTGTGTTGGGTCTTCGTTTCTGTGCGAGGGCTTCCTCTAGTTGTGGCGAGTGGGGGCCACTCTTCATCGCGGTGCGCGGGCCTCTCACTGTCGCAGCCTCTCCTGTTGCGGAGCACAGGCTCCAGACGCGCAGGCTCAGTAGTTGTGGCTCACGGGCGTAGTTGCTCCACGGCATGTGGGATCTTCCCAGACCAGGGCTCGAACCCGTGTCCCCTGCATTGGCAGGCAGATTCTCAACCACTGCGCCACCAGGGAAGCCCCGTCGCTGTGTTTTTGTGATGTGAGGGTGTCCTAAGTCAAGGCCAGCGGAAACTGCTGCATACATTGTTCTATCTACTGAGAACCGGTTGTATTATCCTAAATCAAAACTCTTTTGTTTGCCTTCTGGAATCATCTAAATTTGAAAGTCCCCAAAGAAACCTAAAGAGAGAAAAAGAACTGCAGAAAAGTGGGACACTTGCCAATTTCCCCCCCGCAAAACACTGACTATGTTGGTCTGTGGAAATGAACTAGTCGCAAACCTGTTTACACGTACACTTACAATGATAGAAAATCAATCAATGAATATTGGCCTCAATAAATAAATGTCAAACAAACACTTAAAGACAATCTCTTTGATGGTGATGGATGCACACAGACATTTGTAACTTTGTGTTGTAATTACAGGATGATGGCGTGTTGACATCCCTCTCCTTGAAACAGTGGGATGTCTGGAGCTGGTGGGCTCTGGGGGCTGTGGAGGGCACGGGTGAGGTCAGGGCTGTGGGCTCTGCTCCATCCCACACCCACATCAAGCCACACCAGGGGCCAGCGGGTGACAAGCGTGGGTACACTGGCACCGGCCCCCCTCCCTAACGAGGGAACCTCTCCAACTTTCAGCTGTAATGAGGGCGGGTCAGTGAGGTAATTTTCACAGGAGACCAGCATACTTGATACCACAGACTGACAAAGCTGTCTTTGCTGTTTTCTACAAATGGAAAAAGTTGGATTGTTTATTTTCTTGTGGGAAGGCTATTTAGTTCTGCTGGTGAGGATGGAAACTCTCTCCCCTAGTTTCGCCCATTCAGGCGTGACGCTCAGGCCTGTTACAATCTTGTGCTCAGACTGATGGTTGTCTGATGGCTGAGAAGGATTGTGGCCACAGTCATGTACGTGGAATGAAGCCTGCCTCATCATGGAGAGGGGCAGAGTATGGCAGGAAAAGAGGATCTCCTGTGTCAAGATTCCGAAGAGGCAGCATGGAAAAGCAAAGAGCAGAAATTAGAGCAATAACGAAATGGTCCTTTCATTTTCATCTTCTGGGCAACCTCATTCTGGGCCCATCTCCTTTCTCAGCTTGGTGGGAAGATGAGTTACCTGTAACTGAGAGCTTATGAAGACAGTCTAGATCTTTCAGGGAACACAGATGGTGCAAATGTACTGGACCGCCATTGTCACCACCATCTCCCACCCCACCTCAGCCAAATAAACATATTTTCAATTTTATTAGATAGTGCCAACTCTCTCTCCAATGCAGGTGTTCAAAATTTACCCTCAGGATGGAATGAGAATTTTTATTTCTCTATATCCTTTCCAAGTCTAGCTACTTTTGCTTCTTAAATTTTTGTTGGTTTCATGGTGAGAAGTGCTATGTCCTAGGTTTGATTTGGACTCTTGTAATTACCAGTGGAGTTGAGCTTTTTTTTTTCTTTGTTTTTTGGAGGTTTGGAAGGATCCTTGTTGGAAGAATCCTCTAGGGATCGCCTAGTCATTGCCTTTGCATGTTTTTATTGGGTGTTTGCTTTTTTCTTACTGATTCGTAAGCTTTTTTTAAAACTGAAGTAAAGTTGATGTACAATATTCTATAAGTTACAGGTGTACAATATAGTGATTCACAATTTTTAAAAGTTATACTGCATTTATAGTATCATGGATCATTAATGTATCATTGTGGCTTATTTTATAGGTAATTGTTTGTGATCCTCTACCCTTATTGCCCCTCCCCCTTCCCTCTCCCCACTGGTAACCATTAGTTTGTTCTCTATATCTGTGAGTCTGCTTCTTTTTTGTCATATTCACTAGTTTGTTGTATTTTTTTAGATTCCATATATAAGTGATGTCATACAGTATTTGTCTTTGTCTGACTCATTTCAAATGGCATAATACCCTACAATTCTATCCATGTTGCTGCAAATGGCAAAACTTCATTCTTCTTTTATGGCTGAGTAGTAGTCCATTGTGTGTGTGTGTGTGTGGGTATGTGTGTGTGTGTGTGTGTGTGTGTGTGTGTGTGTGTGTGTATGCCACTTCTTCTTTATCCGTTCATCTGTTGATAGACACTGAGGTTGATTCCGTATCTTGGCTATTGTAAATAATGCTACTATGAACATTAGGGTACATGTACCTTTTCGAATTAGTGTTTTTGTTTTTTCTCAGATATATAGCCAGGAGTGGAATTGCTGGGTCATATTTGAGAAATGTAAGTTTTAAAGAAGCATAGATTGGATATTAATCTTCAGTTTTTTCTATGTAGGACAAAGACTTTTGCCCAGTCTGTGACTCCTCTTTTAATTCTATTTATGGTATCTTCTGAAGAATTGAAGTTTTACATTTGATGGAGTCAAACATCGATATTCTCCTTTATTGTTTATGCTTTTTATGTCTTATTTAAGAGATTCCTACCTACCCCAAAGTCATAAATATATTCTCTTATACATTTTACTAATAATTTTAAGCCATTTTCTTCTTGTCATATTTGACCCTTGGATGAATCTGGTATTTGTTTTAGGTGTATGCATCTAATTTAACTTTTCAGTATGGGAAGTCTACTGCCCTATTACTATTTATTGGGTGGTTCATCAGTTCTCCACTGGTTGGTAATGGCATCTTTATTATATACCAAGTTCCCATATAAATACAGGTCAATTTCTGGGCTCTCTATTCTGATTCATTGATCTTTTTATCAATTCTTGCACCAACACCCAAACTGTTTTTTAAATGGGTTTTATTGAGGTATAATTAACATACAGTACACTGCATGCATTTAGTTTTTAATTTCAAAAGTCTGACTTATACACTCATGAAGCCATCACTTCACTCAAGACAATGGCCATACCATCCCCGCAAAAGTTTCGTTGTGGCCCTTGACAATCTCTCCTCTTTGTCCCTCTCTGACTCCTCATCCACAGGCCACCATTGATCTGCTCTCCGTCACTACAGATTAGTTTGCATTTCTAGAAACTTATGTCAAC
This sequence comes from Balaenoptera acutorostrata, assembly GCF_949987535.1. Lineage (NCBI taxonomy): Eukaryota > Metazoa > Chordata > Mammalia > Artiodactyla > Balaenopteridae > Balaenoptera > Balaenoptera acutorostrata. Next base: position 8,193,811 of record NC_080077.1, read on the forward strand.
GACTCACACAGCATGTGCTCTTCTGTATAATTTATTCCACTTGGCATAATCATTTTGAGATTCCTCCGCACGGTTGTGTGTATCAAGCATTCACTCATTTTTATTACTGAACACTATTGCATGGTACAGATATGCCACAGTTTGTTGATCCCTTCAGTGATTTCCATTTGGATTGTTTCCAGGTTTTAGCTATTACAAAGAAAGCTGATATCAATATTTGCATGCAAGTTTGTATGGACATGTTTCCATTTCTCTTGGGTAAATCAATACGTAGGAGTGGGCAGTCTGGGTCTTATTGTAGATGTGTGTTCAACTCTTAAAGAAATGTCCCGCCAGCAGCTGCTTCACACATCACCAGCCCCTGACATGGTCAAGCATTTTTTTTTTTTTTTAATTAATTTATTTATTTATTTTTATTTATTTATGGCTGTGTTGGGTCTTCGTTTCTGTGTGAGGGCTTTCTCTAGTTGTGGCAAGTGGGGGCCACTCTTCATTGCGGTGCGCGGGCCTCTGACTATCGCGGCCTCTTCTTGTTGCGGAGCACAGGCTCCAGACGCGCAGGCTCAGTAATTGTGGCTCACGGGCCCAGTTGCTCCGCGGCATGTGGGATCTTCCCAGACCAGGGCACGAACCCGTGTCCCCTGCATTGGCAGGCAGATTCTCAACCACTGCGCCACCAGGGAAGCCCTGTCAAGCATTTTAACTTAGTATATAGTGGCATCTCTTTTGATTTTAATTAGCCTTTACCTAATGACTCAAGATGTTGACTGTAATCATGATGTGGAGTGATAAGAGGGATGACAGAAGTAAGTGCAGAGTGCTATGGAAATAAAAGAGAAGAAGTGGCTAATTTATTGGGTGGGGTAAAACAGACAGGAAGCTGGGAACGGCTTCACAGAGGAGCAGACATGTGAACTTGGCCTTGAGGGAATGACTCTGCATTCTTTTTTTTTCTTTCTTTTAGCTTTTTAAAATTGAAGTATAGTAGATTTACAATATTGTGTTAATTTCAGGTATACGGCAAAGTGATTCAGTTATACATATATATATATATATTTTTTTTTTTTTTCAGATTCTTTTCCATTATAGATTGTTATAAGAAATTGAATATAGTTCCCTGTGCTATACAGCTAAACGGAGTTAGGTTTTAAAAATAATAGATATTCTGGTCATAAAAGTATCCTGATTTTAGATGATTTTAAAAAATAAACAAAGACAAAAAGATCACGAAATTAACAACCATTTCTAAGGTATTTTTAGGTGAGATATTTCTAGTTGTTTTTTTCTCCAACAAATGTGTTACATATTTGGGAACATAATGCTTTTTTACTTAGTGGTTTATGTTGACCATTTCCCCATGGCATTCAAATTCTTGAAAACCCCATTTATTACCATTACTTAATATCCCATCATGTATTTATAACCATTGGTCTATTATTAGGAATCTAGGCTGTTTCTAACTTTTCCTCAGATAATGCATGAGTAAACGACTCTGCATTCCTTTTTCTTTTTTTAACATCCTTATTAGAGTATAATTGCTTTACAATGGTGTGTTACTTTCTGCTTTATAGCAAAGTGAATCAGTTATACATATACATATATCCCCATATCTCCTCCCTCTTGCGTCTCCCTCCCACCCTCCCTATCCCACCCCTCTAGGTGGTCACAAAGCATCGAGCTGGACCAAGAAGCTGGACCTTCTTGATACCTAAAAACTGACTTCTGGCTTGACCTGTACTTTCTCAGGAATCTTCATTCAAACTACCATGTAGTTTAAAAACTTAAAAAAATTGTAACAGGTAAAGAAAACAGAAGAGAGGAACCTGATATATTCTGGAAGCCAAAAAACATCTGGGTGAGTGGGAACCAACCTGCAGAGAGATACAGCTGAAACCTAAGTAGGCAGAGAAGGAAAGCCAGGGGTCCTCTGTGCAGCAGGACCCCTGAAAGGCTCAGGATCTGGAGACCAGGAACTTCTGAGGATGCAGGTGGGGCTGGGATGGGAGGGCTGGTTGAAAGTCTGCAGGGGTATTTAGGTTCCTTCCCCAACCCATGCCATCGCAGAAGACATTGGATCACACGCACTCTGGACTCAGGACACCAGGCACAGTTAAGGCTGAGGGCTACATGCTGGACAGTGAGATGCCTTAGAACCTTCTCGGCCCATGTTCAGGATGCTGGCAACCAAGCTTATATACCCTAAACAGGATATTGGAGGAATTCTCTCTGGGGAAACTAAGCAGCCCAAGAGAAAAGATGTTCATATACTGACAACCTTATGTGTCAGATTAAAACTACACTCCAGCTTCTCTGTTGTGGAGTCCCCTGTCCACGAGTCCTGCCCATACACAGATATTCCAACCACTTCATTTGAGATTTACTCTTAAATTGGAAGAGGAGACAAAGATTACAAGACTTAGGGGAAAGTTTCCAACATTAAAGACATATCAGTAACAAACAAATGACAAAGACATAAACAGAAAAAAGGAACTTGGGAGAAATAGAGACACTATACGAAGAGCAGAAAACTCCCCCTCCCCCAAGCCTTAATAACTGATAATTTTGAAAACACTGAAGAAGACATAGGCAGAAGTTCTTGCAGAGGATATCCCTTTTCAAATAAAAGGCAAAGCCTTACTAGGAAAGAGTTCTTTGTTTTTCCCCATTCTTTTTTTCCTGGAATGTGGACACAATGGTTGGAGGTACAGCAGCCACCTTTTGACCATGTAGATGAAAGTCACCAGCAGGGATGGTGAAATGGAGAGGGGGGAGCCTGGTTTCTGAAGAACCTGCTGAGATTATTCCTGCCTTGGAATGTCTACACCTGGGCTTCTTTTTGCGTGAATTAAATTCCTTACTTGTTTATCACTGTAGAAAGGTTTTCTGTTATATGAAAATGAACATAATCATAATCCATTTAACAAACATACTGTTTAGAAATATGGAGAAGACACAGAGTTGAAAGTAGTTAAGACTTGGGTTGGGGAAAAATGGGGTAGGGGACTGCTGTTTTTCTTTATTGTAAGCTTTATAGAACTATTTTTCTTAAAAAATTATATAGATGTCTAACTTTGAGAAAAATAAAAATTAATTAAAAAAGAAAGAAAAGTTGGGGGAGCTGGGAGGGCATTCTGGGCTAATGGCATGAACACAAGAGGCCACAGGAGGCTGGTGACACATAGGGAAGATTAAGGGATGAGAAAAGAAAGGGAAGCTGGAGGTAGACTTAAAAGTTTGGTGCACCAAGCTAGACTATTTGGATAAAAAAATCTCCTAAATGTTAATGAGTTAAATAGTAGCCTGGTGGCCTGGAAAAGCTAATGTATCTAAGTCATTTATCTGCAAGGGAACTACCCGTTCTCTTGGCAGAGCAGAGGTACACCCAATCCAATTTAATCAGTAAATCCAAAGGGGGATGACATTTGGACTATGTTTATGATTTTGGGGGGTATGACCTATTTCTTCTGTTTCAGAAGAGAGATAAGTAGGGAATTTGATGATCACTAAACATGGACAAAAAGAATGTGAAATTTTATTTTTAAGTTTAAGTGCCGAGAAAAAATGCATTAGATCTGCTATGGGCCCAGCACTATTAGCTGTGTGACATTGGGCAAGTTACTTAACTTGTCTGTGCTTCAGTTTCTTCATCTGTTAAATGTAATAATAATAATACCTAATTTAGAGGGTTTTCAGGGGATTTGATGAGTTAATAAATGTAAAGTCCTTAGAACAGTGCCCGGAACATATAATAAGTGCTATTTTAGAGTTTGCTAGTATTATGGGGCATTACTTGAATGTTAAGTGATAAGAATACCTGGAAAAAACTATTTAGGATTCAAATAATATGGCAAATAACAATATTTTATTTATTTATTTGGCCACACTGCACGGCATGTGGGATCTTTGTTCCCTGACCAGGGATTGAACCCACCTCCCCTGCAGTGGAAACGCGGATTTTTTTTTTTTTAGTTTTATTGGAAATACATTTCTTTTTTTTAAAAATGAATTTATTTTTGGCTGCATTGGGTCTTCGTTGCTGTGCGTGGGCTTTCTTTTTAGTTGCGGTGAGCAGGGACTACTCTTCATTGCCGTGCGTGGGCCTCTCATTGTGGTGGCCTCTCTCATCTTGGAGCACCGGCTCTAGAGCGCAGGCTCAGTAGTTGTGGCGCACGGGCCTAGCTGCTCTGCAGCATGTGGGATCTTCCTGAAGCAGGGCTCGAACCCGTGTTCCCTGCATTAGAAGGTGGATTCCTAACCACTGCGCCACCAGGGAAGCCCTGGAAACGCGGATTTTTAACCACTGGACCGCCGGTGGAGTCCCAACAGTATTTTAATATGTAGAAGAGGAATGAAAAATATATTATCTATGTTGGCAAATAGGAGAAAACATTTGAAAACAATCTAAGGAGAGTTAATAAAGAACAATTGGGTAAATTATCTGTGAACAATGGCCCAATAAAATATGCCATTATAGGTAACTGGCTTTGGATGGAAGATTCACAGAAAGAAAGAAAGTGGAGTGTGAACTAGGCTATGGAGCTTGAGTCAATGATATGATCTAAGTATCATAAAAGGCAAAAGCCACATTTGGACCTGGTAACAAACCCGGGCTGACTAGAAGAACATGCTTCATTATTCCATTTCCTTCTGGGCTCTTCTGGGCTGCAGCTAAAGAAGGCCATTCAGACTTTGTTTTTTGTTACATTTCCAAAAATCACATGTTGCAGAAAGGAGAGCAGCATCTCGACCTAAAGTGTGGAAAAAAGAGGAATGTGGAAAGCTGATGTTAAGCACCTAAACCAGATTGATGCTGATTTAACGATCTGTGGCTCATGTTTGGAAGAGAGAGGCTTCGATTATTCTAATTAGTCCTGAACGGTGGAATAAGAAACCTCAGTGTAAAACCGCCAGCACGGCGAATAGATATCAGACCCCAGGAATAGTCTAACCACAAGAATGAATGGGTCAGTGGGATGGTGGCCAGTGGAGACTATGATGCTGGGAAGATTACGGGTTCAGACAACCACCCCTCAGGCCAGCTCTAGCACTGACATGAGCTCAAAGCTGCCCTGGGAAAGACTGTGGTCATAAGTCCCGCGAGCACCTGCCTCGGCATTCCACCGGGTGCAGACTTCATCTACTATCCCTAAGCCAAGGACTGCCGAGGAGCACGACGACCTTGGTGATGAAAGCCACACTCCTTGGTGGTGATAATTCCAACCTCCTTGGTCTTCCCAAATATGCAATGAAAACCTTTTCCTCTTCATCTGTATTCATTCGATTTCGTGAGATAACCATCGCGGGGTCACTGCCACTGCCATTAACACGTGTGATCTATGCAAACTGGGAGGAAACAGGAAAAGCTGGTGTAGGGCTGGAAACCAAGTTAACTTGACCTGTGAAAGGGGCTTGTCACCCTGGCCAGTGTGTCCTGCAGTCAGATCAAATGTCACCTTCTCAGAGATGTCGTTCCTGCGCTCTCTTACTGGAGTAGACTCTGTCGGTTCATGGTAGTCCGCATGATATGTTTGATTCCTTATTCATCCTCTGCCTCCCTCACTGAATGTGAGTAAGACCCAGTGAGTCAGGTGATGGTCCTGACTCTTTGAAAGCCGCATCGCTCAACACTTCAAGGGATGCCTCGCATTTAATAACTGTTTTTTTTGAATGAACAAGAGGCAGCCCTCTAAGGTGGGATGGTTTTGAACTACCTGCCTCCTTTTGGTTAGAAAACATGCCTCCCTGAATCTCTGTGGAGTAAGGGTGCAGGTGGAAAGGTCAAAAATCTTTGTATATTGGATTATTATTTTGGATTTTCTAGTTTTGGCAGGGTTCATCAAGATGTCTGTGAAAGCCTGGATTTTGCTCTGGGTGATTAAAGATATATCTGAAAGAGCAATAGCATGTGATGGGATGAAAACCTGATTAGAACAAAAGGCTAAAGTTAGAAACACAAGCGTTCTTTCCCATGACTTGCAGACTTATAGGGTGATCAGATGTACCAGTTTGCCTGGGACAGTCCTGGCTTATACCTGATGTCCTGGCATAATTCTGATAGTGCTTCTTTAAATCCTCAGCAATTTCCTGATTTGGGTGATAAATTTTACAGTCATCCTATTTAGAAGGTTCTGTCCACTTCCTTATACCAGCCAGTCATACTAGGCCCACAGTGTACACTGAGATGAGGGTAAAATACGTGTAAGAAGGGGTAAGAAGTTATTGTAATTTTGGAGTTCATAAATTATGTAGGAAAGTCTCAAATATTTCTTGACGCTCATAATATGATTCTCCTAAGGTTCTGCCAGTCAAATGGTCTTTGTGTTTCTTAATTTTCATTACCCAAGGGTGTCTGGGGCCATAGCTATATGGTCTTGGTGGCATTATAGTCAGGCTACACCATGCTGCATGATTTTAAGATAGCACAGCTGTGTCACAGTGCCTTCCCAGGATTGTTATAAATCTTGGTCAGTTTTATTCACAGCCCTGCTCTCTCTAGGATGCAGGAAATCCTGCTGTTGGAGAGCTTTTTTGGGGACAACCAGAGAGATAAACTGTCTTCAGAAGAGTTGAGCCCAAAAAAGTTTTTAGCCCAAAAGAGTTTTTCTTGGACCAAGCTTCTAAACACTGATACCTTTGTTCTTCTCTTTTTTTAAAAAAAAATATTTTTTTCCATTTATTTATTTATTTATTTGGCTGCTTCGGATCTTAGTTGCAGCACGCGGGATCTCTGTTGCGCCGTGTGGGCTTCTCTCTAGTTGTGGCGTGCGGGCTCTAGAGCGTGTGGACTTAGTTGCCCTGCAGCATGTGGGATCTTAGTTCCCCAACCAAGGATCAAACCCACATCCCCTGCATTGGAAGGTGGATTCTTAACCACTGGACCACCAGGGAAGTCCCTGATTCCTTTCCTCTTAAAGATGAGTCATTTTCCAGGAAGCTTTTGGTACTTTTGGTCAGTACTTGAAGAGTGTTCAAGCCGTGTCCAGATATGTCGGAATCCTTGGGTCCATAGACAGAGTGCCCATAAAGTCTGCTTACACAGGCAACTGTCTGACATATTTGACTACTTTTAAGTGACCGATAATTAATGCCTGCACTTGAAGGGCTGGGGAAGATCACAGAGTGAGAGCATGTCACCCCATTACTCCAGAGTGGTTAGCAGATTGATTTCCCAAACCAGGGTGGATGATGCGGTCAGTGGGAGAAGGCTATGTGCTTGCTAGGTCTGAACACCCTTGATCGCTTCTTCTGGGATCCGCTAAAAGCACAGGTTTAGTTAGTGAAAATTGGAGGCACAGATCATCACAGATGCAGGCACAGGGGCTGGAGGAGATGCTGCCTCAATGCACTGTGTCCATCGCAACTTTCCTGTGCACTGCCCTGAGAGAAGGACGTTGAATATAACATGTGATGTCATTTCATACATCACATATTGTAATGTAATGTCAACAAATCATTTCCTATGTTCATTTGCCTGTGGATCCAGACCTTATGGCCACCCTGTAGCTCAAGGTGTGAGGTGCCCTGATTTTTCCATTTTCCATAGTCTTTATCATTTAAAATGTCTTCGTAGTAGTCTATTGGGTTGGCATACCATAATTTAAGCATTCTTCAACTTTTGGATATTCAGGTTGTTTCATTTTTTCTATTGTAAACACTGTAAAGTTGGAGGTATGCGCGCACATTTTTCATGTTTTGGGTTAATTGATGTGAATATTTACGAAGGGGAGAAAGATTAAGGACTGTTTGAAGAGCAGCAGGAGGCAGAGGCTCTAAGCAGCAGCGACTTGATGTCTAAGGTGCTTCCTCGTCTATACAGCACTCCTCATGGTGTTCTGTTATCTGCTTACAAGATGGCCCAATGCCCTTTGGAATGTATAGTAGTAAACTCCCCACGGCAGGCTGGTGGACACCTTGACAATCTGATGGTAAACTACCTTGGGGACCTTAAATAGAAAACATTGCACCCCAAATCTGGTCAGTGGGGAGGAAGTGGTGTCACAATATTGTTTTATCTATGCATAATAATGCATTTTTTGGTACGAGAGTATGAAATATTTGCATTTCCACGTTATATATCTTGTTTCAACTTATACATTATTGTTTTCTTTCCTTTGTCATCCTTTCAAAGCATGTTAATGGCCCGTGGGAGAAAATATTTCCATGGGTAAATAGGTAGAATAAACTTGTGCAAAAGAAATTTCACAGCACGTCTTTCAAGTGTCTTCCCTGAATATTTTTATATTCCCTCCCAATCTCTTGAGTCCTGAGTCACTGCATTTGTTTGCATGTTCTTTTTTTTTTTTTTCCCTCAAATCAGTTCCTATGGGCAAATTTGCTCTGTCAAAGCTAAATTAGCCTCCATCATTTAAAATTCCAACCAACGACTGAGCTAACAAACTCACTCCCCCCGTAAATGAACAACCAACCCAAACCCCCTCAAATCTAACCAAAAACCTCTCCAAATAATTCAGGTCCTCCTTTTGGATCAAAAATTCAGACAACCGTAATTCGCCTTGCTCCAAATGCCAAATGGAAATTGAGACATGAGCAACTGTTTCAAAATTCTTGTTCTTTAAATATCCATTGCTCTCCAGTTCTTTATTAAATATAATTCTTATTAGAAAGTGCACCTTGGAAACTGCATGGGGAAGGAGAGAGTGTTTGGGAGGGCACTGCTTTCCTGCTCCCCTGCTGTTCATGGCAGGACATTAGGCTGGAGGTGCTGAGGGTCCTGGTGTGAATCTCTGAGGAATTGAGATATTCCCCTAAATCTGTCACCGGAGTTGGACAGGCCCCACTGAAGCCTGTCTGGTGGGGGGAATCCTTGGAGGCAGAGATGCCAGGATTTCATATGGGAGGGTCTAAGATGGGCATCAAGCTACAAGGGCATAAGGCCAGGGACTTGCCTTACAGCTGCATTTGCAGAGTATTTTTTACAAGATTGAGAAGATATTTCTTTTACTTATCAGAGACTATGGAAGAGGGCTGCTGCTGCTGATTGTGGGGTGGGGAAGGAAGGCCGATCCTTTCAGCCCCTTCTTGGAAGCCCCACCAATGAGGAGGCTCCTGAGATTTGAATGGTGACCATGCTGGAGTTTGGGCTTGTTGGCAAACAGATGATGGAGGAGGTCGAGACAAGTGTGTTTACCCGTCTGCAGAGGGGCCAGGCAGGGTCGGAAAGTCTCCATCACTGGAGGGGAGACGTACTTCCAGGTTTCACCATGGATGCGGTGATTTGTCTCCCTGGTTAAATGATCTGGCCCTGGAAGCTGTTTTACTAACAATCTCTGTAAGACATGGAGAACCATGGAATCTCTCTAGTAATCTCACCCACATGCAACTCAAGTGGGTGATGAGGCATCCTGCTTTCTTTTGCCTCAGAACAGCTTGGGCACCAGGAGAGCCCAACTGCAGCTGGGGCAGGGTCCCGCAGCTCATGGTGGAGATGGAGGGGGTGGAGGAAATACCGAGACTGAGGGGTGAGGGGGACTAAAGATGTGGGGGGCATGGGGCAGGGCTGGAGGACTAGGGGTCTCAAATCGGCAAAGACAGGCCAGAACCAGTGCGGTAATTCTTACAATTGATGTGACCTCGTCTGTCCCCATAGATGGGGAAGCTTTGAGGAATCTAGAGTTTTACCCACATTCTAACTATGCCAGCTGTACACTCTGTGTCTAGATGCGTTCTTAGTCCAGATGATGAGCAGCCCTTGCCCCTCATCTTGCTGCCTGTGAGTGTGTGCCGGTGTTGATTACATGGGCTTTGGACCAGCTTTTCATAATGTTCACCACGCTTGGTTCTCTGCCCAGCTTGGCCTTCCCTCCTCCTCACCAACTCATGCCGCTCTGCCCAGACAATTGCCCCAGCCTTGCTGGGCTTTGGAGGGACATTCCACTGGATACCCCACTCTGCCTATTACACAAATGTGCTATTCCAATCACATGCCCTGGGTGGTTCTCTCAAACCAAAGCCATTAGATAACAAAATCATCAAGCTTAGAACCCTGCGGATAAAACTCAGCAGACGTGACATATAACTGTGTATATCTTCAAATATGATTGGGTATACCAAAGTCAGTTTGCCAAAATGTGTTAGGGTTTCAACGCCGGTCAATTCAGTAAACATTTTTGAGAGCCTACTATGTGTTAGACACTGACTTAAATCTTACAAGAAGGTCTTTGATTACGTTCTTTAGACACTAGTTATTCTTCAGAAAGGTATAGAAATTCTTTTTTTTTTTAAATTTATTTATTTATTTTTATTTATGGCTGTGTTGGGTCTTCGTTTCTGTGCGAGGGCTTTCTCTAGTTGTGGCAAGCAGAGGCCACTCTTCATCGCGGTGCGCGGGCCTCTCACTGTCGCGGCCTCTCTTGTTGCGGAGCACAGGCTCCAGACGCGCAGGCTCAGTAATTGTGGCTCACGGGCTCAGTTGCTCCGCGGCATGTGGGATCTTCCCAGACCAGGGCTCGAACCCATGTCCCCTGCATTGGCAGGCAGATTCTCAACCACTGCGCCACCAGGGAAGCCCCCAGAAAGGTATAGAAATTCTTGATTCTTTATTCTGAAGTACTTACCATTGTTGATACTTTCCTAGTGGAATGTCTTTTTCCCTTTTATTATATACAGTTTTGCTGGCGTATGGGAAAATTATTTAAACATTTTCTCACTTCTGATCACTTCATTGAAAACCTTCATCAATTCTAATTCTTTAATCTGAAATTTTACTCCTCATGGTATAGGGCTGTGTTGTTTGCAGATGATATTTTTTCTTCATTATTTACAATATTTATTTCTCTCAGTAAAATTCATTAGCATTTTGTAACCCAGTGAAGACTTTTAATTTCAAATTATAAAATGTGCCAAAATTTACTTTATTTCCATCAGAATTAATCTGATACATTTGGGCAGGCCGGTGTATAATTTGTAATAGTGAAGCGTGTTCAACATAATTAAATTTTATTTCTTGTCAGAGAAGCATATATTCCAGCATGTGAACTACTTTTGGAAGTTATGTTATATATGCAACTGTACCAAAAAAGAGGTTTAATAAAAATTTCACTGAAAATTTGATTAGGTGATATATATATGAATTTTTTTAGTCTTTGCCTTTTAATCCTCAAATAGACTTTGCAGTAAGTGTAATCCTCACATTGGAGATTTGTTAAATGTGTCAGGTTCTTGGGCATTAGGTAACAAGGCTGGACCCTGGGGGAAGGGTGAGACAAGGACTGGGTCCTGGAAAAGAAAACAGGAGTCTCTGCTCCAGGTCCTTCTGGAAGGTGGGGAACTGTGGTCCATAGAGCTGACATCTACCAGAGGTGGAATCCTGGCCTTAGAAACAGGTAACAAATGGAAGGCAACTTACTATTGTTTAATGTTGATCATGAGTTCCCAATCATTGTGAACATGAGGTCCTGCTGTAACATAAACATTTTCAGGACCCTTCATATGTGTGCTAGTTATCTCTTTATTGCTGCTCAGCGCTAAATGCACCCTTCATTGCTTGCTCTGTGATCATGGAGCCGGGCCTTGTAAGCATCTCCCCTTCATGGCTGGCTCATGGCTAAGCTCGGTCAGTAGAGCGCTAGACTGACAGTAAAGGAGGATGCGCAGCACGTCCTTGTTCTGGTGTGGTTCCTTGTTTTATTTATTTTTATTTTTTTAAAGAAATTCACGTTCTTTTATTTATTTATTTATTTATTTATTTTTGGCTGTGTTGGGTCTTCGTTTCTGTGCGAGGGCTTTCTCTAGTTGCGGCAAGCGGGGGCCACTCTTCATCGCGGTGCGCGGGCCTCTCACCATCGCGGCCTCTCTTGTTGCGGAGCACAGGCTCCAGACGCGCAGGCTCAGTAGTTGTGGCTCACGGGCCCAGTTGCTCCGTGGCATGTGGGATCTTCCCAGACCAGGGCTCGAACCCGTGTCCCCTGCATTGGCAGGCAGATTCTCAACCACTGCGCCACCAGGGAAGCCCAGTTCCTTGTTTTAAGCATACTGTGGCAGCAAGTTGGCACAAGGGGGGAATCCAGTGGTGCTCACCTCCACTGAGTTTCAGTGGCATCCCTGCTGGTAGGTCTAGCAGGTACCCTAGTGCTTGGCTTCTTAGCCTCGAGGCTCCTTCATCCTGGTGGGGTGTTTCCTGCTTGCCAGTCCAGCTGCAGTTCCTAGCCTGTAGCTTAGTCCACCAGCACCCCAGTGGGAGGCTCCCAGCTTGCCAATCCCAGGCCATGTTACCCTGTCTTCTAACTTTTGCCCAGCCCCTGTGGGTCAGCTCTGACTCAGGGGAGCCCAGGGAATCTCTCCACCATTCAGTGGGCTGCAAACACACTTTTTCCAATGAGATCTGAATCCCAGCCTTCGGGAGGCGGGTGCTCTCCTTTTCAAGTTTGTTCTTTCATTAGGCGTTCTCCTTCATCCCTTGGGGATTTTTTAGAGTTCTCTTTATCCCTTTATAGTTAATCTTCTGTTATAGTTAATAGTTCTTTATAATAAAGTTTTCCTGTTAAAATTAGCGTGATTTCTGTCTTCTAGTTAGATGCTGATACAAGATGATAGTAGAATAATTGATAGAAATATTGTTTGCTCCACTATATATTTTACTTCCTTCTTGTTTGAGGCCCAGAGTGGAGAGAGTTCTGGGGTCCTGGTCCTGACAGGTGCCAGCCCTCAGAAGCTGTGAGTTGTACCCAGTGGGACTGGATCCCAAGCACCTGGTGGTACCTAAACTCACTGAAGATTTACACACTTAACAAAATCACTGTGGAGAATGGATGAGAATTGATGACGTAGCACTAGCACTGCTTGTGGGTGAGGGGAACCTGGAGAAGAATAGCTTGAATTTCCTGCCTATCCAGAGCGATGGGAACTCAGAATTGAAATTAAGTTGATTAAAAGAAAAGAAAGAAATCTGACATTTCCAGTTAATCTGCTTTATGGCAGTTATGTGTATTTTTTATGTCAAATCAGTGCAAAAAATATAACTGTGAAAGCTGATATGAATTTAGTAATGTTTCTACAAACTTGCATTTTATTATTTATAAAGCACGGACAAACATTAGAAAAAGTGGTACATATATCACTCTATTTATTTATTATTTAGTCTATAGACATGAGGATTTCCTGCCTGAAGGTAATAACTCCACAACCCCACTGGGATCAGAGGCTCACAGGTCTGGGGCTGTCTTTATAAGAATGGAAAGAATACTGATTGCTATGTGATTGCTAATACATAATCTTGAGAGCATAACATCTTTTAAAAACTCTTAACAAAATATGCAGAAACCTGGCTTTCATTTGCAAAGCCTCCATCTCCACCCTGTATTTTTCTTTGTCCACATCTTGAAAGGATAAAAAATCATTGTTTGTTTATTTGTTTTGTTTTGTTTTTTGCACTGAGACATTATTCCTGAGAGAAGATGCTACTCTGGACAAAATGCACTGGCCCTGCCTGGGTGGATAAAGGATCCCATTGAGCATTTGGCTGCTTGACCCTGGAAGGGAGGATGCAGGGAAAACAAAACACCCTAGAGCTATCTCTCATCCCTGCATTTCCCTCTGGAACTAGTGGTCTCAGGCAAGCTTTTCTCCTTCTCTACCTTTCATATTTTAATATTAAGATGCTAATATTTATGAAGATGGGAACTAATATTTAACATTTTCTGGCATCCAATCGAGAATTGAAATACCAATAGGAAAAAGGAAATGAAGAAACCAAATGCAATGTTAGCTCTAGAAGCATTTTATTTAGCAAAATCAGGAAATAAATAATATTTCCTAAGTTTGATGGGATAGAATAAAGTGATAATACTTTGGTTCCTTGAATTTCATTTCCTCTGCTCTGCCCTTTGACCATGAACAATGCTCACCTGTGTCCCCTTTGTGACTTAATACCTGTGCACCTGAGAGCCCAGGGCCAATGAGAACGTTCAACTTTTCTTCTGCCAATTTTCAACTTCTTTCCTTCAGTTCTCTCCGGTGCCTGAGACTCACTCCTTCACCTTGTGAGCCTACTGCTTGGCTGAGCTGGAGAAGGGACCTCCATACGGTATTGGAAAGAATTTCTTGACAAAATTCACTTTCCAGATCCAGGAAATAAGGATTCAGGCCTTCATATATGTGACTTATGGGGCAATTAGGCATCCTGGCTGCTCTTTTGGACCAGTATGGATATCTGGAAATTATATATCAATTCCCACCCTCATTCTGAAGCTGGAAGTCTCCTGCCTTCCCCACTGGGAGATATGGTGATTAAATAATCATTGAAGAAAGACAAAAAGAAGGAAAACAAGTGATTTCATGAAATGGGAGAATAAAGGAAAAATGGAACTTTTGCATCTTGATATCTTTTCTCTCTTGGACTTTCACCAAAAACTTAGTTTCCTTAGTGCCAAAGTTTCCATAATTCTATGTAATGATTTGAGAAAGTCACACTACATGACTGTTCTCTTGTTAAACACAGACATCTACACTGCACTCCCAGAAGTAGGTGCTGGTGTGTTTGTGTCCAATCCTGGATGAAGAAACTAAGATCGCAGAGGGTGGATTTAACAGGAGTCAAGGCTGTAAACTTTCCTCAGTCATCTTTTATAATTCTGAGAACACGAACAACCTTAAACACAAGTTGAAATTTGGTGATTAGCTGAGGTTTGGGAAAGGCATACATTTGGGGCTTTTCTTCGCTTATAGCCTCTACCTTCCAGCCACGGTCACCCTGGCAGTGGTCACCGTTTGGGTCTCTGTCCTTCAGCTTATTATGTACTCGCTCTTATGTACTTATGTACTCGCTCCTCCTCTTGACCTACCTCACGTGCACGTTATGTCTTCTTCTTGGTGAACGGGGAGTGTCTGCTGAAGTTGGTCTGAAAATATGTACAGAATTAACTGAGGTTGGGTCAGATGGAAAATGTTCAAAAGAAACCTGCATGTTTGGCAAAAAGGACTGCAAAGTGAGAAATGTTGATTTTGTTTTCAAAAGAAAAGCCACACAGGACTTTCTGGTTGTGGAATAAGAGTTTTAGGAACTGGTTCCAAACACAAGTTCTTGACTGTGTTCCTGAGCATCGCAGGGCATTCTCCCGACTCAGCCAACAGCTGTCCAGGGACCACCTGTGATAAACAGCTGTGCAGCTCAGGGCTCACGACACACAATGGTGAGGCCACCTCCCCGGGCTCCTCCTAACATCAAGGCTTCCCTTCTGGGTCTCCACACTTCCTATAGGGACTTAAGGCTCTGGCAAGTGTATAATCAGGGCATTCCAAGCTGGTCCTGGTTTTGAATATTCAGTGTAAATATTCCCCAAAGCATATTTGAACTTGTCTGGTCATGATTTCTAGCTTTAGATTTGAGGAACATGGATATAGGGCTTCCAGTGGGGTCCCATTGCCCTGAGGTGTCCCATTCCCTTTAGACCCTGAGCTTGGCTTTTTGCTTAGCCCAGTTACCTAAGGTGCTGTAGTCGAGAATGGTTTATTGTGTCAGCTTGCAGGAGGATTCACGTTTCTCAGTTTCTCAGCTGAAGGGTAACCAAGTGTTTTTGTGTTTTCGATTGTGTGCTCCATATATGAGCAGAAATCCAAATGAGTGAAAACTTTTAAAACACTTTCTTTGTTAGAATGATGATTTGAGGGGGTTTGGGTATTAGATGTGACTTGAGCATGAGTCAGATGGGTTGAGTCTTTTGTCAGATCCTCTTTCTGGGTGTCAGTAATCCTTCCTAAGTTTCAAGATTGAAGTTTAGTGATTAAAATGGGAAAAGCTCAAAATGACCTGATGAATTGAAGATTCAATATGAACTTGACGATGTGAGCCTAGTAGCAGTCTCTCAATAGAAGCAGCCTGATGTGTCTGTCTGGATTCCTGTAACTAAATTCAGGAAGCAAATAGCACTAGTAGCAAGGGGTAGTTATATTAGGTCATGTGTGCTACTTATTAAAAAAAAACATTTTTTTAAGAGGGAAGGTTGCCCAAATGGTATCTATCCTGAAGCAGTGGTTTTCAAACTCTTTATCCATCAGATTTTTCCTTAAATGAAATGTTACTCAAAATAGGCTAGTATTAAAACAGAGCTGCCGGGACTTCCCTGGTGGTTCAGTGGCTAAGGCTCTGCACTCCCAATGCAGGGGCCCTGGGTTCAATCCCTGGTCAGGGAACTAGATCCCACATGCCGCAACTAAAAAAGATCCTGCGTGCTGCAACGAAAACCCCACGTGCCGCGACTAAGACCTGGCGCAGCCAAATAAATAAATAAATGTCCAAAAAACAACAACAAAAAACCCCCCAAAAACCCCAGAGCTGCCCTTGTTGAAGCCTGGGTTGGGAACTGAGTCCTTACTCTTGGTTTTTCCTCCTTGAAGCAGCCCAGGAGAACTTCTGTGGAACTGCCAGCCTCTTAAAGAATGGTTGGGAAGACATTGAAACCAGTGACCCTTTGGAGTCTACCTGGTACACGCTAATTTGACTCCTGCTGGGCTTGTCAAGTATCCTTTGAGTCTAGTGTTGGCCTCTGGAATCCTCCAGCCTATAATACATTCAAAGAAATAATACATTCAAAGAAATAATACGTTTGGCCATAAAATAACACTGTGCCATTTTTAACTCAGGAAAGACACTCACTCAACTCGGATAGGTGTGAAAAGCAAACCACCTCTCTAAGCCAACACATGTAGAAAAACAGAGTTGTACTCTAATTGGCTTTCCTGTTTCAGAAGATGGTAGAAAGGCAGGCTGGTGCTTCTGAGATGCAATGTGCAGGACAAATGAAGTGGCTGAATCTCATGTCCTGAGTTAATTCTCCGCTGTATGAGCTTGAGGGGTGGATAATACATATTTTCCTCTTTTCGTCAAAGGTTTGGGTTTGGCCAGATGACACTTGGAAGCTGACCTCAGAAGGCTCTGTTTGGAAGGCTGGTTTGTATCAGACGATGAAAGTTGTGGGGATGATCACGGGCCAGTTGTTCACTGTGCCAAGCTGGGTCTCCATAGCTTCAAATTCATTCCACTGTAATTGAAAACATGTGCTAAAATATGCATTTTCTTAAGGTTCAAAATTTCCTTGTGATGTGTTTTCCATACCGTTTTCATTTAAAAGCAGAGAATGACAATGCTGTGGCCAAAAACTTGTGTGTCCGTATATAAGTGTTTTAAAACAAATCTTTTAAGAATAAAAATCTTGAAGAAGGAAGAAAAGGACAAAAGACAGATCATAGTTCTGAGAATTGAAGCAGGTGAGGCGCCCAGAGGAAAAGCCTAAAAGTAGTACTTCTTGATGCAAAATTATGAGTTTTGTCATTAGTTTATAATTTAGTATGACTGCTCTGTGCCCTTGCTCCCTTAAAAAAGAGTCTTACATCTGGACATTATGTTTGTGACACCCACAAAGAGAAGGAAAAAGCGTCTGCCTATGTTTATCCTGTACAAGATTCCACCTGTGGCAGAGGTAGCGATCTCCAATGCCTATGGGGACCAAACAGGTAAATTACGTGAGTGAAGCCAGCAGGTGGAGAATGTGACCACCCGGACACAAGTGCTTATTTAAAGGAAGTTGTCATTGACATAGGTCAATCCAGTGTTGCCATAGCTTTTAATTTTTCAAGATAGGTTGTAAATTAATATTTTAATGTAAAAACCTCTTGACAAGACTTCTTTGGTGGTGCAGTGGTTAAGAATCCACCTGCCAATTCAGGGGACACAGGTTCGAGCCCTGGTCTGGGAAGATCCCACATGCCTCAGAGCAACTAAGCCCGTGTGCCGCAACTACTGAGCCTGTGCTCTAGAGCCCACGAGCCACAACTACTGAGCCCACGTGCCACAACTACTGAAGCCCGCGGGCCTAGAGCCCGTGCTTCACAACAAGAGAAGCGACTGCAATAAGAAGCTTGTGCACCACAGCGAAGAGTAGCCCCCACTCACCACAACTAGAGAAAAGCCAGTGCACAGCAACGAAGACCCAACGCAGCCAAAAATAAATAAATAAATAAACTTATAAAAAACCCAAAAAACAAACAAAAACCCTCCTGACATTTAAAGGTTTGGAAATTAAAGATGTAAATACAGTATGTGGTCCAGTAAATACCTCTGAAGACCAGACCTGGCCTGGGGCTTCCAGTTTGTGATCTCTGGTCTGCAGGGGGTGATGCTGGTCTGAAAGCTAGTTGTCAGCAGAGCCTTACTAAGGCCTTGCCAAAGGCTGGGACAAGAACTCTTGTTGGGATAGAGTGGGGTGGGCGGGTAGGGTTGGTTCCATCTCTATTTCCGCTAGTTTGTTTGGTGACAGTGAGAGTGAGCGCCCACTTCAAGATGAAATCAAAGATGTGGCCGTACGGATGTGCGTAGAAGTAGATGAAGCAGAAAGTTAGCTTCAGTGGGAGGAGGGAGGTCTGGAGCCATGGCCACCAGGGCACTTGTGTCCCACAGGCTGATGAGTATCTGGGGGGGGTGCCTAGGAGAAGGGTTGGCTAATGGCAATATCAGAAGAGTGTCTACTTCTGGATGGTACTTTTAGCATCTTCGAGATCGAAAGATAAGTGTCTGTTGTTATTAACTCACTGTCGCAGGGGCACCTGGGTCCCTCTCTCTCTCTCTCTCGCTTTCTTTTTTAAAAAGTTTTTAAAAATTGATGGCGGTGCCGCGTAGCTTTCAGGATCTTAGTTCCCCGACCAGGGATGGAACCCGTGGCCTCGGCAGTGAGAGCACGGAGTCCTAACCACTGGGCTGCCAGGGAGTTCCCCCTCTGTCTTTTCCACCAGCCTCTTGACCTCACTAAACTCCACTCCCTTTCTCATGTTGGATCCGAAGCAGGTACTCATTTAGACTTGGCTCCACTCACAGACGAACCTCTCTCACGATCATCAGCCAGCTTCCAGTAAGGGGGCCCCACCCTATTCCCGACCTCACCCTTGGGTACTGCCCAGTTAGGCACGCCACCATTATTGCTTGGGAGAGTGAGACAAGAGTGAGAGCAAACAAGGAACTGAGAGGGGTTTGTCCAGCTGAAGGTGAGGACCCAGAAGCAAATAGGATAGAGGGTGGGGTGGGGTTCATAGGTCAAATGGTCTAACTGTGGCAGGAGAAGTTCTGTCTACTTATGGGGTGATACCAGACATGCCAGGCCAACAGATACAAAGCTTCATGAGGCTGGGAAGAGTCTGAGGGGTCTCCTGCCTTCACACTATCCCATGTAGCTGAGGCCAGGGATGGGTGATGCCTGAGATCAGGAAAGCACTGTCTGAAGGGATTAGAGGAACTAGTACCCAGTGTCCACACAGGGCCAAGAATAATGCCTCTTCCCTCTAGCCAGACTGAAAAGACTCACAACTCATGGAGAATTGGATAGAGTACTCTAAGGGATTTGATTACAATAGTGGGGAGTAATTAATTCTAGACTAAACACTGTTTTGGTCCTGGCTGACAAAGCTTAAATGCAGGACCCAAAAGGATCAAGCAGATTCTAAGAAACTTAACTGCGTCCCAGAACAAACTTCAATAATATTTATGGGCATACAAAAATATACACTACCTAATAGATTAGAATTCAAAATATGTGACACCTAATTAAAATGTGACACCTGATTACCAGGCATGCAAAGAAAAAGGGAAACACAACTCATGATGAAAAGTCAGTCAATTAAAAATAACCCAGAACTGACTATAGTCAGATTAGAATGAACAAACACATTAAAAGATTAATATTATTAATATTACTGTTTTCTATATATATGTTTGAAAGTTAGAGACATGGAAGTTATAAAAAAGACTACAGTAGAGCTTCTAGAGATGAAAACTACAATGTCTCAGATGAAAAATATACTGGATGGGGCTGACAACAAACTAGACATTACAGAAGAACAGTTTAGTGAAAAGATTGAAGGCACAGAAATAGAAACCATGCAAAATTAAACAATAGATCCTACCCTCACAGCCTTCAGAAAGAGCCAACCTTGTCTGAGACCTTGATTTTGGATTGCTAGCCTTCAAAATTGCAAGACAGTAAATTTCTGTTGTTTAAGCCACCTGCTTTGTGGTTCTTTGTCACAGCAGCCCTAGCAAACTGATACATACTTCAATTAAGTAGAATAGATTGTTGGATTGGATAAAAAGTGAGACACAACTTTACGCTATCTGCAAGAAACACACTTTAATTGTAAATTTACAAATAGGTTAAAAGTAAAGCTATGAAGAAAGATATATCATGCTAACACCAATCAAAAGAAAGCTGGGGTGACTACATTAATATCAGACAAAGTAGATTTCAGAACAAAGTAAATTAAAAAAAAGAAGGTCATTTCATAATGATATAGATGTCAGTTCATCAAGAGGTCATTATAATCATAAACGTTTATGCACCTAATAACAGAGCTTAAATATGTATAGTGCAAAAACTGGTAGAACTACAAAGAGCAATAGCCAAGCTACAATCATGTCAGAGATTTCAGTGTCCCTCTCTCAATAACGAATAGAACAAGTAGACAAAAAAATTGGCAAGGATATAGAAGAGGACCTGAACAACACTGTTAACCAACTTGACCTAACTGACATTTCACATCACCACAACAGTGTAGACATTCTTTTCAAGTGCACATAGAACAATTACTAAGATCAACCATATATGGGGCCATAAAAGAAGTCTCAATACATTGAAAAGAATTCTAATTATACAACATATGCTATCTGATCATAATGGAATTATGTTAGATATCAATAACAGAAACATCTCTGGAAAATTCCCAGATGTTTGGCAATTAAACAACACACTTATAAAAAAAAACTCACGGATCAAAGAAGAATTCAAAAGAGAAAATTAGAAAGTGCTTTCCACTAAACTAAAATTAAAATGCAACATATAAAAATTTTTGACATGCCACTAATTCAGTACTTAGTGGGAAATTTAGGGCACTAAATGCCTATATTAGTAAAGAAGAAAGGTCTCAAATCAATGATTTCAGCTTCCTACTTAGGAAACAAACAAATAATCAAAAGAGCAAAGTAAGAAGAAGAAATGAAACAATATAGAAATTAATGAAATAAACTTGAAGATTAATAGAGAATATTAATAAGCCAAAACCTGCTTCTTTGAGAAAATCAATAAAATTGGTAAACCTTAGCTATACTGATCAGGAAGAAAAGAGAGCAGACACAAATTGCCAATATAAAAAAATGAAAGATGTGATATCATTACAGATCCCACAGATATTAAAGGATAATAAAAGACTATTCTGAACAATCTTATTCCAATAAATTTGACAACTTAGATGAAATGGATACAGTCCTTGAAAAATACAAGCTACCAAACTCACTCAAAAAGAGATAGATGACCTAAATAGTCCTAAGTCTAGTAAAGAAATTGAATTTGTAGTTATAAACCTTCCCACAAAGAAAACTACAGGCCCAGATGCGTTACTGATCAATC
The DNA here is from genome assembly GCF_949987535.1 of Balaenoptera acutorostrata. Lineage (NCBI taxonomy): Eukaryota > Metazoa > Chordata > Mammalia > Artiodactyla > Balaenopteridae > Balaenoptera > Balaenoptera acutorostrata. The sequence continues at coordinate 8,215,212 of NC_080077.1, forward strand.
ATAACAAACATTTGCAGGAAAAATTATATCAGTTCTACCTAAACTCTTCCAGACAATTGAAGTAAAGGGAATACTTCATAAGTCACCCTATGAGGTTAACCTTACCTTTTAAAAAAAGTTTCTTTAAACAATTTTATTGAAGTATAGTTGATTTACAATGTTATTTAACATTACCTTTTAATAAATAGTAAACAGTAATAAAACGACAAAAAGACACTATAAGGAAAGAATATTATCATGAGAATAGTTGTAAAAAGTCTTGACAAAATTTTAGCAAATGGTATCCTAAAACATATAAACAGAATTATATATTATGACCAGGAATATAATAAATTTATTCCAGGAATGCAAAGTTGTTATAAAATTTGGAAATCAATCTATGTAATTCACCATGTTAACAAACTAAAATAACACATATACACACAAAAACAAAACATAGTTTCATCTCAGTAGACTGAGAGAAAGCATTTGATAAATTCAATGTCCATTTATGATAAGATCTGTCAATTAACTAGGAACAGAAGGAAACTTCTTCAGTCTGATCAAGGTGTCTATTAAAAAACCTCTCCTTTTTTCATTTGCTTTGTAGTCAAGTACCACACAGAGCAATGGACCTGGTGGAAATAGCACACGTTTCTGGGTCAGAAACACGAGTTCAAATCATAGTCTTCCTACTGCTGTGATCATGCACACGTTCAATAGCCTCTCTGAGCCTGCATGTTCTCATTTGTAACACAGAGATAATAAACTAACAAGTTACGCTATGCTACTGCCCAGCACTGCTTGCACACATTAAAATTAGTACCCTTTCCCTTCCCTTTTTCTTCACCTGGTTCTGATGAGGGTGAGATCAGTCCAGGGCAGCAGTTTTCAGCATCTTTCTTAGCCACAAATATTTACTGCAGACCTGAGATGCGTAAGGCATCAGAAGGCTTGCTCTGGTGCACTGTAAGAGCTTTCGTTTCCTCCTTTTTGGAAGGATCTGGTGGAGTGGAACGGGGAAGAGGCTAGGAGGCAATCAGAGGAAGATAAGGCATCCCTAAATCTGCAAATTGGCTCTTTCTGGAAAACCCAACCAGGTTTCTGGCAATAGATTATCATTCTGGGCTTGCAGGGCAATGGGTGTCCTAACTGAGGTGTCTAGCTAAGACTACGTTTGAGTGTGGAACACGGGGGACGTTAATCCAGTGAGACAAGCTCTTTATAATTCAACAGCAAGGACAGTCTCTAAGTTCTGAAGTGTTCCAGCTAGAAAGCACCTCATGTTCCTCAGGGCTCAGCTGCACAAGGTCGCAGTTACACTGAGACCAGTTAGTCATTTACATGCAGTTAGTTTCATCCCTTGCCAGCGGGGCTGTTACACCATACTTATTAATAGGGAACTATCTGGAGTTAGTTTGCCAGAGGCTGATATTTCATGCGTGGTCTTTAATGACTCTGAAGACAATGTCAGGCTTCCAAGGAGGCTTATTAGCCACGTTAAAGGAGAGAGAACTTGATGAGCAGGACCAGCAGTGCCCTTGACAGCCTATGAGCACTTTTGTCAAGGGCTAGATTTCACGATACACATCAGAGCATTGACAACTCTGAGACACTGGCAGTAGATGCAGAAGCATGTCCTCAAGATGTCAGCATAGCAGCTATGAGGACCAGAACAGGCATTTTCATCAACTGAACACACACACACACACACACAAACACACACACACACACACACACACACAAACACACACACACAGGGTCATGAAGTCAGGCCTGAGATACCACTGGGGAGAAGCTGAGGAGAAACAGAGTGTGAGGAAGGATTTGGAAAGGGGTAGTTATAATGTGAAACAGACTGAGTCTTACACCAGAAAGGACCAAGGTACCCTGTTTGACAGGATCAGGTGTGTACCATCAGGGGTGATTGGGATTGGAAAGCCAGAGGAGATCTGACAGAAGGAAGAAAATGAGTAACATTGGAAACATTCAAAACACTTATGTCAATTTTAACCCTAGTACTACAGCACAGAACTTAAAAGTCATGTCAGACATTTAAAAAAATTTTATTAAAGTAGAGTTGATTTACAATGTTGTTAGTTTCTGGTGTACAGCAACGTGATTCAGTTATACACCTATATATTCTTTTTCATATTCTTTTCCGTTATGGTTTATCTCAGGATACTGAATCTAGTTCCCTGTGCTATGCAGTAGGAGCTTGCTGTTTATCCACCCTCTATATAGTATTTTGCACCTGCTAATCCCAAACTCTCAATCCTTCCCTCCCCCCGAGCCTCCCCCCTACCCTTGGCAAGTCCGTTCTCTATGTCTGTGAGTCTGTTTCTGTTTCATAGATATGTTCATTTGTGTCATATTTTATTTATTTATTTATTATTTAATTTATTTATTGGCTGTGCTGCACGGCTTGCAGGATCTTAGTTCCCTGACCGGGGATTGAACCTAGGCAGTGAAAGCGCCGAGTCCTAACCACCGGACCGCCAGGGAATTCGCATTTGTGTCGTATTTTAGATTCCACATATAAAGCGATATCATATGGTATTTGATGTCAGACATTTTCACCCTTACTGCCCTTTCAGCCTCCAGCCGGGGGGGGGGGGGGGTTTCTCACTGCTCTGCTCCTCGGCTGCCCCATCCTTTGCCATCTCACTGCCTCTGGCTCTGCCTCCTCCCCACCCCTATCCTTGCTTCCTCTCCTCCCCTCCCCTCTTCTCTCTTCCACTGGTCGCTGGTTGGGAGCAAAGTGCTCCTGGGTCCCCCACTGCCTCCTTCTGAGCCTGTCCTGGTGGCTCGGGCTCCTCTGAGCAGATATTTCACCTTCTACTCAAAGCAACTCGTCAGGATATCTCCCTCCCTAAAGAGAATTCTGGCTCCGGTTCAGAAAATAAAAGTTTCCCTTGATGACCCTAAAACTCCATCTTCTGAGGAGTGCGGATTAGACAGATGCGCATGATGAATGACTTGGCCTCTGTCTGCAGTGCACGGTTTGCAGGCGTGGCCTCCAGGTTTTCCCACTTGGACGACTTGAACACAGCCTTACGCTCACACTTGACAAATCTCTGGAGCCATACAAATAGTTACTTTCACTGTTGTCCCGTCCCAATGTCCCCACCCGTGAAATGGGGAGACTAACAGTTATAAGAATGAATTTCTTTCCTATACATTTTGACTTTGCAAAAGCTAAGGTTATCACTAATTCACATGCCTAAATGGTATTGTTCACCAATTTTTTTGTTCTTGGGATTTTAGGGATACATTTTCATATGACCAGTATTTTCCTAGAAAACCTGTAGTCCAAATATGAGGAATACCCAGTCACACTATCCATCTTTTTTTTTTTTTTTTTCAAATGTAAAACTCATCTAAATTTATTGACATGAAGCATAGAAAAATATCTAGAAGAATGTATAGCAAAATGTTAACTATCATGGTGGGAGCTGGTTTTCACATTATTTTTGCTCATGCAAATATTCTTTTTTTTTTTTAGTATGAACTTGTATGACTCAGATACTAAAAAATGAGTAAAGAGGCCACACATGCATAAAGTGTAAATGAATTCTATAAGAGGTTGGGCAAATTTATGAAAGAAAGACTTCTAAATAGATGTATTAGCATGATGGTTAAGCTAAACTACTGTTTGAATCCCCTTCCCCAACACGGTCTAGCAGTGTGATCCCAAGTTGTTCACAAGGCAGAGTCTAAAGGTTTTCAGCTGGAAAATGGGGACGAAAATAATTAGTGTCTACCCCATAAGGTTGTTTTTGAAGATGAAACGGGACCATGTATGTAACCTCCTTTGTACAATGCCTGGCATGCAGAAAATACTCGACAAATGGCAGCTATTATAATAATTAGTAGTAACAAGAGATGTTGGGACATACCTAGCCCTCAAGATTGACATCAGAGTGGACCACCACATCCTCTCATCATTGCGCCTCAATCTGGGCCCCTGAAGCCCAAAGAGGGGATGGTTCTCTCCAAAGAAGGTAATTTCGACGTTCCAGAAGCATCTGAATCAAACGTACCCTGTGAACCCTTAAACCATTCAGGCAGTCTGGTTAATCCATGAGCAGCACTGCAGGACCCGGCTTCAAGAGGCGACCACCGCTCGGCGTCCTTGGGCCCAGTCCCTTAGCCTCGATTTTGTTCGAGGCTGCAACAGAGGTGAGGGGTGGGAACGTTAGAAAACACAAAAGCGGGGCAGTACCGGCCCGCTCCAGCTCACCGCACTCTGGAGCGGTTCAAACGGCACCACGAACCGGCAAGCCTGCGGCAACCAGCAACGCGCCCCCAGGGAAAAATGATTACTGGTCCGACTCAAAACTCAGACAAGCTGCTCAAAGGCCCAACCTCCAAGACCTCCGCCAGAAGCCAGACGCTAGAGCGCGGCTATGGCCGGGTCGAGGACCGAGGGAGGGGCGGCCGTGGATGCGCGGCACGCTGCGAGGCCGCGACGGCCGGGGCGGGGACTGGGCTATCCATCCTTTTGAATGGAAATGCACTGACATCTATCAGAGGGGACTTTTGGATGTGGGTGTCAGGCCTGGGGAAAGAGGGGCAGCAAAGAGGGGACCAAGGTGAAGAATCTGGGACCAGAGAGGGGAATGACCAGCACAATACCTGGCAACACCCAGGGCAAGTGGGAGTAACTGTCGTTATTTGTCGAAAGTCCTGATGCTGTCATTCTTGTACAAATCATGGGCTTGTTCTCCTGCGTGATGTGTGTGTGTGTGTGTGCGCACAGGGGGGCAGTGTTTCTGGACTAGGAACTTCTCATCAGAGGTGACCTGCTAACCACGGGCTCCTCTTAAGCCAGAGGGACATTTCTCACTCTTGATCCTAGTTCCCCAAAGACTGAACGCACCTTCCATATTTGATTGGCTCTTCGGATTATGTAAACAGCATGAGGGAAACACTAATCCTGTGGGTGTATCTTGTAATCGGAAGTGAAAGTCCTCTTTCTTTTGGCCAGGCATGACGTCCCTCAGCTTCCCAGGCCCATCACCCTCTCCATGTGGATGAAGACCTTCGTAGACAAGAGGAGGGGTAAAAGGGCTTAAAAACTGGGGGGAAGATCTCTCCATTTTCAGGGAAGAGGGAGGAGCTCATTCCATAACAAGATATCCACCACGAGGAGGAAGATCACGGCTCGTGATCTGGCACAAGAGGGAAAAAGCCATAATGTCAGGAGGCGAAGCCTGACTCTATTTCCTGGTATAACTGGAGGCAGCTTAGATGTAAATCAGTGGTGACTTTTGCACAGTCTTACCTTGAGTCAATAGAACCCAGCTCAGTTCATCTTCACCACGGGCAGCCATGTTTGTCTTGGTTTTTCTGGGGTCCTGGAGGAGAAGGAGTGACCTGAGGGGGCGATTCAAGCGGAGGGGAGAGCAGAGCATTTGCTAGAGTGTTTTCCACGAATGGTTTCATCGCTAGAAACAGATGTACCAGGCGGCTGGCTGGTCAACAGCATGATGCAGAAAACATTAAAATACAGATTCTTCAGAGCATTCTTAGCTTGACTCCTTGGCTCTCAGGAGCTTCTCTCATGCCTTCAAAACGGAGAGGAAACCAGCCTTTTCCTGGTCCACATTCTGTGGGTTTAAGTCGGCTTTGGCTACGGTTGCTCCGTCATTGGGGCTGGCCTCACCGCATCCCTCCTCTTGTTGGGGCTCTTCGAGAGCAGCCACTTGAAACTACAGAGAGGAGCTTAGCACCTTGGCAGCTCCTGTGGAGAAACCCCGTACGACATCTGCAGGAGCTGGAAGGGCTGAGTTGTTTCCCATTCACCTCGTGACTGGTGGGGTTTGCAAAGGGGTGTGTGGCAGAGATGGGAGGCTGACACCCATCGACTCCAGCCCCGGAAATAACAGGGGCTGCTGGTCCCCCAGGATTTACTGGGGGACCTTGTAGGGTCTGAGACTTGGAATCTCACTGAGAGGGATTCACAGGTTAAAAAAAAAAGGTCGTGCTGGAAGGGGATTGAATCTGGCCACGTCTCCTCTCTTTGTAATTTTTTAAGCCTGACGCTTTTGGCTTAGAGACCATGAATTACGGAACTGTAGTGATTTCAGACCTTAGAGACCATCCACTTGAACCTCATTGTTTTATGGAGGAGAAATTGAGGAATCGAGATGTTGAATGAGTTTCCTAAGGTCAGTTATGGAAGCAGGGCTGGAACTCAGCTCTCTCAGCCTTCCTACAGCATAACTCAAAGTTCCTTGATTGCCCTTCCCCCCTTTTTTTGCACCAACACAAGGGCTATGTTTTCTCATGTTCTCTGTGGAGACCTTTATACCAGACCCTCTCTCCCCACCCCTGGCCTGGATGAGCCTTTCTGTAATCTGGTGCATATTTCCTCCAAAGGAGTACAAAAAGCAGGGTGTAGAATCAAGATATTACACATGTTTAGAGATTACTGACTCTGAGAAAGCTTAGCCTGAAAACAGTAAGTGGTTTAGAAAAAACATTATTTAAACCACAGAGACATATGCTTTCCAGGTAATAAAATCATTTGTCTTATTCCACAAGTTGGACGATGTGATTTTTGTACCTCATACTCTGTGCTTCATAACCCTGTCTCCATCTCTTGGGCCTCCCCACCCATCCTCTGGCCCCCAAACACGTAAGGCAAATTTCTATAATTTACTAACATTTCTCTTTCAAATTTAGATTTTGGTTTGTAGAATTGGAACACGGCTAGCTACCAGCCAGCTCTTAATCCGAGCTTTGCTGGCGCGGCTCTGCGTTCCCTCTGCAAAGGGGGTCGGGGTCTGAGTGGTCCCAGGCTTGTGGGGTTCCTGTCTTGTGGATTCAGCTATTTTATTGGACACTGTTTCATTAGTGTTCCCAGCTGCTTTCTGTCTTTTCTATGGGAGTGCTAAATGTTTCTTTTCTACTCTAAACAATACTTTATTCCTGGGTTTTGTTTTAGCCACTTTGAGCAAGTGGGATGGACTCCCACGCAGAACTGGATTTTGATGTTGAGACTGATGATGCCAGACCCACACCAGGAGGGTGTATGAGAAGTTTGTTACCCACATAACGAGGCTTTTGGGGAGGGTGGAATAGGCTTCCCAAGCTGGTCCAAAAATGTCTTGAGAGAGAAAGGAAGAGAGACAGGCTTGGGGTTTATTGGGGCGGGGCTGGGGTGAGGTTCCGGGCATGGGAAAAGGCTTCTGTGGTCTGACTCTCCCTCTGGACCGAAAGAGGGAGCACTCGGGCTTTTTTATGTGATGTGGGTGGAGGGGGCAGCAGGAGGGATGAGGCTTAAAAGCTGTCAGCAGTCAAACATCAGAAAACGGAGCCAGGTTCTTTCTTATACGATTATTTTGGATTTTAAAAAAATATTTATTTATTTATTTACTTTTGGCGGCATCGGGTCTTTGTTGCTGCACGAGGGCTTTCTCTAGTTGCAGTGAGTGGGGGGCTACTCTTCGTTGTGGTGCGTGGGCTTCTCATTGCAGTGGCTTCTCTTGTTGCGGAGCACGGGCTCTAGATGCGCGGGCTTAAGTAGTTGTGGCTCGCAGGCTCTAGAGCTCAAGCTCAGTAGTTGTGGCGCACGGGCTTAGTTGCTCCACAGCATGTGGGATCTTCCCCGACCAGGGATCGAACCCTTGTCCCCTGCATTGGCAGGTGGATTCTTAACCACAGTGCCACCTGGGAAGTCCGGATTATTTTGGACTTAAGAACAATTGTTCAAAATATGGAAAAATTTTGTTCATGTCACACAGGATTTGCTTCTCCTTGATTGATAACCAAATTCAGGGCTTTGCAAGTTGCTGAGTAAGAAAGCCAGCAATACACAATCCACCTTGTTTCCTAATATCCGATGTAAACTAAGCTGTCAGCAAGTAACTCCACAGCGTTCTCTGTTTAGCTATGAAGCTTCAAGTAATGACTCTCTGAAAACATACGGAATGATTAAACTAGCCTTTATCATTACTTAAAAATTCTTTTCTTTTTTTTTGTTACTTTAAGTACTTTATTTTTTACATTTTTATTTTTAAATTTTTAAAAATTTGTATTGGAGTATAGTTGATTTACATTGTTGTGTCAGTTTCAGGTGTACAGCAAAGTGATTCGGTTATACATAAACATATATCCACCCTTTTTTAGATTCTTTTCCCATATAGGTCACTGCAGAGTATTGGGTAGAGTTCCCTGTGCTCTACAGTAGGTCCTTATTAGTTATCTGTTTTACATATAGTAGTATGTATATGTCAGTCCATAGCTCCCAGTTTATCCCTCCCCGCCTTTTCCCCCATGGTTAGGTTGGTTTTCTACATCTGTGACTCTATTTCTGTTTTGTAAATAAGTTCATTTGTACCATTTTTTTAGATGCCACATATAAGTGATATCATATGATAGTTGTATACAATGTAATATTAGCCATTAAAAAGAACAAAATAATGCCATTTGCAGCAACATGGATGGACCTAGAGACTGTCATACTGAGTGAAATAAGTCAGACAGAAAATTATTCTCATTCAAAGTCTGAACTGTCCTACTCATGATGAAATTCAAATCAAAATGAAGCTCCCTATGTTGCTAGTTTCCAAATTCACACATCTAGTCCTGACGTCTCCCCTGAGATCCAGACAAGTAGATTCAAGTGCTTCTTTGACAGGTCCATGGGCGCATCTGAAAGGCATCTCAAGTTGAACATGCTCCAAATATAGCTGTTGATTTGTTCTCCAAACTTGATCCTTCTCTTTTTCATCTCATAAATGGCCGCACCGTCTTCCTAGTTGTGTAATCCAAAATTCTAGAAGGCACTCCTGATTGCTTTTTGCCCTCACACTCCACTAGTCTTGTGGGTAGACTTACAAAACGTAACCTGTATCTTACCTCTTTTTCTGCTCTTCATTCCCCAGGCATCGCAGCTGCTCTTCTCCTACCTGTACACCACAGGAGCCCCAAACAGTCCTCTGCTTCTTCCTGTGCCCCGGCCATGGGCTGAACTGCATCCCCCTAAAAGGTATGTTGAAGTCCTACCCCCTGGAAATTTTAAATGTGACCTTATTTAGAAATAGGGTTTTTGCAGGTGCAGTCAATTGAAGATGAAATTTTTTTTTTTTTTTAAATTTATGGCTGTGTTGGGTCTTTGTTTCCGTGCAAGGGCTTTCTCTAGTTGTGGCAAGTGGGGGCCGCTCTTCATCGCGGTGCACGGGCCTCTCACTTTCGCGACCTCTCTTGTTGCGGAGCACAGGCTCCAGACGCGCAGGCTCAGTAATTGTGGCTCACGGGCCCAGTTGCTCCGTGGCATGTGGGATCTTCCCAGACCAGGGCTCGAACCCGTGTCCCCTGCATTGGCAGGCAGATTCTCAACCACTGCGCCACCAGGGAAGCCCTGAAGATGAAATCTTTAGGGTGAGCCCTAATCCAATCTGACTGGTGTCCTTATAAGGAGACGAGACATGGAAACACACACACACAGGGAAGACAGCCATGTAAGGATGGAGGTGGAGAGTGGAGCGATGCTGCCGCAAGCCCAGGGCCGCCTGGGGACACCAGGAGCTGGAAAAGGCAAGGAATCCTCCTCCCCTAGGACTTTGGAGGGAGCGAGACCTTTGATTTTTTTTCTTTTTTTGGCCACACAGCATGTGGGATTTTAGTTCCCTGACCAGGGATTGAACCTGTGGCCCCTGCAGTGGAAGCACGGAGCCCTAACCAGTGGACTGCCAGAGAATTCCCTCAACACCTTGATTTTGGCCTTCTAGCCTCCAGAACTGTGAGACAATAAGTTTCTGTTGTTTTAAGCCGCCCAGTTTGTGGTACTTTATTATGGCAGGCTGAAGAAGCTACTACAGGTCCTATAATCACTTTTTTTGCACAACGGCCAGAGGGACCTTTGCAACTTAAGTCAGATTGTGCCCTTTCTCTGCATAAAAACCTCTTTTGATTTTCCTCTGAATTTATGATGAAATCCAAGCTCTTTGCCAGGCGCAATGAGGCCTTACACATCTGGCCCTGATGATTTCTGGTCTCACCTCCTCCCTCCACCTCTGTTCCTCCTGTTTGTTTCTGGAACATGGTTGCTGACTCTTTCCACTCACTGGGCCTGTGACCCTGAAGGAATGAGTTGGGGTCACTAACCCACCCCGAGTATTGCTTCATTTCCTCCAGAGCACATAGCATTTGCCTCCAGAGCCTCCAGAGCACGTGGCATCTCTGTACTAGTTCGTCATCGGTCCCAGTCCCTCTATGGTGAAGGTCGGGAGGTCTGAGCTCACCATGCTGCCATGTCCTGTGTCCAGAACAGTGCTGGGCACAGCTAGAGTGGGAGCTTCATATATATTTGGTGAGTGAATGTATGATATATGCAAATGTTGAAAAAGTGTTTTGCTTTAAATATGGACACCAGTAAGTGAAAATTAACTTTATATTTACTGAATTTATTGACATTTTCTCAAATACATTTGCATAAGTACGATTCACGCTTTTCCTCAATTAACCTCGTTTCTTAATCCAGAATGAGCAGTCAAGCCTCAGCCAAGGAGAGGCCCAAAGACATCTCAACACACCTAATGACTGAGAGATCACCTTTTGGCATGAAATCAGAGTGTCCTGGTCTGTGTGAGGCTCTTTTCACCCTTCTCAAGGGTCATCCCGTGTGCCTCTAAGGTTAAATACTGCTTGACCAAGCAAATATGGCAAAGTGTTAATGGTTGGTGCATCTAGGTGAAGGCAGTATGGGTATTCATGGTACCATTCAGTCATCTTACTCCACGTTTGAAATTTTTCAAAATAAAAACTTGGGGGAAAACATCAGCCAAAGAAAATACTGTATGATTTCAAATTGCCTTAAGAAAAACTTTGTGTTGTAAACCTGAAGGACTAACAGCCTGATTGTTTCAGATAATTGATGGTAGAATATTTGGTTCATTCAGGAATATAATGCATCTGATGGCCACCATGTCTATTTTATGTATTTTGAAGGTCAGTCAGAGGTCTTTGCAACAAAACAGGGCAAGATTAGCATGCCACATATGTTTTATTTCTGCTGTGGAAACCTGAGATGTAGTTTTCATGGGTGAATGGCATTCTGTGTTGTCCCCCTGGGACCCTCACCCCTCTGAGCCTTTCACAGAGGGATCGGCCTCTGTGGAACTTCAGGTGTGTTTCCAGGTGCTCCTCCTGGAATTGTGTCAGGTGACCCCAAACCCATGAACCAAGACTCTTCTGTTTGTGTTTAAGCTTGGTCCCACTTTCAGGAAGCTACTGGGCCTCTGGTTCTCTCTGGACAACTGAAACAAAGAGTGAAATTCTAGAATTCTCTTATGGAATGCAGCAAAAGCAGTTCTAAGAGGGAAGTTCATCAGATTTGTGGTTGCAGAGGGTGGGGGGGGGGGGAAGGAGAGGGTTGGATTGGGAGTTTGGGGATTAACAAATGCAAACCATTATGTATAGGATGGATAAACAACAAGGTCCTACTGTATAGCACAGGGAACTATATTCAATATACTGTAATAAACTGTAACTGAAAAGAATATTAAAAAGAATGTATATGTATATGTATAACTGAATCACTTTGCTGGATAGCAGAAATTAACACAACGTGGTAAATCAACTATACTTCAATAAAATAAATCAAAAAAATAAAAGAAAGAGGGAAGTTCATAACGATAAGTGCTTCCATCAGGAAACAAGGAAAATATTCAGTAACAACCTAACTTTACACCTCAAGGACCTAGAAAGGGAAGAACAAAATCCGAAGTTAGTAGAAGGAAGGAAATAACAAAAACTAGAGCGGAAATAAAAGAAATAGAGACTAAAAAGACAAAAGAAAATATCAATGAAATGATATTTAGAGCTGGTTCATTGAAAAGATAAACAAAATTGACAAATCTTTAGCTAGAATCACCCAGAATTTTCTCAGGTATGGTGAGTAAAAATTAACAGAATTTCTTTTGGAAGGTATGAAATGATCTAAAAATTAAGCAATGCACCAATAATGGAAGGATATGACAGAAGGAGCTCACAAAGATTGATACTCATGTCTCTTAAGGACTTTTCGTTGCAAATATGATAGTTGACCTCTTTTCCTGGTAGACTAAATAAAAGGACGGGTGCAAAAATGGGAAAATTCTTAAAGTTACATAAACTACAACAGGAAGACCTGAGGTTTAAAGTTATTTGGGGCTTTGCACATTGAATCACTTGATGATGAATGAAAGGATTTGATTTTGTTCATCACCTCTTAACTGGTAGATGGTTTTTCTAAAGAGTGACAGGATGGGGTCAGCCAGGCTGAGAAAGCCACTGTCCTGGCGGTCTCTGGGGTGGAGGGGAATAACGAGAACTCATCACCTATGCTGTCATTCAAAGCATAACTTGACCCTTCACAATTGCCTGACTGTCCTGCAATTTCTTCTTCTGGGCTTTTAGCTGCCTGCACCCAGCCTCCTGGGGCCTGGGTCCTGCCCCACTCCCCCTTCCCCACACCTCTGCCTGGGATCCCTGCTGCCCTCTGCCGTGGGGCGTTGGTGGGGGAGGTACATGCTCCATTTCCGCTGCCACTTCCTACTCCTGGCAGGGCCTGTTTGTAGGTGCAGGAGGGTCAGAGTCAAGTGCAGGCCCCGTGGCATCTGGGACAGGGCAAGGCAGTGGCCTCTCACCCACTCCTGGTCCAGGTACCCAGCATGTCCCACACAGAGGTTGCAATCCCTTGGGGGTCACCCATTTTTTGTGTGTTGGGGAGATGGGCCCAAGGGAAGGGGAAGTTCACTTCCCCACCCCACTGGGCTGTGCATTTTCATTTTGCATTGGGTTCTGCAAATTATGTAGCTGGCCCCATGTGCCAGGACCTGGGGCAGCAGCAAAGCAGCAGAGGAGGGGGGGGTAGGGATACATTCTTCCTATTAATTCCATCCCTGGTTTGTTCTGGTATCAGGCTACAAAACTTTCCTTTAAGAGACTTTATCAACGCTGCTCAGATTTCTTGCCTTTATTCACATAATTTTTCTGTTCTGGAATGTCTTCTAGCCTCTCTGATTTTCCAACTTCTCCTTATTTTTTAAGGCCCAAATCAAGATTCATCTCTCTCACAAGACTTCCGGCCCACTCCAGGCATCATTGCTGATTCTCTGCACTGAAATCAGGCTGTATCTTAGTACTATTTACGAGTTAAACATAGATTTCTCATTGTACATCCAGTGTTCATTGTTTAGCCTTGTTATTGAACTTTTTGTGTGCTAGTGTCTTGTTTACATGACTCTGTTCTTGGCTCGGTCTCCTAGGAAATGTGCTAGATGCATGCATACATATTTGTTGCTTGAATGATACGTTGGATGTGTGATGGCGTTTTTGTGGTAAATCACAAATAAGGGAAGGATGAAGGCCGTACTTCCTTTAGAAGTTGTTGATTGGTCAAAATCAAACTTCTGATTTAAGTGATTTTGAATGATAAATTAGAGAAGAAGTAATGATGAATTAGAAACCGACCATGAAAAAAATGAATATTTCAGCTGCAAGATAGCGGTTTCAACAGGAGTAGGTTCGCTTGATTTGAACCCTGTTTTTAGCAGTCCCGAGGTTACTGTAGCTCTGAATGGAATTCTCACTGTGACATGAGCATGTGTCTTTTTCCAGACCCACAAATTATGCTCTGTACCCCAACCAGGAGGGTAAGGAAAATTCTGGGAACTCAGGCAATGTTGCCTCAGTCCTGCTCAGCTTTTGAAAGTCCCCCCAGCCTGGAGCTAATGTACTTGGGCCACACTTCACCTTTGTCTTCGCTGGAGTTTCCTCCTGACTTTGGTGATTTCCTGGGTCTCTTGAGTTACCACAGCTCTTGCTGCAGGATCCATCAAAGCACGGCTCCCATACTGTGAAGCACCCAAGGCTCAAAGGATTTCATTTCAACGAAAGATGCTCCTTTTCTGTTTTCGTCCAGTGACCAAGGTGAACACATGGGCCGTTAGCTCCATTTTCGGAGGAGTTTTCAGATCACGCTTTAAAAATCACGAATGAAGTCAGCGCCTCCATTGTACCTGGAAGCTTGCATCCAGGAGCGTTCTTGTTTTCTCACTTGGATGGGAAAGAGCTGTGGAGGTACCGTCCTCCCGGGAGTTCCGGAGGAGTCTGAAAACAGAGGCCTTGGGTTGTATGAAAAGGTCTCTATTCTTTCTTTAAATATTCACAGAGTCCCATGCCAGAAAACAAAACAAGATTGCTTTATTAGTCACCCAAAAGTGAGAGAGGAAAGCCACCCACTTCTCCACGCTTCCTTTCAAAGTGACCTCAGTGACCCTGACAGATTCATGGAATTCATTAGAAACAATAGTAAGGATGCCGTGGGATGGGCGATTTTGTCACTAGACAACGTTTCAGAACTTCCCTGAGGAGCCTCTGCTGCCTCAGACCCACCTCACTGCCCACCCCCCACCCTGAGAGGCAGACCCTCCTGAGAGGGGCTCAGGCCACCTTCCCCCTTGTTGCCGCCTTCCACGTGGGCCCTCCCGGGCCCCCCAAACCCACCCGACAGGCTGCCACTCCACTCAGGCATCTGTAGGGGTCTGAGCTGAGTCAAGCCCTGGGGCCCCCTAAGCTCTCGCCCTGACCGCAGACCCTCACTGGGTTAAGGGTGGTCAACTACCTCAAGACTCAGTTCCCCACAGAGGCCATGTCCTGTGATGAAAAGGGAGAGATGGAAACCTAGCTCTCAAGGCTCTGCTCAGGGCCAGGCACTGTGCTGGGAGGAATCTTACTCCTGTGTGATCTCATTTCATCATGTAGGTGGCCCTTCAATTATATAGAAGGAGAAACAGAGTCAGAAAGATTAAAAAACCTATTGATGGTTGCATTGCATTCCAGTGGTCTCCAGGGTAGGGTGGTCTGCTCTAGGGAAGGTGGCAAATTAAATCTCATTGATTAACCACTGACCACATGAGTGCTATCCAACTGGCCAGCTTCTAGATTAAATTGTGGCAGGTAAATTATTTGGGAAAAAAAAAAGTTGATTTCCACATGACCACATTGTCTCTGTGAATTAATGACTGAAAAAAGTTCTGTATGTTCACATAGGATTCCAAGGTTATTTCAAGAATTATTCAAATATGGGAATAGTTTCACCTTCAGAACACAAACTCTCAGCTTTTGGAATATGGGCATCTTATATGGCCCACCAAGAATCCCACTGAAAACATAAATAGCATTCAAGTTCCCATCTCAATTCCTGGCTCTTTTTCCCTTAGGAAAGATCTTCCAAAATATATAGTGTTTTGGATATGTATTTTATTTGTTGGCCTAGTTCCTCTTTTGTTGCTATAATAGTCATATATTGTTGCCATAATAGTCGCTAATATCTATATAGCTCTTATGATGTACCAGGCATTGCCTTCAGTACTTTACATATATTTACTCAATTAATCACCATAACAATCCTGTGAGGTAGATATCATTCCCATCTCCATTTTACATGTAAGGAAATTGAGGCCCAGATTGAGGCCCAGAGAGGTTAAGATCTTGCCTGAGGACAAACAGCTGGTAGATGGTAGAGCCAAGGCTTGCAGCCAGGCAGTCTGGGTTTAAAGTATGCTCAGTCTGTGGATTATGAGACAGATGGTGGGATCGTTGGTTTGTATTACAGCATGTCCAAAGTGAAAGGTAAGTGCACCATTACTTAAAAATAATAGGTTATGGGGGCTTCCCTGGTGGCGCAGTGGTTGAGAATCTGCCTGCTAATGCAGGGGACACGGGTTCGAGCCCTGGTCTGGGAAGATCCCACATGCCACGGAGCAGCTGGGCCCGTGAGCCACAATTGCTGAGCCTGCGCGTCTGGAGCCTGTGCCCCGCGACGGGAGGGGCCGCGAGAGAGAAAGGCCCGCGCACCGCGAGGAAGAGCGGTCCCCGCACCGCGATGAAGAGTGGCCCCCGCTTGCCGCAACTGGAGAAAGCCCTCGCACGAACCGAAGACCCAACACAGCCAAAAATAAATAAATAAATAAATAAATAAATAAGAAAATCCTTTAAAAAAAAAAAATAATAATAATAGGTTATGGAGAACTGATTATATACCAGGCTCTACAGTAACCTTTTTAGATGTATTTAATATTCCTAACAATCCCAGATCTTTCTGACTACGAAGCCTGTAAATTTGACCACCACCCTTCACTATATAGCCTTGGCTCAGAGTTGCTTGGCTTTGAGTTTCTTAGTTATTCGTAAGGCTGATTATTTCTACATGGGTTAGTTTAATATCTGCGTTAGGTGATGTTTATAGTCAATAATAGATAAGCAATCTGAACAAGTCTAACCAAATGAGAAGAGATAATTTCATTTGCTTTGAGCACTTATAAAATCCACAGCCAGGCATAGCACAGGGAGATCAGCTCGGTGCTTTGTGACCACCTAGACGGGTGGGATAGGGAGGGTGGGAGGGAGGCTCAAGAGGGAGGGGATATGGCGATCTATGTATACATATAGCTGATTTACTTTGTTGTACAGCAGAAACTAACACAGCATTGTAAAGCAATTATGCTCCAGTAAAGATGTACAAAAATAAAATAAAAATAAAGTCCATAGCCAGAAGGGATCTTAGCGATCATCTATCAGAAAAAAAGTCTCCCTTGTTGAACTGGTATGCATTCTTTTTTCAGTTATTTCAAATCACAGAACCCACCATATATACATATATATGTATGTATGCATGTATGCAATTATTTATTTACTTATTTATTTTTATTTTTTTGCCTAAGTTACCAGAAAGCTCATAGTGAATTTGAAAACTCACGTAAAGTGAGCATATTAACTCAGGTTTTTGGTGTACTGATTTTTCTCTTTTCCTTTGCTTCCTGTTTCTGTCTTAATGGTATTATTCTATCTATATTTCATTATACGCAACCCTGGCTTGTATAAATTTTAAAACAGAGAAGATGCATGTTGCTGCTCTTGTGGCCCAGGTGGGGAAGAGCCCCCTCGCTTGGAAGGTGAAGGAGTCACCTGGGACAGTGAGGGGCAGTCCAGGCCGGGAGCCCCAAGGGCCTCTCGCCCAGCTGCTCTCATCCCAACACCCACACTGCTTCTGATTTTAATGAGCAATTGAAACTTGATTTAATCCCAACTGAAAATGATTAGGAGAAGATAATTTGTTGTTGTAAAACCAAACAGGGGAAAACAGACCCTGCTGGAATCACGTGTATCTTTTTTTCTGAGCTGTCCACAGCCTAAAAGGGCTCAGATTCATCTAGTTGGAGGGGAGGGGATTACCTAATTCCCACAGCGCCAGCCCCAGCGAGACCTGGCAGCTCACTCCCTTGGATGGTCCAGCAGGCTGTACTTAAAAGCGCAGATGTGGGAGTTGTATAAGCCCAGATGAGAACGAGCTCTATCATGGAGTTGACTTGGGAAAGTTGATTAACCTCTATGTGCCATGTATGCTCATCTGTAAAATGAGTACATTAATAAAAATCTACCCTCCAAGGGTATGGT
Source organism: Balaenoptera acutorostrata (assembly GCF_949987535.1). Lineage (NCBI taxonomy): Eukaryota > Metazoa > Chordata > Mammalia > Artiodactyla > Balaenopteridae > Balaenoptera > Balaenoptera acutorostrata. The sequence goes on from NC_080077.1 coordinate 8,232,642, forward strand.
AAGAGTTAACTAAGATTATGTTCGTAAAGCAGCTAATTAACACAGTGGATGGCACAAATGACTCAAACAATGTACTAATATCAGCAGAAACACTTAATCCATTTTATTACAGTGTTATTAGAAAGGAAGCGAAAGCAACATAGATGGACCCAGAGATTATCATACTAAGTGAAGTATATCAGAAAGAGAAAGACAAATACCATATGATATCACTTACATGTGGAATCTAAAATATGACACATGAACTTATCTACGAAACAGACTCACAGACATAGAGAAGAGACTTGTGGTTGCCAAGTGGGGAGAGGGGCTAGGGGAGGGATGGATTGGGAGTTTGGGATTAGCAGATGCAAACTGTTATACATAGAATGGATAAACAACAAGGTCCTACTGTATAGCACAGGAACTATATTCAATATCCTATAATAAACCATAATGGAAAAGAATATGAATAAGAATGTATATATATGTATAACTGAGTCACTTTGCTGTACAGTAGAAATTAATATAACATTGTAAATCAACTATACTTCAATAAAATAAATTTAAAAAAGGAAGAAAAAAAAAACCCTTTTATAAACCTACGTTTCTCAAGAGAAATCTCAGGTAACTCTAAGTCCCAGAGCCCTCTACCCAAGTGGGTCACCCTAAGTAAATTCCAGGCTTCAAGCACTCATGTGACATTTAAAAATAATTGGTCATATACTTGACCATAAAAGAAATCTCAAAAAAACCAAAGAATCAGTAATAAAAAGTCTGACCAAAATACAGCAAAATTTTGAGAGCAACAACTAAAAAGATATCCAAAAAAGTTTTTGTGATGTAAGTATTTTAAAAATTAAACAGGTACTTCTAAATGATTCCTAGGTTGAAGAAAATATCATAATGGGGAATTTAAATATTTTGAACTGAATAATACCAAAAACATTACTCCAATTTGTGGGATGTAGCTAAGGCAATATATGGAGGGCAACTTTTGGCTTTAAATGTACCTAAAAAAGTTTAATAAGTCAGTGAGCTGAGTTTCAACTTAAGAAGTAAGGAAAAGAGCAATTGAGCAAATTCAAAAAAGATAAGAACAGAAATAATAAAAATTAGAGTAGGAATAATAAAATAGCGTTTTAAAAAAACCACAGGGGAGTAAAACAGAACTAAATCAAAGAAAACTGTTCTGTCCTCTGTAGAAAGGGGTGCTGATGTTGCCTTCAAAGTGAAGTTGTGAAGGTCACATGTTATACTCTGTACCAAAGTACTTTGTAAACTGCAGAGAACTATTCAGATGTGCATTTCATCTTTATTTCACGTATTCAACACATCTTGACCAGTTACCTCTTCTGTGCCTGGTGGTGGGAGTAAAATGCCTTCTTGTAACTCACTCTCTGTAGGGATGGCAGATATTCATCATGTCAACGCAACAGGACCCAAATCAGTGTCTGCAGCAAAGAGACACGCACTGCGTCATGAGAGCATAGGACTGGGGGGGGGAGGGTTAGCATGCGCAGAGATGTTAGGAAGGTTCTGCAGGAAAATGAGGCTCAAGCAGAGATGGAGCGGGGGGTAGATGTGGGAGGTGTGACTTCTGGAACAAACCAAAGATGAGAAGATGGGGTACTGTTTAATGCACAGGTGGGAGGGGAGCCTTGGCCATTTCTAAAAAAGTAATACACTTCCTTGTCTTAGTGCACATTAAAAAAAAACTATAAAACATATGCTCATGATAAGAAGGTTGAATAATTGCAAAAAGTAGTTAGAAAATAAGTCCCACATAATCCTAACTTTTTTCTTTCCTTGTAAAGATCACAGAACTAGTGTATAGAATACTGTCTAAATGGAAATATCCTGGTTGTTGTAAAATACTGCTAAAGCATGGTTGTATCTGTTTAGACCTAGGCTGTGGATCTGAAAGAAAAGGCCATTGGGAACCCTGGGAGTCGGGCTTGGAGGAAGGAATGAGGGTGTGTTACCAGGTGGGCGTCAGGCAGGCATCGCCTCCCTCACTCCAGGCCAGCTCAACAAGGGGACAGTGTGGTAGCAGTGTTTTAATCAGGGGCACAGAATGGGTTGCAAGAAGACAGAATAATTGTAGGGGACTATTTAGCAGGCCAGTGTAGGGACCAGGACAGAGGTGAGATGATGATGGCTTGCATTAAGATCATAGAGACAGAGATGAGGAGAGGTGGGTGGATTCGAGAGATATTTTGAAGATAAAAATCTAAATGCATAGCCTAGAGTTGAGGGATATGGATTTGGAGAGCCTGCTGAGTCCACTGGACAGGATGATCTGAGGGGTGCCTCATGGCGTGCAGTACTTGGATGTGGACCTCCTGGCTTATCTACAAGAAAAGGGCCCTGAAAGGCTATCATGATACAACAAAATACCATCAACAACAAAGAGAGAACAGTGTGTACCACCCGACGGCTGGGGGACTTCCTGAAGCTGCTCCTGCCTGGACTTGTATTTGAAGTCTTGGTTTGTCTAAGGGTTCATGCTGGGACCCTGGGAAGCCCCCCCAGTGAACACAGCTCCCCTACCCTCTGCCCCCACTCTAGCCTCTTTGCGCTTCCTCTGAGGCAAGCAACTGCTGGGCTTAGTGGAGAGCTGGGTGCAAGGGGACTTTGGGTTCTGCGGGATTTTCTGGGGGAAGGTTGATGTGAGTTCTCTGTGAGCGGGCCTGGGCTCCCTGGCCCTGAAGAGGCCAAGAGGCAACCAAATGGGTGGACTGGGTCTTTCCTGCCCTTGAAGCTGGACGTGGACTGAAAGCCTCTGCTTCTGTGACCTTGACCACACAGGCGAGAGTCCTCTGCCTTTGAGGCAGCTGCCGTCGTGGTGTGTGAAACCAGGGGCCACTGAAGAAAAGCAAGAGCTCCCTAAAGACCTTGCACTAGAGAGAGGAAGATGAGGCAAAATAAACAGAGCTCTTGGTGTTACAGTGGAGGATTACTGGACTGAATGTCAATATTATGACATAGTATAAGTGTGTTTCATGCTTGGTAATTGCAATCATTGTTGCTTTTGTTGTGGTCATCCATGTACAATGCTTGGTGTCAGTCTATCTATCTCTTGTAAAAATAAAATACAGTGTGTGTGTGTGGAAAAAAAAAAAAAAAAAAAAAAAAAACAAAAAAAAACAGAGCTCTTGGAAGAGACAAAACAATCTGAATTTTAAAAAAAGGCATTGAAGATTTAAATAAAGCACAAAAAAGACTTTCAGGAGCTGAAAATCATAATTTCCTAACTAAATACATTTCAGTAGATTCATTGAAGGAGAGGAAAGTCACCGTGGAGATCTGAATTAGCATCCTGGAAAATCAAAGGTAAGAAATGTCTTGATATAGGGCAAAGAGAAAAAGAGATAGAAAGCAAATGGTAAGAAACTTGGAGGATAGATTCTAAAACCTTGAATTGTGAATAGTAGGGGCAGAAAGAGAAAAAAGAGAGGCAACTATTATACTAACAATAAAAGAAAACTTCCCTGAACTGAAGCAAAATGAACTTTTTAAAAAAAATTTAATAGATTTTATTTTTTAGAGTAGTGTTAGATTCACAGCAAAATTGAGCAGAATGCATAGTTTCCCATATACCCACTGCCCCCCAACTCAGAGCTCCCCCAACTATCACCACCCCCCAGCCCCCCAAGTGGTACGCGTGTTACAATCAATTGACACCTTATCATTAACCGAAGTCCATAGTTTACATTGGGCTTCGCTCTTGGTGTTGTATACATTCTACAGGTTTTGACAAATGTATAATGACACGTATCCGCCATGACAGTATCATGTAGTGTAGTTCCTCTGTGCTCTGCCTATTCATCTTCCGCCAATCCCTGGCAACCACTGACCTTTACCTTGTTTCCAGCGTTTTGCCTTTTCCTGAACGTCATATAGTTAGGTAGCTTTTTCAGTTGCCTTTTTCACTTAGTAATATGCTTTGAAGTTTCTTCTCTGTCTTTTCATGGCTTAATGGCTCATTTCTTTTCAGTGCTGAATAATATTCCATTGCCTGGATATACCACAGTTTATTTATCCATTCACCTACTGAGGGGCATTTTGGTTGCTTCCAAGCTTTGGCAATTATGAATAAAGTTGCTATGAACATAGGAGTGCAGGTTTTTATATGGAGATAAGTTTTTAGTTCATTTGGGTAAATATTTAAAAGTGCAATTGCTGGATTGTATGGTAAGCGTATGTTTAGTTTTCTAAGAAATGGCCAAACTTCCAAAGTGCCTTGACTAGAAGGTGGGGCTGATTTCCGGGGAGGGGAGAGGGATGAGAGGTTGAATCAGTCACCAAGGGTCAATAAGTTCATCAATCATGCCTATGTAATGATGCCTCCATAACACCCCCAAAAGAAGGGGGTTCAGCAAGCTTCCAGACTGGGGAAACAGAATGCTTCCAAGTACTACCATGCTAGGACCTAAGCTCTACAATGACAGAAGCACCTTTGTTCAGGACCTTGTCCTACGTATCTCTTCATCTGCCTGTTGATTCATATCCTTTAATATCCTTTGTAATAAACGGGTAATCTAGGGAGTGAATAGGTTTCCTGAGTTTCCTGAGCTACTCTAGCCAAGTAATAGAACCCAAAAAGTGGGTCATGGGAACCTCTGACTTATAGCGAGTTGTTCAGAAGTATAGGTAACAACTTGGACTTGGATTGGTATCCTGAGTTAGAGGGGATTGTTCGAACCTCCAATTTGTAACCAGTCAGTCAGAAGCACGGGTAGCAACCTGGGCTAGTGCTTGGCATCTGAAGTGGAGGGCAGTTTTGTAGGACTGAACCCTTTACCTGTGAAATCTGATGCTCTCTCCAGGTAGATGGTGTCAGAATGGAGCTGAATTGTAGGACACCCAGTTGGTGTTACGGAGCATTGCTTGGCAGTGTGGGAAAACCCCACCTTCCATGTTGGAAATGTGGGTGCAGACCTCTTAATTTCCCTATGTCATTTCTTCTTCTTTTTTTTTTTTTTTTTGGCCGCGCGGCATGTGGGATCTTAGTTCTCCGGCCAGGGATCGAACTCGTGCCCCCTGCATTGGAAACACCGAGTCTTAACCACTGGACTACCAGGGAAGTCCCCATCCCTTACGCCATTTCATTTCTCTATCCTTAAAACTGACTTCCCTTTCCCACCTCCGGGAAACCCCACTGAATTTAGGTTGGAGTCAGGGAACTTCCACTGAAATGAATGAGGGACTCTTTCCTGCTGTCTCCTGCCAAAAAACACACCCACTTCCAAGGGAGCTTCTTACTCAAGGGGAATGACCTCAGAACAGGATGAATGTACTTGCTGGGAGAGGTTCAGCCCTTTGTTTTTATTGAGAGTCATTAGGGTAGGACAAATTGGTAACAGAGTTAAATTATACATTCTTAAAGCATTTGAAACCCTCTTGTTTTGGGCTTCAATCTGGTGGCTTCCCAGGTCAGATGAGACTCTCAGTGTTCTGAAGATCCTGAATCTCTGCTTTGCCTGTTGGTCTATTGGTTTTCCAAGTCCAGGTCTTTACTGATCATATGTCACTTGGTAAAATCCTTTAAGGTCTCTTAGTGATATGTTTCTACTAGGATGTTGTTCAGCCTGTAGGTAGCAGAAAAATCAAATAAAATGGTTTAAACAGCACAATTTATCCCTTTACATAACAAGAGATCATGGGTGGGCTGTTTGTGATCCTACCTAAATCTCACTCTTCCAAATTGTGCCCTGGTGCTCCCCCATCATGTCTATCTAAAAATTTCACTTGTGTCTTTTTCACTCTTCCCTTTCTTCAAAGTCATATTTCCACTCTACTGAATGATACACACACAAAGAAGCACATACAAAAGCCCTGAAACAGGGACTTCCCCGGTGGCACAGTGCATAAGACTCCACGCTCCCAATGCAGGGGGCCTGGGTTTGATCCCTGGTCAGGGAACTAGATCCCACACGCGCTGCAACTAAGAGTTTGCATGCCACAACTATGGAGCTGTCGAGCTGCAACTAAGGAGCCCACCTGACACAACTAAGACCCAGCACAACCAAATAAATAAATATTTTTTTAAAAAGCCCTGAAACCTCTACCCTAAAAGAATTGTTTCTCTTATTCTTTTAAAAAAATCAATTGACTTTTTAAAAAATAGATTTACTAATTTTATTTATTTATTTTTGGCTGCATTGAGTCTTCGTTGCTGCACGCAGGCTTTCTCTAGTTGCGGCGAGCGGGGGCTACTCTTGGCTGCGGTGCGCAGGCTTCTCATTGCGGTGGCTTCTCTTGTTGCGGAGCACGGGCTCTAGGCGTGCGGGCTTCAGTAGCTGTGGCGCACGGACGTAGTTGCTCCGTGGCATGTGGGATCTTCCCGGACCAGGGCTCGCACCCGTGTCCCCTGCATTGGCAGGCAGATTCTTAACCACTGCGCCACCAGGGAAGTCCTCTTATTTTTTTTTATAGCAAAACTCCTTCAAATGGTTGCCCCGACTCACTAACTCTCTTTCTGTTCCTTCAATTTTCTTTTTGAATCTTCCCCAATCAGGTTTTAAAAAATACTGAGCTATAACTGACATATAATATTATATTAGTATCAGGTGTACAACATGATTTGATATTTGTATATATTGATAAATGATCACCACAATAAATCTAGTTAACCTCCGTCATCACACATAGCTACAAATATTTTTCTTGTGATGAGAACTTCTAAGAGTTACTCTCTAACAATTTTCAAGTGTACAATACAGTATTATTAACTGTAGTCACCATGCTGGACATTATATCCCCATGACATTTATTTTATAACTGGAAGTTTGTACTCTTTGATTCCCTTCACCCATTTCGCTCACCCCTCACCCCCGCCTCTGGCAGCCACCAATCTGTTCTGTCTATGAGCTTGGGCTTTTCTTTGTTTTGTTTTCTCTTAGGTTCCACACATAAATGAGATCATCCACTATTTGTCTTTCTCTGTCTGACTTACGTCACTTAGCATAGCACTCTCAACGTCCATCCATTTTGTTGCAAATGGCAAGATTTTCTTCTTTTTTATGGCTAATATTGCATTGTATATTATACCACATTTAAAAACAATCCATTCATGCACTGATGGACACTTAGGTTGCTTCCAAGTCTTGGCTGTTGTAAATAGTGCTGCAATGAACATGGGGGGGGGGCGGTGCATGTATCTTTTTGGTTTTTTTTAAGTTACGTTAGTTTTTTTTTTTTGGTCATTAACAATTTTTTTAAATTGGAGTATAGTTGCTTTACAATATTGTGTTAGTTTATACTGTACAGCAAAGTGAATCAGCTATATGTATACATAGATCCCCTCTTTTTTGGATTTCCTTCTCATTTAGGTCACCACAGAGCACTGAGTAGAGTTCCCTGTGCTCTACAGTAGGTTCTCGGTGCATGTATCTTTTTGAGTTAGTGTTTTTGTTTTCTTTGGATAAATACCCAGGAGTGGAATTGCTGGGTCATATGATAGTTTTCTTTTTAATTTTTTGAGACATCTCCATACTGTTTTTCATAGTGGCTGCACCAATTTACATACCAACCAACAGTGCACAAGGGTCCCCTTTTATCCACGTCCTCGCCAACATTTATTATTTCTTGTCTTTTTGATAGTAGCCATTCTAACAAGTATGAGGTGATATCTCACTGTGGTTTTGAGTTTCATTTTCCTGACGTTGAGCACAATCAGACTTCCTGCCCTTTACTTCACGGAAACTACTCTTATCAAGGTTCCTGATGTGCTGACAGACCCAGTGGATAATTTTCCTTTCTTGGCTCATCAGCAGCATTTGATGTACTTGATCAGTCCTCTTGCCCTGAAACACTTTTTTCTTGGCTTCTCCTGTTCCCCTCCTGTAGCACTGACATTGATTCTCAGTCTCTCTTTGGGATTCTTCTGGTTTTCTGGACTTCAAATATTGAAATACCCTGGGGCCAGTCCTCAAACCTTTCTTCTCTGTTTGTTGTCTTTCTTGGTGATCTCATCCTGTCTCATGGCTTTAAACATCATTCATGTGCTAATGATTCCCCATTAGACCTCCAAGTTGGACCTCTCCACCAAACTCCAGACTCATAAATCCACCTTGTAAATCCACAAATCCAGCTTGATTATGGAATGTCTGACTGGCACCTCAAACTTAATGCATCAAAAGTGAGTTCTTGATTTCTTCTTTGCCCTGAACCTGCCCTTCCTCTAGTTGTCCCATCTCAGTAAATGGCAACTCCATTCTTTCACTTTGTCTATCCACAAATCTTGGGCTTCTCCTCCACTCTTCCTCTGATATCTCCCAAGCACTAACAATCTTCAAATTACATCTGGATTCTGACAGCTTCTCATCACCCCAATTCAAGCTATGATGAGTTCTCACCTGGGATATTGCCTAGCTAGATAGCTTCCTAATTAGTCTCTGATTCTACTCTGCTCCCCTCATTCCTGCCCCACTTCAGTAATGAGAGCGTTAAAAGGTATCCCACATCATACCATTCATCTTCTCAGAACCCTCGAGTGGCTTCTCATCTTGCTCAGATTGAAAGCCAGCATCCTGGGACTTCCCTGGTGGTCCAGTGGGTAAGACTAGGTGCTCCCAATGCAGGGGGCCTGGGTTCGATCCCTGGTCGGGGAACTAGATCCCGCATGCAGCAACGAAGACCTGGTGCAGCCTAAATAAATAAATAAATAATAATAGTAATAAAAGCCAGCATCCGTACAGCAGCCTGGAAGGCCCTACCTCTTTCAGACCCCACCTCTTCTACTTCAGCCCTTATGCTTTCCCTTCATTTACTTCTTTCAGATGACAGCAGCCTTCCTGATATTCCTCAGACCCCCACCACCCCAGAAGTCCCACCTTGGATCTTTGCACTTGGTCTTCCCTCGACTTCGGATGTTTATCCCAGAATTCACATGGCTCATTCCTCGCTTCCTTCTGTGTCTGTTCGAAGTTTGTGCTGACCATTCTGAGGCAGCACCCTCCTCACCGCATCACTCTTCTCCATGGGTTTTGTTTTCATTTCTTTATTGACCTTATATTTATCATTTTATAGGATTCCATTTATAATTAAAAATTGATTACATATTGAAATGATAAAATTTTGAATATATTGGGTTAATTAAAACAGATTATAAAAACTAATTGTTAAAAAAAACCCTAATTGTTTCTATTATATTACTCTTTTCAGTGTGCCTACTGGAAAATTTAAAATTACATATGTGGCTTGCATTTGTGGCTCATGTTCATTTCTCTTGGACAGCGCTGGCTTAGACCAATGATACTTTACTTGAATCATGGGGAGAAGGGGTGCTGGCTCGTATAAAATTAGTATAAAATTGGGGTTCTGCAAGTATTAAAGAGGTGGGTAATGGCAATTGGAGGGCAATTAGCAGTGTTGGCTACCTGGGAGTAGGTGTTTGGAATGTGGGTTTTGGAGCTGAACGAGCACTCACATCCTAGTTCCACTATTTGTCAGTAGGTGACAGCTCTGAGCCTCAGTTTCCTCATCTGTAAAATGAGGATAACAATATTTACCACGTTAGGTCGTTGTGAGAATTAATGAGATAATATTTATACAATTCCTAACACAGCACGTAGTGAGCACAAATAAACAGTAGTTACTATCCTCATTTCTCAAGTCTCTGCCAGTCCCACCTCTGGGCAGGCTGTTCTTGGCTGGCATTCCTAGGTGCTGTTGGTATACGTTCTGAAGTTCCAGTTTTCTAAACCACAGTGCTGGAAGCACTTGGTCATCATGGAAAGTTCAGGTGTGAGGTATGTTGTTCCCAGGATTCAGAATTTACCAAAATTACAGACCCATGGAGGTGATGTCATTTTAGCAAAAGGATCCTTTGCACTGCAAAGGATGTCGCAGCGTGTAGTTGGAGGGATTCATTCGACAGATAATTTCGCCAGACACTAAATGCCAGTCTCTGAGCCTATCAACTGTCAATAATCACACTCTCACCCACCCTCCAGGCGCTTCAGATCCTGTCCAGCTTTCTCAGGTTCAAGGACATTCTTAGGACCAAAGCTCCCTGTCGGACTCTATGGTCTGATGCTGGAGGTGGACCCTGTCTCCAAGAACCCTGCCGATTCACACTGAAGCCGACAGCTTCACCCTCATGGCAGGAGGCTTTCTGGGTGACGCTGATGAGACGTGCCCAAAGTGGGGCTCTGCCGGCCTGTCGCCACTCATCACACCCACTACGAAATTAGGATTCTGCTGGGGTCGCGAAACATACTTGCTGGAGGAGCGATGCCTGGTCAGTACTTGCTTTTACTTCACTTACTGGCCCAGCAAGGGCTGGTGGGGAGATGACACACAGCTGATTGTCAATTTGAATGCAGCAGCCTGTCGATCTGAAATAGTCATGGTAATCAGTGGTAAAACAGGACCCGAATCAAGGAGTGTCACAGAGATTCTCAGAAACACACCTATTGTATAAAGTAGTGATTCCCAGTGTTTTGCGAAGAGGAAGATGCTGTTTCTTGTGTGATTGTCATTGTTGCTCTCCACCTTTCGTTCACTGAAATATATATACTTTTTAATCTACTTTGAAAGATACACATTAATATTTTTAAAAGCAATATGTATTTTCAGAATTTTATGACTCCACTGTACTTCCAACAGACTCCCCTCCCTTGAGGATGATGGGAAACACCTTGGTGTATAAAATAAGATCCAATTCTGTTCCTTGTGTTCCTCCTGCCTTTAAATATGTTTCATAGTAACGTTGTCCTGCCATTTCAAGTACTGGCATCTTGTTGAATAAAGTGAGAATTAGAATAAAGGTAAATGTCATAGCTCCTGGACCTTCCTTGGGAAGAATAGTTCTGTCTTTCTCTTCCAGTACTTACTCATAAATGAAGGTATGATTATTTTTAAACTGTTGAAAATTATTATGTAAATTTTCATTTGTATATGTCACCCTTCAATCAGATGGTATGTTCCTGAAGGGATATTAATTTCTTTGGGTTTCAAGTGATGGGAATTCAACTCCTTGTGGCTTAAGTAAGAGTTGAGATTTACTGACTCCTGTAAGGGGGAAAGACAGGGCTGCAATGAAGAGCTCAAACTATGTTGTCAGGGCTTGCTCTCACTCTCTGTATCTCATCTCATCTTCCCTCTTTGTGTTGGTTTTATTCTCTCTTATTACAGGAGTTTTCCTCTGTGTGGTAGATGACAGGGGTGGGCAGAGGGAATGAGTGGAAAGCAGGTGACCTGGTAGCAGCAGCTACAGACTTTTATCATCCCAGCTGTTGTATGATGAATTTGGCTGGCCTTTGTCCCTGGTTCCTGGAAAAAAGTCTCAAAACTCTTGGAATTTCCCAAGTGATAGGAATGTCTTTGTAATCCATCTGTGGGTTCTTGGACCACACCTGAGTTTATACTAATGAAGTGACTCATGTTTGGCCCCTAGAGAGTTTTAGGATGGGGGTTGGCCGTGCCAGAAGGGCCAACCATGAGATTAGAGGGTTGGGGCTATGAGCCAGGTGATATCAGCCCAACTTCCCGTGGGGGAAAGAGGGTGGAGATTGAGTTCAATCACATAGCCAATGACCCCATCACATACATATAAAATGAAACCCCAATAAAAACTCTGGCAAGCATGTCAATGTCCTGGAAGACTGACACATCCCAAGGACACAAGAGCTTTGCATCTGGAACCTTCCCAGATAGCGCCCTATGTGTCTCTTCATTTGGCTGGCCTTGGTTGGTATCCTTTTGTTATAAAAAGCTGTATAGTGTTTTCCTGAGTTCTATGAGTTGTCCTAGTGAATTATCGAACCTGAGGAGGTGGTGGGAACCCCTGTATCTGTCGCAGAGGGTCAGAAGTATGGGTGGTTTGGGGCCCCCCAACTTGCAGCTGGTGCCTGAAGTGAGGGTGATCTGTAGAGGACTGTGCCCTTAACCTAAGAAATTTGCCCTAACTCTGGGCAGTTAGTGTCAAAATTGCATTGCGCCAACTTTAGTGCAATTTCCAACATGGAAATGGAAAGTTCCACACTAAGACTTTGGTTGGACAGACTGGGTAGTGTTGCCACCTTTGAAACTGGAACCACATGGCACGAGGAGGAGCAGTTCTGCAAAGGAGGGGGTTGCTGTAGTGGAGGGAGCAGTGAACTGTGTTGGGCGACAGAAGCAGTAGTTGTCTCCCATGGCACAGATTCTGTATAATTTTCTGACCTCTCAGCACGTTGCAAAGACAGCTAGTGCCCACCAAATATCCATTTTGCCCCCTTACATATGTCAGTGTAACCGAAAGTGGGGTCTGCCTGCTCACCGCTCAAAAGCCAATAAAGAGGCAAGGTTGGTGGAAAGGAAAGTTTGCTTTATTTTGGATGTTGGCAACTGGGTGGGGGGAGGGCAGACGCCTGTCCAGAGGCTGACTCCCCCCAACCCTGACGATCATGGGGCAAGAGGTTTTATAGGCAGAAGGAGGGGGCCACATGCAGAAACAGCACAGTCAGCTCTGACCGTCACCTTGAAATTGGTCATGGGGTGCTCTGAAGGGTGTCATCTTGATTGTTTTAAGTACAGTTAATCTTCAGTTCCAGGCTCAGTTTTTTCCCATTTTCTTGAGGCCAATTTTTGGAATTGCGGCAGCTTATGTCACGGCTACAGCCTGGTCATCACGTAGTTAACTTCTTCCACCTGGTGGGCGTTTCAGTATCTACAAGACAGCTCACAGGACGTGGCTCAGAATATTATCTATAGCCCTTTTGGAACTGATTTCAGGTCAATTTCTGGTTTGAGTTTAGCATCATAAGCAAACATTTCATGCGTGTTTTCTTCATTTCATGAAGCAAACATTTCAAATAATAGAGGAGGAATTAACGGTCCTTGACTCTGCTTAATGACTAAACTATTATTATTTAGTCTTGTTGGACTGTTTTCCTTTGTTACTGCATTTTCTCATTTCTCTGATTAAACTTATTCCTTGGCTAAAGTTTTTCCACAAACAAAAGACAGGCTGAGGACATGGGGGCGGGGGTGGGGAAGGACCATAAGGTCCTGCTCCATTTCATCAGCATTCCTCACAGTTAAGTTGTGTCCTTATGACTAGTTCTGGCCAATGGACTGTGGGCAGAATTGATGTGAGTCAATTTCAGGGAAAGGTAATTAAAAGCCTGGAATCCTTTCTTATCTCTTTTCTTTCCTTGCTGCTATGACCTTGGCAGCCAAGTGTCCCAGGTGGCATACCACAAGATGGAGGAAGGTACTTATCCACCTTGGTCTTTGCTGTGTTAAGCCAATGAGATTTGGGAACTATGGTAGACAGATTAATTCCTGCCCCTCCCCCGCCCCCAAGATATTAGGTCCTAATCCCTGAACCTGTAAATGGAAAAAGGGTCTTTGCAGGTGTGATTGATTAAGAATCTTGAGATGAGGACATTGTCTTGGATTATCTGGGTGAGTCTTAAATGCCATCGTAAGTGTACTCATAAGAGAGGCAGAGGAAGATTAGACATCCACACAGAGAAGATGATGTGACAATGAGGCAGAGACTGGAGTGATGTGGCCATAAGCCAAGGGAGTTGATTCTCTCACAGGTCTGGGGTCAGAAGTCTGAAATCAGTATCACTGCGCCAAAATCAAGATATCTGCAGGGCCACATTCCCTGTGACCTCTAGGGGGGATTTCTTCCTTGCCCCTTAGCTTCTGGTGGTTCCAAGCATTCCTTAACTTGTGACAGCATGACTCCAGTCTCCACCGCCATCTTCCCACCAGCTTCTCCTCTGTGTATTCTCCCTCACGTCTGTGTCTTCTTCTCCTCTCATAATGCTACATCGTTGGAGTGAAGACCCATCCAGATAATTGGTGATTGTCTCTTCAGCTTGAGATCTTTAATTTAATCACATCTGCAAGGAACCTTTTACCAAATAAGGTCACATTCACAGGTTCTGGGTGGGCATCTCTTTGGGGGGCCATCCTTCATCCCACTACAGACACCAGTGTCTTAGATAGCAAGTCTGGGACAAACAGTGTCTCCAAAATATACATTCAGTGAAAGATTTTATTCAATGAGCAATTGCCCTTTATCTAAAGAACATATTTTTTTTTTAAGAAACATGAAAGCTATCTTTCTGTTAGTACAGGTATGGACCAATTATTGCTTTATTGAAAACGTACAAGATCCAGTGTGTTATTTGAGAATGTTCTACATTAGGTTGAACATGTGTCCTATCTAGTAACTGCTTTCTTGGCTTTCTGTTATTGGCCTAGAATGTCATCAGTATATCCAACATACTGATCCCATCTTTACCATGATGGTTAGATTGATGCTTGTTATAAGGATGACATGCTGGGTGAATGTTTATGACTACAAACCCCAGGCTCCAAATATGTCAAAGGAGAGGACGCGCATGAAACGTTTGCTTAAGATGCTAAACTCAAACCAGAAATTGACCTGAAATCAGTTCCAAATATCTCAAAGTCTGAAATCCTTTGTTTCAGTTGAATAGGGTTAGGATAGGCATGCTTCAAATTTTGATGGCTTAAATTCTAAAGTAGTCTATTATTTGCTCCAAAGAAGTAGAGAAATTTAGAAAGGTACACGGAAGTTTGAATTATTTTTAGGTATCTCCATTTAAAATGAAAACATTTGGAACCAAATTTGAAATAGGTTCAACCAAAAACTGTAGAGAGTCTAGGGATCTACCATGTTGAGGTAGAAAGGATCCTGCACCTTCTGGAGACCCTGCACCATTCCTGCCTCTGCAACTGCATTGCTGTGTAAGTGTGTGCTAGTGACTTAATCTCTCTGGGCCTCATCTTTTCCTCAGTAAAAGCAGTGTGTTGGAGTAGTTGGTCTAGAACATTCCTTCCAGCTCTAAAAGTCTGTGATTCTCTAAAAGGGGACCTACTTTATGACAGACCACCCAGGTGGAAAGTTAACTCTCTAGGGCAGACCTCATCATTGCACCCAGGAGAACAGCAGTAGGTCATTGCAATCTAATCACGAGCAAGGGCGGACCACAAAGCAAAACAATTGAAGCAGGAACTTGGAACTGATGTTGATTTATCTCTAAGATGTGTTTTTCCATTTTCTCTGGCAAGTTTGCTCTCAAGTAGAATCAGCAGGAGAAGTATGAGCCGGCAGCATGTGCACAGGCCCTTCTGCTTGAGGAAGGCTTCGGAGTCCTGGCCCCTCTTGAGAGCACCTTATATTCATCCCTTTCACCAACGGCTCTTCTGAAGGATGCCAGCCGGGGCTGTAGACCTACTGCATCTTGCTGCACAGACAGAGGCTTCTTCATCAGGGGCCAGTCACCTTGACACCTTTCTGCTCCATCAGGAGCACCCCTCCCCCTCCCAGGAGAAGAATGTTTCGGCAGAGAATGTCCAGGGCAAGGGGAGCGATTCTAAGGGGAAGGCGTGCTTACAATGACCTGGAGGAGGGGAGGCATTGGATGGTTTCCTAAGGGTGAGAGCAGACAGCCAGTTGCTTTTTGCCAAAACAATATTCCATAGCTCAAGGAATGACACGCCCCTCTAAGCCAGGCGCCTAACATGCTCAGGACCAGATGACTTCATGTAGACAGTGACAACTGGCTTTGTCATAGTACATAACTCTTAGCAAAAGGCCTGGCAGACTCTGCATTTTCCCTGCTTTATAGGTCGGAGGTATGGAAACAAGAAACAGGAGGCTTTCTTTCCTTTGAGGAATGTGTTTCAAACTTGAGAATTTTGAGGGAATTTAAAGTTATTTTTTCTTAGATTCTTTTCCTTATAATAATTGACACCCATTGGAGGGAAAGAACAAATTATCCTTACTTTGTGATCTTGCATCTTTGAAAATCTTGCGAGAAGATTGATAGGTCTGTCCCTGTGAGAGCCATGGTAAATCAGTGACATCTGAAAGCAGTCTTCCATGGGAAGTGTGGCATGGGCACTGCTTAGTACCTTCAGGCATTTCCAAGATCACATGCCCTCGGCGACGTGATACCCCAAATCTCCAGGATACAGTAGAAAATCACTCATCATACCAAGAAACAGGAAAATCTCCAGTCGAATGAGAAAAAAAAATCCACAGGTGCCAGCACCAAGATGGCACGGACGTGGAAACGACCTCAGGCCAAGGGCAGTGGGTGACCTCCACCCCAATTCTGCGCAGAGCGGTCTCCAGGAGATCACCACTGTGAGGGGGCCGGTGATCTGGGGCCAAGGCAATGCTCAGGATGGTGTGGACCAGGCGGCTCCCGGGAGAAGGAAGCTCAGTTAAAGATGAGGACATCACAGCCCCCACCTAGAAAGGGACTGACTAACGTGAGAACAGAAGAAACTTTGGCAGTCAGGTATTTTGAGGGGTTTTCCTATGAGCCAGAATACAAAAATCTTGGTGTGTGTGTGTGTGTGTGTGTGTGTGTATGGTGTCAGATTTTATAGTTTGTGTCTCAGATGCCTCATCTGCAAAAAGTAGTAGCACCTACTTGATTGAATTGTGAAGATTTATATATCCACACGTATAGCGCTTAGAATGAGGCCTGGTATGAAGTATTTGATACTTACAGGTTAGCTTTTATTATTCATTTGAATGCAAATGCACAGTATATATCAGTTTATTACCATTTATCAAATTCAGAATTTGTTTACCCAGAGTATTGTCATCTGGAAAAGAAGAAACCATTGGCATTTGGAAGCATGTAATGCTGTGGTGAAGATTAAGAGATGCTTGCAAGGAAAATCTTGTTAGACTGCGGTTGAGTTCGTGAACACAAAGACATCCGCCTTTGAGGATTTTGGTCTAACATGCTCTAGTGATAGTGGGAATGTAAATTGGCACAAGCCTTTGAAGGGCATTTTTGTCACTCTTATCGGTGTTTTTAAAGAAAAGGCTTACATCCTTTGGCCCGGCTATTTTACTTCTAGGAATGCATCCAAATGGAATATCAAGGGTACAAGCCATATTTGTTTACAAGGATGATCACTGAAGCGTTACAAACAATAACCGGAAATAAGAAACAATGCAAATATCTAACAATAAGGGCTTGTTTTGTCAAAATGAGGTTATGTACGTGTACGGATGACTAAGCCACCGTTACAAGTAAGATTGAATATGCTTTAATGATAAGAGAATGTCAACAGTGCATTTTAAGTGGAACAAAGTCTACAAAACTGTGTTTAGTGTGATTTTTGTGGAGTCTGTCCTTTGCCCACTTGCCTTCCCAGGCTTCCTTCACAGGGACAGGATGGAGGTGTTCCCATCTCAAGCATTCGATCAGCACGCCCTCCCCAGTCGCCCCATCACAAACAGCAGGAGGGCACAGTTGCCCCGTGGCTCCCACACCACTGATTTCAATAAATATTTGCGATTGACGTGTGATAGCAAATGAAGGCCTGGACGGTGTCCATAAGAAATGAAACAGTTTTATTTTTCTCTTCATCCTTTGATGCACTAGGAGGATGGAACACAAAAATTTCTCTTCTCCCTCCTAGGGGATTTAAAAAAATTAAATTCTCTTTGTCTTTGTGGTTAAGGTAACTTGCGTTTTTGGTAGGCTTGGTTAAGAAACTGCATGTAGCAGGCTGTTAATATCTACCATAGCAAGAACAAGAGAGAGGAAAAGGGTTGAGGAAAGAAGTAGTTTATTTTGGAGAAATAGGAGTAGACATTACATTGGAGTAAGTCGGGAGAGATCTTTAAGTTCCTGACAGCATCCTAGGAAAGTGGCGGGACCCCAGAAAGGCATGGTCTCAGGGTGTGACAGGACAGGTATTCTGAACCTTGTTAAAAAAATGACTGTGTCCCAAATGTGACACTCAAGAGCCAGGGGGCCATATGTAGGGGAAAAGCAGATGTCTTAGTGATAACTTGAGTGGAACAGAGGACCCTCCAACTTTCCAGTCCCCCTTGGAATTGCATAGATTTGCATCCGATTTTAGGGTTTGAAATTGTCAGAGGCACTCCTGCAGAAATCACTGCTGAGGGAGGACAACAGGTACAGCTACAGTTTCAAATACTCCTTCAGTTTGTTCAATAAGCACAGTTTATAAAGCATCTCTATTTCCTACTCTTTCTTTCTTTTCTTTCTTCCTTTCCTTCTTCCTTCCTTCCTTCCTTCCTCTCTCCCTCTCTCTCTCTCTCTTTCTTTCTCTCTCTCCCTTTCTTTCTTTCTTTCTTCCTTTCTTTCAAGTATAGTTGATATAAAATATTATATAAGTCACAGGTGCACAGTATAGTGATTCACAATTTTAAAGGTTATAATTCATTTATAGTTATTATAAAATATTGGCTAGGGATGTCCCTGTCACCGGTGGTGCAGTGAGTGGGACTCTGCGCTCCCAATGCAGGGGGCCCGGGTTTGATCCCTGCTCGGGGAACTAGATCCCACATGCATGCCACAACTGAGAAGTCCACATGCTGCAACTATGAGTCTGCATGCCGCAACTAAGACCTGGTGCAGCCAAAACAAATAAATAAATATATAAATAAATAAATAAATATTAAAAAAAATAAAATATTGGCTATATTCCCTGTGTTGTACAATATGTCCTTGTAGCTTATTTTATACATAATGGTTTGTACCTCTTAATCCCCTACCCCTAGTTTGCCCCTCCCCTTTCCCTCTCTCTACTGGTAACCACTAGTGTGTTCTCTGTATCTGTGACAGACACCTTATTCTTTTTTCTTTTCACATCTTTATTGGAGTATAAATGCTTTACAATGTTGTGTTAGTTTCTGCTGTACAACAAAGTGAATCAGCTATACATATACATATATACCCATATCTCCTCCCTCCTGCGTCTCCCTCCCACCCTCCCTATCCCACCCCTCTAGGTCGTCACAAAGCACCGAGCTGATCTCCCTGTGCTCTGCAGCAGCTTCCCACTAGCTATCTATTTTACATTTGGTAGTGTATATATGTCCATGCCACTCTCTCACTTCATCCCAGCTTACCCTTCCCCCTCCCCGTGTCCTCAAGTCCATTCTCCACATCTGCATCTTTATTCCTGCCCGACCACTAGGTTCATCAGTACCGCTTTTTAAAATTCCATATATATGCATTAGCATATGGTATTTGTTTTTCTCTTTCTGACTTACTTCACTCTGTATGACAGACTCTAGGTCCATCCACCTCACTACAAATAACTCAATTTCGTTTCTTTTTATGGCTGAGTAATATTCCATTGTATATATGTGCCACAGCTTCTTTATCCATTCATGTGTCAATGGACACTTAGGTTGCTTCCATGTCCTGGCTATTGTAAATAGTGCTGCAATGAACATTGTGGTATATGACTCTTTTTGAATTATGGTTTTTTCAGGGTATATGCTCAGTAGTGGGATTGCTGGGTCATACGGTAGTTCTATTTTCAGTTTTTTAAGGAACCTCCATACTGTTCTCCATAGTGGCTGTATCCATTTACATTCCCACCAACAGTGCAAGAGGGTTCCCTTTTCTCCACACCCTCTCCAGCATTTGTTGTTTGTAGATTTTCTGATGATGCCCATTCTGACTGGTGTGAGGTGATAACTCATTGTAGTTTTGATTTGCATTTCTCTAATAATTAGTGATGTTGAGCATCTTTTCATGCATTTGTTGGCCATCTGTAAGACACCTTATTCTTAATCACACTCTATATTGTTTATCTTCTCTTGCTCCTTTTTCTCCCTCTCTCTTTCATCTATCTATGTTATACTGACCTCACAAAATGAGTTAGGAGACATTCCCTTATTTTCTGAATTCTAGAATAGTTTGTGCAAAAGTGTAAATTATCTGTTCCTTGAAACAGCTATTGATTAATGCTTATAATTTCATTAATGCTTATTAGACTATTAAGGTTTTTCATTTTTTCTTAACTCTGTTTTGTTAAGTTATATTTTTCTAGGAATTTGACTATTTCATTTATGTTATAAATTTTATTTGTACAACTTTGTTCCTAAACTTTCTTCCTAATATTCTGTTATGTTTTTTATGTCCTAATTGTGTTTGTAATTTCTATTTTTTTCTTTATCAGTTGTATTCAAAGTTTGTCATTTTATTAGCCTTTCCAAAAGACTTACTTTGTTCTTCTCTCTTATATGTTTCTTTTTAGCATCATAATTTTTCTCCTTATCTTTGTTTTCTTCCTTCTACTGAATTTGAATTTATTTTGCAGTTCTTTTTCTAGCTTCTGGAGATGTATGCTTATATCATTAATTTTTGGCTTTTCTTTTTCACTAATCTAAATGTTTAAGGCCATGAATTTCCATTTAAGTTCTGCTTTAGCTGCATCCTGAAAGCTTTGATATGAAGTATTTTCATTACCATTCAGTTAAAATATTTTCAATTTTCATTTTGATTATTTTTGATCTATAAATTACTTAGAAGTGTTTCTTAATTTCAAGTATATGGCAGTTTTAGTGATGTCCTTGTTATTAATTTTTATTGATAGCATTGTTATAAAATGTGTTCTGTATGATACCAATTCTTTTAAATGTGTTGAAACTTGCATAATGCACACTATATGGTCAGTTTTTATAAATACACTCAGTAGCTATTAGGTACAATATTCTATCTGTTTAGTAGGTTAAACTTTTTAATTGTTTTATTTTCAAATCTTCTATGTCTTTGCTGATTTTTTGAATGCTTGGACTCATAATTTCTGAGAGTATGATATGAAAATCTATTGCAACGGTGGTAGAGTTATCTATTTTTATATTTTCTGTCAATTTTTGCTTTATATATTTGAGGCCTTGTGATTAGGTGCATAATAGTTTAGAATTATTTTAACTTACTATCAAATTAAATCTTTTATCATTAAGTAGTGTCCTGATACCTATAGCAATGCTGTTTGCTTTAAAGTCCATTTTTTTCCTAAAATTTCTATAACCACAATAGTTTTCTTTTGACTGGTATTCATCTGCATATATATTTTTACCCTTTTCCTTTTAATGTTTCTGTATCCATTTGTTTTTAATGTGTTTCTTTTTAAAAAGTCTGTTAATTATTGTCTTTAACTGGAGAAATTAATCTGTTTACATTTATTGTGATTACTGAAATTTTGTGTTTATAACTTCCATATTTTATAGTATTTTATAATTTCTACTTGTTCTATCATTTCCATGTTTCTCTCTCCTTTCTTATCTTATTTTGGATTGATCGGTTAGTTTTTCTCATTTCATTGTTTTCTATGGTAGTTTAAGAGTTGTGCATTCTATTTCTATTCTTTTCATGGCTACTATAGAAATTTAATATACATAATTTATCAAAATGTAAAGTTAATCAACACTAAACCCTCTTTCCAAATAACATGAAATCCTTAAAATACTTCAGTTTCAATCACTCCTTCTAACATTGTGGTATTGTTAGTGTGTATTTTATTTCTATTTTTAAAATTACTCCCCAAGAACATTTTTTTTTTAAATTTTTATTTATTTATTTATTTATTTTTGGCTGTGTTGGGTCTTCGTTTCTGTGCGAGGGCTTTCTCTAGTTGCGGTGAGAGGGGGCCGCTCTTCATCACGGTGTGCGGGCCTCTCACTATCGCGGCCTCTCTTGTTGCGGAGCACAAGCTCCAGACACGCAGGCTCAGTAGTTGTGGCTCACGGGCCCAGTTGCTCCGCGACATGTGGGATCTTCCCAGACCAGGGCTCGAACCCGTGTCCCCTGCATTGGCAGGCAGATTCTCAACCACTGCGCCACCGGGGAAGCCTGAACATTATTATTATTATCTTATTCTTCTTATTTTATATATCAATGTTTTTCCAGATTTACCCACATATTTTCCCCTTTCTTTGTTTTTCTTTCTGTATCTCATTCTTTCTATCTGGAATAATATCCTTTTTTCCTGAAATAGATGCTTAAGGATTTCCTTTAGTAAGGCTCTGCTGCTAGCAAACTCTCTCAGTTTTTGTTTTTCTTAAAAGATCTTTTTTTTATCCTGGTCCTTGAAAGACACATGTGATGGATACAATCTTCTTTTCTTATGCAATTATTTGTCTTTCCGTTAGTTAAAGTGGTCTGTAACAGATGAGTATTTAGAATCCACCTACCAGTGTGGCTGTCCTCACATGGAAACAAGTTACACCTTTACCTAGATGGTGAGCTTAGAGAAAACTGGAACCACCATTCCCCTTCCTTTGGAATTAAAAAAAGGCTCTCTTGCCCAAGCACCACAGAGGTGGAAATGCCCACCTCTTGATTAAAACACATGGCTCTAAATGTCTTCTATTAAAATGCAACTTCTCATCAGTAAGAAGGAATAGTATTAGTCATTATACACTGTCAGCTTCACATGGTGAGTTAATTCATGGAGTGCTAGGTAATGTTGTCAGCTTGGAGGAGGGCCACATAGGGATGAACAGGAAAATTACTTTTTGGTAGCAGGAAGGGAGGAGGACAGCTAACAAGTGAGGAGCACTGTCCCAAGAAGTCTATCCAGGAGACAAGGTAGGACAATCTAGATCAGAAGCTGCTGGCAGGAAGGCACTGGTTCTTGGTGGTGGGTGTGTGGTAGAGTGCTGACCATGTGTTTCCATGTTCTTGTCAATTCCCAGCTCTGAACTCTTCAGCCCGTGCCTTCCTGCTTCTTCCTCAGGCACAGCCTTGAGAAAATAAAGTATCAGATGAGAACATTCTCCACTAAGCTGAATTGCTGCTCTCCCACCTCCCTTACAATTTTGCTTCACAAACTTCTTCTTCCCCACTTTTTCTTCTTACCAATTTCTCTTTGATCTTTGCTTTTAATCATGCTTGAGTCACTAAAAATCAAAACCAAAACCTGTTATTGGTACCAATGTAATACAGTAGTCACTGTAGAAAACTTGGAAAATATAGAAAAGTCCAAAGAAGGAAAATAAAACCCATGAATCAACTTACCACTAGAAGATAATCACCTTTAACATTTTTGTATATTATTGTTTGAATTTTTTTGTATGTGTGTTCT
Source organism: Balaenoptera acutorostrata (assembly GCF_949987535.1). Classification (NCBI taxonomy): domain Eukaryota; kingdom Metazoa; phylum Chordata; class Mammalia; order Artiodactyla; family Balaenopteridae; genus Balaenoptera; species Balaenoptera acutorostrata. The sequence continues at coordinate 8,255,481 of NC_080077.1, forward strand.
TTCTCACTCTCTTTATCCACCCTTTTCCCCACATACAAAATTGGGGTGATAACGCAGATCAATTTTCCAGTTTACTTTGTCTTCGCACTAAAATACCTTTCTCCGTACTATGTTCCTTCTGTCTTCCTTTCCCTCATAAACATCAAGAATCTACAATCCCTGTCTACACTCTGTCTTCTCCTTCAGTTCTCAAACTGTTGAAGACTGTATTCTACACCCTCAAGTCCCCACTCCCCAGCCCCCACCAGAAGCTGGGAATGCTGTCAAAGACCTTGGCACTGGCAAATCTAACAGACCCTTTTTTCCCCTCATTTTATTGAACTTTCAGTGACAGTTGTCACTATTGATTACTGCCTCCTAGAAACTCTCTCCTTCCTTCATTTCCATGAAAAGTTCACCTTGTTTTTCTTTTTCTCTTTCCTTCTTAGAATATATCTCTGGCTTTTTGGGGTAGCCTTACTTATTAAGTGCTGGTGGTCTTCTGGAGGTACCATTCTCCAGCCTCTGGACAATCACATCTCTGTCAATGATTTGATCTCAAGTTCAGACTTTTCTCCTGAACTCCAAACACACAGCTCTGGATGTCTCACTGGCACCTCAAACTCAACAGGACTGAAGCAGAACTCATATTGCATGTGGGAGAGTTTCATGGTCCAGAATGGAAATAGTGTCCATCATTCTGCCCACATCCTTTGCCTGGAACTCAGTCACATGGGTGCCCCTAATGCTGGGAAATGGAGTAGCTGGATGCCCAGGAGGGAAGGGGATGCAGCTGGAAGATCAACCAGCCAGTCTCCATCACAGCTACCTGTGAGGAGCATGACATGGAAAAACTCACCAAAGGGGTGACTTCAGCAGAGTCTACTGATAATCAGAATGGCAAAATGAGAGCTCCCCAGAAATAGTCTTTCAGGAAAGTTTGGAACTGACATCATTCTGGAGGTTATGCAAGAGAAGCCAGAAAACAAGGACAGATATTAAAAGCAGCACATGGAACATGATTTGCTTATTCATGAAGCCATCCAAGATGAGCTCAGTGAAGGAGCATGAGGTCATTAGGGACGCCTCCAAAGCATCCAGATGCGGCTTTTCTCTCAGCACAGAGACTTTCAACGCTGTTTCGGGAGGACACCAAGACAGCTGAGGCAATGCTTTGGGCATGCTTTCATTTCTTACTATTCATTTTTTTTCTCCATTTCAGTTGCAAGTTTGAAAATGTTTTATGCTTTGAGATTTCTGGTCTTTATCAAAGATAGCTGAAGTATTTCAGTTCTGTTTTCAGTCTTTTTTTTTTTAACATCTTTATTGGAGTATAATTGCTTTACAATGGTGTGTTAGTTTCTGCTTTATAACAAAGTGAATCAGTTATACATATACATATGTTCCCATATCTCTTCCCTCTTGCATCTCCCTCCCTCCCACCCTCCCTATCCCACCCCTCTAGGTGGTCACAAAGCACCGAGCTGATCTCCCTGTGCTATGCGGCTGCTTCCTGGTAGCTATCTATTTTACGTTTGGTAGTGTATATATGTCCATGCCACTCTCTCACTTTGTCACAGCTTACCCTTCCCCCTCCCAGTCTTGATGCCTCTCCTTAACTCTCCCGATCTTTATTCTTCTATTTTTTATTGCCAAGTATCTTCTAGAGAGCGTGGCTTCAGAAGATGAAGGAGGATAAGCACAAGCACAGCCTGGATGTCTGTCCTTCCTGTGATCTCTTTGCTTGAGCCATTACCTATTAGCTCTCTGTGAAGTGTAAGGCATCAGTCCCATCAGACCAAATGATGGGCCTGACAGGTAGAAGGAACATCCTTATAACATCTGTGAATATTTCCTTACCTGCAAAGCAAGGATGAAGGTAAACATGAGTCATTCTTACCAACCATCCTTCTCCTTATAAAGACGTTTAGTGAAAGAGGTCTTTGAATTACCTGGCCAGTAGGTTTCCACATATACTAAATAATAGTCTTTAAAAGTCTACATTGATTTGATCATAATCAAGTCTTCTTTCTCTCCCTTTTCATTCTCCCTAATGAAAAGCTAATCTTTACAGCTAATGTTACACTAATCTTTACACTTCCATGAAATGAAATTCCCTCATGTATAAAGTGAGTAGAGAAGACATTCTCTGCCGTTTTTTCTCAGAGTAACTAAGATGTTTAAACGATGTCAACGACGTGAACATTTTGTGAGAAGAATACTAAGCTTTGCAAATATACGAAAGATCATCATTATTATGATAGATAGGATTGAATGGAAAGAATATGCCTGAGACTTTGATTTGTTACAGACACGATCAGCACCAGTTTGAGTGTCTACTATGTACTATCCATAGTCTCATTTAATTTTTACAAACTTTGAGTCAAGGCTCAGAGAGGTTTAGGAACTTGCCCAAGTTCCTATGGTTGGTTGGCAATAGACTCATAGACTAAGGCTACAAATTGAATCCAGATCCCTCTCGCTCTGGAACCTGGGTTCTTCACGGTGACTTCCTGCTTCCAGACACCATGAGTGATGTCAGTAGCGTGAGCACATGAAATTTGGAGCAGCATCTCAGGAGCAGAGGCTTGTAATCATGGGCAGCATCTGACTCATCTGAGAAGGCATCTCCAGAACACAATTACCGAAATGCAGCCCCAGAGATTGGATCCATTAGGTCTTGGGAAGGGCCAAGGCCTCTGCATTTTGAAAAATTTCCCCAGAAGATCCAACCATTCATCCCTGTTTAAAAAACCCTACACTTAAACGTTAATTAGTTGAGTACAAGCAATGTGCCAGTCTTTATGTAGGTCCTAGGGCACAGACATAAGGAAGTCTGACTCTCATCCTTAATATCTTATATTTTAGAAGAGAATTGATTATGTAGACTTTGCAACAAAGAGCAATACGTGCTAATGATATGTGCAGTGCTATGGGATTGTGGAGAAGCAAATGCCAGACTTTGCCTGAGAGCCCAAGAAGGCTTCTCAGAGGAGGTTAACACTTGAGCAGAGGCTAGAAGGATAAGCAGGCACTTATCAGTTGGAAAAAGATGGCATATGTCAAACATGCAATGTCTGGTCTGCTGGACTAGCTCAGGTCTGTATGGAAGATGGTGGTTACTTCAGGCTGACTCAGACCTTGATGTCAAGCCACCAGACATTAAGATACTGACCAACAGTTCAGACAGGACCTCCAGGGCAGGGAATAAGGGTTATCCTCTTCCTGAGGCATCAACATAATCCCAGAGTTGATCACCTAAAGGGAACCTGACTGTACTCTCAAGAGGCAGATTAGAAACCAGGGAGTTGAAATTGCCATTTACAGTGAGAAATAATACTGCCATTTTCTGCTGTCAGCAAATATGCAGGAGAATCCACTGGGAAGCAGAGGATAGCCAGGCGTGCACAGACTCAGGAAGGGCTGCCTTCCTGTGCTTCGGCAGCCACCGAGGAGGACGCACTCCTGGATACCTCCTCCAAAGGCCACAGGCCCTGCTGCGTCCACATGTCGGGAATAGCACCCCAGGTAAGTTGAAACATACATACTTATTCACAGGCAGCTTTCCACCACAGCACTGTTGGCAGGAAGCAATGGCCTAATTCCTGCAAAAGACAGAAATTATTATCTTTCTCTTGGTCCATCTGTACCAGGAGATTTGCCTTCTACTGATGCCTTATTTAGCTTAATATCCAAAATTAGCATACACAGTATGTGGACGCAAAGCTCGATAAAAGGGATGAATAATAAATGAGGATGTTGCTGGGTGGGGGGAGGGGGAGCCAACGATGGATCCTGAACCCCCAAGAGTTCAGCTGAGTGTCAGCAATTTACCAAGGGGCTAACCCACAACTGGATGGTACAGAAATGTGTCTTTATTTACACGGCAAGACCCGAGAACCGGCTTTCCCAACATTGTCAAAACCCTGCTGAAATCCACCTACCCAGGCTGGGGAGGTCTCCAGTCATCTCAATAAACACTAACCTAAATAAGGCTTTATTGTAGCCGGGTGTTCTCATCCCAGTGCAAGATGTCTTGAAGCACATGGTTCCCAGGGCAGAAGATCAGAGAGAGCGCTATAAATCACCCAGCAATAAGAACGATCATTTCCTTGGGCTGTTTTTAATTGACAGCAGCTGTCCATCCACCCCGGGTCTATCTAAGATTTCACAACTCGGTGTCGCCACTTGAGATCGGCACCCCAGGGTCACGGTCAGCCTCCACGCAGACCCCCTGGAGGGATGGAGGGATTCGTGTGTGTCCTGCTTTCAGTCGTGTCTAACAGTCACTCCAGTAAGACCCCCTCCTGGGCCCTGCTGTGTCTTGGTCACGCTGAGCGGACTATTAAAATCTGAAAATCTCGGTGACTCACAGGACCTCTCTGAGTTTCTACTACCCATCTGCCTTCTTAAAAGATAATGCAAATAAAATAGTAACTAAAGGCTTATCATAAATTTGTCCGCTCAGAATAAAATCACTTTAATCAACCCTTTTTACGTAAAACTATATGGAATTTTAGTGCCACTAATGAGACATTTTTTTCCCATAGATCACGTAAGTTGAGAAAGGTATGAATACTATACTGAACTGATAACAATTCAGTTTTTTTTTTTTTTTTTTTTTTTTTGCCTCTGGTCCTGCCCTGTACTGCTGTTCACTTTTGCCTTCATGAAATACTCACTGAAACAGAAGAAAATCTGCTTATTGGGGCGTATGAGGGTTAAACAAGAAAATGTACACGAAAATGCCTATTCCGAGCCTCGCACACAGGGCGCTCAGTAAATATGTGTTGAGTTGAAATGATTTGGAAAATAGAATTTCTATTTCATAAATGTGGCACTGCCTCTAAGTACATTTCTCACCCAAGGATTCAGCAACCTTATTTTGGGATTCCTTGAATTTAACTGACTCAGGATCAATGGATACTGAATATGTGTCTTATGACAAGAAGCGTCAGGGTAGCTGGTGAGAATCCTAGTAAGAAAACCCATTTATCAATTCATATCCAGAGCAGAAGCCACATTTCTTCAGCTCAGCTGTAAGATGTTTGTCATGTGAGTTGTTTCCCTGTCACTGAGGCCAGGTGATGTGGTCCCTCGTTAGCTTCTATACCTGAGATGACTTATAGGCCCCCCTGCCTCTCGAGGACCAATGAGCTGTCAGAAGGGAGGCTGCGGTTCACGAGAGAAGGTGAGGGGAAAGCTTTTGATATGAGTCATTACAAGCTTTTGGATTACAAAAGTCAGTTTTAGATGAGGCTCTGTTGAGTATCCAAAGGGCTGGAAAAAGAAAAATATAGGAAAGGAAAGGGAAGGATGCTTTACACCAAATTTATGGAACTACTGTGTGAAACACAACCCAAGTCTGAGGGCCTGCTCTGGAAAGGGAATTAGGCTGAATGGACACTTATAGATGGTAGTGTTTTCAGCTTAACTGAGAGAACTATAAGCAAGATGGCTTTGGACCCATCTAATAATACTCCCAAGATTATTCTAGTCCTCAGCTTCTGTGAGCCCCGCTGGTGAATGATAGCAGCTCGTACTGTTTGCTTCCTGGGTACCAGGCACTGTGCTAAGAGAGTTACACATACTTTCTCAGTTACTCTTTGCAAACAGCCCTGTGAGTTAAGTTTAACTGTCCTCCTTCGTTTAGAGGAGGACACTGAGTCTGGAAGAGGTTAAATAACTTGTCAGGCTGCACAGGCGTGGCAGGGGCTGGAGGCGGCGTAATCTCTGAACCTGCCTCTCTGGAGAGGATGGAGGGAGTGATGAGGGTCTCTGTGGCATTCAGAAAGGACCAGCGACCAGCCTGGTCCCCAGTATGTTCTAGTCAGTGGTGGCGAGCTGTCCCTTTCATGGGGGTCCCCTCACTGACACGTGCACGTTTTCTCCTCTCTCGCCCAGCTGCCAGGACTTGGGAACTAAGGTGAGGAGAAGAAAGGAGGGATTCTTTGGGCCAGTGAGGGATTCTCTAGGGCCTAGTGGACCCAACTCAGGGAAACCCCTCTGAGAATATCAGGGGCCCCAGCTCTGCAAAAAATGGAATCAGAGAGTCTCAGGATGTTAAAGTTAAAGGGATGTTTGCATTCAGCTACTCCAACCCATGAGTCCATCTGAAAGCAGTGGGCAGCTGCCTGAGGCCAGAGACGGCAGGAGATCAGGTCTCCCCAGAGCTCTGGGGTGGCTGATGGAGGAGCTCTGAATGCCATGGGCAGACCTCTTTCCGGACCAGGACTCAGGGTTACTCCCCATCGTCCAGGCTGCGTGGAGTCAGGCACTATTATCATCCTGAGGTGAGGTCCTGCCAGTGAAAGCAGAGCAGGGGCCTGTCAGGAGGCACCTGGGAAACGCAGTCTGGATTCATGTTGAGTATCAAGACCCCAGGTAACCAGAAGTCCAGATGCCTCTTTCTCCCTGACATGAAAGTGTGGGTGTGAAAGTCTTCTTGGTATCTCCAGATTCAATTTCACTGCCTTGACCGAATGTTCAGGAGATTTAGTCACTTGGAAATAAGCTCAAGAGAAGAATGAGAATTATAGCCTATTCTTTATTTTCCAGTGTTAGGTTATTCTACTAGTGGATGAGCTACGTCTTTTCCTTCTCTATCACAGTATATTATTTCTTTTTTTGTGTTTTTGCATTTTGTATACTGCCCTTACATTATATGATAGTGGAGGGAAAGAGAATGGAGAAGGCCCAGTCAGCTGATCCCGGCCCATGACGGTAGGGAGGAGGTTCGGTGTCACGTGGGGGGGGATGTGTTAGTGCAGTGAGTGTTGAAGACCACCAGTGGGCCATTCACCCAATAGTGTAATACTGTTAGGGATTACTCCTTGTTCAGAGTAGCCAGGCACAGAAAAGGGCAGAGGGAAGGAGACCAGAATGGTGCTGAAGGGGTAAGTGAGGTAAGCCCAGAGGACAAACTGCAGAGGGCTGATTCTGGGCAATCAGGAGAGAGCTTGGGGCCCAGGAACCTGGTTGAAAGGAAGCAAACATTGCAAAAAGAGGCAGGGCAACCAATACCACGTTTGCTCCTTGAATTAGCTTTGTCGATGGTTAAAGCAAGTACACATGGATTTCACTTTACTCTTCGTGAAAGCAATATTTTGTGATGACAGGAAAAACTTTAGACTGAGTGGTCCTGGAGAACGAGCTTCTAGTCTTGATTCCATTAAGTATTTATGTGATCCTGGGGACACTACTTAACCCCTTTGAGACTTATTTTTTTAACTGAGGTAACACTGATTTATAACATCATATGTTTCATGTGTACAACATTATAGTTCTACTTCTGTGTACCCTACAACGTGTGCACCACCAATAATTTACTTTCCATCCATCACCGTAAAGTTGATCCCGTTTACCCATTTTGACACCCTCAACCTGACGGCCCTTTCCCCTCTGGTAACCACTACTCTGTTCTCTAGATCAATGTGTTTGCTTTTCTTTGGCTTGGTTTGTTCATTTATTTTGTTTTTGTTTATTAGTTTTTTAGATTCCACATATGAATGAAATCATAAGGTATTTGTCTTCCTCCATCTGACTAATTTCCCTTAGCATAATACCCTCAAGGTCCATCCATGTTGTCCCAAATGGCAAGATTTCATCCTTTTTATAGCTAAGTAGTATTCCATTGCATGTATAGACCATGCAATGGTCTTCTTTTCCCATTCATCTGTTGATGGGCACTTATGTTGCTTCTATATCTTGGCTATTGTAAATAGGGCTGCAATGAACATAGGGGTGCCTATATCTTTTTGGATTAATGTTTTCGTATTCTTTGGATAAATATCCAGAAGTGGGATAGCTGGATTTTATGGCAGTTCTAGCTTCAGTTTTTTGAGGAACCTCCATACTGTTTTCCATAGTGTCTGCGCCAATTTACATTCTTACCAACAGTGCACAAGCGTTCCCTTTTCTCCACATCCTTGACAACACTTGTTATGTCTTGTCTTTTTGATGATAGCCATTCTGACAGCTGTGAGGTGATGTCTCATTGTGGTTTTGATTTGCATTTCTCTAGTAATTAGTGATGTTGAGCATCTTTTCATGTGCCTGTTGGCCATCTGTACGTCTTCTTTGGAAAAACAAGGGTCATTTTTTTTGCCATCTGTAAAATGAGACAATTGCATTGGATGTGCCTGGGGATTTCTTTCAGCTCCAAATTAGGATAATCGTGACCATTGAAGTCAGCACAATTTGTGATGCATCCGTGCAAAAGAAGTCCTTCCTCAGGGCCTCCATCTGGTGATGCTGCAGGTATATTTTGGGTGTGAGAGCAGATGTGAGCTCTGTTGGAGGAGCATATACCATTATTACACAGCACCTTTCATCAGCTCGAAGAATTAGATATGCTTTTTACACATCTTAGCTGATACATGCCATGCAAACCCCTGGGCGGCCCAAAACAGACAGTGGAGTGAATCAGGGGCAGGGTTGACTTGCAAAGCTGATCTGGAACATCCACCTGCCCAGACGTTTCTGTGTCCTCAGTGCTTTAAAAATCTGGGTGAGCAGAACGGGTGTTTGTTATATTATCCTTTCTACTTTTCTGTATGTTTAAAATACTTCATGACAACACTGATCTGTATTTACTTAAGAAGATGTGAGACAAGCACCCTGGTGGGGTGAAACAGCCAACAGTATTTTGGAATCTGGCAGGCAGGCAGGCTGAGCAGAATTAAGAGTTTTTGGAGGCTCAGGACTAATGGTAGTCCCACCCCGCCCACTCCCAATAAAGACCTCCCTAACCTTCCTTCTCTGCCTCTCTCCTCCAGTGGGACGTGGGCGGGCTGTAGCCCAGGATGCTGAGGAGATAAAGCCTGAGCTCTAGGAGGACCCCACTGAATCCCATTTCTGGGCCTTGGGCTGGGACCGGAATTTTCTCTGGTACAGTGGAGCTGTGTTCACTTACGGATTTCCTGCAGTCCTAAAGCTGCTCAGAAGAGAAGGAAATGGAGGTGATGATATAAATGGGAAGAGAGAAAAGGCCGAGGGTCGCTCATGCTTCCTATGGAGCTGTAAGCGGTTGCTTTTCCAGAACACAAATATTTATAGCAGACACAATAGCGTGATGACAACAAGCATTCCAGGCCACATACGGAAATGGAATTTATGTGTCTGTTGAAGGCCTTGGCGTTATGGGGAGGGGACTGGGGAGATTACTTTCGTACAACAGAGGGGCCCTTTGCTCTCAGTAACATGTCGTTAAGCATCTTCTCATGGAACTTGGCAACAGCACTGAAAGCTGAAGATGAAAAATTTAATAAAAAGGATAAACCAGTGACTTCAACTGCTGAGAATAAATCCACAGTCACTCCTGCCTGGAGACCTCCCAGTTTTATAGAAATCAATTTCTTGACAATTTCAGTCCATTTTCCACATACGTAATAAGAATCTTAGAGATGTTCACCTAGGCTAACCCTCCTTCTTTCCTTTCCTTTAAACAAAGAAGGCACATATTAGAAAGCAAATGTCCTTTCCTTTCCCGTAAGATTGGTGTTAGAGGAAGTTGACAATTCTAGAAACTAAAGTATGAGTTTAAAAGGATGTAGCTAAGGCACTGCTGGCATAACAAACGTGAAGTGGGAATTTCCTGTTGCCAAACTTTATTTTATATATTAAATTTACAAAATATTTCCCCCAATTATCCAGATTATTACTTAAATTCTTTTTGGTTGTATTGTTCCTGCCTAAATTCAGGATAGCTAAACTTTGGACTCTATGTCTTAAGCTCTATTTTAGACCTTAATAAAACACTTAATTCTTTTAAAATGAAATTAGGATTTAAATGCTTCTTTCTTAGCTTGGTCCTGAAAATTGGCATGCTACCCTCTTAAGGGACTTCAAGTTAAAAAAATTCCAAAAACCCAACTCTCTCTCTTTTCCAAATTAGACAAACTATTTCCCTCACTGCCTTAATTCCATGGATCCAGAGTAAAATTAATTGAATTGCATTTTTAGGTAACTGGTAAATAGTAACAATTTCTAATGTATTTGTCAGAGATGTCTTATTTTATTTTATTTTATTTATTTTTTTAGAGATATCCTATTTCAGACTGTAGTGGAAAGACAGGCTGTGAAGTCATACAACCCTGGATTTGAATGCTGACTTTAGCACATGCTATGATCTTGGTAGAGTCTCCTATCCACTCAAAGCCCCAGTTTTTCTCTTTCATAAAATGGGAATATCAATACAAACCACCTTGATTGGCTGTGAGTATTACATGAGAAAATGTACTAGGGGCCAAAAAAATGTCCTATGTGCAGATAGTAAATGCTCAATAAACGTGAGCTCTTCCCATTCCCTCAACACAGTCTATCACATACAACCACATCTTCTTAGAGAGACGTTCCAGCGATGCTCAGAGAAGGGAGAGGTGGGAAAAGCAGGTGCCTCTGCAATCAGAGACCTGCCGGAGAAAAGCAACATGGAAGCACAAGGGAGCCAGGGCCGAAGAAGAGCCAGTTCCAAATGCACGGAGCGGAGGACAAGGCTGAGAGGTTCTCTGTAAACGGGAAGAATAGAGAGAGAGAGGAAGGCAGAGGGAGACACTAGAAGAGGGAGGTATCATTCCAGCAGCAGGGAGATGAGAGCTCCCTGGCCGCATGCACGCTGGCCCATCCTTGCAGGCATCAGGCCCTGGGGGGGAACTTTAGGAGTAGGGTGAAGAGAATGTACATCATGTGTCCATGGGCCCTGCTCTTGGAGAGAGGTGAAGGGTGAATGCTTAGGAGGTTTTGAAGGATGTAGGGATTCAGAGCAGACGCTGTTTAGGAGAAAAGCCTGTCTAATTGGTTAGAGTTTTCTTATTTCTGGGAAGAGGGTCAGGGGCGCGTTGTGTTTACAAGCACCCTAACAACTACACAGTATTCTAAAAATATTTTGTATGTGAATAATCAGAGGGTGTTGTTAGTAATCTGAAGGGCACCAGGTGACTCCGAAGTTGGCTGGCGAGGGCCCCAGTGGCTTGATAAATGTGGGAAATCACACTGAGTCGAGTTTTTGATTTTTTGTTTTTAAAGAAGAAATTAGGAGCTTTGCTACAGCTAATAAATGGGCCCTGATGTGTTTCAGACTGAAATGTTTGACCGGTGACTGCAGGGAGCCCCAAGTGTGTATTCCGAAGGGCGTGAACCCTGATGCCCTGTGAATAGGCCGTGTGGGTCTGAGGACAGTGGGGACCCTTATTGAGTTTACCCCTCTCACTAATCTCAGCAAAGGATCCATCTGGGCCTTGCAACTGTTTGGGAATTCGGTTACAAAGCGTTAATTCATTTTCCCCCCTTCAGGCAACTTCATTTCTGAAGGATGATATGTCTCAGGAACTGGGACGGGCAGGGGACGAGTCCCCGGCGAAGGCTCGGGAACGGAGCTGATCTTGAACAGGAACTACGGTTGGAGGGAGGGTCTTCAGTGCCTCCCTCACTGTCCCACTTGGAAAATGGGCAGGGCTGGAGGGCAGCTCCAGGCATTTCACCCAGCATCAAAAGGAATGTGGACCTCTCCTAAAGGGAGGGAAGTTTTGACATGGGAGTGAGCTTAGGATTGAGCTAAGTCAGTTTATGCTGTACATTGTAAAGCATGCTAGAAATTTCTACCTGGGGCTAGACCCTGCGGACTTGAATTTTCTTTAACTGCTGACACTGATGGAGTCCCTCCGAGTGGACTCATTAAGCATAATCTGCATCACTACATTTTCCCCAACTTAAAGAACACACCTGCAAGGTTGTAGGGCTTATTATGTCAGGTTGAGCTTGCTTTGAATTAGGTCTGACTGGGAGAAACGGAGAAGCCCTCTCCCCAGCAGAAGTTTGAATAAGGTAGACGTCTCTATCTCGCATGTAGAAGAAGTCCAGAGGTTGGCAGTCGGGGGCTGGTGGGCGGCCCCGAAGTGTCAGCACTCCTGCTGCCTTCGATACTGTGTCTTACTATGTGTGAATTCCATTTCCAAGGTGAAATGGAATGAGTCTGTATCACCAGGTCCAGCCACCAACTTTTCTTTCTAGACGTCAGGAAAGAGGAGGAGAAGGGCCAGCCCCTTCCCACCAAAGACACTTTCCAGGAGCTGCACACAGCATTTCTGCTCATATGTCATTGGTTTAAACTCAGTCACATGCCTACCTTGAGCTGCTAGAAAGGCTGGAGAATCAATGATCCCAACTAAAAATTGGGGTTCTGCTCAGGAAGAAGAGGCTAATGGCCCCTGGGAGGTACCTCTCGATTTCTGTTGAAATTTACGTGTATAATCAGGTTCCAGTGTTGACATTAGCTCAAAGCCTTAAAATTAATCAAAGAATTTTCTGGGAATGTTGTAAACATCTTCCAGCTAGAGATTGGAGGCTCATATATGCAAAAGACACAACAACTAGCAAATTGGGGAAACGGAAGTCTGTTTAGTGCCATGGTAAGTTGTTAAAGTTGGAAAGTGTACATTTGTTGCAAGTATAATTTTATAAAATTACCATTCCCAAAAGAATCTCTGACTGCACTGATTATTAATGTGTTTGTTAAATTTATTCATTATATACTATTGGCAAAGATGTGTGATAGGCACTACGGAGAACAGAAAACTCTGAAGGAGTTTATAGTAGGTAGAATAATAAGATTATTTCATGCAACTTGGAAAGTTGACAAAAGGAGCAAAAGCAGGAATCTGATGATCCAGTAGTAACTGATACTGTTAGACAGAGGAGTTATGCTAGTCTTTACCTTTAATTGACATATGTGCTGGACACGCAAAGATTTCTTAGCTCTGACTGTGCTCAAGGCCTCGCATGGGGTTTGGTGATGGTTCATATCCCTTCAAAGAAGAAGTGAATAACTCTCACTGTTTTCTCTAAACAAAAAGTTGATTGAGGATGAAGCCTAACAACTGCTTTTCATAATAAGTTTCAGGGGTAGTTTTCTTCTGGAGCCTGACCATCTTCACGAAGTCAGTCCATTTGTGCAGGGCACACACGAAGAGGGTCGTGGATAAAGTGAGGGAAAATTCCGCTGGGGGAGAGTCTGACTTCCTGTTCACATGAAAGAGGGGAAGGACCATATTCTTCCATACTCTGAAGGGCAAGAGCCAGCCAAAAGTAGCTTCAGACAGATTTGCTTGACCAAGAAGAGCAAAGGAGACGGGTAATTCAAAAGCCAGTGAAGAAATGACACGAATTGGACTACAAAGGCAGCCGGCGGCAGGCGCCGAGAAGGAATTAGGTGACTGCCATAATGTCGCTGTATCTGTACCCGCAGAGCTTACCTGGTATCTGTATGGCAGGGTGCTGAGTTTGCCCCATCTAATTATATTTCATTTATCCCATCCATGGGATTTCCTCAAGCAAATCGATACAGGAAGTTATAACTTTTAAAAAGTGGCAGCTGTAAGGCTGTACCCTTTTATGGGAGTTAAAGGGGGTCCAAAGACATATTTGGTTAGGGCCATGGTCTGCCATTTTCCTTGGTAGTGTCCATGGTTCTGACCTTAGGACAGATGCTAGGACACACGTCTGGCTTCATGTATCATGACAATATTATCTTTTTTTTACTAGTATTTATTTCTGAAATTGTCATTCTAATTTACTTTCTACAAAGAAATATCAGCCTTTCTTTACTGTGTAAAAATAGAAACAACAATGAGGCTGGTAAGATGATAACAACCTTATTTTGTAAATAGAGAAATGGGGGCACAGTGCTATTTGCTCTACAAGTGTACACACCTGACACATCTGGATGATCAGTCCTCCACGTATTTTGTGGCTGAATTTTCCCATAGAGAAGATTCATCCCTACCTTGGCAGTACAACGGAAAGTTCTGTTTTTAAAGAAACACAGATTTCTTAATGCTTGCCAAGTAATATGGACCCATTTAAAACATGAAACTAATTCCATGATAAATAGGAAATTCCCTTTTTTCAAGATGAGAGTTCTGTTCTTGTAGACATACTGGTTGGGAAACCGACATTTCCAATTGGGTCTTTGGCTTGTTGTCAGCAAAGTAACACATGAAAGTCCAGGAGCTACGATAAGATTAGAGATGATGGTTCCCAGCAAGGGCTCCTTAACCTGCCGCATACTTGTCTGGAAGATGGCGGCCTGGGCAACTGTTGCCCTTTGCTGAAGAAGACCACACCTTTGAGTGAATGCTTTGAAACGAATGAACGCTCGGTGCAGTGGAAGTTGTCTGGAATGAGTTGTGTGTTCAAGCTTGTAGAACCTAAGCTAGGGATCCTCCTGCTGAGTTGGATGCAGAGTTTGGCTCAGGAATGGAAGCTGAGGATGGCTCGTTTCTTCTAGGAATGATGGGCTCACCCGCTGCTGATGAGGCAGGGTAAGTACTGCAGCCCCGGCAGGTATTTTGGATTTTGTCTCTTCTAATACTGGCACTGGCGGTAAACTCCATACAGAAATGACCTGTCAATCCTTCCTTGGAGCCTCCTCTTCTGTATCTCCCTGTGACAATCACGACAAAAGTGCGGGCCCTGTTCCTACACATCCACGCCCACTGAAAGTTTCTGTTCCTTTGCCTCTTCTGCAGCCCTATTTTCTCTCCCTCGTCCAAAAGTCTTTGCCTCATTTACTTCTTTTTGCGCAGATCAGGAGAGAGTTTTGTTGTTTTAATTTTTGTCATTCATTCTTGTTCATCTGAGAAGTTTACAGCTACTTTTACAGTCTCCTCCATTACAGACTGAATTCTGCAGAGTGGTTCAGTTAGAACAAGGTGTTTTCAGAGGGGGGTAAAAAGCCCACTAAAGCTGTCCAGAGGGTTTATGGTGAGTATGAGTCACTGATCAGGCTAATAAGTGGATAGTTCTGATCTCTTTTTGAAATGACGCTAGTAACAGAACCACAAATGGTGGGACTGATTATTCAGTTATTGTAGCAGTTGGCTGAAGCAAGTAGCCCAAAGGTCTTTCTTTAGCTTATTGGATAATGACAGAAAAACCACCAGAATAGCCAATACTGTCCCCTTAGAAATGCCGGGCTGTTAAGTTTAAGATCACTTGGCTTGCATGTATTGCGTCATTTTATCACCATTATGCACCATTCAATCTGCTCTCTCTCTCTCTTTTTTTTTTTTTAAAGCGAACTTGAGTTTAACCCTACGTTTCATTTTATACTTATAATATGTGGCTTATCTTTTCCTCAACCCTCTGAGCAAGAGTGGATGCAGCTCCTGGGGGCAGAAGGTAACCAGTGCCAGAGGGAGCTGGAGGAGAGGGCAGGGAAATAAACCAGGTTTCACCATTTACACGGAAAACGGCTTCTCCAAGGCAAGCACACCCGGGCCCACTTTTGAAGTGATTGAAATGCAGAGGAAGTGGTGGGGAGGCCCCTAGAAGGGGCTGGTGGGATGGGGTTATTAAAAGCATCTAACTTTCAGTTATGGGATGAATAAGGTCTGGGGTTCTAAGGGACAGCGTGGTGACTAGAGCTCATAAGTCTGTGTTGTATACCTGAAAGGTGCTAAGAGAGGAGAGTCTAAGACTTCCCACCAGCCAAAAACCTGGTAACCATGTGAGGTGACGGATGTGTTAACTACCTTGATGGCAGTAATCATTTCACAATATATACGTATATTAAATCATCATGTTGGACACCTTAAATACATACAATTTTTATTTGTCAGTTATACTTCAGTAAAGCTGGAAAAAGTAAAATAAAACCATTGAGTTCTAGAGTCAGGGTGCCTGGGTAAACCTTGATTTCATCTCTTATCAGCAAAGCCACCACAGGCTACTCTCTGAGGCTCAGCTTCCTCAGCTCTAAAGTGGGAACCCCGATAGACCTTTCTTCCTGTGGGGAGGATGAGATACTCAATGTCAAGCTCACAGTGTAAGCAATCAATGCACATAAGTCACCGGTGCTGTCGTTGAAGTTTTGGGCAACGACTCCCCAGAGCCTCAAGGTTTCCATTCCTGCCTCTCTGCCTTTGTTGTGAGGACTCCTACTTCTGTTGGAATCCTGGCGACTCTTTCCACATTTAATTCCAATTCCAGGTCAGCCTAGTCTGATGACTTATTCCTCTTTGTCTGGTAGGCGAGGCTGTCGAGCCATTCTCACCTTGAGTCCTGGATTGACTTATAGCCACGCATGCAACCCATCAAGTGTTCTCTGAAGGGAACATGCTGCATCTACCATTACTGCTCCCATTATAAACCGTATAAAGAGATTTGGTGACGATGAATTGTCCTCACCAGCCTGTGTGCCACCCGGTGCTATGTGAGTTCTGATCCTAAGCAGAAATGTTAGACTTCCTCTGTGCTTCCTTTATGTGGGAACCTGTGGGTGGGCCCACATGTCACCCACCCCCCCCCCCCGGTCTCTGCTCTCCCCCTGAACTTCCCCCAGGGCTCTTGTTCACTTCGGGTCGTGGTCCTCACTGCTGACCTTAGTCACACCACTGCATAGATCACGCTCAGAATGGACTTCCAGTGCCCTTCAGTCAACGCCCTTGACCCATGGGGGCCCAGTCACTTCCTGGTCACCATGGATGGGCAATGGTGGAGTAAAGTCATTACTTCAGGTCACAAGCCTTCAACGTAGGTGAATGGTGAGAGCGTGTCTGGATGTGTGGAGCGGGAAAGGTCAGTGGGAGTGGGCGGAGAGCAGGGGGAGATTTGGAGCTGCAGGAGAACATCGTCAACTCTCTACATTTTGTCTCTCCTGGTTTTTATCTTGCGTTTCGGAATTTCTTTAGCCACTAAGCTGTGCGTGGCGATTTTTTCACCATGTTTCTGGGAAGTGTCTCTGTTTTCTCTCTTTCACAGAAGCTTCCAGGGGGCTCTGCCCACTGGCTGCTCACCAGCCTCTCTCCAGGCGGCGAGCACAATTGCAGCATCCGGCCAGCTCCTCACGGAGCAAGAGATACGGGGACGTGAACACAGCTGCAAGGATCGTGGTAAAGTCTCATAAAGATGAGTGTTTAAATCAATGTGGGACATTTGCAGTGACTGATCCCTGAATCTGATGTTTCTAAACTTGAAGCTGCATCTGTCACCTGGGTCTCTGCAACAGGTGCCCCTTCTCTGCGGTGCTGGAACCTTGCCACCAGGGGGCAGCAGCCATCAGAGCCCCTTTCTGCCTTCCCAACTCTAAGATGTAATATACATGTCTGTTCTGAGATCTAGATCATACCAAACCATACTTACAAAATGAATTTTCCAAACCATACTTACAAAATGAAAACTATATTTAAAAAATACAAACATTAAAGAGTAGAGTATATATTCTTATGGAGTAAGCTGTTAAAAGAAATAAACTCCTAACTCCTAACTTAGCTTCTATATTGCTCTCACTAAAAACCAATAATTATCTAAGAATTGAATCTAAAACTGGTCTAACATTTGATCTCAGAGCGAATCTTCAATTGGTCTTAGTCTATAGATCTGGGACCTACAACTTCCGGTGACTCCTGTCCCAGCTCAGTTATAAGAGATTTATTCACTACGCTTGCTTGATTATTCCAATGAATCTTAATCCGCATCTTTAACAAAACTGGTCTCCTACCAGGTCCCGCCCACTCTTCTAAGAATCTCGTTTGTTCCCCCTGTCATGCAAATGATAAAAAGGTAGCGATGGGGCTGGCCTTTGAGCTACTTCTTCATGCCAAGCTCCGGGCTTATTCTCTGAAACAGGAAAGAAGTGATTTTCCACTCCATTTTTAAATCCTAGGGAAGCATCTCTCTCCCGCAGGCACTTGCCTAGTAGCTACTGGTGGGGACTTAATGGCTGGGGGTCTTTGCATGCTCTGAAGCAGAACCCTAAATTCCAACTTGAACCCCTTCCCAGAGATTATTTTGAACAATATTTAGGGAATTTTCAAAACAGAGTTATGCTAGCTTAATAATACATGCAAGCTAGATAATTCTAGAACCCAAATTTAAAATAGAACATTCGATTCGTAATTTTTGATGGCAAAAGTAATGTGTGTTCATTGTAGATAATTCAGAAAATACAGGAAAACATAAACATCGAAAAATTCACTTGTTATTGCACCACCCAGATAAA
The DNA here is from genome assembly GCF_949987535.1 of Balaenoptera acutorostrata. Taxonomy (NCBI): domain Eukaryota; kingdom Metazoa; phylum Chordata; class Mammalia; order Artiodactyla; family Balaenopteridae; genus Balaenoptera; species Balaenoptera acutorostrata. The sequence goes on from NC_080077.1 coordinate 8,273,458, forward strand.
ACCCCTGAGAAAACTTTGTGGTATTGCTTTCAGATTGATTTATAAATTACATATGTTGAGAATGCACCAGAATACACAAATAAATACATCATGAACTTTTCCACTTTTCAAATCTTTTATGATGTTATCTTAGTAGTTAAACAGTTGTTATAGCATGGATTTACCAATATATATTTAATTTATTACCTATTATCCAATTAATATTATTTTCTAGTTTTACATAATTAAGTGGCCGCATATAAGAATAGCCTTGTAAACAACTATCATTTGTTAAGCGTTTATTATTTTTTAGTTACTATGCTAAACATAGGACATGCACTGTTTGATTATTTTTAAATAATTTATTTTATTGAAGTATAGTTGATTTACAATGTTGTGTTAATTTCTGCTGTACAACAAAGTGATTCAGTTATACATAGGTACATATCTTGATTATCTCAACCCAATTTTTGATTTGATATTTTTAGTCCATTTAATGGATCAAGAAAATCCATCAGGCTCAGAGATATCCAGTGTCACAGAACCATTAAATAAAGGAGTGGGAATTACAACTCAGGCTTTGTGATAAAGTCCTGCACATGGAATTTTGGGGTCAGGGATATGAATATTTACAAGCCTTTTGAGACCTTTAATAACCAAATTGCTCTCCAGATGTGAATTTACACGAGCAGTAAACCAAGTGCTTTTATTTTTAACAGTTTCCAGGGAAGGAAATTCTGCAGCCTCTCTTGACTGTCTATTTTGATAACTCTTCCAGGCAAGAGGCTCTTCTCTGTAGACCAGCTGAACTCCACCACTCCTGGCTTCAGTAATTCTTTTAAAAAGTGAAGGACAAACCAGTTTCCTTAATACTTATTCTTTGAATACTGTAAAACAGTAGTTTAAGACATTATGTTCATTTATTGATATGTTCACATGATATCTTTTTCTAGGAAATTGTGGGATGGTCGTGATAGTCCTCAAACATTTTTGTTCTATTCTTTACGTTTCCTATGTAGGGTATATTTCCCATCTCCTTTCATTTTTTTGCTTATTCCTGGCTCTTTTAAGCTCAATTAGAAGAGCAAAGATCTAAGTTAGATATAATACTATTTCTATTTTGAGACCAAAACTGATGGTAATGGAAAAGTAATTTTCTGACTTTTGAAAGCAACTGTCTTTTCATAGTTGCATTTCTTCCTCCTGAGCTCTACCTGTAGAATCTTTATCCTCTGTGCATACGTGGTGCTATTTTTTTAATTTCATTCCTGGCAAACTTCATCTTGTTTTTTGTTTTTTCAGGTTTTTCCCCCTTCGAAAAGTTTGTCTAACTCATCCAAGTAACTGAATTCCTCATCTCTCTTCCAAGATGTTGACTTCCCTGCCTCACTCGGCAGCATCCATCAAGCTAGACGGGTGTGTTCTCCATTCTTTCTTCCAGGTCAATGACAAAGAAATGAAACCACACTAATTGTGGGGATGACCCCTGGCAGACATCACTGGCCATGGTCTCTGGGGAGTGATCGATCATGAGCCGTGCGTGGCTAACTCAGCTTTGGACGCAGAGATATAAGGTTATCAGCCAACTACAACCCCATGAAGCTTGCCACTGGCAGTTCAGATGCTTATTTTCAGAAGCACAAGAACGAAAACTTGAACAGCAGTTCTCTCCTGGAGGAAAAAGAGCTCTGCCTGCCACCCCCTTACTCCGTGACCTTGGGCAGTCCAGATCCTTACTGTGTGTTAGCTCCTTCCAGCAATTGAAGGGCTTGGATGGCTTCACTCTAAAGTTCTACTTGGTTCTAAAACTCCCCAGTTCCGGGAAAGGGATGGACTGGGAGTTTGGGGTTGGTAGATGCAAACTATTACATTTAGCATGGATAAACAACAAGGTCCTAATGTATAGCACAGGGAACTATGTTCAGTATCCTGTGCTAAACCATAGTGGAAAAGAATATAAAAAAAGAATGTATATATGTGTATAACTGAGTCACTTTGCTGTACAGCAGAGATTGACACAACATTGTAAATCAACTATATATCAAAAAACAAAAAAAACAAAAAAAACAAACCCTCCCCAGTTCCCATTGAAAACCGACCTATTTTTCTAAAAAAGACAAACAATGGCCAACATATCCATGAAAAGGTGCTCAATACAAATAATCATGAAGGAAATGCAAATCAAAACCACAGTGAGATATCACCTCACACCTGTTAGGATAGCTTATTAAAAAAACAAAAGACAACAAGCGTTGGCAAGGATGAGGAGAAATTGGAACCCTTGAGCACTGTTGGTGGGATTCGTAAACTGATGCAGCCACTGTGGAAAACAGGATGGAGGTTCCTTAAAACTTTAAAAATAGAGCCACCATATTATCCAGCGATCTCACATCTGAGTATTTATCCAAAAGAATTGATCTGGATCTCAAAGAGATACCTGCATTCCCGTGTTGATTGCAGTGGTATTCATAATAGCCAAGATAGGGAAACAACCCAAGTGTCCACTGAAAGATGAATGGATAAAGAAAGTGCGGTCTATATGTACAAGGGAATATTATTCTGCTTCAAAAAAGAAAGAAATCTTGCTATTTGCAACAACGTGGGTAGATGTGGAAGACATTATATCAATACTAAGTGAAATGAGCCAGACACAGAAAAACAAATACTGTATGATCTCACTTGTATGTGGAATCTACAAAAGCTGAACTTGTAGAAGCAGAGAGTAGAGTGGTGGTTACCAGGGACTGGGGTAGGGGAAATGGAAGATTCTGGTCAAGGGTATCGAGTTTCAGTTATGCAGGATGAATGGGTTCTGGAGATCTAATGTAAAGCATGGTGACTATAGGTTACAACAGTGTCCTGTATAATTGAAATTTGCAAAGAGGGTAGATCCTAAGTATTCTTACCACACACACACACACACACACACACACGGTAACCATGTGAGGGGATGGATGTGTTCATTAGCTTGATTGTAGTGACTATTTCACAATGTATACGTATATCACATTGTCAATTCACACACTTTAATTATATGCAAAAGAAAAACGAAAAAGAAAACTGACCTATGTCACAAAGGTCACTGTCTCCTCAGAGGCCCATGTCTTCGGGCTTCACCCTCCTTCCAGTGTTTGCATGTCCTTTTCCCTCTCTCACTGTCCCCTCACAGGCGTGAACACACTCCAGCTCCTTGGGCTTTGCTCCATCTCTGGCTACCACTGTCTCTCTTTCATTCTCACCTCACATTCTCCACATGGTGATTTACACTCATTGCTGGTCTGAATGTTTGCTTCCCCAAATTCATATGTTGAAACCTAATCCCCAATATGATGGTCTTAGGAGGTGGGGCCTGGGGGAGGTGATTAGGCCATGAGGGTGGAGCCCTCACGAATGGGATTAGTGCCCTTCTAAAGAGACCCCAGAGAGCTCCCTCGCTCCTTCCCTCATGTAGGACACGGTGAGGAGTCAGCAGTCTGCAGTCTGGAAGTGGGCTCTCACCAGATGCCGAATCTGTTGGCACCTTGACTTTGGGCTTCCAGCCTCCAGAACTGTGAGAAGTAAATTTCTGTTTATAAGTCACCCGGTCCATGGTATTTTGTTACAGCAGCCCGAATGGACCAAGACACTAGCCATTTCTTCTTCATTACTTTTCAAACATTGAAAACCCATAACCATTTTTCTTCCATCTAAATCAAGATAGTGGAATTGTTCCAGCTAAGGTGACCTGTAGCTTTCTACTTGCAAGATCCAGTGAATAATTTCTCGGCCTTCTCTTACTGGACTGACTCCGTTCGAACATTGTGATCCTCCTTCACCCTCCTTGGGTCATTTCCTTCACCTCCTTCATGACTTGCCCTTTTCTCCACTCTTTAAATGTTGATGTATCACAGGCTTCTATCTCCTACCTGTCTGCATTCTCCTGCCTCATTTTTTCCCTAGAGAAAATTTATTTTTTCATTATTCTAACTGGCACCTAAATACATGTTAATGGCATTTTCTATCTATATCCCGGATCACCCCACAAGCTTTGGATGCATTTTTAACCATCTCTGAGCATCTTCCCCATGGGAAACTTAAGTACAAAGTGTCTGAAGCTGAATTCATCACCTTCGCTTCACAGTGGTTTCCCTGACTCATCTGGCTTCTTACCCAAGCTAGAAATCCAGGGGACCCTGCCAGATTCCTCTCTTTTCCCGCCTGCCACACCCAGTCAGTTTCTAAACTCTTCTGCCATGCCCTCCTGTTGTTCATGATTCGTTCCCCTGCCCCCCGCCCTCTCCCCTGGGATCCCCCCATCACTCTTCTCACTAGTTTTCTGCCTCCCGCCTTGCTCCCCTGGGGTCTATTCTCCACACCCTCACTAGAGAGACCTGGAAAAACATGACCAGGTTGCTCTTTTCCTTAAAAACCTCCCCACGGCTCTCATCCTCTCCAGCAGCTGATTTTAAAATATTGAGGGTCACATGTGTCTTTGAAAAGTTTATGAACAATAAGCAGACACAGTTTTAAGACGATCACAAAATTTCCCCGAACTCCCTTTCTGGACCCCAAGGGAGGCCCTCCTGCTACAGGCTCGAGTCCCTTCACTTGGCAGAGAAAGACTATCACGAGCCACGTCTACCAAACCTGGGTGGTCCCCTTACACCCCCACTGTCATGCCCCTATGGCTGCTTCTGCTTGGAAAGCCCATTCCCCTGCTCTTCGCCTGCAAGTGCCTGCATGTTCTTCAAGACTCAGATCCTTCTGGAAGCCTTTCTTGAATCCCCTCCACCCCCACCATCCCCACTCTTTTGGTTGAGTTCATTGTGCCTCCTCTGAGTTTTCAGAACAAATAAAATGATGCAGCTGTTGGACACTTAGGAGTCATTCAAAGTAATGGCAAGCTTGCTCTTACATTACTGCTTACAAAGGAAGAAGTATTCTTTCTGTCCTTAACAAAGGAGCCCCAGTGATTGGACCAAACTTCTTTGGAGTTGTCGGCAGTGGGACTAAATAAAAGAAGGCTTCAGACCCTCAGATCTCTCTTTAGTTGGTCTGCACTTGCTTTACCATTTTATATGTGATTAGTTAACCAAGTAGAAAATTGCATACATCTGTGAATGCTGGGAGATGGCTCTTCAAAAGGGTGATGCCAAGGGTTCATTCACAGGCAATTTCCTAGCCTGGAAGGTTTTATTTCAACATTATTCTTAGCAAATGAACAAGGAAGGCTAATAAAGAATGTGTAATCGTAATTATTCTCCTCCCAACTCAGCTCTTCCTTCAAATCACTATCAAAGTTGATGCCATATGCCCTCCTCAGACACACCGAAGTCTAGAGGCGGCACTGTGGACCATCAGGTCACAGGATGGTCAGCAACAGATGCTGTCAAAGACAGAAGGCACATTTAGAAATAGATGGGATTCTTTTATGTAGAATGAGCATAAAAGGCAGTAACAAATACTCAAGTGTGAAGGAGTCACAGAAGCAAATAGAGAAACCATAATTAGGAAGTTAGAAGAGAATGGGCTGTTTTGATTAAAACTACTGAACTAAGTGTAGGGTTTTCAGAAATTTTATCTCTGGGCATATTATGTTTAGTACAAAAATAGCATGACATTAGAGAAGAGATTCCCAAGGGTTTGGGCAGTAGTAGTTTAGACTGCTAGACAGCAGAGATATTTTAATCCCTGCTCTACATTGGTAGAAGAGGGAACTTGGACTTGCCACCAAACCTCCCTGGACCTTGGTGTTGTCATCTGTAAAATGGGGGAGCTGGTTTCAGTGACCTCAAACAGCCTTTCTAACTTGGACATGCTGTGATTCCTGATTCTACAGATAGAACTGCATAGGTCCAGGCAGGCAGTCTGAAGATAAACTATTAAATGAGATTGAAACATGACCAGCTAACAAAATTAGAAGAGTCTCACTTGACCACTGATGGGGTTGACCTTTAGCTAAGTTAGGAAAGAGGTGGTTTTATTTTTATTTTATTTGTTTGTTCACCACCCTCTTTGTTGGAGCCCTTAAATCCCATCTTATGGCCTTGATTTACCAATTCTGTCACTGACTAGCCAAGTCACTTCCCTACTCTGCATTTCAAGCATCTTACATGCAAGTAGAATAGCAAGGGTGATCCTCCACCAATCTTGGAAGGTGGCTGAGGTGTCCCAGTGAGGCAGCAGGCATGACAGTGCTTAGTGGCCTGCACATCCTTCCCCTGGCGGTAGGTGAGGTTCTTGTCATTATTATTACCCTTGGCAGTAGGTGTGTCCAGGTGGGTAACAGAATGATGAGGAAGACCAGGTACCCTTCTAGAATCCTGCCTCTAAACAGCCCCCTGCCCCAGAAAATGGTACCCTGGGATAAAGTGAGATTCTCCTTTGCCCTGAAGCACATGTGTAAGTGCCCCTTATTTTGCTCCAACTCTGTTCTATAGCTTTTCATTTGGCAGACTGGGAAAAGGCTCAGAAAGTTGAAGGAATTTGTTGAAGTTCATTTGTTCATGGTTGGTATGTGGAAGAGCAAGACTTCAGACCCACTTCTGTTTGACTGCAAAGCCCTCCTGCTGCTTGCCACTCAGACTCCAGGATACTGTGCTCAGGGGGAGAAGGTTGGATGGTTCTCCAACAGCCTTGGAACATTTGGCGTGACAGACACACACACCCCTGCCTCAGGACCTTTGCACTGGCTGTTCCCTCTGCCTAGAATACTCTTGCTGCTGTTATTTGCATGGCTCACTCTCTCCTTTACTCAAGAGACCCCTTCTGATTGAACTCTTTCCAGGCCATTTATAATTGCGGCCCCACCCCTACCCCGCATTCCCCTCACCCTTCTCTGCTTTGCATCTCTGCAGAGCTTTATCATCACACTCTACACAAGCGTTCCTCAGCGTCTGACTGACATTCTTTGAACATAGGAACTCGGTTCAGATTTGGAGAGCAAGGGGGTATATTTTCCTTAGGCATTTTGTTTGTTATCTGTCCTCTGCTATCTCCATGAAGGCAGTTATTCTCCTGTTTTGTTCACTGCAGTATTGCCGGCGCCTGGACCAGTGCCTGGCACCTGATAGGTGTTGATAAATGTCTGTGAGTGAAGGCCTGTGTGTGTCCACAGCAGCAGATGCTGTGGTCCAGAGGGTGGGTGGGGAGCAAGAGCTCAGCAACAGGGTAAGGTGAGAAAGTTCCAGCTGCTAAGGGGCCAGGCCGAGCAGCTCCTTGGGGGCAACGAGGTGTCCAGGGCTGCGACCTTAAATGATACTTTTTCTAGATGACGCATCCCCTTTGCTGCACCAGGAAGAAAGCTGTGGAGGTACTGAACCCACCCACAGGCGCAGTGGCCACGTTGAGGCTTATGTCCACACAGCACACAGACTGCAGGCCACTTTTCATTGGCTCACCACTCCATGTCTTAAGTTGGTCTTGAAGCCCTGGGCACATCTGAGACGTCGTCATGGTGGCTCTGGGGCTCAAAGGCCAGTGAGAGAAACTGGGGACATCGTTTCTTCAGTGCAGAGGACCCCAGGTAAAGTTGTTCCGCCTGTGGCCCACGGTCCCCTGAGTCCACCTCTAGGACATCACCCGGCCTGCTGCCCCGCACTAATGACCTACGGGTGTGTCCTGGTCCTGCTGCTGGATCGTGAGGCCTTATTACAGTGCGGGAGCTCTGCCATCAGAATTCCTGGGTCAGATTGCGGCGCCAACACTGAGTCACACTGTGACATTGGCCACGTTACTTAAAGTGGTCTGTGCCTCTATTGGCTCTTCAAATGGGAACTTTGATGTCTTCTCCATAGGACTGTTGTGAGGATTAAAGAAATCAGGATATGTCAGGTCCCTGGGGTTGAGCCTCGTGTGTTGTCGAGTTTTACTACACGTTGTCCAGGCGTCCCCAGCGCACAGCAGAACGGCTGGCGCAGTAGGTGCTCAACACAAGTCTACTGGGGACACGAAGGGAGTGGGGCGATGGATGCACAGCTTGTGATGAGTTAGCTTGGCCTCTGAACAAGGCGATGGCTGTGCTGGCGGAACAGCCGTCCCTGTGCAGCTCTAAGACAGGAGCACCTCTGGCAGCCTGATCTAAAAGCCGTGCCCGGGAAGTAAACCAACAGGGTTTCTGGTGATTGAAATAGCGGAGGGAAGGACTGAGTTTATAAATATAACTACAAACACATACTTGGTAACTAAGCAATTTGGTAAAGATCCCCACTCTAGAGAGGGAATTTTCCCTTTGAAAATGAGCATAATAGCAATGGTTTCCTGCAGGTCTTTGGGTCGTGTGTCCGAGAGTGGCCATCTTTTTACTGATGGCTGCAAGGCCCCGAAGGTCAGGTGAGGTGTAAACGCAGGGTCTCCAGTCCTCTGTGGGCACGGCGGAAGTTCACTCCAGACTGGGTGTCTTCACTCGGTCCTTCCATGGTAATTGCTGTGTTTGCCCATCGGCTCCCATCAAGGCCTTCGTCCCTGCATCCTCTGCGAGGTGTGCACTAATAGCTGAGGCTTTTCTCAATTCAATTTATAATCCAGGCATTTAAGTGAGTTTGCACGCTTGCCTCTCTGCGCTTCCCCTGCACGGGAGGCGACTGGGGTCATAGAAGCGGAAGGAGGTTGAGGAAACACGCAGCTGGATGCACCACCCACACCAGCACCGGAAGCACGACGCGTGATTTCTTGACCTCCCAGACCAAAGGCAGGAGCCCCATCTCCCCGACCCAGCCTCACTGCCCAGGGTGATGGGAAGCTGATCTCCTTATTCCTCCGGTCTCCGAAAGGAAATGCCCGCTCCCGGGGAAGTAACCACTCATCACCATCACGTTATCTTGCTCTCGAGGGAAATCACTTGTTTTTCTGTTTCTTCTTCAATCAACCAACCATCCTTCTCTTCTCCGCTTGTCATCACCGGCCATAAATTGACTTCACAGAACTTGAATCGCTCACCCTGGATTGGTTAGGATACCCAAATTCAAAATCAATCACATTCCTCTTTTTTTAGGATGAAGAAATATCCTATTAGTGTGTGGATGGCTAATTTATGTTTTCTTTCAGTAAGTTGCATTTGAGATCGTATTGGGCAGGGTTGATATTAGAACATTCATCTAGTCAATCCCCTTACCGAGAATTTTATCAATTCCCAGAACAGCTCTGTCTGTTTATAAAATTGGTGAGGTTCGAGGACACGTTCTTTCGGAAAGAACTTCCCATTCTAAGAACTGAAGATTCTAATGTTATCTGAGCCATATTTTATATAGACAGAGCTAGTCCTCCTGGGGTTGACAAGACTCCAATCTTCTTTTTTTACGTGAACTGTGAACCCCAGAATTTGGGGCACAAGGCAGGATGCTTGGTAGAGCTGCTCTTTTTGTGTATAGGCCAACTACATAGTGCTGTTTCTGGATCCAAGAACTCCTGGTACACCCACCCACCCACCCCCCCCCCCACACACACACATACAGATCACTGGGAAATAACTGTTGTTTCAGGGCAAGGGTGACCCCATAGGTGTGTGTGGTGGGTACTGTGACAGTGGCTTGGTGTCTATTGTTCATTGCAGTGGCCAGGCCTGGCTGTCTGCAGGTATGAGCTCTGACCTCCTGTTGGAGGAGATAATTGGAAGGACATGACTGTCGTTGACTTGAGACTTGGGCCTGGGCAAAAAAATACTGCTCACCCCCCTCCCCTGCCCTTGGAATGTAGGCTCTGCCCACTATTCCCACAGCCAGAGCCATTTTCAAGGGTGCAGCCTTGAGAGAGCAATGTGTTTTGAGACCATCTGGAGGGTATATGTAACTGAACCCTGTTAAGGTCTCTAAACTTTCAAGATCCTGGTGGGCAGTGGCAGAGATCTACTCATCTTGAGGCCGCCCAAGACAAACCTGGTATGTGAGTTCCCTTGCTTATTTAGCCTGCCACCTACCAGTCTAGAGTGGTCTACTTCTTCCTTTGGTCTCTCCTTGCCCTTCATGTATGAGGGCCAGTTCCACATTTCACCCAGGCATTTCCCAAGGTTGTGGACCAACACCTCCATACGTTCTGAAAAGCACAACGTAGAAAGAGAATGCAAAACACAATATATAACCCTTGCAGTCCAACTCCTCTGCTTAGCATGCCCATGCTGCAAGGGCTAGCTTCTCCAGGATTGTCCCCACCCTTGGAAGGAGTTGGACATTACCTTGTGTTGGCATTTGACAGGTAACATAGGGTTCCATCTGCACACAAATTTTCCTGAGAATTGTTCTACCAAGTGCTGGGGAAAAGAACCACTGGAAAGCAGCAGAAGGAACAAATGCCAGAGCTCACACAGGGGTAGGAATAATCTGTGTTCCCTTTAGCCAGAGAGGAAAAGCCTTAGAGTTCATGGGACATTGGGCAGAGTACACAAATGAGTTTTGACTCAGCAGTGGCAGGGGCGCAGGGGGCAGAATTTGCCTGAGACTAAAGGCTGTTCTGGTCTCCCTTAACAAAGCTTGAAAGCAAGCCTCAAAATGAGTAAACTATTTCAAAGTAATTTAACTGCATCCCAGAATAAAGCTCTAGAATATTTACAGAAATTCAAAAATATTTAACACTCAATAAGATAAAATTCACATTATCTGTAATCTAATAAATAAACTATCAAGCTATAAGGAAGCAGGAAAGTACAACCTATAATGAGAAGAAAAGTCAGTCGATGCAAGCAAATCTGAAAATGATACAGAACAATTCACTTCAATTAGTAGACAAGGATATTAAAATAGTTTTAGCTGTATTCCTTATATTTAAGAACATAGAGGGATACTTGAGCATATTAAGTAGAGCAGTGGAAGGTATATAAAATATCCAAGTTGAACTTCTAAAGATGAAAAATACAGTATTTGACATGAAAAGTTTGCTGGATGGGACAAACTGCAGATTAGACACTGCAGAAGGAAAGATTAATGAACTTGACATAGTAAAATTAAACACAGGTTTTGCAGTTGTCCTGATGAGAAACAAAACCATCCCCGAAGTAAGGGAAAGAAGACAGAATTTGAACTGTTAGGGCAGGAGGATTTGGAGACTGATGGAGAAGTAGGAGTCTCAGGTTTCTCCCAGGTTTCTGGCCCAGGTGAGTGAGTGGATGGTAATATTGTTGACTCAGCAGGAAATACAGGAGACTGGGGCAGGTTTTCTGGGGTTAGTAGAGGATGGAAAGTTTAATTTTGGTACAAACATTGAGTGGATTTGACTTGAATGGGTCATTTCTTCTTTTTTTTTTACCCCTAGTTTCACAATTTTGATGCCTATTGGCTGGAGATAATCTTAAAAATGTGCCTAATTTTACTTTAACAAAGTGCAATATGGTGGGAAGAGCCCTTTATGGGAGGGAAAGAGAGGTTCTTGTCTTGGCTTGGTCCCTGACCAGCTGTGTGATTGTAAGCAAATCTCAGTGCATACCATTTCCCAAATCCTTTTCTGTAGGCAGTTGTATCAGAATTACCTGGGTGTTTATTAAAAATGAAAACACCAACTCATCTCAGGACTAGTGAATCAAAATTTCCCAGGAGAGAGCCCAAGTAGACAACTTGTAAATGTTTTAAAAATTTTGACATAATTTGAAAGTTACAGAAAAGGTACAAAAATCACACAAAAAATTCCCAAATAACTTCACCTAGAGGAACTAAACGTTAACATTTTACTATATTTGCTCTCTATGTCTCCCTCTGTGTGAGCACACACACACACACACACACACACACACACACACGAATATGTTCATGATTATGTGTGTGTAAGTTTTTTTCTGAACAATTTAAGAGAAAGTTACAGATGTGAGACATGATGTCCCTTTACCCTTAAATATCTTTGTTCCCTAAAATCCAGGGATTATAATCCATAGTATAATTATCAGAATTAGGAAAAGAACACCAATACAATAATATTATTTAATTTAAAAACTTTATGCAGATTTTGCCAATGGTCCAACAATGTCCTTTGTAGAAAAAGGAAACCCAAGGCTTTGCATTCCATCGCCATGTCTTGTTAGCCTTTCTTAATCTGGAACGGTTCCTGAGGCTTTATTTGGTTTTCATGACATTGGCACTTTTGAAGAGTACAAGTCAGTGACTGTGCAACACGTCCCTCATTTTGGGAGTGTCTGCTGATTCCTCGTGATTGGGCTCGGGTTGTACCCTCTGGGCCGTCCGTCATACCACAGGAGTGACGGTGTGTCTTTCTCTGTGCATCAAGTCCAGAGGCCCTGGCAGTTGATCAGTTCCATTCCTGGAAACGGTAACTTTGGTGATTGGTTAAGGTGGTCCCTGCCAGGTTTCTCCACTGAAAAGTGATTTTACATCTTGTAATTAATAGGGATTTTGTGGAGAGAGATTTTGAGACAATATTAGTCCCTGTAATCTCAACCACTTTCACCCAATGGCTTTGGCATTCATTGATGGAGACTCTCTACTTTTAATAGGCCTCCAGGGGATTCTGGTGTGCCCTGCTTGGCCTGGTCTGAGGACCAGTGCTTGGGAACTTCTGCACTTAGTGGACGGTGACCTCTCCAGGGTGGTCCCAGCATGTGGCCTGGTGTCTGGTTCACAACAGGTGTCCCATGAGGGGTAAAAAGGAAGCCAGAGGCAACCATGTCTTCTCTCTGGGCTGTGAGCCATCGTCAGTAAAATGAGGACGATAACTATTTGTAACTGTGATGTTTTATGATTGTTTAAGTTTCCACTTCCCCCATGAGAAGGTAATTCCATTATACAATGGTTTCTTCAACATGGGAGCCTGGGGTTGCGTGTGTTGTGGAAAAACAAGAAACCAAGATGCTCTACAGCTCAATACATGCCACAGGAAATGAAGGTTGGAATTAGTTTATCCATTCATTCATTCATTCAACAAATATTTATTGCACACCTTCTGTGTGCCAAGCCCTGCTACCAAGCGGTGTGCAGTGGTAACAAGATAGGCATAGTTCCCGCCCGTGGAATGTGTCATCTCGTGATGCTAAGAAGTACCATTTTTCTCTGCTCTGGTCCAGCAGTTGGTGATGAGCAAGGGCAGACTTCCAGAACAATCCTTTCCTCCCTCTCGGGTTATTCCCGAAGCACCTCTCAGGAGAGTTGGGCAAAGCTGTACATACAATGTATAAAAAGGAGCTCTTGTTTGAAAGAGGCCTATTAATTCAGAGCTGCCTATGAGATTCATCCATAGCATTATTCATCTAAAGTTTCTACCTATTTGTGTTGTGGAAAACACACTTTGCATTGTTTGTAAAGGAATGAATCTGAATCCGATCAGGGTCCATTTTATTTCTCAAACCAGCCTGTAGAGTGAAAGCCAAGATAAACTCTTGATACTTTCTGATTCATAAGCAAACTCAAGCCACTTATACAGATGAACTTTCCAGAATAAAATTAGTGAGGTCATGATAGTGAGTTAATTGACACAGTGCTGACGTGCACATTATAATTTGGATGAGTAAACTAATGTTGTACAGTAAACTTCTGATAACAAATACAATTTTCTAAAACAAACAAGAGTGAGGAAATGCAATTCTCCATAACAACCCTGCAAAGCAAACACAGCCTAGAGATTAAAGGTTACATTACAGATAAGATAATAATAAGGCTTTTAGAATTTACAAACAGAATGTCACAGGAGAATTTCTTTCTTTCTTTTTTTTTTTTTAAAGGAATCTTTATTTTTTTTAAATACATTTATTTATTTTATTTATTTATTTTGGCTGCGTTGGGTCTTTGTTGCTGCGCGCGGGCTTTCTCTAGTTGTGGTGAGCGGGGGCTGCTCTTCGTTGCCGTGCGCAGGCTTCTCATTTCGGTGGTTTCTCTTGTTGTGGAGCACAGGCTCTAGGTGCATGGGCTTCAGTAGTTGTGGCACGTGGGCTCAGCAGTTGTGGCGCACGGGCTTAGTTGCTCCGTGGCACGTGGGATCTTCCCGGACCAGGGCTCGAACCCGTGTCCCCTGCATTGGCAGGCGGATTCTTAACCACTGAGCCACCAGGGAAGTCCCCACAGGAGAATTTCTTGCAAACAAATTAGCCTAGACTCAGTTGGACAAGATACAAAATAAGAATTTGTCAAACTGGTTAGCATTTATATCCTTGAGTGTTTTTGAGGGGTTTGACTTATTCCCAACCTTCTGCCGTAACTTTGTAATAAGATGTGACCGTGAGCTCAGTGCCATGGATTCTCAAAATAACCTTTGTCAACTGCTTTCTCAATCTGTCAAGGTCTGTTGAAACTTGTGGCCTCTGCTTTCAACTATATTCTTAACCGAAGCTGAATATAAGAACGTAGAGCTTGTTGTTTTCTGTTTTTACGCATCATACTTATTGCTATGTGGATATTCTAGTTTTTAAGCCCCCAGTACTCTGCTGTTTACTGGATCTGACCTATTAAACTATTCATCATAATTCACACCAAGGTGATAGGACTTAACAGAAGTCACTTCACTCGGGGTCCTTGTTTATGTCTACTCCCTGCCTCTGTCCACTGTTTCTTCACCTTCTCTGTCTGATTCAGTCTGACCTTCTTCTTTGTCTGATTCAATCTGACCCTTCCCACTTCCTCTTTGAAGCTTTCCTCAGGCACTCCAGGTAGAACTAACCTTTCCAATCACTCAGCTCCCACTAGGACAACATTATGTGCTCCCACGTTTGTCTCTTCAGCTGTAATATTCGTCCCATGATAGCGATGATCTGTCTTACTCATTTTTGTGTCCATAGTCCAAAGCACAATTCATGGCACTTAGGAAGTGCTTGGTAAAAGTTACTTGAATAAATGAAACAATAATGAATGAAGAAAAGGGGTTCCAGGGGAAAATGTTTGTCTGAGTCAGGGATGAGGGATCCATCGATCAGCCACGCATGACTAGTTTGCAGAGTGGCAGCGCCGGTGGGGCGGGCAGGGGATGCTGAGACCCTTGGTCTCCCTTGCCGAGCACTGCTTCTTGCCTTAGAGGTGAGCTCGTCTTGACTGTGTTGTCTGAAACAGGACTTTTCCAGAGCCATCCTCTCCGGGATGAGAGAGTGCAGTTGGTTCTTCAATATTTCCTGAGATCACTCTCACTTTTACCAGCAGAAATTCCCTGAAAATTCACAGAATAATCAAACCTACACCAGGGAATAGAAATCAGGGATGACATGCCAGCATGATATTTACTTAAATATGGCAGATGAGCTACATGAACGTCCCCCCTGTCCTACTGGAACCCTTCAAAAAGGACAGGACAAACCTACAGAGCTTTAAGTACAAAGAATGCCAGCAAGGAGAGAACACTAGGCAAGAGGTTTAACCACATCTTCAGAAGTGAGGGGGCGGGGTTAGCAGAGGAGAGGGATTTATAAGAGTCGCTGCGGGGTTCGAGCTGGGAGAAGCTGGTCAGCTGTGCCGCAGACCCTAGTTGAGGGCACTGAGAATGTATGAAGCACGTGCCAACTATGAGCCCAGGTAGCTTGTGTTCTAAGGTGACTGTCTCGACTGACTCTTTTTAGGGAACAAATGACCCAGCTGCCCGTACCTACCCTGTCTGGTCCAGTTGATAATACGTCGGTAGCCTGCATTGCCTGCATTAGTGTTTCAGAGTTCTCTCACACACGTAACCATCTTTCCACTGTCACTATGCAGCTTTTGTCTGACCCTGCAGACCTCACTCTGGAGAAGGCAGTGAGGTGAGGAAATAGACTCAGAAAGGTTAATCTTTCTGGTCAATCTGGCCCATTTTTAATCCTTTGAAGGACAGGCAGTAATTGACTTGTCCCCTGCCAGGATTCTTGGGACACTCACCATTGGCCTCCTCTGGCTGTCGGCTGGGGATCTGCACTCAGACTCTGTGTCCCAGGACAGGAGCAGTGAGCTGTGTGCTCGCCCAGCAAGACCTGTTCCCGTCTGAAGGGCCATCCTCTGATGGAGGGTCCTCTAGAGGCCACCCAGCAGAGGCTTCCTCTGGTAGGGGAGCCAGCCGTGTTGGGGAAGGGGACGTTGGCCTGCCTGAGGCGGAGTGGGCGGCTAGTGGCAGAACCCTGATTAGTTTTGAGCCCCTGAGGACAATCTCTGTCTGGACCCCGTCTCTGCTCATTTCCTTGCCCACCTATGATTGGCCCTATAGACAAAGACACCCCTTCCTGGCTGAGTGTCCTCAGAATGTTTGGACCATGATGGCCTCCTACTTCCCACCTACCCACCTCGGGCCATGTTCCAGCAACTCCTGACCACTCACCATTCTTCATGGGCACAGTACAAAGAACGTCATAATCAACTGACCTAATCTCATTTCTCCATACTTTGAGTGTGATTTTCTGTCTGGTCTCTGTAGAACCCCCCTGTCACAGCTCACAGTGGACACCAGAAGGGAAGGAGCTTCTCTGTCCTGCTTGGCCAGGGCTGAGAGTTCCAAAACCAAGGGTTTGTTGGGAATGGCCACGACCTTTCAGTGTCTGCTGACCCCCAGCTCTCTTCCCACCTCAAGGCGAGGGCACTTCAGCTCCTCAGGGTCTGGGTGGGGAGAAGTTCTGGTCTTAAGTCAATTGGTGCAACAGGACAGAGCTCTGATTGGTTGCTGCAGGAAGCACGCAAAATAATGCCTACACGGGCAAGCGTATTTCTGCATCGGATGATCAGGTTCTTAAACCACAGTGCTGTGTCCTTCACTCCCAAACCCCAAGCACATGTGGCGTTGTGGGCCACATACCGAGGCGAAGCCAAGAGGGGCACCAAAGAGTCCACACATCAGCCTGGCAGTCAGATGGAAATGTTCTGATGGGCATCTCTTTAAGAGAATTTGAAATGCAAATATTTTCCAAACACACCCATTCTTATCTTGTTTGTCTAGGAAAGCATCAATAGTTGCGATGGTTAAATTTTATGTATCAATTTAGCTAAACCGTGGTGCCCAGTTGCTTTGCCAACCATTAGTCTAGACGTTGCTGTGAAGGTATGTTGTAGATGTGACTTTAAGAAGATTACCCTCCACAATGTGGGTGGGCCTCATCCAATCAGTTGAAGGCCTTAAGAGTTTACGAGCAAAAACTGAAGTTCCTTAAGACGAAGGAATTCTGTCTCAAGATTTTAACATGGAAACCTCAGCTGAGCTGTCAGCCTGCTGGTCTGCCCTACAAATTTCAGGCTTGTCAGCCCCCGTAACTGCATGAGCCAATTGCTTAAAATAAATCTCTTAACACATATATCCTATTGCTCTTGTATCTCTGGAGAAGCCTGATTAAGACAGTATTTTGTGAAAACACAAGGGGAGAGTGTTTCAGTGGGGACAGTGGTGCAGTGACTCTGGCCAAATCCTTTCTATGCCTGGGGCTCTGATGTCACACGCTCGCTGGGTAGCATGGCCTGCAGGCAAGAAAAACAGGGTGAATACTTAGCAATTTCAAAAATTCACCAGCCACAGACACATCATTTCAGCATATCCAAAGGGAGTGTTACCTCTGAGGATGGTGGACCCATGGAAATATCCTCATTGGCTGTAAAGTCTGGGTGGGGATGTTCTGATGCACCCGGGTTCCATGAGGGAAAACTTCCAGTCCTGGGCTGGAGGCGAAAGGGTGATAACTACGGTAGCTTATATGCTAGGCACTCTGCTAATGCTTCAAGCATGTTCCCTCATTTAATTTTAAGAAATAGACTTCATTTTTTAGTGTATTTTTATGTTTACAGAAAAATTGAGCATAAAGCACAGAGTTCCCATACACCACGCCATCCCCCCCTCCCAGTTTCCCCTGTGATTGACATCTCGCATTAGTGTGGCACTTTTGGTACAACCGACAAGCCCATGTTGACACATTATTATTATTATTTAAAATAAATTTATTTTATTTATTTTTTATTTTTGGTTGCGTTGGGTCTTTGTTGCTGTGCGTGGGCTTTCTCTAGTTGCAGCGAGTGGGGGCTGTTCTTCGTTGAAGTGCACGGGCTTCCCATTGCGGTGGCTTCTCCTGTTGCAGAGCACGGGCTCTAGGCGCACGGGCTTCAGTAGTTGCAGCATGCGGGCTTGGTAGTTGTGGCTCACGGGCTCTAGAGCACAGGCTCAGTAGTTGTGCACGGGCTTAGTTGCTCTGCAGCATGTGGGATCTTCCCGGACCAGGGCTCCAACCCGTGTCCCCTGCATTGGCAGGCGGATTCTTAACCACTGCACCACCAGGGAAGCCCAACGCATTATTATTAACTAAGGTCCAGAGTTTACATTAGGATTCACTGTGTTGCATAGTTCCATGGGTTTGGTTGGACAAATGCATAGTACAGTTTTGCAAAGAATAGTTTCTCCGCTCTAAAATTCTCCTGAGTTCTACCTATTCATCTCCGTCCCCATCTCATTTAATTTTCAAAACATTATTATGAGGTGGAGTTTTACAGGCCCTGTTACAGCTGAGAACCCTGACCCCTCATCTCCTTCTCTGTGAAGGTGTGATTGTTGCCTCTACCTCAGGTGCCACTGTGGGTCTTCAGGGGGTTGGCAGGCAAAGGCCTGAAAACAATAGCTGTGCTGAGTGTACACGGATCTGGTGCAAACTAGGAATCATCAGACTTGTCTGCCTATGTGGCCAGAGTAAGACTGTCTCTTCTTAGGACGCTGATTGATTTTACCCCTTAGCCCCGCGTTCCAGAAGAAGCAGAAGATTTAGGATTAGTCTGTTAATAACGCCTAGAATGAGCAGAAAGAGGGCTCCAGGGAAAGGCCGGCACCAGCAATTCCTTGTTTCCTCTCGAGCCCCCCGGACTCTTAGCAGCTGAGACACGGTGGGAGCCAAGGCGAAGAGCAATCTGACTTCAACCAGCAGTGGCCACAGTGCCTGGTCTTGGTGGTGGTCAGGTGGGTAAGGCGGGGAGACAAGGGTCTAGGCTGGGGCAAGTGGGGGGAACTTGAGACCCCAAGGCCCCATTGCCAGGTGCCAGGGAGAGTGTTACACGGCCACCTCCTCCAGGTCTGCCTCATCTGTCCCCATTCTACCTGTAGTCTTCTGGGATGGCCCCTGACGTCTGTCTATGTTGCCTTTCTCTTGGAGAGCAGGTGCCCAAACCCTCAGAGTCTTCGGGGTCCCTAATCCAACCTGAGAGAACCCTCGGCACCCTTGGCAACCCTGGCATCAAGGTTCCCCCTCCTTGACCATCACCTCCACACCCACTCAGCCTGGGCTAAGTCCGCAGCCCCGCCTTCCTCCTCTTCCCGGAAGCCTTCCAAGGAAGCCTCAGTATGTGTGAGGAGGTGCGGGCAGGGGTCACGAGAGGGGCTGGGGGTTCCGTGAGTCTGAGTCTGTTCATGTCCCACAGGGTCTCCACATCTCCTTTCCCTCCCGCTGCTCCTGCTCTGGGAGGCCTGGCCTGCAGTGCTTGGGGTTGAGGTCACGGTCAAGGGCAGGGCTGTGGGTATTGGGCTCCGCTGCCTGGCCAGACTCCGGAGGGCCGAGCAGGAGCTCAGGCGGGATGATTTATTCCAGGAGAGTCTGCTTTCCTGGAGGAAAAGGAATCATGCAAAGGCACCCAGCGTTCCGGGTTCCAAAGCCGGGCTCTCTGCGGTTTCTAGTTAGTGAGGGCGTGGGAGCGAGCCATTGGCAGCGCCGGCGATGCAGGGGTCCCTTTGGAGTCTTAGCTGTTTTCACTCAGGAGTCACGGTCCAGAGGGACCAGGAAAGCCCTCAGCAAAAACTCACCCGAAGAAAGGAGTGAGTGAAGGTGAACCAGCGTGGTGAAGTGACAACAGATCGGTACCGCCATCCCGCGGAGGGGTGACTGCACTGTCCACAGCTTGTGTGTGTTACTCACAGCGCCCTGTGGTCCGGCCCTGGGCCCACCCCCCAGCCCATTCCACAGTGGGCCCTAGAGCCCTTGGCAGGGTCATTGCGCCGGCGTGACTCTTGGGGGACACTAGGGCAGCAGCAGTGCCTCGGGCTGGCATCGTTTGCCCCTTTTGCTGGGGAGAGGAATGCAGAAAACGAATGGTGAGACTCAGACTGGGATGATGGGAGGCGCCTCCAGAGCGAGTAAACGTGGAGCTAGAGAAGTACGAAGCTGCCTTCCACCGCCCAGCGCGGCTCATGCGCGGCTCATGCGCGGCTCATGCGCGGCTCATGCGCGGCTCCCGCGCCCCCTTCGGGCTCCCGTGCGCCCTTGGACCCGCACTGCCTCGATCTGGGCGGCAGCTGGTTTTGAGCCGGTCGGGCACAGTCTTTGGAGGAATGCGCGGTAGACAGTTACCTGTGTAGCCTGAGTGGAAGAGCCTCGGGAAATTCGACTTGGAAACCTTTCTCCCGTCGCTTTGACGGTGTCTGGAACTCTGCCAGGACAGGTGCTTTGCCTCCACAAACTTCTATCAAAGAAGTGGGAGCTCCTGGCTCCTGGGCTTTCGTAAAATGGTGCTTTTTCAAACATTTATGTCTCATCTCTTCCAAGGGAGTTTGAACTCTCCCACTCATGTAGGTTAGGGAGTCTCACACCTCTCGCAGCCCCTCATTTTGGGGACAATGACCTTCACTTTGTAGGTGCTCATTACAATTTTGTTCACTCTTTAAAAAGCTGCCTAGTGCGAGGTGGGCGTAGAGGGTTAATCAACACCATTTGAGCTGATGCTTATCATATGCGGATACCTGATACGTATGATACCTGATATGCCGTCAAATGCTCGTACCCGAAGTGTGACTTCTGAGAACAGATGTGCTGTAGGGCAGCAGGAGCTATATGTGGCTCATGGTCTACCCCAATGCCAGCTCTGCGGCAGACCATTGACACATTTTGCTGAATAACTGTAACCCACACGTGTGAGTAAATAAAATGTGAAATCTCCAAGGTCCAACAAGGCAAATATTTAGCATGTGGATGGGTTTTATCCCAGCTAGAGGAAAGACAGGAGGCGACCACAAAAGAAAAGTAAGAAATGGGGAATACTCATGCAGAGAGCCCTCAGCATGGAGGATATGGCTTTTCCTACCTAAACCCAGGAAAGTCTGTAAGCCCCCGGCCACACTCGAGAGGGCTTAGCAAGCTTCTGGCATCTTGCCGAGCGTGTTTGGCTTGGAGAGGGTTCCACCTCCACCAATTATTGCAGTTGATGAATTTGTGCAGTAGAAAGACCTGGAGCAAAAGAAAGTTTATGAAGTCTGTGTAGTTGAGGCTGAGAGATGTTTGTGCATTAACGACTGAGACGTGAGAATTTGTAGATGAGGAAATCATGCTCTCTCTGCAGTTAACATGGGCGTTCTGAAGCTTCCATGGTCTGAGGAACCTGACGTGGCCGCAGGACTGAGCAGGGTCAGGATGTGGAGCTCGGTAGAGGAGCTTGACCTTGAGCAAGACCAGCCCAGAGGAGACAGTGTCCAAGTGACAGCATGGATACATCTGTGAGCTTTGTGCAATTTTTGGTATGCATCTCTGCTTCATTATTCTTTTCAATCCCTTGACATGTAACCACTAAACATCAGTAGAGGCTAATGCATACCTTGTCTGCTAGTGAGTTAAAAAATTTGGTTTCTCTTTTATAAGATAACCTTGTTAATTCTCAACTTTTTTTTTCTTCTTCTTCTTATTGGTCAGGAGCATCTGCAGAAGCTCCCGGCCTGGAGATGATTTGTTAACCTATCTCTGACAGAGAACAGGAAAACACCCAAGTCTGATCATGACAGCAAGGCAAGGCTTTAGGAAGAACGATTGACCATAATGACATAAAAGGACCTCCCAACACATGTGATTGCTTTGTAAGTTGCCTGTAGGATGTGATGTTGTTTGTGGTGAGTTATTTAAAAAGGAGCTGGAGAATGGAGATTTGTGTTTTAGCTCATGAATTGAAGGTGAAGCCTTGGAAATTTTTTGTTGTTGCTTTTGGTTTTGTTTTTACTTTCTATTTTGAAATAATGTTTGATTCATAGAAAAATTGCAAGAATAGTACAAAGATTTTCCATCTATCCTTCACCCAGATCGCCCAAATGTTAACACTTTACCACATTTTTATTCTCCATCTCCCCACTTCTTCTGTCTCTATCATCTCTATCTTTATCTCTTGTCTCCCTCTGTCTCTATCCCTATTTCTCTTTCCACCTATACAAATATACATTTCCATAGGAAACAGCTAGTTTTACTTAGGTTGTTTACTGACTGGGGGGGGGTGTTAGGTGGGGTGGATGACGCTGGGGGGAAAGCTGATGAGAATTATGGGGGGGATGTATGCCCTTTGAGATTTGCTTTGCTTCATTATTTACCAGTATGTGTCTCTACTGAGGGAAGTTACCTGATTTATTGTTTGCCATGGAGTTTAAGATTTCTCAGTTAAAGTGTGTTTGTTTTCATCAGAATAGAAATACTGTGGTCATTTGTGGGACTGAGGGCTGTTGGTTCCTTTGGAGATATGTAAAAAGGGAGGAATGTAGAGATTTTGTTTGAGGTTTTTCTTTAATAAGCTCAGTCTTGTGGGTTTTACATCCCTTTGGGTTTTTCTGAGAGTGGAGGGAAGCCAAGCACGTGTGGAAGTGAGGAATGGAGGGATTTACAGTGCAGGGCCACTTCTTTCACAACAGGGCCAGTCCTGGTTAGAGAGTCATAAAAATAAAGACAGAGTCGAGACATTGATGGCTTTCTGAATATATTTCTATATTGAGTGTGAAGCTTAATTACTTTTAGCCTGGCACTTTAAGCCTCAACAAAGAGGACACGGGTAACATGATTATTATGATTTTAAACATGAAAAGTTGTCTTTCTAAGTGGTATTTACTCTTCTGTGTGCTTTGGAGGCTCTCCCAGTTAATGTCAGCATGATGAATCACTCACTTAACATTGTTTCTCAAAGTCTCTTTTAGTTTAATGCAACTGGAGCTTTCGTTTTTTTTTTTGAAAAAAGAAAGGAAGAGTCATTTGAATTCATACAGGAACAAAACCACTTTTGATTTTTTAGGATGGAAAGCATAAAAAGTGAGAATGGATTCAAAAGCCATTTATAGGATGAATAGGTTTTATAAGGACACAGGGACATGAGAGAAGGCAGCCAAGGGAAAGTGGGGGAGACATGTCACTGATGAGGGACTAAGTGTGAAATGATAAAAAATGAATTAATAAAAAACAGTCAATCCAAAAGAAGGCAAGAAAAGAGAGAAAAAGAACATGGAGTGAGTGAAGCAAATAGAAAACATATTGAAAGACAGTAGATTTAAAATCAAATATATTAGCAATTATATTAAATATAAATAGACAAAATACTTCAGTTAAAAGAGAAAAATATTCTGACTTGACTACAAATCAAAGCCAAATTATATTCTGTTTTCAAGGCACAAATTAAAATATAAAGATAAAAGAATCTGAAAATAAAAGAATGGAAAAAATTATACTGTGCCAACAGTAGCCAGAAGAAAGTTGGTAAATCTATATTAACATCAGACAAACTTGACCTTAAAGCAAAAAATTTTTGGAGATTGACTCATTTCTTTTTGACTAGAGATTCAATCCATCAGGAAGGTAGAATAATTTAAAATTTATATGCATCTAATTATATGTCCTTGAAATATTTGAAGCAAAAAGAGACTGAAAGACTTGGAAGGGGATATGGATAAATCCACAGGCATGCTGGAGTTTTGTAACAGACTTCCCTCAGAAATTGATAGAACAAGCAGGCAAAAAAAAAAAAAAAAAAAAAAAAAATCCGTAAAGCTATAAAAGATTTCAAACGCATGATTAAAAAGCTGACATGCTAAGAGACAACATGAGAGAATATACCTAGTTTTCAAGCATGCGTTGAACAGTTACAAAACCTCAGCGTGGGCCGCAAAGCAAGTCTCAACAATTTCAAAGGATTAAAATGACAAGGTATATAACATGACCACAATTAAAAAACAAGAAGATAACTGGAAAATCACCGTATATTTAAAAATTAAGAAAAATATTTAAATAACTCACTAGTCCAAAAAAAATTTAAACAAAAATACTATTTTTCAAAGCATGCAGGATATAACAAAGCAAAGCAACTCCCTTTAGGGAAATCTTCATCTTAAAATGTTATGTTAGGAAAGACTATAGGCTGAAAAAACTCAGTGAGCTAAGTGCTCATCTCAAGAAATTAGAAAAAGAAAAGCAAAATAAATGCAAAGAAAGTAGAAGAAATGAAATAATAAAAACAAGAGCAGAAAATACTGAAATAAAAAACAGAATAGAGAAGATTAACAAAGTCAAAAGTTGTGTTTTTTTGAACAGATGAATAAAAATCATAAATCTGGGTGAGACTGATCAATGAAAAATGGAAAGAAGGCACAACAAACCAATACTGGACATGAAAAAAGGGACACATAGGCTGAGGCTTAAGAGGACGAGTGTGCGTTAGGAGGTGATGAAGGGAAAGGGGCATCCCAGGCAGCAGGAACAGATAGGGACTGAGGCCATGGCTGCTCACTGGCCAGAGCAGCTGGATGGCTGTAGGGGAAGGCAGGACGGGAGGCAGGGCAGGCCAGGAGGGCCCAGGCGGGGAAGGGCAAGCTGAGGAGTTTGGGCTTTACCTTGAGGGCCAAGGAGCGCCATTGGAGGATTTTAACAGGGAGAAAGAAGAAACCATTTAGGCTGGTTGTCCTGACTGCATTTGGGGAATGATTAGGAAGTGGGTTGCTGTGGGGATGCCAAGCTAGAGTGGAGGAGGCCAATGAGGAGGTAGATGCAGTGGTCCAGGTGAGAAGGATGAAGGCCTGGACCACGGTGGAGATGTTGAGAATGGGGCAGGAGGAGCAGGCTTAGGTGCACCCCGGGGCTGACAGATGGGGTCACAAGCCATAGCTGTGGGAATCACCAAGATTTAAGGGGTGAAAGGCTAATGACAAATTTGCAAATAGGGTGGAGAAGAAGTGGGAACAACTGCCAAGGGAGAGAGAATTTGGAGAGGCAGGACAAGTCTTAGCATTATGTGTTATATGCATCATATTTGGCCATCAGGACACCACTGGTGACTCTCAGAAGACTTCAGGGAAGAGTTTAGTTTCTGGAGCCCGAGTGTCTGGGGCCATCCAGGTGAGAACACGGCTGGGAGCTCAGTTAGCTGTGAAGGAGGAGAGAACACAGCATTGGAAGGCCACGTGGGATCACAGACTTTTTAAAGGTTGGAAGATGCAGCTCTTCCCCCTTTCACAGCCTGCCATCCTCCACCTGAAGAATGAAAATC
Source organism: Balaenoptera acutorostrata (assembly GCF_949987535.1). Lineage (NCBI taxonomy): Eukaryota > Metazoa > Chordata > Mammalia > Artiodactyla > Balaenopteridae > Balaenoptera > Balaenoptera acutorostrata. The sequence continues at coordinate 8,298,516 of NC_080077.1, forward strand.
ATGACTCACATTATATGACTAAGATTTTCCAACTATGTCAATCCTGGTTGTTCTATTTCCTCCCTCTTATTACAAATTAATAGGCAAGTGTTTTTGAACCTGGCCTCACAGTTATTCTTTGTTTATATGTCTGGTTACTTTATTCACCACATGAGAAGTTGGGGAGGCAAATTTTTTAAGAATTGCAAAAAAGAAAAATTGAAAGGATCATCATAGCTGTCTCTGCTAAGGAAGTCTATGAAACGTTTAAATCAGAAATGGCCAGTTTACATGTCAGACTGGTATTTATAAATCCCAGTTTTTTCTCCCCTGTAACATATTGTAATCGAAAGATGCCCAAACAGATGTTTTCTGTTATATGGATTCGGTTCCAAAGATTTCTTCATATGCTGCTCACAGACAAATAATCCCTAAGGAGCTATAGGGGCCAATAATCTTCATTTTTGTTATTGTATATGAAAATAGGCTGTTTATATTAGAATAATTTTGTTTTGGAACAGCATTATTATTAAGACACACTTTTCTATGCACATTTTTAACAATTAATTCCTTTGCCTTATCTTGTGGCTGAAAATTCTACTCATTCCTTTTGCGGTCATCGAATCATTTATTCATTTACTGTGGTGATTGAGAATCCCTCTTCCTCAGTCAAATTTCATCCCTCAGACGTGGAGTCCCTCGGAAGAGATTCTCAGATTATCCAAGTGTGTTCAGGCGTACCTATTAACACCAGTGCCATGTTTTCCTGTTGGACTGGTGTTCCAGAAATGAAATATTTAGAGTGGAAATGAAGGAAACATTGTTTCCACAGGAGAGCTGGCAAAAGCACTGCTTAGTTAGACTTTATCAATATTGCTTTAAATCTTAAATTGTTATGTCTCAAAGTCATTCTGAAATCAGAGCTTACGGTGAATAATGACTTGGAAAATAAGAATAACCCTCTCCTGGGATCTGAAGCACTGACCCAAAGCAAGGGAGGGGGACAGCGCCAACCACATGAGGGAGACTGACGGTGCATCCGCAGTAAAACTTCCTGGGATTCTAGAGCGTTCTAGGATTCTAGAATGGACTATCCAATCACTTCCTCTGTGACCGTCCTGGGTCTTGCTCATCAGTGAACGAGGGTGGGAGAAATGGGGAGATGTTGTGGAAGGGAGCCCTTCCGTGTCTAACACTGGTGACATTAACTTTAGAACAGGGGGGTCGGGTTATTCTCACACTTTTTGCTGTGAGTGGAGGTGAACGGGCAAATTTCCTGGCTGGGGGCCGAATCTGACATAACCACAAACACCAGGCCTGAGTCCAGGAAGGAGAGGCCAGGTGCGGTGCCTCAACTAGTACCCAGGGGTACTGGTGGAGCGGGATGTAGAAGTCACGGCCACACCATTTGTCCATTTATTCGTTTGTTGACTCAGCAAATGATCATTGAACCCTTTCCCACTATGGTGGGCATGGTACTAGGCTCTAGGTAAACCATGGTGGGCAAAATAGACACAATCTCTGGCCACTTGAATCTTCCGTTCTGTTGGGAGAGGTAAAAGTTGGATAACTAGGCAAATGAAGAACTAAAATCCATGCAGGAGGTTCGGCGGGCAGGGGTTAGAGGTCACGAAGGCCTCTCTAGGCAGAGGCATTGGCCAGAAGGATGGGGGAGAGGGAAGGGGGACCAGCCCAGCAGGGAGGAGAGCATGTGTGAGCCAGAGCGGGGGAAGGGCTGTGCCCGGAGGGAAGAAGCTAAGGAAGCTCAGGTGGCAGGTGAGGCAGGGAGGCTGGAAAGAGAGGAGGCTGGGAAGAGAGGAGGCTGGGGGTCCGAAAAATCTCTTATTTTGATTTAAGTTAATTTTTATTGGAGTTTAGTTGCTTTACAATGTTGTGTTAGTTTCTGCTGCACAGCAAAGTGAATCAGTTATACATATACATATATCCCCTGTTTTTTGGATTTCCTTCCCATTTAGGTCACCACAGAGCATTGAGTAGAGTTCCCTGTGCTCTACAGTAGGTTCTCATTAGTTATCTATTTTATACATAGTATCAATAGTGTATATGTATCAATCCCAATCTCCCAGTTCATCCCACCCTCCCCCCTTTCCCCTTGGTATCCATACGTTTGTTCTCTACGTCTGTGTCTCTATTTCTGAAAAAGCTCTTCTTTTAGACCAAGGACACTGGAATCCAGAGGGTGGTTTCTAGCAGGAAAATAACGTAATCTCACCTACATTGAAAAGGTATAATTCTGGCAGCTTGGAGAATGGGTGGAGCTGGCTGGACACAGCGGGATGTGGAGAACAGAGTGAGACTGGGCAGGGCAGGCCGGGGAGGAAGCTGCCCTTCCAGGGGGTCAAAGGCCACCACCCGTGGCCTTGGCTTCCCGTCTCCATGGACCCCCTCCGTCCAGGACTCTCATTCTCCTCCTGCAGTGGCTCGCCTGAGCGGGGAGAGCCCCTCAGCGGGTGCAGTGAAGACTCTGGGCAAATGACTTCACCAAGGAGGGCTTTTCTTCACGCCAGTGGTGGGTGAAGGAACCACCCCACTGGGCAGATGTAAACTGAGAAAACGTGAACTGGCACCTTCTCATGCCTCCAAAAATCACGTTGTGCTGATTTCCTCATACGTGCTCGGCCTGTGGGAGAGGTGAGTCCCGAGCAGAGCGGGGCCGCAGGCCCCACGTGCAGACAGGGACGCGCTGGTCGTGTGGGCACGTGCACTTGAACTCCAGCCAGACCCCCAGCTCAGAGATTTGAGTCTGTGGTGCTCTCACACGGGCCCCTCGTAGTCTCCAGAAATGAGCGATGGGGATTTGGACGTCAAAGCCTCTTGGCCACTGGAAACAGCATCTTTCTTGTTGAGGACGTTCATCATTCCCCACGGCAAGGCGTGGAACTCTGCGGGGTCAGGTGGCCACGGGATGGGAGAAATCCTGTGTGTCGCAGAGGAGCCAGGTGCCAGCCGGTCTGGGAGTCCAGTTACCCTGCTGGTTAAAAAAGAAACGGGAGGATCATTTGATGAAAACCCAATCTTCCTTAAAAAAAAAAGGAAAAGCTAGTCCACTATCTTGACATAGGGAGGAAAGATAAATTATTCAAGTCTGTGACTGGAACGAGGCCCTTTGTGAAGCAGAAATGGGTCAGACCTTAGTGACCTAGTGGGACAGAAAACACCTAAATATTCCTTGGTGCCAGTTAAAAAGCACGTTAACATTAATTTTCCCGGTTAGTGGTATAGCATCCAAATTAAAATATTCTGCCACGCACGCAGTAACATACATGTGGGGTTGGCAAGGTGAAAAGTCTATTGAAGTGTTGAAGATCTAGAGGAGAGGACCTGAAAATAACAAAAAGATAGCTTCAAAGAAATCTCCTGATGTTCCTGTAGGAGCCCGCAGGAGAACGCTTACTTTCAATCTTGGCATGAAATGAGGAGACACAGTTTACAGGACGATGGGACCAGAGGAGTCCCAGCCTCCTATGCTACGTGCTGACTCTGAAGGCTCCTGAGGTTTTGGGGGTACATGGCAACAGGTTGAGGGTTGGAATTCCTTTGGGGAGCCCATTTTTTCATTGGCTGCAACCTCCTTTTTTCAGAAGTCCTTTCCAAACTCTGAGCCCCAGGCACCCTTTAAGCAACTCCCACCCAACCCCCGTGAGGCACCTGGGCCCCCACTGCAGCCCGTGCCTGGTGGGACCCCTCTGGAGGTGGCCCCTTTTCCTCCTGCCACAGTGGAAGCTCACAGCTCTACCCCCTTTCCCTGCACTGCTCGCTCTGTGCTCAGGGCCACCAGTTCATCGGACCTGTAATCCAGGCTACCGGGCCCTGGTGCTGATAGGCTGAGGTCAGCAGAGAACAAAACGCTGCTTGTTTGCAAAGCTATCTTTATTTGAAAATTTGCCCTTAAAAAGCAGCCAGACAGAATTCATTCTTCTCAAAGCAGGCTTCTGTTCTTGAGCAGGCATGCTGAGTGGTCTCTGAGGAGACACAGAAACAGTGGGATGCAAAGCTGAGGCCGTCTACACCCCGTTTCCCCAGCTCTGGGCAGCAGGACCCTGGCTCAGTCCTCCTCGGGAGGGCAGGCAGGACAAGGCCCGTCATCCGACTCTCTGTCCCCACGCTACACCCCAGCTCCAGGGGCCCCTGGCTCCGGTCAGCGTTCTGTGAAAGCTGTATACACTGTGGACCAACACGGAAATTAAAAAAGCAGCCACATTTAAACAGGAACTATTGGACTGTCCTCTCCTTTCCGCACATTCTAAATCATATTCTTCCTTGAGCCTCGGTGAGTGCCATCGCTCCTCCACGGAGCTTTCTGGGAACTCCGTCTGCTTTCTCTCTGTCTTCTTCAAGCCACTCTCTTTGCTCAGAAATAGTTCCCCATTGCCAGCTGTGCTAGACTGTTCTGGGCCAACGTGGTCAAGCTGGGAGCTACGGTTCCTTGCATTTCCTTCCCTGGGTTAGAGCTGGCCAAAGAGATTTGTATGAGATTTGGATGCCGGGAGTGAAGCATGGCCATCACTCCAAGAAGGCTCCTTGTGGTCACGTCTAGTGACGGATGCAGAGCTGCCCAGTGGCTCCCAGCTTGTGCCGGGCCCCCTTTGCTCTGTGTCCAGCTCCTCTGCCCAGCTGCTGGCCTGGCTGACCAGTAGCTGTTCCAAGCCCAGTACCAGGCCGTGGACCCACAGAGGCATGGCCCCCCAAACCTCCCTCCATGACCCCCTTTGCCGTCTCACCTGGGGGCTGCCCACCCCAGCTTCTCAGATTTCCCCACAAGCTCCGACTTTTCTATCAGAGCCACACGTGGTCTAGCTGGTGACCCTTCTTTGATCTTCCAGACTTTACCTTCCAAGCCTTCACTTCTTAAGGGACTCCAACATTTATGTGAGGTCTGATTCCCATCAAATCCCTTATCCCTGAAACATGGCTTTGCTCTCCTTGCTGAACCTTGACTGGTACACCACCCAACCCTCCCACGTAATCTTTGAGCCTGCTGTGCGGGGCCATGTCTTACACTTCTTTGAACTCCTTTCTGGCGCCGAGGACAATGCTGGAAACAAGTAGGTATCCGATGGTGTTGGTTGATTGATAGATTGAAAAAAAATGTTCCTACAAATGCTTTTGGGTAAATAACCCTCCCACTGCTTCCCCTCTCCCAGAATTGGAAGATGGAGACCCAGATAAAGTAGGAATCTGCTGCTGGATTCCTGGGCGTGAAGTCATGAAGGTGTCAGCTTGTGTGTGTGTAGGTCCACCATCATTTCTCAGGGCTCTGTTGCAGGCAAATGGAGTGCAAAGCAGCGATTGAACCCATTTGCTTTTCCCCTCTGCACCCAGCTGACCAGCTCTCAGAGGTAGCCTTTTATCAGAGACCAAAGAAGGGATACTCAGGAGGAACTAATGTCCAATAGTATTCAAGGCTCTTGTTTCACGAGTGGATAGTCAGAAATATTAACTACATATGAGGACGGTATGTAGCTCCTGGAATTTCTAGTAGTCCGTGTGTTCAGGGAATGTGCAAGTCTTTCTAAGAGGCGAGACCAGACCTGAAAATCTGATGGTCCAACAAATAAGAAGTTATGCAAGTTATACGCAGTTTTCACCACTTTTGCCTTCCTAGCTCCCTTTCTTTTTTCCTTTCTGTGAAAAACATATTTTGAAGCCTTATAATCATCCAGGTCTGTGCAAAGTACTGAAAAATAGAGAGGGCAACCTGGGGGGTAACGTCTAAAGTCCTGTAAAAGCGTTATTTTTAAGGCATTGCAGGGATGCAGAAGGGAGATGCAGAGAAGGAAACCTTCCCCAGCAAGAGGCATGTAAGTGTTGCCAAGAACCAGCTCTGTCGCTACGACCTGCTCTGGAAAGGTAAGAACACAGCGTGCTCCGCTCAGCGACTTTCTGGGAAAACCCTTCTCTGGATCTCCACCAACTACAAAGTGACTGCCACTTGACTGTTTCACCCAGTCTTTACTTGTTCCCTGTTTTTGGAAGCGCACCCCCAACTCACCGGAATTCTAGTCCTAAGCACAGCCCAGTGCCATCAAATTCCTCTGTGAGGCCACTTCTTCCACTTCTCAAGGTGATGTTGAGCCCCTGTTCCCAGCTACCCTCCCTGGCTGGGTAAGAATGTGAGTGACACAGGCTCTCCTCGTGATCTTTGTGACACTACGACAATTTCTTCTTTACAACGACTGTATTTTTTATTCCTAAAATATCTAAATTTTTTGTCTGGTCATTTTTAATAGTCTTTTGCTGCTTTTTCATATTCAATTCTGTACTTCCTTCACACACTTAATACAGAGTTTATCTATGTTTGATGATTTTACTTTCTGAAGTCCTTGTGTAGGGGCCCAAATATGTTGGTTTTGTTTCTGTTAACTCACGTTCATGGTGATTTTTTTCGTTGTGAATTTGGTCTTGGGTGCTCAAATTTGTTTGATCTTAAATTGGGGACTCCTGAGACCCCCCAAACTGGGGATGTTCCTCCAGAGAAGGTTTTGCATTTGCTTCTGCCAGGGTTTGGGGCACTGTAGGCTCTTCAGGTGGCCAGACTTAATGCAGAAATCTCAAGGTCATCCTTCCACCTAGCAACACGTGCATGGCTCAGGTTTTTATTGCAGAGTGGTGTCACCATTTGCTCTCATGTCAACCCTGTCTGATGCCTTTCTTTGAAGCTTGTGGCTCCCTGCTCTGATTTCAGCTCAATGACTTAAAAAAATGTGTCCTTGGCGATTTACCTTGCTTCCTGGAGCCCAGACATATAAAAAATAGTATAAAGTCTGTGTTATCTGGGATCTGACTTTCTAGAGGGAGGGGTCTGAGCACTGTTGGTGGAGCTCCACCTCTTACTCTCTCCAGGACTGTTTCCCTGGATAACTCAGCTTGATTGAGCCCATAGAATCAGTTTCCCTCCTTTGTCATATTTTTAGCATGTCTTGAACTATAATTATACACTGATGATGTATAAATGAATACTGTAGATGAAGAAAGTCACTTTCAAAAAGCCTGTTCTATTAAAACTGCTCTGTAAATGTCACAGAGTAAGACTTGAAAAGTTTTCAAGGCAATGAAACCAGAAATAGGATGTACTGCTTGGTTCATTTTTGTGCCCACTTCCTTCTAGGGCAGATTTTAGACTGTCCTGAGGCCATACTTTTTTTTAATTCTAAAGTATTCCATGTTGGAACTAACTATAGAAAGTTAATACTGAGAATTAGATTTCTAACCCAATAGTCTAGCAAGAGAAGTCCTGTTTAAGCATAAAAGCTGTGAGGAAAATGTGATTAGTCCATTGTTTAAAGACGTTGCAATAAAAATAGTCTGTCTCTTCCTAAACCTTTTGTCTGACACTCTAAAGTGTTACCAACAGGCCAGGGGGAACAGATTATTAATAGCAATGCCTGGTGTTACTAAAAGCCAATGAAAAGAAAAAGCAAAGCAATGCCTGGTGTTACTAAAAGCCAACGAAAAGAAAAAGCAAAGCAAAGTTAACATGCGGAAGAGGATGAAATTTTTAGCAATACCACAGCATCTTTCCTGTTAGCAAAGGGTCTTCCAATTCCTTACACAGTGATTGTTCTTAGCTTGAAAACTTGGTAAATACAAGTCTCAGTAATGTAATAGGGAAGAATAAATCTGACTCCGTGTTAGAGCTATTTCTTTTTTTTTCTTTCCTTTGAGTGCTTTACCTGCAGCTCATGGATTTTATTTATTTATTTATTTATAAAAAATCTTTATTGGAGTATAATTGCTTCACAATACTGTGTTAGTTTCTGTTGTACAGCAAAGTGAATCAGCCATATGCATACCTATGTCCCCATAACCCCTCCCTCTTGAGCCTCCCTCCCACCCTCCCTATCCCACCCCTCTAGGTCATCACAAAGCACTGAGCTGATCTCCCTGTGCTATGCTGCTGCTTCCCACCAGCCAACTATTTTACATTCGGTAGTGTGTATATGTCCATGCCACTCTCACTTCGCCCCAGCTTCCCCCCACAGCAACCCCATGTCCTCAAGTTCATTCTCTATGTCTACATCTTTATTCCTGCTCTGCCACTAGGTTCATCAGTACCATTTTTTTTTTTTTTTAGATTCCATATATGTTAGCATACGGTATTTGTTTTTCTCTGACTTCACTCTGTATGACAGACTCTAGGTCCATCCAGATCTCTTTCTTTTACTTTCACCTTTGTGCTCTGTTGCCTGTGCTTAGTCATTCTGGCTCTGCACCTTTTGTAAAAGAATGTTGCCTATAGCCTGAAATATACAGGATAGCCCAGTTTGAAGGCTCTGACCTTTAAAGGTATAACATTCTTCCATTCAGATAGAGATAAAAAGTTGCAGAACAGAGAATAACATGTCTTGCTGGAGGTTTACAGGAACATAGTGACCTGACCTATGTAGACAACTGCAAGAACAAAGGATGCTGACACCACGAAGTTTGCAACACCGAGCCACACTTCTCCCCTTTTAGTATAAAAGAAGCCTGAATTCTAACTCGGGGAAGGTGGTTCTTTCAGACCCTGCCATATTCTCAGTTGGCTGGCTTTCCAAAAAGAGGCATTATTCTCTGCCCCCCTGCAGCTCATCTCCAGATTTACTGGCCTGTTGTGCACTACAAGTTTGGATTTGGTAACAGTAACACAAGTGTTGCCTGGAACAAAGAGTATCAAAGATGACATCCTCAGATCTGGAAGGTTTTAGAGATAGTTAGATAATATTGGTTTCAATATTCCCATTGAGTATAATATTCCCATCTGGAGTCCATTAGCCTTCCAAAATAAGAATTCTTTGCGGTTTTATTCCACAAAAAATTTTCACGAACTCTTCAGTTGGTCCCTACAAGGACAATTCTGACATGTTATGACTGATGTTTCTTCCACTGGGTCAAGTGAATCATGATGAGACATTTAACGCTGGACTGCAGTCATATCTATTTTTCCTTCAAAGTCCTGCTCAAAAATGATCTTCCTTCCCAAAGCTTTCCTCAGCTTCCCTTGGCCAAAAGAATCACTCCTTTGCTTGTATTTTCATTCCTCTTCTGCCTGCCTGTGTGTATAGCACACATCACAATGCGGTAAGTGCTCATTTAGCTGCATCCCTCTCCCACTGGACTCTGAACCTCTGAGCGCGGGGAACAGGGAATCTTTCTGTCTCCCATGTGGCACGGAGTAGAGCAGAGACCAGAGCCCAGCCACCACTGCCTGGTGCATTCGAGTCCACCACCAAAGCCTCCAGGTACCATAGGTCATTAGCAAATGAATATTCCTGCTGGGATAAGCCATCCCACAGTTCTCAGCCCAAGTTGCGTCACCTGACTTCTGATACGGCCTCTGATCTAGTTTTCAGGGTGAATGGCTAAAAGTGTGCCTGTGCATTACTACTCAAAGAGGCCTCAGCTATTAATACTTGAATAACAAAGAAAAATTGCACTTAAATATTTTTCTCTGCAATAAGTTAAGTATTCTAACTTATAAGAATATATGTATGTATAGACATTTGTAATTGGACTCAAGATAGTTTAATTTTGTAAAAAGCATATAAACACAATGTTTAAACGCTTTTTTTTCCTGAGTGACCTGCATGCAAAAATGATTCCTCACCCGTGGCGTACACTGTTTCTGTGAGAATATCTTTATTGTCATCTAGGGCTGGGGGCGCCAGTACCTGCCTTCTTCAGATCTTCTCATGGTTAAGAACTTGCGGATCAGTTTTACATAATTTTTTGAGCCATTTGGGGTGACGGTCAGCACATAATCATTAGGTTCTGACCTGTAAGATGGGGAGAGCATAGGGTGTAGAGGGGATAAATCCTTCTGCCCTCACGTGGTGGCAGGTGTGGCCGTCATGAGCTGCTTGTACCTGCAAGTCCACCCCCGAAATCATAGCACTCCCCAAGTGCCTGCAGTATGGTGCAGGTCTGTAAGACTGAGTTTCTTTTCCAATTTCCTACTCAGTCCTTAGAATTCCAGGACCCAGCATTTTGTCACATCCCCCAAAGCAAATTCCATTCCATCAAGCGTTTGTTTCATAAAGCGCTTGTGAGTCGTGTCCATTGTTTTCTTCCACGAGAGAGTTTCAGGTGTTATGCTGAGTGTGGTCCAGACCGGATGTCCAAGTGTGCAGATTTTACTGAGGCTTCTCGAGAAGATGAAAGAGAGGATCCTTCATGAGTAGCGCAGCAAAGCCGTCACAGCCCGTTTGGTATCTGCTTCCCATCCCATCCCCCATTTTCTCTTTGGGGTCCCTTAGCCTCACGTCCCTTTCTTCCTGACTTCGCCCCCGCCCCGCCTGTGCAGCCTCCCTGCTCTCAGCCCTTGCTCCCTCCCGGATTTACTCCTTGTTCTTTTCCCTCTTTTGTCCCAGAGCAGCTGGGGTTTCTCAGCGTCTTCGATCTTGAGTCCTCGCACCCATCCCTCTGCCTGTGAAAGATCCGTCCTTCTTAACAGGCAATGGGGTCCTCAGCAACAGACGCCACGCTTTATCCCATGTCAGGAACGTGCCTGACGCAAGTCCTGGCGCTGGGCAGTGCCGAATAAATGGTGGCCATTGTTGTTATGATGGCCGTGCGGCTTGCCTCGTTGGGCCCTTGCGTCCCAGCCTTCCTAACTGGTGCCTGTGGTGGCCGTGCGACTGCCCCTGGAAGGCGTCCTACGACAGGGAGTGTGAGGGGAAGGCTACGGCAGGTGGAGCCCATCGCTGGGTCAAGGCCTTGCCTCCCCTTGGCTGCCCCCAGTGACTGAGTGGAGGGGGGATGCTAAGGCAGACCCTTTTCTGGGAGACATGGACTTTGTCACCTGCCTTGGACACAAGGTCTCCCCGATGACTTTGCAAGGCGTCCTTAGATCCTGCACCCAAGCTTCCCTGCCTCTCTCCCTCACCGGGGTCAGGCCTGTATTGTGGCCTGGTGGCTCTTGCAGCCTTCCTAACTTCTTGTTTCTTTCACACAGTCCCTAAATCAAAATCCTGCAAATTTAATCCCATCTTGGCATATGATTCTCGGAGGACCCGGACTAACACAGCACCTAATACTGGGTCTGGGTCCTTTCACTCCTTACCCCTGTGCTGCTGGGGGCCAGTTGAACATCTCTTCTGGACCAAACACACTTATTAGCCCCATGATGCCTCCTCCCACCCCAGTGACCTGGAGCATCTTTCTCTGCAAAGTTGCCATGCCGATGCTGCCTGGATCAAACCTGTATCCATTTTTGTCTCTGTGTTTCTTCTTTCCCCCTTTCTCCTTCTCTCTCCTATTTTCTCCCCTCCTTTGTCCCTTCACTGCCCTTTCCCCCTCTCACTTTGCTCCAGATATAACTTAAGTGACATAACGTACAGTAATATAATACATATTAAAAATAGGTGATAACAGATTTCTACTTAAACCAAGAGGTTTGAACATCTTGTTCATCTTTTCTTCCTCTGAATTCCCACCAAAATGATAGTAAAGGAATAACACATCATGAATCCACAAGAATTAAAAGAAGAGGAGGGGAGATTTTTGTGTCTAGAACTTAGTACTTTGGAAACTGGAAAGAAGAAAAGAGAAAAGAAATGGCTTATATCCCAGAGACTACCTAAGACTCTGGATGCCAAGTGGGGGGAAATAGCCAGCTCTTCCTTGTCACAGAACCCTGGAAAAACTCAGGAATCAGAGCATTAGGTTGGGATGCAGGTGGGTTGAAAACAGGAATATTGATACAAGTCTTTAAAGGAGAATTAGGGCTTCCATGGTTTCTTTCACCTGTATAACCAGGTAATCATGCTGTCCTCACTCTGGAAGAAGGTGGGAAGTTTACTTTCTGGGGATATTGAACTAGACAGGCTTTGGACTGGGAGACCTTGAGTATAGCTGAGGGATGTGGGTATGAAATTACACTGAAAAAAAAAAGGGATAAAGTGAAAATCAACAAACCGAGATTATAGAACCCCCAACCCACTTAGCTCCCCAAACTGAGAGTCGGGCTTATACACCCCAGGCAGGAGATTTGAGGATCCTTTATGAGGACTCTGGCTCAATATGACATATTTTAAATGCTGGCACTTAGGGCCCCAGTGAAACAGCCAGTTCTTCTATAACGAAGCCACATCTGTGAGCTCTGCTCTCACTTATGATGGTTCCAATTCTCTTCTTAGGGTCTCATCTATAAATGTGAGCAGACAGTGAAGAATAACCAAGAACTTATGTATAAAACCTTTCACTGAGTGACAGGTTCAAATGGGAAGAAAGGACAATGGAGGAAACAGACAAGCCGGTGCAGAATAAATCTAAACCAAAATGTAACAAACGAACAACTTCAGAGAGCTGAGATGTTACATTCACAGAGCAAGTATTAAATGCTATAGAAAAGAACCAAGCAGAATCAAAAAAGGGACTTAGACACTTGAACATACGGTAGCAGAAAATAGAAAATTAGATGATGAAGTGGACAAATATCCAAAAAGTAAAACAGAAAGATAAGGAGAGGAGAAATGAGGAGTGAAAAAGAGAAAATAATAGAGGATCAGGTCAGAAGATCCAAATAACGGCTGTTTCAGAAAGAAAGAACAGATTAAGTGGAAGGAAGAAGTCAATCAAATTTTAAAAAATCAAGAAAGAATTTCCAGAACTGAAGGACGTGACTGTCAGATTAAAGGTGTTCTCTGAGTGCCCAACATAATGAAAGAAAAAAGGCCACACCTAGACACATTTTTCTGAAAGTCTCAGAACAGCAGGAACACATAATCTTTTAGAGGGAGAGAGAGGAAAAAAAAAAAAAACCTCAGTGGAAAATTGCCCTTGAAATTTAGGGGAGAAAAGAACCCGTACCACTCTTTCAAAAGATAGGAGACAGTGAAGGAAGCAAAAGAAGAGAAGATAAACTGGCATTTACCACAGCCCCTGGGACCCAACAGTGTGGGTTGCCTGTCCACTCTGCCCCTCTGGGGACAGGATGAGGGGATTAGACCCTGACCTCGGGACCGCCCCTCTGCTTCCCCTTGGTCCCCCCGGTGACAAGTGTCAGAGCATCAGGACCACAACCACGGTTGGACTCTTGGGTGAAGCCAGTCTTGCCGTCCTAAGTACACAGTGGTGTAAAGCTTCCCAAATTAACTACTTTAAGTTGTTTGGATGAATGAATTCTGTTCCTTTTTTGTTTTATTACTTTATAGTCACATTACAGTAAATCAGCAGCAGAGCTGAATTCAGAACTGCACTCTCTTGATAGGAAAATGGATTTATGTGAGGTTGGAGACGAATAGACAGACGGCCGTGTCTGATGACTGTGGAACGGGCGGTGTGGTAAATGTTCTCTGCATCACATCTGATACTCTGTGACTTTGCACCTTGCGGGTCTGTAGAATCCTCGAGTGTGTGGACTCTGTGTTCTGTGAGATACAAGCTCAGGTACTTGTTTGAGGCTGTGCCTCCTGGGGCAGCTCAGGAAATGCCCACGGCTGGCTTGGTATCATGATTTGGGATGAACAGCCACTCAGAGTTAAGGTCTAAAGGTGGGGCGGGGGGTTCTCTTTTGGCGCCATGTCCTGAAGCTCGGTTTCATCCTGGACCACTTTATTTTGGCTTTCACGTTCCATAAATGTAACTGATTTGCTCAAGAAAGAATTCAAAGTATTAGTCATAATTTCCTTTTCATAGGGGATAAGTGAAGTAATTTATTTTCTGGAAAAAAGACATGCTGTTATGACCTGTAATGAATTCTGTTGAAAACATGGAGTACTCAGAAATGGTCCTCTCCAAATGCTCCCCTTTGGGATAAAAAGGAAAGAGTTAAGTTACAAAATTCTATTTTTCTCTAGAATTGAAATAGGCTTCAGATTTATTTGGCAAGACTGTATACAACCTGGCCCATTGTTTGGAGAAGGTAAGAACATTGATTCTATTAACCTTCTCAAGAAAAACACAGAAGTTTTGCAACGAAGCTGTCACATGACTAAAAATTGTGTATGTACACAGTTTTCTCACAGCCATGATGTTCTTCTAAATGACTTGCCTGACGTAATGAGGGGACTAGCCCCAGTTGTCAGCTCTCAGTCTTATGTACGTTTATCATCTTCAGTTGCAAAGGATAAAAGTGAAGAGCTATACTGAAACTGGAGAGGAGGACCAGCATCGTTTTTTGAAAATCTGAATTAGACAAGGAAACAATCCAAATGTCCATTGACAGATGAATGGTTAAAGAAAACACAGCATGTACACACAATGGAAAGTTGTTCAGCCTAAACAAAGAAGGAAATCCTGCCATTTGTGATGACATGGATGAACCTGGAGAATGTTACGCTAGGTGAAATACAGCAGGCACAGAATGACAAATACTGCATGATTTCACTTATATGAGGAATCTAAAATAGTCAAACATATAAAAGCAGCAAGTAGAATAGAGGTTGCCACGGGCTGGGGAAGGGGGAAATGGAGAGCTGTTGTTCAATGGATACAAAGCTTCAGTTACACTAGAGGAAAAAGTTTTAGAGATCTACAGGACAACACAGCGCCTGTAGTTAACAATACTGGATTGTGCACTAAAAAATTTGTTAAGAGGGTAAATCTCATGTTAAGTGTTCTTACCACAAACAAAAACAAAAACCACAAAGTGACACGAGGAAATTTTTGGAGGTGCTGGATATGTTTATTACCTTGATTGTGGTGATTGTATCATGGGTGTATGCATATGTCAAACTCACTGTATACATTAAACATGCAGTTTTTATTTTATATCAATTATACCTCAATAAAACTGTTAAAAGAAGAAAACAATCTAAATTGTGGATGCTATAAAGAAGAAAAAAATTCAGCTCTTACAATTAATTGCTTTGTAAGAGTTAAATGACTGGATAATAATTGATTAGATTAGTTTAGAATGGAAACAATTTTCTGCATTTTATTTAAAACCATGTGACTTCACATGATTTATATAAAATGATTTTAAAAATCTGCATTTCTTTTTCTTTCTAGAACTGATGCTCCTTGACTGAATTATTATTGTTATTATTACTATTTAAAGTTTTCATTGTATGTGTACAATACATACAATTTCATTGTATGCATATGTTTTAGTTTTGTATTTATTCTATATATAACCTATATAAAATCTGAGACAAAACTTTTGACTTTCTCTGAGCCATTTCATCTTCTCTTGTAGATGAATGTACCTCACATTGTTGGGTCAATCTGCTTGGGACTACTCAAGGCACCTTTAGAAACTCAGCCTATGTTTTTTTCTCTTGTTTAAATTATGCTCACTTAGCAACTGTGTGCTCTGTTGAATATTTTATAGACCTTCTGTTATTGCAGAGATCTGAATGGAAAAGATTGAGCACAAATAATGAGTGAAGCTGGCTGTGATCCATGTGTTTAAAACATGCTCTGGTGTAACAAAAAATTTTGCGTTATTTTTTTAATAGCGAATTTGCAAATTTTTAGTCAGTCATACTAAAGCTTTCCTCAACTCTTTGCCACTATATCTTCAGATATTGCTTCAGTCTCATTTTTTTCTCTTTTCCTTTTAGGACTCCAATCACACAGATCAATATGTTAGATGTTTTCACCATGTCCCATATACTTTGTGCTTTTCTTCTGTATTTTCATTCTTTTTTTTTTTTCCTCTGATTGATACTGGATATTTTCTACTGAGCTGTTTTCGAGTTCACTAATCCCCTCTTCATTTGGGTCTAATCTGATATTAAAACCATCTACTGAGCTCTTAACTTCAGTTATTATATTTTAGTTCTAGAATATCTGTTTGATTTTTTAATATATTTCACTTCTCTGGTAAAACTTTTTATCTTGTCATCTATTTACTGAACTTATTAAACACAGTTATCTTAAATTTCATATCTGATAACTCCAATATCTGGATCTCCTGTGGGTCTTTTTCTGTAATGTCTTTTTTTCCTCTTGTTTTTTAGTTACTTGGACTTCTTTCCTAGTATGCCTGGTAATTTTTATTGAACTCCAGGCAATGTATATGAAAAATTACAGAGGCTCTTGGTAATGTCTTTCTCCAGAGAGATATTTTTGTGTCTGGCAAGCAGCTAGAGTAGGGGCAGGTCATATTAATTCAGTCTTGGATTGAGCTGACTAGAATCTGGTTTCAGTTCTCATGAAGGCTGGTCTATTCATGGTTTACCCATATCCTAAGATGGTAGTTCAAGTGTCCCAGCTGAAAGCCTGCATGGGCCTTGACCTCCAATTTTTTTTTTTTAATTGGGGTATAGTTGTTTTACAATGTTCTGTTAGTTTCTACTGTACAGCAAAGTGAAGTAGAGTTCCCTGTGCTATACAGCAGGTTCTTATTAGTTATCTATTTTATACATATTAGTGTATATATTTGACCTCCAATTTTTATCTCCATTGCACCCTGAGACTACTGACAGCTCTGTGTACCTTCTCAGTCTTGTAGGCACTGCTTACAAATCAGTAAATGACTTAGGGGAAATGCATGGCAAATATCAGGCTCACTTCTCTGTACATCCCTTTCCTCTGGGATCCTGACCCCTCAAGCGCTAGGTGCCTTGGTGACCCTGGGTTCTAATTTTTAGCTCTCCAGTTTTGTAAGACTGCCATAAGGTCTACTTCACTTCTCATTCACTTCACCACTTTCTTCTTGGCTTTTCAGACTTTCAAAAATCATTGTTTATAAATTAGCAATTTCTTCAAAAGAAGAGTGGTGTATAATGTCAGACTCATCAATATGTTTTCTTTCTCTCCAGGATTTTAACCCCTCAGGTTCTGGCTACCTTGGCAGCTCCCCAATGCCTTTGAACAGATACTTTTAATATTTTATTCAGCTTTCTAGTCATAGTTGGTGGAAAGTTTTATCTGTTACAAGTCAGTTCATCAAAACCAGAATCAGAAATCTTGTCAATTCAGTCTTTATTCATTCATATTATGTGCTTACTATGTGACTTTACTTCCAGTATGGATATAAAGATGATAAAAAAAAATCTTTGGATAATAACAACTACCATCTACTTCAAATAAGTAAACAGATAACAGCAATACAATGGAAATAAGTAGATATCATAGAATAGAAACTAAGTACATAGTGTGCAATGGCAGCATAGAGGAAAGAGTGTTTGGTTCTAAGACTTGGGTTGGAGAGTGATTCATGAAAGAACTGATGCTGGAATTGAGTCTTGAATTCATCACTAGATGAAGGGGGTGCCTTTGAAGTTCTGCTACAAATTATAACGGGAATGAATTTGAGAATTGCCTGAGTTCTCTGCTGAGCTAGTTCGTCTCTCTTCTTGGTTGAAATGCTCATTTTCTACTCTGTGTGAATATCCCAGTACTATAGAATTATAGAAATATGATTTTGGTCAATGATGGATTAATCTCTTTATGCATGCCATACAATGTCCTAGATTAAGAACATACACACTCTCACAAATCTCAGGGCAACTGAAGACGTAAATCTGTGTCTTGATCTTTGATCTTCCCCTATCTGAATTACTCCATCTTCTAGGTACCCATTTCTGTCAATGATTCCATCCTTAAGATTTTTTTGTGTATATTTTTTTTGGCTGCATTGGGTCTTCATTGCTGCGCATGGGCTTTCTCTCGTTGCAGCGAGTGGGGGCTACTCTTCGTTGCGGTGCATGGGCTTCTCATTGCAGTGGCTTCTCTTGTTGTGGGGCACGGGCTCTAGGCACGTGGGCTTCAGTAGTTGCAGCACGAGGGCTCAGTAGTTGCAGTGTGCAGGCTCAGTAGTTGTGGCACACGGGCTTAGTTGCTCCAGAGCATGTGGGATCTTCCCGGACCAGGGATCGAACCCATGTCCCCTGCATTGGCAGGTGGATTCTTAATCACTGTGCCACCAGGGAAGTCCCCACCCTTATGACTTCTTAGGTTGGAAAGCCTCAAGTCATCTTTCATTTGCCTTCATTCTCTAAATCTTTTGTTTTACCAAGATTTCTTTACATAAATTTCTCTGATTTCTCCTCTGGGGCTCCAGTCATCACTCTTGTGTAAATGAATGTGATGTCTTTCTACGAGTTCTGTCTGACTCCAGTTTCTCCAATCTACTTGCACACTGCTTTCAAATTAATCTTCCCAAACCAGGGCTCTCATTATGTCATTTTTCTGACCCCAAATCTATATTGGCTCCCTATTGCCTCTCGTATAAACTCTATTCTTTTGTTGGCTATTGAGGAATCACCATAATCTGGTTAATTCTATTTATCTAATCTTTTTTCTATTATTCTTGAACCTGGAATTTCTGTACTAAGCTGGGAAAACCAAAATGTGGATATTTAAACAGAATTTAGATGAGCTATACTAAGCACCCAGCTTAAGAGGCAAAATATTAAAAAACAGAACAAACCCTGATTTGCCTTGCATCTTTGTTTCCCTCCAAGTTGAAGCCTTAATGATTTATAAGAACTTCTTCAATAGACTGCAGTTTCTGTCTAGAGCTAGGGATTTCTGATGGCTTACTGCATTTCCTTTTTGTGGCTTCCTTTTGTGATTAGATAGATAGCTATAAATATGATTCTTTGCCTTTCTTCTATTTGCTTCTAAGAGTTAATTTCTTTGATGAGTGTATGCTGGGTTTTGGTAAAAGAACAGATTTAGGTTTCATACTTATTTCTAAGAGTTTGTGTATACAAGCGTTCACTGAGGATTGTCAGATTGCAAGCTGGTAGGTACTATCCTTCTCAAGACCTCTGAGAGGGGATAAGTATTTGAAGAGAAACATAGAAAACCACCCTCCCTTTACCTCTCTTGATAAATGTTCGAAATATTGTGGGTCCTAACAACTTGTAATATGTTGTTGCAATGACTGGAATGTGCACAACTGGGAGGAGATTGGAACATATGTTCAGAGTTCCACATATGTTGGAAGTCTTGCTACCTTATTTTATTATGTAGATAAGCATAATGACATATTATTTTCAGTAGTCTATGAGTCAGATTAAACTCTATTTTTAATTCTACTGTGTACCCCAGGGATGCCAAATCTACTCAACAGATGTTCAGGGAATGAGAGTCCTGGTAGCACAAACACTCCAAGTGGGTTTCTTCGTTATCTCCTGTGAATGTCACCCTCTGAGTCACTGTCCCTGCCACCCCCATGCCTTCCTCACAACCTATCCAACTCCTGCCCCTTCTTGAAGACCAAGTTTGATCCAGCTTTTCTATGAAATCTTCTCAACTCTTTCATGCCCTTTTCCAAACTCTCTTTTCATTTACAATTAATCCCTCATGGTTTAGTGTGTAGATTGTCTCCAAAGATGGATACCAGCTTTCCTGGTTCTCTCCCCTTCTTAGCACAGGGTAGGATTTCACTCACCTGCCCACTTAGAGTGAGGTGTGGCCACGTGACTCACTTTGGCCAGTGAGATGTGAGTGGACTCAACATGTGTCATTTCTGGGTGGAAGCATTAAGAGACGTCTTCTCCCTCTGGCACTGCAGTCGGCAATTGGAGATGGCAGCGCTATTAGCCTACGCCAATGAGTGACTGTAGCGAGTGGTGCCCCCTGCTGGCCGTTAGACATAGAACATGGACAAGAAATGAAACTTTGTTTAAGCCCCTAAGGTTGTTGGGTCTATTGTGTCGGCAGCATAACATAGAGCCTATCCTGACTGATCCAGGTTACTCCCCATCCCTTATAATGCAGTATGTCTATACTTTGAAATTGAATGCTGGGAGGCCAAAGAACTAACTTATTTACTTCTGCTGTAGATCGAATTCTTCTTGTCAGGCATTCACATTTTCTTTGGAGGTCCTGGAATTACTGATGGATAATGAGATTAAATACCATGGACTGATAGGATTCTGTATAAACCTTCCTTTCCTCTAAAAGAAGGCCCTGGAGGAATCACTGTTCCAAGAGACTCCCTCTTCTATTTCTGATAATTAAGGCCAGGGATCTTAGTTAAAGGAAAGCGTGGTGCAAGGAGAGTTTGTGAGATCACTACTTTATAAATTTCCCCAAAGCTTATCATCAGCCCAGATCACAGGTGAAGGATCCACAAATATTTGGATAGGTGGTTAGAAAACACAGACTAGTCTAATGAGCTGTGATGTTTCTCCGGACTTGGACACATTTTTGGCTCTGGTTGTCATGGCGCCCCTCCAGGACTTAACTCTCAGTTGATCAGCTTTCCCTGGATACCAGATGCTTCAGCTGCGGTCCAAGGCCTCCGGGGTACAGACCCTGGTGCTTCCTGTGGAGTCACAGCTGCCCTTTCATTTGGAGAGAGTAGGACTTGCTGGTGAATTGGTAGCCGAATTGCTTAATTTCCGTTTTGGAAAGTCTGGGTAAATCTCTTCTTTGGGTTAAGTTATAGCTCCCCTGAGTCTCAATTAATGCCTCTGGCTTTCTGACGTGTTTTGTGGTTGAGTCCTGTCCTGGGAGCTACTGGGTTAGTACTGAGGCTGTTATACCCATCATTGCTATAAAAATGCTGCAGTCTACGAAGGTATCACAGGAAAATGTTGCTATGGTGAGCGCTCCAAATGCTGGGAAACTCTCTACTCCATCATCACTTCTGACAGCGTGGTCCCCTCCAATGCCGTTTGGATATGCTCATTCCCATTGAATGACCACAGCCATAGTCAAGATCTCTGTCTCATCAAGCCCGGACTACTTGTACAAGCTTCCTGGCCAGTCGTTTTGCTGCCACTGGGCTCTTTCCTCTTTCTTCTCCAGGGGCTCATATAGACTGTGCTAGTCAGAGCCCCTTTGTCTGTAAGGAACACCTGCCTTTAGAAGGTGGCATGTCCAAAACCTAGGGACAGGAAAATGGCTGCGTCTCAGGATTTACTAGAACCCAGGGACTTAGAAGCCACCAAGAATCTCTCTTCCTGCTTTCTGCTCATCATGCATCATTCTTCTCTGCTCAGCAAGCCAGAGTATCAGCATCCACACTGTAGGAACGATGGCCACCCAGCGTCAGCGATTCACATCTAACAGCTGCCACGCCAGGGGTGGGTCATAGAAAACATTGTTGCCCATGGAAACCATGTGGATGGAGGTGGATGGTGCAAAAAGGTTCCCAGAAGAACGGGGCTGCTTGTCTGACAAACAAGAGGTGCCCGTTACCCCCAAGCAACAGGAAGAATCTTCCTTGAGTGCCTTCCACACCTTCCACACGTGAGTCACCAGCCCTCAGACAACCTGCCTGTTTCCATCTCTGAGTTTTATGGATATTGTTGGTTCACCATCTTGAAATACCCCTGCTCTTTGGGAAGCTGTCTTCCTTTTCTCCTACAAAACTCACCTTCCGCACAAATATTTTCAACCAACTCTACTGTATCCAGAAATCCTTCCCACTCTTGCTTGTTGTAGAGTTGGCTGGGCAAATTAATATGTGTATACAAATATAAATGTCAGCTGTGGCCTCACGTCTCCTGCAGATCTTTGTACAAAGGATTGGAACCTCCAGTTCTCCTGGCTTTGGAAGCTCACAGCCCTCCCGAGCTTGTTACGAATCTCCAAGGGGGTTCAGGTGCCTCTCACACAATCTCTACAGAGTTGATTCTGGCTTAAAAACCACCCCCTGTGTGTTCTAACAAAGCAGGCCAAACCAAACCTATCCATAAGCACTTGCACAAAGTGTACGTGGGCCCAACGGACTTTACCAACGCTGCGTGTGCAGAGACGGAAGGGGGAGGGGCTGCCTCTGGGCAGCACACAAAACTCAGAAGGCAGAGAATTCTCTGCCATTAACCAGCCTCTGCTGCTCTACCATCGACCCTGGCCCATCAAGCATCCTGTTGGAGCTTTTCTACTGCTCTTCCCTCTTGCCCTCTTCATTCATCTCTTACCCCTTCTCGGAAGCAAAACCGATCGATTGCCCCCTTTTCAGGTCATCTTGCTGTTCTCCGTGTGAAACCGAAGTTGCGGCCAAAAACTAGATCCGAGCCCACATCAGGGGTGCCTAGCTGCCCAGTGTCCAGCTCATGAGAGCTGCTTTCTGCTCAGGTACTAATTCCTGGTCCAATAGGCTGGGACTGGGGAGCAGAGCTGGTCTTCTGTGTAACACAGAGCACGGGGCACTGCCGCTTATGCAGGAGAGGGTGGGTTGGGGTCATGCTCCCAGAACGGGGCTGCTTCCCAGAGGGGGGTATGGACACCTCCACAGTGGGTGGGTGACTCTGGGCAGCGGGCAGATGTAAGGAAATAGCACGTGGATGGGCGTGAGTATTAATTTTTGTTTCCTTACTTACAGACAGCCATGAGGGATATTCCTGAGCAAGATACGGGGTTTCACCACGCACTGGAGCTAAGCATACGTTTTTGAGGAGGGTCTGTGGTGAGTCTGCCGGGGAGAAGCCCCAGGCTGAGCCAGATGCGCCAGGGAGGGGGCGGGCCCGGGCTGGGCGGCGCGGAGAGCGCTCTGTGGACCCCGTGCACAGGCGGAGTGGAGGAGGGGTGGAGCCAGCTCAACAGAAGAGCTTCCGGTGCAAGCTCAGGACGATATGGAAAGGAAGGAAGGGGATTAGAATTGAGGCGACAGAGAGCTCTGATGGACGCCGGCAGCCTGGCTCACAGAAGCTAAGCCGAGAAGGACAGTGCCAGAAGAAAGGCTTGTTCGAGATGCCCTGGG
The DNA here is from genome assembly GCF_949987535.1 of Balaenoptera acutorostrata. Classification (NCBI taxonomy): domain Eukaryota; kingdom Metazoa; phylum Chordata; class Mammalia; order Artiodactyla; family Balaenopteridae; genus Balaenoptera; species Balaenoptera acutorostrata. The sequence continues at coordinate 8,321,050 of NC_080077.1, forward strand.
GCAGAGCCCAGGTGACAGTCTCTAAAGTAGCAGCTGGAATGATGGCCAAAGCCAAGGTTCTCCCTGAAGTTCAAAAGGTGGGAACCAGGGGCTTCCGCGGTGGCGCAGTGGTTGAGAATCCGCCTGCCAATGCGGGGGACACGGATTCGAGCCCTGGTCTGGGAGGATCCCACATGCCGCGGAGCAACTGGGCCCGTGAGCCACAACTACTGAGCCTGCGCATCTGGAGCCTGTGCTCCGCAACAAGAGAGGCCGCGATAGTGAGAGGCCCGCGCACCGCGATGAAGAGTGGCCCCCCGCTCGCCGCAGCTAGAGAAAGACCTCGCACAGAAACGAAGACCCAACACAGCCAAAAATAAATTAATTAATTAATTAATTAATGTAAAAAAAAAAGGTGGGAACCAGACGGAGCCCAGCTGGGAAAAGACCCCGCTCCTCAAGGGACCTCGAAGACTGAGAGAAGATGCAGAACTGGAGCGCAGAGGAGGGAAAGAACAGGGGACCCAGGAGAAAGGCGAGGGAAGGACCCTCAGAGGAGCGAGCCCCAGACCTGGCCGCCGAGAAAGCTCCCCGGGGGGCAGGGATCACGCGGGGTTTGTTTTGTGCTCGGTTCAGTGCCTGGCACGTAGTAGGTGTTCAATGTACATCTGCTGATCCAAGCGTGAGTGTGCTCTAAGAAGACACATCACACAATTGATGCCATTGCCAACTGCATTTGGGGCAAGCTCCAATAATGCGCTTCTCTTCAGGAAATATTCAGGTCACTCTAGCAAGTTTAAAGCTCCGAGGAATCCTAAAGGAAAGAAACCTGTCTAACTTGCCTTAAGCCAATTGTTGCCAAACTTATATGGGCAGAGTCTTCCCCCAGCCCAGCTCCCGTGACACCTGTTAACACTTGGAGGAGCCCAGGTTCCTCGGAAGGGACAGAGAGAGACCCAGGAAGGAGCTGGCAGCTGTGCCAAGACCTGAGCTGTGGGTGCTGGGAGCTGTGGGTGCTGAGAGGTGGGCGTGCAGGATGCGGTGGACAGAGAGGGTACGTGTGGAGCCAGAGGGGACCAGGGGACGTCCTGCCTCCCCTTGGGCGGGTTTGCCAAGAGGAGTGGGGACAGAGCCAGCAACTGGGGAAACAGTGGGGGAAGGATGATTTCACAGGGTCACACGTTCAGCTCACTCAAGGGTGGGCAGGGTCCACGCAGCAGCCCTCGCTCTGGCAGCTCACAGCCCTTTGTCAGACGTGGAGGTTCTCTTCGGAGATTTATCACGTGGCTTCCCTGAAGCCAAGGAACATTTTCCGTCAATTTTTAATATAATTTCTTTCTTCCTTCTTTCCTCCCTCCCTCCCTCTCCCTCCCTCCATCCCTTCCTCTTCCTTAGGAAGGGGGGACTTGTGTCTCTTTTCCCAGGAATGTGGAGACCATGAGAGAAACCTCCTTCCTCCTGATCTTCTGACCCTGGATGTATCCTCATTCATTCATTCAGTATTTGGAGTGCCATTGAGTAGGGTGGGGGAACATAGCCCTCAAGTCTTAGGTGACTAGCTTCAACCTAGCAATAAGTAAATAATAATAAAAAGGAACAAGACAATCTAATTAAATTCCAAAGTAGAAAGTCTACACCAGTGATTTTTTATACTTGATCGTTTAGAATCACTAGGGAAATTAAAAATATATATATACATACTCCTGAGTTCCATGCCTGAATCAGAATCTCTGATTTGTTTTTTAAATTTTTATTTATTTATTTATTTATTTATGGCTGTGCTGGGTCTTCGTTTCTGTGCGAGGGCTTTCTCTCTAGTTGTGGCAAGTGGGGGCCACTCTTCATCGCGGTGCGCAGGCCTCTCATTATCGCGGCCTCTCTTGTTGCGGAGCACACGCTTCAGACGCGCAGGCTCAGTAGTTGTGGCTCACGGGCCTAGTTGCTCCGCGGCATGTGGGATCTTCCCAGACCAGGCCCCAAACCCGTGTCCCCTGTACCGGCAGGCAGATTCTCAACCACTGCGCCACCAGGGAAGCCCAGAATCTCTGACTTTTAACTTTTAAAATTCTAACAGCTTCCCAGAAAATACTTAAGGCGCTTGCCCGGCCTGGCACGGTGAATTGGTGTCTGCAAAATGCTGTAGATGACAGACCAGCTCTTTGAAGTCAAGGATGGAGCAACATGTGACCAGCTGGGTTATCACGCTTGTCCCGTTTGCTAATGAGGAAGGTGCCAGAGAGGGATCTGGCCCTGGGGACCAGCCAGTCATCTGCTGCACAGAGACGTGTTCACGTGTCCTAAAACTCTAGACCCACACACTGCGTTTCTGCTCTTAATGCCATGAAAGGGTACAGGTGACCTGTTACACTTCTCTCTAGTGCCAGGGGCTCCCATGAAGCTTCAGGCTCTAGACTTACCTGTTAAAGTTCCATCTGTTTCCTCTTTTACCCAAATTCACTGTGTGGGGCAATGATATTAAAGACTCTCCTGAAAGCTGTGACAGATCATTGAAAATTATTGGGAAAATAACTCAATAATAATAACAACAATAATTCTACTTCAAACCCTATGTTCCCTAAGCATGCTTTTTACCCCCAAAGTGTTTTCAAAGCCTCTGTGATTGCTTTGGGGCTGGCTTTTATTGTGAGCATCTTCATAACTGATACTTCATCTGGAACCCCATTCAGTTTTTCATAAGTTTAGTCATACATAGAGATCCTACAGCCATAGCAACTCACTCCAAATAACTCATTTAGGGTAATTATACAGAGAGAGTCTGTATCAGGTATTTTAATAATATCACTATATTATTTAATAATATCACACTGAACTGCATTTGAACAGTTCAGTGGGATCCCTGAGCTATTCCTTCTCAAACCATGTAGTACACATTTTGGAAACTTTATTAAAATGCTACATATCCTCCTCCCTCCACACACCTTTTTGCCTTTATTTATTGCTTTAGTTCACTCCTGGATTCTCTTCTCTAGCTGCGGGCAAGGAGAACCATGGATAAATTTATCCTTTGCTTTCAAGTGACAGAACTAGAGATGTCTGATTTCTCTCTGTTTGGAAAAACTGAATAGCCATGGAAAATCCTTAGGACAGTGTTTACACAAGGGAGATTCCTCCTGTTCATCCTTCCTTCCCTTCTTCCTTCTTTCTTTCCCCCTTCCCTCCCTTCTTTCCTTCCACACTTACTAAATATCCATACTGTGTCAGACAGTGTTCTAGATTCTGAGTCAGACACAAAAGGTAAACAAAATACAGTCTGTAAAATTATCTGAAGATGTCACAGCAAGCCTTGGGGGATGCCTTCCTGGCTCATAGTTTCTTTTTCTGCAGACTTCTCTGTTCAAGGTACAAAACTCCTGGGTCAGAGGCGTAGGATTTTATTACTCACAGCAACAGATGATCAGAATTTTTTTTTGCACTAGCTTTGAGCTACAGTTCCCACAGGGCAACCCGAACAGGGCCGGATGACACCCATGACTGCAGTGGCTTGCGTTATAGGAGAGGATTTCTGAGTTTAGAGAACCCAAAACTTTTACAATGGGCAGCATGCCTGCCCTTTTCTCCAAAAGAAGATCTTATCTCTGCCTTCTGAGGCTGTCTGACATACATGGAGGGTCTCCCCAAAGCTCTTCCTCTCACCCTTCTTTAAGTCCAAAGAAAAATAAAGCAGCTGACAAATCTGAAGTGAGGTGTAAGTGGATTTTCCCCCTCTGGGTTAAGGACCCAGATACTGCCCCTGCTCTGCTAGCTGCCCTTCTCTGCTCTACCTTCTCCTTCCGACCCTCCACCTAGTTCCATACTCTGCTTAAACCAGGAATACAAACCTTAGCCCTAAGTCCTGGGCACCAGTTTTAAATCCATTTATCAAGAGCCGGGGTTGGCCAACTACAGTCCACCAGCCAAATCTAGCTTGCGGTCTGTTTTTGTACATCTCTGGAGCTAGGAATGACTTTAAATTTTAAAAAGGTTGTGAAAAAGAGAGAGGGAAGAAAACAAGGAGGAATATCAGACAGGGGCAGCCCACAAAGCCTAAAATATTTACTATCTCGACCTTTATAGGAAACGTTTGCCAACTCCTATTCTAGAAATTGAGTCACATGATAGGAGAAAGGCGACCTATAGAAAAATAGCAGCTGCACCATCCCCAGGATGGATGGGATGCTGGAGGCCTGGGATGACCTGCTGCTTTTTCATTCTTTGAGAAGCCCTGCTCCCCTCCCTGGTAGAAAGTGGACTGTGCGACCCTCTGACCTTCCTCCTGTCTTAGAAGATGCAGATTTCTTAGGTTATAAAATTATACTCTCTCTGTATGAATTAAATCAGAAAAGTGAAGAAGAGAGTGTGAATTATTGCTCCGATTATGATATGTGATTTAAACAAGTGAGGAGCCTTGCCTCATCTTCCTCTCCCGGTCAGGTGCAGCTACAGCATCAATTAGGATTTAGATGATATTCTCAGATCCAGGGAATGAGTTGCCGAGTGCCAGGAAAATAATACTAAAGTGTCTGTGCATGCACGGAGCTAGCTGGACAGCTGCTCCAATGGATTTCCTTTGTGTCGTCAACCATCTGAGCTCTGTAAAAATCCTCTCTTTTCAAAATCATCTTGGAGTCCCTGAGCCCTCAGATTCCTGCAGTATCTTATTTTTTTAACCTCTCCATTGACATAAAGATCTAAGATGTTTGCTCATACCTCCCATACATTGAAACGTGCTCTCAAAAATATGGAAAATTGAAAAATATGCTTGAGAATATTGATGCTTATTTTATAATGACTGTGGGATACTTTCTTCCTCCAGGCCCTTTCTGAGGTTCACTCCAGCCTCTAACCTTGGCCTTGGAATGTGGCAGGCAGTGGAGTGACGTAGACCACAGGAGACTTGACTTAAGTCAGATTTTGACTAAATCAAGAGTGTTATTAAAAGAAGTGGAAATTTGAATGATGGTGGTTTGCCACCTTGAAGCAAAATAGTAGTTTTAAATCCGAATATTCTATCATCTTAGAAATAGATGTTAATAAAATGTGACATTTGAATGACATTTCAGAGGATTGGGATTATACTGAATATTTTTCTAATATTTATCTAATTCTCACCGGCTGACTACAGAGTATAGAAAGACAACTGGTATGCTCTAGGGGCTAGGTATGTGTTAACTTAATTCCCACAGGCCATGAGGAAGATGCTACTGTAGTCCTCATTTGACAGGAGAGGAAACTGAGGCACAGAGAGCAAATGGCTTAGCTCACATGCAAAGCCTGATGATTTGTTTCCAGAGCTCGTAGCCTTTCTTGACCAACACCTCAAGTTCTCAGAATTCCTAGTTACGTGCTGGAGGAGTGATTCCCATCAATGGTCATAAATTAGAATCACCTGGGAAATGTTAAGAACAATAATGTGGACTGGCTCTCACTCAGACTTTCCTACTGGGGTTGCTGCTACATTTAGGGGAAACTCCTAACATGTGATGTGGATGGAGAATCACTCCTCTAAGGGGTTGTCTTAAGGTTCAAGTACATGCAATTGACACTTGGGTTCTTATTTCGTTGGTCAGGGTAGGAGCCCTGGTGTTGGTAATACTTAAAAGCTCTCACATTGTTCTCATGCGTGCCTATGGTTGAATATTAGAAACTCACTGCTCTTTGTCGGGCAACATTGAAGAGACATAGTTAATGGCACGTTCCATCTAAACATCCTTAAGGACCATTTAATTAGGCAACTCTTAACCTAAAGGAGTTTCCATGGTTCACACCAGTGTTTAAATCTGACTCAAACCAAAGACCTCTTTTCAAAGCAAATATTCTGTTTTACCAAATTTATACGTAATGTCACTCACCCACAGAAGTTAATTAAAAAAAAATCAATACAATGCCCTGGGTGTTCAATAAAGGGTAAATAAAAAGAAAATAGTTGATAATAAAATATTACAGCTTTAAGGTTCAATATGTAAGTGCTCAGGCACAACTACATAAAGGGACGTAGTCGGGCTGTCACCCACACCATCTTGAATGTGGCCGCTAGGAACACGCACTGCCTCGGGAGTGTCACGGCGACTGCCGTTCTTGAGCTGTGTTGCTGTGGGTGTTGTGATTTTTTGAAATCATGAACAACTCTTGGTAAAATTTTGAAGACACAACGTACAATTTTCTCTTTGACTTACATGATGGTTGCATTCTTGGAAAAGTCAGTGGCTACTAAAACTGTGCAAAAATACTTCCTAGTTGGATGTAAAAGTGGAGTTGGGCTCCAGGATCAGAAAGCTATAAACAAGTTTCTCACCTACATAACTGTCTGGTGGGACATTGAAAAGTTGTACAAAATTGTCTTCTGTGTTCCTGGCCTCCATCCACTCAGTGCAGGAATACCCAACCTTCACAGTTACCAAAAAAAAAGGCCCTACACATTTCCCAAACGTTCCCTAGGGGGCGGTAGCCCTCCACTGAGAACTGCTGGTTAGACTTGATGACTTAGAAATGACTTTTTTCCAGACTAAATCCACACGGGTAAGCGTGTTATTGGCAAGCAAATGTCTACCGTCCTGTATGTATAAAGAAGCACGTGTGCTATGGAGGGGCCAAGCTAAGGGAAGCCAGCCTTTGTCCGGACTCATACGAGGCTGTCTCCGCACAAAGACACAGAGAGAGGGGACTTGAGGGGTTGCTCTGCCGCTTTGGCAGTCTGTGATATTGGTGACTCAGTTATAAGGACACACGCTGATATTTGACCTGAGTCTGCTAGAATCCAATAACTTAGAAGTGGATCTGCCAGAAAATACAGAAGATGAATTTTTGGAAGCTCCGTTGGAAACTGTGATGTGCTAAGGTAAGCGAGCTATGCTTTCCAATATCTCCATCAAGACAGACTTCCCTGGAGCCTGTGTACATGGGGACATTCTTAGCTTTTCACGTGGAACCAAACCTTCCCACTTCCTTTCATTCTCTGGCTAAATGAGAAGATCGATGCTTCTGGGGGTTAAATGCTTCCCAACTACTAGGAAATTGTGATGGTGACTTGGTAGTTCATGAATCATGAAGGATTACCATGGGGACTCACAAAGACCCAGAGATGCACACCAAATACAGACACTAAAAGCACATCAGTGGTGTTGAGAGAGGTACCTTATTTTCCATTTGGAACAGTCTCTGTTTTAAAGCTATAAATGTCTCCTGCTCTTCCCAAATCATTTTCTTCCAGGCAGCCTTCATATTATAACACATATGTGCATCGTCTATTTTCTTTAAATGCCATTTGCTATGGGGGAAAGTTGATTCTTTTTTCGGGGGGGCCTCTTTCGTTTTTCTTTTTTTATTGATTGATTGATTGATTGCTGTGTTGGGTCTTCGTTTCTGTGCTAGGGCTTTCTCTAGTTGTGGCAAGCGGGGGCCACTCTTCATCGCGGTGCATGGGCCTCTCACTATCGTGGCCTCTCTTATTGCGGAGCACAGGCTCCAGACACGCAGGCTCAGTAGCTGTGGCTCATGGGCCTAGTTGCCCTGCGGCATGTGGGATCTTCCCAGACCAGGGCTCGAACCCGTGTCCCCTGCATTAGCAGGCAGATTCTCAACCACCGCACCACCAGGGAAGCCCATCTTTTTTCTTTTTTAATTAATTTATATATTTTTAATTTTTTGGCTGTGTTGGGTCTTCGTTGCTGCACGCGGGCTTTCTCTAGTTGCGGCGAGCGGGGGCTACTCTTGGCTGCGATGCGTGGGCTTATTGCGGTGGCTTCTCTTTGTGGCAGAGCACGGGCTCTAGGCACGGGGGCTTCAGTAGTTGTGGCACGTGGGCTCAGTAGTTGTGGCTTGTGGGCTCTAGAGCGCAGGCTCAGTAGTTGTGGCGCACAGGCTTAGTTGCTCTGCGCCATGTGGGATCTTCCCGGACCAGGGCTCGAACCCGTGTCCCCTGCATTGGCAGGCGGATTCTTAACCACATTCCCGCCACCAGGGAAGTACCGAGAATTGATTCTTAACTCGTGTTACTCTCACACATTCTGGTGAGGGGTTGGTGGCATGGCTCTATCTGGGGAAGGGAGTCACAGGTGGTTCTCTTGGTGAAGCTCCTGGCAGAGCCAAGCCTGCCACTCTGGACTCAGCAGTTCTCGTGTGTACCTTAGGCTGCTTCATTTGGCTCCAAAGGGAGGATTCTTGGGAAGTTTTGAACTGGGTGACAGCAGCATTTTAGACTGTTATTAATTCATGATTCAGAGCCAAAATCAGAGAAAATACATTATCATGATGTCCACCATGTCAGAACTACCAATATTTAAAAATCTTTCATGAATATATTTGGGAAATATAATTGCTGGTATAAAATATTCTGGTTTAACCACCCACCATTAAAGGAGAAACTTGAACTGAAAATCCTGATTTTGGAAGAGAGAATATAAATTTTAAAAGATAGTGGTCTGCTTTGTTGGAAAACACACCAGCTTCAGGATCCAGTAGGCCTGTGTTAACATCTTGACTCCCTTTATTTACCAGCTGAGGGGCCTAATAAGTTACTTAATGCTCTGAGTCTCAGGTTCTTTTTTTTTTTTAATTAATTAATTAATTTATTTAGTTTTGGCTGCATTGGATCTTCGTTGCGGTGTGTGGGCTTCTCATTGTCGTGGCTTCTCTTCTTGCGGAGCACGGGCTCAGTAGTTGTGGTGCACAGGCTTAGTTGCTCCTCGACATGTGGGATCTTCCCAGACCAGAGCTCAAGCCAGTGTCCCCTGCACTGGCAGGTGGATTCTTAACCACTGTGCCACCAGGGAGGTCCAAGTCTGCGGTTCTTTACCTGAAAAATGATTCAAAATATCTATTTTGCAAAGTGATGTTTTGCACAAGGCTAAATGTGAGAGAGAGAGAGAGACAGAATAGTCAAAGACCAAACTGTTAATCCTATCACCAGCCAGGAATAACAATTGGGAAATTAATTTATTACACTCTGTTTATGGTTAACCAAACTAAATGCTTATTTAGCTAGGATATTGTGTCTTGATAATGGTACTCCCCAAAAGAGAAAGTATTAATGATGTAGATATAATCTGTTACCACAAATTTTGCATTGCACACTGGGAGTTAAGTTTGGTTGTCACCCATTCAGGTTTTAACACTTTTGATTGTGTCAAAATCAATGGCTCTCAGTAATTTGGGGAGAAACATTCCTTTGAGAATCTAATGAGAGCTCACCAAAAAAAATCCAAGTGTCTTCATACACCCACAAAAGTTTGCATACGATTTTAGGGGCCTCACAGACCACAGAATTCCATACAAGGATCTCTCCGGGGGTCTGTGAACCTTGTATTTGAAATCCCAGAACACACGCTTATTAAGAGAGAGCTTTTATTTTGGGAGTTCTCAATTTTGATAACCATTGCCAGAATTTTATTTTATTTTAAGCTAACATATACAACAAATTGCTTGTTAAAAGAGAACAGAGGTCATGGAAAAAATAAATCTGCTCCCAAATTGTGTATAATCTGTGTTTGTTCTCTGCAAACGCTTGGTGAGGAAAGAGGGAAATATTTGAGAGAGGTGTTTATGACACTGGGCATTTGTAATGAGCTGTGGTTTGAACACCCCTGAAGCAGCTCACTTTGTCTCATTGCTTAGAATGATTTCTTCCAGGGTCTGGCCTCTTGCAAAGGAGAAAGGGCAGGGGGTGGGGATGGGTTTGAACTACTGAACAAGGTGGATTGGGGACTTGGCTTCCTGGAGGCTTCCTTGTTGTCAGGTGGTTGCTCTTGGGAGGGTAGGAAAGGAGAAGGTGTGTAATTGACTTGCAGCTCAGAGAGAGATTTTTCCTTCCGTTGGAGGTTCATCTGAAGCTTACTCCCTGGAAGGATGTTGGTTAGTTATCATTTACGCCTTTTGCCAATTGCTTTACCCAGATCTGGACCTGCTATTGGCCTCACTGAGGGAGAGTTTGTTTGGGCTGAGCTGGAGAACTTCAAGGCCAGTTCTGAAAGTCTGGGCACTTAGGGGAAATGAAACCTGCAAGTGATCTTGGATAAGGTCACTTCCCCTCTCAGTTTTCTCAATGTAAAAATAACTGAAGCAAGACTTAATCATCTCCGTGGTTTACCCATTTGGTGATTTCATTCAATTCAACAAATATTTATTGAGAGCTATTGCCAGGAATGTTCTAGGCACTTGGAATAGATCAGCAAACAAAACAAACAAAATTCACTGTCCCCCTGGAGGGCATGGTGTGAGGGTCTGGGAGCAGGTATTGGGAGTTGTCATTGTTCATGGGGCAGTGGGTCATTGAGAAGGAGAGATGGGGCAAAGCTTTCCGGGCAAAGAGAACAGCCAGGGCAAAGGCCCTGGGGCTGGCATGACTGTTGCAGGTGGGGAGGGATAGTAGAGTGTGAGGTCAGGGACATAATGGGAGGTGAACACAACTTCATACATGCCCAGATTGGCAAATGGAACTTGGGCTGGGTTTTGAGCCCCATCTACCCCCTAGGCCTCAGCGTGGAACAGCCTGCAAAATATGCAGAGTAGGGGGTGCCCTGAGGAGCCGCAGATCAATTCATCAAAAAAGGAAAGATGAAAGTCACCTTTCTCTAGGTCATGATGGCTTTTGGTTCAGCACAATTGCAGTGACTCAGTGTCCACTAGTAAAACTTCTGAGGCCCCAGGACTTTGCTCTTCTTCCATGAAATCCCTTACAAGGGGCTCCTGGGTGTCTCACATGTGCTCGAAAATAACCTCATCAGGCCTTCTGGCTCACCACGGCGTCCTTTTGCTTTGCCATTTCCAAGTTTGTCAGTGTTGCTGAGAACTTGGCATTGGCCACGGGGCATTCTGGCCTGGTCGCTCAGGGATCTTGGCCCAGGGTCAGCTGTCTGTCCCAGGGCTGCACTAGGCCCTCCTGACGGTTACTGATCCTCTTCCAGACCCTCAGCTGGGACCCTTGCTGCAGAGGCCTCCCGAGTGGAGGGTACAGAGAGTGATCATTGGAGTCAGGAAAAGAAAAATCTCTACATTGAATCAATTTCACTATTAACTTTGAACTTTACAACGAATTGGCTGTATAACTTGGGCTACTTACCCAAACTTTCTGCATGTGTAAAATGGGAATCATAATAGCATCTTGTCCTCAGGGTACTTTTGTAAGGGGTAACTGACACAGTACATGTAAAGCACTTAGCACACTCTCTGGCACAAAATATGTGCTCAGTAAATTATTTTTTAAATCTGAATTTTCTGGAACAGTACCGATTTAAATTTTTTCCCATGGTACCTTCAGAAAGGTGTTAAGTATAAGTTGGTACATTTCCATTTAAAAAGTTGGTGATGTATATGAAGAGATATAAAATAATTTTATCCCGTTATACAGTATTTCTTTTTATAAAAATTTAATTAATTAATTAATTAATTTTTGGCTGTGTTGGGTCTTCATTGCTGTGTGTGGGCTTTCTCTAGTTGCGGTGAGCAGGGGCTACTCTTTGTTGAGGTGCGCGGGCTTCTCATTACGGTGGCTTCTCTTGTTGTGGAGCACGGGCTCTAGGCACTCAGGCTTCAGTAGTTGTGGCTCGTGGGCTCTAGAGCGCAGGCTCAGTAGTTGGGGTGCACGGGCTTAGTTGCTCTGTGGCATGTGGGATCTTCCCGGACCAGGGCTTGAACCCATGTTCCCTGAATTGGCAGGTGGATTCTTAACCACTGCACCACCAGGGAAGTCCCCTGTTATACAGTACTTTTGCTTCTTGGCTGTGCTGTGGAAATTTTCAGAAGTGTGAACAAAGATATATGTTCAAGAATGTTTATCACAGTATATTTAATAATGGCAAAAAATTGATGGCAATCTAAATGTTCAGTGATATATGTAGTGCATAAAAATAATTATGGTATATGCAAAGATAGAATATTATGCAGCCATTAAAAGTAAGGCTTACACAGAATCTTCAATGACATGAGAAAATCCTTGTGCCATAGCTTTAATTGGAAAATTCAGGAATCAAAATTATATACAGTATACTACTCAACTTGATAAATAAATTATTTTCTGTTATAGGCAAAGACTGAAGAGGAATATGGATTAAAATGTAACATTTCTGGATGTAAATGTAAATATTTCTGCAGGGTGGAATTACAGATGTTTTTAGTTTCTTCTTTGACTTTTTTGTAGTTTCTAAAGTAAACATGAGTTACTTTTTTAAGCAGGAAAAAAAAGCAGTGCATTTTATTTTTAATTTTACTTTTAAATAATGTGGTAAGTACACGCATACTTATCAGACCATTTGTCTGGAATTTTATTTGGAAAATATGGTTACAGTAAATATAGGTCAACTACTTTCCAAGATTTCTTAATTGGAAACTTAAAAAAAAAAAACTTCTAAATAAATTATTTCCTGGACTAGATCTGGATGTGAAGGGAAAATAAAATTTTAAAGGAGATGGAATAATGCCTTCAACAACCCCATGTACAAATAACTCTCCCTTTTGGCCTTCAGGACAGTGTTAGGGTGGGGTTTCTTCTGTTTCTTTTGAGAAACAGCTCCAAGGCCTAGAAGACCATCTGGGCCAAGGGACAAACTTAGCTTTAGAGAAAAATAGCTATCCTCGACTTTATCGCTGTAATGTCAGTGTGACAATGGGAAATGCGAAAGGAAATTGTTTTATCTGGGAGTGGCAGCTCTTCGCAGGTGTTACTACAACAGACAACCATATTTCCAATAGTGTCCTTTATTTTTAGAGAGTCCTGAATAGAAGAGCTTGCAGTATATAAAAGCGGCATGATAAAATGGTACGGTACAGGGCTTCTCAAATCTGAACACACGTAGAAATCACCTGGGGCCCTGGTTACAAAGCAGCTTTCCCTTCAGTGGGTGTGGGCAGGGCCCCAGATCCTGCATTTCTGTCCAGCTCCCAGGTGATGTGAGTCCTGCTGGGTGAGGACCACACCTTGTCCTATATGAAGGTATAGGACACCGCAAAGGCTTTGTATGTTTCCTAGGAAGAGAGGAGGTGGGAGCTGGGATGCTGGCTTGTCACTTCATGAAGATCTTCCCAGAGTGCTATAGACCATGGTGCTATTCCAGTGGCTCTTAACTTTCCTGTACCGCAGAATCAACCAGTATATTTTAAAAAAACAGAGTGAGATGCCTGGGTTCCACCTTACAGAGATTTTGATTCAGTTGGTCCTGGGCGTCCCTTTTTCAAAAGCTCTCCAGGTGGTTTTGATGGACACTGAGAGTTGAGAACCCTTACCTGGCCCCTTCCTGACCTGCACTGACTGGTCAGCTTGGCTCAGGGGTGTTTCTGCTCCTCCTGGCAGCCCTGGTGCCCCTCCCCTTTCCTCAAGAGACCCCTTTGCTTGAAGCATATTCTCAGCCTTATGCATCTTGATTCTAGAAGAATCTTCAGAATGAGATAGAGGGTCCTGACCCAGCTCTCCCACCCCACTGCTAAGTGGGCATTTCCTGTGGTTGCCTCCTGATGGACCCCAAAAGCAGCCAGTTGGAAAATGTTAGTAGATTAATTTGGAATCTGGCATTTTTGTGACCCCCAGTCAACACTCAGGAAGCTAGTGGAGAATTTGGACAACATTTCTGGCTCTGGATCTCGCCAGAAACTCCCAAAGATTCCAAAACTGGATTTTCTTTTAGAGGTAGAAGTTGATAAACGCTAAAAACTTAACTCCCTTCCCTCTTTATTAGTCAAATGAAAAGATCTGGGAAGGAAGAATTAATGATGCACACAAGAAAATGGTTTATATTCCAAAGGAATGCCTTCTCTGACCTCCAGTGAAATAGCTTTAAGAAAACTTAATAACACCCCCGATTGGCAGCTACCTTTGGTGGCACAGAAGGTCAGAAAGGAGAAATACTCAGTTCCCTCATTTACAAAAAAAGTTGAGTTGTGGAAAAATGAGAACTGCAAAACTGTAGGAGGTGTTTATTTTGGGGTCAGGGCCAATCAGAATAAGGTTGCTTGAAATGAGTTCTTATTTATTTGTTTATCTAGCTCCCTACCTGTTTATATTGTGGTGAAAACACATAACATTAAATTTACCACCTTAGCCATTTTGAGTGTACAGTTAGGTAATGTGTATTCACATTGTTGTACAATAGATCTCTAGAACTTTCTCCTCTTGCAAAACTGAAACTCCATAGCCATTCAGCACGAATTCCCTCTCCTCCAGCTCCTGGCAATGACCATTCTACTTTCTGTTTCTATGATTTTGACTCCTTTACATATTTCATATGAGTGGAATCAGGCAGTATTTTTTTGGTGACTGGCTTACTTCAAAATGAGTTTATTTTTTAATGAACACTTTCAGAAATAGTCTCTAGACCAGCACAAAATCGTCAATGAATAACTGAAAAGCTCTCAGGGGGGTGTCTCGAGCCGCAGGCTGGCTGTGTAAGAGGGAAGGGCGTGGTTGACACAGGGTGAGCCTGGTCAATGGGCCCGCGTGGTGCAGGCGCTGCCGTGAGAGGGCCAGGCACGCGGGGTCCTGAGCGGCAGGCGGAGGCCACGGCTCCTGCAGGCGTTTGTAAAAAGAAGAAACCAGATGGGAATGCGGCAAAATGCTTCTTTCAAAGAAAAACAAATGAGCAAATGGAAATCAGACCCTGGGATTATTTTAATAATCGCACCCAGGGAGTCCTGCCTAACGCAGGGTGATTCCTGTTCGTTTGCCATCTCAGCCACTTGAAGGTCACTTCCAGGCTCTCTGGAAGGGCACGGCCTCTCCGCAGTGAAATCTCACTGTGACTTGTGAAGTCACAACAGAGCATTGTATACAACGTCACAATAAGTTATGAAGTCGGTAAAGAATAGCACAATTTGTCCTCTTCGATTTGAACTTGCAGGTGCCATTTGTAAGCTCCCCAGACCGAGCTCCTGGAGTGGAGTCCGGGTCTGCCATGCGGCCAGTGGACAGGCCGTGGAACAGCAATGCTGGTGGAGCACAGGCTTGGCATTAGAGCCACGCCGCTATTTTAGGTGAGGATGCAAGTCAACAAACAGCAGATCTGGAAGGAAAAATGGCCTCTCTGCTCCTTGTCCTCTTTGGCCAAGTGCAGAGATTCCAGAAGGTGAGTTCTTGGTATGAACACCAGGAAAATATTTCCTGACCAAGCTCAGCAACCCTGACTTGACCAGAGTGATGGCCTAGATGTCAGGGAGGTTGGTCTTTCAGAGGCTGGTGTCTGAAACCACTGAGATGTGGTAGGCAAAGAGACGTTGCACAAAGGAAGGGAATAGGAAAAACTTACAGGGCGCTAGAAACCAGAGATGGGAAATTGGGAAGGACAAGTGGATATGCCTTGTAGGGAGATCGAGAGACTTCCACCCAAACGGTGGTTATTTTCCCAAAGGTCACGAGGGCACCCACATTGAGTTTAGCTTTGAACACTGTTAAGGGTCACCAACCCGTAATAAAGTCAGCCCTCTACGCTGCTTTGCCCTCTGGCTTTAACACTGGGAAGGAAAGAAGTCAAAGGGGAAGAACACATTGAAGTCGCTGGATTAGACCCACAACCATATAGCAACACGGGGCTTGTCTGGATGCTGATTCCAACATCTTAACTGTAAGAAGACATCTCTGAGTCAATTGGGGAAATCTGAATGTAAAGTGGATACTACCTGGTAATGAGGAATCTTTGTTGATTTTGTTAGGCGTGACTGTTTCAGCAATCATGTAAAAATCATGCTACCAGTTAGAGACGCCTTCTGAAGTATTTACAGCAAAATGGCATGGTGTGCGAGAGATGCTTTAAAACAGTCCAGAAAAAAGTGTGTGTGTGTGTGTGTATGAGAGAGAGAGAGAGAGAGAGAGGTGGAAAAAACAAAGATCAGCAAAATATTGGGATAATTGTTAAAACTGAATAGTGGGCAAAGGAGGGCTCATTGTCATACTTTCTCTGTTCTTGTCTGCGTTTGAAATTTTCCACAATAAAAATGTTTTTCCCCCTTGAAAAAGTCTGTATTGATTTAATTACACAACAGCATCAACACATTAACTCCAGGACCCTCTAGACCGCACATCACACTTGGGAACTCCGAGCCACACATTCCATTGACCTGACTCAACGGAATGCACAGCACACTGTAAACAGAACTGCAGTTTACAGTTCTGAGAGAAGCGTCCATGGACACAAGTCTGTGCGGTCAGCCTGGGAGGTTAGAGGCCTCTTCTCTCTGCTGGAGATCTGTTTATTCTTTTGCAATTAATGCAATTTTAAAGATTAATGTATGATACAGTTTGCCCAGAGGTCTATATTTTACAGGCAGCGTAAACATTCACCATTGGTGGCCCAGGGTGCTTGCCTATCTTGGGTCAATCAAGTGAGATGCGTGGATTGGCTCAGAGGCAGCAAATGGAGGAGGTGGGCAGGTCCATCAGGGGCCTGGGCAAGACTTCCTGCGAAGAGTATCTCCTCTTGTTCCCAAAGACCCCCAGCAGGGACAGTCTTCCGGCGGGTGCAACCTAGCTGTTTTCAGCCATTTTTCAGGCTTTTCCCTCATCTCCACCTCCTCCTGAGCCAGGTGAAAAATCCACTTGGTTCCTTTCTGATCCTTAGAATTTACTCTTTAAGGCTGTTTAACATCTTCCATCTGTCTTTTTCCTTTCCCTGCTCTGGAAACTGTGGTCCCTTTTTCTCCCTTTAGAGTTTTATCTGAATTGCTGGCATTTCTCTGGTTGCAGGGCCCAGACCAGCCAGGCCCAGCTGACACTGAGACTAGCGGCTTACGTTCTGGCATCTTGTCATTTATTTTTATGAACAACTGATCCAGGAGTACTTTGAAAACATGTAAGTTTCTAGTATACAGTATTAATATCAAAACCTGCTAGATTCGATATTAATAAACCTCCAGTTTATATTTTGTCTTTGTTTGCAGGCTAAGGAGTTATCACTGGACAAATCATAGACTTCTAGTTAGTAGGAACCTTAGGGAATATTTATTCCAGTACTCTGGTGAGTACTGAAATCTATACATGCATCACATAGATCAAGTAATTAAGTCGTGAACAATTTCATGATTTGAGCATCTTTTAGGGCTGGAAAGGTGATGCTTATATAAGGGCACGTCCAGTGGGCACAAACGAATTCGGACTTACAATAAGGTGGCAGGTGTAGGGATCAAGCTGCCTGGATTTAGCGTAGAGCACAGGATAAAGAGAAGGGCTCAGTATTTTTTCCATTATTTTTGTATTCTAATGTTTCTTCATGATCAATCACTGTACGCACATAATCATTCAGTTCTTTCTTATAATATTTATTTCATTTTTTTCATTACATAGACAATAGCCTATGTTTGCATATTAAAAAAAGGAATGGCTCTGTCACTGCTGGTTGAACAAATTAGAAACTGTTACAGAATTCTTGGCAATAGAAATACAATATGCTTAAAAGCTGGTGGAAACAGGTTTTTAAGCATATGTTTTATAAACATTATTAAATCACTTATCTGATAGGTTAATCCAGTAAAATAAACTACATTTTTCATAAGTACGTCTTTGAATACCAAAAGGGCAAAACTGTAAACAAGAACTAAATAGTAACCATTTTCTTTTTTTTGTTTTTTGCTATTGGTTAAGACACCATTCAGCTGTTTTGAAACAGATGTTTGTTTGAAAACATAAGTCAAAACTGGCCGTTTAAAGCTTTTCTTCATACTTATTCTTATATTAATTTTCTTCATATTTTCTGGCTTTAACTGACTTGTTTCTCATGCACTCTTTGTTAATAGGTTTATGTAACTAAACCAGCTAAAACTGAAGCCAGCTAAGTATTTTCCCTGAAGATTCACATATGAACAAAGAAGCAAATTTTCTAATTGGAGTTGGAATTGTCTGTAGATTAATAAATTGATATACACGTGTATCTATCTGGGTGTGAGTTTAACCTTTGAGTCAAGTTTAAAAGAGGTGAAATGGGTCCCTAACATTGTCTTTCTTACCACCAGATGACAGTGAATATTCAGGACATCAAGTAAATTCCTGCCTACATGTTGGTTAACTGACAAGATCGCCCTCAGCGAGGTAACACTTTTGTCAGTTCAGGTGCACAGTCTGTAGGACAATGGCTCCTAGTCATTTCTTTCATCATATCCTTCAAATCACATTACCTTGGTGGTAACTCTCTTATCTGCATGTACCGGTTTCCATGCCTCTGCTTGAGCACAGCAATGTTGGGGTTCTTTGTGCAGGAGGAAAACAAGGAAGGGGCGCAGAGGAACAAATACATACCGTAAATCTAAACAGTGTGGATTTGAACCCGTCTCCATGTCAGGCAGGATATTTAAACTCTCAGAGTCTCAGTTTCCACATCTGTAAAATGGAGAGAATGACATCTATCTCCCAAGTTACTGTGAGGATTAGCGGCAGGGTGTCCATGGAGTGTTGTGTGTAACAGCACACAACATGGTAGCTCTAATGATCGCTGTGATTATTCCACGAATGTTACTTGCTCAGGTGCTCAATGTTGGTGACAAAAAGATGAATAAGACAGAACCACTGTACTTCAGAAGTTTCTAATCAATTGGAGAAAACAGATTAATGCAGTGTGGTAAGTGATCTAATTAAGGATACACCCCCCCCCTCCCCACAAGGAATGTGAGAGTTGGGACTTTTGTGGTCATAAGATAATGACCAAAGACAAGAGGCCAGAGACTATGTTTGGTGCCAGCACCTCAGGGGAGATAAGACCTAAGCTAGGATCGCCCTGCCAATACCATCACGGTGAACACACGGGGAAGGCTCAAAATGAGGCAGAGTGTAAGACTGTAAGGTGAGAGCGCCATGGCCATCCTGGAGGGGAGGAGCTTTTGGGGTCGGATTCCTGAGAGGAGTGAGCCTTTCCAAGGTCTTAGTCCCAAAAGGCTCCATAAGGGAGGCAGGGATTGGGCTGAGTTTTTAAAATTTATTTATTTTTATTTATTTTTTTGGCTCTTCGTTTCTGTGCGAGGGCTTTCTCTAGTTGCGGCGAGCGGGGGCCACTCTTCATCACGGTGCGCGGGCCTCTCATTATCGCGGCCTCTCTTGTTGCGGAGCACAGGCTCCAGACGCGCAGGCTCAGTAATTGTGGCTCACGGGCCCAGTTGCTCCGTGGTATGTGGGATCATTCCCAGACCAGGGCTCGAACCCGTGTCCCCTGCATTGGCAGGTGGATTCTCAACCACTGCGCCACCAGGGAAACCCCCTGGGCTGAGTTTTAAAGTGTGGATTTCATTTCAAGAGTCAGTGGAACAGGGACGAGCCAAATCTGTTGGATCTGTTTCTTTTACTTTAACCTTTGCTTCCCGTTGCTTTTGTTCACTAAAAGGATACTGTCTATACATAATGGCCTGTCTCAGGGAACCCCGCCTGAATGTTAAACCAAAGTTTAACCTTTGTTCAGGGAAACATCCTGACCTTGTTCCACCTGTGGATGGCTGCAAGGAAGAAGAAATGAACACAGCCCCTCCCTGAGGCTGGCCATTCCAGGGGATATTTGCAAAACTTATGGCCTTTCTACTTCACTTCCTCATCTCCTCCCCCTCTCTGTTCTGTAAAAGAAACCGGCATTCAGACCCGGATAAGATGGTTTTCGGGAGACATTAGTCTTCCATCTTCTCAGTCTGCTGGTTTTCCGAATAAAGTCATGTTCCTTGTCTCAACACCTTGTCTCCCGATGTACTGGCCTGTTGTGCAGCGAGCAGAGTGAGCTTGGGCTCGGTAATGTCAGGAAAGGGAAACTGGACCTTTTGCAGGTGAGATTGGGGGAAGGGGCAAATTTGCAAGGACAGGATAAGAACAAATAGGTTGATCAGAAAGGTCGATTGGCACAGGAATTTTAAGCACACGGATGTCTGGCTCGGGTGTTTGTTTGGCTTTTATTCCGTGGGTGAAGGACACGTGCAGGAGACACTGGGTGTGGGATCCCCATTACAAAGCTCTGTGGCCAGGTAGTAATGACACGTACGCGGTTAATGCTAGAGACAGAACTGTGACAGAAGGCATGAAAAGGAAGGGACAGAGCGGGAGATATACTGAAAAAATAGTCAAAAGGGCTGGGTGTCCGACTAGATATGGAGGTTCAGGGAGGCTAGGAGGTAAAGGGGACTCCCTTTGTCACTGGGCAATTACTGAGAGGGGCCGTGCCTTCAACAGAAAATAGTGACATTGTGGGAGGGGGAGGGAGCTGGATTTGGTGATGAGATAACGATGAACTTAGTTTTAATGTTAATTTTAAAGTAATGTCAGGTCCTCCAGTGAGCTATGGCCAGAGAGTCATTAGAGATGCAGCAATGGAGATTAGGGAAGGAGGCTAGGCTTGATATTCAGATCCTTGCAGGAGAGAAGGTGCTGTCTAGGGTCATCTCACCTATGCATTCATCTGTGCATGCCTGTATGTCTGTATGTCTGTATGTACGCATTTACTCATTCACTCATTTATTTGTTCTTCATCCACTCATGAATTTATTTGCTTTTCATTTATCCACCCATTAATTTGTTCATTCATTCATTCATCATATCTTTATTGGAATCCCTGCTCAGTGCTAGGTGTCACAGTGCTATTGAGAAAAGGGACAAGACACACTCCTGTCCCGAAGAAGTTCACTGCTGAAAGTTCCAATCTTTGCTTGTAGACATCTTGACTTTGACCAACTCCTCCCCTAATTGCTGCCTCAGTTTCTTTTTCTGTACGTATCAGCTGCCAATGGGAGCTGTAGAATCAAAACGTTTCAGATTTGCTGAAGTAATGACCCATGAATGGGAATATGGAGTTATATTTTCTAAACATTCTAGGACATGTGTTCCTTTTAAATTTAAGACAGATAGAAAGGACATTTGCCAGCACAGAAAAAGCCAGTTTTCCAGACAGTGATCATATTTGAGTTGGATTTCCAAGTAAGTGGAGCCCAAACGTATTACCTTCCTGGAAGTTATATGCTGAGGACACACTGTCTTTGGGGCTGAATCCAAAGCAGCCCCCCTTCAGGCAGGTGCGAGCCTGGTCTTCCACAGGCTTTGGGGGTCTGGGGCTTGGGAGCTGAGTCCCACAGGGTGGATTCGTCGGGGAAAGACTTTTTGGGTTCAGAATCCTATCTTGCTCTCTTTGTTTGTTTTTGCATATGGATCTTCTCTTCGTGCATCTGGTCAGTAGTTTATTCCCAAGAACGTGAAGTCATTGTTGGCCAGAGAACTTCAGCCCTTGGAATCTGGTCTTTAACTCCTGCGTGAGTGTCGGTCGTCTGGATTCCTTGTGTCCTCGGCGCCCCCCGGGGTTCGCCTCCAAGCAGGCAGGGGTTGGAGACAGAACCTTGGGTAGATCAGGGGACACGGGAAAGGACACTTCCAGGGTTTTCGGCTCTGGTGTCATGACTCATAAATATGATCTTCATTTGCTTCATGTGCTGCCAGGGGCGCCTGCAGTGGTGTTTTTTTCCTGCCTCTTTCAAGCCCTAATTCTCCCCACTCCCCACGACCAGTCAGGCTCTGCCCCCCGGGAAGGGGCTGCATGCTTGCTTTCCACTGAGCGGTCAGAACAATCTCTCCAAGAGCTTTTGGAAGACCCCCAGGCCCTCTGTGGCACTTGCCAGAGGCAGAGCTTTCAGACTCCAGAGGACACAAATCCCCTTGTATTCTAGGTGAATTTTGCCCCCTTAGAGAGCTAATGCTCAGCATGTGAGGTGACTAGCGCCCCTGCTGTCGCGGGATCTGGTGGTGGGAAGGTCTCTGCACGGCGCGGGGCTGCCTGATGCACCCCTTAAATGCAGCCTTACTTCTGTATGTACAGGAGGGAGCGCCTGGCGGTGGGGCCTGGCCCATCAGCTCATTGGAGCTGACTGACTTAGAGGCTGGGACTGGGGCTTTCACCCCATTTGTTCCAACCTCTCACACCACAGCACTCAGCACACACAAGACACATGCCCTTGTCTGCTGCTGCTTGAGGTTCAGAGGTCTGTGGGTTCTCTGTGAGGCCTGGGATGAGAGAGGCAGTTAGGATACGCTCTGACTGTGTAGTGCTGTGTAACAAGCACCCCGTGCGGCCTGGTCTCATAAACAAGAAGCATATTATTATGCTTATGGATACTAAGGGACAGAAATTTAAATATGGCAGACGAAGGCTGGCTTGTCTCTGCCCCGTGGTGTCTGAGCCCCAACTTGGGGAGACTAGAATATCTGAGGGGGGTCCCGAGCAACTAGAGCTGGCTTCTTCCCTCACATGTCTGGTGCCGAGGCTGAGGTGACATGAAACTTGTCATGGGGGGCTCCTCCACCAGAGCGCCTACATGTGGTCTCTTCACATGGCTTGAGCTTCCTTCCGGCATGGTGGCCCCAGGGTTGTCAGACTCCTGACCTGGAGGCTCAGAACCCCAAGAGTGAGTGCCCTGGTAAACAAGTCTTTTCCTACCTGCTTTGGAGGCCCAGAGAGTCATTTCCACCACCTACAGGTCAGAGCAGTCACAGACCCCTCCAGAGTCAAGGGGAGAAAGACCTCACCTTTGGAGGAAGGAATGTCAAAGCATTTGAGGCCATGCTATAAGGCTGCCACAGATCCCAGCTGCATGAAGAATCTCCCTCAGTATCAGAGACAGGGAGGTGATGGGTGGGAAAAGATGAGAAAGTCCTTTGGCTGTAGAAAGCAGTGATAATTTTAAAAAGTTGTTAGCTAAAGGGGCCCCAAGCCTGAGTTCCAAGAGCTCCCTTGTCCACTTCCTCTTCTGGGTGGGAGTAGCAGCAAGGGCTCCCGGGGTGTCGTCAGCAGTGCCACCCCTGGGGGCTGCTCAGGATCTGGGCACAGGGGCTTACATCGTCCTTTGAGTACAAGGCTCAGACCTCCATTCACATCAGCCTAAGAATTGTGAAGAATTTTCACTCAAAACTTCCTACAAGAAGTTCTTTCTGGTCCCCCAAGGTCAATATTTCATCGGAGTCCTCTCTGATTTGGGAACATGACCCTCACAGGGCCTCTCCAGGGCAGCGTGGACTCAGCAGGGGACTGCAGTCAGCAAGGTTTAGCTGGGAAGCCCCTCCTTCTTCCCGAGGCTTGAAGTTGGCCGGAGAAGGGCATTCAGGGGGAATGTCCTCAAAGTTCCACACCCGGCCTGGAGGAAGCTTGTATTTGTTTGATCTTTTATCTGAAGCTCCGTGGGAAGTTTCAGTTTCCTGCTGGGGATCGTGGTGAGTGTCTGTGAAATGCATCATCAATGAACTTCACCCCACGAGCATTACTTTAAATGCCTTAGAGGTAAACGTTATCATCTGTGCATCAGCACGACTGCCAAGGAGCTAGAGAAGAAAATATTGAGGCTATTTTGGGCAGCATTTTTTAAATGCAAATCATTTTTAGTTCCCTCAGATTTACCAGCTCCCCTTGGCTGTGGGGTCAGATACGGATGCCACTGGAAAAGCATTTTACCGTTAGAAGGTTGAGTCCAGGAATGTCCTCAATGGGAGCAATATGACTTAGGAAGGAATCTTCACTTATGACTCACACTTGCAACTTGACTCTCCCAGGAGAGGCAGCCGATTTTGGTGCTGGAAAATATCTGATGAGGACAATTCTCAGTTCTTCCTCAAGCTGCTTTCTGAGCTAAGGAGCCCTCATCAGCCTCTAGAACCTTAAGTAAGAGGCCTGCTAGGCGCAAGGCTTGAAGCTTCATGAAGAAATACCTTCCTATGTTATCCTTAAAGGAGTTCATTTGTATTTGGAGGGTAATTCAAGATTTAAAAGGGGGACATGAAATCTAGAGGGTAGGTAAAACAAAGGGAGGTCGGAGAGGAGGGAAAGTGGACCAGGCAGAAGACACGCCACGGGGGATGAATGGTACGTGCACAAGAAAGCATCGCAGCTCAGTCAGACCCAAGACAATGCCAACTCATTGTTTAATTCCATTGTGAATAAAATACTCAGTTCTGATCCATTCAGGTGAAAGAAATAATTGTGCAGTTATCTCCATAGAGGCAGCCCTTACAGAAATCCTGTGCAGAACTCTAAAATCATTCACCCTCTGCTCACTTCATTCCCAAACGCCCCCACCCCCAAGCACGTCCAGCGTTGGATAATTAGACCTGTGAGCCTTTGGCAAAGCCAGCTTCCTAATGTAAAGTATCCCTGTTGCAAATTCGGACGCTCTTTGGTAAAAGTCATCAGCGTCAGATAAGATTGTCAAACCCTGGCGACTTGACTCGAGATCTCATCCTGGTTCCTCGCAGCCTGGTTTCCACACACCTGGAGCTGCAGATTGTTCACGTATTGCGTTTTTGGCTGCAGCACAGAGATCAGCCCCTCAGACATCTTTGCAAGTTGCAGGCAGCGGATGTCTGAACCTCCAGGTATGATTTACCACTTCAAAAACTCTGGAGAAGAGAGTGCGTCGCACAGACAAGTAAAAAAACAGCAAGTTCCAAAATTTAAAAGAAATTAGAAACTACTGGTTGAAAAATGGTGAACTTCTAGACAGTCTTTGGTTTTCATCTAGAAATGTGCATTCCTGTCCTCTCTGCTAGGCTGTGAGCCCCCCACGAGCAACACCTCTGTGTTTCGGGGAGAACTCTGCATGCCCCACACTTGGATGGCCCACGGAGGACCTCGGTAATGGCTGGGGCATCAGTAGCAACCTTGTGGTTGGCTCTCACGGTTCAGCCCGGCCAAGCAGTCGGCAGGTTGAGGAAAGCAACTGTGTTTTCATGGACAAACAAGCTCACGCCAGCGGCAGAAAAAGGTTCTGGTCTGGGACTCCCATGGTCCGTCCTGGAGGCAGAGGGCTGCAGGGAGGACCAGCTCCTCTGACTTTCTTAGACCAGGGCTGGAGGATGGAGCGAGCGTCCTGCCCCGCTGAGATGCATGAGCGTGAACATCCCAGCACTGTCCTCAGTGGCCGGGTTTAGCTTCGGGTGGGAGCCCCGGGGAACCTTCTCAACCCTGGACTGACTCCTACCATCGGACGCTGCCAAGGCAGGCAGGATTCCTCCGAGTCTCTCTGTGTTTGGGTTTTGGCATCTGCCCTTGATAAACAGAGCGCACCCTACCATCTCCTGCTGCTGCTGGCTCCTCTGCTTTCCATGGTTCTGGCTCAGGTTCCAACTTTCGAGATGGAAAGGATGTATTTGTTCTTTTGAAAATCACTCCACATTTTAAAAAATTACGGACTTAATAACTTCCCAGCGAAAGTTTTATTTTCTAAGGCCTCTGAGTAGCCCAGTGTGACAGAATGCCGAGAAAAATGAGGTACTTAGTAGACACAGATGAATTGGCATCCCATGTTCTTCCTGCTTTCAGAAGCCCTCATTGTCTCCAAGAGGGACATGACTCAGTTCCTCTGAACACAGGCCCTCTCCTTGCAGGAGGCACTGATCTCTGGGCAAGAGGGGCCACGTCTGACTCACGGGTGCTGCTCCTTTCTACTTTCGGGCCAGCCCTCCAGGGACACAGAGCCCGTGAACTAACTGAAGGGGAGGGGCCACCTCTGCCCTGCGCCACTGGCTTGGATGCAAGCTGTCTTTGGAAGCGGTCCTGATGACACTGAGAAGGGCACTGGTAACCGTAAAGACCTGGGTGCTTGGCATTGTACAAAGTTTTGGGTTCTGGGGAGGGTAGTTTCCAAAGATGGCCACCCAAATCCTAGCCAGTCCCTGTTCTCTTTTGCAATGTGGCTTTGTCTGTCCTCTCATCTGAAGGTGGAGCCCTTTGCCTGTCTCCTTGAGACTAGCTTGGCCCTTTGACCTGCTTTGGCCAACAGAAGAAGCGATGTTGTGCACAAGGGTACTTTTTTTTCCCAAACCTGTGCACAAGGGTACTTTCTTTTCCTTGAAGATGTAGGTCTGGTGAGCGGGGGTGAGCTGTGGGCGCCTGTCACGTGCGAGCAGCTCTGGTTCCTGCTTCTTCCCGTGAGTGGATCACCTGGAATAGGACTTTTCCAGATCTGCAGGCTCAAATTGGACGCTGTACAGGTTGGCTTCAGAGCAAGCATTCTCAGTCTCTGGAAAAGAGGGAATCATAATCCTTTGATAATATTTTCCTAAGAGCAATAAATCGTGTGTCCTCCTTTGTATGAAATCTTTCTCTCTCAGCTTGGAGCAATACCCCAGCTTTTCACATTGCTAGTTAGCAATGTGGCCCTGGGCAAATCTTTTAAATTTAATCATTTAAATCTCAGCCTCAGCCTTCATACCTGTAAAAGCAAGGTAGCATAGTCTGTGCCCTGTGGAGATGCTGGAAAATTGAGATCGTTGCCCCACCTGCAGTGCTGGGCAGGGGCTTTGTGACGGCTGCTTCCATCTCTCCTGGGACCACTCGAGTTGGTCCACCCCGTCTGCTGGCTTGCTCCATTTTCTAGACCCAACATCCATATATGTCTTGGACTAAAATTTACTCTCACCTATCAAAATTCAACCCTGCTGTCACGTTCCTTCGTGGCTCCTGTGTTCTGTGACTTTCCTTCCAGACAGTGTCCCTGAGGGCTCCTTTCCCCTCCCGCCCGCCTGGGGATTCTGGGGGCGGCCCCGCCCATTCGGTTCATCTTGGCTTTGAAGTTGAGACCCAGACACCCCTCAGCAGGCACCGTCCTTTGACTTCTTTCTAGAGAGAGGATTGCCTATGCAGAGTCATTCATTTCTTGCCAAAGTCCTCTTCTTGTGTGTTTCTGGCCAAGGTTAAGGGAAAAAAAACCCAAAAAAAACAGTGAACGTCCTGGAAAAGAGCCCTTCTCTATGTTCTGTGTGATCATGAGTTCATTAGGTCTGTCCTTAACTCGAGTGAGACTCAATAAGAAAGCCCTTATATAAAACGCCTAGGTTGGAGAATCCTATCTCCCAGCCCCTGCCGCTCCCCAGGCCTGTCTCTGTTGCACGTCTGCCTATGGCCTCCACAGTGGGCTCCCAACCTGCTTATGCTATTTGCTTCTTCCCCTCCATCGAAACGTGTTCTCAGCAAGGGCTCTTAGGAATCCGTGTCTACTCAGCTGTAAACTACCATGACCAACGTTACGGTAATGAGTATTAACTATGATAGGGGATAAAGCTTGAAGTCAAAAGAATGAATCTCTAACTGCGGAATATCGACCTAGGGTGGCAAGGTGATATTGGATTGAAGAGGGGGTGGGGTGAGAGTGACAGAGTCTTGCCACCAGATAGACTGATAGAGTCTCTTATCACACACATTGCTCACTAACTACCTTCTGGAAGCCTGCTCTGGAACTCACCAGCAAACCCTGAGAACCTGCACTGTGTTTAATCAGTTGACATACAGTAGGAGGTGCAGTTAGTGACTTTGTCATGTTCCCTTGACCATGCTTCTGCCTGGACCTCTGGGCGCCTCCGTTCTTATCTCATGGCACTTGCCACTGTCGGGTGCACAGAACGCTGTCCCATTGCCTGCTTCTTCTTTTCCTCTTCTCGGTGTGTCTGTCTCGACTCTAAGCCCAGACACCCCTGCAGTGGTTTGTGCTGCGACTGGAAACTATATCTGGCAGGTCCTGTGCCCCAGCTGGGCTCCCTCCTCCGCTCTGAGCTGTGGATGCCCCCGTGCCTCACAGCCCCAGCACCTGGGACAAGACCTGCAGGGTTAGTAAGGCTGGTGGTGGGGAGTTTAGGAGACCCTACTGCAAACCAGCAGACTTACGGTAATTGAGACGTTAGCATCTTGTTCACGATGGGTGTAAAGAAATTAGCCTTCCTTATCTTCACCTCTAATTTTTATATGTCATACATTTTTTCATGTTGATTTTAAAGCCTGCTTCCACGTGGGGATGATTCAATGAATGTTCCTGAGTCATTCACACTTAAATATGAAACAAGGAGTTGGAAGAACACTTACTACCTGGAGAGTATTCTGAAGGTTCTAGACGCTGTCAGAGCGGCTCTGCTCACGGATTGGGAGTGGAGTGCGTGGACATCCTAGGGTCCGCTTCACATGACTTGGCTTCTGCTGGTAGAGAAGATTGGGGTTATGTGGCAGTAATGTGGCAAAAACACATCCCTTCATTCTCACTCCCATATTTAAAACGTGGCTTCTCAACGGTGCAGGGACTAAGACCCAATTTTAGAGAGTTTAGTGGATCCCGGGTCTTCCTTGGATAGGGAGTAACTCATCACAGAAAAGAGGGAGGATATTTTGGTTATGGATCAGGGAGTAAACTTTGATAACATTTAATCTGAAATATTTTCTGTCTTTTGCTAAACTTTTGGTAAATGATGCGAACTCTGTTATCTCAGAGAAAGCGATATTCTACCAAAGGGAGATTCATCTTCAAAAATTACAAATATAATTTAGTTCAGGATGTGAAATTTCCTGATCAAAACAAATCCATACAGTATATTTTAAAAATTCTATGCAGTTTTCATCTGTAACTGGTGTTTCATTGGCTTTCTTTCTTTTTTAATTGAAGAATAGTTGATTTCCAATGTTGTGTCATTGCCTTTCCTAATGCCGGATTCAGGACACCTGCACGGTCCCCAGATGAGTCCTGGGTGGGTCTCCAGGGAGCTCACAAGCAAGTCCACTCGGTACCACTTGGCCTCACCATTTTCTTCCTCTCTCTTCATCCACCCGCCCATCAGCCCATCTTATTGTTCTTAGGCATTTCCAAGTGAGCTTCAGACAAGCAGCGCCCTTCCTCCTTACGGGTACTATTAACAAGAGTTCAGTATTTGTTCACATTCTTTTGTATAGTGTCAGTCATACTACCTTGAATGCTGATGTCGTCTGGAGTTTTAAGAGAAAGCAGCTCATTTTATTTTTACCTGCAGCCCCCTGTCTCTGCAGGAATCAGATATAAGTCCATGGCGCGCTGGACCAGAGACAAATCCAACAGAAAGAACTGCCTTTTCTCTTCAGCAACCAAGATGCTATGACTGACTGGACACACCTGTCTTTCTGTCTCTCTCTAGGTAGGATGCGTCCTCAGGAAACTAGACCCCTGGAAGCCGCTTCCCAACAGCCTTTGGACCTGAGGATTCCCAGCGGCAGCTGCCGCTGGAATCACTGCCACTCACCCCAGGAGCAGAGGGGAGATTTCCAAAGGCCCCTCATCCCCACAGCTGGAGTTTGTTAAGTAGATGAGTATTCCTCAAAGGAATGGTAGAAAGTCTAGTGAAGGTTGGAATGAGAAGTGGACTGGTCATTCAGAGGTGACCTGGAGACACTTAGAAGTGATGACTTGTCAGTGTCATAGTCACAGCTATGGTACATTCACCACACCCCACAGCCTGGGCTGAGAACTTGCCCTGTGTGTCTGTGTAAACTCGCAGTGTTCTCAGCAGTCACATTCTGTGATTATCCCCTTAACACAGACACGATGAGTTGATGACGACGATCTTGACAGCTATGATATATAAACCAACCGGGGGAGCTGGTCAGGAAAGACTTTTCTGGCAGAGGTTAACCATAAATAAATGGTTGGGTGTTGTAAAATGTAGGTTTTATTATTATCTGGGTATGGTGAGGCCAACAGATCAGGAGACAATTGCCACTGAAAGGATAGTTTGTTATACGCACAGATCCCAAGAGGAGGGGCGAGGCACCCTGCACAGGGCCACGTGGGGAAGCACCAGGGCCTTTACTGCACTTTACATGGGAAGGAAGAGGTGAGGCAAAGTGGTAAACAGGCTTAGGGATGGCTAGTTTAAATGATTTCAGAGGACTCTGGAGTGTAGGCGCTGTCCCTAGTTGGCTGGTGCCCAGCCCTGGGGTGCTTAGGACAGGTGAGTGTGGCCAGGAGTGTGAAAGCCCAGGAGAGGAGGTCGGGGTGGGGTGGGCTCTGGATTGGTTGGTTTGCATCGAAAGGCACACTCCCAGCCATGTTTAAGACTTTTCTATCTCTAGGAGTAGACTAGCTCAGCTTCTCCAGGGTCAGCAAAGCCCCAGATGGCAAAACATCAGAAACACATGGTTAATACAGTGGGGTGGGGCAGAAAGCACCTATCGGGTGAATGTGAATGTCTTATCCCAGGGAGGTAACCCCGAGCGCCCTGTGGGACTCAGTGGTTCCCTGTGAACTGTCAATCATATTCCTGGCTATTTGGGGAACTCAAACTTGAAGGCCTTGAACAAAACTCTGAAGCCTCATGGGACCCAAGCAAGACTGTGAGACTCTCTGTTAAGGATCACAGGGAAGAGTCCCCACATCTCGGCCACCGGCTGCTGCCCTGGGGTTACCAGCTGCCCGAGTGCCCGCTGGTCTGTCTGCGGGTCCTCGGAGCAGAGTGGGCTGTGGAACAGGAGCAGCACACGTAGTCCCCAGGTTAGGGCCTGAGTGACTGCCCTGATTCTCAGCAGCGAACAGCCTCTGCTCCCCTGATCCTGATGCCTCCCAGCTCTTTGCCCTGAGTGTCCGGGTTTGGGTTTGGATGGAGTCAGGTCCCACAGTAGTGATTCCTTTCAAGTTGTTGGTGTGTGTGCATGGCCTGACAAGGGATTTAAAGCCTATTCATAATTATGATTCTCTCTGTCCAAGGAGATGTAGCAGAGAGACAAAGATGTACCCAACACCAGGGCACCACGGGGAGAGCGTGGTTAGGATGTGACCCTGAGCCCAAGGGCAGGTACTGTCAGGTCACAGCTTTCCAAGCCTGGAAGACCATGCTTTGTGACTGACCATGTGAACCCCAAGTGGCTTCTATGTTCCCTTCTGTCATCTGACTTTGAGCCTTTTTTCTGTCCTTTATCAGTCTCTCTATAGTGTGGAACAGGGAGATAAAGGATAAAATGCGAATTGCTCAATAACTGCATTATTTTAATTGAGAAACTTAGGAGAAATATCTGGATTCTTTTGTGAAGTTCAGTATTCTGTGTTATTCATCCCCACAGAATCATGAAAGTCTTGCTGGCTGGAGGATCACAGAACAGAAGAAAGAGGGAGACAGAGAGAGGCCCTGGAGGTACTCCAATCCACTTCCTTTATTTGAAGAAGGTTGGGGTCCTCTTGGAATGCTCTGGCCACATTGCATCATATCTGTCTGCCCCGTGCTCTGGATCAGGGCCACCTGACCATGGGTGATGGCCTCCTGTTTCCTCAGAGTCTGGTACTATGCCTGGCACTTGGAATGTATTCGAAAACTGTTCGCTGAATGAATGCATGCATGAATGAATGAATCACTGGCCAAGCTCACACATCTAATCCATGGCAGAATGCAAAGCAGAGGCCAGATCATCTCATTCCATGTGCAGCATTCCATCCTTATGCACACGGCCTCAGCAATATGTCATCTGATTAAACTTTGAAATTGCTCTGAGGTTAAGTTTTACGAGATCTGATCTCTGACCACCTTCCTGAGGAGCAAAGGTGGCCCTCAGAATAGGGTTAGTACAGAGTAGCTTTGGCCTAATGGAGAGACCTGGGTTTGAGCCCCCTGTTTGTCATTTCCTGGCTGGTTACCTTGGGGCAAATCACCTAACCTTGCTGAGGTTAAGAGAAATAACCTCCAGCTTTTCATCTGTAAAATGGGAAGGTACTTCTGATCCTGCCAATCTCCAAAGGGTGCTGTGAGGTCCAAGCATGGCCATGGATTTGGTCGTACTTTGTAACCATCAGTGCACATCCTGCATGAACGTTAAGAGCCTCGAGCGGGCAGGTGCAGGATGGGAAGCTCGGGGCTGAGCTGCCCCCAGCACGGCAGGCACCGTGCTCCGCCCCATCCTGCCTTGAAAGGCTCACCGGTGGACTCGCCCTTCATGCGCGGATAAGGGTGGTGTCCAGGTGGTCACTGTGATGTATGGCCATCACCTGGGGGACATGGAGGACATGGGAACTCAAGATGTTGGGGGAGATCAGAGGAGGGGAGAGAGAAGGGGAGCTCCCTGTGCACAGCCTGAGGGTTCCAGGAACATCCCAGGGCTGTGGAGCCCATGGTGGGCCTGGAGGACAAAGCCGGCCTCTCTCAGGACACTGGGCAGCGAGCAGGATAGCAGGGGCCAGCCCCCAAGGCCTGTGTGCTTCCTCATCCTTTGCAGATAGAGCATAAGCTGTGTTGGTAAAAGCCGGTAAAATACTTCTCGTCAGCAAAGAAATCACCCGTTCAAGAATAAGTGTATCCAGCAAGAAATTAAAAATGCTGAGTAGCGGACTTCCCTGGTGGCGCAGTGGTTAAGAATCTGCCTGCCAATGCAGGGGACACGGGTTCGAGCCCTACTCAGGGAAGATCCCACGTGCTGCAGAGCAACTAAGCCCGTGCGCCACAACTACTGAAGCCCGTGCACCTAGAGCCTGTGCTCCGCAACAGGAGAAGCCACCGCAATGAGAAGCCCGCGCACCGCAAAGAAGAGTAGCTCTCGCTCGCCTCAACTAGAGAAAGCCCGCGCGCAACAACGAAGACACAACGCAGCCAAAAAGAAAGAAAGAAAAAGAAAAATGTTGAGTAGGTTTTTGCGACCCTCCCAACATTCTACATAATGTTAAAATAATAGGCCAATTAGTTTTTTTAAAAAAAGGCATCAGGCAAGCCTGCTGTTGGAATTCATAGAGATGCAAAAATGGACCACTGTCTGAACACTGAACTTCTTAGCTGGTTCCTTTGTCAGGTGGTTGGCACACCAGGTGTCTGAGTGAAGAAAGCTGCTCAGAAATCTCACTGAGCCACTGCCAAACAGTAGAGCCGTGGAACAGATCCTTCAGATGGCTGAGCATCGTGCTGTTGGAAGTGGGCTGTAGCGTCAGGGAGTGGAGGCAGGGAGGTATGCGCTGAGCGTCTTTCCGTGCACTGAACAACCCCCATTGCCAGTCCTGGCAGGCTACGGATTTACAAGAGAAACACCCATTTACAATCTACAGCCATCAACGGGTGATTAACTGAAACATGCCACCCCTCCAAGTGAGAGGGTGGAGGGCTTTCATTTTAATAAGCTTGCCAATGCATTTATTTAGAAAGACAAGAAAGGTTCAGGGCAGGAATGCTCTAATTAAGCTATCAGCCAATCTGGGGGGAAGGAAAGGAAATCTTTGAAACAACAATTGTGCATTTTTATGAAAGATAGTTTCTTTACCTTTCTAGTGTGAATTTATAATACATTTCATCTTTCTTTTGGCAGTCATTTCCCGCAATTATAAAACAATATAAAGCCTGACTCTAATTAGGACAGGGTCAATGTTACTTTGGCAAAAGCAGGAAAATTCTGAGTTATGGACGAACGGAAAAGAAATAAAGCTTTATTTTCTACACATTTTGCCTGTATTTGCTAAATTCCTCCTTGAATTTAATAATTTTATAACAGGATGAGGATTGGAAAGAACTTTTGTAATCTCAAAAGTGCTGAATGAACAGGTTCTCAGAAACATCTGTAATTAGCCTTTGTTCTTCAACAACATTAAAACTGTTTGCCCCTAAAAATAGTTTATTGGCTCTTGCCTTTGTTAATGCCATTAATCTGTTTATAACCAACACAAAAACCCCTCAGCCTAATGTGGCAGACCACTTCTAACTGGTGGATCTGACTAAGTTAATGAGGTGTAATTTCATAAAGACTTCTTTTTAAAATTAAACTTTTGTGTTTAGTTTTGACAAAAAATAAGTTTTCTGCAAAATTTAAGTCATGTGATAAATTATAGAATACATATTAAGGCATCAAATTAGGGAGAAACTGTGGCCTCCCCATGTCACTCGCCATTGTCCATGTCTCTCTTCTCCATCAACAGCACCCAGGTTTTTGGGGGGAACTGTCACCTATGGGGTTCTCAGCTCAGGACTGGGTTTTGATTGGATTAAGCCCATCAGTATATGTGGCGATTATATTTTCTGAAGATGGCTGTTCTTAGAGATGTTCTTCTATTACCTTGCCACTCTTCCATCACGAGGCAGAGTCTATGTACCCTCCTCTTGAATCTGGGTGGGTATTTGTAACTGTTTCACACAACAGCATAGGGTGAGGTGTCAGTATGCTATTTCCGAGGCTGGGTCATAAAAATGCCAAACGCTTCCATCTTGTTCTCCTGGGGCGCTGCCAGGCAAGCAGCCTGACAGTTGTGAGACCTCCATGCTGTGGGGGAAACCCAAGCTGGCCCAACCGGAGAGACCACGTAGAGAAGCTCTAAAATTGCATGAAGAGAGCCAGCTCCCAGCACCATCTACCCCTCCCCTACCTTTCCAGCTCCCAGCACCATCTGACGTAAACCTATGAGGGGCTCCAAGCCAGAGTCACCCAGTTGAGCTTCCTCAAACTCCTGACCCACAGAAACCATGAACGGTAATGAGATGATTGTTATTTGAGTCCCTAAGCTGTGGAGTGACTTGCTATGCGGCGACAGATAGCTACAGCACTATGTCTCATCTCTTTGGCTACAGTGATTGTTGTAGGATGGACATGTGACCCAGTCCAGTCTAATCATTGCAAGGCTTAAGCTGTTTGCTGGGAAGGCTGGAATCCTTTGAGCTTGGTAGACTTGAGTACGCAGCCTCAGTAAGATGCTGTAGCTGTCTGACTGTAGCCAGTGGAGACGGCCTTTGGGTGAAACCAACACCCAAAGCAAGCAGAGCAGAGAGAGGGATCATAATGACATCATTGCACTCTGAATCAAGCTGCACCTGAAGCTACCATTTGATTTATTCATTACCCGCTAGAAGTCGTCTACAGTCAAAAAATTTTGGCATTTCGAGTCACCATACAAATTGCAGAATTCAGTACCTCATATGATATCTGAATCTTTTCTATTTTATTTCTGATCCATGACCAGACAGACATTAGACAATCTTCAGTGACAGGACGCTCACGACCATCTGGAGCATCAATTCCATTCCCCAGCAGCTTGAATTGTTGAGCCAAAATCTGTCTCTCGGCCATAGTTTTCATGAGGCAAACTGTGAATGTCTAAGAAAGCTATTTATATATAAGAAGAAGAGTAAGTTTCAGCGAGTTCCTTAAGAAAGAATTTTATGATAGTCAAATTGCCAGGATGGAGTAATGTGGACTGGATACTGTAATAGCTCCATTGATAACTGGTTGATCACTTTCTCCTTAAAGAGCATTGATTCATTGATCAACTAAATCAGCATCAAATAACAATGACTGAATCCCACAAGATAAAATTTAAAAGAGATAAGCATAACTTCCTGCCCTTTAGTCCTCCCTCCTACCGTATAAGTAGGATAGAAATGAAAAGTGACAGAGTTCAGAGGTAACACATATGGAAAGATTTACTTGTCAAAAAGGCTTGATGCAAGACAAGAGGATTATGTATCTATTTAAAAAGTTCATGTGATCTTAGGTTGTTTCAGCAGAAGCACAGTGTCCAAAATAAGGCTGGTAATTCTCTTTCCTCTGTGCTGGTCGGACTGACCCTCGAGCACAATGCTTGCTTTGTGGATGCCATATGCTAAGAGAGAAATTGACCAGAGCATATTTAGAAGCAACAGGGGAATAGTGAGAAAAGTTGAAATCTTATCATGGTTAAAGGATATGGATATTTGCCTGGAAAGGACTCTATATAACATCTGGGCTTCTGGAAAGTCTGATTAAGTCACTGTTTTATCCTTTGGGGGAAGAACCCTGGGGGAAGATTCACAATCACCTGCCAAGTGAGAACTTTAAAGCTACAGCTACTAACATACATCTGCCTTCATCTACAGGATTGGGAAATCCTTGAGACGCTGATGGGAGCTCCAGACCCATTCCCCAGAAAAATCACAGAAACTAAGTAATTTGTAAAATTTTCAGATTTATGGATTCCTCTGAGGTCCACACATCCCATGTGGAGAAACCCTGTTGATTGATTTCCTTCTGCCTGTTTTCTCTTCTCCATAGAAGCAAAAACTGAATATTATAAAGTCATTGCTTGAAACTGCTAAGAGTGGAGGAGTTTCTCTTGGTGATTTTATTTCACTTTCTCACCTTCAGAGCAATGCAAAGATTATTTAAGCCTTCTCCTTCGCTGGCAGATTTCTTTCATCCTTTCCTTTCCAAGGAAAGAAGGCAGGGATGTGGTGGCAGTGCCGTTGAGGCTGGGGACAATGGCCAGAGGGAAGTTGGGACTGGCCAGGGGCTCTTCATGTTTCTTCCCTGACCTCTGGCCCCTCCTTCCCTTGTCCATGTGCCGTCCACCCTTTGCTGGGTCCCATCTTCAGCCCAGAATTCTGAAGATTCTGAGAAACTCAGATAGGAGCTTCTATGCAATAGCCATGACTCCACCGTGAGGGAGATGTGGGCATTGGGAGGTGCTCGTTACTCGTGTAAATTCTGAGTTTTGATAAAATATGATTCCAATGAAAATTTTACATTAACTTGAATTGTAACTTAATTTTTAGTCTTGTCTCTACAAATGGATTATAAATGTCTCATGGGCTGAGGCCTCATGCTACATTACCTTTGTGCCTTTTATAGGAAATGGTAACATGGCTGATTTTACTGCCTCCGCTTTGTGCAAACTATTGGCACGTGCTGCTCACATAATAAAAGATAATAATCCAGACATATATCCAACAGAAAAAAACCCCATGATCTCAAAGAGGTATCTGCGATCTCACGTTCATTGTAGGATTATTCACAATAGCCAAGAATTGGAAACAACTTAAGCATCCATCAACAGATGAATGGATAAAGAAGATGTATATTACATATATATATATGTAATATATATACATATAAAATGGAGTATTATTCAACCATAAGAAAGCAGGAAATCCTGACATTTGTGACAACGTGGACTGACCTTGAGGGCATTATGTTTAGTAAAATAAGTCAGGCCCAGAAAGACGAACACTGTATGATCTCACTTACACGTGGAATCTAAAAAAGCTGAACTCATAGAATCAGAGTAGAGTGATAGTTACCAGGGGATGGGAGGTGGGGGGGAGGGTATAAACTTCTATTTATAAGATGAATAAGTTCTGGGGGTCTAATGTACAGCATTGTGATTGAAGTTGGTAAGACGTATGATATACTTGAAACTTGTCAAGAGAGTGGATCTTAAATGTTCTCACCACAGGAAAGAAATAGTAACCGTGTGACATGATGCAGGTGTTAGCTAACGCTATAGTGGTCATCATTTTACAACATGATACATCATGTCAACATGTTGTCCACCTTAACCTTACACTGTGATGTGTCAATTACATCTCAATAAAGCTGGAACAAAGAAAAGATAACACCACGTGATCAGCTCCCGGATAACTGAGTGTTAGCTAATAACCTTAGGAAATGAGAGCACAGGCGATGGAGTAAACTGCCAGACCAGGGTTGAATTCTTGTCACAAGCTACTAGGTGTGTCACCTTGGGCGAGTTACTGGACCTCTCCGCCTCCCAGGTTTCCCATACATAATGTGGAAATCATACTATATCATGAGGCTTAGTGAGGGTTAAATGAGATACTTTATGTAAAACACTTAGCCCAGTACCTGAGGCCCATACTCAAAAAATGTTATTGCTATTTTCATGAATATTGTCTTTACATATATTTTGGGGAATCTCAAACATTTTTAGCAGAAAGCACAATTTGCTTCAGACCCAGTTGTGTTTGAGACGCCAGCCCCTTCTTCCCACTGATGCTGCAATGCAACTTTCTGTCATGACACAAAGGGATTAAGAGTTCCACACAAGGAGTGAAAACTCATGGAGACCCTCCAAAAATCCAATTCCCATGAATACCTTACCAAAAGGGAATTGAAATGACTGACTGAGTTTATTCAGTTTATTTAGCCAACTGAAGTGATTCAGTTGAATTCAGCCAACTTCTGGATTTTCTTCATGTTCCGTTCCATGTTCCAATTTGTCCGGTTTTCTGAAATACTGTTTGGCCTCCTTTCATTTATGAATATCAGGTGCAACCAAGCTGCCTTAAGCAAATAAAGCGCTCATTGCTTCCAGCCTCCCGCCTTAAGCCTAATACGTTCCCTTTTTCAGCTTCACTTTCTTGCTGACACAAGCTCGCCCAGTGCTGCCGGCCAAGAGCCTAAGTGACAGACATCTGTCATCGGACAGGGGCTGGCAGGTGGTGGCCCTGCTCCCCAGGGCCCAGGGCTTTGTCTGATGATAACGCAGGGTGTGTTCAGAGGATTCCATATCTGCAGCAGAGGATCCAACCCAGTTCTCATGAAGGGGAACCTGTAAAAACATCATTTGTCTAAAAAAGGAGAGCACTTTGGCAAGGGGACTCTGCTTTCTCTCTGTGTCTGTAACCTGGGGAAACACCCCTGGTCTCTAGGGCAGGCACACAGAGGACCTTGTCTGGCGATGGCAACACTGGCTCCACTTGGAATAAAACCCACAGAGAGAAACGTACACGGGAAACTATTTGGGAGCGGGAACTGGGTGTGTTTCAGACGTTAAGTCTGCAGAGAAAAATCTGTAGACTTTTTTTTTTTTTTAAAGAAAAACAAGCCCCTGGAAACAAACTTTTAGAGAGATGGTTTATGAAGGAAATCTTTCCAGAGGGGAAAAAAGAAACAGAGCTAAGAAGCAATTCAAATGATAACATCCTCTCCCCACTATAGCAAGAATAAAAGCAGGAGACAGAAGTTGAAGAATGGAAAGTTCACTGCAGCTCAGATAGGGGCCCTGGGTGTGCAGAGCATAAATCCAGCGAGAATTGTCCTCGGTGCTGGTTTTCCTCTATCTGTGTAACGGCTGCTCTGTGCACGCATCTCTCCTTGTGGCTGAGGAAGTCACACCCTGAGTGACGACAGTGCCACTGGGCTGTTTTCCCTCCCGCTCACCATCCTTCTTTGCCTTTGCTTTTTCTCTAGCGTGTGGACAGTCACACCTTTTTAGTGTGTGTCTTTTTAAAAAATTGAAGTATATTTGAATTTACAACGTTGTGTTACTTTCAGGTGTACAGCAAAATGGCTTTTTTTTGACACCTTCTAAGTCGAAGGGAGAAGAAAGAATAAAATTGAAAAGGCAGGACAGGAGAGTGAGCTCAGGGAATATTCCAGGCCCACGGATCCTGGAGTCACACGAGCAAGTGTTACCACCGTGTCTGCTGCTTCCGCCCCCAACCCGCCCCGCAGGGCAGCAAGGCTGAAGCCGAGGCCCTGGGCCAGCTGGGCTCCAATATGGGTGTTTTGCTCACGAGATGCAGGACTTCGGGAAACTGCAGAGATCTGCAAGGTAATGAGCAGCCTGACAGAATCCTTTTGCACACTGAAGTTTAGAACCACTGGCTCTAAGATGCCCAAGTAGTTTGGTCAATTCAGGGCCAGCATCAAGTCAAATTATTTGCTACGTCGCACAGAGAAAACAATTCACTCGTTCATTTATTTGATAAGTGCTTCAGCGCCTACTCATACCCTTGTGCACCTCCTGCGAAGCTACAAAGCATTTTGCACCCTTAATGTACTTAAAGTTTCAGAGACGAGATACGAGACGAGATTGTTGAGCAAGTGTCCACTCCACCAGGAGCAGATGTCACCCCCCTTCATGATCCAGGGTTTCCAAGAAAGACACAACCCACACAAGAGTTGGATGGGGCCAAGCATCACCCCCGTGGAGGAGACAGAAGACCAGCCTCAGCAATGGGGCCCCGGTCCCCCTGGCCAGCAGCCAAGGAGGCCCGAAGAGATTTCCAGAATCCCTCTTGGCTTTAGCCTCAGGGAAGGCGAATCTGAGCAGGGTCTTGAGGCTGGTAGGTAGAACCTGGGGTGGAAGGAGGCTCACAGGAAGGGCCCGAGACCACGGGCACCAGCAAGCTGAGCCCAGTGTGTGCTCAGGGAGCTGGGGAAGCCGTGCCGGGAGGTGAGAGGGAACAGAACAGGGAGGGCCTTGGGCTCCCACTCAGAGTTGGGGGGCGAGGTATGAGGAAGAGAGGGCTGTCTGGACATTGTTCTGAGTTGAATTGTGTCCCCCCACAAAAGATACGCCGAAATCCTTATCCCCTGCACCTGTGAAGGGACCTGATTTGGAAATAGGGTCTTTGCACATGAAATCAAGTTAAGATGAGGTCATTAATCCAATATGACTGATGTCCTTATAAGAAGAGGAGAGACACAGAGACAGATGTGCACAGAGGGGGGGGCATCCTGTGAAGACGCGGGGAGAACGCTCGTGATGATGCAGGTCGGAGCCTCACATCTCCAAGTCAGGGACCCCAAGGATGCTGGGAGCACAGACACCAAGAGGAAGGCAGGGTGCAGACCCTCCATGAGAGCCTTCAAGAGAGCGTGGCCCTGTCGACTCCTTCGATTTTGGACTTCCGGCTTCCAGAACTGTGAGAGAATAAGTGTCTGTTGTTTCAGCACCCTGTGCTTTGTACAGGCGGCCTTGGAGATGGACACAGGGATGGTGGTTGGGTTTGTCCCTTTGAAATGGGACAACTTTGATGCCATGTGTGTGTCAAGTGACCTGGGGGTACTGTGGCCTGGGATGCAGGAGCAGACGTGTCACGCACCCCAGGACCTCTCGTAGCACCAGCAAACTTGCTCCCGAGGCAATTCTGGTCATGACATTGATGGCTTTTTCCACTGACTGTCTGTGAGGGAGCACGTGTGTCCACATACAGTGAAACCCACTGATCCTACACCCTCCAATAGCACCAGGTGTTCTAAAGGCCCAACCCACTCCCAGTACGTACTGTTTCCCATTGACAAGGTTTTCCTGTTTACACTCTCTTTCTTAGTCTCTAGGAAATATAATTAAAAATTCATCGAATACATCTTCAGGAAAACACGTTTACCAAAGACCTACGTTCAGCCGAAAACAACAAACTTACAGTAATGGGTCAAAGCAGAGCCTAAAAGGCCTTTGTAATTCACTGCAGATGGTCACCATGTTTGCAAGGAGCTCGGCGTGGGGCGCTTCCTGCAAAGTCAGATACGGCTGAGCAACTCGCCTGAAGTCAGACTGAGGAGCAGAAACCACTGAGGGTGACCTCAAGTGAGAAAGGGGACTTTATTATATACACACAAGCAGTGCTGGACTTGCCCAAAGGGCAGACCAAGAAGGTGCTCAAAGCACAGCAGAACAGAAACAGAATTTTACAAAAATGAAATCTGCTATGTGATTTTAAAAAAGTAAAGTAGTTAGCAGGTGCAAATCATAACTTTTCAGGACTTCTTCATGCTTAGCTCATAGTTGAGCTCTATTTTTCTTTCTAGTGACTTGTGCAGCGGTAGGGAGGGCTCAGTCTTCCCTGGTTTGGGGTGTCCCAAGGTGGCCCAGAGTTTGGGATTTCCCATGGAATTGAGGTGGGCCTTTCGAGGAGGGCTCTTTCGCCCTCGGGTCTGCGTGTCTGCATGTCAGTCCTGGCGGGCAGGCTTCCTCAGCGGCTCGGGGCAGGAGGGAAGGAGGGCGCTTATCCTGTTCGCACAGCGTGGTTCTACCTCGTGGCGTCCCTCTCCCTCTTAAGCACACAGTTTCAGACAAAGGACTCTTTTCCTGCTGGGTCAGGCCCACCACTGGTTTAATAAACCTCAGCCAGAGAGAAGTCGAGATGTTCAAACAGAGAGGAGGAAAGACCACGTGGCAAATAAGAGTACAGATTCGCGAGGTGGACTTCGTGCCTTCCCCTCCTGACTCCACTGCGTCCTGATTATATATTAACCACGTTATTAAACCCCTCCTGCCTCCGTTTCCTCAACTGTCAGATGGGCAGCGAATAGACCCTACCTCGTAGGGCTTCTGTGAGGGTTAAATGAGCCACTGAATACTGTGCCTGCACAGGCATAAATATCAGCTAAAATTATTAAAACCCTCCGGAGAGCCTGTCACCATCTGGATCAGGGAAGGAGGACAGTTCCTACAAAAGCGTGTTAATGGCTCAAGGGCTGGGCAGCTGGCCAAGGGCATCCCCTGCCGAGGGCTGAGGACTGGGTCAGGGTCAGCAGGGACGGGCTGGAGGGCAGGACGGTGCAGTGAAAGACTCGACGGTCGGTGCAGTTGGAGGAGGCGCCTCCCCTCCCAACGCAGCTGCTTCGTCCTCGGGCAGCGGACTCGAGGTGAAGGTTACGAGAAGGTCACTGTAGAAAGCGGGTTGTGAGAGTGGCCTGAGTCGTTCCAGGATAAGACTGTGCGTGGGGTTGGTCGTGCGGGAATTGGGTTAGGACGTCAACATCAAAAACGGGCTTGACTCTAGAGAACCGGACGAATCCCTCTCCCCCATGTTGGCATCTTCAGCTTGTCTTGTTTGGAAAGTGAGTCATGAGAGGCAACTCTGGTGACCGTGACCCCTTGGTCCAGACTTCCTTCCTTTGCCAGAATGCTTCAGAGTTTGTAGTTACTAAAAGAAAGCAGAGCCTTCTTGCCTTGGAAACAGACTACATCCAGACTGCTGAACTTGGCCTTGGGCAGATGAGAGGAGAAAGATGAACTGAAAGTTCAGCCTCGTTCTCAGCGCTTTATGTGCATTTTCTCGTTAATTTTCAAACCCACCCGACTACAGATAAGGAACATGAGGCTCAGAGCGGTGAGTTCGTTTGCCAAGGTCACACAGTAAAAGGCTGAGTTGGGCGTGGCTGGCAGATGAGGCTAATAATGCCTTGGCCCCGACTCCTTGGCACGTTCGGGTGGGTGCTGGAAGCTTCTTCCAGCCCCACCGGGAACTTGCTCAGCCCGCACTCAGGGCAGTTCAGCCAGACTGGGATGGCCAAGGGGGCCACCGTCTGAGGATGTCACCGGGCAGGAACACAGGGCTTAGTCTCCCCCACTTATGAAGTTCAGTGACAGGTTCTATAACAGGGCTACCAGGGAGCCCTGACTTCAGGGCTCAGGCTTAGGATGGGGTCACTGTGCTTTGCTGCGCAGGTGCTGTCGTCAGTTTGCTGTAATTCACAGCCGCAAAGGCCGCAGAGGGTCCCCGGCAGG
The DNA here is from genome assembly GCF_949987535.1 of Balaenoptera acutorostrata. Lineage (NCBI taxonomy): Eukaryota > Metazoa > Chordata > Mammalia > Artiodactyla > Balaenopteridae > Balaenoptera > Balaenoptera acutorostrata. Next base: position 8,363,689 of record NC_080077.1, read on the forward strand.
ACCGTGTCCCCGTTGCCCACAGCGGCAACTTGCTCATGAGCATAACCTTTGTCGGCTCTTCTCCACTTCCTGAATGACCTTTCTCCTCCCTGACGTGGGATCCTTCCTGGGTTGCCCTCTCAAATAAGCCAAGCGCACGGGGATAAACCAGTGCCTCCCCTAAGACGGTGGCTTCCCTGACGGCAGAGGCTCATTGCACCCATCCACCTGCAGGGCCATAGGGCCCAGATGGGGCTCAAGCGCCAGCCCAGGTGCAGCTGTGAAGGCATTTCTTAGATGTGATTAATATTTACCATCAGCAGTATTTACGTAAAGCAGATGACCCTCCAGAATGTGCGTGGGTCTCATCCGACAAGTTGAAGTCCTTAAGAGCAAAGACTGAGGTCCAGGAAGAAGAAGCCTTTCTGCCTCAAGACTGAAACGCAGAAGCCCTGAGTTTCCAGCCTACTGCCTGCGGAACTCGAACTCAAGACCAGGACGGTGGTGGCAACAGTGCTCACCTGGGCCTCCTGCCGGCTAGCCTGCCCGGCGTGTCTCAGCGCTGCCATCCCCATGAGTGCGGAGACAGTTCCTAAAGATGAGCCTCCCTCTCTCTCTCTCCACACCCACACACACACATGCACCCCCCACACCCACACACACACACACCCCACACACCCCACACACACCCACACACCCACACACACGTACCCACACACACACACACACCCCACACACACCCACACACCCACACACACACCCCACACACACCCACACACCCCACACACACCCACACACCCACACACACACACCCCCCACACCCACCCCCCCCCACACCCCACACCGACACACACACATGCAACCCACACACCCACCCACACACACACCCCCCACACCCCCCCACACACACATGCACCCCACACACACCCACACACACACTGACTGGTCCAGCGAACTGCCACCTTCTCTGTGCTACGGCCACACTCACATACCCCTGTTTCCTTTCTGATGAACTTCATGTGCTATTTTTTTCTTTACTTTATTGTAATATTTAGTTTCAATTTTCCTCTCTCCTGTGTGTTTGCCGCACCAAGCTGAGCCCCTCTCTGCCCCCTTACACGGGACCTCAGCTGTCTCGTGAAGAAAGGGGGGTTGGAGTCCTGGGCAGGGGAGTGGGATGGTCACAGAGTGCCTGCTGCTTGTGTCTGACGTTGAACCCCCACTGATGCTCTGAAAGGCTTCAAGCAGCTGTGTTCATGGCCAACACTCCCACTTTTATGCATTTATTCACTCACATGTGCACATCCCAGCTTTACCATATCGTTCCTGGTTAACAAACACATGTTTCTGACGAAACGCCAAGCTCAGCACTTAGGCTGTTGCGTTACCCATCGGCCCAGCTGGGAAGCTCCTGCTAGGACGGCCGTCTGATCCGCAGGCAGGCACGAAGGCTGCACGTAACACCACTGGGATTTGGTATGGTGTCAGCTTAAACTATTTACGAAAGGCTGGAGACAGGCATGGGGCCCCGACTCTCCTCATCTGACACATCTTAATAACGAAACGAGGAAAACAGGCTCCATTCAGTACTTGTCTGTGTGAGAGGCGATTTTCTAGTCCCAAATTGACTGTGTCGGGATCTTTTATCTCAGGATCCCGAGTGCACTGTTTTGAAAGCCTCAAGGGATGTTAATATCGCCGCCTGCTCCTCCTTAAAATAGACTTTTCATTCCAGTAGAGAAAGTTTGTGAGTTTTTTTTTCCCTGCTGAATTCGTCTTGGATCCTGAAATCAAAGCTATAGCATACTTTATTTACATGGTCCTTTCACAAACAGATCTGAGGTTTCTGGACACAGTAGATTTCTCTTGACAGATGGACTACTACGTTGTAAAAGAGAAAACCAAAGTACAAAGTGAGTGCGACTGAGAACTGACTTACGTCCAATTCCTGGGTGGTCCTAACGTTGGAAATTCTCCTTTCTTCTCTCAAGATGTGAATTAATAACGGCCGTTCTTGAATATTTACACCATGCCGGTCCTGTTCTAAGTAACTTACAAGATCGCTAATTTAGCCTCAACAAGTCTGTCTTCAAACGGGGTCACAGGGAAGCAACTTCAGGGGAGCCGCCTGGCTGGAGCCGGCATCTCGCTTCTGTCCCTTCCCGCCTAAATGCCACTGACCGCAAAATCCACCTCTCCCGCTATTTATTCTCCCTCCGGAATTCCTGACTTAAATTCCCACTGCCTAGGGTGCCTCCCCCTGGACACCTGACGTCCAAAGGCATCTTCAAATGGACCTTTCCCAGCCTGAGCTCATCCTCTCGCCCCCCCGCTCCCCCATCCTGCTGCTCTGCCATTGCCCCTGCTTCAGGGAGTGGTTTCCCTGCCACCGGGGTGCTCAAACCAGGGACCAGACACCACCTCTGCTTCCTCCCCCGCCTCACTCCTCACACAATTTGCCCTTCGTACTAACTATCCCCCAAATGCCTCCTTTATACGCTAACCATCACTAGCATAATCCAGGCCACCGTCTCCGCAGTTTCCATTCTCTACAGTGTGCCAGGGCTAATCTTTTTTTTTTAATTTTTAATTAATTAATTAATTTATTTATTTATGGCTGTGTTGGGTCTTCGTTTCTGTGTGAGGGCTTTCTCTAGTTGTGGCAAGTGGGGGCCACTCTTCATCGCGGTGCACGGGCCTCTCACTGTCGCGGCCTCTCTTGTTGCGGAGCACAGGCTCCAGACGCGCAGGCTCAGTAATTGTGGCTCACGGGCCCAGTTGCTCCGTGGTATGTGGGATCTTCCCAGACCAGGGCTCGAACCCATGTCCCCTGCATTGGCAGGCAGATTCTCAACCACTGTGCCACCAGGGAAGCCCCCAGGGCTAATCTTTTTAATATACAAGTAAGAGACTGCATGTATTTATTATCTATTGGTGTGTGGCAAATTACCTCAAAACCTACCAACTGAAAACAGCGAACATTTATTATCGCACAGTTTCTGAGGCTCCGACATCCCAAAGCAGCTTAGCTGGGTGGTTCTGCTCCTGATCTTTCCTGAGGCTGCGGTCATCTCAGGCTTGATTCGGGGGAGGTTGGCTCCCAGCTCCTTCACCTGGCTGTTGGTTGAAGACATCAGTCCTTTGCCACGTGGGTCTCTTCATAGGGCTGCTCATGGTATGGAAGCTTACTTGACCCAGAGTGAGGGATCAATGAGAGAGAGAGAGAGAGAGGAACCAAGATGGAAGCCACAGTCTTTTTATAACCTTATCTCAGGAATGCCACCCTATCATTTTGCTGTGTTCTGTTCATTAAAGTGACTCAGGAAATCCAGCCTCACTCAGAGGGAAGGGATCACATCAGGCGTGAATGTCATGGGACATAGAGACCACTGGGGGCCCTCGCGGAGTCCGCCTGCCGCACCTCACCTTTGCTTAACACACTCGCTGAGCACCCATGGATTGTAGGACATAGTCCTAACGTGTCTTACAAAGCCCTGAAGTGGGAACCCTGCCCACCTTTCCTGCCTCGCACGTCACCTGCTCTTCCACGTGCACCCACCAGCCAGGCTGACTCACCACGCTCTGTGCAGGGATGCGTCCATGGACTCAGCGCCATGGAAAGCACCCTGAGCCACAAGATGAACACGAGCACCCATCTCCTTCCTTAGGCTCAAGTGGCCATGTTTGTGATTATTTTAATCTAACTTTGCTCAATGATGGCAAAAGATTTTTTTCTTACAAAAAATGAATATGATGAATTTTAGAAGGCTTGCTAACCTTAAGAGGGGTGTGAAGTTTCCTTTGAACTTAGTAACTGAGATGAACTTTCACCCTTCATCTCAGTTGCTAAGGAGTCATATTTAGAAAAAACCATTATGGAAAATGTACAAGTTTATATGTATAGCTTATTGAAATGGTAGTGTTATTTTCCCAAGGTTTAAGACACTCTCCCCAAATATCCAGAGGGTGTTAACTTATGTTTCTTCATCCTTTCTGACTTCTATTCGGTCACAAAGATATTGTCACAGGAGTTGTGTTCTCACTTCCCTCCCTCCACAGATGACAGGGAGTGGGCGGTGGAGGGGAGGAGGCTGTATGCAGAGAACAGAGGGGGCCCCTTTAAGCCCCCGCTCCCTGTGTCTTTTCATTTCACAATAAATGGAGCAGGAGATAAAGTGAGGTCAAGAGTGGAAGTCGTCTCTTATACACGGCGGCATCTACAGAGGTTCCCCAGGCAGCAGGGCTCAGAGGCCTGGCTTGCTTCGGGGGCAGGATGCTGGTAGTACGGCAGCCGCACAAGGTCCGTGTAAAACACATCAGTCAGCCCAGGTCACCTGTCAACCTCTGGGTCTGAATTTCTAGAAGTTGGCCACTGGACCCAATCTGTTCTGCCTACATGCTGAACTGGGCTTACGATCCTCGAGGTTCTGAGGTCAAACACGTGATTGAGAGGTCACTGTTTGGAGATGAAGGAAAAGTGCCAACTAAGGCCCAGTTCCCACCCTCAAGGGACTAGAGACCACAGGCAGGGCTGGGAGGGAAGGGACAACCCGTAGCCCTTGGTGTTGGCAGCCCCCGAGCAACACAAGTTAAGTCCTCAAATGAAGATTCCAAGGTGGTCTTTTCCTCTTTCTTAAAGTCCCTGTAGGATTTCCAGTGCTTCTCCAGCCCTCGGTGAGCTCCTTAAATCAGTGGCTTGTGCCTCCTACTCTCCCTTCCACCACCACCTTCCAAAACCTCAGAGCCAGAACACCAGGGTATGTCCGCTCTGGTTTAAATAGAGCATTACAAATCTTGCCCCCAATCTCTCTCGGTTTCTTGCCTTCTTCCCCCATGTAATGCTTGTTCCAGCATTCAGAAAACTTTATCAAATAGCATAGTTTATCATTTCCCAAGTATTCATTTTTGGAGCAATTTGATGCCTCTGCTTGTTGAACAAGTCTCTTAGAAAGGGTGGTCATGCTCACATCACGTCCTGTGCTGTGCTGGGGGTCCCTTGAGGGTTTGGTTCACTTTTATCCGTAGGAATGGTGTTCTAAAATCTATTTCTCCTGATCTGAAGCAAAACTGGGCACCCTTTCCACACTCCCCCAACCCCGTCCAATTCAGTCTTAGACTAGCATGCCCTTAAGTCAAACTCAATGGGGGCAATAGAGGTTCTATAGTGAAATGGCTGATTTGAGACTCAGGGGAACTCAAGGAGACTGCAAGTGTTTCCTCATTTATCCCAGACCCAGGTGAAGCTCAACTGTGAAATAGATGAGTGGTCCCCAACTTTTTGGCACCAGGGACCGGGTTCGCGGAAGACAATTTTTCCACGGATGGGGGGCGGGGTGAGGGGGTGTGCGGGGTGTTCAAGCAGTAATGCCAGCGATGGGGAGCGGCAGAGGAAGCTTCGCTTGCCTGCCGCACACCTCCTGCTGTGTGGCCTGGCTCCTAATAAACAAATTCATGATCGTGATGTGAGAATTTACCATATTTCTCTCAGTTACTGGTAGGTCAAGCAGACCAAAATAAATATAAACACAAGAGAAAAAAATTGAACAAAATAATCAACTTGCTAGATTTAGTGGACATTTACAGAATCAGAAATTAGGGAATACACATTCATCTCTACACTCTACACATGGAATATTTACAAAAATTAGACAGACCTCATGCTAAGCCATAAAGTAAATCTCAATAAATTCAAAGAACTGGAATCATGCACAACATATTCTTTGACTACTATGCAATTAAGTTGAAATTAATAACAAAAATATAAATTTGAAAACCTATATATTTAAAAATTTAAGAAGTATACTTCTGAACAATGTGTAAAAGAAGAAACAACATTTAATTTAATGGAAAGTTAAAATACTTACAACTGAATGATAATAATAACATATATCAAAATTCATGGGATATTGCCAAAGCAATATTTTGAGATATATTTATGCCTTAAAAGTTTGTATTAGAAAAGAAGAAAGGCAAAAACTTGAGAAGCTGAGTAGTCAATGTAAGAAGTTAAAAAAGTAACTCCAGAAAAAAATTTAAAAAGCAGAAAAAAGGAATGAGCAAAAATAAATGAAGTAGGAAGTAAAAAATAATAGAATCAACAATCTCAAGAGGGATTTTTTTTTTAAACATCTTTATTGAAGTTTAATTGCCTTACAATAGTGTGTTAGCTTCTGCTTTATAACAAAGTGAATCAGTTATACATATACAATATGTTCCCATTTCTCTCCCCTCTTGCATCTCCCTCCCTCCCACCCTCCCCATCCCACCCCTCTAGGTGGTCACACAGCACCGAGCTGATCTCCCTGTGCTGTGCGGCTGCTTCCCACTAGTTATCTATTTTACATTTGGTAGTGTATATATGTCCATGACACTCTCTTACCCTGTCACATCTCACCCCACCCCCTCCCCATATCCTCAAGTCCATTCTCTAGTAGGTCTGTGTCTTTATTCCCGTCTTGCCACTAGGTTCTTCATGGCCTTTTTTTTTTTTTTTTCCCTTAGATTCCGTATATATGTGTTAGCATACTGTATTTGTTTTTCTCTTTCTGACTTACTTCACTCTGTATGACAGACTCTAACTCCATCCACCTCATTACAAATACCTCCATTTCATTTCTTTTTATGGCTGAGTAATATTCCATTGTATATATGTGCCACATCTTCTTCATCCATTCATCTGTCGATGGACATTTAGGTTGCTTCCATGTCCTGGCTATTGTAAATAGAGCTGCAATGAACATTTTGGTACATGACTCTTTTTGACCTATGGTTTTCTCAGGGTATATGCCCAGTAGTGCGATTGCTGGGTCATATGGTAGTTCTATTTGTAGTTTTTTAAGGAACCTCCATACTGTTCTCCATAGTGGCTGTATCAATTTACATTCCCACCAACAGTGCAAGAGTGTTCCCTTTCCTCCACACCCTCTCCAGCATTTATTGTTTCTAGATTTTTTGATGATGGCCATTCTGACCGGTGTGAGATGATATCTCATTGTAGTTTTGATTTGCATTTCTCTAATGATTAATGATGTTGAGCATTCTTTCATGTGTCTGTAGGCCATCTGTATATCTTCTTTGGAGAAATGTCTATTTAGATCTTCTGCCCATTTTTGGATTGGGTTGTTCGTTTTTTTGTTATTGAGCTGCATGAGCTGCTTGTAAATCTTGGAGATTAATCCTTTGTCAGTTGCTTCATTTGCAAATATTTTCTCCCATTCTGAGGGTTGTCTTTTGGTCTTGTTTATGGTTTCCTTTGCTGTGCAAAAGCTTTTGAGTTTCATTAGGTCCCATTTGTTTATTTGTGTTCTTATTTCCATTTCTCTGGGAGCTGGGTCAAAAAGAATCTTGCTGTGATGTATGTCATAGAGTGTTCTGCCTATGTTTTCCTCTAAGAGTTTGATAGTGTCTGCCCTTACACTTAGGTCTTTAATCCATTTTGAGTTTATTTTTGAGCATGGTGTCAGGGAGTGTTCTAATTTCATACTTTTACATGTTCCTGTCCAATTTTCCCAGCACCACTTATTGAAGAGGCTGTCTTTTCTCCACTGTATATGCTTGCCTCCTTTATCAAAGATAAGTTGACCATATGTGTGTGGGTTTATCTCTGGGCTTTCTATCCTGTTCCATTGATCTATATTTCTGTTTTTGTGCCAGTACCAAACTGTCTTGATTACTGAAGCTTTGTAATATAGTCTGAAGTCAGGGAGCTTGATTCCCCCAGCTCCATTTTTCGTTCTCAAGATGGCTTTGGCTATTCGGGGCCTTTTGTGTTTCCATACAAATTGTGAAATTTTTTGTTCTAGTTCTGTGAAAAATGCCAGTGGTAGTTTGATAGGGATTGCATTGAATCTGTAGATTGCTTTGGGTAGTAGAGTCATTTTCACAATGTTGATTCTTCCAATCCAGGAACATGGTATATCTCTCCATCTATTTGTATCATCTTTAATTTCTTTCATCAGTGTCTTATAATTTTCTGCATACAGGTCTTTTGTCTCCTTAGGTAGGTTTATTCCTAGATATTTTATTCTTTTTGTTGCAATGGTAAATGGGAGTGTTTTCTTAATTTCACTTTCAGATTTTTCGTCATTAGTGTATAGAAATGCAAGAGATTTCTGTGCATTAATTTTGTATCCTGCTACTTTACCAAATTCATTGATTAGCTCTAGGAGTTTTCTGGTAGCATCTTTAGGATTCTCTATGTATAGTATCATGTCATCTGCAAATAGTGACAGCTTTACTTCTTCTTTTCCGATTTGGATTCCTTTTATTTCTTTGTCTTCTCTGATTGCTGTGGCTAGGACTTCCAGAACTATGTTGAATAATAGTGGTGAGAGTGGGCAACCTTGTCTTGTTCCTGATCTTAGTGGAAATGGTTTCAGTTTTTCACCATTGAGGACAATGTTGGCTGTGGGTTTGTCATATATGGCCTTTATTATGTTGAGGAAAGTTCCCTTCAAGAGGGATTTTTTAATAGATTAATAAAACAGACAAAGCTTTGCTGAGCTCAATCATGAAAAATATAGCGAAGCTGTATATAAAGAATTAAAAATGAAAGAGTGCCATAAATACAGGCAGAACAGAGATATTAAGAAAGAAAGAATACTATGAACAATATTATGCCATAAACATGAAAATAAAAATGGAACGAACAAATTCTAGGAAAATGTAACTTATGGAAACATACTCAAGAAGAAATAGAAGACTTTGATAACTCCATTATCCTTAAAGAACTTGAGTGGAAGTTTATATAACCCTTCCTCAGAGACTCAGATGCTTTTATAGGTGAGTTTTGTTTGTTTGTTTGGTTTTGGTTTTTTTTATAGGTGAGTTTTTAAACAAACTTTTAAATAACTGTTCATCCAATCTTACACAAACCCTGTCAGAGATACCCAAAAAAGGAAGCACTCCCCAGTACATTGTAAGAGGTCACTATAACCTTGATCCCAAAGCCAGACAAGGACTGTATAAAGGACTGTATAAAGGAAAGTTGTCAGACAATCTCACTCATGAACAGGGATGCAAAAATCCTAAATAAAATATTAGGAAATCAAATATAGGATTGTAATAAAAGAGAGAATATACCAAGGTAAAGTTGAGTTTATCTCAATAATGCAAGGGTGCTTTAAAAATAAAAAAATTCTATACATATAACACATTACCTTCTGCCTCTCAATAGATGAAGATGAAGCATTTGATAAAAGCAAAAAAAAAAAAACACAAATTACAGTAAACTAGGAATGGAGGGGAACTACCTTAATGATTGATGAATGGTGTCTACCAAAATGATAGCCAACGTAATTCCCAATGGTGAAATGCTTGAAGCGTTAATTTTAAATTCAGGAGCAAGACAAGGATACCACAATCACCATCTCTTTGATATAGAAATCCTAGCTAGCACAGTAAGAGAATAAAATTACAAGTCATGAGGGTATGAAAAGAAAAAACAAAACTATCATTACTGTTAGATGATATAGTTCAGTCTACATTAAAAACCTCTAAATATCTACAGAAATTTCATTAAAATTAAGAGTGTTTTTGCAAGTGACTGGATTTAAGATCAATATAAAAAGTCAATTGCATTTATAAACACCAGCAACAACTTATAAAATATGATAATAGCTACTATTTGCAGTAGCACACACTATCCCCAAAATAAGGCACTCGAAATATATCTAACAAAAGATGTGCAAGAATTGTGTGAAGAAACATTTTAATGCTATTAAAAGATATCAAAGATCTAAATAAATGGAGAGAGATAACATGTTTTTGTTTTCAAAAAACTATCCAATAAAGAAGTCAATTGTCTGAAATTTCTGTTTCTCAAGGAACACAGCAGTGTTTTTGTACAATTTAAATGGAAAACAAAGGCTCTAGAACTGTCAGTGTACTAGCAAAGAAGAAAAATAAGGTCAAGGAAATTGTCTGAAATGGTATCTATATTTAAAGTTAGGGTAACTGAAACAGTATGGTATTGGCTCAGGGAAACGCATACTGACCCATGGAACAGAACAGAGAACCCAAAACAGCCCCATACCTTTTTTGAATTTGAAATATGATACAGGTGGCCGTGCAGATTACTAGAAAAGGATTAACTGTTCCATAAGTGCTGTTGGGACCATTTGCTATCTAGATGGGAAAAAATGAAATTGGATCCCGACATCACACCGCACACAAAAATCAATTCCAGATGGATGTAAAGCCTTCAATGTGAAAGGCAAAAGACTCAAACCTTAATAAAAAAATACTGGAGAGTACTTTTAAGACTTTGGAGGCAGAGAAGTTTACATTAAGCATTAACTATAGAAGAAAAATTGATATAATCAACTACTTTGAAATGAAAGATTTCTGTACATCAAAAGATAGTAAAAAGAAAATGAAGAACATGCCCCCATCTAGAAGATATTTTTAGTACATATAAACAACAAATAATAATTACTCTTTGTATATTAAAAATTCCTTCAAGTTGTCAATAAAAAGACAAATAATGCAATAAAAAATACAGATACGCTATGAGTGGATATTTCACAGAAGAGGAAGTATGAATGGTAAATAAGCATATAAAATATAGTCAATATCTTTTCTAATCAGGGAAATGTAAACTAAGAACATATGATATATATCTTGACGGAGCTGTATTAATAAAAATCAATACATCTGAAAATACCAAGTACTGGAAAAGATTTAAATGCTGTATACATGAGAGTGTAAGTTAGTACAATCACTTTGGAGAAAAATTTGACATTACCTTGTAAAGTTGAGAATGCACTAAACATACTCTATAAGCCGGAAATTCCACTCCCAGGGGTGTGTGTGTGTGTGTGTGTGTACCCTAGAGAACATCTATGTATGAAGACAGGTACAATTGTGTCCTTAAGTTTTATTAAGACAAAAAAAACCTGGAAACAAATGTTTATTGTCAGGACTGGATAAATGTGTTATATACACACACAATGGAATGTTAAATAACAAGGAAGATAAAGGAATTTAGCAACATATAACAAACTGGATGAATCTTGGAAAAAATTCTGAGTGCAAAAAGCAAGCTGAAGAAGGTTGCATATTCACTATGGTACCATTTTTATAAGGTTCAAAAACAACCCATGTACTGCTTAAAGATACATATGTAAACCATTTTTAAAAGGTGCAATGATAAACGTAAGTTTCAGGATTTTCCTTATCACAGGTCAACCAATCAGGAGGACACACCTAGGTCATTTCAAAGGTATTGGTCTGGTTCTTAAGTGATGGTTCTCAGATGTGACTTTTATAATTATTTTATAACCAGCATAGACACTGGCTATATTATTTTCTATTAATGAAGTATTTCGTTAAATATTTTAGGCACAAACCAAATCATCCGGTGACTTGTTGGCCTTATTACAAGTTTCAGACTTCATTTTTCCACTCTTATTTATCTTCATTTTCCCATTCTTATTTCCTCTGGGACTTCGGAGCATCTGAACAGTCACCAGCCAGATTATGAGACAGGCCTTCATGACTTTGTGAACTCTTTTGCCTGAAAAATAATCTCTCCTTCCCTTTAGTCAGCACCCCTTTCCCTGCCCAGCTCCCTGTGAATCTAAGACCCAAAGTTCCAGTTGACTCCTTGGAGAAACATTTTCTGAGCAGATCTCGTTAGGAGATACTTGCATTATGCCCACGGCCTCTCCTCTTTCCTTCTCAGAAGGAAGATCGACAGTCACAAGGCTCACGGCCTGGAGCCGTCCTCAGAGCCCTTTTATAGGAATGTGGGCTTCTCAGGGCTTGTCTGAACCCAAAGATCTGGCCAAACAGGTGTGCGGGGCCTGCCTGTGTGCTCACCTCTGCTCTGGGGCAGCTTTATGAATGGGCTGACTTTCTCTCTGCCTCCATTCTCATTTCCTTAAATGAGTTGTGATCATATTAGCAGACTAAGGAGCCATCGGGATTCAGACTTAACAAAACCAGCTGGAAATGTAAACCAGAAATGTCCACAGAAGCGTGTGGGGATGGACCGTGGAAGATTTCACGGTCAGCACCCATCCACCTTGCCCCATCCCACGATTAGGTCAGTTTGGCACCTGCCTCGGAGAGAGCTGGGGCCATGATTCATCGCAGTCACTTGCAAAACTAGGATGGCAATCCTTCCCAGCTGCCGGCCAGGGCAGGAATTAACACTGCTGTGCACACGTTCCAGACAAAGCGAGTGGGACCCAGAACTCCTTCAAAGGCTGCTGTTGTTCATGTGCACGGGTCAACTTTCAACTGTGACTAACTCAGCAATTGGCAAATGTGGAAACTCACGACTGAGTTCATGGGATCAACTAATTATGAACATGATTGAATTAAAAGCACCCTCTGTAACCAAACAGCCATTGAGAAAACTCGAACCAGGAAAGTTGAGTTCAGTGCATGGAGAGGATATTTTAAGGTTGATGATACAGATCGAGCGAGGGGGGCTGACAAGTCCAGGCCAGAGTGGGGGACAGAGCAGGTAGCTGTGGGCCTGGCAGTAGGAGGACCCTCACAGTGTCTTCCTCTCCCAACATCTCATGCTAGGGTCCGGGTCCATCCTGGTTCCACTTGTGGGCTTTATGTATTGGGGGACATGGTTGGATGCACGGGCTGTGGTCCACCGGGCACATGTCTCTGGGTTCCCCGCAGAAACTGACCCTGGAAAAGGCACTTAATCCTTCTGGGCTTCCTTTTCCTCATCTGTCAATGAACTTAATAATAGTGCCGGTCTCCTAGGGGGATTGGGAGGATTAATTGTTTTTCTTCATGAAAAAAGACTCTGTCCCAGGGCCTGGCGCACACTGGGGGTTTAATACTGGTCAGCTAATGTTTGTAGCTCCTGGGCCACGAAGCAACGCCAAGCGGATGCTGGGATCCAGTTCTGGCTCTGTCTCAGGTCACTTCTGTGCTTCCGGGTACCAGCTCCTCTCACAAAGGTGGGGTGGCAATGGGGGAACAGAAGAGGTACCTGGGCCTGGGGACGCAAAGAGTTCGACACAGGCCAGCTGTGAGTCCTATTATTTTAGCTGACAGATGATCACAAATAGCAGCTTATGAGATTATTTTATTTTACAGTGGTTGCTTTGACAGTTTGTCACTATCACCTAAAAACACAAGTTCATAGGATGGAAAAAAGCATCTTCAAGGAACTAGTTGTTACAAAGACTTAAAAGAATCCAACATTATTTGGTGAAATATTGATTTTTAAAAAATGCCTTCACTGTGACAGGGCACATTTTTAGAGAACTGTATCTGTGCACATCCTCTGAGAGGTTGGGGGATGCTCTGACACCACAAGAGGCCGGGCCGGGGTTAACCTACATGCCTTACCCCTAGCTTGCTCCCAGTTCAGTGACCATCTGGCTGCCCCTGAGGGCCACTGGCTGCTAATTCTGAGCTCCAGGCCTCTGCCTGTATTTCTTCTCTTGGACACTTAAGAGTTTCGTCTTGATCAGGAATTCAAGGATCAGTTGATTGCGTAAACTCTCGATAATTTCCCTGTGAATCCCATAAGCAGTGTGAGAGCAGGGCACACAGGACTCCAGGCTGCTTTTTATTTGGTTTCGGGCCCCCGAGTGTTCAGTTCCTATCTTTGTGATGACTCAGCTCTGCCAGTTCGAAAGCTGTGTTCTTTATTCTAAGTTAAAGTCCCTTGACTTGGACACGAGATGGTCATGAAGGACTGCCCTTTGTCATCAGCTGTGAGCTACCCTTGGGTGCCCTGTACCCTCTCATCCATGGAGAGAAGCCATGTGGTGAGGGTGTGAGATGCTGGGCAGATGTGAGGGGTGGGTGGTGTCCTTGGACCCACAGCTCCTGAGTCAGCCTCCCTCACTGGCCCTGGGTTATTTGGAGGAGGAGGGTTGGAGCCCTAGGACGTCACAGGAAATTGTTCGTGCCTGCAGTGTTTTCTCACACCACTGATTTTGAACCAGATGTCCTGCTGTGATGAGTGAGGGTTTCCAAACAGAAGCTTCTCCTTTGGCGGCAAAGAGATACCCCCATCACATTCCCACTTAGTCGTATCTCTAACTCAGCTCCCTGAAGATGGGTGCGTAGAAAGTAGGTAAAAAGGCAGTAAGACCAAGTCAGTCAGAGCAATTTCAAGGTGCTTGTCTCGAGGTTCAATGTCAAGAGGCCAAAATACTCAAGTAGTTCTGTTTCCACTGCCCCGAACCCAGAATGCACCAGATTAACCCTGAGAAGCATACAAGACCTCAGCTTCTGGCTTCACCCAGTGGCCTGAAAGTTACAGAAACTTTTGATACAAAGAGAAAAACAGGGGGGTAGGGATGGGGTGGGGAAGACACACACACACACACACACACACACACACACACACACACTGAAAAACAGATGTTTGCATTATCAGCTTTTTACTTATTCATTCATTCATGACAAGAATTTTTTGAATATGTGCAGTATATTAGATCTTCTGTTAGGTACAGGGAATACAGGCATGAATGTGATATTCTATCATCTGAAGGATTGTATAGACTATTGGAGGAGAAAGACAGTTATCACATGATACACAGTACATAATATGATACAATGTAAAAGTCCATTAGAACAGGTACAGGCAAAATGTGGTGGAAACATAGATGAAGGAGTTATAAGTAAGGCTGCGAAAGTCAGGGATGCTTCCGTAGAAGAAAGAATTAGGTCTTAAAGGACAAGAGAAATTCACCCAAAGAAGAAAGTAGGAATGATGTTCCAGACACATTCTAATGACTACAAATGGTTTAGTTTAGTCTCTATATTGGATAACCATGGCTAGAAGAGCATACTTGTATCTGTCAGGGTTAAGTTGTTGAACATAGAAACTTCTCTAGTTAGTTTACACAGGAAAGAGCTCACTACAGGCCTTTAACTGGCTTAGAGAATCACTGGGGGTGCTGCAAAAATAGACTTCATGTTGAGTTTTCAGGAATGTGTCTCAAAGGCCCATACCAGCACTGAACCACCAAGACAGCTGCTGACTTTTCAGTGACTAAGAAGCCACTGGTTCCAGAACAATACCCACACAATAAAGGGGCACCATGATGAGGAAGCAGCCACAGGCAGAAACGCAGAGGTGTCTACTGGCTGCAGTACTTCTATGACCCATCCTAGCAAATCAATGCCTTACTCCTTGTCAGTTGACACCCAAGGTAATTACTAGACCCAGAGACCTCCACTAACACTGGTATAAAAAAAACCTAGGCACACCTTCCACTGTGCTTACCCGATCCACAGTTTCTGCCTCACTCTGCCTTCCAGAATATCTGGAAGAATATCTGATTGTTCTAATCCTTGGTTACATAGAGAACCCTGGATGCAAGAGTCTGAGCAATGTGGATTATAGTTGTCCAGATTCTGGAGCACAGAAATGTGTTCTGAAGCAGGGTGGAATGGAGATATAATAGAGAGTTAAAAGAGAAAAACACACATGTATACATACAAATAGCTTAGGCGTTTATTTGTATGTCTTTCATTTGAATAGATCCTTTTATTTTTATGAAATGTCCCTCCTTATCCTCGGTAACACTCCTTGTTTTAAAGTCTACTTTAATATTAGTATAGTCATGCTAGTTTTTGTGTGCTTACTGTTTGCTTGGTTTATCTTTCTATCCTTTTACTTTCAACTTGTTTGTGCCTTTATATTTAAAATATGTCTCTTACAGACAGATCATCAAAGGCTGTGTGAGCTGGTGGTCAAAGCTCAGGCTTTGGAATCACACCCACCCAAGTTACACTGCTGACTCTAACTCTGGGTAAGTTAACTTGACCTCTCTGAAAGCAGTTTCCTCATCTGCAGAATGCTGGTCATAATTGCATTGACTTCTCAGAATCCATGTGATGCTTCAATGTGATTATGTTTAATAAGGTCCTGAGCACAGACTTGAAGAGCATAATGCTCAGTGAACGGTAGAGGTTATTATGAAATATGCATGTGCCATGACCTCTCTGTAAATCTGCACATTACTAACAAAATAAAGGCAATGCTTTGTGGTTTCTGCACTGTTGAGATGCTAGTGGATCACAGGTTAGGTGTGAACAAATGTCCTCTCTCTCTTCGTCCCCTCCTCCCCACCCAACCTTGTCTTCCGGGGATCCTTGTTCCCTGCAGCACCTGGGCAGTCCCGCATTCATCCAGTGAGTAGTTAGGTCTGTCACTGTCATTTCAAAATGCTTGTGTTGTGACATTAACCAGATATTTGCACACACTGTTTAGGATAAGGGCAAAGCACAGTGGATTCATTCTGGAATTTGAATTGGGTGAGCAAAGTTGTTTTCGGCTGGAACAGGGGGCCTCAGGAAGGTAGGAGCTTTCAGGAAGAAGACCACCCTGGTTATTAGTTGTTTCAACGGACCACTGCTCAAAGGGTACTTTCTGGAAAGTGGGATGTTGGGACGAGCTGATTTAATGCTTGGAATTTGTTTGCATGAGAAACACAAAATCCAGAGACACTGACTTTTATTATCTATTGATCAAGTATCTGTTTAGTTAATTAATTTAGTTGTATCTGCTGGCTGGCTTTGCAGGGCTGTGAAGAATGGGGAGGGATTTAAGGGTGGGAGTGGATTTGAAGGTCATTAAAGGTGAAGAGGAACCATTTTCATCTGTTGTCTCACTGCCCTGGGACCACTGTGGTTTGGGGTTTCTCTGCTACAGCACCCATATTGAGCCATCCTGCTCCCATCCCTCTTTTTATGGAATATCTTGCTTTACTTCCTTTATCAAAATCGTGTCCATCCTTTGGCCCCTTCCTTCCAGGCATTTTGCTGGGTATCTAACCGGCTAATCTGTGATAAAGAAGTATGAGTGGTGCAATGAATGACCTGCCCTGCCCCCCAAAATGCATTTTACGGGAGGACTCAGAGAAGCCTCACTCTCAGGTCGTGACTATCCCTCCTCGGACAGGTGTAGAAGAATTTTTAGTGGGAGCATGGGTGGTGGTGGTAACTTTTGGGGGGGTCCCTCAGATCACACCCCATATTTGGCCACATGCAGGGGATGACGAGGAACAGAGGCTCTGGAGGTGGGTCCACAGTCAAGTGGGCCTCATGGTCCTAGGCCTGGAATTGAGGACTGGCTGTCCTCACCATGAGCTCCAGCCACGTGGTGACCTCTGTGGGGCTGCAGCCATGGACTCTGAAGAGTCCCCTTAGGGTTCGGGGAGCTAGAGGTAGGAAGAGTCCCCGGAGAGGCTCCGTTTCCTCCCAGGCCTTTCCCGGGCGCAGCCTTGCCCTGGCCATGGCCCCAGCGCCATGGCTGCTGGAGGAGGACGGCCCCGATGTCCCCGGGTGTGACAGGCTGCGGGGTAGTGGGATGGGGACAGAAGCCCCTGAAAGGACCCCGTGCAGCTGCCTGACTCCTGTTGGTGATTCCCACACAGAGTGCTGGGAGCTGCAGGTCAGCAGCTACGCGAGGGAGGCCTTCCCGCTCCCGCCCAGCCCGTCTCAACGGGTGTGTGGGCGCAGAGGTGCTTCTCAAAGGGGCTGCCCCGCGGTCCCCAGCCCCAGGCCCAGGGAACCCTTTGGGGTAGGAAAGGTGAGAGGGGCTGAGCCTGGCTGAGTGCCCAGGCCTGGAAGAACCAGGTCCCTCCTTCCCGATGGAAAAAAAAATTAGGGGATTACTGAAGTACCACAGAAAACGCAGCATAATTTTATTTCCAAATTTGGTGTTTATTAAAAAAAAAAAAACAACCCACTGAGGTTACTCCTTGGTGGATTTGCCAGGGAAGGTGGATTAATGCTCTTCGTCATCCCTTCCATTAAGTGCCCTGCGATTTCCTCAGGTCAGGTCCTCAGACCGTCAGGCTATGAGTTCTCTTGACCCTGCCCTGTTCTTCCCTGGGGTGGGAGGATGTGTTTTGATACGTTACGGTGTCATGATGCCCTTTGACTTGACTGTTAAAACTGCTCTTCAGTCACCAAGTATCTACCGAGACTCCCTGACTGTCCGCCATGCTCGTCACTCTGCTTGGGGGCCTTCTGTCTGTCACCATTTCACACCCCGAATCCTGCCCGCAAGATGAGAAAAATTTAAATATCATAGCGTGTCATATATACAAAACTGTGCTCCCCATAGAGTATCATAGAAACTTCAAAAAATAAAGAAAATTTCAAAGTGACTTTTCATACTCTGTTTCCACCCCCCTCCAATCACTTGGAGATCTAGCGAAAGGTGAGCTTGAAAGGGGCAACACATGGGAATCAAAACTCACTCTGTAACAGATTCAGAAGGATCGTGTCACCTGTTAGAGTGAGAGGTACTTGAGCAGTCGAGTCATCACAACAAGAGCCTGTGAAGTCTCTGATTTAGAGACGGGAGGGGGCAGCGTTGACGCCACGCACCCTGTTCACCCGAGGGCTTTCTCGGGGAGGCTCTGAACCCGGGAGCTTAGTGCAGATACCCTGGGACACTTTTAATTCCTTTTAAGAGGACAAGCCATAAATCTCTCTGTGTTGTCACAAATTTCCAAAGTGAAGGAGCCCTCGCAAGTGTCTCAATCAGAAGATGTTTCTGTTGGGGCCAGAAAAGCAAATGAAAAGCATGACCATCCCGGCCTGGGCTGAGTGCAAGGCTCGGCCGCCAGCTTCAGTGGACACGTGGGAGCCATGAGTGCAGAGGCCAACAGTGACCTCAGCTCTGCTCCCAGCCCGGGGCACGGGGCCTCAGGGCCTTGACCTTGACGAGACCCATGCCCTCTGAACCCCTCAATATGGCCCCACACCCCAAGGCTCCCCATCCCGGCATCTGAGGAGGTCAGAGGGTGGAAACTTTATTGACTCACCACGGGACTTTCCAGTTGGGAAGCCAGGCTCTTCTTCCCGTATATTACAATAATAAACAATAATTACTGTTGCGACTGAATTTTTGTGCTAACCACACCGGGTCCAGACATCTACATTAAACTAAGCTGTAGAACCTCTGGTAAAGATTTTTCCAGAGCTGCAAAGCTCTGAAAAAACTAGGAAACGTCCAACGGCTGCTGCAGCCACGCAAATATTACAGGAATGAAGACATTTCAAATAAGAGAAATGGCCGATTACACACATCTAAACAGCCTTAATGAAGAGTAGTTTCTTTTGGCTAATGTTACAGAAGTGAGGAATGAGCCATTAGTTAAAACTATGAAGATAAAGACCTTTCATTAATCATGTAGGAGACTGGAGAAGGGGGAGAGAGGGTTGGTCCCGAGCTGGGAGATTACATTCAAGTTCAGCCTGAAAAGCATGCTGTTTTTGAGTATCCGGTTTAGTATCATGGAAACTAAGAAACTTTATCATTACCCGATACTTGTAGCTGTAAATAGGTATGGTGGTCCTATCTTAGAGCAGAATATTTAATTAAATGGGAAACCAATGACCTTTTTTAAAAAGAGCACAAACTTGTAGCATTTGTAGAAGTGTCTCTGCCTCTCTTGCTCTGTGCACTCAGAGGTCACCAGGCCCGTGTGTCCTGGGCAGGACAGAAGGCGTCTTAGCTGGCCCGGCCACCCCTCCCCCACTGTGGACTCCTTTCACTTTCCCGGGTTATCCTTCTCCTGCGTCCTGTGAGATTATTTCAGAGGACACAAAGCAGGGTTCTCTGGAGAAACAGAACCAACAGGGTGTATAGAAATGAGAGAGAGAGAGAGAGATTTGGGGTTGGCAAGTCCAAAGTCTGTAGGGTAGACCAGCAGACTGGAAATTCAGGCAGAGTTCTTATGCTGTAGTCTTGAGGCAGAATTCCTTCATTTTAGGGAAAACTCTGTTTCTGTTCTTAAGGTTTTCAACTGATTGTATGAGACCCACCTGCATTATGGAGGATAATCTACTTAAAGTCACCAGATGTTGACCATATCTACACAATACCTTCACAGCAACATCTAGACTAGTGTTCTACCAAACAACTGGGTACCATAGACCAGTCAAGATGACACATAAAATTAACCATCACACCTCGTATCCGTTTCGAGAACATTCCAGAACTCTTTTGAATTCCCAAAGGAATCAGGTCCCCACAGCCACACTTGGCTGAGCACTGTGGAGAGCTTGGGGTTGGGGGGGGAGCAGATCATGGAAAAAGGTGGGTTAGTGGGATAGTGTTATTAATACTATTTCCCAGAGGCGGAAACGGAAATGTCATTTTCCTGTGTTAAAATTTTAATAAAATTTCCAAATTATAAACACTGAGAGGATACGACAAGGATTATTTAGGGTTAAAAGGATATTGCCATTTAAAATCAGGCAACAGGTTGCTACAGCTGTGAAACCAGGTTGTGAAAGTGTGAAACTCTGCCTGTCCTTTGTTCACTCAACCACACCATTCACACCGGGTGGCTAGACGTGTGTGTGGCTGGAGAGACAGACCTCCTGCTGCCCCTGGGCGTGGTGAGGCCAGGGCACCGCCTGCGCTGCAGCCGAAGGGGATCTATATGTGGAAGGCGAGCTGTTTAAAGCTCTCCGGACTCTGTGTTTTGCAAAGCGCTGGCCAGTCCTGGAGAGATGGGCTCACTGGCCCCAGAACCACAGCCGTCCTGTTGCTTCTGCCTGCAGAGCCCCAACTTTGCTCCATCCTTCTTGCCCTTGCTGCTGTCTCTGATAGGGACATTCATGACTTCTTGACTTCTGGATTCTTGGTCTCCAAATCCAGGAGAAAATATTTCTGGGATTCCTTGTTTCTTTTTGGGGGACAGGGTGACTGCGACTCTCTGCCTACGGAAACTTCCTCTTCCTTCCAGGGTGAGTGCTAATCCTTGTCTTCAGTTAAGCTCTCCTGGGCCCCTGTAGCCAGGGCTGACCTCCCCCTCCTCTCATCTCCTGGAGGCTTATTCTTTCCATCATTCATTTAAAAACCGTCTGATCTGGCTGTTGTTGATTTTTAGGTCCGGATTTTGTCTCTTCAACAAGGTTGGAAACTCTTTGAAAGCTTAGCTCAAGTGTCATAAAACCTGCACTATACTGCATCCCACTCTCCTGCAAACACATCCCCCTCCCCACCCCAAACACACAAACAGCTACACCCACCCAGGCATGTACACACACACACACACACACACACACATACACACACTGTTCCCAGATAGAGCAGAGATATAATAAATACTTATGAGTGATGCTGATGATTTAAACCGCTTCACAAACTGGCATAAAATTTGACATATAATGACAGTTTTTACAGAAAAGTTTACTACAGAGTGTTATTTTATGTAGTTTTACCACCTTAAAATCGCGTTTATTGAGCAATTACTATGTGCTAAAGACTACTCTTTATGTATGCTGTCTTGTTAAATCTCACAACAGCCCTGCAAAGTAAGAATTCATATGCACATTATTTAAATGGCCAATTGTGACTTAGCATGCTTAAATAATTTGCTCAAGGTCATGCAGCTAATAAATGGTGGGATTGGGGGGTTTATACTTATTTGCAGCTACCAAACCATATCTGTGTACAAAGTACAGTGTTGGCAAGGAGAGGAAACCATGAGAGATTCCCTTCACTGTGATACACTTCCATGTGGGATGGTAGGAAAAGGCAAGTCTGGGATCAAATGGTTTGGCCCAGATATGCATTGGAGGTTATATAACCCTAGGCAAAATCTTAAAGTCATATGAGTCTAGAGGTTTAGATTTCTTAGTCCGTAAAATGGGGGTGAAACTAATTTTCCTACCCTGTAACTGGCATCAACATTGCAAAGTACTGACTATAGTTCCAGGGTTTACTTAGAATCATCTTCTATTGTTTTCATGGAGCATTCTTGATTTTACAATCTACTGAAGATGTAAATTCTACATGAGATTTGACATTTGTCTCTGGATACTTTTTGCATCAAACAAACATCTTGCCTTTCAGAGGCTAAAATCCGAAGATAGATGAATCACAAGGAAAGTCAGTCCCTCTGCTTTTGACTTTTCTTCTCAGTTCTTATTGTAACCACCTCTACATCATACAGAGATCACTTCTGGTCTATTATTGTCATTTTCGATTTTAGTATTTGATCTTGTTTTTCATTTATATTTTTATTAGGAAGTAATTTTTCTTCATGCAGTGCCACTTCTGAGGCAGTACACATTTGAACTGGCAAAGTTTGTCATACTGACATTAGCATAGTAAGTAGAAAAAGTCATTCCCAGTTTATCATTGATTGGTCAACAATAAATTGCCATACCAATGCAAACAGAGAATGGAGAAGGGGGCCCAGAGAGAGGAAGTGCACAGGCATTTTAGAATTCATCAGGATATGAATACTAGAGTCTCTTTCCCTCTCTCTCTCTCTCTCTCTCTCTCTCTTCGTAACAACAACAAGAAGCACTTTTGGGGGGTAGAGTTCTTAAAGGTCTACTGCACATATGAGAGACTCATGTTTATTTTTTCTTCTAAAAATGGACCACTAAAATCATCATCAAATGGGGTACAGACTATTGCTGAACCAGACTGTTGAAGTGTCTGCCCACCCTGATCCCCCCACCCCACCCTGGTTGAATCCATCACCAACTACCACGATCAGAGCATCCCCTACTCCTCCCAGCCCCCCCTGACTCCCATCTCTCTGTCCATCCCGTACCTGACCTGCCAGGGTATCATGGGTGAGTCTCAGAGGGGCCTACCGGCAACTATGGACACTAAGGCTGTTCTAAGAAGGAGTGTGTCATGGTGGGAG
Source organism: Balaenoptera acutorostrata (assembly GCF_949987535.1). Lineage (NCBI taxonomy): Eukaryota > Metazoa > Chordata > Mammalia > Artiodactyla > Balaenopteridae > Balaenoptera > Balaenoptera acutorostrata. The sequence goes on from NC_080077.1 coordinate 8,386,293, forward strand.
AAGTGTGACTCCAGATTGCCAACTCGTCCTGGTTTGCCTGAAACTTTCCCACTTGTAGCACTGAGAGTCCTGTGTCCAGGGAAAACCCCCTCAGTCCTGTGCAAACAGCTGGTCACCCTACACCATAATCTCTGTCCATTGGAGCAGGCCCTACCCCATATCCAAGAGACATACATTTTTAACTAGAATGGACTCAAAGTTTGACTGTGTTGGTTCTCAGATGAAATTATGAGCCTAAAGATTTTCTGAAGTCGCTATTTTTTGTCTTAAAAATCTTCTATGGTCTTATTACACCAAAGTGACGTAAGAAAGTAATGTTTTTGAGTTGTGCCCCGCCCCTACTACTGTGCTGGGCTTTTTCTTTTTTTTTTTTTTTAAAGGATTTTCTTTTTTATTTATTTATTTATTTATTTATTATTTTTGTCTGTATTGGGTCTTCGGTTCGTGCGAGGGCTTTCTCCAGTTGCGGCAAGCGGGGGCCACTCTTCATCGCGGTGCGCGGGCCTCTCTCTATCGCGGCCCCTCCCGTTGCGGGGCACAGGCTCCAGACGCGCAGGCTCAGCAATTGTGGCTCACGGGCCCAGCTGCTCCGTGGCATGTGGGATCTTCCCAGACCAGGGCTCGAACCCGTGTCCCCTGCACTAGCAGGCAGATTCTCAACCACTGCGCCACCAGGGAAGCCCTGGGCTTTTTCTTAAGAACCTTCATTAGTTCTAATGATACGTCCTTTTTCCTTCCCTTATGCATTTTGAATGACAGGTACTTCTACGTCTCTGTTGCCTCTGCTCAAAGACATCCCTTGTATGTGTTTCAGGGATAACATTTAAAAATAAAGCTTATCTTCTCTTTAGAGCGGTTCTGGTAGAACCCGACTCACGTTTGTATTGACCAATGGCTCTTCTAGAGTAGCTGTGAAACCCCATTCTCTAACCCTCAGTCGTTTTCTTTAGCCTTCCAGCGGGGTGATTTCCAGGCGCCACCAGATCAGCACCCAGCCAGGGCCGCTCAAGATGCTTTTCTGTATTAACAGCTCCAATCGTGAATGCACAGTGTCTCGCCCTGTCCCTCCATCGTGCTCTCACCCTGAGACCAGGATTTGCTGCTGCTCCTCCTTGGCTGATACTCACCTCTGGCCCTTCAGAGCCACCCCTCCCTGATCTCACTCAGCCTCCCTGGAGAATGAGGACGCACACGGAATACCTCTCTGTAAGTCACAACCAGTGATCCTAAGCAAGTCACTTAATCTCTCGGGGCCTCAACTTATTTTAAATAGAGGATTAAAGTACCCAATGCGTAAAATTGCTAGGACATTAAATGACAAAATGTTTATTATAAAAGCACCCTGTAAACTCTGAATCACATACCAATATAATACATGACTATGCTTATTAGATTTAGTTGCCATATAGGATAAAAATAGACTACCATCTGGCTTAGTAAGGATTTGGTGTTGACCTGAGGGGAGGCAAGACCCCAGTAACTTCTGGAGGCTCCGCTCTTATATTTTGAAACAAGAGTAGATGCATTTAAGAAAGGAAATGGGGAACAGACTCACTGTTTTATAAATAGTAACAAACGTGCATTGAGTTAGCCTCCCATGGTGGGTCGTTAAGTTAGAAACAGGGGGGAATGGTGTATCAACTCAACTGTGGTGGTACAAAGACCCCTCACAAGAAGTCCACAGCCAGGTCCTTGCTTACTTCAATGCGCACCTAGCCTAGGGCATAGTAAAGGCAGGGATGGAGGGTGAGGGGATGCAGTGGGATACGAGGCAGCCCTCCGTTTCCAAGGAGACCTGAGAGCCAGGAAAGAGCTTGCAGACGCTTCAGGAGGAGCTCTGAGTAGGAATTTGCAGAACATCTAAAAGCAAAAATATTTGGTGAGATCCACTCAGGATGGGGGTTCTTGCTGGTGTCTTGCAAATCTGACAGGGGTCTCCTGCGGAGTCCCAAGCACCTTTATTCAGATGCAAACACAGAAAACCCCCAATCACACTGCTCTCTTTGAGTTTTCAATTACTACTAAATACAGGGTATTGTATTCTGAAAAGTGTTAGTGACAGAACTATCTAAGTAAATCACTCAAATCTTGTTTTAAGTACTACCCTACATGGGGTTAGGGTCTAATTCTCCTGCCTTCATGGTAAAATTCTCTGTACACCATCCAACTTTAACTAACCACTAGTAGGACCACTGTATTAGGAATACTTTAAGTTCCAAGCAACAGAACGTCTGACTAAAAGTGACTTCAACCCTAAAGTGGTTTAATTGTCTCACATAATAAGTTTGCAGGTGAGGGTCCAGGTTTGGTGCAGAAGTTCATAAAACATCATCAGGATGCAGACTCACCCTTCCAGTCCTCGGGGTATCAGCTTTTTATCTGCAGGCTTGTACCAAAATAGCTGTCACTGAACCGACATCATGTCCTTGCAAAGGTACGTTTAACTTAGAAAGGAAAAAAAAGCCTGATTAAAAAAGGGATTTCCTTTTACAACAAAGCCAACTATTTCCTGGACGACCCACTAGCAGCTCCCTCAAACCATCTCATGACCGATCTGGGTCAAATAGCCACCCCTGGTTGCAAAGCAGTCTGGGAAAATGGGTATGTGGCAAAGATGAAAGCTTGTTGTAATTGGCCTAAACCCATCATGAATCATTGTCTGGGGGCTGATCAGATTGCTACCCTGAATACAATCAGGGTTTTGTTAGCAAGGAAGAAGGATGGGATAAATACTGGTAGACAGAAGATTTTACCACAACTCAATAAAGCAACTCTAAGGTTTTAAATTCCAGTGGTGATGTAATCACCTTTATTTTGCTACAAGTAAACTGTCTGTCTTAAGACCCAATGACAATTGTGATGGAATTTAGTATGTATGACTTAACAATAGAATTTGAAACAAGAGTAGAAGACATTGGACTGGTGTTATGAACGAACAATAATCAGACTGAAGGGGAATTTACTAGTCTATGTATCAACTATCTCTATATATTCAGAGCCATGAACAAGATCTTCCTAATGAGTCCAAATGAATTATTCATATACATTTCAACTTCAGTTATTTATTCTTATAAGACAAATGCAATGATAAATTTCAGTGAAATATTTCTGAGGAACAAGATAGGTAGTGAATTTCTGTGTGGAGCTTTATAAATATTGGCACAAGATGGAAGGAAGATTTGCATTAAAGCAAATGGCTTATAAACTGTGTCAGTGAGTAGCTGATCTCATAGGTTAAGTGCTATTGGGACATCAGCCCCAAAGAACCTAAAGCAGGTGCTCATTCAGATTGTGAGTTTCAATCATGGGATAAATTCTCAAGTTTAGTTCCTGTATGGAGACGAGACACCTTGAAAAAGTCACATCTGCTTCTGGTTACACTGAGCAGTCAAGAAAGAAAAAAAACTTAGCAAAAGGCATCACCATTATTGGAAATACCTCTGAGCAATTCTTACTTTCCCTTTGCTTTACTTTCTCTATTAATTTTTACCCTTCTTGCTGTGGTGTATGCAGCTCTTAAACCATCTCCCATCCTGTCTGATGCAGGAAGTAGGGTATAAACACGTATCCAATCAACCGAACTCAAAACTTATAGTGCACACGTGTTCAGTGACATTGCAAATATAAATAAAAGTCTTCCCCCCTTGTACAGGCCATTTAAACCTTTGTGAAAGTTGTTCTTTGTGTATGTGAAGCATCCCTCAAAAAGCAATGAGAAATACAAGTATATATATTTCAGAGTTCCACATCCAGAATGGCAATATGAGTTGCTATGTGGGCCTGTTCCTCTGCGAAACAAGCATAACTGAAGAAAACGATAAAGAACAACAAAAATCATTCAAACTCGCTGGAAGTTGTTCTGAGGGAATACAGCAAATCAAGAAAATTTACTCAGGAAAATCTACCTAACATCTGTAAGGACAGTGAGAGTCTTTGGCATTTGAACCATGGCTTCTTCTTTCTCTCACCTTCTTTAAAAGACATAAAATTATATAAAGTAATAATTTTGCAATGTGATTTTGGATTTCTACCATATTATATATGTGTAATATGCTTAACAATAATAGTACCATAAAGAGGGGGAAAGAATATAGCTATATGGGAATAATGTTTCTGTCTCTCACTGGAATTAAGCTAGTATAAATCTGAAATAGATTCTAAGTTAAGACATAAAAACACTAAATTAACCACTAAGAAAAGAATTCAAAAAATATAGGGAAAATCATTCAAGGAACAAAAATGTCACACTTGGCAATATTTAATTAATGCCAAGGAAAGCAGGAAGGAGGAATAGTGGAACAAAAAGGTCATATATGGAACATAGTGAAAAAAGTTAAATGTCAGATGTAAACACCTATATCAATAATAACATTAAATATGAATGGATTTTGATTGGATCACAATCCAATCATGAGGCAGAAATTGTCAGACTGGATAAAGATACAAGATTCAAGTGAATGCTGTCTACAGGAGATACCTAAAGTGTCTTGAATCTAAAGTACTCAAAGATATAAATAGGTTGAAAGTAAAAGGATGGAAAAGATATATCATACAAACAACAACTATAAGAAAGCTGCAGTGAACTTACTAATATCAGGCAAAATAGACTTTAAAACAAAAACATGTATTAGAGATAAAGAGGAACATTTATAATGATAAAAGGATCAATTCATCTGGAAGATAAAACAATTACAAATATATAGGCACTTAATAAACAGAGCCCCAAAGTACATGAAGCAAAAACTGACAGAATTAAAGGAAGAAATATACCATTCAACAATAACAGTTGGAGACATTCATACCCAACTCTCCATAATGGATATAGAACAACTAGGCAAAAAATCAACAAGGAAATAGAAGACTTTAGCAGCACTATAAACTGACGAGACCTAATGGACATCTATAGAAAATTCCATGCAATAGCAGAATATACATTTTTTTCAAGCGTACATGGAAACTTCTTGAAAACTGACAATATGCTACACCATAAAACAAGCCTAAATGAATTTAAAATGATTGAAATAATGCAAAGTATGTTTTATGAACACAATGGAAAGAAATTAGGGGTCAATAACAGAAAGAAATTTAGGAAATTCACGAATATGTGGAAATTAAATAAATACTCCTTAAAGACCAATAAGTCTAGAGGAAATCATAAGGGAAATTAGAAAACACTTTAAGATGAATAAAAATGAAGACACAACATACCAGAACTTATGGATTGCAGCTAAAGCAGTGCTTAGAGGGAAATGTAGAGCTGTAAATGCCAATAATAATATAGAAGGAAGATCTCAAATTAACAACCTAACCCTCCACCTTAAGGCACCGGTAAAACAATAGCAATCTAAACCTAAAGCAAGCAGAAAGAAGGAATAATAAAGATTAGAGTGGAAATTAGCAAAATAGAGAATAGAAAACAATGGAGAAAAACCAATGAAACCAAAAGTTGGTTCTTTGAAAAGATCAAATTGACAAACTTGAGCTAGAAAAGTACGTGCATTTCAAGAAAATGAAATCAGTGTTCACCTTATAATCTAGAGTCATCTCCCTGAAAATTTGGTTTTCTAGATAAGATAGAGTATAGAATGTAAAGTTGAAGGTCACAGCATAAATAATAAATGCCTGATATGGAAAGCATTTAACTGGCTTAAATAATAGCTGCCTGTGCAACAGGACTCTTTCTTAACAGGGCTCAGAACTGATACCAGGACGGCAAATCCTGTTGCCCCTCTAAGAGGAGGCACAGTGTCAGTCAAGCCCTCCCACGTGGTCACCGCTACTGTGGACCTTCCCACAGGGTCTGCACAGCCCAGGACACAGCTGCACCAGCCCCCTAGACCCACACCCTTCTCTCAGAGGGCCCCTTTGCCGCTTATTTCCTCGGTCAGTGTCACTGCTCCCGTTGCCCTGGTGGGATGCAACACACCTTTTCTATATTTTATGCTCTGGGGTTAAGTTTGCAGTAAGAACATGAATGAAGCACAGTAAAGGCTGAACAATACCCACAGTGTGCTCGGCTAAATGCCATGCTCCTCAGGATGCCAGATGTAGCAAGAAAAAAACCCAAAAAGAAGCCCAGTTAAATTAGAATTTCAGATAACCAAGTAATTTCTTGGTGTAAGTATGTCCCATGCAATATTTGGAAAATATTTATACTAAAAAATTATTGTTTATGCAAAATTCATATTTAACAGGGAATCATGCATTTTATCTGGCAACCCTACATGCTCTGGAAGGGGAAAAATCCAGGAGAAGCCTTACAAGGTGAGTTGGTATTGGATGGGGGCAGGGGGGCTACATCTCTCTACAAAGAATTTATTTTTTATTGGGGTAGAGTTGTTCTACAACGTTGTGTTAGTTTCTACTGTGCATCTCAGTGAAGCAGAGCTCCCTGGGCTCTACAGCAGCTTCTCATTAGTTATCTATTTTATACACATTAGTGTATAGATGTCAATCCCAATCTCCCGGTTCACCCCACCCCCCCACCCCCCTTGGTGTCCATATGTCTGTTCTCTACATCTGTGTCTCTATTTCTGCCCTGCAAACCGGTTCATCTGTACCATTCTTCTAGGTTCCACATACGTGCGTTAATATGCGATATTTGTTTTTCTCTTTCTGACTTAACTTCACTCGGTATGACAGTCTGTAGGTTCATCCACGTCTCTACAAATGACCCAATTTCATTCCTTTTTATGGCTGAGTAATATTCCATTGTATATATGTATACCACATCTTCTTTATCCATTTGTCTTTTGATGGACATTTAGGTTGCTTCCATGACCTGGCTGTTTCTACAAAGACTTTTTAATGATGGGACTATGTTCAGCCTCCCAGGACAAGCAGGACCAGAGGTGAGATTGTGGATTCAGTGGCTCAGAGGCAGTGGAAGGAGTGACACAGGCTTCTGTGCAAGGTGGTTTGCCACGTGCAACCCTGACTTTGGACCAGAATCCCACCTACGTGAGAGTTCAGCACTTCTGTCTATCTACCTGTCCTGAAGAACTATCTAATATTTCCAAGGTACTTTAATTCGTCACAAGTCCTCTACACTGGCAACATGCTGGCCATGAGGAGAATTTCTTTGACTTTGAGTGACCAGGATTGAGCTATGATAAAGTGATATTCATAAAAGCACACTTATGTGTTCATGTGTATACTCTTTTTTTTTTTTTTAATTAATTAATTAATTTATTTATGGCTGTGTTAGGTCTTCATTTCTGTGCGAGGGCTTTCTCTAGTTGTGGCAAGTGGGGGCCACTCTTCATCGCGGTGCGCGGGCCTCTCACTATCACGGCCTCTTTTGTTGTGGAGCACAGGCTCCAGACGCGCAGGCTCAGCAATTGCGGCTCACGGGCCTAGTTGCTCCGCGGCATGTGGGATCTTCCCAGACCAGGGCTCGAACCCATGTCCCCTGCATTAGCAGGCAGACTCTCAACCACTGCGCCACCAGGGAAGCCCCATGTGTATACTCTTATATACTGTCTTTTATGCTTACTCTGGCTAAGACCTGTGTAATAGTAATATCAGACAATTGTAATACCTCTGAAGAAGTGGAGACAGCATCCCTGAAAATTGAGTTTGATCATATAATATGTTGTGGTTCAGTGTCCCATGATGGCTGTAGTTAGAACTCCAAGTTTTGCTCTATTATGCAGACAGTAAAAGACATCTGGTTTATGTGGGAGCAGGAGGAGGGGAGAAGAAGGGAGAAAAGAAAAATAAAGGAAGAGAGATAGCACACAACAAAAAGAGACAAAGAGAAATAGGGAAAAGGATGCCCAATACCTAATTTCTCATTAGGTTTAATGAACTTTTCTTTAACAATTAAGCTTTTAGTCTTTTTAGACTTGGAAAATCTTTGAAAAAAATAAAATCATCTTAGGAACACAAGTAAAAGCACCATGGAATTCAAATGGCCAAGCCAGAGTGTTTTTTTTGTTTTTTTTGTTTTTTTGTTTTTTTGTTTTTTGGCTGCGTTGGGTCTTCGTTTCTGTACGAGGGCTTTCTCTAGTTGTGGCAAGTGGGGGCCACTCTTCATCTTCAGGTGCGCGGGCCTCTCACTATCGCGGCCTCTCTTGTTGCGGAGCACAGGCTCCAGACGCGCAGGCTCAGTAGTTGTGGCTCACGGGCCTAGTTGCTCCGTGGCATGTGGGATCTTCCCAGACCAGGGCTCGAACCCGTGTCCCCTGCATTGGCAGGCAGATTCTCAACCACTGCGCCACCAGGGAAGCCCCAGAGTGTTTTTGAAACAGTGATTCTCTCTCTATAGTTGGTATATCTTCCGTATGTAAATACACATAAGTAAATATATTTATCTATAATTAAATATAATGAATTAGGTTTTGCCCCCAAAGGGTTTAAGGATAGTCTATCAGTATTTTTTGTGATATATATTTGTGCCTCCTTGGAGGTGATTGTAGAAATAGGAATAGATCCTGAAGCAACGGGGTTTGTTTTCTGATTGTTTCCTTACCCAGCGCACTCTGATTGGTAGAGCGAATATCCCTGCCCTCATGGGGCTGAAGCTCGCTCTCCCCACGCCACCCGTGCTCTCGTGCGTCAGCTGCACCTCACGATAAGCATCAGAAATTCATTTCCCTTTTGGTTTGATTCTGTGCAGGACTGGCCTCGTGGCATGTGGCCTGTGCCATCACCCAGGCCCCCGCTCAGAAGGGCCTCATGCTTAGATTAATGCCCCGCTCTCTCCAGCCTGGAATTCTTCACACTTTCTGTATAAGGCCCTCCCCCATTTTTTTTTTTTTTTTGCACTGGATCCAGTAGCCAGTTCCAAATTTAATCACTCCACCCTTGTGCTTCCAGGATCACGCCGTTTTTTCTTCCTCATCACATCGGAGGATGTAACTAAAGAATGTGGTACTCTGCCTTCTGTCCTGACCACTCTTCTGTGCATTAAATCTCAGTTTTTATAACCTTTGAGACCTGGATAGCACTTCACAGCCAAGAACTTTCCAACCATCAGACTTCATTGTGGTTTGGCTGACTGTGGGCATATTTTACTTCATTACTCCAGTTGGTAGAGAATAGGAAGAAAAACAGGATGCCCAGGTTAGGGATGAAGGCGGCAGGAGAAATCAGATTTTCCTAACTCTGGTCTCCAGTCCAGCAAGCCAGACAACCAGGAAGCAGTCAGGAGCCGCCGATGTGAAAATGCTGGTCGCTGGGTGCTCAGACCTCTGCAGACGGGCAGTTTTTCAGTGCTGCAGCCTGGAGAGGCCATGGAGAGTTCGGTCTGGCTGCCTCTTATTAATTTGTTTTGGATGCTCCTGTAATTTACACTTGCTGCAGATTTGTGTTTCCAATAAATGACTAGAGTAAAACACATCACAGCTTTACTTGGCCAGGGTTGGCTGAAATCCACAGCTGGGGCTGGTATTCTTCAGGGCATGATAATCTTCTACCTTTAAGATACTCATCAAATCTCTAGAGGTAATGAGGGTTTCCCTTACTTGTGGGATTTAATCCATCCTACCTTGTTGTCACGCTTTCTTCACCTCAATCTGTTTTCTTGTTTGTTTGTATTATATCTGTGTGTGTGTGTGTGTCTGTGTGATATACATATATATATATATATATATCTCATATATATAAATCACATATATATATATTACATATTATACATATATATTTTTGGCACAAAAGAGGTCTCAAAAATGTTTGTTGGATTTGAATCTATATTTTGATTAATCAGAAACACTGTTCTCTGAAAAGTTTAGAAAAAACCCTGGCTATCTGTCTCCTGGTTTTCCAATTTGACTTTGTCTTTTGTAGGTCCACTGAACAGGAATCATTCCCCTCCCTCAGCAATGGTTTTGTGGAGTTGTATTTTCCGAGTGGCGAAAAGCTTTCAGCTCTAAAGTTAGTAATCAGCTTAAACTCAGGTGAAATGCCGCAACAGGATATCAGAAAGATCTATTTTCTATTTTGCAGTCTGTAATACCCATTTTAGGTAAATCACAAGTATTCTTATAATAAAGGCTATTCCCCTAACAAAATTAGAGATGGCGTGATCTTCCCTTTTTTAAAAAAACAAAACCCACAGCTTTCTCATAGAGAGAAAAAAGTTTAGTACCCATGATCACAACAGCCATTTAAATATACAAAAGCAAGGCTCCCCTAGCCCTAAACGTACCCCCTTTCCCTTTTTAGAGCTCTAGGCTTTCCCTCTTCGGTCTCAAACGTTGAAAGCAGTTCATAGATTTTCAGGAACAATGGCACATTTTCAAACATTCCCTGGAAAGGGTGTAACCCTGCATTTCTCATTTATCTACTCCCCTTACATCAGCCTGACACTTGCCACCCCAGACATTTTTTACTGCGGTTCATTCAAGGGTGAACCAGAGAGAATTGCCTTCTTACCCAGAGGGGAAAGCTGTGAGCATCAAGGAGCAAGCAAGGTGTCCTCAAGGAAGCAAGCTTGACAAATAAGACACAGCTCCATTATTTCTCTCCCTTCTCCAAAGCTGTTTTGTTTCTAATCCATTTTTTCCATACGTTCTGACTCCTTCGGAAAAGTCTTGCTATTTCCTAAGAAAAGACTCAGAGTGGAGAAAGCTATCCAAGCCCACTGCTCAGTGTGTGCAGGCCAACATGTGGGAGGCCGCTGGTTTACAGAAATGGGATACACTCTGGGCTTGGCCTTCGTCAAGTCCTGTATCCCCACGGCTACTTCGCTAGCGTTGAGACTTGCAGGCATCTAAGGAAATACTTTTTGGAAGCCATTTATTCTCTGGGCTTCTTGACTGCTAGGATGATGTCGCCCACCCTCCTCTTGTTTTATTCCAGATGTATAACATTAACACAGACTTTGGCGGTCATTGCGTGTCTTTTCACAGTCCTCAAAATGGCCTGCACTTCCAAAGATGGAACTGGCACCATTGCCAGCACTGACACAATCGGAGGTCCAGTGCATGTGGGGGTGGGAGTGGGGATAGGGTAGGTCCACTTCCATTCACTGGGGACCCCAATAACATTATAGACCCAAGAATATGTCTAGTTCTCAAGTTAGCAGCTTATTTAGCACTTCTTAGGGATCAATGAGAAGAGCTTCGGACTGCTTTCACCAAGTTATGGAAGTTATGGACTAAATGCACTTACAGGGTTGTTCAATTGCAGAGATGCTTGCACAGGTATTGTGACTCTAACTACCAGCGTCTCCATCATGTCCTACCTCAGTCACCCCACGTGAAAATAGTGCGCTCGGGAAGCAAGCATAGCTTCGACACAAATCCCCTAGACCCTTCTTCTAGCCGGATGGTCAACCCCCCTATCCGTGTTAGTTCTTATACTGAGGTGCACATATGCTGGGAGTGAAAACCGTGCGGTCTCGAAAAGGCAGTGTATTAGTTATCTGTTGCCGCATAACAAATGACCCCAAAACTTAGTGGCCTAAATGATTATCCTTTATTATTTAGGACAGTTTCTGTGCATCAGGAATTCAGTTAGGGCACAGCAGGGGTGGCCTGTCTCTGCTCTGTGCCTCCTGGGGTCTCAGATGGAAAACTCAAAGGTTGGGGGTTGAAATCATCCGAAGGCTCACGACTCTCATATCTGGTCATTGATGCTGGCTGTTAGCTGGGGGCCCAGCTGAGGCTGTGGGCCAGGACACCCCCATGTGACTCTCACCCCCATGTGGCCTGGGTGACCAGCTGCTAAGTGTGACCACCTCAAGACAGAGAGAGAGCCAGGCAGAGCTGTATGCCTTTATGCCCTGGCCTTGGCAGGCCTGTGGCACCCTTCCCACTGTGTTCTACTGGCCAAGGCGGTCACCAAGGTCTGCCCTGATTCGAGGGGAGGGAACGTGGACCTCCCACCCCACCCCGTTTTGCAGATGTGTCGATCGTACTGCCTGAGTGTGTGGGATGGGATGTGTATTGGCTCAGCCACCTTTGAGGAATTCAATCTGCTGTGGGGACCTCCATGTACACTGGCTCTCCAGTGGAAGTAGGGGGGGTCATTATCAACATTAAATAGCAAAGGCACCTCCTGAATAAATCCTCCTGGAACTCTGCGAGACCTACAGGGACTCCAGGCCTCCTGTGGGAAACAGAGGTCAGAAAGCCCAACAGTTCAGTGAAAGCCCTAGAAGACCTGGCCAACTGGAAACAGCTGATTGCCCGACTCTTTCCCCAGTTACGCTTTTGGATAAACGTCTGGAGAGCACCGGGCTCAGCTAGTGAAGAGCCAGCTAAAGCAACACTGTAAAAACAGCACCCAACATTGGACTGTGCTTGATGTTTTTGTAAGCCCTATCCCATCCGATTCACCAGAGAGCAAGCCGGTTGAGGTGTGGATGGTCTTTCACAGGGATTCCGTGGTTAAACAAGAAAGACACTTCTCTGTCCAAGGATTTTACTTTCTAGTTGGAGGAGACGGACAACAAACAAAACAGAATAAACAAAGTGACAAATGAGTGAGAAAATGCTAGCGAGGGATGGACATTTTGGTAACACTGGCCCAGCGTGGTGCGGGGGATGCACACAGCATCACACCTAGCAAGTCTCTAAGAATTGTCATAGCATCCGTGGGTTCCCATCTCTTAATTCTCTTCCATCCCTTCCTTAGCCCAGTGTTCTAGACATTATGAAAAGGAAACTGATGAAAAGATGAGTCAGAGCTTCTGTCTGTTGAAAATATTTTCACAATATTTTTGAGTTTCTCAGATAACGCTGCCTATGAACGTTGTTCTCTTCACCTGGAAGAAGGTAAACTGCAACTCCTTGGGAACCTTGTTGAAAGTCTAGGCGCGAGGCTCCGCCCTCCCCTGGGCTACCTTCTTCTTTCTTTTCACCTTGACTGATGAGGTGACCTCTCAGGGGGTCTCACCTCTTCATCTCCCACCAAAACCCCCAACCACATTATCTATAAAAGACAGCAAGGAAAACACTAGATGCTCACAGTTTGCTATGCTTATCATTCTTTTTAGGTGGTGGGATTGCGATTTCTAATTTTCGGTAAATTTTATTCATTTCAACCTTCTTCTTAGTGTTTTCTGCACTCTCCAAGTTTTCTTCAATGAGTGGGCATTACTTTGTACTCAAGAAAAGAATACACATTTTTTTTAAAAGCAAATATTGTTATTCCTCAGCTTAAAACCCTTCATTGGCCCTTCATTGACTCTCCATTGCCTGAAGCAGAAAATCCAGACCCTCTGGCTTGGCCCCTTCCCCTCCAGGACCTGGCCCCTCCTGATCTACCTTCTCACTTCTTCCCTCCTCAAGCTCATTCCCACCCACACCCCACTCCCTGCCCCAACACCACACCTGCCCAGACATCCTGGGACCTGCCAGGGCCCTGCCACCCCCTCGCCCTCTGGTGGAATCTCCACTTCCTCCCTGCCAGCCCCCCTGCACCCCTCCTGGCACACTCTATGCTCTCTTAGGAGGCATTTCAAGCTCACCTCTGCTGACTCTCCCTCTCCCTCTGAGCCTCCTCTCTCACCCAATCTTTTTCTTTCCTTTTTTTAAAAAATTTAAGTATAGTTGATTTGCAATGTTGTGTTAGTTTCAGGTGTACGGCAAAATGATTCAGTTCTCTCTCTCTCTCTCTGTATATATATATATAAATATATATATATATATTTATATATATATATATTCTTTTCCAGATGCTCTTCCATTATAGGTTATTACAGGATGTTGAGTATAGTTCCCTGTGCTATACAGTAGGTTCTTGTTGGTTATCTATTTTATATATAGTAGTGTGTATCTGTTAATCCCAAACTCCTAATTTATGCCCCCCTTTCCCCTTTGGTAACCATAAATTTGTTTTCTATGTCTGTGAGTCTGTTTCTGTTTTGCAAATAAGTTCATTTTATCATTTTTTTTAGATTCATCATATAAGTGATATCATATGATAGTTGGTGTGAGGTGATACCTCATTGTAGTTCTGATGTGCATTTCTCTAATAATTAGCAATGATGAGTATCTTTTCATGTGCCTGTTGGCCATCTGTATGTCTTCTTTGGAAAAGTGTCTATTTAGCTCTTCTGCCTGTTTTTTAATTGGGTTGTTTGGGTTTTTTTTATATTGAGCTGCATGAGCTGTTTTGTATATTTTGGAAATTAATCCCTTGTCAGTTGCATCGTTTGCAAATATTTTCTTCCATTCTGCAGCCACATGTAAAAGAATTAAATCAGAACATTCTCTAACACCATGTACCAAAAAAAAAAAACCAAAAAAACAAAAAAACCCTCAAAATGGATTAAAGCTGTTTTGTTTCTAATCCATTTTTTCCATACGTTTTGACTCCTTCGGAAAAGTCTTGCCACTTGACCAGACACTATAAAACTCTTAGAGGAAAACATAGGCAGAACACTCTTTGACATAAATTACAGCAATATTTTTTTGGGTCCATCTCCTAGAGTAATGGAAATAAAAGCAAAATCAAACAAATGGGACCTAATTAAACTTAAAAGCTTTTGCACAGCAAAGGAAATGGCCCAGCCTCTTTCTATAGCAATCCGCACGGCGTCATGCAGCCTTTCAGGGCTGTTTCCTCACTAGACTGGAAGCACCCTGATGGCAGGCTCAGTGACTTTATTACTTACGTAGTTTTTTCTCTCTTTTTGACTTTGTGGAGTTCTTTGTGCCTAACGCAGTGTCAAACACACAGCAAGTGACCCATACAATTACTCACTGAATGTCTGCCTGAGTTTCAAGATGCCTACACAGCAATTATAGATCACTAGAGTCTTTTTTCTTTTTCCAGTAAAGGCCGCTTGGGAATAAAACCACCAAGAGTCCTACATGAAAAGGAACATCCTAAACACAAATGGCCCTCTTGTGCTGTTGGCTGAGCAAGGTTACCCCACTCTACCCGTGCTGCCCTGTGCTCTTGCAGGGGCCTCTTCCTTGGCTCCTCAACAGCCCAGAGAGCTGGGACTTCTAGACTGTTCTTTTCACATGTTTCCCCAGAAAGTTCCCTGGGGACTCTCTGACTGGTATACCCTAGGTGCTTGTTTAATGCTCATGGCAGGATGAATTTCACACTTAGGTGCTCCATGTGCCAGGAAGTGTCCCGTCAATATCAACAGAGGCATTAAAGATGGATGCGCGAGGTGCCCCTCGGAGAGTTGTGCGGTTTGCTTCCCGCACTGGGGCATGCGATCGGTGGGGTGAGGGGGGCTTCCACCCCATGCCAGCTCCTCCAGGCCCCCGGCCAGCCGCGGGGCTGCCCGCGTGGATCCGGGGCGTTCCGCTTCACGCCAGCAGAAAGTAAGCAAAGTAAGCCAAGCGTTTGGGAAGCGCCTGCCTTTCTTCCTTCCCACGTTAAACTCCAGATTCTCGCTTACTTTTGAGTTCTCCTTCTCTGTCGTTTCTCCAGAGCTTTGCCAGTCCTGAGACTGAAGCGTCGCAGAGCGTCACCCTTTAAGAATGTGAACTGATTCTGTCCCAACACGGCTTTGCTTAATAACATACTCTGCAAATTCAGGGAGCTCATTTGGGTAAAACACAGTTTTTCCTTTTCATGTGTTTGCTGCTTTCTCCAAACAGACTCTCGGAAAGACTGCAACCTCAGCAATTCAACAATTTGGAACTGAAAATTCTAGAGTCTGGAATTTCATGTCTCTTCTGATTGAAAAAATAAAAAATTTCTTTGAAGTGTATGAATTTGTGCTTGGCAGTGCTTTCAGCTGGCATCGTTTCATTCTCACAGGCCAAGCTAAAGTGGGAAATATTATTCCTCAACCCTTCCCCACCAAGATTCTCTGCCTTCTAGACCTTCCACACAACCGGGACAAGAGTCCTCCCTAAAACGGAGTGTGGGTCCCCTTCCAGCACGCCGACCACAGAGAAGAATCCCCCGACCGCCTCCTCTTCATCTTCCTAACTATCCTCTCACCATCCAAAGTGACACACGCTGCGGGACACAGCTCCTTCTGAAGTATCGGAGGATGGATGATGGGGCAGCGTCCATCAGTCAAGTCTCCTCTGTCCTGGGCAGCGCAAGTGTGGGGCAGGAGGTGTGTGACATTTCAGAGGAGGGGACAGTTCCACCCAACCAGGAGACGCGTGTGCCTTGCTCCGTCCATGGGCTCTGCCTTCCTGTCATGGCGGTGATGACAATGGCCAGTTGACATGTCAGCTCTGCATTGAACTGGGTGCACAAACACCACTAGACTCCTTTACTGCATCCCAGAACAGCAGAAGAAAGTACCACTTGGAGTTTGGGAGAAGTAAGGGTCCACCAAGTATGTTAAAGGGCTGCTTTATCCTAATGAAAACAAGCTGACAGCACCTGCTACCCAAGAAAATAACACGGCTGGGTCTCCTAAGCATCCTCATCACCCCGTACCCTGGGGATTGTTTGAGAGTGCCTGGTGGGGACTAAACTACTGCATTATTTTGAAGCTTAAAAGACAGAAACTTTAGGAGCCAAAAAGGTTGTTTGCTTTTTGAGGTAGAGATCAGAATATCTCTATTAGAGACATTTGGTCACAGAAAGACTGCCTACCCATTGCCCAGAGGAAACCCTGAATGCAGCAACGTAACCCAAACAAAGATGCTCCAGGCTGAGATGCTGTGTTCAACAATATCATCTGAGCACATCACTGGCGCCGTTGCCCCCATAGCTGGGCTGTCTTATGCATGAGCATTATTGTTTTTAGGGGTGTGTGTGCCCAAGCACTTGTTCCCAAGAACTTGGGAGCTAAAGACAAAGGCAGTGGGAACATCTGGCTGATCTTCTCTTCCCCTGACCCTGGAGGGAAAAGTACGAGAAGGATGGGAATGGCGTGGCTCACACCCTGGGCTGGAGGTTTACATCTTCTGCGTGGTGTTTTCTAAGACTGAATAAGTAGCACTGCAGGAATGGGTGGTGGATGATTCTGGACTTTCTTGCTCTGGAGTGTTTGATGGACCGTGAATGTCCTGTTGAGACCATGGAGCTGGACCACACACTTTAGGTGGGAAGGGACTTTGCACTGGAAGGGAATGGGTGTGCCCAACCGGGTCATCAGAGGAAAGGTGAATCCTGGGGTGGGACATCTGGGGAAAGAAGGCTGTGAGCAAAGGAGAGTTGCGGCAGTTCTGGCGGTGGGTGGGATCCAGGGCCTGCCGCGTGGCTGTGGGCTGGGATCCAGGTGGGGGCTGTCTGGTAGGGCACCCCTGGGGTCACGCTGGGGCCTGTGTCTGGACCCTGAGAGCACATCCTCCAGGAGCAGCTGTGGGCCACTCCCTGAGCTGTGCTTTCCTAATCCCAAGGGCTCTTGGTAAAGTGTCACCATGGACAGACTCTTGTCTCACTCTTGCTGTGGGGAGCATGAGCATTAGTGTGGTCTCCCTGGGGCCACCAGCAACCAAGGCAGCAGTGGGAGCCAGGGAAGAAGCCAGGGGACCTTAGCAACTCATTCTGGCGGGGGGGTGTAGAAGGCAGCTTCAAAAATGGCCCACGATGACCCTGGCACTTACACTCTTATGCAATCCATCCCCTTGATTGACTTGCTTCTAACCGAGAGAAGAGAACAAAGGTGACGGGGAGTCTCCTCTCTGAGCAGGTTATATAAGGTTGTGATTCTGTCTTGCTAGCAGACTCTATTGCATTCTTGACTTGCCCTCAAGAAGCCATGTTAGAGAGGCCCATGTGGCAGGAACTGAGGTGGCCTCTGGCCAACAGTCAGCAGGGCACTGAACCCTGCCAGCAACCACTTGACCTTGAGTATGAATCTTTCCCCAGTGGAGCCTTCAAATGAGACCCCAGCCCTGGCTGACAACTTGATTGCAGCCTGTGGGAGACCCTGAGGTAGAGGACCCAATTAAACCATGCTTAGATTCCTGACTCACAGAACCTGTGACATAATAAATGTGTGTTTTTTAAACTGCTAGTTTGTGATTATTTGTTATGCAAGAACAGATAAACCAATATAGGTAGTGCCCAAAAAATATCTGGGAAGATGTAACTGGGAGATGCTACTACTGGCAGTTGGGGCACCAGGGAATAACTACAGTGAAAATATGCTATTAAAAGGAAGGCAAATTTATTTTATAGTCACAGGCTGATGAGGTTAGAAGAGACTGGTTATTGGAGAAGTTGCCTGTGAAGTATTTATCTGCTAAAACTACGCTTCTCACCCTTTGCTCAGAACCCACCTCTACCCTCATTGTCATCCCATTACCTGGATCCTGCCTCCCTGCCTTCCTTGTTGGGTCAGTGACTCCGCTGGACCATGGGCCTGTCTTTGATTTTAGTTTATCCAAATGCAGTTGACTTCCACTGGCTCTTTACATTGCATCTGGTGATCAAGGGCTGCTCTCCATCCCCTGCAACCACCCCGTGCTCAGTTCTGGGTTTGGGGACATCATATCCCAAGTGGAACCAGAACCTCAGAGCCCTCATATATCTACAAGGGAGATTAGACATGGTATGCAACTGTTCAAGAAAGGCTTATAGCAATTAATGTATAATCAGTTCAAAATGAGTTAGTAACAGGAGCAAAGAACAAGATTTGAGGGAATATCATACAACTTCTAAATCTGAAGTCTTTGGAGGACAGCCATGCCTCACACAGGATCACTGTTTCGAAAGGAATTCAGGGTAGAACATGGGACAAAATCCAGGCCAACCCATGCTGGCAACGTCTCTTTGGCCTGTGGTCCTTTTACCAGATGTGATCTTTTGGTATCTGTTCATTACTGGTGGCAATTCCAGATGAGACCCATCACCATGAGAGTCTGGAGAAAGCTCAGGGGAAGTTTGTCATCCAGGAAGTTGCTACCTCCTGTCACTCCATACTTCTCAGCTTTACTCTGTCTCATGAAGACCGAGACCTAATTTCTCAATACGTTTCACTTGGTTGGAATCCAGTTGAAGTGGAGAATTTGGATATTTCAAAGTTTGAAGTTGGAATTATCTCATCTTAATTCTTTATCAGCCTTTTTAGCTTAACTTCTCAGATATGGTACCTGATGGACACTCCCTTCGAAGTTGCCTTCTTGATGTTGCAAGTTCTGACATAGCTACAAGTTTTGATGAAACACTGAAACACCTTTCGGCAATAAACAAAATGCTGTGTTTAGGAAATTACCCACATTTTTTTTGTTGTCAAAAATATTTTTTCTACTTAATTTGCTTTATATCAAAGTGTTTGGATTAAGTTTATTTTAAATATAAACTGTTTGGAAGGCTTTCTTTACTACACCAGTCATTTGTACCTCCTCATTCTGAAAAACCATAAAAATACATCACCACCTAGAAATGAAGAAAGATGAAAGGATGCACGTGTGTGACCATGTTCTCAGGCTTGGCCATTACACAGAGGTTCCTAGACAAAGCTTAAATCAGACAATGAGGTCTGCAGCATGCATAATCTCCTGCAAGTGTTTGTATATCACGTTTTTGGTCTTGGGAAGCTGGTTGGTTTCTAGACAAGGAGGGAAGTGAGCTGGGTGAACCTAGGGGTTAACAAAACTGGGGACTACAGGGCGCTGGTGATGTCATAGCTCCAGACTTAGTGTTGGGCCAGATAACTCCCAACCCTTCTATCCTGATAAACTTAGTTGCCAATGTCCTCACCCCACCGTTGGAAAGGTTGAGTCAGCGAAATTCTGTGGAGTAGGGTCTAGAGTGTGGGTGTGCTCATCTGGGGCAACAGGAAAGTTCAGACACAGGGAAAAAGCAGAACTGGACTGCGTGTGCTCAACTTCCTTTCCTTGGCAGTGGGTCTCCAGGGATCTGGCCTTGGCCTGGGTTCTGGGAGCTAGCCAAGCATGGAGGAGGGACATGGCTGCTGACCCAGAGCCCAGAATCAACGTTCAAAATCAAACAGGCAGAGAAAGAAGAATAGGAAGGGCCTGGGAACAAAGGTTGCAGCATGAGCAAGGCCGAGGGCACAGAGAAGGAGCAGAGGGCAGAGACTGGGCGATTCTGTGAGGTGCAGGGACCTCTGTGGGGCCCTATGGTCTTGTTTCTGGGTGGAGAGGGAGCAGGAAGGCAGACTAAGCACAGCAAAACCAGGGTTCCCAAGCCAGGAATGGAGTCTGAAGAGCTGCCAAGACGGAAGAGAGGCCAGAAGCTGATGTCAGAACCACAGTCTAGAGTTAGCAAGACAAGACCAAGTTCAAATGAGGACCAGTAGCAAGTGAGATGGGCTGGGGAGAGGGAAAGCTTTGGTCTTGACAGGAAGCCCGTTTCCGTTTCTGTCTGCATGAGCAAATCAAACAGTACATGATGTATGGGTGGGTCAGGTATGTATTGACAGGGCCTGGGCTGGAAGGGATACTTTGTGCTTAACGTGGTTGCTCCTTGGACAACCAGCGATGGAATAGAGCATCAATGGCTCAGGACAACTTCATCCTCATGGTGGGTAGAAGAGACACAAATCGTAAGGCCCTGAGACCCTGAGTCTATTGCTTCCCATTCATTCATGGGGAACAGCATCCACCTATGGGAATGAGCCATCTTTGAGGGCTACAAGGCAGAGGCTGGATTTCATTATCTGGCCTGGAGCTCCAGGGGCCAGGCTGAGGTCTTGCAAGGGGCGGGGGAGGCAGGTTCTGAATTAGGACATTCAGTGGACATGTTCTGGAAGCCTGTTTAGTGCTTGTCATCCAGGCTGAACCCTGGGGATGCTCTTGCTGCTGGAAGAAAACCTGCTGAGGAGGGAGGTTGCAGACCTATAGGCTAGAGGATTCATTTTTCTTTGCTGAATTTTAGCCATTTTCAAATTTTCCTGCTTCAGTTATTTTGTCATTAGGATTTTTTTTTTTTTTTTACCTTATATTTTTCCTCCTCCGCCAGTAGGAAAATGTGTGTCTCACATTTCTCTTGAATGTCATCTCCACTTTCACCCAAGGGCAGGGGCGGATCTGGTTTTGTGGGGCCTGAAGCTTACACAATTTGGGAGTTGTCCTCTTTAAGAAAAAGAATATAAAAATTTTAACATGAAATTAGGTACATAGTGAAAATATTAATTTGGAATGAGAAGATAAGCCACAGTATGTTATAAATTTTAAAAAGCTGTCAAATAAAAAGCTGTCTAGACCTAGAAAAATATCATACTATTTTTATTAATTAGCTGCCTGACTGTAATACCCTTTTCCTACTTTTTTGGCTGCATATTCTTTTTTTTTTTTTTTTGGAGGTCATTCATTCAGTAGACATTTATTGAATGCTTACTGTGTGCCAGGCCTTGCTCTAGGCTCTGAGGACACATCCATGAACAAAACAGCTTCTCTGTATCGTTCCAATTTTAGTATATGTGCTGCCGAAGGGAGCACTTGACACTTGGCTGCATACCCTGATCACCTCTTCATATAGTAACAATTTTATACTATTTTTTGTAGAGAAAATGAAAAGCTACTTCAATCTTCTTTTGAGCTTGGTTGTTTTACCATCTGATAGTTTAGAAAAGTTTCCTTTAGCTTCTCAACTCATTTTTGACGATGTCGTGTAAAGTTTTTGGATCATTACCAAACTTGGGAAAATCTCTATCAATCTTCCTTTCCCTAGGGGCTGTTATGGACACACTCAACTTTTTGGATTCCTGCTGCAAGTTCATGCCCTCTGAACACAAGAGTTCTTTTTTTTTTTTCTCCTTACTTTTATTTTTTTAACATCTTTATTGGAGTATAATTGCTTTACAATGTTGTGTTAGTTGCTGCTGTATAACGAAGTGAATCAGTTATGTGTATACATATATCCCCATGTCCCCTCCCTCTTGAGCCTCCCTCCCACCCCTCTAGGTGGTCACAAAGCACTGAGCTGATCTCCCTGTGCTATGCAGCTGCTTCCCACTAGCTAGCTATTTTACATCTGGTAGTGTATATATGTCCGTGCTACTCTCTCACTTCGTCCCAGCTTACCCTTCCCCCTCCCCGTATCCTCAAGCCCATTCTCTACGTCTGCGTCTTTATCCCTGAACACAGGAGCTCTGATCAATTCTATTCTGCACTGTTCCCAACAAAGAAGAACAAAGCTGCACAACGTACTTATAATTCCACACACTGCATTATGCAGTATAATCCTGGTAAGAGAGAATTTTAATTCTGAGTAGGCATCAAGGAGAACTAAATCCTCTGCTTCCAATTCTCGTTCCTGATGCTGGAGGAACTTCTATGGGGTAACTTCTGATTCTGTACATTTGAACCTTGTTTCTCCTCCACTGCTCACGAGCATCCAGGGTCAGGCACTGGAGCTCACATTCATGTTGCAATAATTCCTGAGTCTTTGTACATCTGTGTCTGACCTGGGGGACTCAGCAGCGGGGAGGCAGGAGAATTCCTGGAAGCTGCTCCTACATCAGCTGGCAATGATGTAATTGTGCATGGAAACGGCTGTGAGATATATCTATATACATGTGTGTGTGTGAGAGAGAGAGAGAAATGATACACATGTATGTATCTCACTAAGCTCAACTCAACTTCTCTTTAGACAGATCACCCACAGGCCCGCTGACTTCCCAGTTCCACCTGATATGGGGGGAGGTATGACAAAGGGGGAAGCTGAAGGGCAGAGAGACAACGGTCTTGGCCATGAGGAGCCAAAATATCCTACTTGTGTGCACTTTACCAAAAACACGTGATCTTGTGACCGTGTTGCTGAGGTTCATGCAAGGTTTTGGAAGGAACTTAGTAAACGCAGAGCCCAAGATCAGTGTGCTGGTAACTGGAAAGACAAATCTTTTCTCAAACGTACTCAGGAGTCCCGTTTTCAAGTTCCTAGATTACCTTTTCATTCCTAGACAGAGCCATTTTTAATTCTTTCTCTTTTTTTTGCCCATTTTCTTATTTTTCTCCAGGTTTTCCTGGTAGGTACTTTGGCTGGCTTCCCACACGGTGATGTAAAGTACTTAGGATTTTTGATTTATGTTTATTGTTGTTACTTGAAAACTGCAAAGTTTTCAAATTCAAAAGTTGATTGTGTTAGCGCAGTACCGAAACGCAGGCAGCGAGCCCCGAGGTTGCTCAGGAGGCCACGCAGGTCGGAGTGTTCTGCAACCCCTGCACCGTTCCGGCCACGCGGCCGGTGTCTCTGCTTGGGTATCAGCTCCTCCTCTCACGGACTCAGGACAGTGAGGGAAGTGACTGTGCCGTGGGGCTCAGAAAAGTAAGGTTAACACTTAAGTGGTTACATTGTAAATCACTAGATTGAAAAAAAAACCGTCTGAAGAATTTAAACCTCCAGGAGTTCTGAAATGTTGTAGTGTATATGTTACTATTAAAATAGGATGTTGGCAAGTGTATGGCTGTGTAAGTCCACCTGTTCTCACCGGGATCCGATGACTCAGGGTGCAGGGGGTGCAGAACACTCCGATCTGCGTGGCCTCCTGAGCAACCTGGGTTCACCGCCAGCCACGCACAGCCTGGGGGCACCTGGCCGCTCACAGACCAGGACATGAAGTCACTTCCTCCACAGATGCACCTGCACCCCGGCCCTGAGGAGCGCGGAAGCTGCCCCAGGTCCTGTGGCTCCAGGTAAAACTCATTTAAAAATTAAGTTCCGGGCTTCCCTGGTGGCGCAGTGGTTGAGAATCTGCCTGCCAATGCAGGGGACGCGGGTTCGAGCCCTGGTCTGGGAGGATCCCACATGCCGTCGAGCAACTGGGCCCGTGAGCCACAACTACTGAGCCTGCGCGTCTGGAGCCTGTGCTCCGCAACAAGAGAGGCCGCGACAGTGAGAGGCCCGCGCACCGCGATGAAGAGTGGCCCCCGCTTGCCGCAACTAGAGAAAGCCCTCGCACAGAAACGAAGACCGAACGCAGCCATCAATCAATCAATCAATCAATCAATCCAGTATTTCAGTTTCAACTTTTCAAAAAACATGTTAAAAACTATTCAGCTTTATTAATTAACATATATTAAGTTCACACATCGTCTAAATAAATCCTTTCACAATGCACCGTATGGTCCTAGCTCAAAATACAGATTGCAAGAATTCAGAGGCATTCTTGATATTCTGATATAAATGATCTGAGAATTGTGATTCTTACGGTTTACAAAATAGAGGTTAATTATTTAGTAAACATGGATGTATAATAATTTTATGACCTTTTAGGGAAGCGTTACCTATACTTTTCTATACCTAAGGAGGCAAAAGATCTGTACTCCAAAAACTATAAGACCCTGATGAAAGAAACTGCAGATGACACAAAGAGATGGAAAGAGATACCGTGTTCTTGGATTGGAAGAACCAATATTGTGAAAATGACCGTACTTTGCAAGACAATCTACAGATACAATGCAATCCCTATCAAATTTCCAATGGCGTTTTCCACAGAACTAGAACAAAAAAAATTTTAATGTGTATGGAAACACAAAACAATCTTGAGAAAGAAGAATGGAGCTGGAGGAATCACACACTCTCTGACTTTTTAAAATATTTTCAACACTAACACAAAAAGAACCTTCAGGAACTCCTTTTATTCCAAGAAATGGATGTTCTGCAGTGTTTGTTCAAATGAGAAGGGTCTTGGGAGGTAAAGTAGCTGGTTCCCCATTTCCCTTCAGGGCAGGACCACAACTCAGACCCCGGAAAAAATATTTCCCATTGAAGAACCTCCAAGCAAGAAGATTCCAGAACGCATTCATTCATTTAGTCATTTAACAATCATCTACTTAGCATATTTGGTGCCACAGATGAGATGCTGGGGATGGGAAGATATGGGAACCGGCCTGGGAAGCCCTCCCAACTGACGTGGGGCAGAGCAGCTAGAAGCACCGTCCTTGGGAAGATGGAAAGAGTGAAGAGCATCGCACATACTGGCGGTCTGTGGGCCAGGTCTGGCTCCTGACATATTTTGTTTGGCTTGAACAGTGTTGTGCTAGATTAGTTTTTAAAATTATGGAATAGTTGCCAACCTTTAAAAGTTTGGAAAATTCATGCACACTCATGAACAACTCATTCCCCACACACATTTACAACCAGATGTCCAACGTCTTTTTATAAACTCGGGAGACCTAGAGACAACTGGGCCCACATTTCTGCCTCACTAGGGGCACGTACTTTGGTTCTCTACGGTCCCCCCCTGCCACTGCCCATGGACGCCCCAGAAGGGCCACCTGTGTTACCAGCCAGACCACTGGCTGGAAGCAGCCACAAATGCAAGCAATATATGTAAGGTACATTTTCTAACAGCTACATTTTTCTAAAACAGGAGAAAGAAGCAGGTAAAAGTAATTTTAGTAATATATTTTGTTTAACCCAATATGTCAAAAATGTGATGCCGGGCGTCCCTGGTGGCGCAGTGGTTGAGGGTCTGCCTGCTAATGCGGGGAACGCGGATTCGAGCCCTGGTCTGGGAGGATCCCACGTGCTGCGGAGTGGCTGGGCCTGTGAGCCACGGCTGCTGAGCCTGCGCGTCTGGAGCCTGTGCTCCGCAACGGGAGGGGCCGCGACGGTGAGGGGCCCACGCACCGCGATGAAGAGTGGCCCCCGCTTGCCGCAACTAGAGAAAGCCCTAGCACGGAAACGAAGACCCAACATAGCAATCAATCAATCAATCAATCAATCTTTTAAAAAAAAATGTGATGCCACCAATATAAAGATTATTGAGATACTTACGTTCCTTATTCACACTAAATCTTCAAAATTCAATGTTATTCTTACAGCACATCCCATTCAGACTCTCCCCATTTCAGTGCCACAGGTGGGTGCAGACAGGACAGCGGAGGGTTACAGCACGGTACAAGGTGCAGGGCTGGATGGCGGAAGACTGGGCTGGAGAGAGAGGTTGACCCCAGATCATGAGTGGCCTTAAAGGGGATGCTTTTTGTACTTCCTTTTATCAACAATTAGAAGCCACTGGAATTCTGTTTGGGGCCTTCAGTTCAATGCTTTGAAAATCCTTTATGGTGTCTAACATTTCTCCTCTCACATTTTAAATCCACTTACTCATGGACTTCTGAATGCATATGGAGAACAGCGGAGCAGGAACTTCTAGAGGGTTCCAAACTCTTTCCTGTAGAGTGCTGGGGATTCCAAGTTGGGACCTCAGAGGGATGGGGGATGGCAGCTGGACCTGGGCCCCATCTGGGCACCAATAGGAGGACCTTCCTCAGTTTTACATGCTGTGGGTATGTGCAAGATTTTATTTATAGAAAGAGCTCTACTGCTTTTTGTCTTTTTTTTTTTTTTTTTTACTGCCTGAAAAAACCCTTTATGATATTATCTTCCAGAATACATATAATAAAAGAGTCTCTTTCATGTTAGCTGTTTAAGCACTGGGTGTGTTTCCCATTCTCTTCATATGTCTTTTATGGATTCTTCATTCACTTTAAATCCCTTTGTATGGGTTAGTCCGATAAAACTGGGTACCAGAAATACTCATATTATGCCAAAAGAGGACTTTAAAAAATAGAGTCGCATATAATGCCTTAAAATCCTAAAGGGGTTATTTAGTTACCATGCATCTTCAAAAATCTCATGTTAATTAGTAATTATGGATCTGATTGTATAATTATAAGATTTTAAAAGTAACTGTTAGGGCTTCCCTGGTGATGCAGTGGTTGAGAGTCTGCCTGCCAATGCAGGGGACATGGGTTCGAGCCCTGGTCTGGGAGGATCCCACATGCCGCGGAGCAACTGGGCCCGTGAGCCACAGTTACTGAGCCTGCGCGTCTGGAGCCTGTGCTCCACAACAAGAGAGGCCGCGATAGTGAGAGGCCCGCGCACCGCGATGAAGAGTGGCCCCCGCTTGCCGCAACTAGAGAAAGCCCTCGCACAGAAACGAAGGCCCAACACAGCCAAAAATAAATAAGTAAATAAAATTAAAAAAAAAAAAAAAGTAACTGTTAGATTTAGAAACTCTGGCCGGGCCATGGATATGCCGCGGAGGCGCAGCCGGCGGCTGGAAGGCCTAAAGCCTGAGTCCCCCGAGAACCCCACCTCAGTTCTGCGGGCCAGACGGGCCCTTGTGGAGCTCGAGTCAAACCCAGAAGAAATCAGGGAGCCCGGGTTTCCTCGGAGGGTGCGGCCACCCGGCCTGGGGTCTCCCAGACATCAGCCGGAGACAAGCCCGAGATCACCCAGTCTACGGGAGGGGGCAGGCTTGGGGTCCCCCCGAAAGCGGCCAGAGCCGGGCCCAGGGTCCCCCCAGCGTCAGCGAGACCCAGGCCTGGAGTCGCCCCAAAGACAGCCGGAATCGAGTCCTGAATCCCTCCGGCTTCAGCCAAAGCCAAGTAGGGAGTCGCCAAAGTTTTCCGAGGACCAAGAAGAGGCGGACTCGGAGTTGCCCAAGAGTAAGGAGAAGCCGCGCTCGGGGTCCCCCCGACATCAGCTGCAGCCGGGCCCGGGGTCACCAGAGCCCTACCGGGGTCCCGAGCCCTCTCAGCCACTACAGGGCTGACACCCCAGAGCCTGGTTCCACACGGGATCGGCGTGAGCCCAGCAAGCCCCCGCCGGCCGGGCAGCCGGAGAGAGCCGGCCTCGGGCCAGAGAAGCGAGAAGGGTCTTCAGCCCAGGCCCCAGCGTCCAAGAAACCGAAGAAGGAGAAGGTCCCTAAAGTCCCGAAGGGGAAGCCCAGGGCCGGGCGGGGGTGGAAGGACCGCTCAAAGAAGAGCGTCTCCCAGATGGTCCAGGACAAGGCCCTGCGCACATCCTGGCCGCGGAAGATGCAGGACCCGCAGGAGACAGAGCTGGCCAAGGACTTGGCCCGGCACCTGGAGGAGGAGAAGGAGCAGCGCCGGCAGGAGAAGCAGCAGCGCCGCGCCGAGAACCCGAAACGCCGCCCGGAGAACGGGCGGAAGGTGGAGATCGTCCAGGCGCCCCGAAACCCCGCCAAGCGCAAGCGGGCGAAGCAGCAGCAGCTGCGCTCCGCGGAGAAGCAGGCCGCTGGCCCAGCTGCAGCAGCTCCGAGCTCAGCATGGCCGAGGCCTTCTGTGGCCAACTGCCGTGCCACACACGGCAGCCCTCGGGCCACTGGCCACACGCCTCTGCTGACCCAGGACTCCGGCTCCGTGGCTCCAAAACAGGGGCTCCACCCGAGGCGGGGCTCTGAGCCTCCCAGAGGGCTCACAGGCAGGTCTCTGTGGCACAGGGACCCAGAGGTAGCCTAGGCCCTGGCAGAGACTGGAGGAGGGAGGAGGGTCAGCTCGCTCCTCCCCCCCTCCCCTCCTCCCTCCCCTCCCCCTCCCCCTCCTCTCCCCTCCCCCTCCCCCCTCCCTTCCCCCTCCCCCCTCCCCCCTCCTCTCCCCTCCCCCCTCCTCTCCCCTACCCCCTCCTCTCCAAGTGCCTTCAAACCACGAAGAGTAATTTCTGGTTTCTCAGGGAGCTGGTGACTGGCGGGTGACCCCCCAAAATATGTATGTTCTGTCTCGGAGTCCTGGGTCTAACCCAGGCCAGGAGGCCAGAAGTCAGGAACCCACCTCCCCACACACACACACCTCCCCAAAGGCTGCTTTGGGTCCCTCTGCATCCCCCTGACCCTGTCACCCAGGAGACTGAATCCAGCTCCGCCCCACTTTTCAACACTTAAGGTTAAAATGGGGAGGTTGCAGGGGGCAGGGTCTATCTAGCTCCCCCTTTCCTGTACCAGACTCTGCAGAAGCCCCAGGAATCTGATTCACTCATGCCATCCAGTCTACAGCAGAAGTATTTATTGAACGCCTGCTGTATACAGGCACAATTCTAGGTACCCGGGAATACAGACAAAAGTCCCTGCCCTCAAGGATCTTTCATTCTGATGGAGAAAACATAATAAACAAATAAAATGTAAAAAAAAAAAAGTAACTGTTAAACTTCATTTTTATTAAATAAATCAGTAACAGATGATCAGAAACAGATTTTCTACAAAGAGGAAATGGAGTATGAAGAATTGGCTTCTAAACCTTCCAACCAAACTGACCAAGCTCACTCACTCCCTTCCCCAAACCCATTTGTAAGTTGATCTCCTAGCAAAAGAAAGAAAAAAGACCTCCCAGTTTTGTGACTTATATGGAATAAAGAACACGTCTCTGCCTCTAGACTGTGGCCATCTCTGACTTTCCTGTGATCTGTGCCTCCTCTCTGTGTGGTGAGAGGGTGAACTCACACGGGAAAGCTCTTCTGGATTGCTGCGGACGGACTGCTTGGGAGAGTTTTTCTGCCTCCGTTGCTGAGTTGTCTGGTCTCCCTTCTTCCTCTTCTCCTCACAGGCTTTCTTTTTATTTTCATGGATAACTGATCATATCTTACCTGCCAATCAACTGCCACATTTCATGATGGTTCCAGACACCCCTCCAGGGCACCAGGCTGTTTGTTTTGGGGAATTCCCTCAATCTGATGAATCTGATGTGTCCAGGCAAAGCCTGTGATGGAAACCCACCCAAACCCAGAAGTGTTGGCAAAGGAATTCCCCGGGGTGAGTCCAGTTGAAGGGCTTCTCTAAGCCTCCTCTGTATCCCTCACTGTCTTCTGAAAAGGCAAAGGGAAGCCACATGTGACTGTAATTTACAGTGGCTAATGGACAAGGGCTGGGCTGGGCTGGGGAAGGCATGCTGAGGGACTCCGAGGGGGACAGGTGTTTAGACATTCAGCCATTCATTCCACTAAATGCATTAAGGGCCTCATTAATCCAGGGAGGGATGGGTGCACAAGGCACTGACCAGAAACCGAATCCAAGGCTGGAGAATTGAGTCTAGAGAGAAATATGGGGAGGACACGAGATGGCGCTCCCATGCTTGTCACACCCACAAGCAAGTCCTGGCTAGATTGCTTTTGATTCCACCCCTTCGCTCTTGCACAAGAAAGTGTGTCCTAGCTAGATTGCACTGATTCCACCCGTTCGCTCTTCCACAAGAAAGAGTAGAAGAATGCAAAGGAGAGTGCGGCTTTTGTAGGCATACATCTGAATCAGTTCTAATTTACATAAAAAAGTAAATCATTTGCAAATTTTAGTACTTGAATATCAACCTATCACTTTCCTTAGAATTGATCCCAACAAGCTATGTGTTTCGGCAACAAGTTCAAGGGTAAAGCAGACGCCAAACATCCCAGCAGGAAAAGATGGCACATTAAATGGGGATAGTTAAGGAAATTTTAATACTGTGATTATTTGCAAAAAATATGGGTAAGCTAAAATCATCATGGAACAGTGAAGCACAGTGGGGCCAGATACCGCAAGGAGACTTTATCCCCCTAAACCTGAAGGGAGAAGGGTAAAAGGCTCACCAGATTCCTGAGGGAGAAAGAGGGTCACCTGGTGGAAGCTACAGCCTTTGGGGAAGCCACTGACATCTGTGGCTCAGCTCCCATCTTCTGAGTTCCTGCTTATAAATGCGGCTGTAAGCAGAGGGCAAGGGAAGATGCTGAAGCAGCTCATAGATCCCAGCCCCCCTGGGCAAAGAGCAATTTGGATAGTAGTTCAGAGGATTAAAGGGAAAATGTCCAGCACAGGAATCAATTCCAAGAGGAATTGGGGGGGGGGGGGCGGAAATGGGGGTGTTTGTCAAAGGGTACACACTTCCAGTTATGATATGAATAAGTTCCGGGGATGCACTGTCCAACGTGGTGACTCTAGTTAACAATACTGTATACTCGAAAATTGCTAAGAGAGTAAAAAGTAAATGTTACCACCACCACCATTAAAAAATGATAATTACGTGAGGTGATGGTTATGTTAGCTAACCTTATTGTGGTAATCATTTCATAATATATATATACACATGTATATCTGTAGGTATCAAATGCTCACATTGTACATCTTACACAATATTATATGTCAATCATATCTTGACAAAGGTGGGGGAAAAAAGAGTGGTGTGGAGCTATAGGTCTACTTATCAGGTTTAGAGGCATTTAAGGAAGTTGGGATTGAGAGGCTTATTTGTATAGCTGAAATAGGGGTAATACAGTTGACCCTTGAATGACACGGGTTTGAACTGTGCAGGTCCACTTATAATGGCTTTTTTTCAATAAATGCATACCACAGTACTATATGATTCACAGTTGGTTGAATCTGAGGATGTGGAACCTCAGATATGGAGGGCCAACTGTAAAGTTATACTTGATTTTCGACTGTGTAGAGATTCGATGCCCCTAACCCCCTCATTGTTCAAGGGCCAACTGTATTCAAGGTCCGAGACTTCATGGGACCCAGAGGTATGTTTAGAAGGCTGAGGAACCCAAATGCTAGCAGGTAGGGATCTCACTGGGGCGTGGAGGGTTGACTTATCACAGCCAGTAGGAGCATGAATAGGTCTCTCTGTAGGCTGAACTATAATCTATGCATTTCGGCTCAAGGCAAGGTGAAATTCTGTTGATATAACTCTGACAGTCATGTAGACTATAACAAATGGGGTAGGCCAAGCAACAAAGGCAAGTAATGTTATGCTTGAACTTGAAAAGCATATTCTGGGTATATAAACATACAAAATACATATGTTTGTAGGAATGGAAAAATTACAATAACTTGCCCATTTTTCCTGGGGATTTAGGAAAATAAATTGGGTCATTTTTCAGGTCCATTGTTTCTGGTAAAGTAACATATATGTACACAGATAAATATACAACTATTTGCAACAGTCTGAGGTTTGCCACAATAACTTAACTTTGTAAAACTTACAGTGGTTCTGCCTCAAAGGCATCATATTTACCATGGGGTGCTGTCTTTACTGAAATGCATTTGGGTGTGTGTGTATTCTTCACTAGAAGAACCGCCACAAATTCAGCAATGGCTTGGGTGTGTCAGTTCTGCCAGAATCCAAGGACTTGGACTGATGAAGCTCTCTTCCAGGGCAATAAGACCCTTCACACATATGATATTCTTAATAGAATTCTGTGGCTATCATCTTTGGAGATCACATTTAAGATAGTTATGATTTTTAGCCGTATTTCCTTAAGGAAAATGTAAAAGTCATCCATAAAATTCACCATAGAACACTTCCACCAAAATATTTTTTAGGAAAATGAGAAATGGCTTTAATAATGAAGAAACTAGTAAGCTATAAAATGAATTCATAATATGGATTTCACCAAGTCTGAACTCCTTTGTTGGGCTGCTGAAATTGACCATGCTACATAAAATCAACAAGTTGTAATACGATAATGAAGACAACTGAGGCATTCGGGGAATCCATCGACATCTTTTGTGTTTATATAGAACATCAACAGCCATGACAGAGTATTATCTTAAGATATAGTGCATTGAATAGTGTTCTCCCGAAAGGTATACTGAAGTCCTAATCCCCAGTACCTGGGAATGTGACTTTATCTGGAAAGAGTATCTGCAAATATAATCATGTTAAGATGAGGTCGTTGTGGGTTAAGGTAGATCCTAAATCCAATGACTGGTGTCTTAATAAGAAAAGGAGAGAGAGATTTAGATACAGAGAGAACACACTCAGAAGGAAGAAGTCCACGTGAAGACAGAGGCAGAGACTGGAGTAAGGCAGCTCCAAGTAACGCCAAGCATTGCTGGCAACACCAGATGCAAGAGAGGCAAGGAAGCTTCCTCCCCTAGAGCCTCTGGAGAGCTTGACCCTGCTGACACCTTCATTTCAGACTTCTGGTCTCCAGGACTACAAGAGAATAAATTTCTGTTCTTTCAAGCCAGGTGGTTTGCGGGAATTGTGTTGAGTCAGCTCTAGGAAACTGATACAAATGTAAACAAAAGTTTGAACAAATTACCGTTTTCTGTTAGTAACAGGAAGTCACCAGGGCACTTCCTTCTCTGGCATTCGCCAGCCCCAGCCCATGACTGAGTCCTTTCAGTTTCACCCCCTTGGTCTCTTGGCTGGTCCATGTCTCTTTCCTCCCAGTCACCCCAGTCTGGACCCAGGCTCTGGCACCAACACTGCAGGGTCCTCTCTCCAAACCTCCCTGCTGCCCTGCGTCACCAGGCTCCAATCCTTTCTCCTGCAGCCAAGGAGACGCTGGCATGGAAATCCATGACACCCCACCCCACGCTCCCACCCTCCCCACTCACTTTTGTATAGCTTTAACCATTTTGTGCTTTTCACTTCTCATAGAATAAACCCCCAAACCCTTGCTGTGGCGTCTGGTGCCCCATGTGGTCTCGTCCCTTCTGGCCTCTCCGGTTCCAGCTCGTCCCTCTCTTCTCCTTGCTCCCTGCTCTCGAGATGAGATGCTCCAGCCGTGTTTCTGCTCCCGGAATTCTCCGAGCTCCATCCTCTCCCAGGGCCTTTGCTTACGCTGTTCCTTATGCCTGGAGCAGTCACACCTCCCCTGTGGGCTTTACTCCATGTCCTGCCTATGGAGTTGACCAATCTCGCATCCTTTGAGCGCTCACAGCTTCCTGAACTCTGTAATGTTCCTCCCTTTTCAAAAGGAAAAAAACCCCACGAAAGACGTGCATTTAAGTAATCTTGATCCTTTGCACCATCCCTTCTTCTCACTCTTGTTCCATCAAACTTGAAAGAGTTTGTATATGATTGACACAAAAAAATGAATTTAGTTATACAACCCCAGGCTTGTGGGATTACTAAGTGATGAGTGCATTTACTGCAAAAAAACATTTCCTCATTAAAACAGGAAAGAGACCATAAAAAAGATCATATCTTGTCTCTAAATCTCTTTGTAAACACCAAGTGTCAGAGGGGCAGCTCTTTACGGGTGTCTGGTCTGCCTCTACCTGGGGAGATTTTCAGCTACTTTGCTGATAAGAAAGTTGGCTCTGATTAAAAGGGAATTCATGAGACCCAGTCAACAAAAGAAAATTTATAGGAAACTGCTTTAGCTCAGGAACAAGAATCAAGTTTCTGAAAGACACGGCTGCTCCCCAGTTAAATAAACCGTCCTCCCTGGGCAGTGCCTGGCGGGGCTCTGTCCTCTCTCTGGTCTGTCTCCAAACCTGGGCCGGCTTTGCCTCCTCCACCCCCAAAACTGCCCTTCTGGGCAGCTCCTGGAGTGCAATCCTGTCTAGAAGAGTGGGCCCCAAGACACCCCCTCCCCATCCCCTCCTCATCCCCACACTCAGGACAGTTTACAATTCTTTACAGGTGACCAAACCCACTTCAAACGTCGTGCCGGTGTGTTGGGTGTTGCCATTTCTTTGCGGCAGCTGGAGGTGCTACGCGGAGAGCAGCGCTGGGGCTCTAGCTCCGGGAGAGGATATAGCTGCTGGGGCCCCGCTCCTCCCAGGCCTCCAGGGTGGCTACTTCTGTCCCCAGATGTGCGCTCGGATGTCCAATTCTGTCCGAGGAGAGGGGGCTTCCTGGGAAGGGGCTTGCTGAGGGGTCTATGGGGGGGGGAACAAAGGATGCTAACGACGTCCCCTGGTGTGCTACAAAATAGAGTGTCTAACAAACAATGTGACGCGCACAGCTACAAACCCCCTAACGATCCCAAATGGTATTGCTTTGCTGGCAAACTGCCAAGAACAGATTTGTATTTTATTTGTTGGTTTACTTGTATTTTATTGGTTGCCTTATATATTACATTTATTTGGCTGGTGCAAATGTATATCCATATGCTCTCTGAGGTTACGTAAAAGATACAGGCCTAAATGAGGGTTTATTGCAAGGACCCTAAGGGGACAAGGAATCACATGGGATGTCCAAGCTGGGGAGTGAAAGGAGCTTCACAGAAAACCAGAATCGCAGCTCAGGACGGTTGAGAAACAGGTCAAGCGTCTTGTGCGTGCACCTGGCCTCAGCCCCAGCAAGGAAGATGGTCTGAGTGAGCTGTCTGGCCACCACCCAGCTTCATTCAAGGCCACCTCGTGTCTTGCTTGGATCCTCATTGGACAAAGCCTGACTTTGGCTTGTGACGAGACCACCAAGAGCAAATGCGCTGCTTGGAAGGCTTTCCCCAGAAGGGAAGTGTGGCCCGGCAGCCGCAGGCATTCAATGGACGCTTCCATTCTAGTGCTTTACATTCTTCCAGATACCTTAATTCTCACAGCAAACATAAAAACCAAATATCATTATGGCAGTTTTAAATATGAAAGAGCAGCAGCAGGGTATCAGGTCAGTTGTGGGGTATCGGGAATTGGAACCAGGCTAGGATTTCCCCAAAGCAGAGCTCCGGGGGGCAGCTCTGCAGGCCGGCCAGTGGAGTCCTTGTTATTCACACACAAGTAACTCACTCTTGTTTTTTTTTTTTAAATCTCTTTATTGGAGTATAATTGCTTTACAATGGTGTGTTAGTTTCTGCTTTATAACAAAGTGAATCAGCTACACGTGTACATCTATCCCCATATCCCCTCCCTCTTGCGTCTCCCTCCCACCCTCCCTATCCCCCCTCTAGGTGGTCACAAAGCACCTAGCTGATCTCCCTGTGCTATGCAGCTGCTTCCCACTAGCTACGTATTTTATATATAAGTCCACGCCTCACTCTTATAAATCCCCACAGAATCGACTGATTCATTTTTGTGTAGCAGGAACTAATTTTCGCAGTCGCAAACTGGAGTGGGTAAAATTTAAATTGGTTTTTCATAATTAGAATAATTAGATAAATTTCTGGCTCTGAGCCCCATTCAGTTAAAAACTAAACGTATCCAGACATGATTTTCTTCTAGGCGTGTCTGGGAAACACTGTCAAATGTAGAGATTTCTTCCCAGTTGCGGGTTTCACGGCTGGTCTTAGCCTCATTGTTCCTGCCCCTTCCCTTCCTGGGTTCCGTGCATGTGAGCCCAGCAGGTGGGGCATGGGGACGTCCCCATGTCATTCTTCATCTGTTTCTGGATGCAAGTGCAGGTGAAGCTTTCCCTGTCTGGTCCTTGTCATCAAGATGGGCTATGCCAGGTGTGAGGCCTTCCCGTGCTGACTGGACGAGCTGTCAGCACAGATCCTACGACAGCTCTGAGGGGTCCCTCACGCTGTTGATTTGCATCTCTTCGTTCAGGTCAGTGACCAGCGCGCTTGCTCACTTGTTCTCTCTCTCTCTCTCTTCCTCCCTCCTTCCTCCCAACCCCTCCCAATTCCCATGCTCCACTTGGGCCCATGGAAACTTCCAGACGCTATCTTCCCATACCCCTCCGGAGGAACAGACGCTCCCTGGACCTGACTTTGGCCTCCGGAGCTGCTCTGACGTGCCTGGGAGGGACATTGAGCTTCTGGACTCTCCAGGCTGCATCCTGGAAGCACAGCACTGCTCCTGGGCACCCCCAGTTTGCATCCCCCAAATCTCAGGAGGGATTCCGTCAGGTGACCCCGCAGCCCTGCTCCCGCCGAGTAGCACTTGGCCACAGGACTCCCTGCTCACGTCCTCCTCCCCTACTTTATCCTCAACTCTCTGCCCCCTTCCCAGCTCAAGGGATTGTTAACAAATCTGGATGCCAGGAGGGAAGGCAGGGGAAATGATGAGGCCAGATCACACCGCCTTTCAAACCCTTTCTGTTTTATGCCTGGCTCAGTGGCTTTTGAAGTTAATAGTGAATAATGTTCCGTTTTTGTTTTCTGGCCCCAGAGTAGTGGGGTATCTTAAACTGAGCTGTGCGCCGGCTGCGGAATGAAGGGGAATGAGGCGGTGTTAGGAAACCCTATGGTGGGATAGGGCAAGGGCTATGTTGGCGGAGCACAGCCGCCTTCCATACTTTCTTAAGTCTCTGCTTGCATAACCACTAATCAGAGGCTTACCCTGACTACCCCGTTCAAAAAAAAAAGTCACTGTCAGCCGTCACTCTTTTCCCCTGAACACTATTTTATTTTCCTTCACAGTAGGTATCACCTGCTGACACGTACATTTGTTTATTTGTTCATTTTCTATCTCCCATTATGCCCTCTCCCACAGACATTCTGAAATATAATCTCCTTGAGGCATGGACTTTCTTTATTTCTTTTTTTTTCTTTCTTTAATACAATATTGTGTTAGTTTCAGGTGTACAGCCAAGTGATTCGGTTATACATATGTATATGTATATATCTACATTCTTTTTTCTCAGATTCTTTTCCATTACAGTTTATTCCAGGGTATTGGATATAGCTCCCTGTGCGATACAGTAAATCCTTGTTGTTTACCTATTTTATATATGGTAGTGTGTATCTCTTAATCGCATACTCCCAATTGAGGGATGGACTTTCTTATGTTAGCTGCTGAATTTCTAGCACCTAGAATATTACCAAGCATGATATCAACTCTCATTAAGTATTTATTGAATGAATTAATAATTTGAACTCCATGAACTCTCTCACTTAAAGTGGGTCTACAATAAAGACCCAGTTTTAGTCTCACAAAGTTACTCTGTTGGAGATGTGCGGTTATATGCCCCATTGCCCCCAATCCACCAGCACGTGAGCAGTACAACATGAAGCCTTGACAGTGGAAGGGTGTGAGGGTTTCCTTTCTTATCTTCTCACGGCCCATCAGATTTCAGAGCCATCTTTACCTCTCCACCACGTTGAAACAAAAGAAACCAATAGGTAAATGCAGTCACAGTCTACATATCTCTGTGGCCTTGCAACGTCTGGAGGACTTTATGGGGTAAGTGGCAGTAATTGAAAGTTGGGATAAAGCATAGAAGACTCCTGGGGTTCTTCTATGGGATTTGGGTTGGGAAGTTGTTAAAACTCTAGTTGGAAGTTTGAACCAGGAGAGCAAGGTCATCATTTACCATTTGTCAGCCAAATATTCTTTCTCGAGCAAGAAACCACATCTCCCAGCCAGTGGTGGTGTCAACAGTTTACCCAAGGATTATCGGTTCTTCCATTTCCATGGTGAATACTGTAAATATGGAAAAGTACAGCATTCCAGTTTGAATAACAAGATTAACCGCACTCTGTTGATAATTTTTTGCATAGTTTTAAACATAATGGAACAATGGATTGACTCTGCAAAACTGCAAACATTATGTAACCATAGTTGCCAAATATCCAAAATTTCAGACCCAATGCTCTTTAGTAGCAAGGTATAAATGGCAACATTTGAAAACATCAAAAACAGTCTTTTACTAAAGATGTTCTCTCTGCTGGTGTTCAGTTGGGCTGCATGGATTTCTGGTTAAGTCGTTTGATTCTTCCAGTTTTCAGCTTAGCACAGATTCCCAAAGTGGATCCTAATCTTTTCTTGGCTACTGGCTTTACTATCCTGTCAATCAGCAGCTCTGGCTTGTCCCCTTGACTCTGCTTTTATAGTCAGTTATGCATTTGACTTTCCACTGCTGCTTCTCTGATTTGGGTTTATGATGTTCCATAACTAGTTGTGTGCACTAACTAGTGAGGGGTCTTCCATGCTCCACTTGACCTCAGTCTTCTAAAGTGTTCTAAGCAAGTATAAACCCTGTTATTGGTCAATACTTCATTTGGGCTGTGTAGGAATAGCCATATAACATGAGTAGCAAACTGAATACTCAGCGTCCATTAAGAGTTTCATTGGGGGCTTTCCTGGTGGCACAGTGGTTGAGACTCTGCCTGCTAATGCAGGGGACACGGGTTCGAGCCCTGGTCTGGGAGGATCCCACATGCCGGGGAGCAACTGGGCCCGTGAGCCACAACTGCTGAGCCTGTGCGTCTGGAGCCTATGCTCCGCAACAAGAGAGGCCGCGATAGTGAGAGGCCTGTGCACCGCGATGAAGAGTGGCCCCCGCTTGCCGCAACTAGAGAAAGCCCTCGCACAGAAACGAAGACCCAACACAGCCAAAAATAAATAAATAAATAAATAAAAATTAAAAAAAAAAAAAGAGATCTGAGACCCTTTCCAGCTCTGAGTTATTTAAAAAAAAAAAAAAAAGTTTCATTTTCACCTAAGTAAAATTGATGCCAAAGATAATATGATGTATCTGGAGATATGCATGATTGTTCTCATGCTGTCTATATTTTTGACATTAATGTTAACTCAAACCTGGCAATAAAATATTAGCAATATCTTCATACCATCAGCTGGCAGAAAGAGCGAGTCTGGGCAGAGGATGTAGTTTCAGCCTCTGGCAAACATGAGCTCCCTAAACAATGGGGTGCCTGTTCAGGAGGAGGGAGGAGAGGAAAGAGGAGGGAAGGCAGAAAGGCGGGAGGCGGGGGGGTCCACAGGCACAAGGACCAGAGCTCTTGGACCTGGGTCCCTGACTCCTCAGTAACCAGGCATGCTGAGACAACCCTGCATGTGCTGGCCCCTTGGCTGTGGGACCAGACACATTTTCAGGGGATGAGACGGAAGGGACTTAAAAATTGTGCAGTATTTAAAAATAACTATTCTATACACAACTACTATATATAAAATAGATAAACAACAAGGACCTACTTATAGCACAGGGAACTATACTCAATATCTTGTAATAACCTATAATGGAAAAGAATCTGAAAAAGAATAGATATATATAAAACTGAATCACTTTGCTGTACACCTGAAACTAACACAACATTGAAAATCAACTCTACTTCACTTAAAAAAAAAAAAAACTACTCCAGCTCGTTGTCTTCTAAAGTTCCATGCTCTGTGTCAAACTCAACTCCCAGCCCCCTGTATGATTCTAGAGGGAAGATGGAGCTTTTGTTGTCCTTAGGTTCCCTTCAGGGGAGGAAAGAGACATCTGCGCCTCTTTTCTGCCACTGGGAGAAGCTGTTACCATCTGAGAACGAGACAGCCCTGACATCAGCTTCTGCCCCAGTGAATCCTCAGTATGGAAGGTTAAGTGAACAGTGAGAACACAGATGTCTTAGAAATCCTGATGCATGAACTTATTCGTGTCTGAGCTCTCAGACTCAGACCTCTCAACACAGGTGGCTTGTCTAACATTTCAAGAGGAGAAATAAAAGTGTTACCTAATTAGCTGGCTCTGGTGACTCCTTAGGTACCTGCTCACTCATGCGAGGTCACTGACTGTTCATTACACCACAGGCTCGGATTAATTAGCCATTGGAATTACAGCTGAATATAATTAATAATTTCATTTTGAGCTAAATTGAGTGCTTGAAATCGAGGCTACTAACAAAAGCTGAAAATTACTAATGGAAGAAAACTTAATGTGAGTAAAGAATCTCCATGGGCCCTGGAATGAAATCAAATCCAATTTGAATGAAACACCAGTACCGACCTGCTCCACTCCCTCTTCTAGCCTTTATAATCATCAGTCATAAATCATGTGGAAGGCTCAAGTAAGGATTTCTGCTCCCAGGTTCCACTGGGTAAAAAGCACGGCTCCTCTTCATTAAGGGGCTGGGACAGGGGATGCGTTTCTCTAATGAGGGATGCAGCGAAAGACAGTCTGGGATCAGAAGTCTTTTGACTCTCGGAAACTGCTCAGAGCAGCTGGAGGAGGAGAAAAGGGCCTCTTATGGGTTGAATTGTGTCTCCACAGCCCCTACCCCACACAAAAATTATATGGTGAAGTCCCAACACCTGGTACTTCAGATTGTGACTTATTTGGAAATAGGATCACTGCAGTTGTAATTAAGTTGAGGCCATGCTGGGTTGGGCTCCTAACGCAGTGACTGGTGTCTTTAGAAAGGGAATGCCATCTGAAGAGAATGAGGTGCATACGGGGCAGGGGGGCAGGGTGGAGGTGATGTGAAGACACAGGCGGAATGCCACCTACAAACCAAGGAACCCCAAGGATTGCCAGGAAAACACCAGAAGCTAAGAGGGAGGCATGGAACAAAATTTTCCTCACAGCCCGCAGAAGGAACCAACCCTGCTGACACCTTGATCTCGGACTTCTGGCCTCCAGCACCGTGAGACAGGACATTTCTATTGTTTAAGCCACCCAGTCTGTGGTCCTTTGTTACAGCCTTTAATACAAGGTCAATGTGGAAAGGCAGACACGCAGCCGCACCCTTGGCCGACTTAGACTCTTTTACTGCCATAGAGCATTCAGCCTGGGGTTAGAGTTTGGATTAGTGCTGAAAGGGGCAAAAGTAATTTGGAAATGAGCACACTTGAGGTATTACCTGAGATTCTTTCCACTATGATTCTTTGTTCCCATTACTTTCCCCACCACTGATGGTGTCGATGGCATTTTATACAGAAACCTCAGGGGAA
Source organism: Balaenoptera acutorostrata (assembly GCF_949987535.1). Lineage (NCBI taxonomy): Eukaryota > Metazoa > Chordata > Mammalia > Artiodactyla > Balaenopteridae > Balaenoptera > Balaenoptera acutorostrata. The sequence continues at coordinate 8,427,094 of NC_080077.1, forward strand.
GGGATGATTAGCTAAGAGTAGCGTCAAATTCTTGGCTGAGTTTCTATAGCAGAGACAAGAGTATTGAAAGCCAGGCCTTTGAATTAAAGATCTTGCGATTTGGGGGAGAGTTTTCTTTTGGGGGTTCATAAGCTTGACTTTGACTCTAAGGAGGAAAAAGATCTATGGAACTTAGGGCACACGATCTACGTAAGTGGAGTGGGGAAGAGCACTGATGTGATGACGTAAGGACCGTTTTCCCACACCATAGGCGGTAAGAATCTCTGCCAGCGATTGGAATAAAAGCACCAGACGTGACTTGGTTTGAGCTTAGATGCTGGTGAGTTCCTGAGGAGAGAGTTCTACTCTGCTTCGGGTCAAACCCCTGATGGTGGGAGAATGAAGGAGCTCTCAGGAAGGTTGCAGGGAGGACCTGAAGCTGGGGCTCTGGCTCTCTGAACGCTGCAGAGGCAGCAGGCCTTATGGGAAGACCCCTGTTCAGCAGGGAGTTGCTTTGGTAGAAAAGGAACAGCTGTGTGGAGTAGTGAGGCAACCCCCTTCCAAGTCTCCCAGGCACCCCACCATGGAGAGGATGCAAACGTGCCCTGTTCCCCCGAGAGTGGTGCAGAGATGCCAGGGGGCAGGGAGCAGCACACCTGCGAGTCTAGTGCCACCTGCATGACCTGGGGAGTGGGGGAGGGGAGTGGTGTGCAGATGCTTTAATCAGGATGCAGCAAGGAAAGGTGACAATGGCAAAAGCATCAGTTGGAGACCAGAGTGAAGGGGCGGGCTGAGTTGCCTGTAATGCTTGAGTCTATTCTATGGATTCAACCTCTGTGCCTGAAGGAGACCCCTGGATGTGGAGGGGAAAGAGGCAAGAAATGAAATGGAGACCCAGAGAGGGAACGTATGAAGGACCACCTTTCCCCTTTCCTGGGACAGGGACCACAGTGTCTCACTCCTCTGCCATGTCCTTGTCCCTCCTCATGCACACGTTCTCTGTTCTGTTGGCCCACGTTCTGTTGGGTAACAATGGGACCTGGGATGGGGAGTCATCTTATCTGAGTGGTTCTGTTGTGATGCTTAGGAAGAACCAGGCCACAGGCTCCATCAGGAGCTATGCTTTGAGCCGTAATAGACACATACACAAGCACCCTTCTCTAGCTCTCTTGTTCTTGTAATCCTGCAGGCAGGAGGAAGAACTCCGTGGATCACCATGTGTAGCGAACTGGGGTCTGTGTTTTGCCAACTAGGTCTTAAGAAGAAAAAACATCTCTCTTTCTGCTTTCCCAAATTGTGAAGGATTATTGATTATGAGCCCTCTTACGCTGCAATGAATTCACATGAACCTAATAAATGGTGAAGGATCCTTGAAATTAAAAAAAAAAAGATCCTTCGAATCCATACCTTCTGTACTCATTCTTTGCCTAAGCCTCTCTTTCTCCTCTTATCACCATGAATCATTATGAGACACGTGTGCCCCTTTAACATGAGGTATAGGTCTTCTATTGTTAAATAAGCTTTGAAGATCTGGTTCACATAAATTGGATTGGAAACCAAATAAAATTTGCAGCTAATCATTACTGATGGCCTCACTAGTTTGCTCCTGTAGCTGTACTGTTTGCTAAAACCTCAACACAGAGATTTTGTGGTTAATAAGAAGTATTTCGGGCTTTATCTGTCAGACCCAAAGCCTATATACCCTAGGCAAAGTATACCAGTAAACGAGAATACATAAATATGGCTTGCCATATATGTGGACCACTTAAGGTTAATGCGTTTTGAGTGATTTAGCAAGAAGTGGTGGATATAGTTATCACTTTATTCTAATTACTATAATCTTGGGAAATAACATTTTGCAACTGAATGATGAATAGAGTGGCAGTTGTCTTTTATCTCAAAAATGATTTTGGCCAATGTTATTATCCTATGTTCTGCAGAGTCCAAGTTGAGAAAAATGTCTGGTAGACATTTCCCTCACTCAAACGGACCCCCCAAATCTGGATCAGTTTGCACTGGAGAAGTGGGTTTTTTGGTGCCCAAGACTTTTGGGAATATTCTTAGGAATGGTCATCTTTTGACTAAAAGTTTTAAAAGAACTATGCTCTCTTTCTTAAGTCTAGCTGTTCTACAACTACAAATTATTTCACAGCCATTGTATTTCATAAAGACATACATAAAATCTCGAAAAATTGAGAGCAAAATGGACAGTAGATATTTTTTACCATTTTATAGATGATAAAACTGAGATTCATGGAAGTTAAGTAACCTGCTGCAAGAAATCTATCACCTGTGGAGGCATGATTCTCTGGACTTTGTTATCTCTACAGACCTTTCATATTTCCAAATTTAAAAAAATACGCAGGTCTTGGGGAGAAATCTGCCTCTGGTATTTAGAGAAAGAAAACTCAAACAGAAGTACTGAGTGCTTGTTAATTCAATTCAATTAAGCAGCTATGTGCCAAGCACTTGCTGAGTACAGTGGGAATTACACTGATGATATGATACAGGTCCTACCTATCCTGCAGAATCTTACACAAGCATACCTTGGAGATCTTGCAGGTTCAGTTCCAGACCACTGCAACCATGGTGAATTGCATGAATTTTTTGGTTTCCCAGTGCATATAAAAGTTATGTTTACACTCTATTGTAATCTATTAAGTGTGCAATAGCATTATGTCTAAAAAAGCAATGGACGTGCCTTAATTAAACAATACTTCATTGCTAAAAAATGCTAGCCATCATCTGACAACACTGGGTTACCACAAACCTTCAATTTGTAAAAAACCACAACACAAACTCTGCGGAACACAGTAAAGTGAAGTGCAATTAAATGAGGTCTGCATGTATTTGTGAGGGAAGGGAAGGGATATGGTGGCGTGAGGCTCGTACGGAAATAATTCAAACAAAGTTCAGACTATAACTGTCAAAAAAGGAACACAAGTGAAATGTCTTGAGGGCCATGTATTAGTAATTGTTGAAGCTGGGTGATGGGTATGTGGCAAAAGTTGTTCATTATGCAATTCTCTGTACTTTTTGAGTATGCTTCATAATTTCCAGGATGAAAAGCTTTAAAAAATGCTATGGGAATGTATGGAAGGAGGAGTTTGCCTCTGTGTGGAATCTTGGGAAAATGATTTCAAAGGAAAAGTGATAATTATGGGAAAGGTTGGAAAGATAGGAAGGATCTCAACAGGTGGAGATGGATTCAAAGAGAAGTTAGTTTCTATCATTTCCTCAGGAATTTCCTGTTTCCCAATCTCATAAAGCTGGCTGTCTTTATTTTTGGAATCCCTGGTGGTCCTGCATCCTTAGCTCTATCTGGCCTGGTGCACTTAGCCCCACTAATACCGGTAGCCCTGAATCTGCTGGGGGAATCCAAGTGGTGACAGGTCTGCTCTCCTGGGTCTGCCAGAAGCTCCCCTGTATTTTGCAAGAATCTGCATTCTCCCCAGTGCTGCTGAATGGAGGTGGAACAAGCATTCTGTTTCAACCCAGCCCACCTGGCTGAATTTAACAATTCTAACTGTACTCAAATTTTCAGTAAGTCATTTTCCTGAGGAAAGCTTCAGTTGAAACCATCTGTTCCAACTTGACAGAGGAGGAAACCTCCTTACTGTTTGGGCTCTAACATCCCATGCCATGGGAGCATTTATTCCTCCGGACTCTGACACTCGGTGACAGACTGCATCCCCTGTACGGACACCATCTTTAACCCACTTGTATGCCACCATCCCATGCTGGACCATACTCTGCCTGGACGTACTCCTCCCCTTCTTCAGGCTTTCATTCCAGACCACCAACATGGCGGGCCATCCCACACCCAACGTGGACACCTTCCTTGCCCTGCTCTGCATCCTAATCCCCACGCTGGGTTACTCCCAACTTGTATGCGCGCTTCCAACACCTACGCTGGGTCCTTCTCTCAAATGGACAACTCTTCACCCTGCTCAGCCTGTGACATCCCACGCTGGACCACCACCACCTGTGAAAGCTTTGCTTACCCCACGGGATCTGACGCCCCACTTGTGTGGATGCCCTCTTCACTCTGTTTGGGCTCTGACTTCCTACCCAGGCACCTCCCACATGGTGACGTCCTCCTTATCCCGCTGGAGCCATGGCATCTCACAAAAGGCCACAACGTGGTGGTGGGGGTGGATGGCCCTGTACTCTTCACAGACTCTGACACCCCCCTTGGCCGCACAGTGGCTCCTCTGCACGATGTATGCATGCCCACCTTGCAAAGTCCACCGAAATGGATCCACAGCTAAATTTTTTAGCAAAGAAGGGAGGGGAAAGGAAGGAGCAGTGGAATAATCTTGGGAAATTATTTTTTGTTCTTTTTTGGGGGAGGGGTCAGAGTTATTGAAGTATGTTTTGCGTACATTAAAATTCACCCCTTTTAGATGTACAGTTCTATGAGATTTTATAATTGCTGTGACAAGTAAACAAGTAAATATATCACCTCAAAAATTTTCCTCATGCTCCTTTACAGTTAATACTTATTAATAATGCTTTCTTTCCCAAATTTTTCTTTAGTGGTTGCCCTAGGATTTACAATATATGTCTTTAATTTATCATAATGTACTATCAAATAATATTTTACCATTCCACGTATATTGTAAGACCCCTGCAACAATATATTTCTAATCCTTCTGTTTCATATTTAGTACAGCTGTTAAATATTTACTTTATATATGGCATAAACCCAGAAATACATTGTTACTATTTTTGCTTTAGGAAATCAACTGTCTTTTAAAGTGATTAACAATAAAAAATATATTTTATATTTACTTATTTTTTTTTTACTATGTCCAGGGTTTTTTCTTTGTGTAGATCTAAGTTTCTGTCTACTATCATATTCCTTTTGCCTGAAGAACTTTCCTTAATATTTATTGTAGGGCAGGTCTGTTGGAAATGAATTCAGCTTTTCTTTGCTGAAAAGCCTTTATTTCACCTTCATTTTTGAAAGATACTGTCTCTGGGTAGAGAACCCTGTTTTGATATTTTCTTTCAGTACCTTAAAGACATTAGTTTATTGTCTTCGGGCTTGCATAGTTTCTGAAGATAAGTCAGCTCCAATTCTTATTTTTGGTATATTCCTTTGTATGTAGTATGTCTTTTTTCTCTGGTTGCCCTCAAAATTTTTTCTTTTTTTTTTTTTAACTTTTTATTTTATCTTGGAATATAGTTGATTAACAATGTGATAGTTTCAGGTGTACAGCAAAGTGATTCAGTTATACTTATATCAATACATGTATCTATTTCAAGTATTTTCTTTAACATTAGTTTCTTGAAGCTTGAATATAAATGTCTAGGTGTATTTATTTTTATTTTGTTTTTTACTTTTTTATTTCTTATTATTTATCTTGGGATTCTCTGAGCTTCTTGAATCTGTGGCTTAATATCTGTAATTCTTTTTAAAAAATTCTTAGCCATATCTTTAAAAACATTTCTTCTACTTCTTTATCTATATCTTTTCTATCTGGAACTCCAATGAGCTATATTGTTTTGCAAAACTTTGTTAGTCCGTTTCCTCTCTCTCTCTCTCTCTCTCTCCCCCAATACCCAAAGACTTCACTTTAGGTTTGCTGATTCCTTCCTCAGTTGGGTCTAGCCAATGAGTCCATCAGAGGAATTCTTTCTCTCTGACACCATTTTATTCTTATTATTTCTTGCATTTCTGTTTGACTCTTATAGCTTCCATCTCTCTACTGAAACATCCCGCCCTTCCCACTAGATCCTTTAACTCAATAATCATACTTATTTTAAACTTTATTTCTAACTGTTCCAGTTTTGGGCCATCTGAGTCTGGTTCTGTTGATTAATTGCTTTATCTCCTGATGACGGGTTAGTTTACTTTTCCCTCTTTTGTGTCTTGTAATTTTTAATTAAATGCTGGACATTTTCTGCAGAATGGTAAAGACTAAAGTAAATATTTGTCTGGAAACGTGTGTACTTTTTCTTCCGTAAGGTCATTCCCACGTGAGTCAATCTAGTCGGGGGTTGAGCTGGGCTTGGATTTTTGTTGTTGTTGTTGTTGATGCATTCAGAGCACCACAGCGTTCAAATTTCTCTAATGATGCTTTGTGCTTACGGTCCAATGCTTAGGTTCTGTATGGTTTTTCTCAGTGTTTGTGCTTCATCGGCTGCTTTAAAAGCCATCCCTGCGTACTTGCATCACAGAGGGTCTCTCTATCTCTTACACCATCCCCAGAGGTTGACTGCTCTTGCTTGTTATTCTGGGCTTGCTACACTGGTGGGGGGCAGGCAGTGCTCTCTGTTGCCTTGACCAGCCTCAGCCTTAGAAAGATACTGTGTTTCTGGACCTTGTGGTGAGACTTTCTCAGTGTTCCTATTCCTCTTCCACATGCCTTAGCAGCCAAACTTTGCCTTGTATCTGGGGCAGATATTGATCAGAGGAGTGTCTACTGACCCCCAACCTGAAGTAGGACATCTCTAATTATATTGGTATGGGATCCTGGGTCCTGGACTCTTTCCTCCCCTTCCCTATGGATAAAGGGGTTTGTTTGGTTTTGGTTTTGGTTCTTTCTTTCCCACAGCAACAATGAATCTTTACCTGTGTCCTGGGGATGACAAGGTTTGATTTCCTTCTCTGAGAAGCTCAAGATGTTTGTTCTGTGAGAAAAGATCCCCAGGCAAGGGGCAAGGCTTCAACCCTTTTTCATAGTGGCAGTTGCTTTACTTCCCAACATCTGCACCACTAAGGGGGGCTCTCTGTCTCCTACCTGCCCCTGAGCTTCCGTGTGAGCCCCCAGTAGAAGTTCATGGACAAAATCCTGGGAGTCAGAGCAAACTCCCCTGATGTCTGAGACTTCCATGCATCCTATACAGTCATGTTGGCTTACTGTTGGCTTTTAGAAATTCTTTAAAAATCTAGCTCATTTCTTCTTACTCACTTATGTGGCAACTTCCTTTCCTCCCATGTTCTTTCATAGGTGAGCTAGTCTGTGCATCCTGACTTTCCTGGGGAAGCCCATTCCTCCTGGATTTTGTGTTACTTGATTGCCCTGTGAGATCAGTTCTCTGATAGGTCAAGAAATGCTGTGATATTATCTTTTTTTCTGCATTTTTCTCATTATTATACTGGGCCAATACTCTTGCAGCTTTTTACCTAGAGGTGGAAGTGGAACTCCAAGGAGGTTTTTAAAACTTGAAATGTTCTCATCAGAACTGTGATTTTGAAGGTATAGTGTAAAGTTACAATTAATTATATAATTATGTGGAAGGAATTTTTAAACCTATGACAAAGAGAATTACAAGATAACAAGAAGAAATAAACCTTATTTTCAATCAATCATTATACTTATAAATATAGCCCAAACACTTTTTATCTGCAAGAAACAAAGTATATCTAAATTTTCTTAATATCAGAGTTTCAGGTTTGTGTTCCCCCCAGATTTCTATGTTGAAATCCTAACCCCCCAATGTGATGGAATTTGGAGATGAGGCCTTTGGAAGGTGATTAGGTCATGAGTGTGGAGCCCTCATGAATGGGATTAGCACCGTTATAGAAGGTGCTAATCCAGAGAACACTCTCACCCCTTCTTCCACGTGAGGACACAGTGAAAAGACAGCCTATGATGTCTGGTGAAGAAGCAGGGCTTACTAGACACCAAATCTGTCACCATCTTGATCTTGGACTTCCTTGTCTCCAGAATTGTGAGAAATAAATGTTTATTTAAGCCACCCACTCTACGGTATTTTTGTTATAGCAGCCCAAACTGAAAAAAAAAAAGTAAGCTTGTAGGGACTTCCCTCGTGGTGCAGTGGTTAAGAATCTGCCTACCAATGCAGGGAACATGGGTTCGATCTCTGGTCCGGGAAGATCCCACATGCCACGGAGCAACTAAGCCCGTGCGCCACAACTACTGAGCCTGTGCTCTACAGCCTGTGAGTCACAACTACTGAAGCCCACGTGCCACAACTACTGAAGCCTGCACACCTAGAGCCCGTGCTCCACAACAAGAGAAGCCACCACAATGAGAAACCCACATACCACAACGAAGAGTAGCCCCTGCTCGCCGCAACTAGAGAAAGCCCGCATGCAGCAACGAAGGCCAAACGCAGCTGATAAATAAATAAATAAATTTATTTGTTATAAAAGTAAGCCTGTATATTCTGGAATTAATTTTCTAATACAGACTAATACTGTAAAGTTACATACACACACATATGTGTGAGTGTATACACGATGATTGGTTGATGATCTTTGGAAAGCAATACTTTTTTGTTAACTTTATTTTTAATCGATGTGTAATATATATTTAGAAATGCACACAAATGTAAAACTCAACAAGACTATTTTTAAAGATACATCTAACTTCTAAATATATCCTTGTGTTATTAGAAATTGATCATTGTTTTCCATGTGAAATACTTAGTGCCCACAATAGGAAGTAACAAAGGAGAATGGAAATAATTATTTTGTGAATTGAGCTGAATCTGTAGTTTTGCATGACATCTTCTATTTCTCAGCATATTTTCCCAAGTCCCAAAGACTTCTTGGATAAGGTTGAAACTTCTTGAGTATCTTTTGCCAAAAACTGAACGAGAATAGAAGGTGATATATTTAGAAGCAAGGGCTTGAATGAACTTCTCACATTCTTGCAAACATAGACAAAATCGCCCCTTTGGTTGAAACTGGGGGACATCAGCTCCTATCTCCTGTCACCTGGTTGGTGAGTGGGTTATTAAAATAAGGAATTCCACTCTATATCAGAGAAAAAAGAACTTCTGGTTTGCTCGTCTTCTTCCTCCTCTTCCTTTCTTCCTCCCAAAGTTCATCCTGGGAAGCCTCTACTTCAGACGAAGGATGTAGGTTCTCTTGAGCCTGACAGAGGACTGGTTTTCTTTATGAAACATGAGCTCCTATGGTTGACTTTGACTCTTTGAGTATGTGGCTGCCTTTGGCTGAAATAAGAGGCCTCATTCCATATTCTTCATCAAGCAACAGCTCGCCTTAAGCACTTCCTGGGAGTCAAGGTTCCCTGGAAGCACGTGACCTCCTGCTTGTCAGGTTTCATTTTTCAGATCTCTGAGCCCGCCCTGCTGTTTGTAATGTAATTCCCATCAGACTACCAAGAAACATTAGCAGCAATTTTGAGTTATTGTGACCCTATTCTCCAATAACAGCAGAAGAGTTCCTTGGGATTCTTGTGGTTCTTCGGAAAATTAGTCTTTTTCTATTAATTCACTTTTTGTGGATCCATCTAGTATTTCAGTTTTTCCTCTAACACCTTAAATAAGTTGTCCCTGGTTTTTACTCTCCATCAGTGCATTCGTTCCCAAATTAGGTAAACCAAAATGAAGAACTTGAGGTCAGCTTCATTCTGGAGTATAGGATCTGGTTGTACCAGTAGGTAGAAAGGGCCAAGGTTTGGTTTAATTGCCTGATTCTCCTGCTAGAAACATCAAGCCAAACCAGGCCTTGCCTCCCTGATGGAGTGGGTCTGGAAGGCCTTGGATTCCTACTCTTGTCTTAGTGTGGACTGAGTCAAGGATGAGGATTCCTGTATGCAGAGGTGATAGACAACTTGTAACACACCAGAACATCTTCAAGCCTGGAATCCAAACTCTCTGGGGAGAAGGAAGCCCAGGTATCTGGGCAGGTCCTCTGTGGGTTTTAGTAGTTCTCTCCTCATGCACAGAAATTGAAGTTCTGATAATGAGCACTCACTCATCTTGAGAGACCCAGGATTGCCTTGTCTGACTTCAGCCCTTTAAAAGAGTCATCCCTACAAAGATGATTGAACCTGATCTAAACCTTGGATAAAAGGCTTCAGAATAAATCTGATCCCACTTAGGGATCTCTCTTAAGGCAGCTCTTCTCCCTGGCCTTCTTATTTTTGGAAGACTTACTGTTCTTTGGTTTCTGCCCCTCTGGTCAGCCAGGCTGGCATCTCTACCCCTGATCTATCAGCCTCTCCTGGACACAATGCCTTCTGTGGACTAGCTCATCCAGGGATGCCCTGGCTGGTCTGCTCAGCTCTTCCAGATACTTTCAACCTAATGGCTTCCAAATAGGTCTGAGTCCCCCCTCAACTGGCAAAGTGTCATTGAATTAACCAAAATGAAGAGCTAAAAATTCATCTCCTTTTTCTGTAAGATCACTCTTAAGATTGTCAACACTGGTTTTTCTATCAATTAACTTAAAAATACATTTTTTTCTTATTAAATGCAATTATTGTTGATTGTCCTATACAGGAGGAATTATAGATAGTTCACACTCTTGGAAATTATGGATAAAGATATGTCAAATTGGAAGGCTTTCAGTGAGTTCCTCTTCAATTACTTCTCTGGGAACTTTTCGACTCACTCTGCTGAAACTCTGAGAGCTCATTCCCAAGAAAACACTTGTGCAGGGGGTGTTAATATCTTTTATTTATTTATTTTTAATAAATTTATTTTTTATTTATTTATTTTTGGCTGCATTGGGCCTTCATTGCTGCGCGTGGGCTTTCTCTAGTTGCAGCCAGCGGGGGCTACTCTTCATTGCAGTGCACGTGCTTCTCACTGTGGTGGCTTCTCTTATGGAGCACGGGCTCTAGGCGCGCAGGCTTCAGTAGTTGTGGCACGTGGGCTCAGTAGTGTGGCTCACGGGCTCTAGAATGCAGGCTCAGTAGTTGTGGTGCACAGGCTTAGTTGTTCCACGGCATGTGGGATCTTCCTGGACCAGGGATTGAACCCACATTCCCTGCATTAGAAGGTGGATTCGTAACCACTGCACCACCAGGGAAGTCCCAATGTCTTTTAAAATGAAATTTATGTTGAGATTGTTCTTCTGCCTGAATACAATCACCCAGGGAGTAGAGACCTTTCTTCTAAGAAGTTTCCATTTAGTGGGTGAGAAAAAAATGATTTGGCATTTGATAGCTGCCAGTCTCATTCCCATGAGGTCTAAGGCCACAAACTGAATGTTCTTCTTGTCTAACAAGGTTCCTTCATTCAGTATCATCATAAAATGGAGATTCATGTGAATAAACTTCTAATCCTGGGAAAGTTCCACAAGTAATAGGATCATATATGGCTTTGGTTCACACATTCTTTTTTTTTTTTTTTTCAAGAATTTGCATTTCTTTCTTTTTTTTTTTTTTAATAAATTTATTTATTTATGGCTGTGTTGGGTCTTTGCTTCTGTGCGAGGGCTCTCTCTAGCTGCGGCAAGTGGGGGCCACTCTTCATCGCTGTGCGTGGGCCTCCCACTGTCACGGCCTCTCCCGTTGCGGAGCACAGGCTCCAGACGCGCAGGCTCAGTAATTGTGGCTCACGGGCCCAGCCGCTCCGCGGCATGTGGGATCTTCCCAGACCAGGGCTCGAACCCGTGTCCCCTGCACTGGCAGGCGGACTCCCAACCACTGCGCCACCAGGGAAGCCCCACACATTCTTAAGTAACTCATAAGAGCTCTTATTTATGAAGCCCTGGAGTGACGCTGAAGAGTATAGGCCTCCCCGCAACCCTGTGAGGAAGTATGATTACTTCTTTGCTACAGATAAGAAGCTCAGAGAAGATAAAGCCTCGAAGGTTGGAAGGCTGGTAAGTGGCAGCCGCTGGGTTTGATTCCGAGTCAGTGCCAGACCCCAAAGCTAGTGTCCTCACTGCTCTCCTTCCACGTTTCAGACACCGCTCCCCACAAGTATCCAAGAAGCACCCCTCCAAGCCTCCCAGCCTGCAGTGTCTTTGTGCCACATGACCAGGGATCAACATGGCTAGTTTGGAGTTTGCCAGTCCCAAAGGCACAGCTCACAAGAACGAATAACCCCCCAAACCAGGGAGCAAAAGCGTTAAAATGAAGCACGTCTCTCCCAAAGTGAGCAAGGTTTTATTAGTGACTATTGAGATTCCTGTTTGAAACCCAGTATGCTTGACAAATGATCCTGGCTTCAGGCTGCTCCCAAGTTTCCATGTGGCTGGTGTTGGTTAAACTGTGGCCACAAGTTTAGGGATTTGTCTTGTTCTAAGCACACTCTAATGTGGACCATTTTTAAAGTCTTTATTGAGTTTGTTACAATATTGCTTCTGTTTTTATGTTTTGGTTTTTTGGCCACAAGGCATGTGGGATCTTAGCTCCCCAACCGGGGATTGAACCCCCACGCCCTGCCCTGGAAGGCGAAGTCTTTAACCACTGGACTGCCAGGGAAGTCCCGCTAAGCTCACTCTAAAGTGAAAAGTTTGTTCTTCCCCCTCCCACCCCACTGCCATCCCCACTGCTTCCCTTGCTTTTTGAATCCCTGGCTGAGGACACAGCTGCAGGAATCCACAGCCACCAAACAAAGCAGGACACCTTGTTTGCTTTCAGCTGTGGGGAGAGGCCGGGGCCTGTGTCGGAGCAGAGTGGGGACGTGTGCACGCACTTCGCTGAGTCCGCGGCTCTGCGGACCTTTTGTTTGTCCAGACCCCTGGACTTTCTTTCCTGGGGAGTTCAGTTTACACAAGGACTGCAGGTTGTTTAGCTTGAATGCAAAGATGAAAACAAAGCTTCTTAATGCCAACCCAGGGTCTGCTTTAGAGCTCTCTATGAAGAGAAAAATCTATTTACTAAGATTTGAGGCAAGACTGTGCCTTGAGGCTAAAGTACAGATTCCCTAGAGATGTTATAGGGATTTGCTCTTATTGCTCAACTTTGCTTTGCTTTAAAAATTGTCCACTTTTTTGAAATTTCAGTTTTCCCTCCCACACACATATACCTATCTCACTTCGCCTTTTTTCAACCCTTGAATATCACTTCCCCAAAGTCCTGATTCCCATACAGTCTCCAGTTAAACTTCTTTTGTGTGCGTTTTGGGTGAGATACATTTTTGTTTTTCACAGAATCCTTTTAAAACTGCTATTTTCCAATTTGTAGTGCCCCAAGGCTGAACACATAATGGCCGAGAGAGAAGTACATGTACTGAATATTAAAATTTTACAAAGGAAAGAAAATCTGACATTTTCAAAATCTCAAATATGGCTTTGAGGTTGTTTTCTTTTTTTTAAAGAATACTCTCTTCTTGTTATTGTTGTCAAGTTAAGGTAAAAATCGAGATTCATCCGTTTCCTCATGCACTTGTTCACTCAGCATATATTAAGCATGTCATTCTGTATGCTGTGCTCTGAGGCTACACGGATAAACACGCCATGGTGCTGTCATTGGGAAGGGAACACGTATGCACGTAGAGAAGAAAGGCATGCATAATAAATAATTGTAATAAGTGTTGCAAAATTGCAAAAGAACACCATGGTAAATTGTCTGCAGGATGGGTACCACCGCTGATGGGTGTAAACAGGACACCATCCCATGTCTGTGTGCAGCCCCTCCCATCAAGAGGTGGAATCAATTTCCCTTTCCTGAATCCAGGCTGTTCAATGACTTGATAGACCAACAGGATGAGACAGAAATGGTGACATGCTGCCTCTGAGCCCGGACATCAAGAGGCTGCCCAGCTTTCCTCCTCTTTGAAGCCAGCCGCCATGTTGGAAACTCAGGCTGGACCCCTGAATGGTGAGGGTCCCAGGGCAGGAGAGAGGCCACGTGGATGAGAACTGAGCCACCCAGTCGATCCCATGTGAGCAAAGATGAACCATCTCTTCTAAGTCCTGCCCAGTTCCTGAAGCATAAGATCACAGGCAGTGAGACGGCTGTGGTTTTCAGCTCCCAGGTTTTGGGGGGTCTGTTATAGAGCAACACTGATGATAACCTGTACAACGTGAAATGAAAATATGAATAATTCTACCTACGTCATCTGGGAAGGAGTCAAAGAGGCCACAGTGTACGAGGTGACAGAGAAACCCCTTATCAAAAGTTATCATTACCAAGCTTCCAAGGCAGGAAACTGATTCATATACAGCGATAGTGAACACCTAGGTGATGCTTATTCCATGCCTGGTGCTGTTTTTAGTGCTTTACGTTCATTAACTCATTCAGGCCTCACAGCAAACTTCCGAGGTAAGTGTGCTGTTATTATCACCCCCATTTTACCAGTGGGAAAACTGAGGTTCAGAGAGGTAAAGGACCTTGTCCAAAGTCACACAGCCAATAAGTGATGTACCAAGGAGTCAGCACCAGGCCCTCCAGCACCAGTCTAGGTTTTTAGCCACCATGTCTCATTCTGCCTAAAGCCAGAGTTTGGGAAGGAGCCCAGGCTTTGTCACTTAACTATCAGGGTTCCACTGAGGGGAGGATTCTGTTGATGCAGACATGTTTGAGAACCACTGGCCCAGACGATCACCAAGGGTCTAAGATTCTGCAGTTTGACTGGCTGTGCTTTCAGACCCAGCACCGCAACCCCCCGCTCCTCACCTCGCTGACTTCCAGATGCCGGCTGCCGCAGGGAACGTGGCCTCTCTTCCCTGTCCGGATCTCCCAGCCAGCGTCAATCTGGCTCTTCAAAATCTGCAGGGGCCAGTGACACAATCAGAACCCTGGGTTTGTCTGTGATCCTTGTGCAGGTTAGAAGTTAAGAGGAGATGAGGGTCCCTTCCAGCAACGTGATATTTTTTCATTAATGCACCAAACCAGAAAACAACCTTGTCTAGAATGTAGTCTGTAATTCAGTATTATTGAGATCTTTCTAGAAAAAGACACTTTTATATAAAGTGTCATTTTAAAATTGTATTACATGCTTAAAAGTTTAATTTTTCTTATTTGGGGACCATACTGATCGTGGTCTATAACAGCAGTCCCCAACCTTTTTGGCACTAGGGACCAGTTTCATGGAAGACAGTGTTTCCACGGACAGGGAAGGGGGATGGTTTCAGGATGATTCAGTCGCAATACGTTTATTGTGCACTTTATTTCTATTATAATTACTTTGTAATATATAATGAAATAATTACACAATTCACCATAATGCGGAGTCAGTGGGACCCCTGAGCTTGTTTTCCTGCAACTAGATGGTCCCATCCAGGGGTGACGGGAGACAGTGACACCCAAAGTGTGTTGCTTATGTCCAGTCTGCTCAGCTTAATCGTCACTTGCCGCTCACTGGTAGGGTTTTGATATGAGTCTGCAAGCAGTTGATCTATTATGGTCTCTGCAGTCAGACCTCTCTGCTAATGAGAATCTGTATTTGCAGACGCTCCCCAGCGCTAGCGTCACTGCCTGAGCTCCACCTCAGATCATCAGGCATTAGATTCTCATACGAAGCGCGCCACCTAGATCCCTCGCGTGCGCAGTTCACAGTAGGGTTCGCGCTCCTCTGAGAATCTGATGCGGCCGATGATCCGACAGGAGGCGGAGCTCAGGTGGTTACGCGAGCGACGGGAGCGGCTGTAAATACAGATGAAGCTTCGCTTGCTCGTTCGCTTGCCGCTCACCTCCTGCTGTGCGACCCGGTTCCTATCAGGCCATGGGATGGTACCGGACCGGTCCATGGCCCGGGGGTCGGGAACCCCTGGTCTATAACATTTGAGAAAATTCACGTCTGAGAATCACACCGATTCCATGGAGTGAGGTCTACCGCTCACATGTGTGTTATCTATATTTGATACCCACTAGAGGCCCCGACTTAGTTTAAGTGCTGTAGGCTTATAAAGTTTTAATTTCCTCCCATCGGCAATTGGAAGCAATTCCTCCCCCTAAGAGGAGGGTCCAGCGGGGAAACTGCAGTCTTGCCTCACGGTGACCAAGGCCTAGAGGCTCAGGCTTGTCTCCTGCAGCGTCTGGGGCCAGTGGAAACTGTCCTTACTGCTGCCCTGGGGTCGGTTTCAGGCCTCCTCGGACAAACACCTGGAAACCTGCCCTTCTCTCTGGGGTCGCTGCCGCCTTGCTTTTCTACTCCATCCTCCACTGAGTTCCACTGCAGTGTGACGTCTGTCCTCATCCCCATTACATTGAGTGTCTGCCTTGGATGTTCTCAACCATCTGTACAGAGAACCAGAAAAAAAACCCTCCTCATTGGTACTAGCACCGCCCACTTCTCTAGGCTTAACTCTGATCTACCGTTTGCTAAAAGGCTGCCTTCCCTGGGGGGAGGGGCGGTGAGGAGGAAGAAGGTCAAGAATCCCGTCATGCCGGCTGGGATGGGCTGAGAGAAGCCTGTCTCACCCCAGATGGACCCAATCCTGGACCAGACTGAGGTGAACCAGATTCCTCTTTTGTGCTGAGATTACATCATCATGTGGCTTCAGGCAACTCCCCTTTACAAAGTAAAGAGAATCCTATCTGCTCTGTCAACTTTATACAAAAATTATCAGGATTAAATGAGAAAAGCCAAAAGTAAACATTGTACATATCATGTACCATGTCGTTGTCATCTTAAATGATAATCCCATGTTACAGAGAGAATTCATTTCTCACGTGAAGGTGTGGCCTTCTTTGTTTTCTGTTAGCGTTATATTTTTGGTAAGAGATGAATCAGGGTAGGTTTAAAAATATTAGTCATATTCCGGTCTATGTTTCTTCTAGGACACTACTAATAAAAGCCAAGTTCTAAGTTGTTTTGCTGCACAGAAGAGAAGCAATGTATTTGACATCGTAATCTTAAAATGAAAATCCAGTCTCCACTGATTCTCCTCTTTTTCAGTAAATTGCCCTTTGCCAGGTCTCAGGAGCCCCCCCCCCCACCAGCACGTCAGGGTCGCCAGTTGGTGAGAAGGTGTCCAAAGCACCTGAATGGATCCAGGAGAAAGCCCCCAACCCAGCAAAGGCGGCCGAGAGACTGGCTGCCGTGGAAGTGGGCTGTGTTTTTTTGTTTGTTTGTTTGTTTGTTTTAATTTTATTTATTTATTTATTTATGGCTGAGTTGGGTCTTCGTTTCTGCGCGAGGGCTTTCTCTTGTTGCGGCAAGTGGGGGCCACCCTTCATCGCGGTGCGCGGGCCTCTCACTATCGCGGCCTCTCTTGTTGCGGAGCACAGGCTCCAGACGCGCAGGCTCAGTAGTTGTGGCTCACGGGCCCACTTGCTCCGTGGCATGTGGGATCTTCCCAGACCAGGGCTCGAACCCATGTCCCCTGCATTGGCAGGCAGACTCCCAACCACTGCGCCACCAGGGAAGCCCTGGGCTGTGTTTTACGGGAAAAAAGGTGGACACAAGCCCCGTGGTAGGGACACCAAACCCTGATTTCACCGGCAAGTCAGAAAGCCTCTGGCCTTTGTATCCTGAGTGATTTCGCTGGAGGGGAAGGCGCAGGTCCGGGAGGCCTGCATCTGCAGAGGCAAGAATGCTCGTCTGGGAGAAGACAGAGCTAAGGAAGTTTGTGTTGGAAGCTGAGACTGGAACACGTGTTTCTTGGCTTAGAGCAGCGCCCGCAGAAGGGCGGTTACATTAACCAATCCCCTGTCGGAGCAGCGAAAGCCTGTTCCTTTGAGGTTCACCTCCTACCGAAACATGTTTTCCTCGTGCGAGCAGAGACATCATGTGTCCCGGAGTTAGCAGGAAGGGGGTTTATCTGCTCCACTGCAGCTGTCTTAAGGGACCAGTGGCAGAAGAGGTCTGACCTTCTCCCCTGGACCCAGAGCAAGTTTCAGGAGAGGCTGGCAGGGAGTTGACGGCCCAGCAGTGGAGCCCTGAAGCCACGGGGCTCCCTCCAAAGGCAGAGGTCTGTCCTTCTCACCTTCAGGGCAGATTGCAGGGCCCGTAGTACTCAATCTTCCTAATTTACTTGACCAAAAAGCTTTTCGTTTCCAAGTTTATGCCCTGAAATGTTTCACCATTTTTCAAGGTGATGTCTAGATATGGAAAATTCAGAATATCCCTCCCCTGTTCACCTGTCTGCCTCTCCACACCTGATCACTGCTCTGAGGGAGCTGCTGTCACGGGAAAAAATGTCCCCAGCATGGCAGGAAACGGAGAAACAATGTGAGGTCAACATCCATAAAAAAGAATGGCAACGTTTCCCTTCAGTTCCAGCATTTGGCCATTTCCTCAGCACATCTTCAAGTTTAAGAACTTTATAAACATTGCCACAGAATGCACCACACCCTTAATTAAAAGTTCTGAACTTTGTATTAATTGGGCGTTTGATGAGTTTAGAGGCTCTTCTCTCTGGAAATGAAACACATGCCCACACAGCCAAATGCCATTCCTGCTTGAAGCTGGCAGGCTTTGGGCTTCATAGCCATGGTGGCAGTTTTCACAAGACATCGTGAGTTTCCATAAGACACATTAGCTTAGTGAGGATTACCAGCAGCTGAGAGGTACCGGAGCCATTAGAATGAAGAGGAAGCTTCCGCTGTGTGTTTGCTTCTAGGCAGCTGCTAAAAAATTACGTGTTGTGCAGACATAGAGAATAGATTGGTGGTTGCCAAGGGGGACAGGGGGTTGGGGAGGGAAGGATTGGGAGTTTGGGATGCAAACTATTACATATAGAGTGGATAAACAACAAGGTCCTCCTGTATAGCACAGAGAACTATATTCAATATCCTATGATAAACCGTAATGGAAAAAATATATATAAAAAAAATGTATATATATTTATAGCTGACTCACTTTGCTGTACAACAGTAATTAACACACTGTAAATCAACTATACTTCAATTAAAAAAATAACAATTACATGTTGTGTTCAACAAACATTTCTGTGGGCTCACTGTGAGCCTGGCATTCATCTGAGCATGTTACAGATGCTCACTTGCTTCTCAAAACAACCCACGAGGCAGGTGCTCTTATTATCTCCATTCTAGAAGAGGAAACCCAGACACACAGAGGCTGGGAACCTTGCCCAAGGGCTCAGACCTCCCGAGGGGTCCAGCCAACAGTGAGGCCCAGAGACGAGCCCCTCCCACACACCGGGACACCTGCCCCAAAAGGGCCTGCTCGCTCCCCCAAAACACCAGCTTATGGGGAAGGCTCCTGAGAGAATGATGGTCAATGCTGAGCAAGAGATAACGATAACCCCTGTTAAGGTTTTAAATTATGGATCATTAACTATGACTTCCCTGTCACCATCCCAGGAGTTACCACCTGAAATGAAGTGTCAGGTGACCTGCGAGGCCAGCGGCAGGGAGAGTAAATCTCTTGGGGAGAGAAACCCCAGGTCTTTATCTCTTTTTGGAGTAAAAGAAGGAAGAAGAATTGGCCACGGAGGGCCGGGGAAGGTTTGGTTTTGTTACCTTCTGAATCCTCAGCTGAAAGTGTTTCCACAGTTGTTTTCACTGTCACATTGGCTGTTATTTCTTTGTTATTTCTTTATTTTTTTAAAATACATTTATTTATTTATATTTTGGCTGTGTTGGGTCTTCGTTGCTGCACGCGGCCTTTCTCTAGTTGTGGAGAGCGGGGGCTACTCTTCGTTGTGGTGCGTGGGCTTCTCATTGTGGTGGCTTCTCTTATTGCGGAGCACGGGCTCTAGGTGCGCAGGCTTCAGTAGTTGTGTCACACGGGCTCAGTAGTTGTGGCTCGCGGGCTCTAGAGCACAGGCTCAGTAGTTGTGGTGCGCGGGCTTAGTTGCGGCATGTGGGATCTTCCCGGACCAGGGCTCGAACCCGTGTCCCCTGCATTGGCAGGCAGATTCTTAACCACCGTGCCACCAGGGAAGTCCCTTTCTTTGTTATTTAACATCGTTCTTCCTTGGGGAATGTCGACTGAAAAAAAAAAAAGCACAACCTAAAAGCTGAGAGTTATGTTTTATTTGACGGGCAAACTGAGGACTTCAGCCCAGGACACAGCATCTCAGATAACTCTGAGGGACTGCTCTGAAGAGGCGATGGGGAGGAGCCAGGATAACAGGAGTTTTTGCAACAAAGACCAGGTAGCCAAACATCAAAAGATTGCTGTTAATTAAAGAAAAACAGATATCTCAAGTTAAGCAATTTAGCACTTTATGTTTGGGAAGATGCAAAGTCTGGGCTCATTGAAATCATTCCTTTGATACGCACCTCAGCTATCGGGGACCAGTATCCTGTGCTTTTTCACCCTGAGTCTCCTCAAGGTGCACGATCAGGGGTGGCTGCAGCGGCCGACTGCTTGATGGTGGGCATCCTGCCTCCATCCTGAGTTCCCCCAGGGCTCACCTTTGGGGCAGCTGTGATGTGATGGCTTGATGGCTGCAACATCCTGTGTTTACTGATATGGCAGGCAATATTCTTCATTCACAGTAATAAGAGTCTACACTGGGGGCCTCGGTTTAAGCTCTAACCACATCTTTCTCATCTGGTGCCCATTCCCCACCACACGGAGGTGGATGCATCATGGGCTTTTCCGAAGCAGAGATGTTCCTGTAAAACAGAGCGCTCTGGATCCAGCCACGTGCAAGCTCATCTGGTACCAGGGAGTTCTGGGAATAAGACACCTTCAGTGATGAACCCAGGAAAGTTCTGGGCAAACTGGGTGGACTCTAGACTGTGCTCATACCCATCTCTTTGCCAATGGAAAAGGATTTAAGTTATTAATCTCTATCTAATCTTAGCCCACTTGTGACAAGTACTGCTCTGTTTGTGAATCACCTGGTTGACACAGAGGAAAGACCCATTGGAGGGAACCCCCAGCTACCCTGGAGTCAAGCCAGATCCAACAGGGTTCGTGTTGACTTCACTGAAAGTTCCAGGTTGGAATGGGAGTGAGCGGGGGCTCCTGCTGGGAATACTCTAGTCCACAGCACCCTCATAGCACACCCCGCTCTGTAGCTGAAGTGAGGCACTGAGTAGATGTGCTTTGAAAAGAGCACCTTCACCTTTGGCTTCTGACCCCTGATACCAACCTTCCCTAACTCACCTCTCAGCCCAATCATTCACTCCATGAATAGGGCAAAATGCACATTCGCTGCTCTGCTCTGCAACTCCTGTGTGATAGAAATACTAGAAATGACTTGGACTAATATTCGGACAAATATTTATAAAATCACAGAATAGTCCAGTGAATATTATCTCACTCATGCTTTGGGCTATTTTCTTTCTGAAATGTTTGCAAAGAATTAGGAGATTTGGAGCACCATCTTAGTACCAATCTTTAAGCTTCAGCACAGTATACAATTTTTTAAACCGTTGAATTGGGGTGTAATTGACATGCTATCAACTTAATTGTATTAATTATATTAAATACAATTATAATTATATTAATATATTACATTAATTCTATTAAATATAATGTATTAAGTTTTAACATATGTATAAATCCATGAAACATTGGTGCGATTAAGATAATGAAAATAGCCATCACCCTGAAAGTGTCCCCGTGGCCCGTTGTAATCCTCCTCACCACCCACTCTCCTTTCCCAGGCAACTACTTATCTGCTTTCTGTCATTTGAGTTGTTTGCAGTTTTGAGCTGTTATAGATAAAGCTGTTGTGAACATTTTATGTGCAAGTCTTTGTGTGGACATATGCTTTTATTTCTCCTGGGTAATTGTCTAGGAGTGCAATTACTGGGTCAAGTTGTAGGTATATGTTTAACGACAACTTCTGAACAGGTTATAACATTTTACATTCCTACCAGCAGTGGATGAACATTCCAGATCCTCCATATATTTGCCTATACTTGGTAGGGTTAGTCTTTTACATTTTTGTCAATCTAATATATGTGTAAGTTGTATCTTATGGTTTTATTTTTCATTTCCTTAATGATTAATGATGTTGAACCTCTTTCGTGTGCGTATTTGCCATTCTTATATCTTCTTTGGTGAAGTGTCTTTCAAGACTTTTGTCCATTTTTATTGGGCTGTTCGTCTTCTTATTTTTGAGTTTTAAGGATTCTTTATGTATTTTGGAAACAAGTCCAATATCAAATGTATACTTGCTTGCAAAGACTTTCTCTCAGTATGTGGCAGATTATCTGTTTTTTCTTAGCAGTGTCTGTTGAAGTTTTAAATTTTGATGAAGTCTAAGCTATCAACTTGTTATTTTATGTATTGGGTTTCATTTGTTGGAAATAAGAAATCATTGCCTAACCCAGGGTCACAAATATTTGTCCTCTGTGTTCCTTCTAGATGTTTTATACATTTTAGGTTTTACAATTAAGTCTATAATCCAATTTGAGTTAATTCTTATATATGGCATGAAGCATAAATTGAAGTTTTTCTTTTTCCCAATAAGGATATACAATTGATCCAGCACTATTTGTAGAAAAGACTGTCCTTTCTCCACCGAACTGCCATTACAGCTTTTTCAAAGTCAGTTGTCCATATATGTGTGAGTCTATTTCTGGATTATGTATTCTCTATTCCACTGTTCTATATGTCCACCAATACCACAGTCCTTTATGATTTCTTTATAATGTCTTGAAGTTAGATAGTGTAAGTACTCAACTTTGTTCTGCTTTTGCAAAGGATTTTAGTTATTTCATGTCCTTTGAATTTCCATATGAACTTTAGAGTCAGCTTGTGAACTTCTATGAAAAAAGTCCTGATGGGATTTCATTGAAATTACATTGATCAAATTGGGGAGAATTGATATCTTTAATTGTGTTGAGTCTTCTGACCCATGAACACAGTATATCTCTCCTTCATTCGGGTCTTTAAAAATTTCTCTCAGCAGTGCTTTGTAGTCTTTAGTGTACAAGTCTTGGACATCTTTTGTCAGATTTATCCTTAAATATGTAATATTTGAGTGTAATTGTAAATGATTTTTTAAATTAATTTCAATTTCCAATTGTTCATTTCTAGTATATAGAAATACAGTTGACTCTTGTATACATTCATTTGTATCTTTGCAGACTTGCTAATCTCACTTATTATGCCTAGTAGCTTTTTTCTAGATTTCATCTGATTTTCTACATACATGATCATTTTTCTTTCCAATCCAGATGCTTTTTTTTTTTTGTTTTTCTTGCCTTATGACACTGGCTAGAACAATGCTGAATGGAAGTGATTTCAGTGGACATAATTGTCTTGTTCCTGATCCTAGGGAGAAAGCATCCAGTTTTTCACCATTAAGTGTGATATTACCTGTACATCTTTCCTAGATGCCCTTTGTCAAGTTGAGAAAGTTCTTTTTCCCCCCTAGTTTATTGAGAGTTTTTATCATGAGTAGATGTGAGAGTTTTTTCGAATGTATTTTTCTGCGTTTATTCAGATTATCATATAGTTTTTCTTTATAAGTGTGTTAATATGGTGAAATGAATAGAAAGATTTTTGAATGTCAAACCAATTTTGCACTCCTGGGATAAAACACACTTGGTCGTAATGGCCACGATTCTTTTTATGTATTGTTTATATATTACCAGACTCGATTTGCTAAAGTTTTGTTAAACAATTTTGCATTTATGTTCATGACGGATATTGGTCTATAAATTTCTTTTCATGTAATACCCTTGTCTGGTTTTATTACCAGCATAATGTTAGCCTCATAGAATGAGTTTAAAAGTATTCTTTTCCCTATAATTTTCTAGAATTTGTGAAGAGCTAGTATTATTTCCTCCTTAAATGTTTGATATAATTTACCAGTGAAGCAATCAGGGTCTGGTGGTTTTGAACTAAAAATTTGATTTATTTAAAAAGCATAAGGTTTTTCAGATTATTTATTTCTTTGTGAGTGAGCTTTGGTAATTTGTACCTTTAAAGGCTTCTTTTTTGACTTCATCTAAGTTGTCAAATGTACTGGCATAAAGTTATTTATAACATCCCCTAATATTTCCAGGTTCTATAATGATTCCACCCTCTCTAATTCCTGATATAAGTAATTTGTACCACCTCTCTCTCTCTCTCTGTGTATATACATATATATATATATATATGACAAATATTACTATGTATATGTATACATATATTTTCTTATCAGGTTGGCTAGAGGTTTATCAATTTTATTGTGATTTCCCTTTTCTGTGGAACTTAAAGAAGATCAAAAATCGGGAAAATAAATTATTTTTTAACCCCCAACAAGCAAATTAACTAATACAAAACCTCAAAGATAGGTCCAAAGCATTTGGACCAAATCTGGATGTATCTTTTTCACCTTATAATTGTGAATCAAACCCACTCTGTGTAGAACTGCTGTTACACTCATAACAGAACAAATTGGATCATATAATTTCATATAATTCTATAGTTAGGGGACATAACTCTGTCAGCAATTTCCTTTATATGTAAGGATTGTTTCCAAATAGAAAAAATAGGAAGTGAAACCTTACCCCTGCAGGAATAGTAAAAACTAGTTGCTTCAGGTTCTCTCCTGTTCATGCTGAAGAAGAATGAAAATGTTTCTTGCTTTTGTAAGGACCCCAGAGACCAGCCTTGCTACTGAAGAAGGTAGCAAGTTTCCTCTCTGAGACAAACCAGAGAGGGGTCAGGTTACAGCCACTCAGCGAACCTCACTGGAGAGACCAGGATCCTTCCAGTGGGAGTAAACCGTCTGCCATCAGGAAGATCAAGGAAGGAAGAGGCCAGGAAACTGGAAATGAGGAGGATCTGTGTTGAGAGAAGTGACAGGAAACACAGAAAAGCAATGACTCTCAGCTCTCTGAGAATACTGATTGTGTTGCTGGCAGTGATGTCCAGACCTCCGATCTAACTCATTCCAGTTCCTTTGCTGTTAGAAGTTAGACATGTAAACACAGTGTCTCTAAGGGTGTTTTAACTGCTCATAACATTTGTTTGCTTTAATCAGGCACAAGGACCTGGCCACCTTCCAACTCAGTCTTTGCAGACCATGATTTTCATACCACTGATCTGGATCGTTCATTTTAAATCCAGATGGAAAAGAAAAGATCAAACAGTGGTTGACACCACAGGGAAGTCTTCATCTGAGGGCAGGGACGTTATTCCAGCAGGAAAACACTTCCTGTTATCCCGTTGTTTCATAATATCCAAGACAACCTTCCTTCCCTGCCCCACAAGATGCAGCTAGGACTGGACATTTGTAGAGGCCAGTTCTAGATAGATGTGGAGCAGGGTTCTGGAAGAATGCTTTACCTTTAAATCTTAAAAAAAAAAAAAAAAAAAAAAAAAAAAGCACAAGTGGCTGGAACATTAAAATAATCACAAGGAACACAAAAGGTTGTTTGGAGTAGATTTTTGATTGCATTAGCCTCCTAGAAAAATCTCTTTATCTCCATAACGCCTGGAAGATCTACTGACCCTAGCAGTGTGGTTTCCTGTTCCCTCTGCATTTGCAACTGGTTACCTCAGGCTGCTCTATACTGGGACCTTCTGAAACACTCCAGATTCACTATGTCAGGGCTCAGCTCACACCTTTTCTCCCTGTCCTGCTTTTGTTCCAGAATGTCTGTGTTTGCAAAAGTGGCTCAACCCACAGGTTGAAACATATCAAGGCCACAGTAATAGCACCACCAAAGGCTCTCAGCAGAAGTGGCTTTCCAGCAGCTCCAGGGGGTCACACAGCTGTTTAGGGGCAAAGGTGGGGTTAGAAAGTGTGCCTCTTGTCTACTTGCAGGACCCTTTCCAGCAGCTTTCCAATCTATCCTGCTCTCTAAGCCACTGTTTTTCCAAACTAGATCAGGGTCTCGAGGGGACGGCTTCCCAGTCCCCTCATGGCCTCTGTGTGGCACAGGGGCCGACCATGAACACACAGCACTCTCGCCTGTGCTGAACCGGTGTTGCATTCCCAGAATTCCACCTCTCTGCCTGCTTTCAAGCACGGGGCAACCTGGTCTATCTCTGGCTGTTCCTTTTCCCTTCCTCCCAGTTCTGGGATGGTTCTCAGTAACAAAAGCCTCGACTGTCCGTGTTCACGAGGCAAGGGCTTACACCCTCACACGGAGCCCACACGGACACATGTGCACACGCACACACACACAGGAGAGCATGCAGCTAACAGCACAGCATGCAGCCATGAGCCAGGACCTATTCGGCCATTCCAACGGGAACAATTCATCTGGAACCTCACAGGTGGGCTGCCCCCGCCCATCTCTGTATTCTAGGTCTAGCAGCTGGGGTGCCTCCAGGATCCTGCAGCGTTAGGAGCAGGGCAAGAGGGGGAAGAGGGAGGACATGTACGTAGACTGGTCTGAACAAGAACTCAATGAGAATAGGGGCTGCAGACTGGCCCCCCCAGCACATACGGCATCCTTGAGGGAACGAGTAGAAGGTGCCCCATCCAGGTGGATGATTACACACATACGAGGATGAATGGGAAAAAGGCTGCCCAGTGAGTTTGCCAGGGATCAGGGCTCGGCAGACCTGGCAGGGGACTTGGGAGACTTCAGCCCACAGGTGTCCCTTGCCAGGGCACCCTCGTGCAAGGAGGAATCTGCCCAAGAGCAGACGGACCCCTCCAGCGACACAGTCTCTCTCTCCCTCCCCTTCCCCTGGAACATGGGGTATGAGAAGAAAAGCCAAATTATTCAGTGAAGGAAGAATCCAGTAAAGCAAGAGGGATACATAAGCAATGATTTAAAAGATAACAGCCCAATTTTTCCAAATCATGGGACGCTGTTTCCACCTCTTTTACATAAGCGCCCCCTGATCTGGTGGTCATGACAAAGCTCCAGGAATCAGCACTGCTCAGTCACCACATCTGTGGACAAGAAAACACAAGGCAGTGTGTTTTCTCTTTTCAGAGAGCACCCTAGGAACACTGCTTTATGAATATTTTGAGGTTTCCTGCAGTCCTGGGGTTGCCATTCTTACACACAGGAAAGCTGTTAGGTAAATTTATTTTCTTCTCTACTATCTGACCAGGCAGCAGATTGTCTCTGCTCACAAAACCATCTGTCATGTCTGTTGCTGGAAAGTTCATCAGTGATTTAGGACCTTCTTTCCTTTCCGTCCCCATGTCGCACACGTGTCTTCACCTTTCCTGGAGAAAGTGTCCTCCTCTGGTAAATATCCCAGTGGCTGGCTGAGGTGCAGCCTCGTGCGTTTGGACTTGAGCTCCTTCCCCATGTCCGTCAGCCAGCAGCCAGCAAGGCAGTCTAGTGAACAGCGCAATGGAAATTCAGCTGACGGGTGGAGGAGTTCCAATATAAATTTCCCTTTCTCACCACAGTTTTATAGAACTGTGCAAAGATGCACATCAGCACTTTTGCAAGTCCAGCTTTCTTCTGAAAAGAATCAAGCCCATCAAAGCTCTAAACTTTTATGCTGTTATTTTTAATGGTTCGATCAATTACCCGGCACATGACGTTCCTGTAACCCTATCCTATGCCATAAGAAGAGAGTTCGAATAACAGGGTTTCAGGAAAGTCTGTGCCACTTCAGCCAGAGTTTTATGTAACCCACCTCCCGCTCAAGGATTTACTTAGTATATTTTCTCCTGCGTTCTCAGACACTGACCTTTCTCTTTTATCCTGATGTCTCATTACTGTGGTTTTTTATTTTTAGTATATGGGGGAACATTCGAGTTCTGACTATACAAGGCAGCATTTCCATAAAGCACCTCTCTAGCCTCTGTCTGTAGGTGAATATCCAGCAAAGAGGGCTGGTTTGCTCAGGCCGGGTATAATTCTATGGGATAGGACTGAAGTGAGAAAGTGTTATGAACAAAGTGACAGCCCTCGGCAAGTTCTAGCAAATTCCAAAAATATTTTATAGGCTCTTGATCTCATGATGCCCTCCTTGGTAAAGGAAGCTTACTATGCAGTTATTTAATTTTTGTGTACTTCTCATACGAAAACTTTGAGCCCTCAAGTGGGAAGATCAATTTCATGGGCTTGCCCTTACACTTCAAAGTGAATCAAACAATGGCGAATGGCTAGAACACACTTCAGAGCTGATATTGTAAGTGTCCTTAATTTATGTTTCCTCACTTCTGTGTCAAAACGAAAACTTGACAAGAGGAATTATTTTGATTTAGAGGTATGACTGGTCTTATATAATATGAGCTCTTTGAGGGCAAAACTGATGTGCAATTATCTTTTTTTTCTGGACACCTCAGAAAGCAGTTTTTGTAACTGGATGGGACCTAACCCCAAGGACTGGACAGTCTCCCAGACCTAGGAGGTCACAGCATTCCTCGCCCTTGGTCTTGGCTTGTACCTGCACCCGCCCACCCATCTATCTGCCAGGGCACCTCCTGTTCACCTTTCAAGACCCACTTTTTCCAAAAAGTCTTCGCAGACTTCCCTACCCACCCCCCACAGCAGAATTGATCATATTGTCCATCGAATCCCCACTGCATCCTGTACAATCCTGACGCCATCGTGTGCTCAAAACTTTTTTTTAAATTTATTTTTGATTTTTGGCTGCGCCATGTGACATGCGGGATCTTAGTTCCTCAACCGGGGATCGAAACCTCGCCCCCTGCACTGGGAGCACGGAGTCTTAACCACTGGACCGCCAGGGAAGTCCCACACTTTATTGCACTTACAGCTTTACGTGTGGATGTCACTTTCTCACTCAGGGTTTCCCAGTCTCTGTGTTACTGCCGCTGTGGGCCAGATAATGTTTTGCTGTGAGGCTGCCCTGTGTCTTGT
Source organism: Balaenoptera acutorostrata (assembly GCF_949987535.1). NCBI lineage: Eukaryota > Metazoa > Chordata > Mammalia > Artiodactyla > Balaenopteridae > Balaenoptera > Balaenoptera acutorostrata. The sequence continues at coordinate 8,455,314 of NC_080077.1, forward strand.
GGAATGTTTAACATCATCCCTGGCCTCTACCTACTGGATGATACCACTGGCATCTGCCCCCCCGTCCAAAACTGTTGTCAGACAAATGTCCCTCGGGAGGCAAAATTACCCCAGTTGAGAACCACTGTTCTGGACTCTGAGATCATAGGGTGATAACAATGTTTTATTTATCTTTAAATCCCTAACACCTAGCGTTGTAGAGAGGGCATTTGGTAAGTATTTATTGAATTTTGAGACTCAAGTGAATTAATATATGTTAATGTTATTAATATTCAAAAAATGTTATTATTTATTTATCTATTAATTTATCTATTATTATTTATCTATTATCTGGAACTATTGCCCAATCTCAGCTATAGGTAGTGGTGGTAATACCCAGTTTCTAACTTTAGGGTGAGGATTAACTGTGAGGTGTAGGTGCCCAGCACCTGTGCTGTGCAGTATTGGTTGACTCTGAACTTGGGATGACCTCTGAGCTGAATCTTAATCATTGAAACTCTGGCTAAAACTCTGGACTCCTGCACACGGGTTTGTGCCAGAGCCCTGGTAATCCTGGATTCTGGACCCTGTCTTAGGTTATCGACGTTAGTTATAAGAGCTTGCTCTGACTTCTGACTGCAGGCCTGGCCTGGCTCTCCAGCCTCCAGATCGCTCACCTCTCCTGACTTCTGAAAAGGATGGGCCCCTTACTTGCTGTAAACCGGAACCAAGACCTGTTCCTCCTGTCTCAGTCACATCTGTTGAGTTAGCCCGTGTCCTGGAGTAACTTGTTTTGCCATTTTCTGGGCCCTCTGATGAGGTTATTTGAAAACTGTGTAAACTCTGCAAGATCTTATACATTCACCCTGGTTCTGAGAGCCAGTTGAAAGGTAACCAGTTCTGTTCAACAATTGAGTTTGGGGCTCTCTACCATGTAAAATCACATGGTATTTTTAGTTTCTGACTGCTTCAGTGTGTGAACATTGTTCATGACAGAATTCAGTAAGTAATAAACAATCAAAAGTGGGTCTCCTTTAGACCCAGGATAATGGAAGAAAGACAATGAGATTGGCTCGAAGCTTGGGCAAGATCAGTCTCCTCGTGACGTCAGTTGCCCCCCTTTGAGCTGGAAATGTGACCAAGTAATCCCTACTCAGAGGAGTAAACTTTGACAAAAGTTTATGTAGTTTATATTTTTATCCATCTTGCAAATTCCACTCCTAATTTTCTTTCCTCCTTCCCCTAATAATCATAACAACGTACATCCCGTAATAAGGAGTATGATGTTAGCAGAGATCAGAAAAGCTAACCTGTGAAGGGACCTTCACCGCCATAGCATTTCCCAAACCCGGAGGCTCATCTATTCATTCCCCTGGCCCTCCGTTCATTCATTCACCTGTTTACCTATTCATTTATTCGTTCATTCAACAGATTCCGTAGCTGTGACGTGCCTGGTGCAGTGCTAAGCCCTGACTCTCAACGGTGAGTGAGAATGACACAGTCTCCGCTCTTGTAGAGTTTTGGTTGAGTGGGGAAGACAGAAAATAACACATAAGCATGCAAATAAGTGTACAGTGAGTACTGCAGCCCATGCTACAGCAAAGTCGGGGAAGGCTTCCCCGAGAAAGCAGTGCTGAAGATTTTCCTTTAAAAACCTACTTATTTCTAGGAACCACCTTCAGAAATTCTAGTTCAGAGGTTTGAGGTGGGCTTCCGGGAAGGTGCATTTCCTAAGAGCACAACTGAGACTGCGCAGCCCTGACGGGAGGCCACGCCCACTGAAAGCTCTGTCCAGCGCGCTGGAGAGCTGGAAACAGATGGGTGAGGAAACCAGAAGAAGAAAATGCAGGTGAGAATCAGTCTGATACAGTCTCCAGCTCCAAACCCCACTTCCTAACACATCTGATTCTCTTCCAATCTTCCCCTTTTAAAGACAATTCCCATTAAAAAAAAAAAAAAATCTGTGCTCATCAACTCCAGCTCAAGGACTGATACCAGCTTCCAGCCCTGTTCATGTTGCCCAAGCTTATTTCTCTTTATGTTCTTTTTGCTACTCACTAGTGTCTGTGTGAGGTCCTGGGTCCCCTGTGAGAGATCCAGTTCTTCAGAACCTTAGAGCTTGGAAAATTTGTTGTGAAAGTTTATCCGAGAAGAGATGTTCCAGGTTCTCTTTAGTTATTTACATGTGAGCAATCAAAAAGCAGGATTGTGTTAAATGATTTAATTTGCCTCTTTTTCCTTGTGTGATTCCAACCTAAAACCAGCAGGACTGAATCCATGAATGGTCTGATGTTACTAAGCTGTAAATGCTCCCCATAACCCCCAAGCCGTCAAGACCTAAGAAACTCTAGACCCCAGAATGCAAGAGCCAAATCACCAAACACCTATTCTGCTACCAGTAGAGATCAAAGATTCTGCTTCTCATTTATAACTTTTTTTACTCTCACTTATACCAAAGAAGTGGTAGCCAAACCGTAAGTTTCAGAGGCTCTAATTCTGACCTTGATATCTCAATGACATGCAGGATCCAATGAGTCTGTACTTATGATAAGTACAGCCTTTGGAAAGGCTTTTAATGTGTTATTGAACTTGTGTCAAGGAGAAAATGTCAAAATACTAAAAATAGACTGAAGTTGAAAACCTGGCCTCCGAGTCCACTAAAAGTTTATTCATTTCTCTCATTTTATATACACAGAAGTGATCTCACACTGCCACATGGTAGAGGGAGCAAAGTAATAGGAAAACAGTCAGATGGGCTGCACAGAAGTTCCCAGACCGGGACCTTGTGAGTGATGAGTGGCCCGAAACAGTACAAAGGACTGACTGCCTGCTACATCTGCTCAAATCTGCCCTTGATATAAATGATTTCCAGAGTCTGTTATTTTTATCAATGCCATCACAACTGTATTGAATCAGATCTAGCTGATTTACACTCATTAACATGTGTAGAGCTGGAAGAATATCTAAAGAATCTCTTGGCTAGGAGTCTTCAAAATATGTTCCTCAAATTGCTAACGTTCTCTGCAGGTATTTCAGGGTCTTCCATAAGTTTGCAGTGGAGGCTGAAGGGCAGATAACAGGGGTCAGGACCCAGCCTGCAAGCCTCAGCTTCAACCAGGAATGTTGCATTTATATCTGTTACTTATATTAGGATGCTGAATTCAGATTATTTTGAAAAAATTGCTGTAAAAACATTACGCTTCCCAACCCAGTCATGAGGCTCAAATGACCGAAGGGTTGAGAATTCCCGAAGATCACATCATTGAATAGTGGTAAAGTACGGTGGAAACTTGTGCTTCTGGGTCTCAATACAGTTTGCAGATTTTGAAATTTTAATCTCAATTTCAGATCTCAAAACCCTCTGATTAGTCTGTCAAATGTTTCTTTGCAATTCTGTATAAATTCATGCTGTGAATTGACTGGGAAAAACTCAGTAAAAACTCATGTTGTTCTAATTCATTCTTGAACAACAAATCCTTATAATTCCCAAGTTACTTTATTTTCTTAAGCAAAAAACTTTCAGGCACAAACCCAAATGAAATTCTCCAATTTGGAATTCATCTGAGCACTTATATAATTTATTCCAGGGATAGATAAGAGGCTCAGTTAACATACCAATATGGATTAATTGATCGTGACTGACCAAGAAAGATCTTGAGGTCACCACTGGCCACAGAGATAATGCAGCAATGATTAGCAATGTCTGCCGTGGACATGGGAGGAAAGTGTGGTATGACTGCTTCATCTTTGTCATCCCCAGCCTCTTCTGATTACTCTGCTTTGGCTTACAAATAATCTTGGAGTTGTACCCTTTCCCAATTAGATGACGAATTTTCAAATTCAGGGACCATGACTGAATGCCTAGCAAATTGCTATATGTAAATGTAGGTGCTAATAATCACCTACATCAATTCCATCATACTAATTGATATCAATTAGTATGATGGAATTGAGTTGAGTTGAACTGAATAAAATCAAATTGAATCAAATTGAATGAAACTGTTCATCTAGATAGGATCATCAAAGTAAATGCTCAGTGGAGAACGCATATGTACTCAGAGGCCAAAAATATTTTCAGCAATACTTAAAAATAAAAATATTCTAGACTTCTTCTGAGAATATCTCTCAACAAGTTAATTTAAATTGACCCATGGTTTCTAAATTTTTTTTTATCTGTAGGGTATCAAAGCATAGTCTTGGAACAAAATTAAATCTAAACAAAATTAAATGTATTTTGTAACTGTGCTGTCCTTGGCTGCTGAGTTATCAGTAGTCATGAAAAATGGGGATGTAGATAATGGAGATCATGGAAAATTGATTTGTGAACATTTTTAAAAGAATGATTGGAAACAGGAATGAATTAGATCACAGAAAGGAGCCAACTCCACAGAAATTTGCAAACATCACGAGACTGGATGCTGTCTTTCCATGATGTTATTTCTGAGTTAACTGTCCTTCCCAGGGAGCTTTGCTCTCAGCTCTCCTCAACAGCATACCATTCTCAGCACAAAGCTGAAAATAGAGTAGAAAGTGTCTGAGTCACAGTGACAGATAACATAGACTGGGTGGCCTAAACAACAGACATTTATTTCTCACATTTCTGGAGGTTGGAAGTACCAGAGCAGGAGGCTAGCATGTTTGGGTTTTGGTGAGCGCTCCCTTCCTGCCTCGCAGATGGCGTTCTTCTGGATGTGTCCTCACATGGCAGGGATAGAGCAAGCTCTCTGGTGTCTCTTCTTATAAGGGCTTCACCTTCATGAACTAATCACCTCCCAAAGTCCCCACCTCCTGTCACCACCATACTGGCATTAGAGCTTCAGCATACAAATCCTGGGCAGACTAAAACAGTCCATCCTTTGCAGGGTGTGAGAAGAGAGATGGGTCTAGGGCTGACCTTGGGGGCAGTCTGGGCTTTCCAGACTCATTTGAAGAGGGGCATCAGCAAAGGGCAGAAGAGGTGAGACCACAGAGGAGGAGACAAGCCCGGGGGTGGGGAGTGCGGGGGGTCACAGGGCCAAAGGAGAAGCCCGTGTCTTTCCCCTGCAGTGGAGCTGACCAGCTGAGGCATCTCTCTGTGCTGTCTTCTTCCAGGTCAGTGACAGACTGAGCCTTGATGGCTTATTTTTACTTGCAGCCACGTTAAATTCGCTTTGCTGGTCTTCAGCATGGGTTGCAAGTACAGACTGTCTCCAGGAAGAAATCTTATTTGTGCCTAGTGGTTATAAATCTCAGCCACTCTGTGACCAAAAATGCACCTTTGATTCTGAGCCTCGCTACCCTGATCCCACCAGGCAGCAAAAACTGAATCTCCGTTCATTGGACGCCCCTCCCCTTCTCTGCAGTTGTGCTAAGTTCTATAGCGCGTACGTTGAACCAAGCCATCGTGCGTGTGGGAGGAGACAGGTCCACGTTAGTTCAGTGGTGTCTGCTCAGCAGTTGTCTGCTGAGATCTCCCTCTGATCGTAGGGTCTGTGGTTATCAATCTTTGTAAGTCCTGTCGACTGGCCTCTTGCAGACCCAGGGGCTTAGCTGTTACTTCTATCCCTTCCCCTGGGGCACAGGGATAATTCTGCTCCTGGCTTGGGAACCTTGATGAGACTCGCCTTGTCTGCCTGGGTTTGCTGGTCCCTCCCCAAGTTCTAGCCACTTGGGCAGGGCTCTTGTGGAACCACCACATAGAGCCCCCCCCCGGATTCTTCCCAACTTCCCCAGGCTTTGCTGCCTTGCCAGAAGGCGGGGTGCAGGACCACTGTCCAGGGAAAAGAGAAGACCAGCCACATTCTTCTCAAAGCTCCTGCCATCCACTATCTTGTTGATGCTTGCACTCTCCGTTTCCCAACAAAGACGCTGGAAACGCAAAGCCAGGAGAGAGCATAGGCTCCGTTATTCAGGGCTGATCTTCAGCACTGAGATCTGTGTCAGTCAGGTAGCTCGATAAGTAATTACAAAATGAGTTAATACCTGAATAAATGAATGGATATCTGCTCTTCACACCACCACATCCCCCTCCCGAGACAACGAACACAGAAGCACTAGCCATGACATAGAGGGGGAAAAAGGGGAAGAAAAAAAACTTAACATTTCCAAAATATTACCCCATCACATGTATTTTGACCTGAATTTGTAAGGAACTCAAAGACAAGTCTCTGCTGTGCTAATAAATAACCTCCATATCACAGGAGAAACACAGCAGGTGTGGATCCTTTGCTCTTGCTGCACATACAGGATGAGTTGGAGACGCTCCGCTCACTGTGGTCACCCAGAATCCGGGATGGTCAAGGATCCATGGCAACACTTGCCTTCATGACCTTCAAAGCAGGAAAAGGGAGTGCCTCACGCAGGAAATTCAGTGCTTCTGCTTGGAGGTGGTGCACATCACCGCTGCTGGAAGCACAAGGAATTTGCCGTCCTACTCAGTGCTTGGAAAGAGGAGAATAGAATATTTGGGAAGAGCCACAGTAATGGCCATTGTCCACTTAAATAAGGACAATAATGTTCGTAACAAGAAAAGCTCTGGATGCTATGGACACCTTTCTGCAAGAGTCACACAAACCTTACATCCTGCATCCAGGTCAACTTCTACAGCCACAGACCCAACTCAGAGGGAATGAAGACATCTCAGTGACCAGAATCCTCCTACTCATCGTCGTTCCTCGCCTGTTTTGTTGTTGTTTTTTTTTATCGGCAGTCTCTTATGAAGATTCTCACTGCTTTATTATACCTGAATTTTCTCCTCACTCTGAAAGAGAAACGAGACTTTGGAGTTTATGAGATTTAAGATTTTCCTTGCATTGCTTCCATTTGGAAGGTCCTGTGTCTCACCTAGCTCTGTGGCTGGTGGGACCCTGGTGTGTGGTCAGCAGAGAAGACATAGCAGACGGTGGTTCTGGGGCATTTGAGTAACTTGGTACGTTTAATAAGCAAAGTACTTTGTATCTTCTCTTGTAAGTGAAAGTTAACAGTTCAATTTTATTTCACATTTGGCAACAGGTTTTGATTATTTGAAATATGGGGAAACTAATAGAAAGCAGAGACTGAGTTCCCAAAAATCTTTTTAGGTCTTTTCACATTCTTGCTCAGTGTGCAACCTATACACCGTTACACGTGTGATTATAGCAGCTCAGTGCATGTGTTCTGCAACAGTTTTTACAGACACCCTAAGGGAACGTCATTAAGTATAAGTTCCTAGGAAATTCTCACAGTGCTCAGGCCTGGCTCTGTGCTGGGTGTACAATGCTGAAAAAGTTATACAAGCAGTATTCACTCAAGAAGGCCTTTCCTCCAAAAGACACTACAGCTAACTTGATTCTTCTGTTGAAATAGACATGTATAACTTCATAATTCCAATCTGATACATATATATTTTATTTCCACCTTTAAGAAATTTAAGAAGTCATTCTATGATGGCAGCAAAATTCAGGTGATTTTCTTTAAGGAGGGTCTGTCAGAAATATGTGCTAAAACATTTAGAGAAGTCTTAGAGGATCTTGGTGGCTTTTGCAGGGGGAGTAAATCTAGAGATATTTGCTTTACACTGGTTATCACGGCAGAAACCAAGGAAGATGAACTCTAAGTATAAATCTTTTATAAGCTGAGGGCTGCTCTATTGGCCCAGATCAGAAGCCACTAAAACTTAGTGAGGTTAGGATTTCAGACTAAATTAAGATTTTTGTTATTTGCCAGTTGCAAAAAAAAGTGACTTTAGCTTTTTTTCACGAGGAAAAGACAGTCTTCTTGGCTCCAGCTGAATAAAATTTTAGTCATGAGATATAGATGGATCATTGATGTAGGAACCAAGTTTCTATTACTCGGTGGTTGACATTCAAAACTGCAGACAGGCTGTGCAAATGTCTTTGGGGTTTATTCAAAACCTATGCATATGAGCAATGGTTCTGGGTGATTAGTGAGCCCATAACAATGCCGGGATTTCATCCACCCTAACATGGCAACAGACACAGGAAACAGCCTGCATTTAGGAACGGTGGTTGGCTCTCAGAGAGCAGAGAGCTAAGGGCAGACTGTTCGTCAGATAAGAATAGTTGTACTTTTTATTATTTCTCATGAACATAGTTGCAAGAATGCTCAACAAAAAAATACTAGAAAATTGAAATTAACAATATATTAAAATAACAATAATACTACATCATGGCCAAATGAGGTTTATTCCAGGAATGCAAGGTGGGTTGTATATTTGAAATCTAATGATATAATTCACTATATCAACAGATAAAATAATAAAAACTATCTCAATAGATAGTTTTACAAAAAACAATATTCATTAATGACAATAATTCAAAAGAAACTAGGAATAAAAGGGGTTAAGTACAAGATAAAAGGAATCTACAAGAAAAGCTTACAGCTAACATCATGCTTAGTGGTGAAAGACTAAATGCTTTCCTCCTAAAATCAGGAACAAGGCAAAGATGTCTCCGTTCACCTTTCCTATTCATCATCATACTGGAGGTCCTAGCAGAGTGATAGGCAAGAAAAAGAAGTAAAGTGCATATATATTGGGAAGGAAGAAATAAGCCTGTCTCTATTCATAGATGATATGATTGCCTATGTAGAAAGTCCCAACATGTCAAAAAATGTCTCCTAAAACTAATAAGTGTGTTTAGCATGATTGAGGACATAAGGCCAACATACAAAATAAATTGTAATTCTATATATACTAGCAATAAGCAATTGGAAATAAATTTTTTAAGTACCATTTATAGTATTGCCAAAAAAATGTGAACTATTTAGACATAAGTCCAACAAAATATACACAAGATTTGTATCCTGGAAACTAAAAACACTGATGATAGAAATCAAATAAGATCTATATAAATCAAAAGATATATCAAATTCATGGACTGGGAGACAGTATTGTTAAGATATGAATTCTTCCCAAATTTATCATTGATTCAATGTAATGCCAATCAGTCCCACAATACATTTTTTTGGTAGGAATTGACAAGCAGATTCTAAAATTTCTATGGAGGCAAAGGAACTTGAATAGGCAAAATGATTTTGCAAAAGAAGGGCAAAGTTGGATAACTCATATTATGTGAGTTCAAGACATTACAAAGCTACAAAAAAAAAAAAAGACTGTGGTATTGATGTAAAGATAAACCAATGGAACAGAACATAGAATCCATAAATAGACCCACACATACATATCAACTGAATTTCAATAGAGGCAATTGAATGGAGAAAGGCTTGTCTTTTCAACAAATAGTGTTAGAACATTTTTTCTGCATATGCAGAAAAATAAAAGAACATCAACCTATACCTCACATCTTCCACAAAAATTAGCTCACAATGGATTATAGACCTACAACTGAGAGCTAAAATTATAAAACTTCTAGAAGAAAACATAAGAGGAAATCTTTGTAATTTCTTAATTGTTTCACTAAAATCACAATTCATAAAAGAAAAAACTTGATAAACTAAATGAATAAAATTTAAAACTTGTGCTATATAGAAGACACTTAAGAAAAGTAAACAGTCAAGCCACACACTGGAAGAAAATATATGTTAATCATGTATCTGACAAAACACTCATTTCCAGACTATATAAAACATTTTATAACTCAAAAATAAGTAAACAAACAACCCAATTAAAAGAAATGGACAAAATATTTTAAAAGACACTTCACTTCGACGATATCTGGATGGCACATGAAGAGATGCTCAACATCATTAGTCATTAGGGAAATGCAAATTAAAACCACAGTGAGACATCACTGCACACCTGTGAGAATGGCTAAAGTTTTAAAATAGAAAAATCCAGGTGCTGGCAAAGGTGTAGAGCGACTGAAACTCTCACACATTACCAGTAAGAATGCAAATGGTACTCCACTTTAGAAAGCATTTTGACAGTTTCAGACAAAGGTAAACACACACACACTTGACATATGACTAAGAAAGTCCACTCCTGGAGAAATAAAAGCTTATGTTCACAGAAAGTCCTGTACACGAACACTTATAGAGGCTTTATACACAAGCACCCCAAATCAGAAACTACTCAAATGTCCTTCCATCTGGTAAGTGCATAATCACATTGTGGCATATTTATACAATGGAACAGTACTCAGGAAGTAAAAGGATGACTCCATGTGGTAACACCAGGTACGAATCTCAAAGGCATTAAGCTCATTCAGAGCGAAGGCAGGCTCAGAAGTCTGTATGGTCCCTTTTACATGACATTCTGGAAAAGGCGAAATTATAAAGACAGAAAACAGGTCAGTTGGTGACAGGGCTGACGATGGGGAAAAGGAATTTTGGGGGTGATGGAATTTAATTATATTGGTGGTTACATGACTGTATGAATTTGTCAAGATTCACAGAGATGTATGCTACAAAGCGTGAATTCTGAACAGAAAAAAATTTTAGGTGAATAAAAACACGTTATACATACACACACACTCACACAGGAATGTTATTCAACCTTAAAAAAGGAGGTCATGTTTGAGCCCAGAGGACATTAAGCTGTGTGAAATAAGCCAGTCACAAAGGGCATGTACTAATGATTCCACTTATAGGAGGAATCTAAAATAGTCAAACTCATAGAAGCAGAGAGTAGAATGATGTTTGCCAAGGACTGGCAGAGGCGAAAATGAAGAGTTAGTAGTCTACAAAGTTTCAATTATGCAAGATGAGTAAGTCATGGAGATCCACTGTACAGCATAGGGGCTATAGTAACACTGTATTATATACTTGAAAATTTGCAAAGAGCATAGATCTTACACTGTGTTCTCATCACATGCGAAAATAATAATAAATAAAGAGGGTGTGAGGAAACTTTCGAAGGTGATACATATGTTTGTGGCATAGATTGTGGTGTTGGTTTCACAAGTGTAGACTTATCTCCAAACCTATCAAGTTTTATATATTAATTATACACAGCTTTTTGTATGTTACTCATAGCTCAATAAAATGGCTTAAAAATAAAAAATGAAAACAAAGAATGAATCTGTACTTGGAAAGGTCTCTGGAACTTAGTAAGGACTTATTACAATTGGCTATTATAGATGTATGGATGGATGTATTAATGGTGTTCACCTTGTATTTGAACTGTGAAGCAGATTACAAGGTATATTCCAACTCAATCAGTACATGAAATATCCTGACTACAGACAAAGCCGTGAATTTATACCAAGAAAATCTTCTGGACAGGTCAACAAGCTTTGTACCTCTTGGACCACCATTTGTTTTTCATTAACCAGAACATTCCCAAAGGAGAGACCACATTTTCCAATTCAGCATCAAAAGCTAACAGAGCAGTCGTCACCAAATAAATATTTCCTATACAACAAGGCAGCCCAGAAACGTTGGAAATGGAATTTAGAGAGTCTCAAAACAGCTGTGCTTCACACGGACATAAAACAGTAGAGATGACAGCTCACAGAGAAACAAACATAAAATACCCATCACTTAGATACTATTTCACCAAGCTTCGAAAGAAGTCCAGCTTTTCAAGTATTGTCTTAGGGTAGAGTGTGAACTCTGAGATGAGCATGAACTCTGTGTATTTGTTATTCATTCACACTCCCTGGCACTTGTTGTCATGGAAAGTTTGTTGAATTAAAGAAAGGATGGATAAACGCTGAACAGTGGAGAAAGCCTGGCATTGTTGCTAAACATCACCATGTACTGAGGGCACAAGTTAGGTGGCATCCACTCTCCCGACATGGCCCTGGGTCTGCAGTTGGGTCCCATGAAGTCCTGGGCCAGAGTGAGCATGTAGTGCCTGGGAGCAGCTGGCCATACACAGTCATTCCTGAAGGATTCTCAGTTCAGTAGGGCAGGACCAGCTCCCATAGAGAGCTTTCGAGTTCCGTCTGTGAATTGCCCCACTTTTTCATCCTGAGGCAAACCCATACATTTCCAAACCTTTCAAGGTTTGGTAGTGGGGTGGGGCCTACTGGGGTCTTGTTAGGGACTCGTTAGGGTGGCGGGCGGTCTGGAAGCGATGCCTGCGCAGGGCCAGGTGGGAGGGCCATGAAGCGTGTGTGCGCGGCACACGTGCGGGGACGGACGCGGGAGAAGGCAGAGCGCTCCTGAGTCTGGGGTCCCGGGAGGCGGCTGGGAGGAGTAACCCCAGGTTCATCCCCGCGCAAGGAGAGGCATGGGTGCTTTTCCCCTGAAGCTGACTAGACCTTTGAGGGCAACAAACCCAGCTTCTCTCCCTTTGGCCTCGGCAGCGGCCAGCACAGTGCTGAGTGCCCAACAAACGCTGAGCGAATCCTTGATAAATGGAACTAAATGAGAACCTGTTGCTGAACAAAGCCAAGTTTGTCAACTAAGGCAAAAACTGGGGTGGAAAACACTGAGTTAATTCAAACTATCATTTCTCCTCTATTCCAACCACATAATATGGGGCCCTGAGAAGGAAAGTTTAGTTTTTGTCAGGAATCAAAACTAAGAGACATTGGGACTTCCCTGGCGGTCCAGTGGTTAGGAGTCCACGCTTCCACGGCAAGGGGCATGGGTTCGATCCCTCGTCGGGGAGCTAAGATCCCACAGGCTGGGTGGCATGGCCAAAAAAGAAAACCCAAGAGACATTTACAGGGATGAGACAGTGTAGCGTGGGGACTGCAGGCATGTCTGAATTTGACTACGGGTGCTGTTCAGCTGAGAGCACTGCTGAGAGGTCAGCGTTGACAGTGATGCAGCTTCTGCCTCGATCAACTGGCGACGTCCGCCACAATCAGGGAAATAGTGGTAGCCGGATGCTCATACCTGCCATTCCTGCTGCTGGGAGAGCAGGGCCTGTAACTAGCTGTGTGCCTTTGGCAGGTGATTTCAGCTTTCCGGGTCTCAGTTTCCTTAACTATATAATGATTTAAACTAAATGTCCTTGAAAGTCTCTACCAACTCCAAGGAGAAAAGGGAGTATGAAGGCCCTTTCTATTTAAATGAGCTTCTAAAAATTGTCTTTAACTAATTTTTGCTAATGGTATCATGATGGGCTAAAAGTAACGAATGATTGCAAAAAATGCATTATCACTTCCCAGAAGTGGTAGATGCCTCTGATCGTGTCTCCGCAGATCTGCTCTCTTCCTTTCTTCACCCTGCTCTCTGTGGCGGAGGCCAACCTGTTTCAACCTCATCAACCAGCCTCCTTGCCACCTGGCTTCTGGGTGGCTTTGGGTAACGAGGACCCTGGCAGGAAACAGGAGGGAAGGTGAGAGGAAGGGGAAAGAGAAAAGGAAGGGAGGAGAGTGAGCAGGGGAAACCTGGGCTCCCTCCCTGCAGGGCTGCTTGATCCATTGAGTGAGGTCATCACTTCTCTAAAGCTGGGCTTGTCTGTCAGACTGTCCTTCTGGATTCTGCCAACCACTCCTCCCTCTGGCCCTCCAGGCTGCAGGTAGTAACAGCCCACTGGTGCACTATTCCTTGTGGTCCCCCACCTGCACCTACATAGACAATCCCTTTTTTAAACCTCCTTTAATTATCCTAATTTGAAGGTGACATCTGTTTACTGGTGGGGTGCTAATCCATCATCACAGGGCCTTCTACAAGTTAGTAAATAATAAATGTTCGCCTAGTTAATGAAATATGTATAAGGTCTATATCTGCTCAGATGGCTGCATCATCTTTGAAGAAACGGGCCAAAGGTTGCAGACAGCAAGGATAGAGAAGAATTTGTGGATCAGAAACCAAGGTTTCTGATTGAGAGCAAACATCTGGACCAAACAGACAGATGTGGTACCTGTAGACCAGCGTGGCTCTTCTGGCATCTCTCTTGCTCCCTGAGCCTCTCTCTTGGTATCACTGTTGAAAATCTTGATGGTGTTATTACCCCTAATCTATCTATCTATCTATCTATCTATCTATCTATCTATCTATCTATCATCAATCATCTATCTATCATCTATCTATCTATCCATCCATCCATCCATTCATCCATTCATCTATCTTTCTACTACCTACCTACCTATAACTCCATAAAGGGATATGTAATCTGATGGATGCATCTCAACATTCCCTATTGTCACGCTGTAGTTCCAGAACTGTTCTTGTCCAACGAGAATTGGATAGTGTAGCCAACTTTTGCTCCTTCACAAAGCTGCTTTTTTCAGAAAGGGACAGTGGATTGAAGTGTAAATTGCAGGTGCTCTGAGGGGTCCTGTCCAGTACAAGTAGACTGCAAATACATGAAAGACAGGCCAGAGAGGAGCAGGAAGGCAAGAAGTCAACATAGAGATCCATCTTTAGAATCTTTCTCACCACCCCTTCCCTAGCCTGAGACACAGCTCCCACCCAGGCCTTCTACTACCTGGCATCAACCAGCCTTCTGGAAGACAGGGGAAGGAGTAGACTTCTTGGGGTCCCTATTTGCATGGGTTTTTCCTCCCCTGCTCAATTTTTTTTTTGCCCAACTACAAGTTTCTCTGCTATCAGACAGAAAGAAAAAAACGAAATAGGCTTGATTTACCAACCTTTTATATTCCAGGTTCTATGTTACAAATGACCTACAGTGTATCTCATCTCCAATTTCTAAATGGAAAAAAAATCACAGAAACCAAAAACATTGTCACAGAACTGGAAATAAGCTAACAGAGGACCATTGTCAGACACTGGACAGATTTCTCCATGCCAATGGGGCTTCCTTGAGAAAATGATCTTGGCCTCAAATTCTCTGAAACAAAGTGAACAGGGCCAGCAGACTGAACAAAGTAGGACACGTAGAAGAAATGCACTCAGAGGAGAGCACAGAGCACCAGGCTCTGTGTTAGATGGCAGGATGTGATATAGTAAATGAAATAACAGATGTGGCCTTGTTACCGAACCAAACTTGGGTCCGCTTGGTCACACACAGTAAAGCCAATCTACTGAGACTGGATTGTGCTGAAAGAAAGTGCAGCATTTATCACAGGTACCAAACAAGGAGTCCAGGAAGCTAGTGCTCAAAACACACGAACTCCCCGAAGACTTTCAGGGAAAGGTTTTTTTTGTTTGTTTGTTTTTAAATTTTTATTTATTATTTATTTATTATGTTTTTATTTTTGGCTGTGTTGGGTCTTCGTTTTTTTGTGTGTGTGAGGGCTTTCTCCAGTTGCGGCGAGTGGGGGCCACTCCATCGCGGTGCGCGGGCCTGTCACTATCGCGGCCTCTCTTGTTGCGGAGCAGAGGCTCCAGACGCTCAGGCTCAGTAGTTGTGGCTCACGGGCCCAGTTGCTCCGTGGCATGTGGGATCTTCCCAGACCAGGGCTCGAACCCGTGTCCCCTGCATTGGCAGGCAGATTCTCAACCACTGCGCCACCAGGGAAGCCCCAGGGAAAGGTTTTTAAAGACAGGGTGAGGGAGGGGGATTGTGGGGTGTGTGATCAGCTCGTGGACATGCTTCTGATTGGTTCGTGGTGATGTAATTGGGAGTCAACACCATCAACCTTCTGGTTCCAGCCATTCTGGGGTCTACGTGCTTGTGGGCAGCACAGAGTCAACTTCTTCCACCTGGTGGGGGTTTCGGTATCTGAAAAACAGCTCAAAGTTTATGGCTTAGGATATTACCTATAGCTCTTGAGGAGGAACTAAAAGTCCTTGACTTTGTTTAATGGCTAAACTATTGTTATTGTGTCTTGCCTGACTGTTTTCCTTTCTTTCTGCAATTTCTCACTTCTCTGATTAAACTTATTCTTTGACTAAAATTTTTCTACAGACAAAACCCAGGCAGATGACATGGGGTGGGGTGGGGGGCATCTGTTCTGGGAAGGCCCCATAGGATCCTGCTCTGTTACAGCCTCTGCCTTCATAAAACTGATAATTCAGTGAGTGGTGGAAATTGGTATGGCAAAGTTCCAGAAAAGATAGACACCAATTAATTTTTCTGTTGGAAGGGAGATTTCAGCTCATCATGAGGTAAATGCCTTTTGTTCTGGGAAAATTACAAAAGGACCCTTTTTCCACCCAAACATAAAGTCAGTAGCCAGTCACTGTTGAGAGGAGGGACGAGACCTGGCTGGGTGATTCTGGGTGCAAGACCCCTGCTGTCCCTCTCCTCTCCCCTACTGATGTGTGGAGCTTGAAGATGGGTGATTAGTTGGATGGGTGGACTTGGATTGGGGTCAGCCCTCCTTTGGGTGGGACAGGAACAAGACGTTTTCCTTTATGGTGTCAAAGTTTTAGCAACATAATGGGCCAACTAGGTTAGTTCTACTGAATTCAAAGACCAGAAAATGAGCATTATTTTATTATTGCCTTTGAAAGTCAGGTCTGAGGTCCCACGTGTCAAGGCAGGAACCCTTCGGTCTCAGGGGTTGCTGGTGCTCCCTCCATGCCCACCTCCCTTCTCTCCAGCCGCTGAGGAGCCTCTTCGCTGCTTTAGGTCCCCACTTGCCCACGACACAGTCATCTGCTCTCTTTGTCCCATTCACTTCCACCAGCTGACACCTGGTCACTGGCTTGTGTGTCTTCTGTCTGTTCCGCGAGGATACAGTCTCCACGAGGGCAGGGATCGTGTGTGTTTTGGGCACCCTGCAGCCTGGAAAAGGGTCTAGAAGGATGTCTGGCATGGATTTTGGATTCAGTTGACAACTGCTGAGTGAATGAGAGGCATAGCTGTCACTAATGCAGTGTCCACACCCAGGCCTCCATGGCTCTGGAAGGCAAACACCCTCCTGCTCCCCGCCCCGTGGGGTGGGATGGGCTCGGATGGGGTGAGCTGGAAGCCTCCCTTCACCCAGGTCCGGCCTCATCAGCTCCCCACGGTCATCCTCACCCCGCTGTGTTCCCAGGGAGATGGAGAGAGAGAGGTCTGTGGGGCCCTGCTCCTCCTAGAACCCCAACTAGCGTCCTCCCCCCGTCTTGGGGGGATGTCTCCTGCACTGCTCTTACCCGTCTTCCCCCCAACTCCACAAAGACCCCGTAATATCCACCTTCCTCCTCCTCCACCTCAGATAATCTATTTATGTGTTTAGGCTTTTGAAAGAAAAGCCAGGAGAGAAAGTCGCCAGAGTCACCCTGAAACACCAAAGCCCCTTAAACAAGGACCAGGAAGGCTCGGATGCCTTTGGAGCTGGGAGGGAAGGTCCAGGTAGGAGATGGTTCAAGAAGGACATGCCGTCAAGTGCCGCCGAAAGATCACAACAGAAATAGCCTGACCAGGGTCAACTGGATGTAGACCAGGAGAGACCTGGGAGACCTGAGCTGCGAGAGGCCAGGGTGTGGTCGTGTAAGAAATACAGGGGAGTGGGGGGTGAGGGGATGGAATGGGGGTGATTAATTCAGGAACTGAGCTCAAAGCCAGCACAGTGTGAAGGGAGTAGCTGAAGGGGACCACGGGTGTTGAAAAATTTTTTTAATTCGAATTAAAAAATTTTTAAGATGAGAAGCACTAGAGCACGTCTGAATGTTGGGGAAGGATCTTTCAAAAGGGAGACACTGCAGTTACAGATCAAAGTCTGGTCCTGGGCCGGAGGGGGCAGCTCTTTGTGAGGATGGCAGGATGGACGCGCTGCAGGTGCGTGGAGATCTGCCATCTGCCTGGTGAAGTGAGGTGGGGTCTCCCGAAGTGGGAGGGGAAGCGGATGGAGGTGAGTGGTGATGCGGGGTGGAGCGTGAAGACCATGGGCGTGGTCTGACAAACCGTTGCAGAAAACCACAGGGAGCTGAGAGGGACTCAGACGGCTTGGCAGGCTGGAGGGGCACATATTTGTTCATGGACAAGGAGGCAAGAACAACTGCTCGCTCAGCTCCACGACCTGGCAGCACCTCCCGCAAGTTATTCCCTGTCCTGAGACCACGTGGTCCAACCTCACTTAAACCCTTTCCTTAACACTTGAGGGCATTTCTGTTCTTGGCCAACAAACAATCTCTGCTTGAGAGAGAACTGCTTTCCCAATTTGGACCAAGAATTTGTGTGTGTGTGTTAAATTTATCAGCCTCCATTTCTGTGTTGATTTTATTTCCCTTTATCATAAATCCTTACGTGCTTAGCTCTCATCATGATTTTTTAAATGTGTACATTGATAATCTTACAGTTAATATTTAAACTCGATCGCCATTCATGACAAGTACACTTTGTGTTTTCATACAATTTTCCTGACTCAGCCTAATCTGAGAATGGGGACATGGGGTGATTGGGAAGATATTTTTAAATTCACTTCTTGTCTCCAATTGCAAAATAGTTACATCTTAAGGAGATGATTTTAAGGCATCTACAACCTGTATTCTGTTGCAGAAGTGTGGGCTGATTCTATTGGTGGAATTGTTTTATTGTTGTTGTTGTTTTAGAATTTTGTAAGAAATACATTTGTGCTTTTCATTAAGGAAGGATTTTTGCATTGTTTGAGTTTTACTTTTCTACCTGACTTTAAGATAACTATATATACTGAAAGGAACCACTCTGAATCACAAGGCTCATTCTGGCCTGATCCACCCAATTTGATGCCGTGTATCCTTGAACAGTCCTTTTCTTCAGTTTCCTCATCTCTATTTTTTTGTTTGTTTTGTTTTGGCTGTGCTGCACAGCATGTGGGATCTAATAGTTCCCCGACTAGGGATCGAACCTGTGTCCCCAGCAGTGGAAGTGCAGAGTCCTAACCATTGGACCACGAGTGGAGTTATAATTACACATAGTGACTGAGATCTGTGTTCTGTACAGAGAGGCAAACGCGTTTTAACCCCGTTCATCACCACATTCTCAAATTCCCCACCCTCCTGAACTGACCAAGATACATGGCTTGAATAGGTCAAAAAGGGAAAAAAAAAATAAGACTCATCTTGTAAAAGCTGAAAATTATGTTTTAACCAAATGGTTATATTAAATATGCATGAAGTCCCCTAGAGACCATAATACTTCCTGAGACCATAGCACAGAGGGCTTGACCAACAGGAAACTGGGGGACCCAGATCAACTGCTCAACGCAGAGTTCAGATTTGCTAGTTAGATAATAAATATAACTCAAGTCAGAGAAGAGCCAACAAACATCTATTAAGTAGCATGTGCTAGTTTTAAAATCTGGACTTTGCTAAAACCTTCTTTAAACCTCAAGAAAACTCTAATCTACAGCTATACAGACTTTGTCTTATAGGGTAAATATTTTAGGCCTTGGAACTATGTATGGTCTCCATTGCACAATATTGATGTTTTTGCTTGGACTGTTTGTTTACAACCCTTTAAATGTATAGAAAAACCATTCTGAGCTCACAGGCCAATTAAAAACAGGCTGAGGGCCTCAAATTGCAAGTTTAGACATTTCCAGCTATATTTAAGGTTTTTCAGCGATGAACATCTCAGTATTTTCCAACAAGGCTCATTTGGTAATTAAACTCCTCTAACTTGACATGGAATGGTTTCCAGACCCTCTACTATCTTGAATGCCCCCTTCTTGGCACCCCGCTGCCAATGGAGTCCCTAAAACATGTCCTCCAGGACCACACAGCACTAGAAACTTGATGTGACCGCTGTGGACTCATTTGAACTATTGCATAACCTAATTTGGAGAGAATATTGAGAATACCATCACCTTTGCATAAATTCAGTGTTTTTGTTTTGGTTGCGCTATCATCTGGGATTTGCAGTAATTTCTATAAAGAACTGCAAACATCTCTTTGTAATTAAAGTTCAGCTTTCCAGAATCAAATACAGTCTAAGGTTCCAGATGGGGCTCAAAAAACATTGCCTGAATGAACACCAGTGATATCTTTGTATTTCTGTGAAGTAAGGAAATCCTTCTGAGGGAAACGTGTCCTTTTGTGTATGAAATGAGTGTAACACCTTTCAGGGTGAGGCCGACAGGGAACACGACGCTTAATGTGTGAAAGTGTGAATCACGGAGGAGAGGTGCCTGCGTCTCTGTGTTGGACCTGATCCCCCATCTCTTCCGCGGGAGGCCCCAGAACAAAGATGGGTTTATTAGGAAAATTCACTTATATTTAAAGATCTTATCCTTGCTTGTTATTGTGAAGCATGTTTGAATGTTAGTGTGGAAAATAGGTGTTTTTTAGACACCCTTTTAAACAATTCCCCTTTTATGTACAAGAGCCCCAGAAACCCAGAAGATTCCTATCCTAGTATTTTCCCAGACTGTCAGAATGCCTGCATTTTCTTCACTGTTGTTTACCGTAGAAGAGGGAATTGTGGCCACTGGGGAAGATGTCAGCTCCCGCTGCCCCATCACAAAAATCCCGCAGTAACTTGTTTCCTGTTTTATCTTCAAACCTACCGGACACATCAGGCTTCACCTCACCTCAACACGCTGCTGGCACTGAAAATAGCTGATTCCAGTAGGCGGAATGCTTTCTGCCATTACATCATTTACGTAGTGGTACAGCCCCCGGGCCCCAGAAGTGTGTCTGCCTCTGGCTCGTTCCCACTACTGGTTCTTCTACCCTGAAACTTAGGAGAGAAGACAAACCCTTCGTTCCCCAGAGCTGCCTGAGGACGTGGAGGTGCCACTCACGTGGAAAGGACACCATGTTTTAAGAAGAATTAAAGTGTCATTAAATAAACCCTCTCATGCTGCAGTGGAGAGGGGTAAGATGCTTCTGTTTCAAGGAGTAGATACTGAGCTAGGCAGGAGAGGCGAAAGAAGGTTTTTTAAACTGGATTTTAAAATCATCTGGGACCTAAAATCTTAATCTGGAAACTTACTGGATATGTCCTCACAGAGACCACCAGCCCATTTCTCACGTGAGGAGGGAAGGTGGAAATCACTCAGTTTGCCACTGGCTCACAGCTCGCATCGCTGCATCCCAATCATTTCCACAGCTCGGCAGCATTCACAGAAAGAACACATACCTTTCCATTCCTGTCGTGTTATACAGAGTACATATTCTTTGCAACCTTCTAAAAAGATGTTAATAAACAGCACCTCTGCTCCAAAAAGTCCCACACACATTTATCTAGTGAACAAGTACAAATTTAGCAATTTTAATCAATGTCTTTGCAGACAAGTGTGGATATGTATATGCATATATACATATATATATATATATATATCAAAATTGAGAATTTACAAATAAGATTTGATACAATTGGTCTAGTGGTGGGTAAGTCCATAGAATAAATCTTAAGTAGGCTACATTTCCTTTGGTAGCATTTTTAGTAATTCAGTTCTACTGCATAGAAAGGGATCCAAAGCTTAAATTTAGCTACTTTTGGAGGAGTCCAGTGAGAACAAAGAACATGGGTGGTGTTCCGCAAAGCAAGCACGGCGTGTTTATGCTGGTCCCTGGAGATACCAAAGCGTCTGAACTTTGTGCCTGAAAAGTATGAAAATCACACCAGGCGTCCCGATAGCTGCGCATTTCTGCCGTGTCTGGGATGAGCTATTATAAGCAAAACATGTGGAGAAGCAAAGTCAACAGCAACATTGAATCCTGTGTGTGGTCCAGGCCAAGAAGTAGGACTGAGCTCCAGATCAAAGATGCCTGAAGTGTCCGGTGTCCACTGTGTGGCCTTGCTGACACTGGGGACAGTGAGGCCTGGGACACCACCTCTTCTCCTGCTCACGGGCCCTAGTGCAAGTCAGTCGAGGGGGCCGGGCAGGGCGGGCTTCCAGCACGACCGTCCTGGGGTTACCACTTCCCTGGGATGGAAACCCCACACTCGTACCAGCCCACGTAGTAGTAGGGGCTTCCAAAACCTATGTTGCCAAAGCTGACCGGCTCCTGGCGGTACTGGCGATAGTAGCCTGGAAGGCAAAGGGAAAGAGAGGGAAAGAATAATGAGTAATATTGTGATTTATAATAGAAAATGTATATTTAGTCTTCATCTCCATTGTTGGCACAGAGCTCCTGAAGCCCTTGGAATTTGCTGAGTGACAAGAGCTATAAAGGTGTGTGGAATATTATTATATTCATAGTAAACCCTGTTCAACCACACCGGAGTTTATGCTAATGACGTGACTTTCCGAAAGCACCGAAGGATGAGGGCTGGTCGCCAGAGGAACCAACCATGTGATTGTAGAGTGGGAACCTTCAGCCCTACCCACAACCTCCAGGGAGGAGAGAGGGGTTTGGAGATTGAGTTCAATCACTAATGGTCAATGACTTCATCAATTGTGCCTATGTAATGAAGCCTCCAGAAAACCCCCAAAGGACAGGTTTGGAGAGCTTGCAGGTTGGCGAGCACGTGGAGATTCAGGCAGAGTGGTGCTGGGAAGGGGCGTGGAAGCTCCCTGCCCTCCCCCATACCTTGCCCTATGCATCTCCTCCACCTGGCTCCTCCCAAGTTACCTCCTTTTATAATAAACCTCAATTTAGTAAGTGAAATGTCTGAGTTTTGTGAGCCCCTCTAGCAAGTTAATCAAATCCAAAGAGGGGATCATGGGAACCTCTGATTTATAGCCTGTCCTTATCAGAAGGACAGGTGACAATGTGGACTTGTGATTGGCATCTAAAGTGGATGAAGAGGGGCAGTCCTGTAGGACTGAGGTCTCAAACTATGGCATCTGATGCTCTCTCTGGGTAAATGGTTTCGGAATAGAGTTGAACTGTAGAGCACTCACTGGTGTTGGAGAATTGTGTGGTGGTGCGGGAAAAGAACCCACACTTGGAATTGGTGTCCGTATCGTAGCATCAAAAGCACCTGAACCAACAGGAAGAATCCTCACCCTTACAACCTCCTTTCAGACAGAAGATTTCTGATAAGTTGGCCCTGTGACAAAAGTTACTTCCAAATAAATACGACCATTTTTGTGTGGAGTCACAATACCCACCCTCTGAGGTTTATCCCAAGGATGATTTGTGGGGCTAATCCAGTCGCCACACGTGTGACACAGGTAGGAAAGAGTGCTCATTAGTCCTCCCTCTCTCCCTCTCTCCACAGAGGAAGATCATTTTAGTCAATCACAATACAGCACTCCCAGTAGGGCAGGCCCTGAGCTGGGCAAGCAACCTTAACCAAGATTCCCACAGAATCTGGGGCCCCTGACTTGCCTAGAACCTCAGGCCTCCAAGATTTACTTCTTGGAATCTGCGGTAGACTTTCAGATCTTTCAAGTAAATCTCTCAGAGGAAAGAATCTTGTAGCAGTTCTGACCACTTCTCCTTTCAAGAAGAAGTGATACTCCAACCTCCTCAGAAAATGTTGGCAACTCAACAACTGCTCTCACCCCTTTGGCCCTGTGTCCTCTTGTAAGATGAAAGGTTACCTGCCATTCCACCAGTGAGTTTCTGATGAACCAGCACCTCTGTTCAGAGCCAAAACCATGACAACAGTCACAGAAACACAGTGAAATACAAATAATGCATTTAGTACTAACCCTGGGGCACTGCAAGATCCTGAAACAATTAAGAGATGTGGTGTATTATGTATGTTTATTGTGATTGTTTATTTTCTGTGTAAACTTGGCTAGGACATGGCATCCAGCTATTTGGTCAATTATTCTAGCTGTTTCTGTGAAATTATTTTCTAGATGAGGTTAACATTTCAATCAGCAGACTTTAAGTAAAGCAGATTACTCTCCACAATGTGGGTGGGCCCCATCCAATTAGTTGAAGGCCCTAGTAGGAAAGGACTGACTTTCCCTGAAGAGAGGGGTCTTCTGCCAGAAGCCTGCCTTCGGACTAACTGCAGCATTGGTTCTTCCCGGGGTCTCTAGGAGGCTTGCTGGCCCACCCCGTAGATTTTGGACTTGCCAGCCTCCACAATCATAGAGCCAGTTCCTTAAAATAAATCTTGTTCTCTCTCTCTCTTTCCCTCTCTCCATCTCTGTCTCTCTCTCTCTTTCTCCCATTGGTTCTGTTTCTCTGGAGAACCCTGCCTAATATACTTGTTTTACTGTTTTGTGTATTTTAATGTATCTCAATTTTTTGAAAATGGGTAATCTTTGTACCACCTATGGTATTTTTTCCCAAACTAAAAAATGTTAAAGATCAGAACATCTGGGCGTCCCTGGTGGCGCAGTGGTTGAGAATCTGCCTGCCAATGCAGGGCACACGGGTTCGAGCCCTGGTCTGGGAAGATACCGCATGCCACGGAGCAACTGGGCCCGTGAGCCACAACTACTGAGCCTGCGCGCCTGGAGCCTGTGCTCCGCAACAAGAGAGGCCGCGACAGTGAGAGGCCCGCGCACGGCGATGAAGAGTGGCCCCCGCTCGCCGCAACTAGAGAAAGCCCTCGCACAGAAACGAAGACCCAACACAGCCAAAAATAAATAAATAAATAAATTAATTAAAAAAAAAAAAAAAAAAGATCAGAACATCTTATATCTTAAAAAATGCCAGATCACTAGAAGTGCTGGACTTCATTCAGTTGTTCTGTTTATTTGTTTATTTGGGGGCTTGGGGTAGTTAGTAATGTATTACAAGTTGTTAACTTTGAGATTAATACACTTATTTTCACCTTGCAATGCCATCATGAAATAGTTGATACATGATCTCCTGAAGCATATCATGGTTGGTTTGTATTTGTTTATTTTTTCTTTCACTGGACTCTTGTTCATGGCATTCTCCACCTGGAAGGCCCTCTAATCTTTGCATGTATTTTTATGACTCAGCTCAGACTCTGCCTCTTCTGAAAACCTTCCCTGGAAGCCTCAAGTGGCAGCCCGCACTCTTTGAACTCAGAGAGTAACTATAATCTGCACAATTACCTGACAATGGGACAATCACGTGACATAACTCTTGTCATTATTTGTACTTTAAGTTGCTTGCTCTTAGTTACCTTTCACATATTTGTCCTCCCTTCCCAATTACTGACCATGTTTCCTGAGAGTAGGGGTAAGGTCTTATATTCCTTTGTAGCCCTACCTCTCCAAGGCTCACCCTAAACCCAGCATGTGGTAGGAGTATTTTGGTCCTTCCTTATTTTTATGCTCCAAAATTCCGCTAATATCCATCTTCAAATGGTAAACCAAGTGCGGAGCTACAGTGAATTTTCTCCTTATATCAGCCCTCCTCTCCACCCCCCAGTATATTACATTGGGCCTTTGTTCACATTACCTTGAATGGTAGGGAGGGCTTCTATGTAGGACTGAGGCCCTGTTCTTCCATCCAGGTGAGAATCCACAAATTGACAATGGTCTTCACCTCTTCCCCAACTGTCCCCAATGCTGTAGAATGTATCTGCATAAAGGAATACGATGAGTCATTGACTGCTCCAGAACTGCCACAGCTGGCTTAGGAATTTGCACAAGCTTTGAAGTGGGCACATTACTTAAACTCTGTGTGTCATACTTTCCATGTTTGAAAGATGGTGATAACGGCACCGATCTCAAAGTGTTACAAGGATTCAGCAAGATCATGTATGCTAAATACTTAGCAAGTGTTCATTAAATGGAAACTACTAATATTATAGGCATTTTCAGCCTGTAAATGGGAGACCTTTCTACTCTTTGTTTTAAAAAGAAGGAGGAAACTCTGATAGGCAGAGAACGTATTATGAAATAATTATGAAAAGCATGAACACCTAGAAAAATAGAAGAAACTATTTTCATACGTAACTAGAGGTAGGGTGTGTGTCTGTAGCATGTGGCGCTGTCCTTGGTCCTGAACCAGAGCTGCACAGTAGGGCAAAGTTGTTTCTCTCAACCCTGGGATACCAGACATGGCTGTGTAACCTCTCCCGGGAATTCTGAAGCAGAGGAGCAAAAGGGCAGCGTGCAAGAGGGGAAAAAAGAGCAGCAAGAAACAAACAGACTGGTTGTAGGGAGAGGCATATACACGGAGAAATTGCAAGAGTGGGGGATGGTTGGGGAGATTTTGACATTATCTAGAAATGATGAGCACTAGCAAGAAACAAAACAACAAAATCACTGACCTATGACAAAATATAAACCAGCCGAGGGAAAGTTTTCTTTCTTTTTAAATGTATGTACTAGAAAAATTAAAAGTCGTGCAAATTTTGAAATACAAAACAATTTTCCGTAGGTGGGTGAGTTAAAACCTGCTGGGTAGAAATGGCATTTTGAAATGTTAGTAGTTCAAAGTAAATACTTATGTTATTCTTTGTTTTAATCCCCTACCATGATGAAAACAATGTAGTTTTTGGACACAGAACAAATAGTGAAGCTCATGTATGTTTCACCATCTACATTGTTTCTCTGTAAAGTTGTTCCAATGGCAAAAATCGTAGGGGGGTACTTTTCCTCCATACTTCCAGCTTACACTCATACCTTAAAGAAACTTAAAGTCCGTTTTTCTTTGTTGTTCATGTTATGGGATTAACAACAAAGAAAAACGGCCTTTACGTTTCTAACAGAATTTTGGATTTCATTCCTAAAAAGTAGTAGATTTAAAATATATACATATATTCCTGGGTACCAATGTAAATACTAGTCACTCCAGAATAGAGCCTGCAAAACTGGTTTGCACTTGAGCCAGACTGAGATGTGATGCGTCCATACCTCAAATGCATTCTGATGCACCTGCTAGGTCAAGTTAGCACCTGATAAACTAAAAGCTTTCCACACCTTCCCATAACACACCATCCCTAAAGACCTACCTTTCAGGTTATCACTGAGGTAGATCTTATACCGCAGTGAATTACAAAGAACGACTCCCACAAACTTTCTGTACCACGTCCGCTTCACATACTGTCGGCCGTGGCAGTCCGTGTAGCCAGGGTCATGTTTGAAAGCAAATGGGATCCAGATGGGCTCACCACCTAGACAACACACAGCACACCTTCTAAGTCATGGCGTTTCACAGTGTTTATTCTTGCACAAAATACCAGAGAATTTGATTTCTTCACTGGGGCTTCCCCTTCTCTCAGGGCTTTTCTGAGCAGTTTTCCCACCTCCCAATGGTCTCTCTCTCTCTGTCTGTCTTTTCTCTTCTTTCTTTGTACTGAAGTACAACTGGGGAGTTCCTTGTACCTGAATGCAGTTAACGTATTTGCATTTCTATAAAGGATTCTCAGAGTAAGAAAAAGCCTTATTTAAGCCAAGGACCATAAGCTATAATGGCAAATTTGACCTTGCAGGGCATGTCACCCTACCTCCCCACCCCCAAAATCCCTCAGCACAGGCACCTCCTGTTCTTGTCACTCATAAGACCAGTCTTGAACTTTAAGCAATAGGTCTTTCTCGGTTTATTTGCAAAACAAAGTAAAATTTTGTCGTACACTTAATGCATTTTGCTATCTTTTCAGCAATTTAAAATATTCAAAGGGGTTATGGAAATAAAGTTATCTATTTTCATAGATACTGGCCACCCATAATGGTTTTTATAGATATTGGCTGCTATGGCTCTATTTAAAAATTTCCAGAACATATGCTTTTCCCTAGATTAGGATGATGGGTGCAAAGAAACCACAGAAGTTGTCAGAAAATTATGAAAATACAAAAACGGTTCAGTGTGTCTACTTGTAACCATAACAATCTCATATTCAATATTCAACTTGATTACTAGAATGTCAAGTTTATCAAGAAGAGAAACTTACCTGGTGGCCTCACAACAAGCAAAGGATTATCTGTAGAATGAAAAATAAATAATTGACGTCACTACTTCATCACACAGCCATGCAACTGTTGGAATGTTTTTTTTTTTGCAATTAAAAGAACTAACCAAGCTAGAATAGATAAAGAAAGTGTAAGATTCATTTGACAGATGCCAAGACATTCCCTTAGTTTTTATTTTCTAGGCATTTCCTTTCAAGAAATACTCTTTTCTATTTATATTGTCTTGTTATTTATATAGAAGGTGTGGGTCCTTGAAGATAATATTTTGACATTGGGTACTACAAAATAATTCAATACTCATTTTGTTTTAAAATGTGTCCATCTTGGGAAAACAGTTCAGTGGTTTCTTAAAAAAGTAAAAACACTCACCTACTATGCAATCCATCCATTCTACTCTTGAGTATTTACCCAAGAGAAATTAAAGCATATGTCCTTAAAAATACTTGTACATGAATGCTCATGGCAGATTTATTTGTAATAGTCCAAAAGTAGGAACAATCCAATGTCTATTAACAGGTGAATAGATACAAACTGTGGCACATACAATGGAATACTGCTAAGCAATAAAAAAAGAATGAACTACTTATAAATATGACAACATGGATGGATCTCAAAGGATGCTAAGTGAAAGAAGCCAGACAAAAGAACTCACACTGTGTGATTCCACTGATACAAAATTCTAGAAAGTGCAAATGAATCCATAGCGACAGAAGGCCAATGAGTGGTTGTCTGAGAAGAGGGGAGAGGATGGGCACACGGGGAGGGAAGGGAGGGCTGGATTGTACGGAGGAAACCGTCGGGGTGATGGAGCTGTTCACCAGCATGACTGCCGTGATGGTTCCAAGGGTATAAACATACCTCAAAACTTCCTCAGCTGTACATTTTGAGGACGAACAGTTTACTGTACGCCATTTCTACCTCAATAAAGCTGTTTTAAAACATGTCTATATCTTAGCCCAAATAGTGCCACTTAATATGAAACTACATTATAAGGAATTCTGCTTTAGAAGAAGTTCATTTTTATAAAATACAGGCCAGGTAAACATGGGCCATCCTTTTTTTTTTTTTTTTTAATTATCACAGAGTAAAATTACTTTTTTAGGGTACACATCCTATGAATTTTTAACACACATATAGACTCATGGAACTCCACTGCAATCACACAGAACATTTTCATCACCCCAAATCTGCTTTGTGCT
Organism: Balaenoptera acutorostrata; assembly: GCF_949987535.1. Classification (NCBI taxonomy): domain Eukaryota; kingdom Metazoa; phylum Chordata; class Mammalia; order Artiodactyla; family Balaenopteridae; genus Balaenoptera; species Balaenoptera acutorostrata. The sequence continues at coordinate 8,483,830 of NC_080077.1, forward strand.
GCCCCTTTGTACAGCCCATTCACTCTGACATCATCTGCTATCTATAAAATAAAGTGACACACCATTAGCTGTAAGTGTAAATGCTTGTTTTACTCTCCTGCTCTTAGGAAATAATCTAACCAAATGGAAGCGACAGCCACGTTAGTTTGGAGCCGACCCAGCTGGGCTTCTGTAAGTGCCTGTCTTGGGACCATGGGTACCAACTCTCCAGCCTGGCTTCCTATACAGAAAGGCTGCCAACCCGGCACCTGCCACCATGGGCCAGCTCTGTGTGTACCGCCTCAGACCACGACCACGGGGACATTTCCCTGAAGGGCTTGAGAGCTCTGCACACCAGCATCCCAAAGTAGAGACATCCTCTGAGTGATATTGCTTGCAAGATGGACAGTATTTTAATTAGACCCTCCATATTAAGTAGAGACATTTTTGTCTCCTAGTAAAGGAAGCAACTTAGAGATTTGACTAATTGAAAGAAACAACTGCTCCTCAGGTCACATGACATTTATGCTCTTCAGCTGTTTGCAATTAAAAAAACAAAAGGAATTTATCTCTGTAACTAAATCTCTACAGATAGATTCAAACTTATCTTTCCCACACGGTTGAAAACTAGATTTCCCCTCCCCCCCCTTTTCATTGGAATTTGACCTTTTCACTTCCCAGGCAGTTCCAATGGAGATTACTTTAAATTTTATTATCCAACTTTTAGCTTAGCAGAAAGAAAATCATGTTTATCTTATAAAATGACATCCAATATGAACTGATTAAAGAGAAGAGGATTTAACTTCTTTAGTTTTTATTCTATTGTAGACATGATTTCAGATTATTTGCTTTTAAGAAAAGGAAAAAAACGAGAACATGAAGTCACCCATACCTGATTCTGTGACAAATGAGACCGAAGGGCTGATAGGTCCATAGCCGTGAGGATTTTTGGCTTGAACTTTAAAATAATACCTGCAATTGGAAGAAAACATTTTTTGAAAAAGAACCTTGTTTAATTTTTGTGTAATGAGACAAACACCCAAACTATTCAGCACCTACTCTGTGGCAGGGTTCGAGTCCTATTTTTTACAAATGCATACACCACTGCTATTTCTTCGTGTTATTTCTAAACTTCCTCATTTTCGAATAACTTTTCAAAACAATACATGTGACTAATGGGAACAGAGGGGCATACTGGGCAAACAGGTCACTTAGATTGTGTGTGTTACTTAGAGCATCAAGGGTTGAACTGCCCCGCGCAGGCCCGTCCTTGGATGGAATGGTCTCCTCTTGTCCCGTCTTGAGTTCTACTGACCGAGAGGGAGAAGCCGGAGCAGTGAAACGCTTACCAAGCAGAATTCCAATTTTAACCTAATTCTAATCACTGGACTTTGTGTGAAAAAGCAGGATGTTTGACAGTGTGATGATGCAAACCCATTGTTGGCAGGGAGAAGGCTAAGCCGTCCAGAGGCTGGTCTCCTCAGGGGAACTAACATGACAACAGTGTTCTGGGTGCAGGACAAGTGCTATGCTTGGCTCTGGAGCCTTAAAGTCACTGAGTCTCCAGCTTCTGTGCCTCGAGGAAAGAGAAGCAAGTCCGGGAAGGGGAAGTGGAAAAGATCTGGAGAGGCTTTGCTGTGGATTAATCTTTTTCTTGGAACAGAGAATGTGCTAGGAAGCACATTGTCTGAATCAGCCTGTTCATCTAGAGCGAGAATGACAAGCCCGGTAGATTGGGAGTCCCAGAGCATCTTACTTTGGACTCTGATGAGCTATAAGGACCAAAAGTGGTGACGAGAAAATACTGGAAACCAACACAGTTAAGACCCACTCTACCTACTGCTAATCTCTGTGTTGTCCTCCCCTCTGGGATTCCAGGTATTATCTGTGCTCTCTTAGCCCCTAACTATCAATACTTCCAGGTAAAGAAGGCGGGTAAAAAAATCCCTGTGAGGGGAAGCTCTCCACCACTTCAGAGAGTTCAGAAGGAGTCTTGGTTTCCAGCCAGCAGAAGCTACACTTCAACGTTACAAAATCCTGTATTTGACTGTCAGACACACAGATCACGTGCACTAATTAAGATACCCTAAATTTTTAAAAGGAGAATTATTTACATTTAGAGAGCAAAGGCATGTGTCCGCGGCACCTCTGCCCTGGCACCAAGCCTCCTGAGTTTTTGAGCTTCTGAGAACCCCAAGGGAGCCTCTGGTGTCACAGTTACACAGAGATATTTGACTTGGGGTTTGATTAAACAGATGGCAAAGAAAAGCCCATTCGGTAAAATCAAGTCTTCTTTTAAGCTTTCCAAGAAAGTATACTCACAGCTCATTTAGGACAGAATCCATTTTTAAATTTCCTTTTTTTTAAAAAAAAGGTATGCACAATTAAGAACACAGGAATTCCCAAATCTCAATTCACTCAGCATTTCGTGTTTTCTCAGTTGTGCGTACTTTTAACTCAGCGGTCGTGGAGTTATTTAAGGCAAACTCTGCTGGCAGTTCAAGCAGTGGGTTGGGCAGGCATCAATGATAAGAGTCAAACTTTACGGATACTTTTTTTTCCTTAAAAAAATAGGAAATCGAAACCTAGAGAGTGACACTGATATTCGGAGGCTACAGGGGAACTTTCTGTTGAATATTTCTCAAGCCATCCCGGGAGCCAACCTGCTACCCCTTCCCCAGCTCCACAGAGGGAAACACCCTGTGCAGTTGAGGAGATGGCAGAGGGATGACCAATTGGCTGAGAGAGACTATTACGATTTCTTGCTTGTATCCATTTTGATTTACCACTGAAACCTACGTATTCTCCAAATCTACCCCCCTGTCTACACAATAATTCCAGCTCTCCACAAAGCCCACATGGCCCAGTTCTAAAGATGTATTTCCACTTGAACTCACCTAATATGTCAAAGTAAGTTTAAATATGCTGAGCTGAAAAACAACATGGGATTATGAAAGAAGTAAAATTCCTATTTTCAAAAACCACATTAAACTTTTTCTACAGACTAACATGTATATTTCATACCCTGAAGAGTCTCTGTCTCACCCAAGTAACAAAAGCAATCTATGCCTTGCCTTCTTATACAAGCTTCTGGCACCTTCTTTTGAATAGCCTCCATGGTGACAAATCTTTGTACTTTAGGTATAGACTTAAAATATGAAGATTCCAGAAAGCGATTCAGGGCTGAGTTGGGTGAATAAGGTGGACAATGCCCACTTAATCTTGTCAAAAAAGAAGATTCAGTTATAAAGAACCAAAGCCAGTTTTTACATCCTGTCTCCTCTTGGGCCGGACCGACTTCTGCGTCTCTTACAAGGACTCTGAAGGGGTTCCTGAGAAGCCCTGAGGACTGTGCAGAGGATGGGGAGATGCAGCCTCCGTGGAATAAGCACGTGGACACTCCAGTGAGCCCATCGGAGATGCCCTGCGTTAGGGTAACGCGGGGAAAAATGAGCGTCCTTACATCGTGGCATGCTTCCCGAGCTGTAAAAATTCAGCAGCTGTTGGAGGGGTTCGGAGGAAGTCTCTGTGGGAGGCAGCACACGCCCCGCGTTCCGGCTAGCCCACTCCCTCCGCAGAACGAACGAACCACGGGGCAGAGGCAGCTGCTGCTCTCAGCCTGTCTATCAGGGCGCTCGGTGTGGGTGGACGCAGGACTCGAGCCTCAGGGGACACTTGGGCCCTCTGGGACCGGCTGGTCCAGCCTCCAGCCTCCTCTCCTCCCCATTCCCCCGTCCCCCCACCACATCAGCCTCCTTCTCTTCCTTAAACACACCGGCTTCCCAACACCCTTCCTGCCTGGAGCAACCTGACCCGCTCACCCACCTTCTCCAGGTGAAGTGCCGCTTATCTTACTCGCCATGGAAGCTCACCTGACTACACGCTAACCCCCAAGCTCAGGCAAAAAGCCCCCTATTATACCCTCAGAGCGCAGTGTACTTCTCCCTCACGACACTGGCCGGGGAAAGTTCATACTTATGCGTCTATAAACGCTCTGTCTCCACCAGGCTGTGCGAGCCCTGAGGGGCCGCGATGTACTGTGTACCCCGCCCCACGCCCTCCCCGCGCCCACTGCTCTCTCCTGTGTGAAGCCCGGTGCCTGGCCCTGAGCAGACACCCAGTAAGCGCTTACCGGTGGATCGAGGACACTCAGTCATACCTACTGAAAGAATGAATAAACCATCCTACATGACCGTGCCCTGATATTATGCAAACCTCACCATCAGTTTGGTACCAAAAGTTGCCACAGGAACGCTGGACTGTGGAGGGTGCAGGAGACTGGGATTGGCAAGGAGCCATGAGGCCAAACATCCCTAAGGCCTCTTTCAGCTGATACTGAGGCTGTGCTGTAAAAACGTTCACTCTGCCCACAATAAAAAAATGGGATGTTGACTTCGTTTTCTTTAGTTTTATTCTTTTTGTAATGAATCAACTTTTCGTTACTATCAGGGAAGAGCTAAGAAAAGTGCTCTCTCAGTTTCCTACTTTTTATTTGCTGAATCTCAAAATTTATAACAGTTTATGAAAGCTCAGTCCAAGGGAGCCCAGGACATTAACAGGCCCTGAGGAAAGTTCTCCGCTAGTGCAGAAGCCTCTCGGTGCCCGAGGATATTGTCCAGTTTCTATCCCTTTCAACACATTTCTGTTTAAGGAGAGTATTTTGTTCCAATCTCCTCTGTGTTCCTCTGACTCTATAAAAAATGGGAGACCTGGGTCCAAGTCACTTCACTTAGAACACTTTGCTGTGGAAATACAGTGGCTTGACGTGACACGGTGTGCTAGAGCCATTCTACAGGCTTCAGAGAGCCGATCGTTAAATATCAGGAATTCTGCAGACCCAGGGTAGCTCAAAATTGGCCATGGTGGGAGAAATTGGCAAATACCATTAACCAGTTTTTATTGTTTTTGTTTTTTTTTTCCCCAGAGAGCCAGTTTACAAGCACACCACAGCTCGACCATTGTTTTCTTTCCTGATGGTTGTTACCAGCAAAACCAGATAGTATAAAAGAGAAAATGCACACTCATGCTGTTTGTACCCTCGAAACAAGTTCTGCATATTTCACACTGGGGGCTCACTCTCAGATGGCCCTCCGGCTAGCGAGCCACTGCCCCGACTAGGTTACACGCTTCTTGTAACCATTATTAATGTGTAAAATACATCTTTCTTGAATGATCTGAACTTGTACAGTATAGAGTCTGAGTAACTGCTGCTCCATCAATGTCACGTACAAAGCTTGTGCTGCCTAAGCCACCATGGGGTGAGTGCAAACAGATCGATCCCCTTTCAACACACAGAGCAACCTTTCCTTCCCCAATGGTGGGTAGTTTTAGTCTCCAGAAAATAGGGAACAAAATAGAAATACAATAATCTAACAATTACGGTGCCCATAGTGCTTTCTCCTAAGAAAAATACATGACGTATGGTAAGCATTCATTGATAGTCTATGAGAACTAACTAGAGAATTCAAAAGAAATCATAAAAACATTTTTGATTAATCCTTTCCTTTTCAACCTAAGGATATCCATGACCAGGCACGCAGGTCTCATTTTCCGTTTGTAAATGACTGACACATCATACCTTGTGTTTGGCTTCAGGTTCTCAATGGGCAGGTGAGTTACTGATGAGGCTTGGGTGGACCACTTGTTCCTGATGAAGTCTTCATAGGATGCACTGTAAACTAAGTAACCTGCAAGTGGAAAGGAGGCAGAACCCAATGAGCATCAGGGAACTGCATCACACCGGAGGCATAGCCCAGGGGAGGATGATGGGGAGGAAACAGTGGCGTGGAGGCAGCTCTGTGGGAGAAGTCAAGAAGGGGAGTGTGTTGGGTCAGGAAGGGGTAGAACGCTGGTATCCACTGGTGAGACCAGACGCAGATAACAAAATTAAAGACGCTTCCCGATGACTAGCTGGTTCCCTACTTCTCTTCCTTGTCCTCATCTCCCACATTCCCTGGCCTTCCTCATCTCCTTAGAACTAATAACATCTGTGAACACGCAGCAGAAGAAAAGAGCAGTGACCTCCACACAAGTGTTTAAGAAGTTCCCGGTAGAGATATACACAATTGTCCTTCACGTGAAACGAAGAAACCGTGATGGTGAATGCCGTGTCTGTGGCTGAAAGACCCCAGACTCACGGTGGGTGATCTCCTCACCTACTGCTATCGGCTCTCCTTTGGTTTCTAGTTGTTGAATACCTCTGCCTGCCCTTGACCTCATGTCTAGTGACAACAGTCAGGCAGCTCTTTTCTCTGCCTTATCTGCTGTTAATGGGCCTCAGCAGGTGGGCCCTCAGCCCTGGCACCTGCCCAGCCTTCAAGGCTGCCTCATTAGGCCAAGTGAAGCTCACGTCACAGCTTCACACATTCTTTACTTACGTTGGAAGGAAATCGTTGGCAAGTACTTTTTACGTGCCAAACATTATGCTGAATCCTTCGGATTAAGTTTTACTTTGATGAATTCTCCTGGTCCTAGTACATAGGTTTCCCTGCCCTCATTCTGACACATGAGGAGACTGAGTCTTAGAGAGGGGGTAAAAATCTGGTCCAAGTTCACACTCGTTAATTCATTCAACAAATATTTGTTGTGTGCCTTCTATGTGTCAGACACTATACAAAGTGCTGGAGGTCAAATGGTGACTCGCTTTATCTAAAACTCCAGGGGCAGTAGGCAGGCAGACAAACAGGATTATACAGCTGTGATGAGAACTAAGAAGGAGCAGTCCATGTGCTGGGGGACGGGGGGTGGGCAGAGCTTCCCCAGGACCCCGAAATGGGGCTGACGACTGAAGGATGGGAAGCAGCTAAGACGCATGGTAGGAGGTGGGGTGGATTCCAGGTAGAGGGAAGTCCTGGGCAAAGATGCTGAAGAGGGAGGAACCAGGAGAAGGCAGAGCCTCAGAGTGGCAGGGTGGGAGCGGGGGGCGACATGAAATGAAGTTGAGGAAGCACAAAATGGAAAAAATATGCAGGGCCCTTTGGTCACGAAGGCTTTTGCTTTTCATTCTAGAAGAAAGGGAACACACTGAAGGGGTGACACAACAAGACTGTCTTCAGCGCATCTCTGGTGCCAAACGGAGAACCGACAGGGTGTGGGGCATGGGTGGGGTGGTCTAGCTGGACAGCTGTCACAATATCCAGGCGAGAGGTGGCGACAACTCAGGTACCGTGGTAGTTAATGGAGAGAAACGGATGTGTGCAAGAGAAATCTGAAAGGTGAAGCTGACAGGATTTAGTGATCAACTGAATATGGAGGGGAAATAAAAGGAGATTTTAAGATGACTCCAAAGCTTCACGCTTGCAAAAATGGGTGGAAAAGCGAGGGCTTCTCTGCGATAGAAAACCCAGATGAGCAGGTTTGGGGCTCAGAAGGATCATGAGTTTGCTTCTGGATTCGCTGACTCTGAGATGCTTTGGAGACATCCCGGTGTCGATGTCAAGTGGACATGATTCTACTGTTTGAGGCTCAGAGGAGAGGCGGGCTGGGCCTTGAGCTATAAACCAGTGACGCCTCTCCCAGATGAAGTAAAACCGCGTGCGTGCGTAAAATCCTGGAGCGAGAGAACACAGAGTAAGAGGAAAAGAGAACTTAGGACCAAGGCTTCGGCAAGTCCGATCTTGAATGTTTGGTCAAAGAGGGTGAGCCTGTGAAGGAGACTCGGGTTGAGAGAATTGGATCGCAGGGCAAGGAGGAAAAGATCAACAGCATCAAAGGCATCTAAGAGGCAGACAACTTTATCTAGCGACCCGTTCTCTCTGACTGCCTCCAGTAAGACCTATTCTGGGGATGGAAAGAGTGGATGAGAGTCACACGGCTAATCACCAGGCACACAGGGAGCAGAAAGCAGCAGAGGCACCGGGCTCTGAAGCCCTTCCACGCTGCTTTCCGGAGGAATGCATTCTTCTCTTTTTTCAGCAAGTATTTCATGGGGGCCTGGGAAGGGCTGCTGCTCTCTCCCTAGGGTTCCCTCCTCCTCTGAGGACAGCTACATCAAGCCACACATGCTGCATATAACAAGGGCACGTCCCCGCACATGTGCCCGAGGAGCCCTGTTTTGACGGGTCTGCCCGGCTCACCCGCCTTGAAGTCAACTCCATCAGAACCCTGTGCTTCGTCCCACGTGCTACGCAGGTTTCTCTGCTTATCCTTGGGTCTGAATTTTTCTAATGTGCTTTCTGAGCACGTGTAACTCCTGCTTTCTCTGTGCTTGTCAAAACCTGTCCTGGAAAATCTCAGAGGCCATCATGTGGGTGATTTCCTACGGAGTCACTCCTGACGGAGTAACTGCCTCATTCACTGGGACTGATCAGGGAAAGCAACGGGTTGCAGGCCTATTCACTCTGCAGGAGTTTCGTATCGTTTGGATACCACCTGGTTACATGTTGACTCAACCGCTTGTGAAAGAAAGTAGAGCTGGTGGAAACCAGCAGAGCGCTCAATATCTCACGGAGCTACCAGGACCCAAATGCCCTGCAGTGGGTCCAGAAGTGTGATGTTCTGTTTGGGTCTAGGAGGTATATGTGTATCCACTTTGCCTCGCTGTTCTACAGCTAAAAGAGCTGGTGCTTGATTCATTTGCTGATGAAGAGTTCCCACGATATTCTCTTTTAGCCTCTGGGGTCTAAACAGCCCTGCATATTGCAGGGCTGTCGTGCGCTGAACTATTCCACAGTAAACAGCTTCGTAGTATCTGCACAACTTCTACTGGGAGTGCCCGAATCCCTATAAATACCTCAGCCATATTATCTATGCTCGTGGCATGAGTACTCGTGATTAGGGCACTGAGGTTTGGTTTAGGGTTAGGTGTAGAGTATGTGTTGATGAGATGACCTCAAAGTCTCCAGGGAGCTCTGGAAGGCTTGGGATGTGAAGTTAACAAGAGCATGTGTTTCAGAAACACGCCCTCTATGGGATGATACAGGAACTGCTTCGGAATTAAGTCCAATGACATTTACCAGGAGTTCTCTGAAGGCTCCTCACGCTCCAGCCCTTGAGGCATGTCTAAGGTGGCTGGTGCTCTCATCCTGTATCCATCCTTCTGTTTTTCAGAAGCCCCGTGGCTCAGGGCACAGTGGTATATTTATTCTAAGTAACATCTGTTATGCAAGAGATCAAAAGCTAAATAGCTTAAGATTTTCCATTATTTTTTTTTTCTGTACGCTTACTTGCTTGCTTTTCAAAATTGCCATTCATAAAATCATATTCAGTTAATAAAAGGATTTTCTGGCTGTTTTGACTACAAGCTTTCCTCCTTCCATTGATTTATTCGTTTTCTATTAGGAACATGCTGGACTTCACAGAAGCTGGCCTCTGCAGCCTATGCAGCTCACAGGCTGGGGGGGACCAGCACTTACAGTTACACCAAGACTCCGCCCCCTTGATCTGTACCCTCTCTCTCCCCTGGCCCTTCCACCTTACCTGGCACAATACCCAGGCACTCTTTCCTGTGTTCCTTATCCTGGTTTTGGGGCTGCTGTGCAAACTCCATTAGAAAAGTTGCTCTTTGGATGTGCTTGGATATTTTCTTATCATTTTAAGAGATAATAGTGGGGACATAAAGCAAAAGCACTAAAAATTTTGAATTTTGATGAACCACACTAGCATAATACTGACAGATAATATGTCAAACTCTGACTTACAGCACCATCTCCAGTCCCGAGTCACACACACACACATATGTTCCTTCCTCTTATATAACTAACTGACCCAAAAAGAATCATTTGCAAAAGACGAGTCTATTCAAAAAAACATTAATTCTTTACTGTAAGAACTTATCTCAACAAATTTATCCTCAAATGTATCCTTGGCAGAATCAAATGAACTCATGAACATCGCACAGGCCAAGACCTAGGAGGCTCAAGATCCCTGGGCACTTTTCCATCACATCTGGGTCCCATCTAAGGAATTCAGGGACACAGAGACTGGTTTGGAAGCACCCAGCAGACATGGAAAAAAGGGAAGAGGCTGAGTCACGACCCCAGGGTTGACTGTGACTCCGGGTAGCGCACAATAGGAGCTCTTTCATCACCCATGCTGTGGGATCTCATCTTACATGTGGCTCTGTGGACTCCCTGGCTATTTGCAGGATTATAGAGTATAAGAGATGTAACGACATTTTGCATAGGAGGAAAGCAAGGTCCAGAGAGATGAAGTAGGTAGCTCAAAGTCAGAAAAACCAATTTGGGACTAGGATTCAGGACTTCTGACTTCCATCTAGTGCTCTTCATACTACCCCACAAGGCTTCCCGTACTGCCTCTATTTCATCCTTTTAAAAGAAGACATCTGCGTTCATCCATCCAATTCATCATCCAATTCATGCATCTGTCCATCCATTTAACCTATCCATCCATCCTTGCATCCATCCATCATTCATTTATCCAATCCACCCATTCATGTATCCCTCCATCCATCCATCCACCCATCTATTTTCCATCCATCCACTCATCCATCATCCATCCATCCCTTATTGTCTGTATTCCTGTCCTGGTTGAGAGGAACTCTGAGCATCTGCCTTGGACACACCTGTTATCATATCTCCCGGGGCGGATTTGTCCCAGTCCACGATGACAAACGAGTGGCAGCCTTCCACGGCGACCACGGTGATGTTGCGGGGGGCATGCTGAGGAGGCAGGGCACTCTTCTTCAGGTCGTTTGGAATGATTTCATCCAGGCTGTCCACTTGGAAGTGATCCAGGGCATCAGTCAGAGAGCATGGGGCAGACGGGTCTTTATTTAGGTACGTCACGTAAGGAGCTGGAACAGAACAAAGATACCCAATCGGATTGCTGAAGGCTTTCTCTGGAGGCAGAAACGTGACGTCTGCTCCACAGAGTAGACCCCCCGATTCAGTCTCTTCCTGCTAAGCATCCAGGGTCATCAGCCCTGATGCCAAACTCAGACGCACATCCCTAGCTCTCTTGTATGGATCTATATATTTATATCTTTTAACATGATAGTGTCAAAAGAGCTTATTGCCCCATCAACATCAATGATTATGACCTCGGTGGTTTTGAAACATCTCTGAACTACAATTCAATGTTAACATAAGCCTGCAGCATTCTGCCATTCCTATGCCCAAAAACTTAGAAGGGTGTGAATCAGCCCGACTTAAGAGTTCTCTCAACTCAGTTCATTCCCTAGACTGTCTTGGGACCAGAAAAAACCATACACTGATCAAGATACACAGCCTCAGTCTCAGTTCTGGGTGGCCTTCCCTGGGACTTCAGGAACTCACATAACTACCTGGAATGTCCACACAGGGCAGGCCTGAATACCCTTCTACAACATTACCGCTCAGGACGCTAATAGCTACCTCACCTTTATGGATAGGCTCAAGCTCTCTCTACACACGTGATCTCAGTAGATACACGGGCCCCAGAATTAAGGCAGGACAAGAACTGATAACCCACACTCCAGCTGAGCCTGTGGATGCTGACAGAGGCCCCCAGAGCAGGGGGCAAACAGAAGCTTCTCTCTCTAGTCCACAGCTCTTCTTATTACATATGCTCTAGAAGTTAGAAAACCCAAGGAACTGGATTTGAGCTCTATATATTCAAGACCCCCAAGTGCTCCCAAGTAACAATTTCTAGAACTTTCTAAACGTTCCTTTGCATCTTTTCGTACAGGTTCTCATTCTCAGTGGCTGTGAGGACTGAGAGCAATTTTTAGATCCTCTACATTCCAATACTGTGTATAAAATTAGGCCTTTCGAGCTTGTTCATGATCTCATCAGGAAGTTTGGGGGAGTCGTCTACTATGCTTTATAGAGTTATAGGCATATGAAAATAGCCAGACAATAGTAAGCCTTTCAGTCTTTGAAGAGTTCTTTGGAGCAGTTAATCATAGCACTGAAAGCATTTCTATTTCTGTCACGGGACCACAGAGAGAAAAGTCAGCACACTCGGTGGATACAGCCAGGCCGCGGCGTGCCACGGGCCAGCATTACCATTTGCCTCAGGACTCCTCCTTCTGATTAAGATTCTTACAATTCAAAAAAATAAAAAAATAAAGTACTTCAAACAGATAACACACACACACACACACACACACACACAAAGATTCTTGTTCTTCAAGTACGTGTGGTTCAGACACTCAGTACTACATCTTGGCTGGCAAGAGTTCTCTGCTGATGGCAGAACATTTGTTTTGGAAACAGAAAAGTGTGATATTAGTTTAAGCTGTTGCCTGTCTCCACTCAGTAATAACTTATTTTTTTTCCACTTATTAATATGTTAATCTGTCTTGTTAGCGAAGTTCATTAAGGGCATGGGAAGAGAAGACTCCCAAAGGGAATGAAACACAGTTTAGTGAAACAGAATATCCTCCTGAAATCGTTTTAATAATTGAGAAAAAAGAATAAAATCAATTTCTAGATCGCAAGTCCTTGAGGCTAACAAAAATTATAGGAAATTGGGGGCTTCCCTGGTGGCGCAGTGGTTGAGAATCTGCCTGCCAATGCAGGGGACACGGGTTCGAGCCCTGGTCTGGGAAGATCCCACATGCCGCGGAGCAACTCGGCCCATGAGCCACAACTACTGAGCCTGCGCATCTGGAGCCTGTGCTCCGCAACAAGAGAGGCCGCGATAGTGAGAGGCCCACGCACCGCGATGAAGAGTGGCCCCCACTTGCCACAACTAGAGAAAGCTCTCGCACAGAAAGAAAGACCCAACACAGCCATAAATAAATAAATAAATAAATATAAATAAAAAGTAAAAAAAAAAAAAGATAACTTGAAAATGACAGTTCCATTTAAAAAAAAAACTATAGGAAATAAACTGAAGGGTAAACGAACCTATTTACAAAACAGAAGTTGAGTCACAGATGTAGAAAACAAAACTGCAGTTATTTGGGGGAAAGAAGAGGGAGGGATAAATTGGGAGATTGGGATTGACATACACAGTACTATATATAGAAAAGATAATAAGAACCTGCTGAATAGCACAGGGAACTCTATTCAGTACTCTGTAATGACCTATATGGGAAAAGAATGTAAAAAAGAGTGGAAGAAAAAACTGAAGGAATGGGTTTCCCTGGTGGCCACTGGTTAAGAATCCTCCTGCCAATGCAGGGGACATGGGTTCAATCCCTGGTCCGGGAAGATCCCACATGCCGCGGAGCAACTAAGCCCGTGCACCACAACTACTGCGCCTGCGCTCTAGAGCCCGCGAACCACAACTACTGAGTCCGCGCACCTAGAGCCCGTGAGCCACAACTACTGAGCCCGTGAGCCACAACTACTGAGCCCGTGAGCCACAACTACTGAAGCCCGCGTGCTTAAAGCCCATGCTCCGCAACAAGAGAAGCCACTGCAATGAGAAGCCCGTGCACCACAACTAGAGAAAGCCCGCGCGCTGCCACGAAGACCCAACGCGGCCAACAATAAATAAATTAATTTAAAAAAAAAAGCTGAAGGAAAACAGCTTCAGCTCTTTGACACTCTAAGTAGCTCAATTCAGTAGACTGCTCATCTTTTAGGAAGAAGTTAATGAAGTGCAGGCAAGGCCTAGGGGAAGTCTCATCTCAGAAAAGTTGACTACAATAAGAATACTCATATTCCCTGGACTGGTGATTATCGAAAGTGTTCCTTCCTCTCCGTCTACACAAGGCAGCCTCTCTAAACTCTATTCTGTCGGATACCAAACGTTCTCCTGCATGCATCCCCCCTCCTGACTTCTGCAGAAAGCAAGTTCATGTGCATCTAAACAGGAATGACTTGCTGAATCAGCCCAAATGGAAAATTCACTCTGGGAAAATAAGCTACCGCTGCAAATGCGCTGCCTTGGCCAATCCAAGGATTGGCCTTGGCCAATCCAATCCAGAATTTCTTGTGCTCTTCTTCAAAGAACGAAAGTTAAAACCCATGGCTCTCTGATTCAGGAAGTTCTATTTACCAACAAATCGTTTCTTTCCAGCCAGATCGAACTCTTCTTCAGGGTAGGAACTGATGGAGCCTTCTGGGGGGATGACGGCAGGAGTGGCGGCAGTGGTGGCGGGCTTGGTGGTGGCCGGCAGCCTTGAGGTCTCAACTTCATAATCTGAAACGATGTGACGGCTTTGTAATTGGGCACTTCCAGAAAAGGGGCGCTGTGTGCCATCAAAAGGTACCTTCTTAAGATTGATCTCTACACGAAAGTGTGTACGCGCACACACAGCCCGCCACCCCCTAGAATAAATGCTATGCCTGAACAGAATTTTTTTGCTAACAAAACAGTATTTCCTCCCATTTCAGTGCTCTCGGAAAAGCAGCTCCTGGTAAAAGAAAGGAAGGAAGAAAAGAAACACAATGACCAGAAAAATGAGACTTTTAGAATCAAAGATGGACAGAACCTTAGAATTCACCCAGTTTTGCAGGCTCCTGTTACTGGTCCAAGACCATTCTCTGCCTAAATAATTTTCCCTTTTAAAGCCATAAAAAATTCACATGAGAAAAGAAACTTGATTTTTTAAAAAAATTTATCTTCTGTGTATGGGCTTTTCTCTGGGGAGGGGTGTAGGATTAATCCTATTCAGAGAACTAATCCGTTAACAAAAAAGAAAACTCTGCTCTCTTTCAACAGCTCCAAATCATAAGAAAGGTGCTATTTTCAAAGATGCTAAGAAAGCTTCCTTTGCTTTCTCACATCTGCTGTTTTTCTTTTAAGTCCATTTTTTTTTTTTTTGGAAACTGGGGGATTAAACCACGACATGGAACGATCGTGATTGCATCAAAGGTGACATTATTGCCACATTCGTGATTTAAGAGCCTTGGAACTACAGACAGCAGCAGGCAGGCAGAGCACAAAAGAGGGGACAGACACCCCGAGTGTCAAAGGCCAGCACTGGGGTGGGGACAAGATTTCCACGTGAATTCCTTCAATTTCGGAGGTAACTTACAAAACATACAGACCAATCGCAGGGTCATAAGTATAATGACAGGATTAGTTGCCATTGATGGAGTGACTGTTCCAGATGTCATGCAAGGCATGTGTATTCTTTATCTTAGAAACTTACCTTGACTTGAAAACATGCTATGATAAAAAAAAAAAAAAAAGAAAATCAGCACATCTAGAGCACTGCATTTTTTTATGTAATTAGAAAAGGAGAGAAAGGAAAGAATGAGAATGGGAAGAGTCAAGGCTGGAGGCGGGGACTTGGTTAAACCAAGTCATTTTACTAACAGTGTGGATGGGGGACGGGGAGGTTCAGAATGAAGCAGCTCCAGAATTTCTAGAGGAAGGAGGGGTTGAGAGGGAGGGAAAGGGGGGCTCAGGGAGCTTGTCTGGAAGCTGCATCTGTGCATCAAGCACACTGTTTTCCTTTAGGTTAACCTGTATTGGGGGGTAACTTGGAGGGGGACGGTATAACCACCCTTCCCTAAGCGTTGCCACCCACCCGAGTTCCGAAGGAAACGGAAATTGAGATCATCCACTTAGTCATTAAAATAAGATTCTCCCATCAGAAAAGTATCCAAATAATGTGTTTAAAAACATTCGTACCTTCATCATAGATCACGTACGCCTCTTCCGTGGGCACTGCCGTGTCTGTCTCCAATCCTGAGAACTCATCTAGTGAAGGAGGAGAGGGGAAGGATCAGCAAATGCCCCAGGCTTTCTTCTCAGCATCACGCCAAGGGCACAGCGATCCAGCCCCACGATGGTTCCAGGGGAATAAGCGCCCCCTGCCAGGGGCTCCTCAGCTTCCTCAGAAGGAAGGGAGCTGGAACCCAGATTTTCTCTCCTTTGTACTCAGAGAAGGGCACTGGGATGCCCTCAAGGATCAACACAAAGACACCTCCCCAGCATTCCCTACCAGCACAAGGGGCTGTTTCTGACCTTCCTCCCACCTCTGCGGTGCCCAGGCTCCCCACCTGCCCAGGGCCCCCCCGGCCCGGGATGTTGCAGGCCTGAGAACAGGCATTCCGGGAGAGCAGAGAGTGGCAGCTGGTACCCAGGATGGGGACAAAAATCCTTCTTCCGGGAGCTCCTTTGTTCATGGTACCCTCATTCTCTCCAACCCCGGGATCTTGCCACTCACATGTTCCAGAAGCAGGGTGACCTCCTGCCTCTCCTGTTTTCCAATCTGGCTTCACTGCCCCTCTAAGCTCCCACCCTCTCTCAACGACTCAGGAGATAAATCTGTACTGATTAGACTTCTTAACTTGCATATGAAGTTTGGAAATAATATTCCAATGATTACAAACTTCTCTTTACAAACAGGTAGGGCTTTATTTACAAAACCATGAGATCTATTATGACTACAAAATCATCCTCTAAATGCAATTGATAGACTTTTATATGTGATTTTTTTGATGTCTTCCAGAAAGCCCTAATTGTAAGAACCATTGTTAAAATGATTATTATTAACGACTGAACTGATATCACGAGCATGGATGACAACTTGGTTAAGAAAGGTGAGTGAAAGCAAAAAACACATTTTTTGCCTCCACCATCTGGGTCCTTTCAGCAGAAGCTTTTTTGAGAAGGTGGGAGGAGATCAATATATTACTTCTCGACTTGTGGGAGGAAAATGTAGCTGCAGAAAGGAGACCGTTTCTTTGTAGCTGGTAAAATCTTGAGGCACCTTAAAAGTTCAGAGGAATTCCTTTCTTCCTTTTGACCTGAAGCCACAACAGTTATATAGAACTCTCAATTCAAGGCACACTTAAAAGGCAGAGGGGGTGTGAGGAGACAGGAAGCAGGAACTAGGATTTATCACTTGCCTTCTGGGCATCAGGCACTGTCACATATATATTGTTCGAGTTAATCCTCACATAAGATAAATGGGGTTCATTATACCCACTTCTCAGCCAAGGACACCACGGATTTATAACACGCCTGGAGTCACACAGCTGGTAAAGGACAAAGAGCTGGAACAGAATTGGACTTGAAGGCCTTGGCTCCAAGGACTATGTTCTTTATACTTCATCAAACTGCCGCCACTGTTTAAAAGTTGGACTAACCAATCTTTTGCTTGCAAACCTTAAGGCGCTTTATTAGAATCGTCATTCCGCAGCATAATGAAGGGGGAATTGAATTAGAAAGTACACCAACCTCCTTCACTCAAAAAATTACAGGCACCAATTTTGAATTGTTTTCTTGCTAGGAAATCATTGATCATTCCTGAGAAATACACCAATGTAATCATTCTACTAGCCTTGTCTGAGCCTACTTTGAATAACTTCATGAATGCGATGCCGAAACAAATTCCACCAGCCGAGGACAGTGGCAACCT
The DNA here is from genome assembly GCF_949987535.1 of Balaenoptera acutorostrata. NCBI lineage: Eukaryota > Metazoa > Chordata > Mammalia > Artiodactyla > Balaenopteridae > Balaenoptera > Balaenoptera acutorostrata. Next base: position 8,501,018 of record NC_080077.1, read on the forward strand.
TGCCTCGCCTGTCTGGCCCCTCTGCGATGAAAAGCCCCGCATACACCCGAGGCCCGTGACATGACCCCCCACCTGCCTCACCATGGAGGTGGTGACGCTGGGGATGTTCTGACGGGGCCAACGAAAGTCAACAAAGAGAAGTTGTAAATGATCCGCCTTTCAGGATGGGCATTTCGAGAAAAACGATTAGACGCGAGTTTTTTTTAGGTCATTCCAATGTCAATATGCCTGGATCCAACAGGAATTACTTCTGGGCTGGTTTAAATTAGACAGTTTTCAGGTTGACATCACCTAACGTTTGGAGTTATCTGGCTGTTGTTTCCCAGAAACCATTGTCCTCCCTGTGTCCATTTAACTTTCAAGAACGTAGTCTTGTTTTACCTCATTATCAGCTCAGGTTCATTTCCTTTCATTATTATTCTTGGTCAGGTCAAAATGAATAAATTGTACAATTTTTGCATCCTGGAGTGAACGAGAAAAGGGGAAAGTATAGGGTTTCCTTCATGGATTCCTGATACTAAATACAATTCCTTGAGGAGCTGAAACGCTCTGGTCCAGCACCAGGCAACAGAAACGCTGTCTTTCACCTGCGAACTTGGATCACTTCTTGAGATGAGTGACAGTGAAGTCTTCTGGCAAAAGTAAACATCCTACTGAGTGATTTAGTGCTCCTTTTTTTGTTTTAAGACCAAATAAAGTCAGGCATAATTTTTCTAAAATAGCACCATCTTGATTCCAAGTAAAAGAAACTTCCAGATGTAATGAAATAGATTTACAATTTTGGGGGAAAAGCTGACCCTCAGAATTTGCCCCACCTGAATGCCATTTTGAAGCATTTGGAGCTACATAAAACTGGATGTTTTATAAGCCAACCCAGAATCAATGTCCAAAGCTTCCACCTCTTCATATAAAAGTAGCTGCCAGCCACCAACCATGTGGTACTCAAGTTTATTTTCTTGAGTAGTTTATCCAAACAGTCATGAAAAAAAATGAGCGCAAAATGTTCGGGTCTTAGCTCCAGAGATATTTTTTAAAAACTATAAAAAAGATTCTCATTAGAAGTTTAGAGAGAAGGTAAATTCCAGCCGTTTGAAACCCAAGGATATTTGCAAATTATTTGGTTGGTCCAGCTCACGTGAATTTTCAATTATTCTGTTTGTATTCTCTGTCTTGAGAGTGAGCTGTGGCAGGAGGGAACTGTTTTCCACAATGACTGATGTTCTTCTAAAACATGCCCCAAGGTCATGTTACAAATTGTTGAAGATATTCAGCTGGCTCGTAACATTTCCAGACACACACGATACCATCAGATCTGCTGTCGAAATGGAACCTGAAAAACAAGGATCGCTGGTAAAAGACTTCTCAGTAGAAAACAGAGAATGCCTATGGCTTGGGGTATGGTGTAGATATTCAAAGATGCATAATTAGGTACCATGAGGAATCTGAGATGAAGCAGAGGACGCTGTCTCTACTGCAAGGAGTTTATTATTTAATAGAGAAGTCACAGCAAGCAAAAAAGTGTGCGTGCATGTGTGTGTGTGTGTGTGTGTGAGTGTAAGAGAGAGAAAGAGCACCAATACGCTGGAAACAAGCATATAATATGCATCTATGCTTACAGGAATATGCAAACAATATGGCCTCTATAACAAATGCTTAAATTACTGGAATGATTTAATGACAGAAGGTTATTCCCAGAATACTATTTTAAAGCAGTGTTTTCAAGGGAAAGAGGGGCATGATTTAACCAGGGGAGCCAAGACTAAGAGATGTGAAAAGATGATTTTAAAATTGGAGGGCTAGAAACAAAATGTTAGGACTTTGCCAATGGAAGATAATGACAAATGCTCGGCTATATGGGGGTTGAAGAGGGGACTCTTGGAAGGGCAGGTATTCTCTCAGGGATCACAACACAGGTTCTAAATCATCATCCCTGCAACAGCAATTTCAGGTTACTAGGTTGCAAAGTGCCACGGCCAAAATTTGCTTGGTAAATAAATATTGGTTGTATACACATGGAGCCCCTGCACTTGTGGGTGTACATTATAAACTGAACTACAGTTGTCTCTAGATATACACTGGGAATTGGTCCAGGAGCCCCTGTGAATACCAAAATCTGTGGATGCTCAAGTCCTTTTTATAAAATAGTGTAGTACAAGGAATCCAAGTTTGGTTGAATCCGCAGATGTGAAACCCGCGGTACAGAGGGCCCACTGTACACTGAATACAACAAAAAAAGTACTTGAGAGAAAACACAAACACGAGAGCAGAGCAAGAGGCAGGGAGGCACGGTACAGGTGGTTCTGGGGGTGAAGTGTGAGGGGGAGAGTTGGGACTGTCGCTCCACTGACATCAGCATCTGTCCTGAGTCTCACTGTCCCATTTACAGGATGCGTTTTTGCAGGTCGAGGCCACTGGAACGTGTTCAACCAAGAAATGGCAAACTCTACTGTACTTTATAGATAATGCAGAGGATTTTCGTGAATAATTTTGACTGTGATTTTCAAATTACAAGCCGTCTTTAGAAGCTAATTACCCCCTAAGATGCTCCCTTCCACCTCTACCTCTCTCCAGGATTAGCCCTGACAGTTGCATTCCAGTGGTGGATGAAGCGGGGACTATGCTTTCTATTTCTGAGGCAAGCGCAGTGCTTGGATCCGAGTCACATTCAAGGAATGTGTGTCTAGCTGCACATCTGGATAGGAGACGCATGGAGGCTGGTGTAAGGAAGCCCAGTAAGGAGTAATAATTTGAGTGTTGGGCCAATAGGGTCAGCCTAGCAATGGAGGTATGAAGTCTAAGAAATGTGACGGAGGAAGAATCGGTGGGAATTGATGAGACCTGACAACAGAGATGAGAGAACAAAAGGAGACACGAGACACAAAGCCTCAGGCCTGGAGAAACGGATCTTTATCCCATCTTGCTCTGCCATAAAGATAAACAACTTTGTTTCCTAATGAGAGGGAGCTGTTTCTATCTACTGTAATTTCAGGTAGATTGTGCGTTAGATTGTGAGGTTTCAGAGGCACAGCTATGTTACTGACTTTTCTATGTTTCCCACAGACCCCAACCCATGTGGAGTAGATGATTAATGATCATTTGCTGGCATTGTTTTCCAAAATTATGAATGAAGCCAGAAAAACAAAAACAAGAGCTACTCCATCCTCTTCAAATTACCACATGGGTTTTCTCATAATGAAATCACTGTACAATGATAAAGAAACATTTATCAAACGAATTCACTAAATCAGGGTTTATCTAGACACAAGACTTAATCATGCTCCCTTTCAATTTCAGAACCTATACACAGAAAGTATAAAAAATAGCTATGTCAACATCATTAGTTATCAGGGAACTATGAATCTAAACCACAATGAGATACCACTTCACACCCACTGTGAATGAAAAAGACAGATAATAACAAGTGTTGGTGAAGATGGAGAGAAATTGGACACCTCATACATTACTGGTGGGAATAAAAATGGTGCAGCTGCTATGGAAAACAGTTTGGTGGTTCCTCAAAAAGTTAAACAGAGAGTTACCATTCGACACAGCAACTCTACACAAGAGAATTAAAAACAGGAATTCAAAAAAAAAAAGGAATAAACCTGTACACGAATGTTCATAGCAGCACTAATCATAATAGACAAAAGGTGGAAACAACCCAAACGTCCATCAACTGATAAATGGACAAAATGTGGTCTCTCCACACAATGGAATATTAATCAGCAATAAAAGGAATGAAGTACAGACATATTCTACAATGTGGATGAAACTTGAAAACAAATTATGCTAATTGAAAGAAGCCAGACACAAAAGGACACATTTCATATGATTCTATTTACATGAAATGTCCAGAATAGGCAACTACAGAGACAGAAAGTAGATTAGTGGTTTCCCGGAGTTGGGAGGAGCAGGGAATGGGGAGTGACTACTAATGAGTATAGGGTTTGTTTTGGAGGGTGATGAAAATGTTCTGGAATTTAATAGTGGTGCTTGTTGCACAACTCTATGAATATGCTAAAAACTATACACTTTAAAAGGGAGAACTTGATGGCATGTGATTTTTGTCTTAAGAAAGCTATTATTAAAGATGTTTTTAATAAAAACAACTATGATTAGAAATGATACTAGGAAGAAAATGTTTAATAAAGTTGTTAGTGGAGCAGCAGAAATAAAAAAGGAAGGTAAGCCATACAGAAGTATTTTTAAAATCATAAATTATAGTACATTACGATACTGTTTGAGGATGATAGGTTGCTCTCCCCAAATTTAATTTTTTTTCCAAGACTTTGTACTTATTTTCAAAATGCTGTCTAGAGGAAAATTATTACTTTTTTTTTTTTTTTACTACCATTGCATTTCTTTTTCTTTTTATTTTTTTATTTTTATTGGAGTATAGTTGCTTTTAGAGATAAATTATTATTAACACTTGGACACTAATGTGGCTTGGGCTAGGCTATCAGACGAATGGACAGGAGTGAAGTAAAAAATACACATCTCTATCATGATTTGCAAAGAAAAGAAGAAACAAAAATACCAAGAAAAATATTGACTTTCATGCCAACTAAAAAGCCCCAAAGTACAAAGGAAATGCAAAGAACATGCAATAAGGCCTACATCAGAGGAGACAAAAGAAAATGTAAAATATTAATAATAATAGTAGTAGTAATTAGAAACAAATCCAAAATAGTCACTCTTCTGTTTACAACCAATTATTAAACAAATTCTGTTCTAATTATACTTCAACTAAAAAAAATAAACACATCAAAGTACGCAGAAGTAAGGAAAATACATAATATTTTCATACCGGAAACCCAAAGGTAAATTCCAATTTGTACTCACTGGGTTAGCTGGTAGTGTGAGAATTTTCTTCCCAATCATCCTCTTCTTCAGTGTGTTCCTTGTTCTTTGGTGTGAAATTTTCAGATATGTCAAATGTTCCTGTTTCTTCGAAACTTGTCCATGGAAAGACTAACTTCAAACAGAATTCCCAGTTTGGAGACAGCATTCACGTTCAAACTGATTGGGTTTATCAGGTCAATGATGCTATGTAAGAATTCGGGGCATGAGTGTGATTTCCTGAAATGAAGGGTCTTCACTCTGCGTTAGCTTAAAAAGACAGAAGCTTTACAGCCTGCATTGCAATTCATTTCAACCCGAGGGAAAGGGGGTGAATTCGCCTTCTCGAGCCTGAGGCAAATACAGGATGACGCAGCCGGGGCGCAGGGCAGCCCTGGCTGGGTGTCCCAGAGCAAGGAAAGGGTTCAGTCTTAGCCAGTGGGCGGCCCCTGCTGCCACGCAAGGATAAGCATTTTCCAAAGGGACTGCTGATCAAACACGCTTGGGAAATGCTACTTTACTTGAAAATTCACAATGAGACTATTCAACGGTTAGAGTTCAACAGTAAGAAATTCCTTTAACCTTGTTTAAATCATACAGCTAATCACAGAACCTTTTCTTTAAAAATTACTGTAAAATAATAATTATTATTATATTATAATTATTATTATAACAAGTACTAATCTACTAATATCCAGTGGGACCCACTCTGGGAAGCTCTGGTCCAAACTAACAACGTCCCATGTTTCAGCCAGATGTTTGACTTGGGTGGTGACAAGGGTTGCCAGATAAAATAGAGGATGCCCACTTAGATTTGAATTTTAGAGAAGTTTTCATATAAACACGTCCCACGCAATATTTTTGTTTGCTAAATCTGACCACCCTCGTTGTGACACAGCGCGGTCAATAAACGCCATGAGCTACAAATGCCTGCAGCTGCTGCCCCACTGTGCACCCCACTCACCACCCCGCAGTCTCCGCGACCCTAGTCGGCAGCGCAGCGCGCCATCACGTGAGTTACCAGTAGAACGAAGACGGTTACCTTCCTCGGGGTGGCACTCCGGGATCCCATCTGAGCCCATGACGAGGTTGCCATCCTCGTCATGTCGCTCCAGGGTCCCAGGGCGACAGGTGGGGATGCGGGTGGTGGGCTCGGGGGCGGTGGTAGTGGTGGTGGTTGACCGCGTAGTGGTTCGGGTGGTCGTTGGCCGCGTGGTGGTGGTCGTGGTGGGCCGAGGGGGCGTGGCAGTCGTGGGTCGCGTGATGGCGGTGGAGGCACGGGTGGTTGTCTTGATGACCCCCAAGCCCACCAGGGGCTTCCCTCCAAGACTCAAAATGGGCTTATCCTGGGGACTGGCCAAGGGTTTTCCATGTCGCCCCTGCCCGAAGAGGGGGAGGCCATCGGGGCTCACCACAGGGGTCCCTCCCAGATCTGAAACAAAATCAAACAAAAGCTGTGCAACAAGGTGAGATGACACAGGGGAAGCAAAAAGCAAGTGGACAATGTCTTCTCAGAGGCTTCTATTTTCATCAGTAAAAGGCAAAGAAATAATTAAAGGGGCATCAGCTTTGGGAGCAGTATCTGCCGCCATCCAGAAATGTCTAGGCTATTTATATTGTCCATTACTCTGTACTACCTTATATAAATATATAAATATTTCATTGCTATGCCCCATTACCTGCAATAACTCGAAGTCTCCAGTAAGGAAAGTAATTCTTTCCCCCTCTTCATTCCTACCCCTAAGGACTTAAGTGTTACTGTGGACAGTAAGGTGGCAAACTTACTCTGTAAAGGGCCAGAGAGTAAATATTTTAAGCTTTATGACGCCACTACTCAACTTTGCCACTACAGGGCAAAAAAGCCATAGACAGTACACCAGTAAATGCATGTTTCTACGCTCCACTGAAACTTTGTGTACGGATAGTGAAATGTGAATTTAATATAATATTCACATGTCACAAATATTATCATTCTATGATTTTTTGGCAGTCATTTAAAAATGTAAAAACTATTCTGAGCTCCCAGGCTATATAAACACAGGCAGCAGACAGGGTTTGGCTTTAGAGGCTGCTTTGCTGACTCCTGCTCTCCGCTGCCCAATCCCAAGAATGAAGTCAAGAGCCACCTTTTCTAGAGGGTGGAGTCTGTAAGAAGACAGCTGGATCAGGGAAGAAGCTAAGTTCCGCCCCCTTCTGAGGCACCTCCTTTTCCACATGGCTCAAGGGCCCCCATTAAAAATGAGTAGGAGGAGAAAGAGAGAAGTTGTCACTCTACAGCTAAGTCAGGACACTTTCGTTCCTTCAAAAACACTCTCACTTACCCACAATGGTTCGACCATCTCCTCCTAGTTTAACTCGAAGGGGGTTTCCTTGTGAATCTTGGAGGTGCCTTCCTTCTCCGTTCAATACTAACCCACGATCAAGATCCACGACCTAAATCCAGGACACAGATGAAAGGATATATTGAACATTTCAAAATGTTCACCTTAATCCAACTACATGAATATACGTGAATAGGAAATATTATTTTTGTCAGCATCATTCATAAGGTTTAATAAGAATAAAGTATGAAACAGTCACATTTCCTATTATAACTGCTTATCTATATAATACGTAGATTGTTTTAAGTTTCTCAAATATTCAAAAGATGTTCAAAATACTTTTACCATTTAATATGTTGTAGTATGTAAACAGGAGGAAACAACCTAAGTGCTCATCAACAGAGGAAAGAGATTAAGTAAATTATGGCCCGTCCATCCAGTGAAATACGATGCAGCCAATGAAAAGGATGTGGAAATTCTATATTTATTGACATATCCTGATGCAGACTTAGATTATAGGACTGATTATGTTGCAAAACTAAAATATATTCATTTGTGTATATAAACTTAAAAGTGCAGAGAGAAAATTCTGGACAGATGATATCCCAAACTGTTAACAGTGGTTATTTCCAAGAAGTGGTTTGGGATGCTTATTATCTTTTTCATATATTTCTGAATTGTTTTAACTTCTTGCCATGAACATGACATGTTTCTATTTGGCTGTTAGTGTTAAAGATCAAAGCTGCTATACCAAAACCAATTTAATTTGTAATTAAATTGCCTATTACAGTATGCATGCAAAATTTTCATATTCTAAGGAATTATAAAACTTGAACAAAAGGTATTATTATCTCTGTTAAGAAACAACTCATACTCTACACTGTTGGTTCTCAAAGTGTGGTCCTGGACCAGCTGCCCCAGCCTCACCTGGGAACTTGTCGGATATGAGAATTACCTGGCCCCACCCAGACTGCACTGATAAGCCCCCCAGGGATTCTGATGCGCACCAATGTTTGAAAACCATGACTCTGCACAATCAGGACATGGGAGGAGCTCCTGCAAGCAGGCCACTTTGTTGGGTGCTGTCTCAGTAATTAAAATAAAACTTATTTATATAAACCCTACTTTTGAAATCTACTCCATACAGTTTCAACTCAAAAGTGTTTACAATGACACTTTGCTTTAATATGCATTCTTCCTTCCATAAATTTCTGTTCCTTTGAGAAAAGATAAAATGGATCTTTAGGTCACCTGTGACTGAAAATTCTTTGAAGTGCTTCAGTATGTTTTCCTAAACCTTATTGTTTTAAATGGGAAGTTTTGACTGGGAATTCTACTATAAATAATTTTTTGACTCTCTGAAAAAATATTTTAAAACTCTGAACATTGTAAGGTGTTCTGCCTGTCACCCCCAACCCACCAAAAACTCCTAAACATTTATCTTAACCCCAGGAAGTTAAAGTCATTTAGCTTAAACATACATAAAGCACTAATACTTATTTTTTATTTTGGTCAAATTGTTGGAAGGTTCAAAAGGTGATCTGATAAAAACTGCCTATTTGATTCAGGGATTTTTGGTTTGTTCTATTGTTTTTACCCTGCTTCCTTTTACAAAGGATTTGAGACAATTTACAGAAAATATGTATACTCTTTAATCGAACGATAACAAGAAATAAAATAAAGCTATCAGGCAGGAGTGGGAAAATAGAAGTTCATTTGAGAGGCTGTGCCTCAGGTTTTCTGTAACTGGTTGGCTCAAACATTTGTGTGACCTTCCTAACCAATCAAGGCAAATGGGAACAAAGGCCCATGTCTGACCTTATTAGTTATGAGAAGAAAGCAAACTAGTTACTCAGGAGAATCAAGGATTTTTCTGAGCACTGGAAGAAACAATAAAGTATAAGTATATTGACATACAAGTGGTTAAAACTAGAGAAAAAAAAAAAGACCGCTTCATTTTTTATTACACAACGCCCACCATTTCTCTTCCCAACAGCATGAAAACAACCGGTATGTGTAAAGAAGTTTACCCTACCCACTTTGTTCCTTGAGGGCCATTGATAATTCTTTGTCCACTTGGTTTTCCATTACTACCAGGAAGTACTCTCCCTTCTGGATTTGGTCTTCCATTATAACCTACACAGTACAAAAAAAAAACCAAAAAACAAACCAAAACAGAAACAAAAAAATCCAACAACAGAACCTGGTAAATTCAACATTCCTGGAAAGTTGGCTTCATGCCAAACTATATGTAGTAACACATCTTTCCAAACAGGAACACTAAACAGAATTTTAAACCAATAGCTCAAATATATTAGATAATGATAGTCTTAAACTGTGACTTCTACATGACAAATATGAATGTCTATGAAAAGTATGGTAAAGTCACAGTTTTCTGACATTACTGGGGGAATAAGCATGTTCAGCATAAGTAAATTTTCCAGATAAGGCTTAAGACCTTAAACCTAGTAGCTGTAGCTTTATTTTAGCCAGTTGGAAGGTGGAGGGAAGGAGAGTTGGAAGGATGGGGACAATTCTCTCTAAAGTGTACGAGATGCTGTCCTGCTCTCCTCCACAGATTATACTTAACATGCTCACTATTTCTAGCTGACTTGGGTCCCGACCGTCAATTGCAGAGCATAAACCCACAGAGCTGACTCAAAGCTTGACTTCAGTGGGGCTGCTTGAGAAGTATTTGCTCAGAGAGGAAGTGGCAGGCCCAGTTGGCTGGCCTTCAGTTGCTGTCTGTCTGCTCCTTGCACCTGCCCTCTCTCTTCACCTCATGCCCTTTCTGATCAGCCGCAGTTTGGTTGAGGCCTCCACTGGGAGCATTCTGCTCCAGCGTGGCCCACCAGATAAAGTGCTTGGGCTTCCTGACAACTATTTGCAGGTCAGAGACATTTCTCTCGCTCAAATAGTTACTGAAAATTTAAAATTTATTGAGTTTTTTCTATGTACAAGGGAATGTGGGTTTTACATCTATTATCAGGGTCTTAGGTTTGTGTAAAAGAGTCCGTTTTAATGGAAAACTGAACTCCACGTGGGGTACTGTTCTACGTCTTTACGCTAGGCTAAATTAACAACATATTGCACAGATTAACAAATATTAATACATTCATTCAAAAGTGTTCTATTAAGCCCTGATTCCATGCAAGGAGAGGGTAAGGCAGCACTTAACTGAATGCAGATTTCGGGTAAATACCTTAGATCCTGCCCTGGGGTCCATGTAGACTCCAGTTCACAGCTTCCTACATTCTGTCCTCAACCTAAGTCACACATCGGCCTGCTACTCCGCCGTGTGACATTCGCCTTTAACATGTCTTTTCTGGAGGTTTGAAACAACATTCACTGATTGCAATGCCTGAGCAATCCTCACCCAAGACATTTGAGTTTGTCCCGGGGTATTTTCAGCTGAGGGTTTTATATGCAGAACAACAAGCACAAGATCCAGCCCACACAGGGAGATACTCCTTCCTGTGGACTCCTTAATATGCCCTGGCACAGGGACAACTAAAAATAACCTAAAACACAGGAACCTGAGTTTGGCATCACGGCTGCGACATATTTTCAGATTTAGAGCATATGTTAAGGAACTCAAAGAAGCAGCATGGGAGAGCGGAATGGCCGAGGGCTGTGGAGTTAGTGTTTGGGAATGGAATTGCAGCTCAGCCACTTCACGGCTGTCTGGCCTCCAGCAAACCACTCAGACCCCTAAGCACTGGCTTCCTCATCTGAAGACCAGGAGAAGCAATGCAAACCCAGGCGATGGTTAAGAGGGTGCGATCATGTTGTATCTGCAAAGCTCCTAACACAAGGCTTGGACAGAGCAGATGCTCGATAAAATAAAAGGCTCTCAGGACTTTCTACGAGCACTGCTGAGAACCGTGAAGAAAATGTTAAGTTAAAAACAAATTACCTTGTCTGGAAGGGGGTCTCACAGGCGGGCGTGAGAAAGGGTTCCGGAATCTTGAGTTCATCATGCGCTGGCGCAAGGAGAGCATAGGGGTGGTGGACGAGTAGATGGCAGGGGCGCGCGTGGTGAACCGCGGCGGGGAGGGGGTGCCCTCCGTGGGGTTTGGGGTGGCAGGGCTGCGAGGGGGGTGTCTGGGCAGGAGGTGCGTGGCTCTCGGGGAGCTGACCGGAGGTGCAGGAGGAGGACGCTTCAGCGGGGTGGCGTTCTTGTCCTGCGGGGAGCTCACTCTGGGAGGCGCAAGCACGATAGCAGGCTCTGTCTCCCCCTTAGCGATGTTCCCATCCACGTGCTTGCCGCTTCTGGGGATGAAAGAGGAGGGCCACTTTGGAACAGAGGGAGACGGTGGGTCCTTGTCCTTGTCCTTTCCTCCTTTAAAAAACATCACGTCTTCATCTTCCTCCTCGGCCGAGACCGACTGCTGCGATTTTGACGGGAGGGGCTCCCTTTTGGATGGCGTGGCCTGGGACGCACCGTCCTTCTTCCCCACCGCCTGGGGCCCTGCTCTGCCGGGGAGCCTGGGGCGGGCTTGGGGGTGGAGGCTGCCGGGCCTGCCTGGGGGTCTGCGCAGGTGACTGTCGCCGGCGCTTCTTGCCTGAGCCTCCACCTGGCGGTGCTTGGGAAGGGACGGGGTGGCGACCTTGGCACCCGCCGAGTATGCGGGCGCCCGGATGCCCCTGGTCTCCGCTTCTGCGCTGTCGTCGGAATCCTCGCTCTGATTCTGGGGTGACGCGGGAAGCCCCCCCTGGGAGCTCGCCGTGAGGGAGGACTGCCTGCCTCTGGACCAGTAAGGGTCTGAGAAGGAGGCGCTTTCCTGCGACGTGGGGTGGGGACGCCCGGCCTGGGGTTTGGAAGGTGGACGCCCCTCTTCCTTGCTCTGCGGGCCGCGGGGCTGCTGCTGGGACGCGGGGACGGCCGATGAAGGCTGCTTTTCCGGAGCGGCGGACCCGGCACCCATCCTTCGGGGCACGCCGGTCCCGGGGTGGTGCTGTGAGCGAGGCGTAGGAGACAGCGTTTGGGGAGACCCGCCCTCCACGCCCGCGTCGGAGCTCTGCTGAACATCCTGCGCCTTAGAGGGCGGAGATTTGGCCTGAGGATGCGCCCCTGCCCAAGTCCCCGCGGCCTTGGGGTTCTCTTCCAGGGGCTCCTTCCGCTGCAGGCTCGCCGCTCTCTGGGGGCCTCTTCTCAGGTGGTCCGCGCCCCGGGAGGCAGGCTGCCCGGAGGAGGAAGACGCGTGGTCATTCGCCACGGTGGCCGGGAGCGGCTGTTCGTCTCCTGCCTCTTCTTCGCTGTCTTCGTGGCCGCCCAAGCCTCGCCTGTGGTCAGAAGCTGGGTGAGAACTCACCGTCGAGGGAACCCGGGGGGCCACGGTGGACGGCGGGGAGCTGGGGGGCCGTAACCGGGGTCCGCGGCCGCCGCCAAGCCTGTGTGGGTATCTCCCGGGGGCAGCGAAGGGCCTGTTCCTGAGCGCGCCGAAATGTCCAGAGACAGGCGCCCGGGACCGAGATGCCGGGGCCGGGGCTTCCGCCTGCTTCCCTTCCTCTTCAGCATCGTGGTCAAGGCCGCCGTCCGAGTCATCTGCGCCTTCAGAGGCCTGTGTCCTTGAGGGGAGACGAGAGGAGACCGAGGAGGGCTGGGTAGCCCGCAACGGCGCGGTGGACTTGGCGGCTGGGGCATCGTGACCATCCTTCCCGCCCCTGGAGAGCGGGGACCCGGGCTGTGGTTGGGTGGGCAGCAGCCGAGATGACGCCCCGTGGGATGGAGACAGTCTCGCGGGTGGGGCTGCAGCCCTGGAATTTTCCTCCCCATCCTCAGAGTGGGGCGCCCTCCGAGCGGGCAAGGCTGGTTTCGCGCCGTGGTACGCGGAGCCTCTGTCGCGCAGGGCGCCCCAGGCTGAGTGCCGGACGGGCGACAGGGCGGGCCGGGCGGGGGCTGCGCTCTTGGGAGGCGGCTGCGGGGCGCCTGCGGCTGGCCCTTCCTCCTCTTGGCCCACGGAGTCATTGTCACCAGGGCTGGAAGGGCGGTGAGCGGGGTCCTCAGGGGGTGTGGCTGGGGCCGAAGAGGCGGAGGGGGGCGCCCCTGGGCGAGGGTGAGAGGCGGCCGAGGAGCCACGCTTGTCCACGCCGTCTTTCCGGGGCAGCCCCGGCGTCCGGGCTCTCCCTGGAGTCCGCCCCGCAGGGAGGACCGGGTGGGCAGGTCTACTTGGTGGCCTCTGCTGGGACTTCTGGCCTTGGGTCTCCGAGGGCGAGGTTGGTGGGTGCCCTCGGGAATCCAGCGCTTCCTCCTCGGTGATTTCTGTCGACTGAAGATCCACCCCTTCACTCTTCCGAGGGGGAAGCTGGGGTTTTCTGGGCAGCCCACCATTAGCCAATATTTTGTTCTTCAAGTCAAGAAGCAGGTTCTTGGCATTTCTCCCTTGGGGAGAAACAGGCAAACGAGTGTCTTTTGAGGAAGCTGGAGCTTTGGGCGAAGATGAGGCAGGCTCGGGCTTTTCAGGCTTGTGATGATCTCCCGTGTCTGTTTCCTGTTGAACATCAGACTCACTGGTAGGGGCTGTAATAGATTTTAAAGGATTTGATGTCAAAGAAGAAACAAGAAAGATATGCAACGGAAAATGAGTAAGATGGCAGTATGGAGGTGTTTAAAGTTAGTAATAATAATTGATAACTTCTCCTCCTTTAGACATGACACTTATTTTCCCAATTATAGCAATCTCTTTTAAAGTTCTATTTTGCTTTAAGTAACATAGTCCTAGAAAATATGTGTATTGAGTTTCTATAAATTGAATCAGGCTATGCCACGGCTTATTTGAAGGAATTCTGAAATGAGTACTTGGAAGTAATTCATTGATTTTGTAAGCACAAAATCTTATATAGGACTTTCTTAATATAACTGTCAAGATACTACAAGTGCATTATAGCCATTCTTTACAATGTAGGCGAGAAATACACACAAGCCTGGCACAAAATGTTGAATGATCTATACTGAAAGCTATATGGAGATGTGTTGTGTGTAATTTGCAAATGACTGGGGTGAGCAACAAATTTGTAATTTTTGAGGCATTACAAAGAGTTCCCTATTCCACATGACATGTCCTTACTTGCTTTTTTTCTTGCTCAAAATCCCTTTTATAATGGATACATTTGTAATCCCACAATAAAGCCTAAAATAAAAAGACCCCTGGGGTAGGCAAAACATTATATTATGTGTACCCTATAATTTACCCTTTATTGAGAGCAGGATGGAATGCGGGAAGGGATGCCGTAAGGGGAGAAGAACTTATATAGCAATGGGGGATCCAGAGGGAGCAAACTGCATCTATTTCAGGGTTTTTTTAGGATAGAACTGTTGAATATTGCAGTATACTGTGGATCCTCACAGCATATAATGAAGGAGAAAGCTCCCAATATCTGGTGTAAATGTAGACAAGCAGGAAAGAAAACACAGTCCAGAAACACCCCACTCCAATTTTGGTTTGTATTAACCTGCTGGGGTTTGATACTGAGCAGAGAAACAAGGTAACTGAAATTCTTCTGAGTAAGGTTGCATTCCAAAATAATGGCAGACAAACTATAAAAAATTTATGTGCCATTTATTGATTAAAATGAGCTAACAACTAAAAATGTCACATTCTGCCTGTAAAAATGTCCTTTCCCTGTCATCATAAACCCCAAATTACACAATGATATAAGATGAATCACATAATGAATACATTAGTCACATAATTACTAGATAATTCATAATTACTATTATAATAGTAATTAATGTTATTAGCCATCAATAACATTTAGCATTTGGGGAGACCAATTTCTAAAGGGATCACAAAAATATTATAGACATCAATATGGTACCTTAACCCCAAAATTCATCAACAGAGCCGTTCTAAACCCAAGAGCGTGATTCAAAGGAACACACCACAATTAGCAGTAATGAAGAGGGAGAAAAAGAGAGCCACAAATACACAATGCTTACTTACTTGTTGGCAGAGCGACAATGAAGGCTTTGGAATGAGGCCCCAGTCCTCTCCTGTTTGCGGCCCGGATTTTGAAAAGATAGCGTTCCCCAGGCTGCAGACCATCCACTAGGGCAGAAGTAGTCTCTCCAGGATAGGTGAGGGACTTTGCTCCAAATGGTTTGAGAGCCGGGGCGTATGAAAGAATGTATTCTGAAATGATTTGGCAGACGGTTGGAAGGAGGAAACTGAAAACAGTCCTGTGTCCAGTAGACAGACTGTATGGGCAGGATGAATTAGAACGTGCATTACTAAAATTAATTCTCTAGCGATGCACGCCAAGTCAGTAGCTGGAGCAGAAAGACACAGTAGAAGGTGAACGGGCAATTCAATCAGGCTACCAGACAGGCCTACGGAGTCAGTCAGCTGGCAACTTTCCATATACAGCAAACTAACTGTATGGACCCCAGGAGGCCAGTCTTCATACATTTACCAAAAATATTTACCCTTGTGTTTGGGTTTTTTCTTCATTGAGTTTATTTACTAATTTACTATGACAGACTGTATGCAGAAGAGAAGAAACCACAGGAAAAAAGATGACAACTCCTAGGAACTGATTCTGAATAGCTGCTGACACCTTTTAAGAGTTCCATTTTATTAATCTGGGCTATCTGCATTTGTGCATTAAGCCAGATAAATTCCATATTTGGAATATAATTTCACTTTTGTAGGAATTATGAAAGTTCTTAATATATTCGGGTAAGGATTTTTCACAGTATTTAAAACTGTGAGGAAAAGTTGCTGAGTCACGGATTTATGTGATGTTTAATGTCTCCATCCTTAATTGGCTATATCTATAAACATATAATGCCCTGGGCCTTTGAAAATCATAGCAAATTCAGTCCAAGGAACTAATATATCTCTATGCTTATATGGAAATACTGCAACATAAGGAAGCCACGTTTTAAAGCATAATTTTCACCCTCAACTAAAAACTCTCATGCCTATTTTCCTGCCAATGAACTAAAGATTTACAAAACTTATCAAATTAATATGAGTAGGAGCTAACCAAGAAAAATAATTTAAATTACAGAATGACCAAGCAATTATCATACTTCCTAGGGGAGCATGGATGATCTTTCCTTTTCCCTAAGCTCTAATCTTTAAAAAGTACATTTGTCTGAAAAAAACAAAAAACAAAAAAAAACCAGCATTCTTTTCTCATTGAAAATGAACAAACTAGTCATTTGTGGTGGTCAAAAGTAAGAATTAAAAGAACCCACTGTCTACAAAATTTTGTAATTTTGATTTTTTTTTTTTGTGGATTCAATTCATCTGGAAAAAATTTAACCATGTCAAAGTATATTCTTTTATTATGTTTTCTATTTCTCAGGCATAAAAAATGCCCCAGGATAATTATGAATTTACAATCCTACCACTACACCTTTAGGTTAGTGAGGTACATGAGTTCTTTTGGACATAAAAACTCAGTAGCTATTTATTACTTCTGGCAATATTTAATTGACTAGCAGGGAGCTTCTTTTGCCAAAGAGCTATAAATATAAACTAAGATGTGGGAGAGGGGAAAAAAATAAGTAGCATGGTAATAAGGTCACCAAAGGAGCAATAACTGACTTTTTTTTTAATAACTTCATAACTTTTTTTTATAAAAAAGGTAGTCAGCTAAAACATGTCTTTATTCAAGTTTCAGAAGTCTTTTCAGCATCACAATAATGATACAGAAGCCAATGTTCAAACTGTCATAAAAAGAAGGATTAAAAGGGGGTATCCTAACTATTTTTTCTCTTCATTTGTTTCTGATTTATTCCATTGAAAAAATGAGCAAGAATAGTACAATATATTCTTTAAAACGTGGGAAGTGAGAAAGCATTAAGTTTAGAAAATACTATCCCACCTCTACCTTCCGTAATTTCTACTGTTCAGTGAAAAGTTATCCTCATAGGTCAGAAAAGATAACTTACAGTTGAATATAAAACAGAACCACCCAATTTCTTCAATTAAGAAATTCTCAAAGAAGATCAGTGATAATTTTCTGAATTTTCTTAAGCTTACACAAACTTTCCATATTAGAGTTTTCTTCCAAAATCAAGCAACAATAAAAAGTAGCCTTAGAGTACATTTGTATAGGCGATGTCAGGGGAACCCTCCACACCACCCTTTTAAGTGTCTCCAGATAGACTTCCAAAAGGTTCTTGAATGTTTTTACATTAAAAAGAAATTATCTGTGCTTTTATTTAATGTTCTCAACAGACCATTTTAAAATTTAACTAGCTGTGGATATTCTATGCTATTTTCATTTTTTTAAATCTACAGTATATTTTTTCCATTTTAAGGTCATATTTTCCTCAACCAGCCCCTCACCCAAAATCAATTGTTCAAAATGCTGACAAATAGGGAAAAAAATCTATTTAACATTTTATTTTATTACTTGATTTTCAAGCCCATTAAATATTTATGGTCCCGTTCGAGACATTTATGGTCCCGTGGGATTTCCGCTCACTCCTACCTGCCATGATCTTACTGGCACCATGAAAAGGCCCACAGCGTGAAAAACAGGGTGTCATTTTGTTTGGTTAAAGGTTATGATGTCACATCCATACAATTAAAAACAGCCCTCTTGATAATAGCATCAAAATCCCTGCATAGAGGGAAGATGAAAAGTCATCTTCCTGATGACCTGGGTCTTACGGACAATGAAAACCCTTCATGAAATATCCTTGTCCATTGCGTTAGCACCCCGTATAGGTATGTTGTTTCCCTGTTGCTTTTGCAGTCACCAAGCCTGCGATTAGAACCAGTTTTTATCAGAGTCAATGTACACAGCTCTCTTTGGGGTATTTCACTCCCACGTGCTTCTTATACTTTAAGTAATGAGGTTCCTACCTTTCACTTTCCCCTCGGTCTCAGGCAGCGCATCCCAAGCTACAGTGACAGCCGTAGGTTTGCCATTGACTGGCCAGACGGTTAAATTTTCAGGAGCTGTGGTAGGAGCTACAAAAGGACAAGGATCCAAGGTTTAAGAATGCCCTTATGGGTATTCTAAAAGTAAATGATATGTGGTCCCTACATACACAATTTTATTGCAGAGCCACTGTGTTAATTTTTATTATACACGAGAGAAAATTCTCCACTTGCTCTTTGTGTGATTTATATCAGTTTTACCAACTCATATGGTAAGGTTAGACATACATAGGGAAATGCTTTTAGGAATTCAGAATTTCTCTCGTTGCTGAATATTGAAATATACAAAGAAGATGAAAATCCAGTTTCAACTTCTTTTGAATAAGGTTTCTAAAGACACAGTTTAAAAGAAAATAATTGTAGTCTTAAATATAGAACAAATTTCTCCCCCAAAATCAAACATGACCTCAGCCTTAAAAAAGAAGAGTCTCTCCTCTATTCTAGAGCCACATGTTGTCCGGGGGCAATCACACATACAGCGGGGATTTACGGAGGCTCCACGTGGTTTTAACGTGCTCCGCATGTCAGAATAACATGCTCGTGAAAATAGCCAGTGAAGGATACAACATGGACCCAAGGAAACTTTGTGTTCATACATAGAAACGCTTCCAAAATTTAGGGTTAATGTTACTTTGAAAAATGCCTCTGCTGGCCTTTATCACTACTGGCTTCTTAAACTGTCTTTAAATCTTCCTTTAGTGGTAATTCCCAAGTTGAAAGTCCAAAGGCCGTTTTGAATACAGACCAGATTCTGGTGTTCTCTGGAAGACAGATGTACTCCATTTGCCGTCTCGTTCACCCTGTGAGATGCGGACTGCGAATTCATACATGGTGTCTGGAATCAGGTTCTCTATCAGCACTCGTCTGTTGGAGACGGGCTTGTAATCCCACCTTGCGGACTCCCCCTTTTCTCGGTAGCGCACAGTGTACTGTCTGTAAGAAAATGCAAGGCAACAACAGCACAGCCCTCTGACCAATTCTCTGCACCTGAACACTGGATTCCTTGACGTTTTCCCTTCCCCACAAGTGATGACTTTTGGAAGTAAGTAGGGAAATGAAAGAGGAGAAAATTCTAAACTTTTGACTTTGTTATTGGCTCAAAGGATCTACTTAAGTTCCAGGGAGATGTGTCTAAAATAGCCCAGAAGAGATGGACCTTATTGTCTTTTCAACACCAAAATGTATTATTGCTCAAAAGGTCAAGCAGCGATTAAAAGGAAGGGATAGAAGGGAGACTGTTTTTATGAGGCAAGGGCCTTATTAGGGGTAGGGGTGTGTGTGTGTGTGTGTGTGTGTGTGTGTGTGTGTGTACGTTGTGTGGAAGAGGCAATATTAAGAACCAGAACTGGCCCGAAGTACCTTGGCTCTCCAGAAAAGAAAGACAAGAAGACTCATTTCATGCCAAAGCAGGCATGTTTTCTATAAGTTCTATAAGGAAAGGCAGCATGTGGTTTTGAGTAGACTTATTACCATGAGATGGAACAAAAATGTGTAACAAACAGAGCAGGAGAGAGGAGCTTATGAAAGGAACTCTGCTGTGTGATTATCAGGCAGAGAAGTACGGTGTGACCCAACATGGTCACACTGGGCAATCCCCGACATAAGACATCCTCAACACTTGACATTAAGAGTTGCAAATGCCATTTACTGGACTGCTTTTCTAAGAAGTTTTCTTTGTGGCCACTTTACAGTAGAAAGCATTTGATGCATTAAAAGTGTGCTATTCATTACGATATTTAATTAGTTAGGATAAGACTTCAGTTGCAGACACAGCACACCAATTCGCAATAAAAGTTCTGCTAAGAAAACTCAAGCCCTCTTTTGTTTTCATCAAGATGTTGGAAATCAAAGTCCAGTGGTAATCAGGAACACTTCATGTTGGGGGAGGCCTTATGGCTTGGGAGAGAATCACTATGCATTTTCTGAGGTCTTTGACAAGAAGCAGATGTCTTTTTTTTACTAGCAGACAGTAACAGAAGCTTTATCTAGTACAAATAATATATCTAATATATATCTAATATATAATATTTCTCTATATAATATATATCATATATATATATACACACACACTCAGCATTATATTCCATTCATCTTCTAAAGTATAATCACTTTTCCTGGCTGCAAATAGGTTCAAAAATTAATACATAGTGACTAGACCACCAAATCTTTGGCTTTCTCTTGGCTACGTACACTACTTAGTCATTTAACACAAAAAATCTTTGTGACTCTATTAATCTACCACTAACTAGAAATGGCATTCACCAGTGGCCTTTTTAGCACAAAAATGATTTTAACCTTATGGTTTTTCCTCCATCGCTACTGCAAATGAATGTAAAAACCAGAATAGCATAAGATCATGGCTTAAGACAAAATACAGTGCACTTTGTTACACACAGAGGAGTTGGACAGGAAGTAGTGCAGTGTCTGAAGACTGTCTAAAGAAGAACCACTGTGTGCAAGGCATCAGACAAACGTCCACCACTCTACATAGGACCCTTCCTGCTGCCACGCTTCCCGGATAACAGGAAGACGGTAAGACTCTTCCCAAGATGGACCCACGTCCCCTGTGCGTGAACAGAACATTCATGAGACAAAGCAAAACACAACTGGGGGCAAAGAAAGAAACAGGATCTAGGAAAATTCCAAACACAAGTTAAGACTTTGAACAGATGAGAGGTGAGGTCCTACTGTGTGTCTTACACAAATCTGATTTGTGGGCAATGTGTACCACACTCGAGATTAGCTAGACTGTCATACGACAGTCTACCCGTCAGCTACAGAAGAGGTCAGCGTTCACATAGGTCCAAAAATACAATCGTTCAAATAAATACACGTCTCTTCAGGGCCAGAAAAACGATGTCTCTCATATAGAAAATAAAGACAAAGAAAGAAGGAAAAGTACCTTGATGCAACAACTTTCTTCTGTTTTTCCAAAACAGGATCCACCCAGGCTACCAGCACAGATTGGGACGATATCACCCGGACATTGATGTCTTCAGGTACATCCAGTTCATCCTCTTCTGCAATGACAATTGTGTACATGGAAAGGCTGTCCCCAACAGTAGGCTCTGCCCTGAGTCCCTCTGGTCCCCAGAGTTTATTTTTTTAATTGCTTATGCTTGAGGTAGATAAGATGAAATGAATAGAAAGTCAAGCAATTATTTGACTGGTCAACGCAGAAAACCAAAACTCCCCACTCTTCCTCTTCTTAAACACATTCTAAGCTGCCTAACCCAATCGACATAAGAACAGTAGCACAAAAGGAGGTGCTTTGCCCTTGGTCAGAGATACTCCAGATCACTCAGCGTTTTCTCAATATACACTGTGAGTTTCTGGGAAATAATGCAATTTTTACAGGAAGCGAAAGTTTAGGGGAAGAAAGGGTCAATTCAGAGCATTTCCTGGGCAATCACGGCATGAAATAAAAATTCTAGCTCAACGATTGCACAAGTCACATTGACTCCAAGGTCCTCACAATTTAGAATCTGTGATTCCAAGGCAGATTAAAAGTAATATTCAGACAGAAAAGAGAATTCAGTTTGCCAGTTTCCAATGGAATACAGTAAAGTCACAAGGTTTATAGTTTCTGTTCAATCTGTAACACTGAGACTCACAAGACGTCTTCAATTTTGCTTTTAGTCTCTTGGAGTTTTTTGGGTTTTTTGTTTGTTTTGTTTTTTTCTTTTCATCTTTCAGGGATCATGTTTCAAAAGGATGTGGCTTTCACTACAAGTAGGGGAAGGTGGAAATATGTAGCCTGTTAGAAAAGTGATACAGGGACTTCTTCTAGAGCAGCAATTAAAGAACTTAAAAAGTGAAACAACATACATGTGGGATTTTTCTTATACAACGTACAATTATAATAATTATCAGTATAAAAGTATAATATATAGATATATGCTATATTATATAATTCAAATAAATTGTGAATTCATGAAAATCATTACGCTGTAGGTTCCCTCTTTAAATTAAGGCACATGATCCAGAAAAGGTATCTTTAATTTGTTACTATATGATTGATATAAAAAATATCTGTGAGTGGATGTGGAAAAAAGTATCCCTTAGTAAGTAACCAATGATCAGGCTACCAGCAAGACACTATTACAATTTTTCTCACTCTTCTCAATGCTATTTTTTAGGCAATTTTAGCTGAAATAAAGTTTGAGTGCGTCTCTTGCATGCTGCCCCCTCCACACCTACTCTTCTTTCTCTCCCTTTGTTCCCAGTCTCTCAAGAAGGGCAGTTTATGCATGGATCAGACTGCACCTGTTAAATGGAATAAATGCTCGGCACTCCTATCATGACAGATCTGAAGCCATTCAAATATACACAGAGATAGATTTCATCACAAGAACACTCTAGCCTCTGAGTACAAAGGAAACATACATGTCTCCAAAATGTGAGCAAGTCTGCCCTGCTGTTTCCTTTTATACTCAATAAAATCCATGTGCATTGTCGCTCAGCCAGCATCATTTAGAAACAAGCAAGCCCTAGACCATGGCTTGACCAGACGCGTCCTTGGAGACATACCTGAAATCTTCCGCTTTGTTAGGGCGGCCCTGTAGACGGGCTGACTCTGCCCCCGGGAGTTCAGGGACTGCAGTGAGACCACGTACACGGACTCGGAGGCTGTGGACCAACAAGCAAGGGATGAGGCTCATGCAGCTGGTTTTCTGGAAAGCACATCCCTGCTCGTCTGTGTTCCTCTCCCCTTACCTTCTCGTCTCTCTCGGGCATTCCTACTCATTCAGACACCCCTGCTCGTCTGTGCTCCTCTCCCCTTACCTTCTCGTCTCTCTCGGGCATTCCTACTCATTCAGGACAACTACAGATGAGACCACGGACTGTGGGAACTAAACTCAAAAAGAACACGATTTATGTCAGGAAATGTGGACGGGATTTTTACCTATAATTCCTGAAAAATGGGTTTCTAGCTCATTAGCATCAAAGAAAGATGAGCAATGTTTAAAAAAGAAATGAATAGTATATTTACCCACACAATTCCCTAAATATTTTTTTACCTCCAAATATAGAGGAGGGAATGACTCTGTTTTTATTTGTCATCAAAAAGAAGGGAGAGAGACAAGAAGAGCCGGTGCACCAGGCTTGCAGCCCGGATGGCATGCTGTGCCCTTCGAGCTAAAATCCTCAGAACAGGGGTCTCTGAAGATTAGCTAAGAGCAAATGGAAGAGTTTAAATTCATCCTTTATTTCTGGATTGTTCTTTCAGTTAGTGCACCTCCACCCCACCCTCCCAAATTGTGCATTGGGCCCACTAATGTCCAACTTAACCTAAACTTGAAAACTTTATTTGGAAACAAATTACAATAATGAACTAAAACTTACAACTCTCAAGTGCTACAGAATCACGGAGTCTGAGACCCCAGTGAAACCTTGGCTAGCTTCCAATTTGACCTTCTTAGTTTACAAATAAGGACATAAAGCCATAAAAATGGATTGACTTGCCCAAGGTCACACCCCTAAAAGGACTCATAATCTTCCCTAAATCTAAAGTTGCTAATGCCCAACTCCAGGTTCTATCGACCTAGTTTCCTGTAGCAGCCTTGATCAATTCAAGAATAAAAATGAGGCAACCTGACATACTTCGAACGCGGATAGTTATATCATCAGGTAATACCTCAGCACATTAACAAGGCGGCACTAAGACCCTAAAGGAAACTTCTAACACTGGTGTCCTGCCTGCAGGAATTGCAAACTTCCATATGGCAGTGGGAGAATAAACCTGTCATTTTTACAAACAGCATGTCAAGTTAAACATAAAAGGAGACCCATGCTCAAAAATACTCACACTGAGAGCCCTGTTTATGTAAAGTAAACTTCTGTAGCCTAATTATATTTCAAGGGAAGGGGCAATACTTGACAACCTGCTCTCTCCCGTGTGTGTGTGTGTGTGTGTGTGTGTGTGTGAATACACACACACACATAGGGCAGGTGAAACTCATACTGTGACATGAGTAAATTATTTAGACTGAGGCTCTCACATCTTATTCTGTCAGAGAATTTTGAAATATATGTTTTACAAAAGGGAAGAATCAAGTTTGTAACGCTTGAATTCATAGAACATCAAACTAAGCTTCTCAACATTGGAGTCCTTTCAGGTGTGTTCATTTCTTGCTGCTACTGGCAAGTACACCAAATGCCAACAAAGAAAAAACTCTGCCATTCAACCTCACAATCCAGGAACTTGTATAAATAACTAAATGTGAAAAGCAGTGGCTTATCATTTATCAGGAACCACCAAGAAAAGAATAATTTCCCACAATTGACTCTTTTACATATCTGCGATGCATTTCTTAAAAGTTCTTGGATTTGCTGAATGCCCAGGTTCTTGATTTGCTGTGCTCTCCAAGTCAGCTTGGCCCGAGATGATCTCGAAGGAACAGTCTACACTGCAGTAAACCGTAACAATGGTTCCACACGTACTGGGTCTAGTCTCTGTGCCGTGTTAAGCATTGCACATCAATTCTTCATTTAGTGCCGACAAAGCCCCACGAGGAAACTACTCTCATTGCCTCCTTTTCACAGGTGAGGAACCAGCTCAGTGGGGTGAGGTGACCCCAAGGTCATGGCCTAAATGCAGGGCTGGTCTCACACCCGGCTCTGCGTGCCTCCAAACCCCAGGCTGTTACTAATGCAGGTGAGGAAGGGGCAGGGCCCAGGGCTCACCGGGCACTGACCCCGGGCCCGAGAAAGCACCTGACAGCTGGGTATGCACCCGTCCATCTCTTTTTCATAGAAATATAATAATGACACAGTGGTATAAAAGCACCCTTCTTTCTGTGCTCCTGATTATTGAATAAAGGGTAGAAATAAAATTTCCAAAAAGACTGCAGCGTCACCAGTCCAGGGACCACAGGACCCCAAGCCCCACCCCTCCCTGTCAGAGCCACCGTTTTCCCTCACTTCCCAACCTCGACGTAATGTGGCAGAAGCTACTTCTGAAGGTCCGTGGAAACTTTCCGAAGGACTCCAAATGTACACCTGCTCATCCTTCGTTACTGTCCGGCTCCCACCTCACCTGGGCTGGCTACCTCCTCTCCCTGTGTATTCCCACGCCCCCAGGGACTCCTTTGACCACAGGATTCAACACTGGCGCCCTCCCTCCCCCCGCAAAAGGCCCAGAGCTTCCTGCCTCTGGTGCCTGCTTTTCCCTCTCCAGCTGCTTTCACAACAGTGAGCGCTACGCACTCTGGGTACCGTCTGCCCTTGTGCACAACCGCCGGGGAGCTGGTACCCAGGATGGTGCCTGACATGGAAGATGCCCAGGAGGACATGTTTAATGAATGACTCCGAGGGCAGGGTTTCTGCTGACAGGACCACAGGCCCACCACTTTTCTCCAAGTTTCCTTAACATTTGGCCATTCCTTGCAGTACCACACTTTCAATGGCATTTGGGTCATCAATGGAATTAAAATCCTATGCAGGATAAAATAAGGAGACAGGCATCCCCTAACAGAGCAGGCCACTCCGACATCCACAGGAATTCACATCATCCCATCCTCATCCCATCCTCCTGGCCAGCATGGAGCAAGTGTCCAGTGAGACCTCCTCCTCAAGGTGACCACTGAGATCATTCACAATGGCAAGTCCAACCCTTTTTATTTGGTGAAAATTCCTAAGCTAGCAGGTTGTAGTGGAAGCCCCAGAGTCCTGAGCTGTCGGTTCAGGCCAGGATCAGGGCCCACCACTGACCTCAGTTCCAACATTTGCTCAAGTTCAGGAAGCAAAAAAAAAAAAAAAAAAAAAATCCTTCTGCGACACTCAGGTGAGCCAGGGGTTCACTACTGAGAAAACAAAAAGTCAACAGAACCAGTCAGATGAAAAAGTTGTCAACACCAAAGGACATTTTAATGTGTGGTGTCTATGAAAGATGCAGAACAATGAAAACTTTCCACTTACAAAATGCTCTCTCTACAGTATCAGAAATGCAAAATTAGTGACTATTTATCTGCTGATATCCTGGGTAGAATTTGGCCTGAATCACCAGAACAGGGCCACTTAACCTGCACAGTACAACCACTCAAGGCAAGGGGTAGGCCCAGGAATGAATGAATGAATGAATGAAGAGTCCCCAAGTTATTCTCTGGCTCCAGGTGTTGAGCCTCTAGCTCTGGGTCTCACTGCTAATACTGAAGCCAGGCTTCACGAAGCATGGACAGTTCGGATTTCTCCATTCGCTCCCACGATCCCTCGTGGTTTCGTGCGGCTTTGGAGCAGACAGGTAGCTAGTCTCTTCTGGCTGGAAGAAGTCTGGAGTCTATTTTGAGGCTTCGATGCCACGCCTGGCTCACCGCTGCCTGTGCCACCACGTGGAGACCCCGTAAAGCCCACAGAACGCCAGGCTGACCTGTGCCACGAGCACCCAACAGACTCTTCCAACAGTGGGTGTGTGAGCAGAGCAGTGAAGGTAACTTCCGAGAATCTTCCAGGGAGCGAATCCAGCCTGGCCTCCCGCTCGGTGTCTCCACCAGCTCAAATCTGCCCAGGTCAGTCTCCAGCCCCTCACTGCGTAGGCTGGGAGCCAAGCCACGCCTGATGACCGCGTCGTGAAGAGACCCACGGTCCCACTGGAGTCTTGGGAAGGCCCAGTAAATCACACCCTCTTCCTTGCCTGAGCACTGATCTAATTAGAAAGCGAACAAGAATAAGCAGTGGAGGCCAACATATCTATGGCTCGTACAAACTAAGCTGGAGAACACGGGGCAGGTGTACGTTCTAACACCAAAGCCCAGAGTCAGACAGACCTTGCTGCCCCAGGAACCCTGGGCCCTCCACGACTCGGGCACAGAGGGGCAGAACAGAATGCATACTCTGCAGCCTCGCTTCCCCCAGAGGAGGCGACAGGGAGGGGCCGAGCCACGCTTGCCCAGCGCCTCCTGCCAAACCCATCACGTAGGTGAGGGGGCATGAGGGAAGTGAGAAAAGCAGAAGTGTTGCACGAGTGTTGCAGTGTCTCCACCCCCCAGGAAGCGCCAGGCGTGAGGGATCATTGCTGCGCCCCTGGGAGCGTGGCCCGGGTCCACTGTCCAGGCCCATCGAGGAGCAAGGCCAGCAGAGGTCAGGCCTGGAACCAAGCAACCAAGCACATGACCTCTCCGGGTCACAGCCTCCACGGCCTGTGCTTTGATGCTTCCTTCACCCAATGAGGGTTTGCAAAGAGGAAGGAGGGCAGGCTCGGTCCGCAGGCTCCATCAGCTGCCACCACATCTCATCTCGATGGGACGCAAGGTCCAGTGTCCCAGGATCTAAGATGCAGCTTAGAGAGCAAAACGATGAAAGCAGAGCCGAGATGGAAAAGCATTAGCCCCGCCCCCTCACGTCCAGAAAAATGACCCAGTGCAACTGGGTCAGGAAGCCGCTGAAGGGCACTTGTCCCACCACTAACAGAAGGTGGAA
Organism: Balaenoptera acutorostrata; assembly: GCF_949987535.1. Lineage (NCBI taxonomy): Eukaryota > Metazoa > Chordata > Mammalia > Artiodactyla > Balaenopteridae > Balaenoptera > Balaenoptera acutorostrata. The sequence goes on from NC_080077.1 coordinate 8,528,499, forward strand.
AGGGTGGAGGCATGGATGGAGGATAGAACAGAGAATGAGTTTTTGAATACCTGTAATACCTGGAAAGTGAACATTACAACTGAAAGACGACGTTCTGTCACAAACAGGCTTCAAAATCTTGAAATGACAGCCAACATCATTAAAACATCGAATAGCAATGAACATGAAACTCACCTAGCTTTTTAATTTCGTGTGTTCGCTCATCTCTCGTCAGTGGAACATAATTCATCTTCCGGCCACTTTCTCCGTAGCCCAGAAGGAAGCCCCGTGATCTGCGTGGACTCTTAGCTCCAGACAGGTGCGGCGCCTTCCACGCCACGGACAGCTGGTCGTTGGAGGAGCGGACTCGGACCCGCAAGGGCTTGTTGGGCACGTCCTTTTCTTAAAGAGGACACGACACAGAGACCATTAAACAGCAAACCCTGGAGCTCGCCATCAAGGATAGAAAGCGTATCCAAAGACTGGCTGCCACAATTAGCAGTTGGGCTTAAAACATCCATTTTTGGTAACCAGTTCTAGTGAGAACATCCTTCCCCCAAGGGCATCGACACTCCGTGTCCACGTTCCTCTCCACACTGCAGACCGAGAGATCTCAAGGACTTAAAGTGAAAACATACTGTGTGTGAGACTGCCAGCCAGAAATCTTGGATGTTTTACAATGTTCCTTTTCATCTATTTCCTCTTGCCCCCTTAAAGCCAAACCACTTTCGCTGGGGTTATACTAAAACAATTTCAGTTTTATTCCAAGTTCAAGGGTAGGCTCTCCATTTCAAGGTCTAGCCTCTATAAAAATTAGGGACCACCAAGCAATTATGGAAATGACAACTATGCTCATCGCTATAATTCAGCGTGAAATATAGCAAACACTTTCATGCTATTTTTAACTGTCCTCCTGGAAGCTTTTCCACTATACAGTTGAAAAAAACAGGCTTTCCTTGTCTTTATGGTGAATCACTAAGAACTAAATACCGCTTTCTGGCCTTGATCTTAATTTCTCTTACATGTCCAAGTCTTGCCCCTTCAGACAAACCCAGCTGCTATTCCCCATGTCTGTTGTTGCCTTCCTGCTAAATGAATCCATTTAGAGAACTCTTCTTACTAAACTGAAAATCTCAAGAATCGCTCGAGGGACTTCCCTGGTGGCTCAGTGGTTAAGACTCCGCGCTCCCAATGCAGGGGGCCCGGGTTCGATCCGTGGTCAGGGGACTGTATTCCACAGGCCTGCGGCAACTGAGACTCAGCACAACCAAATTAAAAAAAAAAAAAAAAAGAATCTCTCTCATTGTTAACATACTCAAGGCAAGGCATTCCAGTGGCCAATACTTAGTGTCCAACGTTTTGCTTTTACATCAATTTAGAGCTGATAAGCTTGGGAACAAGGGCTATGGACCATGTGACAACTACACTGCCTGGTTCTGACAGTGGGCCACATTCTAGCCCTTTCTGGGGATCCAGTTACCTCATGAGTTTCCGTATATCAACCCCGCCATCAGTTCTGACTGATTTTATTAAAGTGGAAAATTCCCACCTAAGCTAACATTTCAACACTAAGACAAAATACAAAAACAAACGTCATGAGTTAGTGAGTTTCAATAGCACAGTAAATAGCCATTGGAGATGGTGATTCCGAAAAGCCAGACACCTGGCTCCAATGTCTTAAATAGGAACCAAAGGAATATCCTTTTGAATATTAGCTGGAGCTATCTAATCAGTCCAAAAGGAATATCCTTTTGAATATTAGCTGGAGCTATCTAATCAGTCCAAAAGGAATATCCTTTTGAATATTAGCTGGAGCTATCCAATCAGTCACTGGGCACCGCCATTCCTAAAGGCTACCAAGAGAATACCATACAATGGTTCAACAAATATTTTCCCCAGTACACACAGTAGAGATTACTGAGATTTTTTTTGTTTTTAATCCAATAATGTAGTCAATGAACTAACTATACAAAACTTTGTCTTGCACCCTGGTGATGTGAGTGTAACCACTTTCGCTGGGGTTATACTACAACAATTTCAGTTTTATTCCAAGTTCAGGGGTAGGCTCTCCATTTCAAGGTCCAGCCTCTATAAAAATTAGGGACCACCAAGCAATTACGGAAATGACAAATACGCTCATCGCTATAATTCAAAAGAAAATAATTTGCCCAAAGTGTTCGGTGCCAATAGTCCAAGTCACTACTGGTGCAGCATTGATGAATCGATTGGGTTCCGGTATTAATCCTATGAGTTGATCACTCTCATGAGTTCCTAGTGGGAATCTCTTGTTGCATACTCATAACAACGCAACATCCAGTGTTTCTAGAAAGGTACAGGCTGGCAAATCGTGTTAAGTGGTGTGGGTGACTGTGGACATGGATTTTCTCCATCAATGTGTCACTGCTGAACAGACTTTGTGTGGGGCTAGGGTAAGAATAGTTTTTTAAAAACAAATAGGGAAAAGATCTTGTAAAAACCACTTACAGAAAGCAAAATCTGGAAAAGGAGCAGCATGTTTAGTCTCAGTGAAGCTTTGGTTTGGTTTTTGAAGTTAGCACATTTTTGGAGGACATTCATCAGAACAGAATACACAACCGAGTTTAACTTTTCAGGAATGGAGTTTGTGTCATTTTCAGATTTATGCAAAGTTATGAAATAAACCTGACATGAGCCGTAAGCAGGGGAATAGAGGTCGAGAGAAGAAATTCTAAAGGAAGCAAAACACCTTGCTTCATTCTCTTTACATCTTCTAAGTCATGTTTTACTCTGTGTGCCCCCGATACAAACTATCACCACCCACAAAACTGTTTTAACAGAAGCCCCTCTCACGAGTGACGCCACGGCCTCTCCGAGGTAACCCCCTGATGTTGGTGTTTGGTTCCAGAGTGTCCAGCTTTGGGCAGGGGTCAGGGCTATGTTTTTTAAAAAGTCTATAAGGTGAAAATGATCTCTGCCAACAACATATGATGTTTATTTTACTTTTAAGAAAGCTCATACCTCCTCAAGGGAACCTCAGGGACACGGGGGTGAGAAATGACTCCTGTTCAGGCTGCCACAGGCCATTTGCTCTGCTCATTTTCCCAGTGGGACTGGGAACTTCCCCCCAACCAACCTGGCTACCAGAGCCTATCTCCCCAGGGGCAGCAGTAAACATGGTGGGTGTCCACGGCGCTGTCACCGACTTGACCAGCCTCAGGGCTGCCCTCCACAGCTCTCGTTCTACAGCCCCGTGGGACACAAACACGCTCCCCTCCATTGCAGAAGGCAGCACATCCGCGTGGGACTTCTGGGATGATCTCCAGCAAAATGGGCAAAGCTACCGAAAACACATGCCTGGGTCTCGCAGGAGTCAGCTAAAAAATAAATTACTGACCAGAGGTGGCATTCCCCGCTCTGTGGCTCTGCCCCTGTCCTGGGACCCTGCCAGCCTCCCATTTTACAGTGGAACCAGCGTCCGTGGAGAGCGCGCTTTTACCGGGGGACCTTGGGGAGTGTTGTCGGGCTGGGCTCCAGGACAAACAGCCCCTGACACTCAATAGCAAAATTCTGAACAAACAGTAATAAGGAAAAAGACCACTGGAATGCCCCAAAATGACAGGGTCCCTGAGGAAGAGGAAGGGGTGAGGTTCCAGGAACAAGGAGCTCAGTCCCAGACGGCACAGGTTTTTGCCTGAGGTCCTGACCCACGCCAGGCCCACTAAACGTCGGCCACGCCACCCCGTCAGACTGTACAGGCTTTCCCCCAGGCTCCAGCCTGCTGTCTAACCCTCCGCACCAGGGTTCGAGGACGAGGTGAGGCCTGCTGAGCAAGCTTTGGGCACAGGGCTGAGGCTAGTACAACCAACCACACTGACTGCTCTCTACAGAGCCTCCCAGTTTGTCACGAGCTCTTGCATGGTTCATTTTAATTGTCCTTCCAACATTCCCCAGGTGAGTAGGATCGATGTCATAATCCCCACGAGAAAACTGAGGTTCTAGAGGTGAAGTAACAGACCCAAGGCCACACGGCTAAGTGCCAAGCAGCGACCTGAATTCAGCCACTGATGCCAAGTTCCCTTCTCGCGCACCTACGCCCCTTCCATTCATGCTCTCCCCTCACCCACGAGCCATCCCACCAAACACCCAACCTCTTCTGCTAATGAATGTGGGACAAGGGTTCTGAGCTGGACAGGCCCCCTTCCGAGTGAGAGCATAATGCCTTGCACAGTAGGCATTACGTTTGCATGTATGCGTTCTTTTTAATGGATCAGACAGTATACTCAGCAGGTAGCTAAGGAACCAGAGAAGGCCCCTCCCCCAAGACTGTCCCAGACAACTGTCCCCAGACTGCGCAGAGGCCACTGACTCTGGAAACCAGAGTGAGGTGACAGTGTCATCCCTCAACGCACAGCCCTCCATCCTTCAAATCTCTGAGTTTAGAAAAGCCAACCACAATTTTTTTCAAGTACTTTCAAATTTTCTTTCCTTTGAAATTCTGGTGATACATACTTTCAACAGCTTTTATAGATCTTTTATAGATCATCTGGGAGTCCTCTTTTAAGCTGATGCACACATGAAGAAAAACTATTCATATGGTTCAAATTCACTTGCAAGGAGATTATCTGTTTTCTCTAAGCCGTATGTGATAGCCTCACAGAAGCCTTCTGAAAATTTTCTAATAAATCCCTGTAAATCTTTTATCTTGAAAACAGGAAGTCACAATTGCCAAGAGTAGTCAAGTTCACATCCACTAGTGCCGAGTGTATTTTAAACTTGGCAGGACACACTCCGTCCATCGCTCTGGGCACCACGTAACCAGGTAGATGTTGCACAGAACGGGTCAATCACAGAAGACCTACAGTGATTACACACCGTACACTAGGCAGGTCAGCTGGGTGAAACAATTACCGTGTAGATTATGATAAGTATCCAAAAACCGGGCACAATTAGGACGTCTCTCCCAGGACTTCCCTGGTAGTGCAGTGGTTAAGAATCCGCCTGCCAATGCAGGGGACACGGGTTCGAGCCCTGGTCCAGGAAGATCCCACATGCCACGGAGCAACTAAGCCCGTGCGCCACAATTACTGAGCCTGCGCTCTAGAGCCTGCGAGCCACAACTACTGAGCCCACACGCCACAACTACTGAGGCCTGCACACCTAGAGCCCGTGCTCTGCAACAAGAGAAGCCACCGCAATGAGAAGCCCGCACACCGCAACGAAGAGTAGCCCCAACTCGCCGCAACTAAAGAAAACCCGGGTGCAGCAACGAAGACCCAACGCAGCCATAAATAAATAAATAAATAAATAAATGTATAAAAATAAATAAATAGAAGAATGTCCCTCCTGATTTGTGTCGCCAGCTACGCAAATTGGCAAGTATTCTGAAATTGGAGGGAATTAAAATCTGTTTTTATCACAAAGAAAAAAAATCCAAAATTCATCATGACGCTTTGCCCATTTACAATTCAATGCTAGTTAAACGTGTAGCTTCTGATTTGGGCTTTCACAGGCTCAGAAGTAGGGGTCTGAATCTGCGTCTACCTCTCACTGCCTGTGTGATTTTGAGAATCCTCCCCAAACCTCAATTTCCTCCTCTGTAAACTAGTGTCTAGCACACTGGGTTTTGTAATCGAATCCACGTAAAGCATTTCGCATCGTAGTGGCATCTATCAAGCACACATTAAGTGCCTGTTGTGTTTGTGGTCGTGATAAAAATGAAATCGCCCATTTATCAGATGCAGTGGATGGGTGGGGGGCTCCTTCCAGAAAGTGAGCTGCGGGTGTATCACAAAGCTTTCCGTGATGCCTGACGCACAGTGGGCACTAAAAGAATGGGTTCCAAAAAACCATACGTGAGCAAAAGAGACGGGCTTATTGCCAAAGCCTCTACAAACGTGAGGCTGTCTCCATCCAGGTGACTTTTTTTGCACCATAAGCGCTGTTCATTTTCCTCATCAGCATCTCAGTTACCAGTCACTCTGAGCGGGTCCCTCCTCTTCGTTGGCATAAAAGTACACGGCCACTGCTGTCTGGGACCGCTTTCCCCGGCCTGGTCTCAGCTAGCAGGACATTCTCGTTTTCCAGGAGAACGTGAGGGATCACTCAGTCTAGAGCTTCGCGGAGTAAGTGGTCTGTCCCACTTACGGACCATCTTGACTCCCACTGTGCTGACCTCCAAGCTTTGAGAAGATGGTCCTTACCCTCATCCCGGGGTGCTCACCGGCCTTCCACTCGCCCAGTCTCTGCCCCAGGCGGCCGCCCCGCTCTCCGCAAGCAGCAGACCTCAAGGCCACCAGGGACACTGGTCTGAGGGCGGGCGGGATTCCGGCCCCGCGAGGCGCTGTCCTCAGGCTGTATTGTGCATCAGAACACCTGAGGGCTTGTGAAAACACCCCCACCTCCCACGTCTATCCGTCTGGTTGAGATTCCAGAGCTTGTATGTGCTTTTGATGAATAAGCATGATTAGGAAGAGGAAAGGGGGCAGGAGAGGGGGAGGGAAGATGTGTTAGAGGGGGTGACACGAGCTGTCTCAGCCAGAGGATACAGACACGCGCTTTGCGGCCCTCACTGTGAGTCTGGGTCCCCTGCCCCCAAAACCGGGGCAGGTCGGCAACACCTCACAGCCTCTGTCTGCCAAGGGCTCCTTCTTCCTGGCTGAATTCTGACACATAATCCTCCTGCAACACCTCTGATGCGTCCCAAAGCTCTGCAGGACCTCAGCACATTTAACGATGTACCGAGCTGTTGTCTGTTTGGACAGGCCCAGCTATTTAACAAGGAGAAAGGAAATCTCATGGCTTCATTTTGGAATAGTGTCTGTCAGAGTATCACCAACCTTCCTCATCTATTGGATCCCTACCAGGTAAGTCATCTGACAAGCGTCCTCACAATAACCCAATAAACACCCCACTGACAGACAATAAAAGTGAGGCTCAAAAAGATTAAGGGAGGGGCTTCCCTGGTGGCGCAGTGGTTGAGAATCTGCCTGCTAATGCAGGGGACACGGGTTCGAGCCCTGGTCTGGGAAGATCCCACATGCCATGGAGCAGCTGGGCCCGTGAGCCACAATTGCTGAGCCTGCGCGTCTGGAGCCTGTGCCCCGCGACGGGAGGGGCCGCGATAGAGAAAGGCCCGCGCACCGCGATGAAGAGCGGTCCCCGCACCGCGATGAAGAGTGGCCCCCGCTTGCCGCAACTGGAGAAAGCCCTCGCACGAACCGAAGACCCAACACAGCCAAAAATAAATAAATAAATAAATAAGAAAATCCTTTAAAAAAAAAAAAAAAAAAAAAAGATTAAGGGAGAATCTTGAAGCGGGGCAGTAACAGGCACTAAGCTGGCATTGGAACTCAGGTCTGTCGGAGCTGTAGCCCTGGTTCTCTGCACTGTTATTCCGAAACTCACGGTGGCTGCAGAGTTGGTGTCGCGAGCAGCGCACTGTGGCAGAAGCGTGGTGCCTGTCTGGGAGGAGGTCCCCTTGGTGCCTCACAGACACCTCTGGTGAAGGGCTGGTCTGCAGAGCTAGGCATCACCATCGAAGACTTTCACGCCGTGAGTACCCCTGCTTCGGAAGATGCCAGCTAAGTTCCTTCCCAAGGGCCTGGCTGCTCTTCAGGGAAGGTGGGTCCATTTGTTCCGCCAGGATCCACTCATCACACTATTCCCCTTACATTTACCCGTGGTTCCGTCTCCAAGGAGCGACCATCTGCTGAAGAGCCAAGTACGTGGTCAGCTACCCCAGTGGCCTGGCTGCCTGACTCATCCCGGGAGGCACTGTGGACACCAAGGGGAGAATGAGTGTGGCAGGCACGCATCTCAGCGTCCTTCAGAGACACCAGAACAGCACCCCGAAACCATCGCCTGGAGTCAGTCCATCGGTGCTGCTTCTTGAGGGGTTGGGAGAAGAGAGAAGGTCTTGAAAGAAAAAAAAAAAAAAAAAAGAACCTTGATCTCCCCCGAGCTAATCAATGTCAATTACTAATAATGTTAAAGATTGGGGAAGCCTTTCACAAAGCATTTAAAACTAACTTTTAATACCGACAAACCTAAGTGCCCTCAGTTTAAGATTTCTGCCGCCCCCTGTCCAGGTTTCACAGAGACTCCTCTTTCCTGCTTCCTAGGATCATGCAGGGACAGACAGGCTGTCATCAGATGAGGAAGCCACAGGGAATCCTACTCAACGCGGGGTATAGAAAGGGACGGTGCAGTCAGAGGCCAAACCCACGGGCTGGCACAAGGCTGCCAGCATCTGTGCCCCCAGCGGGGTCCTCAAAATCCAGCAGGACTGTCTCAGAAACAAAGCAAACGCTCCAACCACCCCGGGACCACTCCATTCCAGCCATGTTGTTTTGTTTGGCTGTTTGTTTCACAAAAGTGCTGGCTCGCTTTACCCCTGAACAGAGCTCCTCAAACGCTTCACCAAGGTTTATGTAACAGCGAAGAACATGAGCTCAAGCCCCAGAAGCCTGGAGCATGGCAATTTAGCCCCAATCTCGGTTTTATCTCAAAATTGCATTTGAATTTTATAGACTACTCTATAATATTTTGGTGTTTGTTTTAAAGTCAAAAATAACATTTTAAATGACCGGCCATCAAGAAACCACTTCCCGTCGGATCTGCGTCGTTTATCTCATGCCTTCCTGGACTCCTAGCAGTGCCATGTTCTCCCGAGTTCTGAGAACCCAGTTTGAGAAGCCCCAAGAGTGACCGGTATGTCAGCAGCTTCAGGATGTCATCCAAAAATGTCCATCAGTGGCTGACTCTGACCCCAGTGGTGCTATGAACATCAGTGAAAATTACACCATCAATGTCACCGCACAGGACTGAGGCTGCAAAGGCCAGGTCGCCCCAAGATGGCAGCCAGCAGGACATCAGCGACACAGGCAAACTCCGCACAAGCTGGCGATGAAGCCGTGCTCTCCTACCAGAACAAGAAATCAGCAGTCCTGTAACTGTTTGCACGGACACATCTCTCAGTCTTGCAGATCATATGCCCTTTGAGGGGCGTCTCTCCCTACGTTAAGCCAATAATTTTTCTCCACCACCACGAAGGCAGAGCTAAGGTCTCTGCGTCCTACTCAGGGCAGTGGCTCAGCTACAAGCCTAGAACAGTGACACAGCTGCCGACCTGCTCGGCCACCTGCACCAGGGCCTAGGGTGAGCCCTTGCCTGGGCCCAGCTCACTCGCTCCCCATCCCCGGCCCACAGCCCCCCCTGACTCAGGGTGGAAGGAAGGATGGGGAGCTCCTGCAGCTGACCCGCTGCAAAGCCTCCTCCATGAGGGATGTGAAAGCACATCATTAGAAGCATCTCCTGGACCCATCTGGTGGTGCTTCAGTTTTCAGCCATACTTCCTGAGGACTCAGGAGGGCCACAGAAAGCAAAGGAAGCAATCATCCTTTCCTGAGCTCCTTAAGGGCTGAAATGCAGACATCTGGCGTCTCCTCACCCCACAGCGGACACAGAGCCTGCTGGTTGATGTAAGCTAAGAGGAAGGGGTGTTAAAAATTCTAAGAAAAATTATTCAAAGCTTGTTTTTGGTTTGGTTTGTTTCAGTCTAAAGCTCTTCTGCATTTGTTTCATGTGGGAGTAGGATACTCAGCAATGCAGTTGTTTTCTGGATATGAAAGACCTTTTTCTGTTGAACAGCTATTCATTATTTCAATTTTTAGCGCTATCCAACATGTCATTTGCAAATGAAAGATCCAGTTACAATAAATGAATAGGCTGACAAGTGAGAAAAGGAAGTGCTTTCTTTCAGGACTGACATCTTTCTTTGCAGGGAGCCTATATTAGAAGCTGCAACCCTCTTCAGTGACACCACTGCCCCTCCCACCCTCTTCTTCACTCAGACGTCGAAAGAAAAGCCGGTGACAGATACGCAGTCAGAAAGTGGCATCCAGCCCCCAAGATGCTGGCCTTATTGGGACGTTAGATTTATTAACTACTGCAGGTTCCTCTAAGACTTGACGGCAAGGTCGGCCGACATCCCATTCAAGGCCACACACGTGGGGACGGTGGGGACAGTTCATCTCCCCAGGTGTCCACAGCCCCTGCCCCGCCCACTCAAAGCAGCCACTCATCAGCCTCTGAAATAAGCGCCCGTCCATCGGAGGAAAGGGCCTCTCTCACAGTCGCTCGTTTCCTAACAATTCACTGAAGGGAAAATCTGTGCACAGATATTTACACTCATCAGTGTAGACATGGAGATGAAACACCGCAAAATGTGGGGTTCAGCCCTGCTGCCCTGGAAGGCTGCTCACCACTGCTGCCTCTTCCCGGCAGCTGGCCGGCGCTGAGTCCTTCCCACGGCATTCTTGTTTGGGCTGAAACTCCCGAGTTCCCACCCAAGAACGTCTGGCTAAGTGACGTTAAACAGCTCTGCACACAAGCCTCTACTGCCTACTTTTTATGATTAAAGAACAGCCTGTAAGGTTGGTGAAGTCTAACCACATTCTGATGTGAGAGGCGGCTTTGAAACAGGCACTCACGTAAAGAGACCCGAGCCCCAGGATGAACGTGGAGGGGGGTAAGCCCACAGCAGGTGGATCTGACTCTGTCTCCACAGAGCGGCCAGCCCTGAGGAACTCCAATCTCCAAATGCCTTCAACGCCATCTTTCCCCCAGGCCCCGCCAAGAAACAGGGGGCAAGAACTAGGATCTCTGACTAAGGACAGCACCACAGAGTGACGACAAAGTGGCCTGCCCGGGGCCAGCCCCAGAGCCAGCAGCCAAACGAGACGGGGGTGCCCGACCTCCTGACACACCGCGCAGCCTCCAGAGCACAGGTGTGGAGAAGCAGCAGCCTCCAAATTTATCTCACTCAACAAACATCTCTTGAGCACATACTATGCGCTTGGCCCAGGCTCTGGAGATACAAAGATGAGTAAATCATTGTGCCCTGCCCCGGAGGAGCTCGTCATCCAGGCCAGGAACCACAAACCAGGTCTGCCCTGTGAATTGCACACTTAAAAAAAACACTGGGCTTCCCTGGTGGCGCAGTGGTTGAGAGTCTGCCTGCTAATGCAGGGGACACGGACACTAATAATTGCATGAGAGAGCTACTGAAAATATAATGTCACAGACATTATTAGTTCCCTGTGGGCCAAAGAATTGTTAAATTGAAACCAGTGTGTGCAAAGAGGACAGTCTTTGATTCATAATTAAAAAGTTTGAACTGGGCTACACTTAAAGCTCAGGTCCAACACTCTGCAGCCCCAGGATCTGGCTCCAGGATTATCTGACGACCGCCCAGGGCGGCAGTGCTGTCTGCGGTTCGCCTATTGCTGTACCACACAGGCTACTCTTTCCCAGAGTCATGCACACACACATCAGTTTAAGTGAGTTAACACGACTGTCTCCTTGGCTCATTTGGCAGAATGCCTGCAATTAGCATCCAGAGGAGGGGAGGGCGCCACTTCCAGTGTATCACTGGAGACAGTTCTTTATCCTGGGCACCTCTGTGTATTCAGTCACAAACCCAACACCCAGAAACTATAATTCAGTGTTTCTTCCTTGGCTCATACGCTTCCTGGATTTGCTGACCTAAGACACTCCAAGTACGGTGGAGACCAAGGCAAACAGCCATTGCTCAGCAAGGCTTCCCAACTGCTTGCAAAGCTTAGGATCGCTCATTCAAAGTGCCTTAGTGTCATTAATGCATGAAATTTCAAAGCTGAAAGGAAGCCTAGAACCTTAGAAGGAAGCTTAGAACCTGAGAAGGTTCTTAGAACAGAGCCTGGAGCCTTCCTGGGGCGCCCCATCATTGTATGGCTGAGGGGCTCAGAAGATCAGCTCTCACTGTTGGCTGAGCCTGAGTCTGGGCTGCAAGAGTGTGCAGTGGAGATGATTACGGTTTGATGGATTAATTATGCTGTAAGTTAAGAGATTAGGGAAGGAGCCCATCTCAGGACAATGGGTTAGGATTTTCAAATTCCACATCAGTCACATCTATATAAACAAACTAGCAAGAAAATGTACCTGGAGATGGGTGCTCATTTTGATGAACTACTGACAGAAAAGACCAAAACGCATGCTCGGGGCATGCCTTCCTGATATGTCCACAGACATTTCCTATGAAAGGAGTGCCAGGGAAGAAAGGAAAGAGGCCAAGCTTTGGTTTTCAGGGTTTCATAGTTTCACTGTTTCAGTGTCAAATAATTTGACACCTGTTCAAATCAGCTTTTGAGTCAGTTCCTATCGGGGAGGGGAGGCTCCCAAGATGAATCCAACCCCAGAACAGCCCTCGGGTCTAACCACGCTTGCAAAGAAGCTTTACGTTGTCTGAAGTCAGCCTTAAAGAGAACAGCAACCTTTCCTCAGAGCCAGGAGGAGGGAAGGGAGCCATGAAGGCTTAGAAGTCAAGAGAGGGAGGACAAGAGATGTCACCCTGATGACCTTTATTTCCCAGGGAGACAGGAAACAAGGTTACTTGCTAGAAGTGAGAGGAAGGCAGGCGGAGGAAGGAGCCTGAAGAAAGTGGCCAAATTTTGGACTAGCCATTGTGGGAGAAAGAAAGGAAACTGAGTAAGGACAAATAATTGCCAAGCAGAGCCGAGGACCCAGATGAAGTTAGAAAACTAGCTATAAGAAGCTGTCACAACGCGTATCAGCTTAGCTCTTTATTTCTCCCACGAGGCTCAGCAGTTAGTACGCAGGAGGGAAAACCAGAGAGCTGGGGGGAGGGGGGTGGCTGGCATGGCCATGCTGACACGAGTGTGGTTGAAATGCTGGGGACCCAGATAAACTAAGCAAGAAATGAGCCAGGAGACGGCTTCTGGACTCTGGAAAGGGGAAGGGTCTACAGACCCAAAGCCTGATTGGCTCTGAAACAAGCTTCTGACATGAGGGCACTGAAGAAGTGAGATGATGGGGAATTTCATGACTCTAGATTGTGGAGGGGAGCAACTTCATCTTAAGTGACAGGAGTGAGACTCTCCAATGGACCACTGTCACGGAGGTGGATGCAGTCCAGGATGTAGGTGCGGTGAGGCGCACAATAAGCCAAGTGCCCTCAAGCTACCTGGATTCAGGGAGCAACCTGGGGATCCGGGGGTGACTGTGATAAGGAAAGGAAGGGCTGGGCCACAGGTATCATGCCAGTGCTGGTTGCAAATGGCCTAAGAGAACTGTGAACTCTGTGCTGAACTTGAGTCTGAGCTATAATTTAACTGTAAAAAAAAAAAAAAAAAAAAAAAGTAGTAAGCTTCATGAACTAAAAGTATAATGTAAAGAAAATATGAGGCATAAATCCGACTTTCATTTTATGTCTAGTTTGGGCACCACAGTTTAAGGAAAGCACAAAGGACTAGGTTTTCAGAAAACCATAACATTATTAAAAATACACAGGATCCTACTGAGAGCTAAAATTTCCCAGATGAAGAGCTAGTGAAAGCAGATGAATTGCCCTCCGAGTCCCTGGGCTGGCTGGAAGCAGAGGTGGACCGTGGTCCTCATCCTGGACCGTGGTCCTCATTTTGACTCCCAGTGCCTGGCTCTGCATAGAGCAGATTACCCAGATCCCGTCACAGGAAAAAAAGCTCAAACAACTTCAGAAAAGTCTGCAGGAAAGCTAAATAATAGGATTCCAATATGTGAAGGGACTTGCAACATCTCTTCCCTGGGGACAAAACAAAGGGAGATGGGTTTACATCTCAACAGGAGAGATTTTACATTTACATACTAAGAACACTTTCTAACAAAATGATATGAGATGAGCTACCCAAAGAGGAAGTCTAAGCTTCTGCCCTAGGGTTGCATTTTCTGAGTCCTGAGAGTGTCCACATTTGCTTGAGTGACCCTCTGAGAATCACTCAGGTCCAGCCCACTGCCAGGACTCCCTGCACGTTTTTCCTCCCCTCTTGCGGCTTCTCAGACAGTCCCCATCGGGTCTCAGTCATCTTATCGGCATCTCCCAGGCTCTGCCACTCTGCTTGTTCTATTTCACAGTGCTGTTGGTTTTTCAAAGAATTTATGATTATGTTACAGGCTAAATTTTGTGTCTCCCCACCCCCCAAATTTTTATGTGTAAGACCTAAACCCTAGTTCCCTCAGAATGTGACTGTGTTTGGAGACTGGGCCTCTTAAGAAGTGATCAAGTTAAAATGAGGTTATTACTAAAGTGGCCCTAATCCCATCTGACTGGTGTCCTTAGAAGGAGCAGAAATTTGGACACACAAAGATACCAAGGATGCATGCCCAGAGAGGGAAGATAAGCCAAAGAGAAAGACCTCAGGAGAAATCAAATCTGCTGACACCTTCATCTTGGACTTCTAGCCTCTAGAAATGTGAGCAAATAAATATCTATTGTTTAAGGTAACCAGTCGGTGATATTTTGTTATGGCATCCCTACCAAACTCATACACGTTGTATGCATTACTTTTTGCTTACAGGTTTATTGTCTTTCTTTCCCACTAGAATACAGTCTTCATCAAGGTCATTAAGGCCCTTGTCTATCTTATTCACTATTGTGTCTTTTGCACCCAGAACTCTGCCTGGAAAGCCGCAGGCCCTGAATGAATTAATTAAATAATTAAAGTCCTATTTTTAAGTAAAGACAATGAGGTCAAGATAGATTCCAGCCAGCAAAGGAGGCCTTCTGAAATCTGAACTGAAACCACTGTTTCCAGCAGAATAAAAGAACGGATTTTCCTCTGGTTTCAAATAAACACCGGAAGAACGTGAGGTATTACTGATCAAAGCCCTAGAGCCAACCCTTGGGGCCTCACACCAGGTGCAGGTGCTAATGTCTGCGTTTCTAGGACAAATCCCTTCCTTTGCATGAAGATACCTGGAATTCAGAATAGTACTTCTTTTGTTTAACAGGATTATCATATATTAACAATTTTCTCAGAACAATAGCATAGCGTATTTTCCAGGCCGTATTTAAAAAGGTACAGATGCATGTTGATCCCTTATTGATAATTTCTCAAAAGTTATTTTTATTATTTTCATTAACAATGAAATGTAATTATTTTCTGGAACACTGTAACCAAGTCTATGCATTCTGGATATGCATTTTTTTAAAGTTCTGCTTTATATCATATACTGCAAAAGGTATTGGCTAGCAATTTCTTCCAGCATCTTTGTTAACATAATGTATGGCAAATACAGTGTTATGTATTTTAGCAGAGCATTCTTTGGCAACTAGGGCCTACAGAGGCTCCTGCAGAGAGAGGTTAAAGGATCTCACTCTCCATAAAACCAAGAGTGAGCTGGGGCATGACTGTCTGTGGTTCCCAGTTCCCAGGGTTTCTGTCACATGTGCTTACTCAGAAAGGACACACACACCCACTCTCACACACACACCTGTTTCTATTAAAGAAGGCATAAGAAATTAACTGCTTAAGAAAAAGTAAGAAAATTACTTGTTCTAAAACTGCCATTCAGAAAACTCTATCAGGAAGATGATAAAAATAAAATGGTTATTTAAAATACAAAGTATGAAATTCAAATACAAGGCACAGTACATCTGTCAGTAAAAGGTTTATGTCTGCCTGTGAATGTTTACATGTGTATCTTTAGGGGTAGACAACCTCTGAAATAAACATCCTTTCCTATTTTGCACATTTTCTAGGTGTACTACCTTCTTGACTCTTTCACTGTCAATGTCTTCCAAGGTTTGATCCTTGGCTTCTACTCTTGTCTCTCCTAATTCTCACCCACTCATCACTCTCCCTCCTTTAGTTCTCACTCTACAGCATGACTCCTAAACCCACGCCTACCTCTTGCTTCTCTCTTCCAACTTTCAGGCCCTCATCTCCAATCACCTATAAGACATCACCACTACATCCCCTCACGTCCAACGTATTTAAACAAGAACATATCACCTTTCCTAGAAATCCAGTTTGCTTTTTTGGTTGTTTTGTTCTTCCACTCCCTTTTTGTATAAAGCGGACTTTGAAAACTGCCTACACCCATCAAATCTGACCCAAGAAGCAGATTAGGGTTGTTGGTTTCCACATACTCACCTTGCTCTCAACAACAATACCAGATTGATGTACTTAAAAACACTGCTCCTTGCCACACTGCCTTTGGGACATCACCCAACCACACTCTGAAAACACTGCTTTCATTTTGCATTATCGTTTAACCATTAATCAAATATATTCATGAAGCACACAGGAAATGTCAACACTTCTCTCAACAAGTAAAACAATGTGGCCAGACAACATCAACATCCAAATGATAAAACACACATATATACAAATATGGAGCCGAGATGGAAGGCAGGTTATCTAACATATCGCAAAATATCCCATGGATAAGAAAAGAGAGAACGCCTTGATGCAGCATATTAGCCAATAAAAGCCACTGTTTGGTGGGCCCCATTCACTTCTGCATCCACAGGTAGAAGAGCTGTAAATATCCTCATCGGGCCAGGGCTGCCATCTCAACCACCATATTTGCCTGTGAACAGCACATCAGCTTCCCCAGATGTAGACGAGGACATGCCCCCACGCCAGAACACGGAAGAGCAGTGAGGAGTGAGCAACACGGGCTGCAGTCTGGTCCACCCGGTGCAGAGCGGATCGACCAAAACTGTGCGGCATGTGTGTTAGTTTAGCGATGGGAACCAAATGAAGGTTTGTGAGCACATGTATGTGTGACAGAAGCACAGCCCTCTTTTGAGATGGTGCTTCAGTGAAGACATGAACCGAATGAGCAAATAGTACCTGTGACGGTTTCATTAAATGGTCCTGGACCCTTAATGGGAAAACCATCAATCTTGATCCATTCACCTCCTAAATTAGGAAAATGTAACTTGATAGTTAGAAAGGAGGACTGTTGGAGTGTCCACATTTCAGTGCATCCCTAAACGCATATTTCAACGGTCTCTTCAACAATCTTCCAAAGGATCTGCTCAGGCCATACGAGTGACTAGGCCCCTAACCTGTATGGACAACACACATTTTTGGTCTTTTATACATAGTTTACTGTAATGAGTACTCCGAAATTTAAGACAAAACACTAATAACCTACATCAAAATTATTTTAAAAGAAGGGATAAATCTCCCCTAGTTTTCAATCTTTCAGCTTGCCATACAAGTCTAAAAATTTCTTGTTTGGGAACTCTTTAATGATTCTAGATTTGTATTGACCTGATGAAGCAAAGAATCTCCCGATCTAAGTCACAAAAATACAGCCTCCAATTCTAGATAAGACTTACCAGGCAGGCTTTCAGCTCTGTAAACTGGACGGCTCACTCCACTGTTGTTTTCTGCAGTAACCAGCACAAAGTACACTACCCCCGGCTCTGAAACATATGGTTTATATCAAGCCACCGTTTCAAATCTCCAAGAATGACAATTTAAGTCACCGTCTTCCTTATACCAGTTATAACCAAATATAAAAATCTGAATTAAGTGACCAGTCTAACTATAGCTTTCTCTCTTTTCTTTAATCAAAATCACTGACATTCATCCCAGGCAACTGAAGCACACCTGACCAAAAGAACACAAAATTTATTTAATACAAAGTACATGACATGTGTAATAAACCTGGATTCATGAGCAGTCAACAAGAAAAGCTTTTGCGTTTTTTTAATGCGAAATCAATGGAGGAAACAGGCATGCACTGTCCACTAGATAACTGGTTTAACCCACAGTGTTAGTAACTACAAAGAATATTTCCCAATGGAAACTCCAAATGGCAACCTCCAAAAAATTGGAGAAAATAGTGAGAAAATTTCAGTGTAACTCATAAAATTTAGTGCATGGGAAATCTTCATTGCAATAAATAAAGCTACATGGAATTTTCCTCTTTTCATAATAAAATATTTCCCTTACTATGTGTACATGCTGTCTTTGACATTTCAACAAAAATCTAGAAAAATATTTCCTGGGATCTTGGATATGCTAAGCTTGAAATAATTGGGCTTCACTTTTTGACGTGCATCTACAGGTCAAGGACACATAGCGAAGGTCTCTTTGGCTGAGATCCTGAAGTTGCTGGGATGCAAAATGAAACCCAGACACCGTGTTACAAATTGAGGGCACCCTGAACTTGCAGCTTCGAAAAGCAAAACTCTAGTAGTGCTGGTTTTCCTCCAAATGAACTATTATCTTATGAAAGGTAAGTGAAGGTGCCAATTCCTGGAAGAGATGAAAGTCTGTGGGCATTTGAGGGCATGAAGTGTTGGAGAGGTAAGAGCTCTGTCAAAGGCAATAACGTTAATTGCATTGCTCAAAGTGAGGAGTGTTCCTTTCACAAAACTTCAGTTCTCAAAGCCAGAGGCCCAGGGGCGCCACACATCTGGGACCCCTGCTATGCTCAAGACTGGTCCGCCTTCTGTCTGACCACGGCAGGGCCTGGTGGCATTGAGGGTTTGGCACGACCTGCCGGACTAACTGGGAAATGCTCTAGGTTCAGACAAAAAGCAAAACCAGGCTTCGCCAGGCACTTTCTCTCTTCGCTCTGAGCTTATTCGTATTTCAAAGAAATTTCATCAACGTTGTCTCTGATTCTGTTCAGTTAACTCATCAGAAAGATGCCGGGGAGACGCTCTCAGTCTGCAGTGAGTTCTAGGGCTTTCTCTCTGCATGTTTTTCTTCTCTGCAGCAACCCTAACAACCCAAGGCTTGAGCAAGCAAATGTGACGCTGCTCGTGCCTTTGGTGGGACAGAAACTCCAATTAACCTCACGGTAGGACTCTGTGGGGCCCTAGTGACGTGGAGGAGATTCAGATCCAGTGAAACGTACGTTTTGCTGGAACCAGGAAGATGGGAATCTGTTCCTCTTTGTCTCCCCTCTGTGCGCTTTCTGCTCTGCTGCCCAGAAAGCTTAATATCACAGTGCAGGAGGCAGAGAAGGAGTCAGTGTACTGGATGGTGACCAGGAAACTAAGAAGCCACGAGCAGGTTCTGATCCACTGAAGGAAGGCAGCAGGACGCTAACGTGGCCGGCGGGGAACCTGGTTGTCACAGATGCTGACTTCTGTTACTTCCTAGGATCCATCTTAAGGTTGGACCATGAGATGACTGTAGAATAAACAGAGTTTCAGGCCAGTGGGACCAAAAAAGCAGAAGATAGAGCTTCCACTGGAGGCAGCTCAAAGCCTGAGTTCAAAACCACCTACACCTGCGCTTATAAAAGAATATATTTAGGCAAAATGCTAAATCCCCCAAACTTCCAGAATCAAATCTAATGGCGAGAAATGTTATATCTTTGAAGCACATGTGGCAAAGCATGACACATCACACACCCCTACAGGGACATATTACTTGAGTAATCCCTAATTATAAAATGGTTTACCAATTAGAAATCTCAAGATCAGGCTACAGACTTGTCCAGTTGTCAAGTTCCTATGAGATAAAAAAGGGTCGACGTACTTTCCAAAAGCACATCCAGAAACTAAAAATTGTTTCCTACGTCAATTTGGAGAGAGATCCAGGAACGCTGGACTTCAAATGCAGGTTGGGGAAGCCCATGGGCAAGATGAAGGCTGTTGCTTAATAGCCTCTTGACCTTGGCTGTCCATCCCCAAAGAACCACTGGGTACCATTTTTGTCCCACAAATAGTCACCCTGAGAATGGAAGGAGAATGTAGGTGTACAGTTAGTTCTGACCGGGAACAAGACCAGAGCGTCACTTACCCACATCCTCAATAAGGAAGGAGTGTGTCTCCGCATTCACCTTGATGTATTTAAGACTTTTCAGTGACTTCCCATAGGCAATGTTGTAATGCTCCACGGGTCTACTGGTAGCATCTTTGGGTGGGTCCCACGTGACTTTCAGGCCCATTTTAGTGGACAGCAGTTTCACATGCCTTGGCTTCAGTGGGTGGTCAGCTATGCAAACAGCGCAACTATCAACTCATGGGAAGGGCAGATTGGGAAAATGAATTTTTTCCAATGTTCTCTGACATGGTTAGCAAAAGAGCAAATGACTTTCAATCTGTCTGACCCTGAAGACTTGAAGTACCGTCACATTTGGACATCATTACAGTGCGACAGCAAAACAGACATACCAAACCCACAAGCTTTTATGTATTTCAGGGAACTGTGGGTGGTAAATTTAAACCAAAAGTAAGACAAATCAAAATAAACTCTAGGCGTTCTCCAGCTTGATCGTGTTGCCTTGCTAGTGCAAGATTAACGAAATAGTAATTTGACATATTCTCCAGAAGCATTCATGTATTAAATAACTTCTTAGGATTTTGCATGGTACAGCTGGACAATCTTTCAAACAACTCTGAGAAGAATAACATAAAACTCTCATGATCAGGAAGAATTTCCATTGTATCCAAAGTGAGATAACAGAATCATTCATTTCCACAAAGAAAACAAACCAAGATCAACACCTTGAAAGAGAGGTAACCCGCTGGTTTTATCTGCATGTAGCTAATTTAAATGTTTTCATATTTTGTCCCAGAAGAGGAAGGACAAATTATTAAGAAGCACATGTTTATCTCCAGTTACGAAGTTCCAAAAGAGTGTTCTTGATTTTCAAAAATAACCAAAATGAAACATAACATTTTGTCAAACAAAATATCTCAGCTCATAATGTAACCGATATTGCAATGCAACATAATATAAACAGATGCTAATATTCACGCAACAGTCAATTCTGGGGCAAATCTGGATCTGAAACTGATTATTCAATGATGCAAGGCATTCTCAGGGGGGGGCAAAGTAATCTTAAAAACCCAGAAACATTTAAACTTAGTAACATTAAGAAAAATGAATTTAGACTCTCATAGAAGAAGAAAGGGAAAACGGAGTGTTTCGTGATAACATATAGATTGGTTAGTATGTGACTGTAACATGAATGAAGATTCTGAACAAAATAAGTATGGCTGATTCTAACGTATATCACTTATTCTTCCCAAAATTACCCTGCTGCCTCAGGAGTAAAGATGATAAAAGTAGAGAACTCCTGGGACCCCCACTAAAGAAGTTCAAGGAATGAAAAAACAGAGTATGAATATAATAATTTTCGAGGCACTAGAGAAAGAATGTCCACTTTGGAGACAAAAACACAGTGTCAGAAGATGAGCACGGACCAGACCCCAGAAAGCATTCCTTCCCCAATGTCAGAGGTGAGGGTCCTGTAAACCCGAGATGGGAGAAATCACAGAGAAGAAACTTAACACCATCGGGGAAATTTTGAGTTGAGGAGACAATAAAGATAGCACACTAGTGAGTTTCTGGATATTTAAGATTAGCAATCATGGCGACTCTGCCATAATTTTCACTGACCCTTCCTCGCCTACGGGAAACTTTTCAGGATTTACTTTGTCTGAGGACCGGGGCTCCCTTTCCTCAGTTTCCTTTATTTCTCCCAAGGCTTCACTACAAAAACCTCCCCTCCTTCTCTACCACGTGTTTGGCCCTTTCTAGTTGCAATCCCCATTTCCCACAATAGCAGAAATCATTCCCAGGAATCCAATATTTCACCCTGACCAAAATATCGGTGGAAACAAAGCAAGGACTCCAACACCACGAAAGGATGTTCATGGTTAGGTGATTCTCCTAAGGAAGAAAACAAATGAATGAATAAGTGAATAATGCTTTTCTTTACAGTTCAATTCCAAACCTCCCTTCAGACAGATGGTCTGAAATGTGAGACTTGCGAAGCCCTAACACCATCACATTTTCCTCTGGGTGCGAGTGATTCAATCAGTACACAATGGCCTCGGTCTGAAGATGATTTATATTCATTACTGACATCTGAAAAGAGGAACAATCTATAAATATGCTCATTGTTCATTCCTGCTCTGCCTTACATCTGTCCTTGGACACAGCATGGAATAATTTCTAAGTCACATGAGAATCGCAGTCAAATGGTTGCATCAGCCCAGCATAGGGGGACATTCAAAACCTCAAGGAGCTCCAATAAGATGAGGAAAGTAAAGAAGAACAAGAGGCAAATCCCCCTGGGTCGCCAAAACCTAATGCACATCATTGCATTCCGCTTACCCCATCAGTTTCCAAGTGTGTCCATGCATGAGTTTGTTTGTTCTCCTCTTGCCAATGATCAAGTACCATCAATGTGTCTCAACGCGATAACTGCCTGCATCAGCATTTGCGCACTAAGAAAAAGGCCATATGGTGTAAAACAACTCTAAAGTATAAAAATGGGAGAGGGAAATGGACAGGAAAAGAGGGCTTATTGAGTGCCTACCACCCGCCACCCTCTGCCCTGAAACTTACACTGCAATAGGTGCTCTTAACACACACAACCTGGGAGGTGTTATTTACTCCCTCCATATGGCAGATGAAGAAAGCAAGGCCTGGAACAGAGAGGTTAGGAGAACTGCCCAGAGTCACACAGCTGTGTGGAACAGGGGTGGAACCAAATGCAAATCCTGCTGTGTCCAACTCCAAAACCAGGCTCTTCCCACAGCTCACAGACCCTCGGACTCTGTCCCTGCTCATAAATGACCAATGACCACACTCATGGAAAATTAATTTAGGAAGCCACTAGTATCCTAAAACCAATTGTGAGGCCTCCAGCTGTGTTTATCATTTGCTCCACCATCTATCCCACCTCCCCAAACCGTCTTCCCCTCAGGGGGGTACTCTGCCTTCCCCTACAGTCAACTTGCCTCCTGCTGCCTGTGTTCACCCTCTCCTCTCCCTGGAAGGAATGGAGTAAGTGAACAATATTTGCATTCTTATAACAAAATCTTAGGCCAAAGGAACAACTTTCTAATGGTGACATTTTAGGCCTTGGAGAGTTACCTGATAAAGGTCGTTTTTGAACACGAAGACCTTTGGGGACCCTGAAATCATCCCTTAGAGGCAGCCTCAGGGTCAGTCTGCTTGGAAAATCAGTCCTGAATTTAAGATTCTCCAAAGGCTTCAGACCAATGTACCATTCCCCCACCCAACTCCCCAACACACACAAATTGGGCCAAGTAGACAAAATACTACAGTGACTTAAGCGACATTTTCATTCCCTGGATTCTCATCAACTTTGATATTTAAACTTGATTTCATTGTTGATGCTGCCTAGTCAACATCACCCATGCCTCAGAAAGACCTGGACGAAAAGAAGAACAGGAGGGCTAAGTGAAAGGAAATCTGGGGTCATTCCAGGCCTACCCCTCACCCCCCAAGTGCCTGAGCTCTGAGAGTATTCATCAAACCAGCCTCTATCTAAGGAAGAACCGTTCTAGGCAGGTACAGATCAGTGTGCATGAACTTGGATTACTTGACAGAAGACTTATTCTTGGGGCTAGAAACATGGCAATTTGTTCTATTCCTGATCATCGTTTTGTAGGTCTCATGACTTCATTCCTTAAATGTGAAGTAGAGACATAAGGAGTGTGAAATTGGTTTCAGGGTCTGCAGGCTGCATTCTGGGTTCCAGATCAGCATTCTGGTAGCATAAAGTTGATACATGACATACACTGGCTCCTTATTTATTTTTAAGTGTTCTTAGAAACTTAGAACAGACCCTCCTGTCTGCTAGATAAATGAAGCACAGAACCCTCTTGTAATAGTTTTCAGTATTCTCATCTGATGAAGATGATACAAGGGTATACTCTTTAAAGCCATGTATGCCCTGAACAGCTTCTCCAAAGAGAAGAAGGACACACCCAAAGTTAACAGAACAGGAATCACATGACCCAATACAGGGGATGTTGGGGGAGGGCACCTCACAGAGTGTGTGTGACAGGTTAGGGTTGTGACAAGCTGTTTTTCCATCTCCACAGAAGGCAAAATGAGGACGTGAGCTCAAGCTGCACCCTAAGGGATTTCAGAGGAAACAAAAAGAATTTCCTGTCCGTGTCCTTCCCCATCACCCCCCATTCGAGGCTATCTTTGATGGAGACAGATGGTAAGGTGCTCGAGACAGAAGCAGCAGCCAGCAGAGTCTGCTATGACTCGAGCAATTTCATACCATGACAGAGTCATCCCACAGTTCATACCAGTAAACCTCATCCAGATTCAAGAATGTTTTACCAGGTACTGAGTGGCAAAATGGTATTTTGATGATATTTCAGATACCTGGTAATTGCCAAGCTAGACATCTCCGTGCCATGGCTCCCATGAGACCTCTATTGGTCCATTTGAGAATGAAAAATAAGGGACAGTCAGCACCCAGAGTTCTTACTTTGGTCTAAGCTCCAAACTCCAGGTCTCATTCAAGAGGGCCCTAGCAGGCCAATTTGGTTGAAGGGTCCAAGTATGGCTCCACATCTGTTCAAGGATGGATTTCAAGATTCCAAGGGCTCTGCAATGTCGGTCCTCAGAGAGTCCACAGAGTGGCCTCAAGGGATTCTCCAGGGCTGACGAAAGTCCTCGGGAAGGCTGGGTCCAGAGCTAGGTCCCACGGCCGGCCTGGTCTGCCCAACATCTACAGGGCTCATTTATCATAGAGAACAGGGCACAATCCCTCACCTGTCCCTTCCCCACCTCCCCACTCTGGCACCTCTCTGGGCATCGGATACTGACCACACACTCAGAACTCACTTAAATGGCTAATGGATTGAAGAGAAAGACGTTAGGATGGTTTAGACTAATGAGGTCAACCGAGGGTCCCCAACCCAAACACCTCCAAGGACCAGGAAGATGAAGCAAATAAGCGAAGACATATTAAGGAATGTACACTCTGACCAAAGGCACAATTTACTTTCTGGCAGCTGTTGACCAAAAGGAATTCAGGATCCAGATTGTCCAATATTCTGGGGATTTTTTTCTAAGAAGCTAGAAATCCTGATTTTTGTGTGAAGTCTCCCAATTTTATACTAATTCACTTAAGTTTTAAGAAACACTATATGAAGAAACACACACACACACACACCAGCTGGCCAGACTCAGTCCACTGGCAGCCAGCTGGTGACCTCTACCTTAACTCCAGAAGAAACCGTTTAGTTGCTGATCCTGACAACTTCCCAGTGTCCTGTGTGAATGCTGAGACTCCCGTGGGAGTCTGGTCCATCAGTAAGAGCGCCAGGTCAAGGTGCATGCTAAAGTCTGGAGAAGAATCAGTACTAACCCAGCCCCTGAAAGCTTGAGGTACAGATCTGTTCAAGGACTCATTTCCCACCTCCAGAATTCCCTCTCTCTCCCAAGAGACCCAAAAGCTGTGAAAAAAACTTGCCTAGGCTCCAAGGAAGTAAGGAGGACCCATCTCAGGATGCGTCTAGGGAGGGGAGTGTGAGGTGCTACCTAGGCTTCAACTACTCGTACAGTCAATGACTTCCACATGCCCAGCTCTGCCCTAACCATCCCAGACGGAGAGTTCCTACTGCCTATTTGATAGGCCCACGTGAGTTCCAAACTGAGCGTGTTGAAAATGAAACTCTTTGTTCAGACTCACCACCCACCCTTAAGGGTACACACCTATCCGCAACAGCCGAAAATAAATACGTTCCTAGAAAGGGAGCTCTGTCAAGGGCTACTTCTCAGATTAAGAGAAGGAAAGTTCAGAATCCATTCATACAATGAATCAAGGATAAAAGTGATCCAAAAAAATGACACAATCCATGGGGAAATCCTGCTTAAGACTGTGATTCAGAATAGTAACTGGATCTTTCTGGATCCAAAGTGTTGTGTTTGTTTGTTTGTTTTGTTTTGTTCTACTTTTAAAAAATATCCTCCAGTTACTTCATTACATTCTCCAGACAGGCAAAAAGAGAAGGGAAGGGAGATGGATGGCAGACGTGAGGGAGAAGTTGTGAGACCACCATTAACCCGCCTGTGTGCTTCCTCTGTACCTGCTCCATCACAGCTTTCCAAGTTGACTGACTTTAGTCAAATCCGCTACACCAAAGCGTTGGCACACAGAGTTCAACGAATATCAGAGGAATGAATGAATACTTTGAGCTGGATTTACGGTCAACCTACCATCTAGAAACAGAACAGTAGCTGACAAACAAGCTCAAATCCTTTCATTCCTGTGACTGCACTGGACAGAGCAACCCCTCACAGAATCACCTAGACAAGGAGGCTACCCCCCAGCTGAGGTAGGAAAATCCACCGATAACATGGTAATTGGTAGAACCCAATATTTTCTGAGACAATAACTGACGCAGTCATTACAAGAAAAATAAATATTTCTTCTTCGAGTTTTCTACTGCATACTTACTGAGGGAAATGACTCAAACGATAGTTTGATTTGACTTGAAAATTAAATATGAAAAAGAGATTTGTATCTCAAAACTCACAGTCATATTGTACTACACAATTTACAGACTGACGTTAAATAGCAACGATGGACAACGATGAAAAAGGGCCTGTATGTTTCTCCTGAGCTGATAAATAACAAATCACATACAATTTTATCTCACCTGACTAAACGTGTGAAGGAGCTTTTCCGGGATTTGAAGGGTAGGGGACAAAAGTGGTCCTTACGAACACTTGAGCTCAACCAATTTGGGAAAGTAGATAAAGGAGTCAGAAATCAAACTATCAGGTTTATTACTGAGGAGGCTGCACTGGAGAAGGTGGGTCTAACGTGTTACCTTCATCGTGCCTCCTGTGCCCCCTCCCGTCCCCCCTCCCGCCTCTAATTCTGGGTGGACACAGCTGAGCCTGCAGAGCAGACCAGCTCAGGACCACTGCCTCACAGGTTGGGTGCGAGCAACAGGCCTGGGCCTCCCCCCAGCGCTCCCCATGGGTAGGCAGGATTGGAGCCGAATGCAGCCTTCCTACAGCAAAGCAGGCTCCAAGAGGACACCTGTGTGCCTGTCTCTTCTAATTCGTGAATGCCACCGAGTAGAGAAAGTAGACCAGTGGAGACTGGGCTCTCACCACTCACCCCTCCAATCAGCACGCCTCAAGGAGGGAAGGGAGCAGGATGAGGACAGAGGCCAAAGCAAACATCAAGGGAGGACAATGGAAGTCCCGGAGCACCCCCGGAAGCTTGCTCCCTCACCCCACTGGGCATGACCTCAACCTGAGGTCAAGTGTGACTGCCTCTTCAGAGCGAGGGTCAGGACCACTTGCCCCCCCTTCAGAGCCTCCCCCAGTACTAATCGTAGGTGGGGACTGCCCCCCCCCCGGGTCCCCAAAAACCTCTGAAATGAGGAAGGCTCATTCTTTAACCAAGTCCAAAGCCAAGCTGACCTCTAGCCTGAAAATCCACTTCTGGCCTTTCCTATTTCAATCCCAAATTTTGCCCACCTCATGGTGCCCAAAATAGCCCACGGGATTTCAGCAACGAGATGAAATGACAGAATAAAGATACTCTGAAAATATAATACTAGCAACATAAAAAAGTCCCCGTTTCAATTTGTCTCTCCTATTACAAAAGTCCCAGGGAAAAGGTAAAGTCCAAGAGTGAAGGCTTCTCAGCCTCACAGCTTAAATAAAATAGAAAGATTTGAAGTCCAGATTGCTTTATTCCCTTACTTCTTATCCTGTTTAGCCTCAGCCAGAAGAGATTCATTCAAATGCCCAGAGGGGGTCAGGGTTCTCTCAGAACTGCAATCTCTGCCATCTTTCACTGGAATTGGTGTCGATTCTTCAGGATTCCCTGGACTAAAATTAATTGAATCCAAAGTCTCTCAGCTCCCTACATTCCTAAAGAGTCCTAATAAGACCCTAAAATCTCTGCAAGGCAGAGAACCAAAAATGTGCTGTGTGAAGGACACATATTATTTTTCTCTACCCAGTGAAGCCTCCCCCAATTCTCTGGTAACAGACCTCTCTGGTCCTGTGACCCAGCCAGCCCCCAAAACTTCACAGGAATTGTTCTCATTGGAGCTGGACCCTGAGCACTGCCTTTGCTTTCGGTTGGAATTGTGGGTGACCAGTTCTTGCTGTCACACGGCGAAGAGACCAGAGATGGAGAGAAAGAGTCTGGGCATCCTTAAGACCAGCTCAACCCCTGCCCTTCCCAATGTACGGTTCCACAAGCCATGAATTCTGGAATTTAAATTAGTTCAAGTTGGGTTTTCGCCACTTGCAGTCAGAACCTAATGGATTAAGAGCCTATTAATCAAAATCTTCTATGGAAGTCAAAAATAACTTTTTTGAAGCTACCCCAGCAGCCAGTACATTTGGTCACAAAAGGCTGCCAGTGCAGACACACCCAAAGAAATTAAGGCAAATACCAGCCAGGGATGGCTGCCATTCTTAGCTGAGGGTGCCCTGTAGCCCACCCAGTCTGGCAGTGGAGGCCAAGGAGCAGGAGAGGACAACCTTGGTTAAGGAGAAAACCCCCAAAGGAATGTTAAAAGCTTTGGAAATAAACTGGTCCCTTAAAACCCAAAAATGCTAAAATTATTTCTTAAGTATATCAAGGATTGCTCTTTAATGCAAAAAAGACTTCATGTTTGTGTAAGTCTCTCTCCTGCTTCTTTGTCTGAAATTCAAGTTTGACTTTCCACTGAAAACCGCCAAATACTTCCCAGACTCTGAAATGAAGAAAACACAGATCTCAGTGTAACCACAAATGTTTGACCAAAAATCCAATCGGTACGCCAAAAAAGGTTAGGACGTACTGAAATTGCAGTGTAGCTTGGGGGAGGAAGCAATGTGATCTACAAATCTGACTATGATTCCGAGGAAAGCTGGAAAAATTCAACAATTATCCATAAGATACCAGACAGCACAGGACTCTCCAGAAATGCAGAAACAACCAGATGGTTGGCAACATGTGGGCAAAACACTGAAATGACTGCTTTTTAACTAATTTTTCAAATAGATGCTGGAATTCTATTTGCCAAATAGTTACGACCCTTCCCTTCAAACAAAAGGGGAGGGGGGAAGTGCGTGGTGTTTTGCAACTGTGCGAAGTAAAACTGATACTAGTAACATTTACAGGTGGCTGATTGAGTTTTCCACCTGGAAATCTGGGGTTGGGTAGACAGAGTCAGAGGATGAAAATAATGGCCTGGCTCCTCTTCTGATACTTCACGCTAGGCATGGGGTTCAATCAAAGTGTTCCCCACGGCTGGCATGGTTCTTTAGGTATAACTGCATAAAAAATGAAACCAAGCTCTAGATCTCTGGGGTCTTTAAACGTAAAAAACACTCCAGGGAGCTGAAAGAGCTTTGCAGACAGAACCTCTGACCCCACCACGGGGATCCACACAGTGCCGGCCTCACGCAGAGAGAAGCACCAAGGCAAGCAGATGTTCCGGGTCCCTCGGGAGATCAAGGGTAGCCAGGGCTCTCCGGACTTTAACCCTGGTTCACATCCCTCAAAACCCAGTCAATTTCTCCAGGTTAATGGTGACTTACTGGATTCTACATTCTACCCCATGCCCCCAAATATGGCAAATATGTCCTGTCGTATTTACCTGGTAAGGGTGTATGTGAGTAGAGAAGCTAGAAGATTCCAAATGGCCCAGGCAGCTCTTGTGTGTGGCTGGAGCATCAGTCCGGGTTTCCTGATGACCAGAGGGGCCAGCCGGGCCCTGGGTGCAACTGCACTCCTGCGCACCTCGCCAGCAGCCTCTGCTAAACCCGAATTCCCTGCAAGGTCCCTGGCCCCTCGGGATTTCCCAGTATTTTGATGACAACAGAGCATCATTTTATTCAGACGAAAAGGCCAAATTCATATGCATACCTGCCACTGTGCTTATAAGGGCGCTGGATGGTCACTGAATACAATTGTGAATCACATTTTGTCTCCATCAGCTCAAAGAAGCCAAATGGTGAAGCCATCCAAATCTCAGAATTCGAGCCGCTGGCTAGTCTTTAAGTAGAGTTTGTCTGAGTCCATTTCCATCCTCTCTCGCTGGCAGCACCACTGCACCCACATCCAGCTCTGCGCAAGCACCCTCCCCCTTGCGCCAGCTTCAGGCAGCCTCGTGTCATGGGCTGAGCTGATCCCCACACTTGGCTTCGGGAAACTACTCCCCTTGGGGGCTGCACACAAGCTGGTCAAGCCTGAGGCCACCAGGCACTCCTGTGGGCACATGGAGACTTCCCAAGGGAAGAGCCCAATGCCACATGGGCAGCGCTTTCTCCTTTGTCCCCTTCTCCACAGGAGATGGCCCCCAGCTTCCCACCCAAGGCCACTTGCACCCTCAACACAGCCACAGTCCCTTGATGCTGGTAAACAACGCTGTCATTCCAACACTCTCACGTCACCTCAAGGGTTAACAGCTCCCGATGGACAAAGTTTGCTTAGAATGTTCTAGATTCTAGGCTGTGTGTTTGTATTTGGGGGGATACTGGGGTGAAGAGTGGAAGCCAGAATACTTGCTAATATAGTTTAACCTCATTTTATTCCCCTTCATTATCTTCTTTCTTTCTTCTCTCCTGACCCCCAGCACCTTGGGAAAGATCTACAAAGCAGAAAAACACAAAAATGGACCAAAAAATGAAGCAGCAAAGAATTCTGTTTCAAAACAAACAGCAAGTGGCAAAGCCAAAATCAAATTCTCAAGCCCAAAGGATACTCTTAAAATGAATCTGCCTTTTCCCTCAGGATGTTTTCTGAGACGTTTTAAGTTGAATTTTTATTAGTCCCATTCAAGCCAAGTTTCCCAACTAATTAAGAACAGTTTAGCAGTTCGCATTGAATTCAGAAACTGCTGTATAGACACTGTGGGTTGGGTACCCAAGAGCCATGCCCAGCTTCTTCTTCCTCCCGTGCCTTCTTCTATAGTAGAGGCTGAGATACTGAATATTCATAACGCTTCAGCTACTGAATATTCATAACGCTTCAGCTTCCCCTATAGCTAAGGGTGGTCATGTGGTCAATTCTAGCCAATGACATATGAGAAAGTTACTGCTGCCACCTCCAGGAAAGCATTATCAAAGGGTCAGGATCTGCTGTCCTATGCTTTTGCCTTTTGTATCTTCCTCCATTTCCCCCTCCCCGGGATGTAAGTGTGATACCTGGAGATGCAGCAGCCATCTTGGAACATCAATCAAGTAACAAGTCTGAGAATGATGACCTGGCCTGGGGTGGCAGAGTGGAAATACAAAAAGATCCTGGGTCCCTGAGAACCTCTCTGCTCCCGAGTTTATTGGTGAGTAAGATAAACAATTCCCTAACCTGTTGAGCCACTGCTCACCAGATAGCGTGTTATCAGCAGCCCAACCCATTGTTACCTGATATCATCATTTCTGGATCCATAAAAACAAATCACTTTTTCTCTTGATTTCTAAATAAGAACTGCTTTAACTTTAATTTCTTTCTGTTTGTTGTTTTTAAGGGATCCACTCCAGGAATTTAATTTTTTTTTTGATTTTATACATTTATGTGTCTTTTTTTTCACACACACTGAGGAATTTAATTTTGACAATGTCAATGATTTATTTGTCAGTATGCCATGGACTTGAGTAAGTACTTCTACCCAGATCATGATGCAGCCAGAAAGGGTGAACTTAACCAGCAGAGCTGGCAGAATTTGAACATTAGGAGTTAAGGTTTAAAGCCCTTGGCCATTTTATTCAGGAACCAATGTAAGCAAAAGCTACTATTCCAGAGACAAAAACAAGAATTTTTCCCCATCTAAACCACCAGCTTTCCAGAATGGTTTAGGGAAATGTAATTGGAGGAATTCCATAGACATATTTATCTATGACAATAAGAAAACAAGGGACCCTAAAAAGACAATGCCTCGATATGAGAAGGGAATATAGGACTCCTTCCTGCTGTTGACTGGCATCAGAAACCCTACAAGAAACCAGTACTTTCCAGGCTTTTGTGGGATCTTTTGCACATTCTTCAAATTCAATTCGCAGCTGAGAAATAGCTGGTGCAGCTTAAACTCAGCCTACTACAAACTGCTTGACATGCCAGCCAAAGAAAACTCCCTGAAAATTCATTCCTTGTCCCAAAATGTGAAAGTCATTGTCTGACTATGTTAAACACTTGGGCATTACTGTCGCTATAATCAACGCTCATCTTACTCAGAAAGCTCCCTGAAAAAATACCCTTAGAAGAGAGGCCAAGCAAATGTTGTGGAGAGGAAGGTATGAAACAGAGTAAATGAGGCAGACATGACCGGAAGCCAACCCCACATGGACCCAGTGTCAACCCAGATTGCTAAGGATAATCACTTTCTGAAATACGTTTTCATATTTAAAATTTTAAAATATTTCAGATAATCACTTACTGGTTACGAATGGGCAGAGGCAAATCATCTATCGATGAAGATGAAAAAATGCACAACACACCCAAGGAGCAAAAAGTTTTAAGTTTTGCAATGGGACCATTTGTGAAAAGGAAAAAATAGAGAAGTAAAAGAGAAGGAAGGAAATGAACAATTGCTGTGTACCTACTCAGTGCCAGCCATTTCATTTACTTCTGTAACAGATATTTACTGAGCACCTACTACGTGTCAGATTCTGGGCTACGCACTGGGGGTCCAGAGGTTGTTAAAGCGTTCATGTGATCATAACCTCTAGCTCTTGAATCTCCGTAACAATCCAGTGAACTGCGCTTTGGTATGCTCATTTTTATTCAATATTTTGTTTTTATTAAAGCATAGTTGATTTACAATGTTGTGTTCATTTCTGCTGTACAGCAAAGTGACTCAGTTATACATGTATATACTTTCCTTTTTTATATATTCCTTTCCATTATGATTTATCATGGGATATTGAACATAGTTCCCTGTGCTCTACAGTAGGACCTTGTTGTTTATCCATTCTATATATAAAAGTTCACATCTGCTCACCCAAACAGTATCCTCATTTGCATAAATGAGGAAACTGAGTCTTCGAGAGTCGAGTGACTCGCCAGGGGCACACAGCTAGTAAGTGATAGTGGTCACTATCTGAAATCACAGACCATGCTCTTCCTACTGTACCTGGTTGCCTCTCAGCTGTCATTATAACTACAAGGAATCAATGTAGGCCTGGAGAGAAATCAGGACCAAAGGTGTAAAACTGAAAGTCATTAGTGGAAGCTGAATTCACTGGGACACATGAGCTCACTGCACTGAACGAGCTCTTGTAAGTGTCAGGAAGATGTCGTGTTGCCAAATCCTCCTTCTCGGTCCTTCACTTGCGCTGCTTCCAGCAACAGCTGAATCATGCTCCTTGTGGAAGTACCTCTCCTGTCCTCCCTGATCCACAGTCTCCCACCTTCCAGGACACCATACTCCCTGGTTTCTCTTCCCCATCACTTGTCTCCTTCGGCAGCTCCTCCCTCTTTGCCAGAACTCAAAATGTTCAAGTGCTTCCAAGCCCCGCTCCGGACCCCCCTCTTCTCTGCGTACCCTTCCTGGGCCTTCTCTAAGTTAGCACATCCAGTCCCAGGACTGCAAACACCATCTACGTGCTGATGGCTCCCGAATTCCTAACTCTAGCTCTGGCTTCTCCTCTGAGCACCAGCGCATCCAACTGTCCACTTAGCACCTCCAATGAAACCCAAAGAACACTGGTGTCTACAGGAATGACTGGGACCAAAATGTTTTAAATCTGAAACATTAGTGATAAAGAGGAGAACCAGGGTTCAAGTTGCATCATGGAAGACAGGAGTGGAGAGATCTTCAGGAAGAAGGGAATGTCCATCAGTGTCAAGTCAAGTAAAGGCTCAGAAGAGCTCATTTTTTCTCCGCTTGTTATTAGGACATGCCCACTCCCATTCAAAGCCCCCCAACCAAGCAAATATGCCACCGATGTTTCACGCTGCAAATATCAAACTTAATTCGTTCCTTTTCTATAGCTACCCTCCAAGGATTCTTGTGAGAATAAAATGTGAAAGAAAATCATAAAGCACTCAATAAATGTGAGATACAACAGTAGGAAGAAGAACCACAGAAGGACCAATGTCACCAATTACAACCCAATAGAAAACGACCTGGCAGGATTCCCAGTACCTGGGCTCTTGGCCAGAGCTCCCTCCTCACACAGCAGGAGAGGGCTTTGGGTCCTCATTTCCCTCAATCTCAGGAAATACGCTTACATAATATACTTATTAGAATTTTTAAATCTTGAGAGTTGAAAGTTGGGTAATCTGATCCAGTCTCCCCTCTTCAATCTGCCTATCAACTGTGTGTCTAAAATGGTCTTCAATGCTTTCCATGACTAGATGGTTCTACCCAAATTCCAATAGGTTTCCCCCACCTTCAAGGGTAAACATCTATGAATGTGTTACTCAATTGGGTGAGGCAGGGTTATTAAGCAAGGCACTGCCCAGGGATACAAGTGAGGTAATCACAGATATATATAAGAAAGGCAAAGGTCTTCAGTCTCCTGAGGGAAGCACTATATTGGCATCCAAAAGGAAGAGCAAGGGCATCCAACATTAAATATCAGCTGAGTGCTACTAACAATAAACTTTATCAGGGCTCAGAAGGTCCTCTTCAGGCTAGGATGATCAGAGAACAAAGTATGGCATCAGTGGGATTCAAGGACAGCCTTTACTAGAGGTTTCTCCCATGAGTGGCGCACTGGCCACTGCTTTCCACAACTTGGATTCTAATAAGACATTTAATCTCTTAAGACTCTAACCCAGCCTACCCTTTAACCCTCAGAATGTTCCTGAATTGCTCCCTGCAAGGAAAGCTCATTACAACTTCAGGGCATCATCGGACCCTATGGAACTCATCCCAGACACCCCTCATGTTCTACAAGAGACACACAATCTACTCAGACAGTAGCCTGTGCCTCATCTCCCAGACCTCTCTCTCCCGGGGTGTTACAGTCAAAATGTCATCACGACAACTGTAGAATAAGATCAGCCCAGGTCTCAGGAAAGTCAAGGAGCTTAGTATTCTCTGCCCCTCTTTTCTCTTCCCTTTGACTATGGTTTGCTTGGATATCTGTAGGTATGCATGTGGGTTCTGAGAGTTATTCAACGTAAGAAGATGCTTCAATCCTCCCAGTCTATCAGAAAATAATAGAAAGAAATTGTTGGGTAGGGTAGAAAATAGTATTATAAACAGCAGAGCCAGGGAGGTATTACAGCAGAAAGAGAACATGGTGGCTTTCCATGACACAAAGAATGTCAGGGAGTCAGACACTCTGGGAGAGCAAGTCTGCCACATCACAGCACCTAGAAGACACCACTAGAGAGTACAACCTAGATAAAAGAAAGACAGCAACACATCCCAACTTTTACTAAATAGGAAAATAACGTAGATTGTGTCAACTTCAAAGTGCACCCGCCAGGCCAAGTCCTAGGACACATCTGGTGATTTCTCTTGCTGATCTTACGATTCTATGTGCATCAGTGTAAAAACATTCAGAACTTAACACTCTATCTGGCAGGTGGAAGTTGATTAGAAAGTACTAGATGATCCTGTATTGCTACACTGATCACATTTGATGCCATTATTTATTGTTGCATCAACCCCAACTTCTTTATTAAGTCTTTGTAGCCTGTGCCTTAGAGCCTAACAGAGTTACTTGCCCATAGAAGACCTGATTTAACTATTTAATTACTTACTTTATGAACGAAGGCTTTAGCCAGGCTGGATCTATGAATTAGGCTCACTGAATGTGCGTAGGTGTTTGGAGCTCTGGGTTGACAGTTCAGCACACAATGCAACACAGTGACTCATATCTGCCCACTTCTCAACTACGGCCCAGTGCTGGAAGTTGTGTGAATTCTTTCACCTACTGAAAAGGAACTGTGTTGGTATGAAGGCATACCATATGTTGTGGGTTGAATTGCGTCCTCCAGAAAGGTATGTTGAGCCCTAATGCCCAGTACCTGTGAACAGGATTTAGAAACAGGGTTTTTGCAGATGTAATCAAATTAGGATGAGATCATGCTTGACTAGGGTTGGCCTTAATCCAGTATGACCAATATCCTTATAAGATGACACACAGGGAGAATGCCACATGACAATGGAGACAGAGATTGGAGTGACACATCTACAAACCAAGAAACACCAATGATTCTGGAAACCACCAGAAGCTAAGAAAGGAAGGACTCTTCCCTAGAGCCTTCAGAAAGAGTATGACCTTGCCCTGCAGATTTCAGATTTCTAGCCTCCAGAACTACGAGAGAATAAATTTCTGTTGTTTAAAGGGCCACCCAGTTTGTGGCCCTTTGTTACGGCAGCCCTAGGAAACAAGAATACCATGTGAATAAAATTCTTCACTCCCGCTGCAGACGGGACTTCCAACACAAGCCAACACCCCTCAAAATTCATGTGCTGACTCCACAGGTTAGAGTGAGAGGGGTGCAGGGGCCTGCCCCACAGCCACCAACTGCACATATCCTGCTGGCCTCAGGTCAACATACATAGAGAGATTGAATGTATATCATATGTAATTAATACCAAAGAAAGCATATCCGATCATTCAGTGAATATTTACTAAGTACCCACTATTTTCAGGCAGTGTTCCAGGCAATGGGGAGAATTCAGTGAACAAAACTGACAAAATGGAGCTTTTGTTCCAGAGAAGAAAGATAGGAAATTACCACCACACACGTGAAATATGCACACTCTCACGTAGTGATAGAGGTTGAGGAGAAAAATAAAACTGGGATAAGAAGTGCTGTGGGGTAAGGGTAAGATTATACTGTTAAATGGTGGGGAGTGGTCAGGTGAGGCCTTGCAAGAAGATGATACCACATAAAGAACCTGAAGACGGTGAGGGATATCCCATACATGTTTATGGAAAGTTGTTCAGGCCAAGGGAACAGCAAGTGCAAAGGCACTGGGGCTGGAAGGTGCCTAGCACATTAGGGAAGCAGCAAGGAGGCCCAGGGGCTGAAGCTGATAGTGAGGGAAGGCCTGATGAGGAAGATGATCACGTGTAGCCTTGAAAACTTGCTAGGACTTCGGTTTTTATCTGAGAGAGGTAGAAGCCTCTGTGACTTCATGCATCGTGAGAATCACTGTGATGCTGTTTTAAAAGCAGAGTGTGGGGGAAGAGGGCAGGAGCAGGGGGACCAGTGAGAAGGTTACCGCAATAATCCAGGTAAGGTGGCCTGGACCAGGGTGGGCGTAGTACTTCCCTGCCATGCCAAATTACTCACCATAACATCTCAGTACACACAAAATACTTGCAAACTAACTGTAGTCATCTCAAGCAGAATGGGCAAATATATATACTTTTTAAAAATAGGCTTTTACCAATCTCAAAAGGTTACATATACAATTCCATTGATATGACATGACATTTTTTTTTTTTTCGGCCCTAGTTCCCTGACTAGGGATTGGAGCCCCCTCGCCCCCTGCAGTGGAAGCTCAGAATCTTAACCACTGGACCACCAGGGAAGTCCCTGATATGACATTCTTGAAATGACAAAATTACAAAGATGGAGCACAGATTAGTGGTTGCCAAGGAGGAGGGGAAGAAGGGAGGTGGGCGTGGCTATAAAAGAAAAGCAGGAGGGGTCCTTCTGATGGAATGTTCTGTATGTTGACTGTGGTGCTTGCACAGTCTACACGTGTGCTGAAATTACACAGAAACACACGCACAAAAGCACACGAAACTGGTGAGCTCTGAATAGAGTTGATGACTTGCACCAGTGTCATCTCCCCGACCAGGGCAGCGCACTGCCCTCGTGCAACATGTGCCTTTCGGGAGAAACGGGGTGACGCAAGGGAATCTACAACTCTCTGAAAATGAAAACTTTTAAAAACCATTAAAAAAAAATGACCTTTTACACACATAACGTCGTCCGAAGTCCTGACCCTTCTGGCTGGGGAAATGCTCCCGTAAAGCTGTCTTTACACTGACCTACAACAAGTACAATAAGCCCCCCTGGCCTCCGTGTGCCAGGCTCACCCACGCTCTCCACTTTCTAGGTGGAAGCATCAGTGCGACGACCACACAGCTGGGCCATCGCTAGTCCGGAGAGCCTGAGCCTTCGCTGTAGAGGATTTTGTTTTATAAAACACTATGAGGATGAGGTGGTGCTGCCCCCGCGAGATCGTGCCGGCAGCTTTCCCCTCTGTCGACCCAAAGTACCCGTCGGTGTCAACAGGTCTTCAGATCCCAGCCAGCAGGGCCCGCCTGGCCGGGGCCGCCCTCACCTGGCCTGGCCTGGCTCGGGTGGCTCCTCTGAGCTCCCAGGAGGCCACGCGTGACCAAGCAGGTCTCCCGCCTCTTTGGCCCTGCCCCGCGCTGGGTGGTCCAGCTGCGGGTGACCGTCAGTGGGACTGCATCTGCAGACACGTGTGGCGTCGTCTCAGATGAGGAGCCGTGCTGCACACCTGCTCGGATTGTTGACTACGATGCTAAGCGGTTCCGGCCACAGCACCAGGGAGCAGGGACCCACCGTCCACCCTTCTCGCGAGAGCAACACAGGTGCATCCCCGATCCGTGACCGCTGGCTCTGACCAGCCATCTGCCTGCGACAAAACAATACAGCTGCCCTGGGCCTTCCAGTCCTAACACGCATCACACTGTCTGTCCCCTCCCCTCCCCTCCCCTCCCCTCCCCATGCCTGTGCTGTCACAGACGGACTGCGTTTACTGGACTTGGCATTCCTGTGCTTGCTGAATGAATGGACACCTTCCAATGGAAACTCCCACAGAGTGAGAGCTGGAAGGGGCCCTTCTCCAGATCTCTAGTCCAATCCCCTAATTGTGCAGATGAGAAAACCGAGGCCTGAAGAGTCATGACCTGCCCAAGGTCACAGTGCAAATGAGCGGCTGGGTCAGGACCACTGGAGTGAATGAAGAGATGTGACACCAGAGAATAATCCCTAAAAGACAAATCGCAGCATTTAAATGACAGATCTCTTCTGAGAAGTCTGAAACACTTCCACGCTCTTAGTACTACAGTCTCACCAGGTGGGGATCTGTCAACCCCACAGATAAGCAGCTCCTGTTTCTCAACATTGTTGCTTGGTTTAACCCTCCGCTGTAATCAAACTTGAATTCTGGGAGCCTTCTGGTGAAAATCCAAGGCCAGCGGTTCAGGGTTATGAATCCCATCACATGGATCAAACATTCACAGAGAACCCCTGCGTTAAAGGTTGAAGGGTTCATGTAACAAACTAGACCCAGAGCACTGGCCTCCAGGGCCCACTAAGTAGAGCGCACGTCCCACAATGAGGATCTTGCTTATGTCCAAATGCCAAATCGATTTCGTAACAGGGAATAGGGTTCACTAAAACCCCATCTGAAGTTAAGCCCTACCAGAGTTTAACATGCTTCCGTGTACGACAGAATCATTTCTCAACAGCAATGTGACCAAAGCACAGATTTGGAAGGGCATCCAGAGCAAATCAGAAACGGTTGTACCGGCCTAACGAGGAGACCAAGGGGAACATAGGAAACGTCCGAGCCAGCGGGAGCCAGGGAGTCTGCAGGAAGAACATGGGATCTCAATCCAGAAGACTGGAGTCCAAATCCCAGGACAACCACTTAACTAGATGTCCGACTCTGGGAAAACCAGCTAACCTCTCTGCACCCAGTCGCCTTGGGGTTAGATGAGGACGTCACCAACTTCACAAGGCTGCAGGGAAAATTAAACGAAATGACATACAGGGAAATGGTAAACTGAGGCACCTTTAACTGCCAGTCATATTAAAAAGAAAGTAAATGCACACCTAAGAACTCCTCATAAAGATGAACACAGGATTAATTAGACTGTACTTTAAGGATTCTGATGATGTTATAATTTTATCATGGCCTCCACATACAGGAGGCCACAGGAGAAGAATTAGCAGCTCTCCAGTTATTTCGGCGCACTTCTAAACCCATCTTAGGATTTGCATTACTCTCCCTGGTTACAAAAAGAATCCAGTGAGCATGGAGGGGAGATACTGAGAGAGACAGTTTCACCAAAACTCACTCAAAACTGACTTGCAGTGCCCAGGAGGCAGGTACCTCCCCTCAGGGTCCCTTGTGCTCACCCATCCTCCAGCGGCTGCAGCTTTGGCCAGAACCTGCAGATATAACAGGGGTACCCCAGCAGCTAAAGCGCCGCTGACCCCAGCTTTAGGTTTAGGCTTCAAATTCTTTCTCACCAACGAGCAACTGAAAATTGCTAACTTGCAGGCATGTCCACTCTCAGTGAGTGATTTGTCCTTCCCAGCTTAATATTGGAAGGAAACTCCAATGAGTAGCAAAATTGAAAAAAAAAAAAAGGGCAAACACCAAGGGAAAACCAAAGCAGGTAACTGAACGTGTGTCCTAAGTTTCTTGTCTCTGTAAAGCCCCGGAGACGGGGGCTGGAACGCGAGGGGCCAGCGGGCTGCGGCAACGGGGCAACGCGGCGGGAAGGCCCCGAGCGCCCTCTAAGGGCCATGGACCGCAGGTGCTGCCGCCTGCCGGGCCAGGAGCCGAAAAAGGAAGGAACTGGGAGAAAATTGTGTCTTCCGCATCTTCCATGTGGCATCACCTAATACTCAGGGGCACAAAAATTCCTCATTCACAATTTCTAAATTTTAATCATCTGATCCATACTGGAGAATTTTCCTTAATAAGATGATACTAATAACACAATTCCCCCAAATTAAATTAAATTCATCTTCTTTGTAACTAAGACAAGGATAATGTCTTAGAAGGAAAAAAGGATGTTCGCCATGTGTTTAACCAATATCTCCCTGATTCCAAATGCTCTAAAATATGTCTACTAAAATAATGCAACAGGGACTACCCTGGTGGCAGAGTGGTTAAGACTCTGCGCTCCCAATGCAGGGGGCCCAGGTTCCATCCCTGGTCAGGGAACTAGATCCCAAATGCATGCCACAACTAAGAGTTCGCACGCTGCAACTAAGGAGCCCGCCTGACGCATCTAAGACCCAGTGCAACCAAATAAGTATTTTTAAAAATTATTCAAAATAATGAAATAATATCCATTCCCTGCCCTCAGCTACCCAGTTCTCCCCAAAGGCAGTCAAGGTCTCAATGTCAGGTGTATCCTAACATAAATATTCTATGGTTAAACACGTGAATACACATACATATATATTCTTTTTTCTCCTTTATCTTTATATATTTAAATACTCACGTCCATATTTTCTAACTGAAATAAAAGCTTCTGAATAGAAGTTTTACTAGAACTCAAGAAATTCCTAAATTCCATAGGGACCAATGAAAACAGCTCTGCTCCTTAATCAGCAAATCATGATGGGGCCTTTCCTGAAATGCTTGCATCTAGGCTCCCTTTACCCACACCCTCACCCTTTGCAGTAGTGAAATAATGGCCCCCAAAATGGGTATGTCCTAACCCCAGAACCTGTGAATGCGTGATCTCACACAGCAAAATAGACTTTGCACATGTGATTCAGTTAACAATCTGG
Source organism: Balaenoptera acutorostrata (assembly GCF_949987535.1). Taxonomy (NCBI): domain Eukaryota; kingdom Metazoa; phylum Chordata; class Mammalia; order Artiodactyla; family Balaenopteridae; genus Balaenoptera; species Balaenoptera acutorostrata. The sequence goes on from NC_080077.1 coordinate 8,569,479, forward strand.
AGATGGGAGGTTGTCCGATGTAATCACAAGGGTCCTTCTAAGTGAAAGAGGGAGAAGGAAGGTCAGAGTCAGAGAAGGTGATGCATGGATGGAAGTGTAGTGATGCCATTGCTGGAGAGATCACCAGCTGAGGATGGCCGGCACCTCTAGAAGCTGAAAAAGTCAAGAACCGGATTCTCCCTAGAGCCCCAGGAGGAACAAAACCTTTGATGTTAGGCCAGTGAGACCCATTGCCGACTTCTAACCTCCAGAACTCTAAGATAATAAATTTGTGTTATTTTAAGCCACTAAGTTTGTGGTAATTTGTTATAACAGCAACAGGAAACTAATACACCCCTCCACTCCTCACCCCCAACAGGGCCGGTTTTCAGGGAATGGGCCTTTGTGTCTTAAATAGAGCTGTGAATGGTCTTGGTAAAATGACGCTCTGGAACTGACCAGTGATAACTTTCCAAGGACATAAATTATCACTCTGCAATTCTACTACAACCTGTAATTCCAACTAATGAATTGTGTGCTCAGTTGACAAATAAAACAGTTCTTTCATCTGGGGGAGGAGGGGCTCCAATGTACAAGATAAAAGGAAAGGGTGTATTCACCTCCTCCTCTCAAAGAGGACAGAAATAGGAGGGGAACCCTACAGAGCTGCATGTAGGTTGGGCCACAGGAAAATCTGTGAGGGCTTCTAGAGGTGGAAGGAATCTTTCCATTTGCTTGGTCTAGTGGGGATTGACTAACTGGCCCGAAGCCACACAGCAGGTGAATGGCAGTGCTGAGACTCAAACCCAGGCGCCTTGATGTTGAACCTACATCCTTTCTATACGGCAGTGGTTATCAAACTTCCTTTTCTCAGATTCCTATCTACTCTTAAATTAATGAGGATCTCACAGAGTTTGTGTTTTTGTGGATTTTATCTATCCATATCTACTGACCAGAAATTAAATCTAGGAAGAGGTTAAACTACGTACTTATTAATTCATGTTAAAATAGCAACAGTAAACCATTACAAGCTGACATAACAAACTGTATTTTATGAAAAATAACTGTTTTCCAAAACACAAAGAAAATGAGAAGAATGGCATTTTTTGGCATTTTGGCAAATCTCTTTCATAGAAGACAGCGGGGTCTCCTATCCAGTTATGCCTCCAACCTATTGCAGTATGTTGTTTTGGCTGAAGTACCTGAAGAAAATCTGACCTCATACAGATATGGGAAAGGTATTTTAATAGCCTTACAGATAATTTTGGAAAATCTTTGATACTACACCAAAACTCATCAAGTAGCAGTTTCTTAAAGGTTAGTTGCAATGTACAATCTGAAACCATAAAAAGAATTTTTCACATTTTGTTACATTAAAAATCCACTGGGCTATTTTGCACTTTGATGGACCTTTTAGCCAGGCAAGATTTTGTAACACTGTGCATCGGTCACTTGGATTTACCAGTTCACTTGCTTACGCAGAGCATCTAAATGTTGACACATTTTATAACACAGTATTTCAAAATCACATTCTTTTATATCACCACCTATCTTGTTAGAAAAGTTTCTAAGTATTGGGAAGCTTTCAAGCTTAGGACGTTGGAGGTGACATGGCAAAATTCTAATTTTCACTTGACAGCTCAATTTTCTCACTGGCAAGACATCCTAGCAGTTATTTTACCAAAAGCGGCAGACTGCCTTTGTTCATTTTTTGAGATGTCTGCCAAATACTCAAGTCAAAATAACTGGTCTGTCTGCAGCCATTCTTTCTGGTAAAGGTGGCATTCCATGAAAAAAAGCGGCTAGTTCAGCTCACAACTCAGACTATCACACGACTGCTTTTCTGTAGGATTACTGATGAACTTGGGCAGTCAGCAGAAGTGCTTTATGTGCCTTTCCCATCTCCTCACATGGAATATTAAAAAGACATGCATACAAGGGTGGAGATTTGGTTAAATTAATAATTTTTACTGTTGCACCAAGGACATTCTTCATTGAAACTGGCATATCCTTTCTTAACTTCAAAAGCCTGAAAAATGCAGTGACTACCAGCTCACGATGACACCAATGCTAAGATTCACACTACAGCACCCGCAGTTGAAGTTTTCTCACTAAGCTTTTGTACCCTCACTACAGACGTCAACACTGTGAAAAAGGCAAATAATATCTTAGTATTACTTTGAAAATCGCTTTGACCTTGCGGATTCCCTGAAAGGGTCCTCAAGCTTTAAAGAAAAAAGCTTTTAAATCACCCAAAACCATCCTAAGATGACCACTATAAATGTATGAGAGTATTTGTGTCCTCAAATATTTTTAGAAAAACATATCTTATCAGACTGGCAAGTGCAATCACAATTTTAACGGTTGCGTAGTATTTTATTGTAGGAATGGCGGGGAGCGTGCATCACTTGCTTATTTTGTTTTACATTTTAATTGACCACCAAGTTGAAGGGTTTATTTAGATCTTCAGCATGCCCTGCAAATCACCTCTGTTTTAAGGAAAGCTCCTCTGACCTGTGATGGGTCAGCCACTAGGAAGGTGGCTCTGGGTGATTTCATGACAGGGATTCTGGTCCCAAAGGTCTGGGGGATAAGAGAGGGCCTGACTCGAGCAGCTTGCTAAGCCCATGCATTCATTCAGTGAGAGAGGAAGCAGTGTGTCCACAGCCCTGCTGTAAGTACCAGAGTACAAGTCTGGAGCAGTGACTGTAGCTATGACAGCAAGACAGGCAGGAAGCCTTCCAGAGAAGCAGATGAATAAATTACGTGCCCCCTGATTTCTTCCCCAGCCCATGGAGCTCTCTGCAGGTGACGTCGCTTCCTTTCCTTCTGTCATTTAAATGCAGTAGATATGCATTTCAAAATGTGTTTGCCCTCCTTTGTCTGCTTCTAGTCTGGTCATCATTTTATTGCAAATCCCACGTCAACACAGTAGAGAGAAGTGCCAGCAAGCGTTCCAGCTCCAACATTCCACAGCTCAGTGATTTACAGAGCAGAAAGCGAGACAAGGAGCAGCACACAGAAGACAGCAGGATTCCGGGAGCGATCACAAGCCACCCAGACTTCAGACCCACTCAAACGTAAACCCATCGGGCAGGTGGCAGTGGAATCTAACAGGTACAAGGCTGTAAAATGCCAGTGTGCCACTGGTTCCACTTTCAGTCTGTTTTCTGACACAAAAACTCTTTCAAATTCAGAGAATTTGAATTTAGGAAAAAAAAAAAAAAGCCACGGGCTGTAGGTGGGGAAGTTGAAGGGCTTTAAAATAGTTTTATTCTTGATAAGTACTATACAAATATTCAGTGAATGCTTTCCTAGAAGTAGCTAACAGAGACGAAAACAACCTACAACTGGACCCCCGTTTTATGAAAAAGTGGCATTTAGCATCCCAGCGCTTGGCATAATCCTGAGACAAGCGTTATGCATGATGCACCCACCAAAAAGACTCAGAAGGCAATGTGACCCCCAACTTTTCCCCTTTCCCTTGTGGCAGGAGGGCAATCGAGACACTAAATAGAATCATAAAGCAAGTAGCCCTCCTGAGAATCGCATCTGAATTTTTATAACCCAGCTGGGAGTGAGCAGTATCAACAAAAATGTTGACTTCTTGGATTCCTACAAACCGATGACATAAATAAAAGCCACGCAGTTGTCAAGTGTGAAAATGCCTGCACAGGAGGTGGAAACAAGGGCCACCAACGGCTTAGGGATGAAAAATTTGTCTCGCTCTGCGGGAGACGTACAAGAAATCTGAAAACAGCGCGCTTGCATTTTCTGAAAAGCGTTGCTCACATTTCTGCCCCCAAAGAAATCATCCACCCCCGTCTCCAGCCTCAGCCTTCGGGGAATGGTGAGCTTCTCCCGAACTGACTCTCCCTCTCCCCCCTCCCTCCTCTCAAGACAGATGTCCTCTTCCCAGCTCCAAACTTCCCACCGAGAGGCAACGTAAGAGCGCGGCTTCTCCTTGGGCACCGAGGTACCCGATCGCCCCGCGGCGGCTCACAACTATCCCCGTGCCCTACTAGAACAGTCCTGCCTCTCTGCCTCCCTCTGGTCTCCCGAGTGCCGTCCTTCACCAGGCATCCCTGCCTCGGGGCAGGTGAACTGGAGGAAAGAAGGATGCCCATGGGGAAATTCTGGGCAAAGGAAAGCGTCACCCCTCCCCCCACCGCAGCGCCGAGAGGTCGCCTTTTCTTTTTCTCCCCCCTTCTTTTCTTTGCCGGAATGTTCCCGGAATGTTAGACTGCTGAGTCTCCCGACTCCGGGCGTTCGACGGCAAAGTTGAAACCGCTTTGTGCTGAGGTCCCCTGCCGCCAACCGTGTCCCCGGGCCCGCCTGCAGCGCGCGAGGCTCCGAATGCCCGGACCCGCGTCCCCAGCCGCCCCTCCGCGCCGCGACCCGCGAGCGGTGCGGACGCACAGGTTAGTGACAGGACATGCAGCCAGTGCAACGCAGGCCGGCGGCCCCCCGAGCGACACGCGGTGAGCGGCGCACGGAAGGCGGACAGGGAAGCGGTGAGGAGGCGCGGAGAGCCGGGCGGCCGAGGCCGGGACTGCGCATACCTGGAGCCCCCGCCGAGGAGACGACCGGCAGCAGCGCGGCCAGGAGCAGCAGCGCCGCCCAGGGCAGCGGGGGCCGAGCCCGCGGGGACGCCCCGACCTTGGGCGCCATCGGGAGCCCGGGGTGCGCGGCGGGCTGGGCCGGGCGGCTGCCGGGTGGGCGCTGGGCTGGAGCCTGGGAGCGCAGAGGGGCCGCCGTCGGGTCCCCGCCGTCGGTGTGCGTCGGAGCGCTCTGCGTCGCGCCTGCGCGCCCGGGCCCTGCGCCGATCGCTCCCTGCTCGCGCCGCGGCCGCCGCGCTCCGCACTGAGGCCGCCGGCCGCCGGCCGCGCCTTTTAGCCGCGCGCGGGCGCCCCCTGCCGACGTGCGGGCTGCGGGGGCGGCGAGGGTGGCGGGGTGACGGCCCGAGGCGGGCGGGGCGCGGGGCCGCGGCTCAGGGTGCCCAAGCGCCCGGGAAAAGCGCTGGGCGGGTCTAGAAACGCAGGGATTGCTGTGCGGGCGTGCGCTCCCGCTGTCTAACCTCTCCGGCTTTCTGGCAGCGGGAATGGCCCATCACCTCCAATCCTTGCCAAGCCCAGGCATGCCCTCTGTCACCTTAAATACCTCTGGCTTCAACGTTGGGGACCCGAGCCAGGCGCCTTCACCTCTATCAGCCTGTTGCGGTCGTCCCTGCGGCTCTCCCCGGTCTTCCCCACACCCCGCGCCCGGGAAAGGGGGGTTTAATGTGCTGAGATACCGCTGCGCCCGGCTGTGGTTTCTGCGGAGCGCCTGAACTGGGTTCAAAGGCAGCGTTCTGTAAGCGCGGAGCACGCAGGGCCGAGCACTCGCCCGGCCTCGCTTCCTCCGATCTCTATGATGTTAGCACGGCCTAGGGCTCCCTCTCCCGATTCCCGCCTATCTGTGGTCGGCTCCCCGCCTCGGAAGCCTCGCCGCCCGTCCGAGCGGACTGGGAGAGCCCCTGGAGGCGAGCAGGACGCCTGCGCCCGGGCAGGTCCGCGCTCTGGGCGCAGGTGCCGCCGTCGCCCAGCAGCGTCCTCGCAGACCTCATCTGACTGCAGCTCACAACCTAAGGTCGAGTCAGCCCTCCGTCGTGACAGGCCACAACTTGACCAGACTTGTGTCCTTTTGCAAAGAGGAAAAGATTGCAAGACGAATTCTCGACTGACGAAAAAGAAACACAGCATCTCTTTTCTGAACGGAAACACCATACCCGCGCAGTTAAGCCCTGGCAGGCGCCGCTTGCCCAGTGAGCACCCAGGAAAGGCAGAATTCTATGGCCTTCCTTTCGGGAAAACGTTCCCCTGGGTCCCAGGTCTTCATTCATCCTGCAAAGTCTATGAGCTCCCAGAACTCTTCCTGCAGGTTGCAACCATTTTAATGTTTAATTACTCCCCAGTTTTGCAATGTTTCCCCCCCGCCATTTAACGCGCTATGGCCTTGGTCTGCCCAGCACCTCCCCCCACTCCCTGCTCTTATTCCGGGAATAATAGCCCCCTCCTCTACTCCAACCAAGCGGCTCCAGTGGGGCCTGTCCCCTCCCAACCACCTTCTTTCCCACCCAAGTTGGTCCAAGGATCGCCAGTGGCCCAAGCAGGGTCAGTCAGAGTCAGGACTTTTCTCGTTGGAGCTGGTGAAAAAGTTTTTTTCCTCCGGTCATTCATGGATGCTGAAGGATGGTAGCTGAGGTAGGCTGAAATATGCACCCCCCCCTCCCCCAGAGATGTCCATGTCTTAATCCCTGGAACCCGTGAATGTTACCTTATACAGAGGGGGGGGAAAAAGTCTTTGCAGATGTGATTAAGTGAAGCATCTTGAGATGGAGAGGTTATCCTGGATTATCTGGTGGGCCCTAAATACTATCACATGTGCCCTTATAAGAAGGAGAAGGAGATCTGAGATACATAGAAGAGGAGACAATGTGTGCACAGAGGTAGAGATGGGAGTGATGCAGCCACAAGCCAAGGCACGCAAGCAGCCATGAGCAGCTGTCAGAGGCAAGGACCAGATTCTCCCCTAGAGCTTCTGCAGGGAGCACAGTCCTGCCAGCATCTTGATTTCAGTCCAGTGGAAAGAATTTCAGGCTTTTGGCCTCCAGAACTGAGAGAATAAATTTTGGTTGTTTTAAGCCCACAAACTGGTAATTGTTACAACGGCGGCAAGAAACTGTTACAGTAGCCAAGAGGGGCCTGTGTGTCTGACTCCAGCCTCGAGGGTACCATCCAGAGAGACTGAAGCCAAAACATAGAGAACAACCAATCAGGGAGAAAGAATCGTGCAAGTGGGCAAGTCCTGGGCTCCAGCCCCAGCTCTGTCCTTCCTGAAGATTGCTTCCGGGAGACAAAAGTTTTCTTTGGCTAAGTTGGAGTGGGATTTCTACCTCGCAACCCATGAGTTCTAACCAGTACCTTCCCCCTGTCCTCAGGAGGATGAGAATCAAGATTTACCTTTATGTCCTGTCTGCCACCCAAAAAGGCCATCATGGTACCAAGCACACAGTAAATTCCAGGAAATACTGATAGATCAGTTGCCATTCATTTGTTCACTCAACCAATATTTATTGTGTATCTACTTCGTGCCTGACACTGCTCTAGGCACGGGGGATCTAAAACACTAAAAACAGCAGTGATTGAAAGTTAGCAGGAGATAAGTTTTAAAAGATGGGGGACATCGTAGTAAGGACAATGCAGGCTCCATTAGGATTTAGGCTTTTATCCCACGGTGGAGGGGCGGGGGAGCGCATTGGAGAACTCTGATGAGAAGAGTGGCGTGACAAGGTTTACGTGGAAGCGAAAGACCAGTAAGCAGGCTTTTATAATCAAGGTGAGGGAAGATGGTGCTTGGACTGGATAGCCATGGAGGGGATGAGAACTGATGAGACTCTCCGTACAGCTTGAAGGTACAGGTAGGATGGTTTTCTGACACATTGGACGAGAGGGAACAGAGAAAGAGAATTGGCAATACAAGAAGTCACACTGTTCTCACCCTGGGCATTAACTCTCCATTAGGACTTTTGTAATTTCAGAATTTCACTCTACAGTTTAGTTTTAAGAAAATGATTACACGGCATAGCCTGCAGAAGCTCACAGGGAAGGCTCATCGAAGGGTAGTTTCCTTCCTTCCTCGTGAAATACACGTGCATTCACCTACCTCCCCAGCATGTTCGTTATTAGAGCCACTTTCTTCTTTGGACATCTCAGAGTAAAGTACCATGCAAAATCACCTCCAACTTTAGAGTTTTGATGACTAGATCAGAACAACTGGCCATGGGCTGTTCGATAGTAAATGAAATACCTAACATTTATGACTCTGGATTGTGATTTGATTACAAACTTAAGAGTGTGTTTAATCTTAAAAGTCCTAAGAGAAATTGTAAAGGTTTTTAAAACCTTTTAAAAGATCTCAAAACACCTGACCTAAGAGCCATGGTCATCTGTCCTGAATGTGATCATCTCAAAAATATAAGCTCTCTGAAGTGTCCTTCCTTCTGGTCATTTCTTTGTCCACTCTATTGTTGCACTTGTCCTGATAGACTTTATTATTTTTTCACATAATTTCTTAAGCTCGTGGTTGTTGCTTCTATTTTGTTTGTCAGAACAAAACAGAGCAATGTCATCTTTGGGCTAGGCAGATCATCAGCTATTTAATTGCAATCCTTTACTAGCCTGCCTCCAAGTTATTTCTATGGCTTATTCCTAGCTTTACAAATCAGTCTGTGTCCAGGCACGCTATCTCTGGTTCTAGTTAATTTTTAAATAACCATACATTCAGAGAGTTCAGCACTCTCCATACACATTGTCATGGCATTCCTATGCAGCAAAATAGATTCAAATGCTGTTTTCCTGTTTCATGTGGAGAAATAGAAACCTAGTTCAGATGGCCATCCAGTACCAACTACAATGCATGTCTCATACTGTCATCCGACATCAAATCTTGTTCAGGCTTCAGTCTGGCTCTTGGCTCTTGAATTCCTTTTTAAGCACCATATTTGAATGTGTCTCTGTGCCGTGACAGCAGCAGGACATTGTACGATACCCATTACACAATGGTGATGTGCACAAAACTTTTAAAAGACTCTACATAGAAGTAGAATGAAAGAGATGGCATACCCACAGTGCTTGGAGTGATGCGGAGAGAGCATTAATTCAGGCACAACAGACCTGGAGGAAAACATCAGTCTCTAGGTTTCCATAAACAGAGGGGAAAGGGAAAAGAAAAGAGCAAATCGACATAGGCAAGTAGATTCCACCTTGACATGGGAGAAAAAAGCTGGTTGCTTCTAACCAGCGATGAAATAAAATAACGCTTCATCAAATTTTCTTGAGTGGTAACCATTTTGTTCCACGTCCCACAAGAACGTCAGAGGCATCACTCTGATTTTACAGAGAGAAAACCAAGGCCCTGAGAGGTCATATGCCATGTCCACCCACACTAGTGACCTGTGAGGGTGAGAGTCCAACACGCCTGACCCCAAATGCATGTCTTTGCCACGATACCGTGCATCTCCAAAAGCCCCTTCTCTATCAGATTTTCAATAAAAGCATCAGGACCAAGGCAGAAAGTGCAAATAAAAATATGTTTTGCCTGGCCTGCCCCATGTCCACTACACATTTATCAGAGACACCTCCTTATCATTCAAATGGTGAGAGATCCTTCTGAGTCAACCAACAATCACCAAGACCTGAATATTACATCATGCATCTTCTCAGGGTTTGGAAGGTACTCCTTAAACAAACTGCTGTAAATCCATCACTGCCTGAAACATGCTTTATTTGCACAGAAGTTCTAACTTGTTCCCCCTGCAAGGCAGTGCCAAGGCAAGTTCTCTTTTGTACAAATATCCTGGGAATTAGTGAAACATAAAAGATTAAGATGTCAGATATCCAGCCTAGCATAGTAACTGTTAGGGATTCTGAGAATGTTTCTGTTGCCATGATGTACAAGCCCACAGACCTCTATCCCGGGACCATAAGTCACACATACTGTAAATGGAAGCAGCTAGATGCTCCAATTCTATCATCTACCTCTTGTCAACGGGCTTAGGGCTTGGGCTATAGGGAAATCATTCATGCATCTATTCCTTTCTAGGACCTTTATTGAACAGATACTTTTGTGTCAAGTGATGTGTTAGGATCTGGGGATGCACATGTGGCTGAGAGTCAGGCAGCCCTTACCTCACCCGGCTCACACTCCAGGTCAGAGAGAAACGAATCACAGCCCAGAGGGCTGTGATGTCAGCCCTTGAAGCTTACAGGAATTGTTCTCAGTATTACCTCTCCCTACCCTTCCCTTGTTCTCTTTTTTCCCCAAGGAGGCTTTAACCCTATGTGTGCTTTCCATAGGGGGACATCAAGTGCATCCACTGTAATCCTGTGGAATTAAAAGAGCCCAGTTGGGGCGGGGGGAGGCATTAATCAATTGGAGTGGAACAAGAGCTCAGGAAGGACGGTCTTCAGGTTGCAGTTGGCAGTTTCAGAAGTTGGCCCAGACATTGTGCTAAGAAAGCACATCTGGCCGACTTCCGCCTGCGTTTGTCTGACCCCACCTCATGTCCATGACTGAATGGTTACCCAGAGATGTGACAGGCTTGTTTTTTTGTGTTTTCGCTTATTTTCCAGAAGGATTGTGTTCCAATTATTCCAAATATTAGTGGCTGAAAGCAATACTCATAGACTATTCTTCATAGTGTCTGTGGGTCAGGAATTTGGAAGCAGCTTGGTGGGGCTGCTGGAGGTCTCTTGTGAGTTGCAGTCAGAATGTCTGCTGGGGCTGCTGTCATCTGAAGGTTGGACTGGGCTGGAGGATGCACTTCCGAGGAGCCTCACTCACATGGCTGGCAAGTCTGTGCTGGCTGTTGGATGGGGACCTCGGCTCCTCTCCAACTGGGCCTCCCAGAGAGCTGAGTGTCTGCAGTTGGTATTCCCTGGAGCAGGCAATGCAGAAGTCCAAGGCAGAAGTAGCAATCCTTTTACCACCAGCCTTGGAAGTCACCCACAGTCACTTCCAACATATTCTGTTGGTGGCACAGACCAACCTTGATTTAACGTGGGAGGGGACTACACAAAGGCATGAATACCAGGAGGTGCAGATCATGGAGGGCCGACCTGGAGGCCAGCTACCACGGGTTGATGCTGTAGCAGCACCCCTGCTTTCATGCAAATCCCCAGGTTCACTGACCAATGATTTGTTTCTCTTTGAATCTTTCCTCCAAGCTCACTCACCTTTGTTCCAGCTGAGGCCATGTTGCTAGGGAGGACATGCCACCTGCACAGGCCCCAGAATGCCTACTCTACAGGGTCACCAAACATGACATTCTACCCTCCACTGCCTCCCCTTCTTGTTTATACCATTGTCTCTGGTGCCCTTTGTCAGTGTATCTCACCATCCTGTGTCCTTGGGCATGTTTTTAAACTAGATTATAATCTTCTGCTTTGCTTTCATGACAAGTATCCTTCTTGTGTGCTCATAAATATGACATATATTGCAGCTCGTAAATTCTATGAGTGGGCCCTTCCAGGATGGATTCCATTTGCAGCATCACTGCATGTAGTGGGGCCTGTATAGCATCCCATGGATGGAAATGATGCAGGGTTTCCCCCTTCGGTGCTCCACTAGGCCACCTAGGCCACCCCTCCTCTGTGCCCTCTCATGTTCCTCCTTGAACCTAGAAGCCCCAACCCATTTTCCCTTCATCTAACCATCACTTCAACAAATGTTTTTTGCAGCTTGGATTCAAATCTTATGCCACCTCCTCCTGGAAGCCTTTCCTGACTAGACCCTCAAAGAATTTCTCCCTGCAAATTTCTTAGCACTTCTAGTCTGCATCACACAGTTTATCATCATGTGTTCTTGTTCCTGACTTCATGGCAAGCTCACCTTCTTATTTGCTATCCCATAAAACCATGAAGAATGTGGAGAACACACTAGGCCCTAGAGAATCATTTTTAAATAATTTATTTCTTCAAGAAACATTCATGGAGTACCTACGATGTGTCAAGCACTATGATAAACACTGGAGGCACAAATATGAGTAAGACACAGTGTATGGAATTATCTTTCAGAAAAAAGATATTTTGGTAGCAACAAAGTACAAGATCCAATCATGTATCATTCACTTTAATGTGATTTATCTGCATGGTTTAATTAACTTTGTATCAAACAGAGGTTCAAATGTAGCAATCAAATTGTGGTCGCTTTGCATATTGTGATAGTTAGCAAACTCCTGAACAGGTTAATTAGGTTAATTAATCAAGCTGGATATTCTCTTTAGGCCTTTGCTAGCTTGGTTTGTAGAGCCTAACATGAAAATGTCATTAGAATGTATTTTTAAAAGCAAGATGTCTTGTTTTAACTTTTGGCAAAAAAGAAAATATGTAATGTTTCAGAGATCACAAGGAAAACTTGAAACTGCTGAGCCAACCAACCAACTGGAGAACTGTTACAGGTTCTCCAGGAAGAGAGACTGCCAGGGCTTCTCACCTGAGGGAGAAGCATCACCTTGGCAAACACATTCTCTGGCAGGTGAACTGAGGGCCTCCAGACTGAGGACTGGACTGCTCTCACTATCTACCTCTGCCTTGGCTCTGATACCCCTTGGATATGAATGCCGCTACCAGACCTGTATTCTTTTCATTCATTCAAGAGTGAATCATCCATGCAAGATTGTATCTCTGGGTTTATTTTCTCCTTTTTCATATAAAACACAAATCAGTAGAGAGCCTGTTTAGCCCTGGTTTTTCAGAAGTAAGTCCCCTGGAATCATGCACTGAACACATCCCACTTCCAGTCCCACAGTTTACGATCAATCAAATATGAGATCATAAATCTCCAAAGAAACAAACACCATAAGAAGTGTCAGCAGAAATAAGACTTTGGCTCCCAAGTACTTTAGATATTAGAATTATTAGATTCAAAATATAAAATGGCAGAGGGCAGACAGCAAAAGCAAGAAGAACTACAATCCTGCAGCCTGTGGAAAAAAAAACACATTCATAGGAAGATAGACAAGATGAAAAGGCAGAGAGCTATGTACCAGATAAAGGAACAAGATAAAACCCCAGAAAAACAACTAAATGAAGTGGAGATAGGAAACCTTCCAGAAAAAGAATTCAGAATAATGATAGCGAAAAAAGAGTCCCAGAAGAAAAAAACAGAATAGAGAAGAAGCAATATTCAAAGAAATAATGGCTAAAATCAATGAAAGATATAAACCCATTGATGTATGAAGCATAGCAAACACCAACCTGGATAAATACAAAAAAATACACGCCTAAGTACATTGTAGTGATGTTGAAAACACAGAGTGTAATGAGATGATTAAAAGCAGTCAGAAAAAAATGAGAGAACACCTACAAAAGAACTAAGTTGAACAGCAATCTTCTCAACAACAGGAGGTTGAAGATAGTGGAATAATATCTTCAGACTTTGAGAGAAAATAACCTCAGATCTAGAATTGTGTGCCCAGAAAAATTATCTTTTAAGAATCAAATAAAGGCTTTTTCAGATAAATAAAATTTGAGAGTACCTACTACCTATAAACCTTTACTACAGGAACTTCTAAAAGAATGAGCTCAGAATAAAGGTCTGAGATGCAAAGATGAAAAGTGAGCAAAGGACTTTGGAAATATGTAGGTAAATATAAACAAATACCAGTTGTGTAATATAATAAAAATAATATATAATTATGGAGTTACAAAAGAAGACAACTAAAACACTGGATCACAAAAGAATGAAATCTAGTTGGGGTAATCATTGTTAAGAGTGTTAAAATAAACATATATTGTCCAGAAACGAGGTTGGGAAATTTAATTTAGATTTTTAAATTAAGTACAGCAAACTTTTAAGAGTGACAAATATAAAAAATATAGAATGTATAGCTTCTAAACCAAGAGAGGAGAGATTTCAACATTCCTTCCTCAATTATGGATATACAAATCAGATAAAGTAGTAAAGCTGTAGAATATTTAACACAATTAACAAGCTCGATTTATTGGTCATATACACAATATACATTATTATTGAGCACACATGGAACATTTATAAAAATTGGCCATGAATTAGGCCATAAAGAAGCCTCAAATTTCAAAAAAAAAAATAGGTGTCATACAGACTATGATCTCTTACCATAGTGCAGTGAAGTCAGAAATCAAAGTCAAAAATAAAATTTTTAGGGACTTCCCTGGTGGCACAGTGGCTAAGAATCCACCTGCCAATGCAGAGGACACGGGTTTGATCCCTAGTCTAGGAAGATCCTACATGCCACAGAGCAACTAAGCCTGTGCACCACAACTACTGAGCCTGCACTCTAGAGCCCGCAAGCCACAACTACTGAGCTCACATACCACAACTATGGAAGCCTGTGCACTTAGAGCCCATGCTCCGCAACAAGAGAAGCCACCACAATGAGAAGCCCGAGCACCACAATGAAGAGAAGCCCCTGCTCTCCGCAGCTAGAGGAAGCCCACATGCAGCAACAAAGACCCAACTCAGCCAAAAATAAATAAATAAATTTATTTTTTAAAATAATAAAATAAAATTAAAAATTAAAAATTTTAAATCTATATTTGGAAATTAAACATAGACAAAATCATAACAGAAATTTTTAAATGCTCAGAACTGAACAATAATAAGTTCTGTACATATCATAACACATAGGATGTTGCAAAACTAGAAAGTGTATAGCCTTAAATATTCATATATGAGAAAAATATGCAACCTCAAACACCTGGATTTAAAATTATAACATTGAAAATAAGCTAAATGCCCTATTAAGAAGTTAAGAAAAGAACAAGAATAGAGGATAAACTCTTTAAAGGAAAAGGAAGGCGATAGTTAAAAAAAAAAAAAAAAAAAAGAGCAGACATTAATGAAAAGAAATCCATAGCTACAACAGAGAGTATAATTTTTAAAAATAGTCCTTACTGGGGCCCCTAGATCAGGCATCCAGAGATCTTTGCTCCCTGACAGGCAGGGTCAATGCCCCTACTCAGCCTTGAAGCAGTTACAGAAGACGGACCATTGCCCCTCTGCTTCCCTTAAGAATATGGGAGTAAAATCTCTGAGGGGAAAATAAAACAGGAGGGAAGGGGGCAGGGCACAACCTTTAAAAGAATGACATAGCCCTTGAGGATATAACATAAACTGGTTAGAACCAACTAGGTCCAAGATGGCAGAAGATTCACCTTCCAGTAGACCTTGAGCCTCATTATACACTCACTGTAATGCATTAGCTAACTGATATACCCACAGGCGTCATGACAGTTCCAAGGCCAACCATAAAAGCCCAAAAGTAGGTGGTGGCTCAATTCCTGGAAATCCCCGCCCACAGTCTGTCTGTGGGGTGTGTTTTTCCCAAGGCCACTTTTGCCTTTTGAGATGGACCGCATTCTGTCTATGGAATGTGTATGTCTCTACATAAATCCACTTCTTGCCTATCAAAATAAATAAATAAATAAATAAAGATAAAAATAAAAATAGAAAATGGTCCTTAGAGTAATAACTAAATATTTAGTGAAATTTATTAAGAAAAAAAGGAAAGAAGGCACATATAAAGGGTAAATAGGAACTTAAAAAAAAGAAGACACAACTACATAAACAGCAGATATTAAAAGGAAAAGAAAATATTATGAAGTATCATAGTTGTTTTATCTGTTCATCATAATTACTTAATCTGCTCATAAATATAATGCTAATAAATTTGAAAACTTATACGAAATAAACTTCTGGAAAATTATAAGTTATTAAACTTGACTCAAGAAGAAAGAGAAGGCCCAAATGGTTCTACAATTATTAGAGAAATTTAATCAGTAGTTTAAAATCTTCCTACGAGGAAAATAGCAAGTTCAGCCAATTTTGTGAGCAAATTGTACATAACTTTCAAAGAAAAATTGTTCTTATCTTCTAGAACAGGGGTCCCTAACCCCCAGGCCATGGACCAGCACCAGTTCATGGCCTGTTAGGAACTGGGCCTCAGAGCAGGAGGTGAGTGGCGGGTGAGCGAGCGAAGCTTCATCTGTATTCACAACCGCTCCCCATCGCTCACATTACTGCCTGAGCTCCGCCTCCTGTCAGATCAGCGGCCGCATTAGATTCTCATAGGAGCGCGAACCCTACTGTGAACTGTGCGTGCAAGGGATCTAGCTTGCTCGCTCCTTATGATGATCTGAGGGGGAGTCAAGGCGGTGATGCTAGCGCTGGGGGATGGCTACAAATGCAGATTATCATTAGCAGAGAGGTTTGACTACACAGACACCATAATAGATCAATTGCTTGCAGACTCATATCAAAAATCAGTGAGTGGCAAGTGAAAACAAGTTCAGGGCTCTCACTGATTCTGCTTTATGGTGAGTTGTACAAATATTTCATTATGTATTACAATGTAATAATAATAGAAATAAAGTGCACAATAAATGTAATGTGCTTGAATCATCCCCAAACCATCTTCCTCTCCACCCCCCACTCCTGGTCCATTGGAAAAATTGTCTTCCATGAAACTGGTCCCTGTGCCAAAAACGTTGGGGACCACTGTTCTAGAAGATGTAAAATGAGCAAGTGCTCCCCTAGGAGGATTCCATGAGGTTAATATAATCTTGATGCCAAAACTAGACCAAGATGATAAAGTGAGAGAACATTAAAGACACTCTAACTGATAAACATTGATGCAAAAATCCTAAACAACATTAGCAAACCAAATCCAGTCAAGCATAAAAACAAAAATATATCTTGTCCAAATATGCTCTTTCCCAGGAATTCAGGGAAGGTTTAACATTAGCATAAATGTAATCTACCACATTAATAGACTAGAGGAGAAAAACCTTATGCTCTTCTTATTTGACTCAGAAAAATTATTAGATAAAACTTAACCTCACTTCATGTTTTAAAAAAATTCTTAAGAAACTCAAAACACAAGGCATAGTCCATAAACTGAAATAGTATCTATAAAGAACCCCCAGGAGTTACTCAGTTTTCTTGGGTCTCTCCCGCATATACATGCTATTAAATTTTTGTTTGATTTTCTCTTATTTAAAAAGAAAGAAAGAAACTCCATACAGAAAACACCTTCCTTAATTGTGAAATATGAGCAGAATGCAGTGTCCACTCTCATCAGCAGTCTATACTGGAGGCCTTGGCAACTAGTCTTTATTTATTTCAGGCACTTGGCAATCTCTCTGCTGTCAGTTGTACTGCTTGCCATGTGAAAGGCAATCTTCTCCCCGTATCTTAGTAACAAAACAACACAACTTTATTTACTCAAGTGATCTTCCTTTATAAGATCCTATAAAACACATGGCGGTAACTGATTTAATTTTGCCTTATATGTTCATTTACGTTACCATACTGGCTGTCAAATATTTTGACTAGCACTCCAGCTCTCAGGCAAAACCTTGCAAAGCCCCTGTGCCAGGATATTTTAATTCTCTCTCCTCTGGACATTTTCCATTCTTCTCTAAATTTCAACAGAAGTAGGTGGAGAGAGGAGAGGAGATAAAAGTCAAATGTGTACAGTTTTTCCCCCTTATTCACACTGCAGGAAATGTTTCAAGAAGTTGGTGGCGGGCATGATTTCATTTCTCCATACTCTCGCTGGTACAATTCTTGGTAATTGAGTGCTCACTATCTTTCACCTTTACTTATGGCTCCAATTGTCCATAAGTCACCTGGACACGTTTCTTCACACAGGGCAATGAATCCTACATGTACTGCTTTCAGTGATGGTATTTGCCCAGTTGGAGGATCTGATTTTTTTTTCATATGCCTTCAATTCAAATTGTTCAGCTTCTACAGCTGGTTTTTCTAATATACATTTAAAGTAAGAATAAAATAATTGGCAAACATGATGTGAATTAGAGGAACTTTTTGTACAATACTTGACAGTTCTTTTTGCTGATACTTGAGGATTACGTCATTATTTACAGTTGCCAAGGTGACCATGTGAGAATACTCAGTTTTGGAATACTTCGAGTCCAAGTTTGTGGTTCATATCCTTGTGAATCACTCCAGTTATGAATCAAATTAACTTGACCCTGGGCCATTTCATCAACTATACTTCTGGCAAGATAATACAAGTCTGTCGCATTCTAGGAATAATAAGTTGTTTATTGGCCAACCTACAGGAGAAAATGACATTTTACTCAGTTAGAAGTAGAATCACTTTATCAGGAAATCGAAGTGGTATTGTATTAGAAAAATTGAATAACACCACACAACTGTTTAAAGCAAATCAAAGTGAAATGAAGCCCCAAAGCTGCCAATTGTTGGTGGAAGTTTAAACAGCTACTTCAGATTGGAGGACAACTAGAGGTATTTGTCAAAATATTAAATACACATATTCTTTGTATCATTAACAAACAACACAGACACATCTAGCTAGATTTAAACAAAACAAAACAACTCCCCCCCACAGCATTAGAAGAATAAGAATTAATAACAAAGTCTCTGGAAAAATAGGACTCAGTAGAGCCTTAGGGCAGAAATATTTAGCCATCTTGATTAAGGTACCCCTTTTGGGACAAATCTTCCCCAACCGTTTTCCATTTTTTGTGTTCTCGGGAGGTAGCATCTGATTGGCTTAGTTGGATCACATGACTCCACTTCCCCACAAGAGGACAGGATGCTAAGTTTCTTCCCCAGGCAGTGCAAGCACTGCCCCCACTGTATTTGCTTTTAAATAACAGCAGAAGACAAAAATTTGAGATGTTTTCTTATTACATCTCCATTTCCCCAAAGGAAAAGAGGGATGCTATTATCAGAAAGAAAGAGCATGAAGGGTAGGAAGATAAAAACACATGGGGTCAACATGTTCTATGTGACAGCAGCTCCACGTCAATGATCCATCCAGAGAATCTATTCATAGGTGTCACAAAGGTGGTAAACAAATATTTTTGCAATATTATTCTTAATAGTAAATAACAAAAATAATAGGAATAAAGGACTGGTGAAAGTATTGTACATCCAGACCGTAGAGTTCTAGGCATTTGGGAAAATCAATGGACTGAAACTATACTGACACAGGATGATGTCTAATACATGCCAGTTAGTGACTAGAGGATGTTTCAGAAGATTGTATAAAGTATAGTACAGGTCAAGTAAAAAATTTTAAGATGTATATGGAACAGGAAAGCCTCGTAAGATTTGATAAGAAAATGACTTTATTTTTGTCTTCCACTGTTCCTTTAAAATATCTACAGTGGGATCAGTTCGTCTTCTGTCTCAGGGAGAAAACTCAGGCAGTGTCATGACTTCTGTGAACTCATAGGGAGAAAACAATCCTATGGCTGCTCTAAGTCATAACCACTGTGTCAATTCCATACCTAAAAATGTCTAATCCTGTATAGTCATTAAAATTCCAAACTTGATTTGAATTAGACTTTCTCCCGACCTCCCCTGGAGCCGGCTGTACCCAGAAGCCCGCAGACATTGAAGCTGCTGCCCCTTGCCTTCCTGAGGTTTTCACAGCCCTCAGCTTTCTAACGGGTCCTGACCCTTCCAGGATCAAGAGTATGGAAGAGAGTGAGAAGAAGGTGGGCAGGAGAGTTCTTGACCAACTGAGGGTCTTGTAGGCTGGCGTCACTCTCTCTTTCTCAGGAGCACCTTTGTGGATACTTTAGAGCCCCCCTCGGGAAACATGCAATTGCACTTTCCATGATGGCTGATCCCTTCACACCTGTTTCTTTGGGAGTCAGATCTACATGGATTCTCTTGGTTGACCTAGTTGTCCCTCTAGGACAGGATTTAAATAGCCAGTTCTCCCTCCGTTGTGGTCCCCATCTGGCCTACGAGCAACACATATGCCCCACCTCCCACCTTCCCACTGCCATCTCTGCTTGTGTAACCAGCTCCGTGAGTCCAGGTTCACCTCACCCAGCTGCCTCAGGCTGAGGGTAAAGCCTCTCTTTACGTTCTGAGCTGTGCGTCAGATGCTAATCCCCCCACTTGGAACAGCCCCATCAAGGTTCCTGTTGACTTGAGATAAACGGGGAATCACCCCTATGCTCCCACCCCTAGGAGGTGGGGTTGGTACTCAGAGCAACTGAAGTTATATGTATATCTTTTCAAAGTAATCCTCCTGAGAAATACACTCTAGTCTGCAACAAACTAACCCCTCTCACACCTTCATGGAAGTGAGTCATTCAACCAGTTCTGGACCATCTACTTCCAAATATCTGCATGGTTGTATATCTCAAATCTCTCTGTGTCTCTCTCTGTCTGTGTGTGTGTGTGTGTCTCTGTCTTTCTGTCTCCCTGTCTGTCTCTCTCTCTCTCTCACACACACACACACACACACACACACCCCCCTAATCAAAGCATCCAGCTCACCATCTGATTACTTATGTGTGTGTATGTATAAAGTTGTATAAAAAATGTGGAAGGACATGCTCTGTATCCATCAGGGTGCTGGCATTAGAACTGAATAATTTGAAGAGAATTTGATAAAGGGATGGCTTACAAAAGTGGGGGAAGAATTTGGGGAAAGAATAGGGATTAATGCAGTTCCCAGGACCAACGAAAGCAGGGAACCACAACAACCCCCAAGCCTGGGGGCCTGGAGGAGATGGCTTTTGGGAAAAGGTCACCATCTGGATTTTGGTGGAGATGCAACAAACTCACAGTGACCCAACAGGGAGGGAATGAGAGGGAGTAAAACCCTGCCATCACTCCCCTCCCTCCCTCCAATCTCCTCCTAGTACCTCCCATTGGCCAAGTCCAGTCAGAAGCTGGAGAGTAAAGGATCTCATTAATGCGGTCCCATACAGCTCAGGCTCCCAGGGGCAGGGCGGGTAGGGTGGAGAAGGATGGGGAAGGTCAGAAGGGCAAATGGAAGCTGACCAATACACATTCCAAAATGTCACAGCAGTTATCTATTGAGAGGGAGGCTGGTAGATGGCTTTTGCCTTTTATTCTTTTTTTTTTTAATTTATTTTTTTATACCCCAGGTTCTTATTAGTTATCCATTTAATACATATCAGTGTATATTTGTCAATCCCAATCTCCCAATTCATCACACCACCACCACCCCCTGCCACTTTCCCCCCTTGGTGTCCAGACATCTGTTCTCTACATCTGTGTCTCTATTTCTGCCCTGCAAACCAGTTCATCTGTACCATTTTTCTAGGTTCCACATATAGGCATTAATATACAATATTTGTTTTTCTCTTTCTGACTTACTTCACTCTGTATGACACTCTCTAGATCCATCCACGTCTCTACAAATGACCCAATTTCGTTCTTTTTTATGGCTGAGTAATATTCCATTGTATATATGCGTCACATCTTCTTTATCCATCCCTCTGTTGATGGACATTTAGGTTGCTTCCATGACCTGGCTATTATAAATAGTACTGCAATGAACGTTGGGGTGCATGTGTCTTTTTGAATTATGGTTTTCTCTGGGTATATGCCCAGGAGTGGGATTGCTGGGTCATATGGTAATTCTATTTTTAGTTTTTTAAGGAACCTCCATACTGTTCTCCATAGTGGCTGTATCCATTTACAGTCCCACCAACAGTGCAAGAGGGTTCCCTTTTCTCCACATCCTCTCCAGCATTTGTTGTTTGTAGATTTTCTGATGATACCCATTCTAACTGGTGTGAGGTGATACCTCATTGTAGTTTTGATTTGCATTTCTCTAATAATTAGTGATGTTGAGCAGCTTTTCATGTGCTTCTGACCATCTGTATGTCTTCTTTGTAGAAATGTCTATTTATGTCTTCTGCCCATTTTTTTATTGGGTTGTTTGTTTTTTTTTAATAGTGAGCTGCATGAGCTATTTATATATTTTGGAGATTAATCCTTTGTCCATTGATTTGTTAGCAAATATTTTCTCCCATTCTGAGAGTTGTCTTTTCATCTGGTTTGTAGTTTCCTTTGCTTTGCAAAAGCTTTTAAGTTTTTAGCTTTTAAGTTTCATTAAATTATTAGGGAAATAATTTGTTTCTTTTTGTTTTTATTTCCATTACTCTAAGAGGTGGATCAAAAAAGATCTTGCTGTCATTTATGTCAGAGAGTGTTCTTCCTATGTTTTCCTCTAAGAGTTTTATAGTGTCCAGTCTTACATTTAGGTTTCTAATCCATTTTGAGTTTATTTTTGTGTATGGTGTTAGGGGGTGTTCTAATTTCATTCTTTTACGTGTAGCTGTCCAGTTTTCCCAGCACCACTTATTGAAGAGACTGTCTTTTCTCCATTGTGTATCCTTGCCTCCTTTGTCATAGATTAGTTGACCATAGGTGCGTGGGTTTATCTCTGGGCTTTCTATCTTGTTCCATTGATCTATGTTTCTGTTTTTGTGCCAGTACCATATTGTCTTGATTACTGTAGCTTTGTAGTATAGTCTGAAGTCAGGGAGTCTGATTCCTCCAGCTCCGTTTTTCTCCCCTCAAGACTGCTTTGGCTATTCGGGGTCTTTTGTGTCTCCATACAAATTTTAACATTTTTTGTTCTAGGTCCGTAAAAAATGCCATTGGTAATTTGATAGGGATTGCATTGAATCTGTAGATTGCTTTGGGTAGTATAGTCATTTTCACAATATTGATTCTTCCAATCCAAGAACATGGCATATCTCTCCATCTGTTTGTATCATCTTTAATTTCTTTCATCAGTGTCTTATAGTTGTCTGCATACAGGTCTTTTGTCTTTCTAGGTAGGTTTATTCCTAGGTATTTTATTCTTTTTGTTGCAGTGGTAAATGGGAGTGTTTCCTTAATTTCTCTTTCAGATTTTTCATCATTAGTGTATAGGAATGCAAGAGATTTCTGTGCATTAATTTGGTATCCTGCAACTTTACCAAATTCATTGATTAGCTCTAGTAGTTTTCTGGTGGCATCTTTAGGATTCTTCATGTATAGTATCATGTCATCTGCAAACAGTGACAGTTTTACTTCTTCTTTTCCAATTTGTATTCCTTTTATTTCTTTTTTCTTCTCTGATTGCCGTGGCTAGAACTTCCAAAACTATGTTGTATAATAGCGGCGAGAGTGGACATCCTTGTCTTGTTCCTGATCGTAGAAGAAATGCTTTCAGTGTTTCACCATTGAGAATGATGTTTGCTGGGGATTTATCATATATGGCCTTTATTATGTTGAGGTAGGTCCCCTCTATGCCCACTTTCTGGAGAGTTTTTATCATAAATGGGTGTTGAATTTTGTCAAAAGCCTTTTCTGCATCTATTGAGATGATCATATGGTTTTTATTCTTCAGTTTGTTAATATGGTTTATCACATTAATTGATTTGCGTATATTGAAGAATCCTCACATCCCTGGGATAAATCTCACTTGATCATGGTGTATGATCCTTTTAATGTGTTGTTGGATTCTGTTTGCTAGTATTTTGTTGAGGACTTTTGCATCTATATTCATCAGTGATATTGGTCTGTAATTTTCTTTTTTTGTAGTATCTTTGTCTGGTTTTGGTATAAGGGTGATGGTGGCCTCATAGAATGAGTTTGGGAGTGTTCCTTCCTCTGCAATGTTTTGGAAGAGTTTGAGAAGGATGGGTGTTAGCTCTTCTCTAAATGTTTGATAGAATTCACCTGTGAAGCCATTTGATACTGGACTTTTGTTTGTTGGAGATTTTTAATCACAGTTTCAATTTTATTACCTGTGATTGGTCTGTCCATATTTTCTATTTCTCCCTGGTTCAGTCTTGGAAGGTTATACCTTTCTAAGAATTTGTCCATTTCTTCCAGGTTGTCCATTTTATTGGCATAAAGTTGCTTGTAGTAGTCTCTTAGGATGCTTTGTATTTCTGTGGTGTCTGTTGTAACTTCTCCTTTTTCATTTCTAATTTTATTGATTTGAGTCCTCTCCCTCTTTTTCTTGATGAGTCTGGCTAATGGCTTATCAATTTTGTTTATCTTCTCAAAGAACCAGCTTTTAGTTTTATTGATCTTTGCTATTGTTCTCTTTGTTTCTATTTCATTTATTTGTGCTCTGATGTTTATGATTTCTTTCCTTCTACTAACTTTGGGTTTTGTTTGTTCTTCTTTCTCTAGTTCCTTTAGGTGTAAGGTTAGATTGTTTATCTGAGATTTTTCTTGTTTCTTGAGGTAGGCTTGTATTGCTATAAACTTCCCTCTTAGAACTGCTTTTGCTGCATCCCACAGGTTTTGGATCATCGTGTTTTCATTGTCATTTGTCTCTAGGTATTTTTTGATTTCCTCTTTGATTTCTTCAGTTATCTCTTGGCTATTTAGAAACGTATGGTTTAGCCTCCGTGTTTTTGTGTTTTTTTTATATTTTTTTTCCCTGTAATTGATTTCTAATCTCATAGCATTGTGGTCAGAAAAGATGCTTGATATGATTTTAATTTTCTTAAATTTACTGAGGCTTGATTTGTGACCCAAGATGTGATTTATCCTGGAGAATGTTCGGTGCACAGTTGAGAAGAAAGTGTAATCTGCTGTTTTTGGATGGAATGTCCTATAAATATCAATTAAATCTATCTGGTCTGTTGTGTCATTTAAAGCTTGCGTTTCCTTATTAATTTTCTGTTTGGATGATCTGTCCATTGGTGTAAGTGAGGTGTTAAAGTCCCCCACTATTATTGTGTTACCGTCAATTTCCTCTTTTATAGCTGTTAGCAGTTGCCTTATGTATTGAGGTGCTCCTATGTTGGGTGCATATATATTTATAATTGTGAAATCTTCTTCTTGGATTGATCCCTTGATCATTATGTAGTGTCCTTCCTTGTCTCTTGTAACATTCTTTATTTTAAAGTCTATTTTATCTGATATGAGTATTGCTACTCCAACTTTCTTTTGATTTCCATTTGTATGGAATATCTTTTTCCATCCCCTCACTTTTAGTCTGTATGTGTCCCTAGGTCTGAAGTGGGTCTCTTGTAGACAGCATATATATGGGTCTTGTTTTTGTATCCATTCAGCAAGCCTGTGGCTTTTGGTTGGAGCATTTAATTCATTAAAGGTTTAAGGTAATTATCGATATGTATGTTCCTATGACCATTTTCTTAATTGTTTTGGGTTTGTTTTTGTAGGTCCTTTTCTTCTCTTGTGTTTCCCACTTCGAGAAGTTCCTTTAGCATTTGTTGTAGAGCTGGTTTGGTGGTGCTGAATTCTCTTAGCTTTTGCTTGTCTGTAAAGCTTTTGATTTCTCCATCGAATCTGAATGAGATCCTTGCTGGGTAGAGTAATCTGGGTTGTAGGTTTTTCCCTGTCATCACTTTAAATACGTCATGCCACTCCCTTCTGTCTTGTAGAGTTTCTGCTGGGAAATCAGCTGTTAACCTTATGGGAGTTCCCTTGTATGTTATTTGTCATTTTTCCCTTGTTGCTTTCAATAATTTTTCTTTGTCTTTAATTTTTGCCAATTTGATTACTATGTGTCTCGACGTGTTTGTCCTTGGGTTTATCCTGCCTAGGACTCTCTGCACTTCCTGGACTTGGGTAGCTATTTCCTTTCCCATGTTAGGGAAGTTTTCTACTATAATCTCTTCAAATATTTTCTCATGTCCTTTCTCTATCTCTTCTCCTTCTGGGACCCCTATAATGTGAATGTTGTTGCATTTAATTTTGTCCCAGAGGTCTCTTAGGCTGTCTTCATTTCTTTTCATTCTTTTTTCTTTATTCTGTTCCGCAGAGTGAGTTCCACCATTCTGTCTTCCAGGTCACTTATCCTTTCTTCTGCCTCAGTTAATCTGCTATTGATTCCTTTTAGTGTATTTTTCATTTCAGTTATTGTATTTTTCATCTCTGTTTGTTTGTTCTTTAATTCTTCTAGGTCTTTGTTAAACATATCTTGCATCTTCTCGATCTTTGCCTCCATTCTTTTTCCGAGGTCCTGGATCATGTTCACTATCATTATTCTGAATTTTTTTTCTGGAAGGTTTCCTATCTCCACTTCATTTAGTTGTTTTTTTGGGTTTTATCTTGTTCCTTCATCTGGTACATAGCCCTCTGTCTTTTCATCTTGTCTATATTTCTGTGAATGTGGTTTTTTGTTCCACAGGCTGCAGGATTGTAGTTCTTGCTTCTGCTGTCTGCCCTCTGGTGGATGAGGCTATCTAAGAGGCTTTTCTGCCTTTTATTCTTTATAGTTCTGTTTTTTTCATTTTGAATTTTTTAATAACAAGCATATCTTCATGGGTTGTTTTTGTAATTTAAAGAAAAGTTAAAAATACATTGAGTAATTATAGTCACAACTACACGATTCTAGGCTGCAGATGGGATTGTGTACAGCATATGAGGTTCTCCTCTACAAGTCCAATAGTGTCCAGTGATCTAGGGCTTAATTCATGCCTTATACCCTACATTACTCAGGAAGTGCTTACCAGCTTTTAGAGCTAAGTAAACTTCACTGATATCCAGAGTTCAGCACAGGCCATTTCAGAGTTCTGCATGGGAGTGTGGCACAAAACAGCTGGAACCCACTCCCTGCAGTAGCAGAATAATGGCCCCCAAAGATGTCCTAATCTCCAGAACCTGTGAATATGCTACCTTGTCATGGCAAAGGAGATCTTGCAGAATTGCCCATGGTCAAATATCTATAACTGAGCCCTTAAGATTTATGTATCTATATTTATTACTATATCTATCTGTATGTATGTATATATTTATGTCCACAAATACGTGTTGGATAGATAGACAGGTAGATGTCTATCTATCGATAGACAGACAGGGAGATATATTTATCTCCCCTAGTGTCTCTGCTTCTCTGATCAACCCCTGACTGACACAAGGGGCTGGTCAGCATTTCACTGTCAATATCACTGTTAACATTATGTATCATAAAAGCACTGGTTTCTCAGGTCATATTCTGTACCAGCCAAAGTCTCTAAAACGATTCATCTCTTTTCTATTCTTAATAATTAGCAAGGCAAATAACATCTTCCTTATACTACAAATAGGAAAAGAAATTGATAACAGAAGTCCCTTAAGGCAGGGGTCCCCAACCCCCAGGCTGCAAGGCAAGAGCACGACACTGGAAGCTGTATCCATCTTTCATTCCAAGAGTTACCACGAAGGAAAGTCAAGGAGGAGTAACTAGCCAGGCAAACAAGTCCCTCACCCTTGTTTACCTTGAAGAGGTCATGGGGCCACTTCAGCTCTGGGCCAAATTAGGGACTCAGTAAATAGGATGCATTTATGTGTATAAAAATTAAATCCTTTGGGGCTTCCCTAGTGGTGCAGTGGTTGAGAATCTGCCTGCCAATGCAGGGGACACGGGTTCGAGCCCTGGTCTGGGAAGATCCCACATGCCGCGGAGCAACTAGGCCCGTGAGCCACAATTACTGAGCCTGCGCGTCTGGAGCCTGTGCTCCGCAACAAGAGGGGCCGCGATAGTGAGAGGCCCGCGCACCGCGATGAAGAGTGGACCCCGCTTGCCGCAACTAGAGAAAGCCCTCGCCCAGAAACGAAGACCCAACACAGCCAAAAATAAATAAATTAATTAATAAATTAAAAAAAAAAATTAAATCCTTTGAATATTTTGCTTTTAAAGAGCTGACCTCCCTCTGCTTTGTTAAACAAAACTCTTCTAATTAGTTCTAACCAGGCTTGAATTGGGGATTACTTGGCCTTGGGCAAGCTTGAAAGTGAAGCAAGTCAAAGCAAAGCATAACATGAGGGTGTGATTTTTGCATAGGATTTTTCTTATTTATTGGTTTAACCAACTCTTTGACTTCCCTGAAGGTCTAAGATAGAGAGACTTGATACAAGAAGACACACGCATTGCAGAGCCTCCTTGAACCCATAAAACTGTCATATGCTCAACGCCACAGAGCTGCCTCTGCACTGCCGACTTGGTGCTTGCCCCTACGTTTGTGCTGCACATGGATCTCAGTTCTTGTTTTCTGTATGTCGACTGGATTTCTATTTTGACACTTCCTCCTATCAAGATGAAGAGAAACAATCTCGGTCACCTTCTCCTCCTTTCCCTAAGTTTAGGAAGCTCAGAGGGTGCACAGCCTTTGGGAAGGTGCCACCTGGCCATTTCATCTAGTCACATGAGACCCCACTGAGACATCTCACATGCCTGACCACACCGTTCTTCATACTGTGGGTCTTCCTGTGACTTCTGTGCTGCACTTGGGGCACAGGGACAATTTGGCTCCCCCAGCACTCCACAGGTGGGAGGGGAGGATGGCAAAGAGTGACCTGAAGACGAAAGCATGGGCAAATATGTCTCAAATAATATCCTGCCCCCAGGTATCACTGAACTTTATTCTACGTGCTTTACATCTCCCAAACAAGATCTTGATTCCCTCCAGACCATCAGCTGTGCCTTGTAACTCTGTATGTCCTTACTGGTCAGCAGAGTACCAACCAATGCATTTTTATTGTGACAATAATCCTGTGTAGATTACATACACCATACAAGGACCCGTGACTTAAGTCAGAATTCCCCAGACGTGGACCCCATGATGAAGATTCATACACAGGTGATGTGTTGATTGTGAAACCAGTGCTCCCAGGGCCGACTGGGAAGTGAGGAAGGCAAGACAGGGGGGCCAGCAAAGGCTCAGTCTCAAGCCAACGCCCCATAGAGGGTCACTGCAGCCTGATTCCACAGAGGAACCTCAGAGGATAAATTACACCTCAGGGTGGTCCCCACGCGAGTCAGGGAGCTGGGCCTGTTGGTATTGGGGCTAAGGTGCTCCCATAGCCAAGGACAGTCCTTTAAAAAAGGTCGGGGAGCCCACAGACATGGAGGGAGAGGGTCCAAGAGGACGTGAGCAGATCCTGGGCACTGACCAGTATAGCAGCCCCACTGACCTGACAGGTGGGCAAGAACTCCTGAAGGCAAGTGCTGACGCCGAAACACACCACGATTCAGCAGCTGTGAGTGTAAAAAAAAACAGAGGGAAGAGAAGAAAATGTTTAAAAACTCTTCAAACAGGGGTGTGCACCCCTCTGGTTCACGGAGATCCTTCCATGTATAATGTCAGCAGTACTGTGACTTTTTGAGCCATGGCTTCGGGCCAAGAATTTATCAACTCGAACTGCAAAATATCACACAATGCACATAGTGGTAGTCAACATACACAAACGTCAGCTGGCAAGGGCTAGGACACAGAGTAGAGAATGAATTTTATCTGAAATTCAATTTACAGGTATTGGGAGGTAGTACGTAAATAATATTTATTCATGCAGATGTGTTATTCAGCTTAAGAAAAAAACTGGTCTCATAAAAATTCCAAAATTCTTTTACAATATTTTGCATATGAAATTTTAAAGGAGCACTCATTCTAGAAAATATGGAAAAGTTGGAAAGAAGATTATTACTTCTAACTTTGAAACACCTTTTTCCTTATTTAGAACAATGGTTCTCAGAGTGATATAAGGGTGGTTCCAGGTCAGTCGCATCAGCCCATTTGAAAGCTTGTTAAAAATGCAGGTTCTCAGGCCCCACCCCAGACGGACTGAGTCAGAAATTCTGGGGGCTGGGAGGCTGTCACACCCCACCATAATTTTAAACTAGTGCCTTATTATTGGATATATAAGTTGTTTCCAGCATTTCACTGTTATAAACAATGCTGCAGTGAACATCCTTGTACTAGAACTTTTGTGCAGTCAAGTAGATATTTTGTAAATCTCCTCTCTCTGCACCTCTCTCTCTCTTTCTCTCTCTCTCCCTCCTCTTCGTCTCTCTCAAACAGAAGCTTTAAGAATGAGGAAACTGCCCTGCCTCAGCTTCTTTCTCCCTCTCTCACTCACTCTATGACAAAGCCCAGAATACCTGCTGGGGACTCGGGCGGGAGGGGAACACAAAAATAAGATTGTATTAAAAACTCTCATTTCAAAGATTATATTAAGAACTCTAGTTTTTGATCTCCTTGCATTTTCTTTTTACCACCTGCGGAAAAATCCTGCCTGCCTCTCTGGAAAAGTAGCCCATAATGTTTCCTGAACTGAACCCCAAGGCAGATCTTGTCAATTTCTGTTTAAAGTTTATGGAAGGGACTCCCAAGGGGGCAGAAATGGCTACTTCCTCTTTTAGGGTAAAGCAAGAAAGAAGAGAGGAAAAGGAACAGAGAGAGAAATTGAAGATAGTGGAGGAGCAGAGAGTGAAAGGGGGTGGAAGAGAGGTGGGAACTTTTCACAGGCTTGTGTCATTAAGTGCAGAGCAAAGCAAAGCTGCTGCCTGGGGCCCCTCATCACCAGAGCACCCTTTCCAGAGATACCCAGGCAATTTGTGCTTCCATAAATTCTGCAGCATTTTTTTCTTTACAACCTCAAACAAAATTCCATTTCTGCTACAGTGGCTGCAGGCCATAATAAACACATCTCCAGCAATTTCAGCCCCTAATGTTGGCAGGGTCCTTGTGCCGAATTTAATCCGAAAAGCTGAAGTTGCAGCCTCCTCGGCTACAAAATTTTCAATGTGCTTTCCCTTTGACCATATAATTGGGATAAGAAAGGTAACTCCCACAGAAATATCAACGTGCATCTGAAATTGGAAAAGGATTAAAAAATCATCCTTAGGCTAGTGATATAAATTCATCCACATCTCTTCCATCCTACTGTGTCACTTGCACCAGTAAATGCCAACTGCACAACTTCCCAGTAAAAACTTGCTGGAGTTATTATAAGTATTTAAAATTTCAAGAGTCACCTGAACAGGGCTTCCCTGGTGGCGCAGTGGTTGAGAATCTGCCTGCCAATGCAGGGGACACGGGTTTGAGCCCTGGTCTGGGAAGGTCCCACATGCCGCGGAGCAACTAAGCCCATGAGCCACAACTACTGAGCCTGCGCGTCTGGAGCCTGTGCCCCACAACAAGAGAGGCCGCGACAGTGAGAGGCCCGCGCACCGCGATGAAGAGTGGCCCCCGCTTGCCGCAACTAGAGAAAGCCCTCGCACAGAAACGAAGACCCAACACAGCCAAACATAAATAAATAAATAAATAAATAAATAAATAAATAAATAAATAAATAAATAAAAAAGAGTCACCTGAACAAGAATGTGAGACTGACTAAAACTAATAACGTGGTACCACCCTGTCTGTAATGATGTCAATTAGCTGTAGCTGGTGGCCTCATCTTCCACCTCTCCTCCTTGCTACCCACCAGGAACCCCTGCAGCCGGCCCCCCGTCCCAGACACCTCACTGTGCAGCTGCCGGGGCTGCAGACCCAGCCCCTGTCTCTTGCCATTGGCTCCGCCTTGTGGAGTCTCCTTCCCGGTGCTGCCTGCTGGCGCTTCCACCCACCACACGGAGCCCACTGTGGGCCACTGTTGGGTTTACTCCATTCTGACACTGGGTTGTGGGAACTGTACATCTCCCTGCCTGCCCCCCACCCAGACTCTGAGTCCTGTGAAGATGGGGCCAGTGTCTTCATCCTTGCTCTTTGCATGTGGGGGAGATTCCCCCCAAAGCCTCAATCCCTGGACCCACACCCCTTTGGGCTGTGAGTTTGCAGTTTCTTCCTGCCCTGCCAGGTGGCGCTGACCCCCCACCCGCTTGCAGCTGGGCTTGGCCATGTGAAGCGTCTGGGCCAATGGGGACATCAGCGGAAGTGACAGGTACCACAGGAAGGATCCCAGGCCAGTCTGACAGAGAACAAGATGTGACAGAGTCCAACGAGCGACCCAGGAGGGAGGCTACCCTAGACTAGCGCGAGAGAGGTGAGAAATCATAAAATGCCCCTGTGTGAGGACCAATGGCTAATTTACACATGAAAGGAACGGGGACTGTCCTAGTTTTCACAAACTCTGGAACCTCTGCTTACATACTTCCTTATGTTGTAGATACAGGACCTGTGTCTGTAGGTCCTGGAGAGATAGAGCCGCACTTTCAAAGGTCACTCACTGGCTTCAGGGCTAATCAGCCTGGGATTAGGAAACACCACAAGGCTGTGTTTGGGCATTTGGGTTAGAGTCACATAACCTCTGGAGTCAGGAATACCCCAGTCGGGACTCGGGGTCCCTGATGGACCCTTCCTCACAGGCTGAAAAACCCATCCTCTACCCAGGACTGCTCTACTCCCCAGGAGGGCCGGACAGCGGCCACGCCTCCCACGAGCCTGCACTTGTGCGTGCACAGGCACACCTGTGCCAACACATTCGCGCACGTGCAGACACTGGTGACAAAGGCCATGGGCCCACCTTGGCGGGAGGCTGCTGCTTTCTTAGCCCGGCAGACTGGGCCAGGCGATGGCAGAGACGCTGCTGACAGAAGGAGACCCCGACTGCGGGGGCCTGGATTCTTCCCGAGGAGCCTAGCACGCGATCAGACCTCGTGAGCAGCGGGTTTATCAGAGACTGAACTCCCGCTGTAGGCCATCCTGCCGTCTTCCCACGGATGGACCTGAGGACCGCTCCCGGGCCACTTCCGGAGGACAAGAGCGAGGCTCCAGAGCCCTCGGCAGATGCACCCGAGGTACCGAGGGGGCTGGGGGTTTCCTTCTCGACTTCCCAGGAGACTTTGCAAAAAGGTTACTGCGGGGATGCAAGGAAGGAAAGCAGTGTCAAGGGCCAGCTGGCAGGTTGGACCAAGGGGACAGCGTCGCTCCTTGACTGTCTTACTTTGCTGCACTATCATTAAATATTTTAAAATCCCACATGTGTCTTTCCCCCAAATTTAATTTTAAACTGTTCTTGGGCAAGAATCACATGTTATACTTTTTTAAAATGCTAAGAAAAGTGCTATGAACAATGGGAAATACACTTTGACTTGAATCAACATGAAAAGGAGGAACATACCCCAATGCTTATTATTTTTAAATGATTACAGATCAGGTCTCCACTGACAAAGTGAAGCAAAGAGCAGTTTCTCTCTATCAAAGTATCTTTAAAAATCCATATGGTGCAGGTGGGTGGTGGGGAGCACACAGGGCTGTCTGAAAGCTTCACCCCTTCTGGGCATTTCCGGTTCCGCCCCCGACTACTGCTTGATGCTGGGAGAATGACGTCACTCACCTGGGACCCCCCCCCCCATTGCATCATTTGGACCACTTTTAAAGGGAAAATTTGCTCTCTCCACCCCACAGTTGGATTACTTCATTTTCTGGAATAACACGTAAATTTACACAATGATAAAGTAAGGTGTAAACCATTTAGGCTTATAGCTCTTAGGTATCACTAAAGCACACGTTTAAAACATTTTTAAAATAAATAGTAGCAACACCACAGGTCAACAGGACTCAACTGGCAACACCGACATGAGAGAGAAAGTCACGTTTCTGAACAACACTGTGCCTCACCTCCAAATGCAATATTGACAGGGTGAGTCTTTTGCACGGGTGCTTGCTTCTCCTGTAGTGGCTTCGTGCAAAACCTGTATTGCTACAGGGAGCCCGAACCTCACTGGGCCTCCCTTGGCAACTGAAGTAGGAATACGTGGCAGCAGCGTGACCATGAGCGCAAACACAAATGAGAAAACAGAGCAGCAGGGCAGCGCTTAGAAGGGGGCCATCCTCATAACCCAGAATACACACCTGTTTCAGATTATCACCGAAATCCAAACAAAGGTTTAATCATGTAGGGAACTCAGAGGCACTTCCAGAATCTGTCACAACACTCCAGCTGGAGAAATACTGGAATCAGAAACCTCTAAAACCCTTCAAGTCCGTTCTGTTCAAATCTAACCTCACTGGAGCCTCAGAAACATCCATTGCAGTGCACAGATCTGCCACCAGAGGGAAATAGAGAGCCATCACAGTAAAGATGCGGCTGACGTGGAGTCACTTCCTCCTTCACTTGCCAAGCAAAGAGCTTGTTGGCAACTGTTCCTCCTTCTCTTCCCGCGGGTCCTAAAGATATAGTTTCACCAAGCGAAGTGTGATAGGGGTACAAATAATATGAATTCATTCTTTTACTCAAATAAGAGTGTTCTCTTTTTCTTAGTTTCTATTTATCTGCATCTATTGAAGAAATTTTCACTGGATGTCTATTATGTGCAAGAAGAAGACATGTGAAAAGAAAAAGTTGTTCACAGAATTCTAAATACACTTCTAAGCTGAAGTGAGTTGACAGTTCTCAGAGATTCTCTCTCCAAAACTCACTAGTGAGGATCTTCACAGAGCATACAGAGTGCACGGTAGAAGGAGAAAAGGATGCGTTGTTTGAAAATAGCAAAGAGGTATGGGTACCACGGTTGGCTGTACTCGGATAGAAGGAAGTGCACTGCTTTACTGCCTCCAGGGCTCATCCCTGTAGAAAATCACTGTTTCCAGTCATTCATTCAGGTAACAGACAATTCTGGAATATCAGCTGTGTACTCAGAATGTGGTAGATGGTTTGGGTATTGAAAAGAAAAGTGAGAGCAGGTCCCCATCCTCAAAGAGCTGCCTATATAACCTAGATGAGTAAACCAAACTAATATGCGAGACAAGAGAGAAATAAGTACTAAACTGAGTGGTGGGAAGAATAAACGAAAGGAGGAAGGGAAAGACGCCATTGTTAATAATGAGCAAAGGGACCCTTGGAGAAGGCACGGGAGGAAAGGAGAAATGGGGACAATCATACCTGAAATGCACTCATCTCATGATGGTGTGATGCAACGTGGCTTTATCAGATGTATCTCTATGACTATTTGACCTTCCTGAAAAACAAACAAAAAAAATTATATCCTCTGTGGAGGGGAAGTGTCCCAAGGCCTCGCTTGCCTGCAGTGAGGAGCGAGGCTTGTGGGCATCAGGACCCAGGCTTCGGGACTGCCCCATCCCACCGCCACCCCCGCCCCAGTCTGTTCTGCCCATAAGTACATGACAGCAACATCAGCACGACCTCCCACATCCTGTGCCCTGTGCTTCCTGGGCACCAGGTAGGAAGGGAAGAGAATGTCCCCCCCAAATTCTCTGGGGGACTGTGCTTCTGTGCCCCCAAAGCCCCATCACCTGGGCTGCAGGTCTCAAGAAGCAGCTCCTCTGACACCCCACCAGCATCAGCCTGCAGAGCTCTCTCTAGAACAGTCCCCAGAGCCATCCTGCTGCTGCCTGTCTCCCCTCTCAACCCAGACTTCTCTGCCCAAACCTTCTCTCTTCTCTTCAGCCACAAAAGAAAGCCTCATCTCCTGTTAGCACACAAGGAGTCGCGAACTAGCTTGTTCTTCCGTGTGACCCTCAGAGAACTGGCTGATCTCGGATACTGTGAATGACTCTGACCCTGACAGCAGTGTATGTATGCCCTGTGAAAGGAGCCAAGCAGAGAGACCAGGGTGAAGAATCAAAATCAGTGTGCAGAGCAAAGCCTGCTCCAAGAGTCACTTCAAATCTAGTTTACTCACAAAGTTTTGCATTGAGAGACAAACCCTGCCCTTTGGGTAGGCAAGTTTGGTAATGTTTAAATTGTCAGAAATTATGGTTTTGCTCCTATAAACTTGGGATTTTGATTTCCTCATGAGCGTACATCCATCCATTCTTTCAAAAACAATAAAAAGACTGTATATCTACGAAATACCAGGCATCCTGCTGAGCCTAGAGCTACAGAGAGAAATACAACGTGATCTGCATCCTGGAAAACACAGTGCGTTGAGGAGGCAGGTACACCCGCAAATCATAATTCAGCACACGCGTGCATATAAATGTGTAAAATAAACCACAATTAGAGACTTGACGCGCAGTTTTCACTGTACCGGCTATTTGTATGTCATACCGCAAGATTAAAGACAGCTAGGGGCCACTAGAGATGGAACCGCCGCCTGGTGGGCTCGGATAAGAAACGTGCACAGACGGATAAGAGACCGGAGAACCACACACAAGTGAGGCTTGAACAATGGCTACGGTGCCTGAGGAAGCTGAGAAAGCAAGGCCATCTGTAGGTTATGCCATTTTTGTGTTTGAACTCACAAAGAAAAGTTTTTGATTTGCTTTGTCTTCCAGACCTCCTTTAGCAGAAAATTACTTAGACAAACTAGATAAATGAGAACATTTGGGGTAATTTTATAGAAATCAGCCCTAACTGCTCCACGTACCATGAATTGATTTATAGGAGTTAGAGATGTAAATTTGCCAGGATTCTGGAGAGACTCACAAAAATCAAAATCAGAAAACACGTGGCCCCGTGGGACCCAGTGGCTGCCGTGAGGGTCCCTCCACCCTCCACTCCGTCCTCCCTGTCCCCCTCACTCTGCTTTCCCCTTTGCAGACTGACTGTCTCCTCTTCCCCAGAACACACGGGGGTAAGCGGTTCCTTGAGGCACCCCCAGCTTTTCCTCTCACAATTCCAACGCCCAAGAGGTGGTTTCTTCTCCTCATACCAGTTGCAAAATCCCTCGGAAACAGCTCTGTCCTATTTTGGGTTAGTCCTGGAGCAAGGATTGACTGTGGCCGGGAGCTGTGTGGAAAACTATTGGCCCGGCCAGACCCAAGCAGCCAGTGGCAGCCAGGTCGTAAAACAGCTGCTCTCCCCAAGCTGCAGGACAGGCCCCAAAGAAAGGGATGGAAATGCTATCACAGAATAGACTCCTGCATAGACTAATTGGCCAGAGGCTACATTCATTTCAGATGACCTCACCTTTCAATTGATAATCTCAGAAATACTGCCTTGCAGAAAAGTCTGGAAGAGAAGCTCTTTAACTCTCAGAACTGAGAACCTGTCCCAGTTCACTTCAGTTTCCCTTTTCCTGCCCTGAAAGTGCTCTTTTCCTCCCACGTTATTTAAAGAAAGTTAGAGACGAATGAGACATGATTTTTTTGATATGCGACCTTAAGACAGGGGCTTCATTTTTTAATATTTAACAGATTCTCTGTATTTGGAAACTACCATGAGTGTAAGTCTATACAAAGATGAACATAGTGGTTTCTAGTTGTGGTCCATGCCTGTCCTTACGTGCAGCACACAAACTAAAGGCATCTAGAACGTGCACCTTGGCATGGAATGCTGTCTTTTTACCAAATGCAAATGATAAATCCAGTAGCAGAGACTATGCTGTAATATGCTGGAAGCCAAAACCAAATCAGGCTGTTCGGGGATCTTGAAGAAATTACTGATTTTGAATCTTAGTTTCTTTATTTAGAAAATTGGGAGTTGGGGCCAGATTATCTTTCAAGTTGCAGCTAAATCTAAAATTCTGAAGGATCTTCTGAACGACTACAACAGTTACTGATAGAAAATTCTTAAGAAATACATGCTTTCTGTTGATTACCAGTTAGAACTGAGTTGGTCAAAAAGCTGATAGTCACCAAAAAACAAATTTTTTAAATTAATGCTCTCAAGTTACCAGAAGAAAGCTAGTCATTTATTAGAGCTTCTCTTCTCTCTGAAAATTTTGCTCTCTGCAAAGGCGGGGAGCCGAGCCCTCTGCCTTCACAAAGGGGGCTTGTACGGCCACCGGTGCACGCTATAAAAAGCAATTGCTCGGGGAGACACTTTCTATTGGACACTAAGGGGAACCGTGCACAGCTTTTCACTCACTGGCCCACATTGTTCTTTAGGGTAAGAGTGTCCAACAAATTGATCGAAACTTCTGCAGTGAGAGGTGTTGGATGACCTGTTTCGTGCAGGAATAAGCCTGTAAGTCACATTTGCTGAAAATAGACTCTTGTGGCATGAAATTCTTTAGAACTCGGCAGGTCAAACCAAGTTGAGGGGGAAAGAGATAAAGAGATAGAAGGAAGGAGTGAGAACTCGCTACTTTCTAGCCAGTTGGCAGATACAGAAAGAGCGAGAGAGAGCGAGTGATGGAGACTGAGGGCAGGCGCATGCGCGTAGAGCCTGAGAAGTCCGCTTAGAAGAGCGCTTCTTCTCCCAGCCCGGAGTGGCCCGCATGTGTTCTGGCTGCTCAGGTCCAGTTTGGTCATGAGACTCTAAGCTCAGCCCCTCGCTGTCCTGGAGCAACACCAGCATGCCGGGTCCCCAGTCTCCAAGAGCATCCCCAGGGAAAAGCCGTAATGTGGTCCCCACTCCTAAGAGCATGGTGAGTAGGGAGACTTCAGTCTGAAGTCCGCTGGGCACTCAAATACCAAGGGGGTCGAGCATAGCAAATCTCCCCAGAGAGGCCTAAAAATAGCCTCCAACTTAAAGACCATTGTTCATAACAGTATATATTGGTTGACCCAATGTTGGTTCATGTAGATATCTAGAAGAATATGTTCATATGAAGGTCTGGAATAATCTCTGCTGGAATGTTAACCATGATTAGCTTAGATGTAGGAATTTTTGTCAGTTTTGCATTTTCACTATTTATGTATTATCCATATTTTATATTTTTCTACAATGAGCATATATTTCTTATTTTTTAAAGTTTTTAAAGAAATATTGATTTAGAAATCTCAAACTAAAGCTATATGGGGAGGAGGGGAACATTTATTGAGGCTAACAGTTAGTATTGCATATCCTAACCCAAAATCTAAACCTCTCCTCCATGTGTTGGTGTCTTCTGTCCTTTCCTAGTTTATTGTTTTTCCCTCTTCCTCTAAGTACTGGGGGAAAATCACACTGAATATTGTGATACAGTGCTCTCAAAGTGATTTTTAAAGTTCACTGAAAAAGAAACATTTAGCATAGAAGAGAAAAAACAAGTCTTCATATTTTCAGGAACATAAATCTCTGAACTTAGCTTACGATCAAGAATGATCAGAGTTCTGCATACAGAGCACCAGCCCAGTACGTATGATGTTAAATGATTGTGATTTGTTAATTCATTTACAAATGATGTTAAATCGAAATCCACAGTGTTTGTTGATCTTAAATTAATTTAACACTTGTTAAATGAAACTTCAGTTCATTTAAGAAGTGGATCTCTTTCTTAAAAACAGCCCTGTAGTGTTTTATGTGAAATGATATATCTTGGAGCAAAGGGAAGGAGAAGGGATGAGAGGTTGAAATTTAGACCACCTCAGCCAAATTCAAAGGGGCCGCAGGAGCATTTGATCTTGCCCCAGATTCAGCGGGCCTGGGTGGTGGCCCAGAGGATGGGGCGCTTTGTGAGATGTTTTGGAGGCAGAAATCAACAAGGTTTGCTGTCAGGTGAGGAAGAGTGGGTGAGGGAAATGGGCCATGATACTTACACAAGCCTTTTTGGGGAAAAGGTCAATAAATTGATTACTAACTAGTAACGAACTACTCATTTGCAAGAAGAGAAAGACTGGTTCGAGTTCAACTTTTTTTTTTTTATTATGTCAGTTTTTTTTTTTTTTAAAGGAACCATTTTGAGATATGTCAGAGCACACGGTTCTTTTTTTTTTTTTTTAATTTTATTTATTTATGGCTGTGTTGGGTCTTCGTTTCTGTGCGAGGGCTTTCTCTAGTTGTGGCAAGCGGGGGCCACTCTTCATCGCGGTGCACGGGCCTCTCACTATCGCGGCCTCTCTTGTTGCGGAGCACAGGCTCCAGACGCGCAGGCTCAGCAATTGTGGCTCACGGGCCCAGCTGCTCCGCGGCATGTGGGATCTTCCCAGACCAGGGCTCGAACTCGTGTCCCCTGCACTGGCAGGCAGATTCTCAACCACTGTGCCACCAGGGAAGCCCCGAGTTCAACTTTTTAAATCATCTTGTAAAAGCAAAAGTAGTCTAGGGCCTGTCATTTCAGCAGCGTTCAGTTCACACTGGCTTCTTTTAAGGATCTTCTAGAGACTGTGTTCCCAATATTTTAGCGGAAGCAAAAGCAACCTAAATTTTTGCTTTTCCTTCTTTGTCTCTAAACAATTTCTTGGCTAAGGATAATGACCTCAACACTGCAACAGTATCAGATTCTGGAAGGAAAGATCAGGGGATGCAGGGGACACATGGAAGCCTGTTTGGTTTGAAAGAAAGAGCTCATTCAGCTCACGTGGCTTCGCGAACCCAGCCCTGCCCCTGCCCCCTCTTCACCGCTGCATGGGGTGGGGGAGAGCCTTGCTCCTTCTTGCTGTTTCTCTGTAATTATAAACTCTTATCTCTGGCTTTTCCCTTTAGTGGTTAGTTTCTTTCCATTGTGTGTAGCCTGTAATGCTTATAAAAACAAACAAAGGCTGTGATGGCCGCAGGGAAAGCCACTGGAAGCCACCAAGGAAAGGGCCTGATGCTCTGTTGGCACGTGAAGCACCTTACACCCTGTGGTGGGGCCTCTTCGACCCTCTGGCTCTGACTATGGGGAGGAAGACAGCAAGGGAGCGATAGAGAGCGGGGCGGGGCAGGGCGGTCGGCTGATGCTAAGGAGACATCCCCTGTCTCCGTCTCCGTCTCTGCTCTGGACAAAACGCAGAATTATTCTGTCAGGAGCTCTTTTCTTTTAAATGCTGAAGAATGAAAATAAGGGTTCTGCAGGGATCAAGTGGGGTAGAGCCTCCCTTTCCAACAATGCCTCTGGGATGTTGTGTTCATTTATACTGTGGGTGGGATCAGGAGCCTGGGGGCCTGGAAGATTAGGCATGGGACTGTTCTAGACCCTCCGCGCCATCTGTCTCCCCCAAGGAGACCTCTGGAGAAGTGGATGTGGGTCCCTCCAGAGGAAGGAGCCAAAATGAAATTATGGACATGACCACAGGGTTTGCTCGTAAGGCCGAACCCAGAGCAGAGCAAGCGTGGGCACTCGGGGGGCCCACGGGCACTGGCCTGGCCCCGGGAGAGGGGAGGAGCTGAACGCTGGGCTGCCTGTCTGTCCCACGGCCGGGGTCCCCCATCGCAGAGCCCATAACCTCCTGTGGCCCGTGGCTGAGATGCCAACTGCCCTTCCCTTGTGTCTTGTTCCCCCCCCCCCGGGCCACGGAACACTCCTCCACGGTGTCCCACCCACTGTCCTGTGGTCACCCTGGGGTGACAGCCTGAACTTTTGCCATTCTTCACACGAGAACTGTCCAGGAATAATAATGAGAATAAAAACCCTAAGATCTCAGATGCATTGAACACTTGCTGGGTGCCAGGCCCTGGGCAAAACACAGAACCCACGGCTTCGCACTTGACCTTCACCGCAGCCCTGTGATTCACATGCTAACGTCTCGGTCAGTACGTGAAGGAGCCCAGCTGCAACCCGGGTCTACTGAGCCCACGGTGGGCTCCTATCATCAGAGGAAGCCTCGTGGCTGGGCTGCAGGAAGCATCACTCCTCGTGGCTGGTGGACCAGGGTCCACAACTCTGACTGTCCCTGCGGTCGGTTCCTGGGAGATGGTGACAGAATTAAGTGAAAAGCCAGAGGCCAGGCAGAGAGCCAAGCCTTTTGCACAAGGCAAAGAAAAATTCCTAAGGGGTGACGACCAGGACAGATGCCGCCTGAGGATGTCCTGGCAGCCACACAGCGCCACCTGGAGCTCGCGCTCCCCAGGCTGAGCTTCCGCAGAGAAGAGGGGCTTTGTGTGTCGGACGCCAGAGTTTGGGGCGTGGGCCCCATAACACATGGGGATTGACAGCCAGCTGAGATGGGGACGGGGCTGTGGTGTCTATCCCAGCAACAGCGATTTCAGAGATCAGCCCTTTGGGAACTCCCTCAGGAAGCCAAAGAGACAATCAAGGGGAGAAAAGCGGGCTGGTAGTCATCTGAGGCACGGGGTGCTGGGGGAGGATGGAACGGGGGACGGGAACACGGAGCTGACGGGGGAGTCCCTGGGGAGAGCAAGGTGCCCTCACAACACGGCCTTGCCCCCCACCTCCCACCCCAGTTGTAACTAATCACTTTGGGTCAGACTGTGACACACCCGTTAGTCTTTACAACAAGCTAAGGCCACCATCCCAATAGCGGGTTAGGGTTGCACATGGTCCTTGGTCCCGTTTCCTGCCTCATCAGCCAGCATTCCACCAACGAGGGCCTGATATCAGCCATCTTCTTCTGCTTCTCTTAGCCACCCAGCTGGCTTGACTCCAGGAACTGGCTCACTGTGACCCTGAGTGTGTAGTCATCTGGGGAATGAAGAGTCAGTCCACAGTGACACCTCCATCACCACCTCTGATGTTTGGGGACACCCTGCCCACCCTGTGACCCCTGCTTCCATGTGTCAGTGACGATCACCTACAGATTTATGGTGGCAAACCTGCCGGGACCTGACTCCTTGTTAGCACACATCACAGCGCTGAAAGATCACTTCCATATGAGAGAAGGCCTGAAATCGCAATGAGCGCTGTGGCCGGGTGGTTGTCTGAAATCCAAGCATTGCTGGTGGAAACTCAGAGTCAGGCTCTGGTGCTTTACACGGATCGTTCTGCAAATCCGAAAGGGGAAGAGCCCTCGGGCTGTGTCTTAGAAAAGAAGCCATATTTTGTCAAAGGGTTTGTAACTTGTGATCCCAACTGATTTTATAGCAAAGCCACGTGCCATCAGGGAAATGTTGCTGAGTGAATGTCTCTGTTCCCCTCTCCTTGCCAATTCTCCAAACATATGGAGCTCTGGGATTCCCGGACTCCAATCGGAAAGGCCCTCATGGTTGTGAGACATGCCCCTTACACAGCAACGATCCTACAAAGGTGGTGACACACCCAGGCCCGAGGACCCGCTAAGCCGCAGGCTGAAGTCAGTCACTCTTCCACCTCCTCTGTAGGGAGCTGGTCTGTATTCATGGATTCAGAATTACCTGCTCAAATCTAAGGGTCAACCTGCTTCTTGTTCCAAAACTGTAACTTCATAGAAACAGGCTATGGAGAACCCCAGCCTTGCTCAGCGAAATCACGTCTCTGTACCCT
Source organism: Balaenoptera acutorostrata (assembly GCF_949987535.1). Classification (NCBI taxonomy): domain Eukaryota; kingdom Metazoa; phylum Chordata; class Mammalia; order Artiodactyla; family Balaenopteridae; genus Balaenoptera; species Balaenoptera acutorostrata. Next base: position 8,611,492 of record NC_080077.1, read on the forward strand.
CCACCCATACAACTGATTTCCTTAAAATATATTTAAAATGACAAAAATTCCACTCATTTGGAAACTTTATTTCCAGTGGGGCACAGAATTAAGATATAATTCAAAGTACAACATTCCTTTTTGTTAACTTGTAACAAATTTAACAGAGCGGCAAATATGGGGAAATGCGAAATGAGAAGCAATCTGAAAGAAAACAGAGAACGTAATTCTTTCCATCAGTAAGCTCTTCAAACAGATGCACCTACCGTTCAGAGTCTATAAAGTCTCAAGCACGTATAGAGCCCTCACTAAGTGCCGGGCTCTGTTCTGAGCGCTCTGGTTACAGAACACAGCCAATAGTCATAATAACTCTATGGGGAAAATACTATCATTATTACCATTTTACAAAGAAGAGACGGAGGCATGGAGGTGAAGTAACTTGTCCGAGGTCATGGCTAGTCCGTGGCAGAGCTGGATATAAACCTCTCAAGGCACAGGCTAGGCTCTGCTATCCTGGTCCTCTTCTTAATGGTAAAAAACAAAAGAAGTGTCTATTGTAGATAACTTTGTGACTCAGCAGAGGAAAAGCAGAGGCAGCTCAAAACGTCTCTGCCACTGTCCCCTGGAGTGACCCCCACGGAACACGGGCAGTAAGGGTCCTGACTGTTCATCCCGCCTCGCGGCCCTGACCCCGGCCTCCCGGGCGCCAGCCTGCCTCGAGGTTTCCACGTCAGCCAAATCCACACCTCCATCCTCAGAGTGACTTTTCTGGTGTCCTGATTCCTTTTCCAAGCAGTCGTGCTCTCGGTGTTGACCCTCTTGTGGGAGGTTCGAGGAATCTCTCTAAGGCGCAACTGACCGACGGCTGTGGTTAAGTGTTTGCCTTTTTAAAGAGGAGCTTCTCTGATGGGTAGAAATACAGGCAATGTGGCAGAGAATAAAGAATTCAATGAGGGACATAGTTTTAAAACAGATATTTTTTAATTGAGTTATCATTCACATACGAAGTTGTTCAACCATCACCACTAATTCCAGAATATTTCCATCACCCCAAACAGAATCCCCAGACCCATTAGGAGTAACTCCCCCATTTTCCCCACCTCCTGGCAACCACTAATCTACTTTCTGCCTCTATAGATTTGCCTATTCTGGACATTTCATATAAATGGAATCATATAATATGTGACCTTTTGTGACTGGCTTCTTTCACTTAGCATAATGTTTTCCACACGTTATAGCTAGCATTGGTACTTCGTTCCTTTTTATGGCTGAATAATATTTCATTGTAGGGATAGACCACATTGTGTGTATCCACTCATCAGTTGGTGGACATCTGGGTTGTTTCCATTTTTGAGTGATTGTGAATAATGCTGCTGTGAACATGCATATACAAGTTTTTGTGTGGACATGTATTTTCATTTCTGTTGGGTAGACACCTAGGAGTGGAATTGCTGGATCATTTTATAATGGAATGTAGTATTTAACATGGAAAATTTACAAGAACCCATTAAATCATAGTAGGTAGGTGACTGCCTACAGCCATCCTACTACTTACAGCTGTGTAACCTCAGGAAAACCAAGTGACCTCTCTGAATTTCAGGGAGCTTTTGTTTTGTTTTGTTTTTACTGTTATTGTTGTTTTTGTATGTTAAATGTCTTAAAACATTTGCCTCTCAGTTGTATAAATAAACTAAGATAACATACATAAAAGCGTTTATAAACAATGCGGTGTGAGATTCCTGAGCTATTGTCATTGCATCCCATGTCGGGCAGGGAGGCCATTCACATGGACCACCCCATAGGCTGGTGTTGGGGCCCAGGGCAGGCCACCCCAAAATGTGCCTCAATGGCATATTGGTTATTTTGAATTGAAGTTACTTAAGAAACGGCCAATGCATAAGCGGGATACTCTGACCGTCCTTTCTGTGTCCCTGAAAGCAAGAAATAGATCTCTCATGTGAAAGGTGCTCTGCCTGCATGCAGATATAGAAGGATACCCTTATCACCAGAGCTAAGGAATTCAGGGCTGAGAAGCCTATATAAACAAACCCCATTACTTCTTTAATTTAGGACCCCAAGCCCAAACTCTGTTTAGATTCTCCACTAACTGGACACCCACCTATGTTTCTTTGTCCTGTCGGTTCCTTACAAATTTACTGTTTCTTTGTCTAAAAAGTATAATAGCTGACTGCTCTCATTTCTATGGGACCTCCATGCCCATGAATTAAAATGTGTTTTTTTTTTCCTCCTGCTAATCTGTCTTGTGTCAATTTTATTATCGTCCAGCCACAAGAACTGAAGAGGGGCAAGGGGGAAATTTCCCCTCCCCAGTAGTGGGACCACCACCCCTGCCCCCGTGCAGCCCAGGCTCTGCCCAGAGAGTCCATTTCCTCCCCAGCCAGTGGCATTCCTAAAAACTGACCTCACGAAAGGCTCCAGGTGTGATTATGCCTTAATGAGTTAGCTCGCAAGGTGATTAGGAGGAGAAATATATCTTTCATATGGGAATTTCGAGCACAGACAGAAACCAGAGTGGGTGATGGGTCTTGCCAGAGCCCTTCCTAATTCCCCTTACATCACACCGTTCAGATGACCAGCCACCTTGCCTGGACTTAGAATGCATCCTGCACATTATCTCACCTAAGGAAACACTTGTCAGGTGGAAATGCCCTCTTAGAGCTGCTCACTAATGTGTTCATGAGGCCATCGTCCTGGTGCATGTTGACGTGAACGCAAGCTCACTGGACCCCCAAAATGTTTACTTACAGATCTGCTGTCCATTAACTGGACTAATACAATGAGACCTTTAGGAGGGAAAAAAAAAATGTGTCTCTGCCAGCTAGGTTTTTAAGACAAATATAATTTCAAATTGAACTAGACCAAATAAAATTTAAATCCAAGACCTGTCGATTGGAGCAAGGCACCCAGCAAGGACCAACACAGCTGCCCTCTGGAGCTCACAGTCCGGAGGTTTGTGACCTTGACCTAAGTTTACACACCCACAGGCTGCACGCACACTGTACACACAAGTTCACTAACAGGCCAGGTCTGGCCACACTCACCGGAAGTTCGCCCAAGACCAGACCATCCGGGCTCCCCTCTGCTCTCTGCAGGACCTTCTCTCCCTTCAGAGAGCCATCCTACTCTGGATTTTCCATCCACATGCTTTCCAAATGTGGCTGCTTGTGCCCTTCACCTCGGCGCTGCTTCCCCTGCTGGTCCAGAGTTAGAGCCAAGGCTTCTGCTAAATGGTAGTTACACCCAGAGGAGGCGGGAAAATGAACTCCAGCTCTACCACCCACTGGCTGTGTGGACCCTCCGGGTTGCGGTTTCCTCCTTGGATACCACAGGGACAATAATAGTACCTACAGCAAAGGGTTATGGGGAAGATGCACTAGGCTCTGTACCACACCAAGAACATGCCCCGCACAGAGTAAGTGCTGAATTCCTCTTAGCTGATACTATTGTTACTATCATTACGAATGTGTTCGTGGCGCCTGTCTTTTCGACCCTCCAAAGCAACTACGTGCAATTTAATTGGGACCTTCTTGATTGGCCTTTGTCTCACCAAGTACACCAGGTGGAAATGCCAGCCACGGACTCAGGTTGGTGGGGGAGACTGGGAGACAGGTGTGCCAGTCAGCCCAGGCAGGCAGGTAGGTGTTCTATTTATAGCGCCTTTTGAGGGTCTTTGCAAATGTTACCTGCTAGTTAGGTACATTCTGCCTCTCCCTAAAGCTGGTTTTGCTCACAGTTTTGTTGCACTAACAAAAATATTTATTGCTTCCATCACTCTCCTGATCCCAAACTTTCCATGTTTATAATATCATTTGAAATCCTTAAGCCCTTAGTGATCTGGCCCATCCTTACTTTCCATTCTTACTTACTTTCTCTCACTTAAGCTCCAAGCAGTCTCACTCATCCACTGGCCTCCCGAACACCCTCTGCTGTCCTGCCTTTGCTAGAACTGCTCCCTCCAGCAACACATGCCTCCCCCCAACGCCTGCCACATCGGCATCATCTACTCCAACATCAGCCCAGCTCAAAGGTCACCCTTCCAGCAAGTTCCGTCAGATCTTCCACCAGTCCCAGCTCCACGCCAGAAATCATGTTTCCTCCCTGTGTTCCCATAGCATTCATAGCATTCTTCTAGAACTTTCTCTCTGTACTGTGGTTATTTGGATACTTGTTTTATTACTGATACCACGCTGTGGGTTATTGTCACTTTGTTATTATAATATTGTCCTTCATGATGTAGCATCACCAGGGGCTTGCAGATAGTAGGTATTTAAAGTTTGTTGAGTTGAACAATTTGCACCCTTCAGAACAATGGAGTTTTCACATTATGTCCTTAAATAACTAGCATCACCATGGTACACATCTGTATCAATAAGAACCGAAAGTCCTGCGTTCTATTGTTAAGAGTCAGCTCTGTGTCAGCAGGCACAACTTGGTTGATTCCTGGTTATGTAAACTCGGGCACATTGTGAATTCTCAGTGTTCTGTTGTCCTCTTGGTTAAAATGGGGAAAATAACAGTACCAACCTCAGAGGGTTGCTGTGAAGAAAAACACGAGACAGTCTACATGATCCCCTAGGAAGGTTCATGACAGGCAGGAAGCCTTCAGTTAATATTAACTGTTACTCACCTCAAGGGCAATTTCCACCGGGGTCTTTCCCTAGAGAAGTCTGTAAAACGGCCATTTAGGTACTGTAGTTACCAACTCTGACCAGAAGGAGGTGCCCAGCCTCCAGGGCTATGATGATTTAGCTTCCAGACGGAGCCCTGGAATAGAGAATTCCGTTTGGGGGTGGAGGCAGAGGTGTGTTTAGAAACATCAAGAAACCCTCAGGTTTTAAATGTCACCACAAGGACATTCCGCTGCACCTCCTTCTCCGCCCATCACCTGTTTAGAAATGGCAGTGGTGCTGAGGTGTGGGACGAGAGAGCAGGAGGGCGGGCCCGGGGACACACGAGGAAGAAGCTGGGTCTGAAGGTAGTGACACATATATTGGTTTTGATATCATGATTTCTTCCAGGATTAGCTAAAATGTATCCACCCAGCCTAGCTTGTGCGGTCGCCTCCTGAATGTGGGATAGGCCTTGTCTCACCAAGTACACCAGCTGGAAATTCACCTGGATTTTCACGTGGATTTCAGTCCACGTGAAATTGCCTACCTAGCAGCTTGTTCCTCCATTTCATTCTCCAGCCAGATTGTTAATCTATTCCCTAGGCCTGAGCGTGGCCTGGTCTGCCCCAATCCTGCTGGTATTTCTAGTTCTAGCTCATAAGCCACCTCCTCCAGGAAGTCTGCCCTGACTGCTCTAGTTCAACAAACTCCTCCTCCGCTGAGCAGCTCCCACTGGCTTTTCCACAGTCAGGCACTTTCCCCACTGCTGCTTGTCAGGTACTTGCCTTTTTATATAGTTCCCTGAGGACAGGACACACCTCCTTTGTCCTCCGCCAGTAGTCAGTGCAGGATCCTGCATGGAGCTCCACAGGTGTTGACTGGAATGACTGGAGAAGGGCCAGGTGTTTTGCAAGTGTGTGAGAATGAATGGATGGCTCCTTAATCTCCACTGTAAACAGAAAAACTCCCATTTTCTCCAACACTGTAATCAAAATATGACACGTGAAAACCACTACAGTTATGTCTTATGTAGATACTGTACATTATCTGGGTCTGGGTCCCTTCCACTCTCTCTAGCAGTATGTATTTAAGTTTTTTCACTTGTGATTGGCTTTATGCATTTAGCGTTTGGTGAGTAAACTCATTAGAAGTTAAATTGCTGGCCGCCCACTCTGCCGTCAGCCCTGTGCTGGGAAGACAGTGAGGGGAGCAGACATGCCCCTGCCCTCAGGGGGCTTACAGTCCAACCATTCAGCTCACTCAACAACAACTTCTTGCACTTACACACGCCTGGCCCTGAGCTGGTAGTCTCTGGGGAGAGAAAATGGAATAAGAGGACACGGTCCCTGCCTTGGGGACATATTATCCAATGGGGGACACAACTAAGCCATGTTCAAGGCAGTCAGGTCATCACCTTCTCAGATTATCTGATGAAGGTCTTAGAGAATAGACTTACCCAAATACCGTTCCTGAGACAAGAATACATTTTAAAGAGCAAAGTTGTAGGAATATTTTGAGGGCAAAGAAAGGAACAGTAACTCTTCACCCCCACTTCCCCAAATCTCCTACCTGGTCTCTGATATTTTCATTTCCTTTCATAAGAAAATAACGTATTTCACTTCACAAGAAATAAGGCTTAGAAAACTGACCTAAACTAAACGAATATCCTATTCCTGATGGGGGCAAAGAAAAGCGGGAGAAACCCTGGGGCATGCCCATTTTACAGATGAGGAGACTGAGGTTCCACTCGGAAGGTTCAGCAGTTTGGCTGGGCTCACGGGTTGAGTCAGGGCAGGTGGGAACGCTCCAGCCCAGACCTCCCAGGCTCAGGCATCCCTCTCTCCTGTTCTCCATTTCACCCTGCGTGCCAGCCCAGGGCACGAGTTACAGGGTATTTCGGGCCCTCTGAGGCCTTGTGGGATCCCAGCAGGACTGACTGTCATGAAGCCAGGTGGAGAAAGGCTGGGGTGGAAAACAGGCGTGAGGCCGCCTCCACGCAGACGCCCAGGGCCCGGCCAGCCCCTGGCCGGCTGGTGCACTGCGCCAACCCACGCTCCTGCAGACACAGCTGGAAGCCACACCACCACAGCCTCTGCAGCCAGGGAGCTCAGCCGAGTGAAACAAAGAGCGCAATCTCTATCTGGCTGATGACTCAGAAGGCGGACCCGCCCACAGCGGGTGATGGCTGGCCCAGCAGTGGCATGGAGTGTGCCCAGGACAGCTCAGAGGCTGCCCACCGGCCTCTCTAGGTCCCGCCAGGCCCAGCGTGAGCGCGTTCTCACGCTCACAGCTTCCCTAACAAAGCTGGATTTCCCTCCGCTACTGGTTTGCCTTTTTGGAAAGGGCAGCAGGAAAAGAATGATGAGATTTTGGTGAGTCTTCCAAAAACCCTCACCTGAACCTCAGAGCTGAATGGACCATACAAAGATGTGAAGTCGGACCTACTCAGTTTAGAGCACATTTCCTGCATCTTCAAATTCACCTCCTTTCCCCTCTTATGAAAACCTGCTTGTAAGACAGGGAAAAGTCATAGCCTGGAGGTATAAATGAATAAGAGCGTCTTGCAATGCTGTTTGTCTTTTTATCAGGGGGCAGGAAACCTTTTGGAAAGGAATGACTCTACAATGCTACTCTACAGGGTAGCATTTAGGTATAGCTGGGACACAGACAGGGTGACTTAGAGAAGAGAGGTTCATTCTTCACTCCCAATACCAGGCTGGTTAGAAGCCACTTCCTCTGTCCTTTTTCCAGTTCAGTCACACAGGTTCTTCATGGACCTGGCACCTGGTGCTGTAGGGAGAGGTGACCCAGCCCACCAGCACATCCTGCCGGGGGACCATTCGCCTCGGTGTTGCCATCTGCCTCCTTTTGTTCATATATATCCTGACTCTTCATTTTCCCTGTAAGTTCACCTGAGGCTAGAAACCATACCCCTTCCTCATCACCCTTTATCCTGCAGGGTCAACATGATTGTTGACAATGAACTTTATTTCTGTTTGACCTTGGAATGAGTTTTTGCATTTGATTATCAGAGGGTCCGATATTTAGGGATTTCTACTTGCAGTGAGATCTCATGATACGCCTGGAAAGAACCAGATCACTAAATGACGAGGAGCACAGACTGGGAAGGCCTGGCTCACTGGGTGCCTGGAAGACGCTCAGTCCCCTCTGCGCCTGCAGTAGCTGCCTCCAGTGTGGGAACCGGCAACCGCCCCATTCCCTGCCAGGGGTTCCTTACTGCCGGCAAAGTGGGAGTAAATAGAGGGTGTGGGACGTCAACAAAGCACAGTGGAGCGGAATAGATCCCCCCCCACCCCCCACCCCCGCCCATTACAGCAGAACATACGCCAGAGGTCTGTGGCCTTTCTCAGTAAAATGCAAAACAAAGCTCATTAAAGCACACCCAGCCGGGCACAGCTGGGAAAACACTGGCGATCAGTATTTTGCAAAAATAAAGCCAAAGTGCTACTTATTGTCAAATTGCCACACACGAAAGGGGCTGCAAATACAACTTCAGTTCAGCATTAGAGCGGCTAAATTGGGCCCAGAAATCAAGGCTCCCGACTATACCAAATGGGCAGGAGGGGTCTGGAGAGCACATCGCGGGCAGAGCCTAGGCAGGGACTCAGGGACCCGACCCAGCTGCACTGAGGGGTTGCTGTGTGTGTGTAGGGGTGCTGGTGAGAAGCCCCCTTTCCATGCTGTGCCGCATGAGAGGGCGCTAAGGCCAGGTCCACCCGACGGTCCGGGTGTGGACGTGCGAGCCTCCCCGTGCTTTCCCTACGCCCAAGGGACTTGGTACTTCCTGAGAATGATGCTTTCCCCGCAAAGGGACAGACCAAGACAGCCCCGCTCTGCTTTGTTTCCGCAGCTCGGGAGCCTGGCCCAGCACTGCCCCTCAGCACCAGCGGCCGGACTGGGCAAGGTTTTAAGCAAGGTGTGGCCACCCACCAGGTAGGTGAAGACACCCCCCCGCCCCTGCAGGGAACCCGTGGAGCTGGGCGGGGAGCCTCATGGGTCTCTTCTCATTTCATCGCCCATCGCTCAAGGGTCTGTGTCTCTGGGGCACCTTCCATCCTGCAGGAGGACAGGTCGTGCTGCCAAGGTGAACCGGACAGAGGAAGCCTCAGCTTACTCCCGGGCACCGGCCGCCCCCTGGGCCGGGCATCAGGCTGCTCGCTGGTTCACCCGGGCATTTTGGCATCATGTGGCTACGCTCCAAAAAGAACCAAAGAGCAGGAAAGAAACAGTTCACAAAAGTGAAAAGTAGGTCTAAGACTGATGTTTAAATTTAATCTTTTCTTGGCTGAATTGGTCCAAATTGGATGAGTGTCCGTGTCCCTCCCTGGGCTCTCACTCACCCCAGGAAGTAAGGGGCAGAACAAAGGTGTGGAGCAGCTGCCCGTTCTCGGGCATTTCCCATACGACGCCACCCCCCATCGCCACCCTGCGTCATTTACCCGCCAGCTCACCTTGGGACGTGGACCCGGTTATTATCCTGGCAGGACTGAGAGCGGTTGGGAAACTTGTCCCAAGATGACAAGGACTGGGATGCCAGTTCAGATCTGAGTGACGCCGAAGCCTCCAGGCTTACCTAAAACTCTGCACAAAGTGGGGTTAGAGGGACCTAAAGCAGCACGGCAAAGACCCTGGGAGAATGACCCAACAGAGACCCCTCCAGGCAGTGGACAGTATGTGGCGAAGCCAGAGTGCGCTCTGCGGAAGGAGGCCACCCCTGTGATTACGCGGTGGTCCCTCCCTTACCCCCAGACCCCACACTTGGGCACAAAGCCCCCATTCCAGGACCCCGGGGACACACAGAACTCATGTCCACTCAGACACATGGAGAGCGTCCCCAACTCGTGCTGGAGGCCGGGCTGCTGTGTGACAGCCCACGGCTTCCCTGTAGAGTGATCCCTCCCTCGGAGGAGCCGGCAGGCCGCCTTCCTAAATGTGAAAGCTCAGCTCTTGCGGACAGGTAGTTTCTGCTTTTACACATCTGCTGGGAGCATTTCAAAGGAAGCCACAGCACTTGATGGCAGACGAGATTTTCCCTCACTATCTCCTGTCATTTGAGAATGAAGGTCATACAGCTGTCATCCTGATGGGTGTCTTTGAGTCATAGGTTTGATATCATGACTTGTGTGAAAGGATGGGGGGAGATGGGAGGTCAGAGAAGGCCTGACGGGACATTGCAGACACAGCCCCCATCTCCACTGACTCAGCGTCACCCAGAGGAGGTGCCGGTACCCAGAAAGTGGCCCTGGCACTAGAGCCGGGTACGGCGTGATCAGGATCCGAGGAGGGGAGAGGAGGGTGCAGAGAAGGGGCCAGGAGCAGAGCAGGACATTTGGGGGGCTTGCTTGAGGGTCATTAAGCTGGGTCAGCAACCCTCAGCCACAACGTGCGGGTGCAGGAGGAGACAGGACGGGTGATGGCAGATTCGCGGGTGCAGGAGGAGACAGGACGGGTGATGGCAGATTCTCTGGGAAAGTTATGGGAGCTCATTTTCTTCATCAGGCAGATGAAGACGACTTTCTCAAGCTCTCCAAACATGAGGGAAAGTTGACTGAAAACGTAGGTAACGCACTTGGCGTGCAGGAGAGCAAGCGTGCCCGGGGGACACGGCATCCCACACAGCATTTGCTGCCTGGGAAGGCCACTCCTCATCCCTCCACGTGGAAAAAGATGCCCGTAAAGGACAGGATAGATGAGGTCAGCAAAGGGGTGAGGTCACCCCTTTGAGGGTGTAGTTGGAGATGGTTGAAATTTGCTAGCCGGGAGCCAAATACCTGAATCCACGTGCCATGATTTTGACCATCATCTTTAGTGGTTAAAACTTAATATAAAGGTTTCAAAGAATATAAGGACTCTATCTGTCATAAGCTAATATCCACAGCAGGGAAGGATGAGAAAAATCAGGACTGAAAATCCGGTTTAGAGAAGAGTCAAATGGTGGTCGGTCTTGAGTAAAACCGCTGCATTGTTAACGATATGAGAGTAAAGTGTGTCTGACTTCCGCTAACGCAGACGGATTTCATACCTTTGCTTCCGCATTAGTGCCCGGTTTACCCAATGCTTTCAAGTGCTGCTGTCTGTGATCAACAAATGATCTGATTCATTCAATCAAATTGTTCTCCTTCCAGTGACATATACAAGAAAACTAGCTATCTTGCCAATTGATCCTTGTGACCAGATGTTTAGTTTTAGGAGATGCAGGTACCTGTGAGAGCATCTAAGCACGAGCACACTGGGTGCTCTGGCTGTGGGACCAGCTCCAGACCTCAAACTTTATATGAGCTTGGCCCAATCAAACAGAAGTTACATATTCTCTCAGAAGGGAATGCGGTAGGGTGCCTGGCATACAGGAGGTGCTCAGTAAGTGGCTGAAATTTCCACCCTACTTGTCAGGATGACCACACCATTCAAATGCAAGTGACAATTTTCATATGACATTTCACGAGTCCTGTGTGAATCAGGCTAACCACATCTTTTGACCTGATTTAACTCGGAGTTGGTCTCACGTCTGCTCTTAATAGCCTAACCTAACTTCCAGGCTGTCAATCAAACACAGATTTACTGAGCACCTTCTGTGTACCTGACACAGAGCTGGATGGTGGGGATGCAAAGATGGATACAACAAAGGCCCTGCGCTCCAGTTGTCCCCAGCGTAGGGACAGGTGAACCAGGAGCCACAGGACAACCAGATAGGCGTTAGAGTCACAGCAAGGTGCTGGGAGGCTCAGAGGAAGCGCCCAGGTGTGCCCCAGGGCGTCAGAGCTGCCTGAGGGTGGAGGGGAAATGAGCTGGATTCTGATAGATGAGCCAGCGTTGGCCAGGCTGGGTGGGGCCGCTGCAAGTACAGAATGGCAAGTCCTGAACGCCACCACGCATCTGAAGGGCAGCGGGAGATGCCATCTGACTTGATGAGCACAATGTATGATCACCACCACTTGGGGATAACACGGGACCCCTCCAGTTTGGATGTAGTACATCATTTATATACTCATGAAATTCCTATGGAATAGTGAATCTTAAACAATCAAGGGACACGAAGTCCTTTGAGAATATGATTTTTTTTAAAAAAAAAATGATGTCTCCTCCCCCCCATGAAGCCACCCTTGGACTCCTGTTTAGGAAATTCTCGTGTAGGATACAAAGTGCTTCGAAGCCAGCTGAGACTACGCCGACCTACACACAGCACAGGTACACCTGAGCTGGAAGCCGCGCGTCTGCCTCTGCCGGGCCACCCGAGTCTCCTTACATTCAAATCAGGAGAAGCGCTGGGGCGGTGAGACCCGGCGGCGCGGAGCCCACCGCCGCCCGAGAGTGACGCCAATCAGCACCCAGCCGCAGGCCCGCCCCGGACCAGCTAACGTGGGGCGCGCCGTCCTGCTTCCTGCCCCATGTGTGCGTGTGCGGCCGCCGCCAGGCTGCCCCCCGCGGGTGTCTGCACGGAGCCCTTAGCTCACAGCGTGTACCGCAGAACGTTCCATCCACCATCCTCACGCAAGCGGGAGGCTCTCTAGATGATAGTCTATGGAGAGGTCAACAAAATAAACATAACTGGAAAGGCCGAAGCTCACATAAGATAGAGAGTCTGGAGACCTGGCTCTACCTCCTTCTCCGTCGACATTTATCTTCTGTTCCTCACGCGTCTGAGCCTTGGGTTGCCCATCTGTAAATAGGGCGCAAGGATTCCCATCCGATTCACAAGGTAGATGAGAATTAAAATCAAGTGAGATAATGCAGGTGAAGAGTACTCTTAACTCTAAACCTTCTGAAAGCCATGTATTAGTTTTAGAGAAAATATTGGAGAACTGGTGATAACATCACAGGGGGGAAAAGGGCATTTCACTATTACCACCAAACAATATTTCAACATTAAAAACAAAAGCCAGACTGCCAGTAGAGAGAATAAATAGAAACTGTCATTTGTTATAGGGTATCATAAATAATACACTTACTTTTTATTTATTATGCAATGTTAGAAAGGAAAAGGAAAGAAAAGGACCCTTGATATAATTCCAGGTGAAAGATAAGAAATTTCTACTTTGTTGGATCAGGTTCTCCTAGAACCCTGGCTGGTACATGTAGGTGCTAAGCAAAGGGTTGTTTTTATTATAAAAGATTTTGCTGGCCTCGGAGAGCCTCTGGGAGACTGGAGAGACTGTGTGTGATGAGCTTGGCCAGGCTGCTCTGTAACAGTGCTTAGTGCTGTCTTTCTTCACCCACCTGTGTCTCCTCAAGAGCAGAGCCCCGGACGGAATCAGATTTCCCTGTGGTTCCACCACCTGCTGCCTTCTCCCATCACTCCACGACTTTCCCGCCCCCGGCTATAAACTGGGTACGGGAGATAAGTCAGTAAAGGACAAGATAATGCCAGGTGACCTCAGTGGAAAGCAAACTAAGCAAGACAGGTAAAAGTTCACGTGTGGTCAACTCATCTTTGCTTCATTCATTCATTTGCATATCGTGCATTTTCCACATCCAGGCCCTATGCTGGGGGTGGAGAAATGAATCTGCATTACAATAGAGAAGATAGAGGAGCAGGAAATTAGGTGACAGAGGCTTGCAGACGTCAGCCAATCCAGACGACAAGCGGTCCCTGGGTTGAAATGTGGAGGGGACATCTCAGCAAACAGCAGAAGGGTCAGGGCTAACCACAAGAGCCCTGAGAATCTCAAAGGCAGTTGCATCTCTGTGGGATTTTAAGTCTGGGAGTGGTTCAAGCTTATATATTAAAAAAAAAAAAAAAAAATCCGCAGATAGTTATGTGGATGATGGAGAGGTTCAGAGAGTTGTGGGAATTAAGATCTGAGGCAAGGAAATTGTGAGAAACTATTGAGTCATGCAGGCAACGTGCCACCAGAGCTTGGAACTTCAGCAATGGCAGCTAAGATGAAAGGGAAAAGGGGTGAATGAGAAATACTTCAGAGGTGGAATTGGACACGTGGAGAAGGAAAAGTCCCGACTCCAGCTCACAGCCCTGGCACCTGGTAACTATGCGATCTGCAGGTTACACCACTGAGTCTCAGTCTCCTCATCTGTAAAATGAGTCTAATTATATAGGAATGTTGTGAGGATTGCAAAAGAATGAGAGTAAAGAGGTGAACCTGGCACATAGCAGGCACTGAATAAATGCTAGCCCCGTAGAAAGAAGGGCTGACTCGTGCCGCAGGTAGGAGTCAACTTTGAAAATAAATGGTAAGAAAAAGGGAAGGAGCAGAGATGAGCTGCCAGGAACCCTAGTGTCGGGGGACAAGGCTTACACCCAGACTTCAGGAGAAACCGCATTGAAACGATGTGGCTGGAGAGAGAGAGGTGCGCCCATGACTTCACTCAGAGCGGCTCCTAATGCAGGAAACCCCAGGGGTCGTGTGGAATAGAGGACCCACATCTATGCTGCCTCTAAACCCCAGCCCTCTGGAAAGCATGGTCTCAAGCTCAGGCTTCCTACTGCTGAAACTAGTTGAACAGCACTTTCTTCCTTTTGCAGAGTCACCAGTCACTCAGAGAACCCCCAAATGCTTCATGACTGTCCGCTCCTTATGTCAAACCAGAGACAAATGAAGGGACTTCAGATCAGAGGGTAGGACTAGGGTAAACTGGTACCCTCACCTTCCAGTGAGTGGCCCCTTTGAGCATGCTCACTCCGCTTCCATTAGAAACTGACTGCTCTTTCTTCCCCCACTTCAGGCAGGCTCCCAAGCTCGCTCAGGCCAGGAGCTGACTCTGAATGCAGCGGGGGCCCTCAATATACTAGATCAGTTCTCAGGTCAGGTCAGGCTCGAGGGCAGCAGATCAGGTCTCAAAAAGAGCGGGCAGCCAGCACTTTCACTGTGAGAAGCCGCCATTCAGCCCCACTCTAGGCTGGAAACTCATCACCACATGGAAAGGCAAAGGGCAACTTTCCATTCACCATGTATTTGCTACATCACTGGTTTCCTATTTCGGTGCATTTAAAAAATTTCCCCTGGGGTGAGAACCCTGAGGGCCCTTTGTTGTGAAATATGGTTAACACGAGGTGCTTTTTTTTTTTTTTTTTTCATGACGTTGCTCAGACTAGGTCTCTGTGTGTAGGAAAACTAAAGCCTGGGTGAGTGTACAGTCCTCCAGGATCTCAAAGAAATGCAAAAAAAAAAAAAAAAAAAAAAAAGAGGGAGGGGGCGGTTAAGGGGAAGAGCAATGAAAGGAGAGGTGAAAGAAAACAGTGTCTAGACCAAGGTCAAAGTTGGAAAAGCACTTGGCAGAGCAGCATTCTCAAAAAAGAAACCTTACCTACTTCCTTTTGCTGGTCACAGATTATCTATGTGTCCATAGTTTCTAAAGCTCAAATGAATAATTATCTGATGGATTTAGATCTGTTCCTCGCAATATGGTTTGTAACATCATATTTAAAATATTCAAATATTTTGCTCAAATCCTCAGAGGCTCTGTGTCATCTGAATGTTTCCATGTGCTCTAAATCTGCAGGTGACTAAGGCGAATCAGGACAGAGGTCAGAGCATTGTCCTATTGTGTTTAAATAAATGCTTAGAGTTAGTTGACATTGAATAAAATTTTGTCTTTCTGGCTTTTTAAAAAATTGGCAGTAACACTGGGCCCGCGTTCCTGCACGGTGCCTATGGGCCGCCCCTTTGGACGCAGCATGACTTCTGCCATTTTCCACAGTCCCCGCTGCTATCACTCACCTCAACCATTCACCTTTCCTGCCTGGCGCCTCGGGCATTTGAGGGTGCAACCTCTGGGCCAGGGAGTGAAGCAGGCTCTGATGGGTGTAACCAGACAAAGCTGTGCTTTCTACTAGTGAGTTTTTATCCCTCAGAGATATATAAATAATGAGGCATTTCTAAATAAACTCAAAGAAAACCAAAAGACATTTATTTATTTTTAAACAATGTGGGGTGTTTTGTTTTTTGTTTTTAATTTAACCGTAGTTGATTTACAACACTGTGTTAGTTTCAGGTGTACCGGTTCGGATTCTTTTCCATTACAGGTTATTACAAGGTATCGAATATAGTTCCCTGTGCTACACAGTAAATCCTTGCTGTTTATTTTATATATAGTGGTGTGTACCTGTTAATAAAGTGTAGGGAGTTCTGGTTCCTATGGTTTGAGTCCGCATTTCTCTACCCTGGTTCCCTCCCTAAATAGTTAATTAGCCATCAGCAAGAGCTGGAAATGCTCTGCCTCACAACCCCCGGGCTTTACTTGGGGCCGTATCATTTCTGGACACCAGCTCGCGCTGAGACTTAACTAAGCGAAGGCAGTGGGAGGTGTGTGGTGGGTGGAAAGGTCAGGAGGCAGAGTGGTACTAACGAGCGGGAACTTTTCATCAGGGAGTTCAGTCAAAGATTCGTGCCACATCACTGATTTCTGGAAAATACTGAGAACTGAAAATTTTATTGTTTGCTTTAAATAACAGAAAGGTGCCCTTAAGTCCCAACACAGCTTTTTTCAAACACCACATCTGAATTAAAGAGAAGGTTCCCTGTATAAAAGATCTGCCTCCATGAGTTAGTAGAGCCGCCTTTAGGATGGAAGGAGTGGGAGCAAAAGTTAAAGCAACCGGAAAACAGGCCAAGCAAGCAGCCATGTTTCCAGGCTCATTTCAGAGCCACAGAGAAGGGTGGCCCACCTCGCCTTCCTTCCTTACGCGCATGCGCGCACGCACGCACGTAGGCACGCACACACCCACGTAGGCACGCACACACGCACGCTGAGGTCGTCCATCTCTGCCAGAAACTGGGTGAATGACCCGGAAGTGAACAAGCTGGGAACAAGCAACGGAGACTGAGTGGCCCCAGCTTTGTAAAAATCACAAGGAGAAGATGCTCCTGAATTTCGACAGTCTGCGCCGCCTCGCAGCTGGTGTTTACTCGGCACCGCTGCTAAATCACTCTGTGCGGGAAGACCGTTAGAGTCGTTCATTTAGATTTCACTGCAGGCTAAACCTTTCAAACTTTAGGGAATACTTTTCCTAATTAAGTAATCAGAGCTTCCCACCCCCGTGCCACAAATGAGTGACGGCGACGCCACTGCATGGCTCCCCTCGGCTCCGGGCGTGGCTGCACCTGGGGGGCCAGCCAGCCCTTGCAGCCTCTGTTCACCTCCTGGTGGGGTTTATTGCGTGTACGGTGACACGAAAATGTATGGGAATCTCTGCCTTAGGTTAAAAAGCTCACAGAAATTCTGAACAGTTACATTATAAGCGTTTATTAGCTATTCACTGATGCAGGACCAACATTTCTTGGTTTATTGTGTTTTATTGTAAATCCGGGTTTAAAAAAACAACCTGCGGTTAACCTCTTCGCTCTTTTCCCTCCTAATTTCCACCCCGGTTAAGCCAAACTCGCGGTAACTTGCTGTTTTGAGCTGTGACTCCTCACATACTGTCTGCCTATCGATCACTCTTCCCTAGAGACTGATTCCTACTCTTCCCCCACCCCGCCCAGGAAAAGCCTGGCATCGGCAGCATCCCTCCAACAGCTGGATCTGCAGCTGGACCTGCCCAACCAGCAGGGTGAGCCTATCCTCCACAGCCCCGTGGTGCTGACCCAGGGCCCCAAGTCCAAGGAGAGGCACCTCCTCCTCTTCAGGGGCCGGCTGGTCATCGCCAAGCAGAGGTGAGTCTCAAGACTGTCACTGTCTTCCTCTCTGTTGAAAGGCATTTTCTTTTCCAAGTCCCCACTGCCTGACAGCACTGCAAGGAAAGCGCCCCTTCATTTGACAAGTGAGGCCCGAGAGGCTGCATGCTTCGGGCAACATCACACATGTAGCAGGTAGAAAACTGGACAATAAGAGTATAGGAGATCCATCATTTAAAAAGAAGTCTTAGGTGAACTTGACCTTTGGGGTTGCTAAAATGTGTGTAATGTGTTCACAGCAACAAATTTGAAATCAGAAATTTAGAAACTCATTAATTGAGTTAATGTTAATGACCATGATAATCACTTTTCTCTTTGGAAAACATGCAGTTATACTTCTTCAACATTTGCCTTGGATCAGGGGAGGCTATGTCAAAAGAAGTGCAATAGTAATTTTCTGACCTGTAGAACAGCTACGTACTAGTAATGTCTCTTGATTTCTCTCCCACTCCCCAGAACGGACACGTGCATGTGTACTCCTCTGCCGTGAACTGTTGTGGGCAGAGAGGGAAGGAGGAAGACCAGGCTGCTTCTACCCGACTCCTCACACGGAGCCCTCCCCCTCCTCCCTTCCCCCCTTACAGTATCTGATATATTAGCTACGCCCAAATGAGAAATGGGACCTAGGGCTACCCGCCAGCAAAGTAACTCCCTTTATCTCCTCTAGGAAGGGGGAGGTGGGCGCCCAAGCAGCTGGCAGTGGGTGAAGAATCCCCCCAGCGGGCTGAGGAAGGTGACGTGGGCCAGTGAGGGTAAGCCACCCCGTGGGCAGCACCCTGCCCCACACTCCTCTCCCTTGGTTTGGGTGGTTCCTCTCCTCCTCCCAGAGGGAACACGAAAGTTAAAGGGAATGAAAAACAGCTTCTCCTGAGGAGGGCGGCCCCTGGCCTCATGCAGTTTCCAAGGTAGCAGCTCAAACAAGGAACAGAGACAGGAGCCGCCTGGCCAGGCCACCAGTTGGCTTTGGCTGCAAGAGGATGTCTGATTCTGAATGAGGGACACAGTGGCCCTGAGGACAGGACACAGGGCACCAGGGGTGTGATCCCCACACCCACCCCCGACCACGAACGAACCTGAGCTCCAGTTAGAATCCCAGGGCAGTGACTACATGGGAGAAAGTCACCTCGGGAGCCGGTCAGGGTTTGTCTTCTGGAAATGAGCTGTGCCTGCCGGCTTCTGAGTCCTTTATTGCCACAACAAAATTCAGAGCGCATTATTAGACTAGAGCGTGTCCCCAGGCCTGGGTGCCCGAGGAACACGCGACCCACTCCGTGCCCTCTCGGAACTGAGCGCCAGGCACATTGCACACGTCGGCGTGCTTAATCCGCACAACCCACTTCACAGACGAGGAAGGTAAAGCTCAGAGAGGCTGAGCGCTGGCCCCAAGTCCACCAAGAGGAAGTGGCAGAAGCAAGCCTTACACTTGCACCCTGTTTCTCCAGGGGTAGCACTCTGATCCCGGAGGAAAGCTCTCTGACTTGAGTCACGCTCCCCAGAGGCCCGCGCACATCACATAGGATTCCATGTATTTTTCAGAAAGAAACAGGCCTGGGGAATGTGTGACAGCCTTCCACAAATTCCATACTGGCAAAGAAAAGCTGGGGTGGAGGCGGTAAACACGGACATTGGAGACTTGTGGGATTGATACATCAGGACAGTGGTGCACCCCTGGGGGAACGTTCTGAAGTCCGTGGTCAGCAGCAGGGTCTTCATGCAAAATGCAGGCCAGAGCCATAGAAAAGATTCAAGGAAAGACACGGGGTAGTCGCCACAGCAGTGGTGGGAAGGGCCCTCTTTTGCATGGAAGAGGAATGGGCGGGGGGGGGCATGAGGGCGTTGTACTTCTGTTTTATGGGAAGAAAAGCATTGATAAATTTTTTTATACTTTCATTTAATTTCCCTTGAAAAGTTCTATTTTAAGCTTTGGGGGAAAACATGCCCCATTTTAAAAAGCTTCTCACACCTACCCACCGTGATTAATTCTCTTAGAGGCTTAGAGATTTCAAAGAATTCAAAACACATCTGGTATCCTCCCCCCAGATTCCTCCCCGCCAGGGATGTGTTGTTTTCAGAGCCCTGAGAAATCCCCCGAGACACAAACAGCAGCTGGGGAAATCCTGCTCAGCACATCCCGAGAAAGTGAACTGGCCCCTTCCTGCCTGGTCTGCACAGAGCGCTCTGCAGGCGGTGCTGAATCATCCCGCGCTTTCATTCAGCCAAACACCCTGAATCCTTCCTCAAAAGGCTCGTGCTCGCCCGCAGTCTGGAATGAAACCCGAAGATGAACGCAGGGTGTTGGGGCATCTGTTGAAAGGGACGGTCAGCCACAAGGGCTCCGCTGCACACCAAGGGGGCACTGTGGGTCTGCTGCAGGCGCCAGGTGGTGGCATCCCAGAGACCTCGCCAGACCCGGCCACGTGGCCTCCCCGGCTGCAGGGCTCCAGCAGGGCCCAGAACTGAGCCTTCACGTACTGCTTAGAAAGGATAATACAGGAACCCTCTTCCTCTTCCCAAAGGAGAGGCAGGGTGACAGCACTCTCTAAGTAGGTGTGTTACACGTCCACACACTCCCATGGCCCAGCCCTCTGACCCACCTTCATCCCCTCTAATGGACCCTGTGCTTCCGTCCACACTACTCCTGCCACCTGGGAGGCTGTACCCCTCTTCCTGTGGCCAGCTCTAACCCAGGCTTAGGGACACGGCTCAGTGCTCAATCAAAGCCTACACTCGAACTGCACTGCTCTATATGCCTCAGTTTCCTCATCTATAAAATGGGGATAAGAATAGTACCTACCTCATAGAGTGGCTTGGGGTGAGGATGACAAGAGTGGAGACGTGTACAGAGCTTAGGATGGCCGGCCTGGCACACATGTTAAGCATTTGCTATGAAGAGGAGTTACTTTCTGAAGTGCTTTCCAGGAAGGATTCTGAGGCCCCATCTTTGGCCCAAAGAGAGAAGAAAAGAGAAGAAATCTCAGTGGCCCTCACTAGCCAGAAAGTTAATTGTTAATAATTCATTAGCTAATCACTACTGGCATTGCTGAGGGTCTGCTCTGCCCGAGGCATTCTGCTGTGTCTGGTAGTGTTTGAGTCCAAGCTCTCAGGCTCTTTATAATGTGGTAAGAAAGGTTAAAATCCATCCGCTGTGATGGACAAAAGGGAAGGAATAATGACTAACTCTTGAGTTTAGTTTCTGTGTGTGTGTGTGTGTGTGTGTGTGTGTGTGTTTTAATTCAAAGAGTGAAACTCTTATGTGTGTGGAAGTATATTCAATTTATCTAATTTAGTTTAGAGTAGAATATTCTATGTCTTTAGGATGTACTTGGTATCATATTCAACTATGCATAATGAACTATTTTAAAGAAATTTTGCTGTATTTTTACAGGATTTGATATCTAATTTGTAAAGCCTTGTAGAACCATGAGCTGCCTGGTTATTTGTGTGATTAGCACCAGTGAGTGAAAATCTATGATAGTCTCAGCAGCCTATTGACAAGAACACAACCTTTGCCTCCACAGCCAAAGGGAAATGTTTTCAGTTGCATTTTACTATAAATAGCGTGAGACACAAAAAAGTTAAGTGTATTTCAAAACATGCCCGGATGGTTTTGAAATATCCTTTTACCCTTGAGGCACTAGCAGTTCACAGTTGATAATGACCACCCCCAGCACTGGCTGCAGAGCCCTGGGTGAAATGAAAACATGGGGTGCCTTGTACAAAGAGCAGAAAATGAAACCTAGCGCAGGGGCCTTCTGAGCATGGGGACGTGTGTGACAGCACAGGTCACACGTTCATGAGGCTGGCTCAGGCTGCCCCCCTCTTATGGAGTTAATGTATTTTAACATTAACGACAATGTATTAACGTATTTAAGGAACTTACAAGCTTAAGGCCTTTACTTGACATATTTAGCAACATTTACCGATATTTAACAACATTTATTTTGCTCCGCAAAAGGTCTTATTTCTTTTCCAAATATCACATTTTAGAATAAAATAGACACAGCCTCAACATTATTTTTTTTAGATAAAAGTTATGTAAGTGCATTTCTCACATTTTCTGTGAATTTCAATAAATAGCTTTAATCGTTTTGCGCTGAAATGTGAATTCAGTGTAGATTTCACTATGTGCTCTCCTTCACAAGTTGACATAGCCTGTCCTGGCACTCGTCTTACAAAGTCCATACTATCAGACAACAGGATTTGGAAGAATTTAGATTGCCTATTCCTACTGACTAAAGTAACAGAAACCTATTTATTACCCACACCTTGGGAACATTTCTTCATCAAGACTTATCCAAAGCAGCCCATTTGGAAAGAGAAGTTTTAGGAGCAAACCTGCTGAATATAGCAAACATAACAATACGTGCTTACTTTTGCCAGCCACTGTGCTAAATCCTTCACTTCTAGTAACTCACTTCGTTCTCGAAAAATTCCTATCAGGTGGGAAATGACATCCTATCACTTGTACCATAGGCTGTTCTTAGAAGCAAGGCAACAAGTCCAGCCTGCACTCAATAGGGGAAAAATTAAACTTCACCTTTTGGGGGAAGATATGCCAAAGGATTCATGAACATATTTTTCAGCCCATCATATCGACATACGTATTAGGTTTAAAGCCATGAGACTCGATAAGATCACTAAAATAGTGAGCGTCAAGAAAAAAGAGAAGGGGACTGAGGACTGAGCCCTAGGATGCTTCAACGTTCAAAGGTTACTTTTCTGTTCGATAGATAGGCAACCAGGCGCGGAAGCTGTTTCCCAAGGTCACCAAGCCCGCGGGTGGTGGAGCTGGGCCCAGGACCCAGGCACTTGGGTTTCAGAGCCTGCACTCTTCACTGCTCTGTTGCTCTGAAAGAAACCACAAAGGCCCAAGTTCAGCAAGTAAGCAGACTAATGGAGATGTGTAAACTGATATTTGCCATTTGGTCTGGTGTGTAATAGCCACGAACATGATCATGTCTTGGGTTCTTGGCCTCGGTGTATCTGCCACCAGATGATGGTGCTAGTCATGTAACCGTTAGTTTAATCGACACATTTTTTGCTGAGCATCTCTGTGTATTAGGCACTATTCTAGGCACTTGGGATAGAACGCAAAAAGTCCTGCTCTTATGGAGCTTATATTCGGTCAAGGGGAGATAGAAAATAGATGAGAAACATAATAAATGATGTAGTATGTTGGAAAGTGGTATGTGTCATGGGGGAAATATGGAATTGGGTAAAAGGAGTTGGCAATTCCTAGCGAAGGAGGGGTCAGTGGCAATAGTGAATAGAATGGTCAATACAGTCCTCATCGCAAAAGAGAGTTTTGAGCAAACCTGAAGGAAATGAAAGAGTTAGCCAAGTGGATATCAGGAGGGAGAGCATTCCTGGCATAGAAAACAGCAAGAGCAAAGGCCTGGAGGCTGGCGTGTGCCTGGCATGTTGAAGGACAGCAAGGCGGCCAGTGGGGCAGGAACAGGAAGAGTGAGGGTGGGAGGTTGGGAGATGCTGCCGGCAGGTAACAGGTGCCAGATCAGGCAGGGCCTGTGGGCTCATAGGAGGGAGGACCTGGCTTTTCCTCCTTTGCTGAGTGAGATGGGAGCCATTGAAGGGATTGTAGCAGAGCAGTAATATGATCTCACTAAAGGTTTAAAAGGATCACACCCGCTGCTTTGCTGAAAATAGCCTAGGGTCAGGGAGGAAGCAGGGGCAGAAAGAAGGGTGCCTCAGAACCTGACATCTGTCTCACCTCCGGATGACTGATCCAGGGGAGTGAGGGATTACCCCAAATGGAAGCCACAGGCTTTTCGTGATCTAATCTCAGAGATGACATTTGATTACTTCTACCATAATCTATTCAGTAGAAGGCAGTCAGGAAGTTCACATCACACTCAAAGGGAGTGAAATTAAGCTTCACCTCGTGAGGAAAGGTATACGAAAGAATTTATTTACTGGTTATGTTTTTAAAGCCATCACATCGACATACAGATTATAGTTAATGGCGTGAGATTGGATAAAATCACCAAAAAAAGAAAAGGGTTCCAAGGACTGAGCCCCAGGATGTATCAACATTAAAAGGTTGGGGAGAAGATGAAGAACCATCCAAGGATGTCAAGAATGAGAGACTTGTGAAATCGGAAGAAATCCAAGAGAGTGTGGTGTTTTGGAACTAAGTGAAGAAAATGCAAAAGGGAGGAAATGCATCAAGGAGGAGAGAGTGGCCAACTCTGTCAAATGTGGCCGTAGGTGGGGTAGCCATTATCCTTCTGGCCCAGGCCCAGCTCACTCCTGGTTTTGTCCTGATGTTATTCCTAGTAGTACCCCCATTTCACTCTTAAAAGCAGCCCATTTTGACAATGAATTATATGGACATCCTATACATAAGTAATATGAACTCTGAGATATGGGAATTGGGTCCAGAAATAGATCATTGGTAACAAGGGGAGATCATCTAATTAGTGATTTACTGTGAGACATATATCAGCATCCTTTTCATTCAAAATATTTTTCTATTAAAAGTTATTAAAGAGCTAAGTAAAATATTAACTAGTATTAGCATAAATATAACATGAAATAACATACCAAATTGGAGTAAGATTTTAAAAATCACAAATGCAATTAGTTCAGTAAATTTTAACTCTTCTCAATCATTATTTGATGTAGTCACAGTTACACCAAAGTTTGAGTACAGCTTGAATCCAAGCTCACATTATGAATTAGGGATCTTGAAAAATTGTGACTATTACAATGCTACCGAATTGATAGGCTCTTCTTGTTGTTGAAACAAAATAATTTGACCAACTGGCAAAAAGAGCATCTTCAATGCGATCCAAGTAGATAAAATAGAAACAGACACCCCAGGATTTGTGTTTATTCATAATTATTCATGAAACGCTTTTCATTTGATAAAATATATAAAGGCTCTAGTTATGGCTTGTTCCCCAACTCCCATGGCTGCCCTTGCTCTCACCTTCCCTGCTGGCTACTTCTGAAGGGATGACCCCCCTCCCCCCATGGCATCTCCACTTAGCCTATGCCAAATTTAATTAACATCTGTCATTTACTTGCCCTTACTATGGCCCAGGCGCCATTTTTAATCACTTTGCACATCTTGATATGTTCGGTCGCCTACCTCAGCTCTGTGAATGTGTGTGGCCCATGCCTGCACCTTCCGACCTGCTCAAGTCACAGAGCTAGAATACTACCTCACAGTGACCATTTGTCAAGTGAAAGACAACTTAGGTGAATTATTAGCCTTGTTGAAGAATAAACTCTGGCTCATTTTTGGCCCTTTTAGGGAATGGAAAGTTAAAGTTTCATTTTACTTACTTGGTCTTAGATCATTTTTTTCTTGGGATCCTTGCTTCGTTGAAAAAGGGATCTCCATCCACAGGAAGAGGAGATTATCCTGACTGTTCAGGTGAACACTGGTGAGGGAAAAGATGGTAGAAAGGAAAATTATGTATAAAATCTTTCTAAGTGTTTCTGATATGAGTAGTGTTCTCATTTTAACTATCAGAAACTCTGAAATGATTGTTTCCACAGAGGATTCTACGATATAGTCTCCATCTCTGACTGTGGGGCTCTATCTGAGGAATCGGCCAGGGTTCGTGACCATGACAAGGCATCTGGGTGCCTTTCACAAGAGAGTCCCAAACTGAAAAAATCAGCGCACTGATTTAGGGAGCCAGGGCGTGACACAGAGGGTTGGAAACAGAACCCAAACCCAACACTCGCGAGCACTTCTGTGTGATGAACTCTGCAGCCCTTACGTACAATACCTAATTTTATCTTTACAATCACCCTATACATCAGGTACTATATTAGTCAGCTAATGTCACAAAAATGACACAGATCATCTCAAAATACAGTAGCTTACAAAAACAAGCATTTCCTTCTTGCTCATACAGCTGTAGGTCATCTAGCATCTGACTGATGCAGCTGGGCTCAGCTGGGCCTGGGTGCCCACCACAGGTTAAGTTCACGCGTTCCCCAGTGTCTCTTATTCTTCTGGGACACTCAGGGTTTGTGCTTCTAATGGTGATGCAGAGGTGCAAGGGGGTACATCCAACCTCACAAGCATGCTTCAGGCCTTTGCTTGCCTCGTGTACACTAACAAACAGGTCCAATGGCCAAGCCCAAAGTCAAGGGCCAGCGACAGACACTCTGCCCACCAGGAGGCCACGTCAGGAGGTTGGATGTGTAATACTACCATAGGAACGTGAGGGTAGAGACCAGTAACTCAGTCCAGCGCGGGTGCTATTATTGCAGTCACCTTAGAGATGAGGACATCAGGAGAGGGTAGAAGACTTGCCCAGTGTCCCACTAATGTTAAGTGGAGACACTGACATTTAAACCCAAGCAGATGGGCCCCAGAGCACAAACTGTTATGCAGGACAGCTCAATGGGGACCAGGCAGGAGCTCCTGTGGGCCAGGAAAGACTCATTAAAGGTCAGACACAGAGTGGGAAAAGGCCAGGGGAAGGAGGAGGCTAGGATCAGCCTAAGAGAACTCCTGCCCATGCTGATCTTGTACCTGTACAGACCACTTAACGACAGGCTTGTAGAGGGCGTCTCCTCTTGGCCAGGCATGGAATCAGAAACTGGCAAGTTTATACCCCCAAATAAGGAAGCTACTCCAAAAATCCTTTCAAAATTCTAGTAGTTAACCAGAAGTTGAATCTCTTTATAATTATGTCACTTCAAGTTGTATGTAATGAGTACAACAAAAGCACAACTTTATAAATAAATAAATAGCTGGATAGGTAAATAAAGTTTAAAAATATAACTGTAATATCTTCCCACTGTTCGAGAATTGGTTCATGAGAAGTTTTTCTGTTGTACTTTGAATATGTTTAAATGTATTTTTAAGTATACATATTTTTAATTCATGGAATTCCAAAATTTTTTGCCTTTCCAAATATTGAATTTAAGTTTTGAGAATTTTGATCAGAATCTAAAAATCTACCCAGTTCTCATGTCTAAGACAGGAATAAATTTCAGTTATTTCAAAAACTATTTTCTACTATTGTAACCAATTATTGTGTACAATGGGTAAAAAACTAAAAAATTCAATATAGCTTATTTTTTAATGTTTAATAACTATGTTAAGTGCTTGTAACAAAAACAAGATGAGTATGAAGAGAAGAGATTTTTACATTTAAAAATGAACATTTTGATTTTCTATTATAGCAAAATGGTTCCAATTTGGGCAGTATTTCTTAAAATTTCAGTGAAATACAATCTATTTGGTTTCTTATTTCTGACCAAATCAAATCATAATAGCCGAATGGATTATGAAACAATAATTCAAAGAAAGTACTATCAAAGGAGAAATGACAATCTTGTTTTAACCCCAAAATAGATCAAGTTGTAATTACTTAATATGTAGGTGATGCAACACTAGTGCTTTCATAGAAACAAAAGGGATTCTCACAACTGATGTCATTGCACAATTGGTATATACCACCCTGGTTCATTGTGAAACGTCTATCTTAATTTCTATTCAGCTGCAGATAATTGCATGTACACATTTTGTCTTTGTTTTCAAAATCTTTAAATATAACTGTAGTAATACTTCCAACCATATTATTAAAATAAATTTACTATTTTAAAATGGGATTTCTTGTTTCACTATTAGATATAGAATTTAAAACTAGCCCATGTTATATACTATTTTACATCTTAAGTGCAATTATTAGAAAATAACAGTCACAATACATCAATCAATCGTTTAGCTCAAAGATACAGAAAAGCAAAATTTTCATCCAAATGAGTAGAAAAAGTAAAAAGAAATTTAAAAGTTGGAAATAAACAGAAGTTTTTAAATGTAAAAATAAAAATAAGAAGATATCTAGTTTGCAATAGCAAACAAAATCATTAAAATATAGGAATAAAGCAGAGCAGAGCAGAAACTGAGACACAGATGTAGAGAACAAATGTATGGACGCCAAGGGGGGAAAGTGGTGGGGGCGTGGGGGTGGTGGGATGAATTGGGAGATTGGGATTGACATGTACACACTGATGTGTATAAAATGGATGACTAATAAGAAAATAAATAAATAAACATTTTAAAAAAGGTGTTAGCTGCATTAAAACAACAAACACTCTAAAGTTTGTTAACTGAAATGAATCTGAGCTTGGAAGAAAGAGGGATGTGTTGATTAAAACTTTGTACTGGGATTAATTAGTTAATAGTTTCTAAAAATAGTTAAAATAATGAAATTGTATGTGCCAGTAAAGAATAAACACATGATAATGCTTTCCTATTTAAAAAAGAAAAGAAAAGAAAAGAAAAGAAAAATACTCAAGATCCTTATAGGAAAGTTTTAAACTGGCAATTAACTTCTCTAATTGGCAACCCCCAAATAGAGAAGTTACTCCCAAGATCTTTTCAAAATTCCACTAGTTATCCAAAAGTTTATTTTCTTTATATTTTTCTGTCATTTCACATTGTCTGCAATTTGAAATAAACAAAGACTTGAATAGTGGAGGGTTGTACCACATTTATTGATGGAAAGATTCAATAGTGAAGCTATCATTTCTCCCCCAAATTACTGTATAATTGTTTTACTAATCAAAAATCCCCAGAAAATTTTTTAGTAGAACTGGTTCTTAAATTCTTAAATGTGCAAAAACAGCCAAGACAAGTTTGTCAAGAAAAAGAAAGAAGACAGGCTCTACCATCTACCTGAAGAAGATATAAAGCCATAGAAATTAGAACAGATGGCTTTGGGTGGCGGCATTGTGGAAAAGAAAACATTAACATATCCCGTTACTGCAGGAACAAAGCGGAGGTGGAAGAGGAACTGGAGACACTTCGAGTGATGTTCAGACACACTTAGAAACATTGGCCCTGTGGCAGAGCTAACAGGGGGCCCGCACTGTGATACGATTCGGCAAGCTGAATGTGCAATTCTCCACTAGGCACTAAGCTTACATTTCTCCAAGTTGCCTAGCGGTGTTTTGCAACATCACAGGCTGTGACGCCAGATGGAGATACATATGCATAAATTTGCTACCAGTAGATTCCAATTTTATCATTCTCACAGAAATAAAATTTTGCTAAACCGCGCTAGTTACAATAAATCCAAACGAAATCCACTTTACTAAAAATCCTATCCTTTAAAAGTTTTGTTTTTCAGTGTTAATTGGAATATCAAAACCCTTTTTGTAAAGCATACAACTAGTACAGTAAAAGTAGAACATTTTCTTTTCTACCACTTTGCAGGGGCGTTCTTCGCGCTGCCAACGCCCGCAGGAGCCCTGCCACCTTCCAGTCTGGTGCTAGGAGGTCATCATCCAACGTAATTGGCTTTCTCCTATCCTCTTTTCTCGGGAGATGAGGGCTGACCAAGGAGTGCTGGATTGTCTCCCCTGGGTGAGGCTGTTAGGTTTGGTGGTAGGCAGCATGGAGTTCTGAAGTGAGTGTGAGCTTTGGAGACAGTCAGTTTCAATCTTTCTCAGGTCATTTCTGGGCTCTGTCCTCCTGGGCATGTGTTCCCGGACCTGCAAGATGACCTAATCAAGCGCCCTTGTAGACTCTTACTAAAGCGGTAATGTTAATGCGCCAAATCCTTGGTGCTCCACAGATATTAGTTATCTTCCTTAAATATTGATTTAAAAATAAAAATGGAATGAATTTTTAGAGTAGTGTGTGGAGGGTTTAAGTACCTCTGAATTCCTGTAAGTTTTTTTGGTTTGGGGGGGGGGGGTTGTTTGTTTGTTTTTTAAGTCATGGATTCCCTTGTTCCAGGTCTATTTTTTACAGGAACTTCTGAATGTAAGGATGAGGGAAAGCTGATTGGAGGGTGGACGCCCCAATCCCAGAGTGTGGACCAGGCAAGGGCCCCAGGGCTGGGTCAGCGCTGAGGGCTGCCCCCCTCTCTCCCTCTCTCTTTCTTGAGTCTCTGGCAACAGTAATGAGGAATGAGGGTTATGTTTCTAAAAAGAAAGAAAAACAGACCCTTGAGACTATTTCTTCCTTTTGATGGAAATTATTAGACTACCTCTTCAAGCAAGCAGAGAAGGAAGAGGGACTCTTCCTTTCTCAGTGTGCGAGCCCCATAGCCCTGGGTGCAGAGGGGAATCCCCTGTGACCAGTCCCCGGCCAGGCCACCTTCCCACTGGCGGATGTGGGCAGTTACGTAGCCTGGCATCAACAAGGGACCACCTCCTGTGGTGCAGAGGGTAGGACAGGCCCAGAGTTGAGATGGAGTGGGGGCAGAGGTGGGGAAGGGGTAGGTACAGGTTACTTTAAGTGTCTTACAGGCTTGGTGTCTCTCGTGTGTACTGGTAAAGCATGACCTGAATGGACCCTGCCAGGTGTCCAGTTCTGTGCTGCATTGACCTCAGTCCAATCTCTTTTTTGTTGATGCAATGAACACTCACTGCCCACCTCTGCCTCCAGAGAGAAACTAAAACAGAGAAACTCCTTCTCCAGAGAGAAATCTCTGCTGGGCCATGAAACCTTCTACATGCCTTCCAGTGCCCAGACACCACTGCCCACGAGTTTGGTCACTGCGGATCGATTGATACAATAAGAGCTAACATTCTGTTCTGATTCTGTGCCAGGCACTGTGCTAACATTTTTCTGTTATTTACATAATTTGATCCACATAGCAACCCATCGCTTGTATGTTTATTCTCATTTTGAAGATGGGGTACCCAATACTTGGGTGACTTCCTTGCCTAGAATCACAGCACAGGTAAGCAGTGAAGTCGGGATTTGAACTGGGGTTTGCCCCACTCCCGAGCCTGTGCTTTGGACTGCTACATGGGGGCCTCATAGGTCTGGGTCCAGATATGTCATTAGTTAGTTTAGACTAGGCTTTCTTGATATACTAGTGAAAAAACTGCAAAACAAAATTTAAGGAAAAATTATAAACAGTTGGTCACAGGAGGCTGTAACCCAGTTTTACCAAGGGAATCTAAAGAGGTTATCTAAGTTTGCCCTTCCCCCCGTCCTCATTTTGGAGCCCATGTGTTCTCTAATAGCATCACTGAATTCTTGGTGATTCAAAGGTCCTAGAAGAGATTTTATCTTTGAATTGTCCTGGGTTAATATTTCCTCATTGCAGGTCTCTGTTTATTTTTTACTAAGTGCCAAATATTTTTATTTTCTGCCAAACTACAAGCCCAGGTTGCTGCACTGTATAACCCAGGGAAGACCCAGAGCAAAGCTGGGAATAGGGGAAAGACGAAAAGGAGAGTGATGCCGTCTTTGCCGGTTGAATCCCACTGTCTCCCAAACGACTTCGGACTTCCTCCACCACAGTTTTCACTAGGGCGAGCTCTACTTGCAAAGTTATACCAGAGAGACAAATAATAGAAACGAGCAAATGAAATAACAGAGGAACACGAAACCCTTCGTCCTCCACTTAGATCATGCTTCTCCCGAAAACTCACTTAGGGGATATGTACGCACAAGGTCAAGACAGAGGGTCCTCTTTAGGGAGGGACTGAACGGTGTGGCTCAGGCAGGAGCCAAAATGTCCTCCTTCCCTTCTTTCCCCCCAAATCCATTCAGTGCTCAGAACCGTGAAACTAACCCCCGCCTGGTCTCCCTGCCTGCCCAACCGCATCTCGTCTTCCAGACCCTCGTTTTCACACTCTGATCCCAGCAAGTCTCCACACCCCACCTCTCTCCCGTCCCTTCCAATCCAAAGCTGTCAGACGGCAGCTCCATGAACCCGTCAGTCACATCACACGCCCCCTGCAGGAAGCCCAACACCTTTGTCTGGCATTGAGGGCACTCTCCTCTCTGGTCTGATGAGCAACTCCTGCCCACCCCCGACCCCGTCTGTGCGTGGGATACTTACAGGTTCCAAAACACCCTGCGACTCCCATTTCTGGGCCTTTATTCTTGCTGTCTCTTCCACCAGGAGTTCCCTGTCTTCCTATAATTGCACTAGATCACAGGCACCTCCTGGACGGGGTGAGCCTTAGTCATCCTGGACCCCACAAAGCAGGAGCTCGACAAAACCTCCCTGGATAAAGGGAGAAGTGCTGACCTAGTAGGAGTATGTCGTTCCCACGAAATCTCTGTTCAGCCAGAATATTTCAAAATGGCGGTACAGGGCAGCGCCACGGTCAAGGGCAGAAGCTGGAGCTGAATTCAGCCTGGTTCTGCCACGGGAAGCTCTGGTTTTTCCTCTGCAGAATGTGGGAAGTAACAGAACCCCCGCATAGTGTGGTGGGCAGGTTCGGAGAGAGAATGAGGGGAAAACGTCTATCACAGTTTCAGGCACGGTGGGAAAAAATGCCTGGATCCATGCGGCTCTAGTTTTATTTCGTTGTTTTTCCTTAATCTCTCGCAAATCAAAATCCCACTTAAGAAGTGCTTTCCCTTTTCAATGGGAAGGGGTCAGATGTCCACTTCCCCAGTGAAACAGGCCAATGGTAGACACCTGCATTCAGCCAGGAGGGTGGGAGGGTGGGCGGCCACGTGGGCTGGGCTCTGGGTTCTGAAGGCCTGGAACACCCGTGGTTTCCCACAGAAACCATGACAGGACCTTCAGGTTAACGCCCAGCCTTCCCTTCCTCCCCGGGGCTTCCCAAGCCCCGTCGAGTGAAAGGACAGAGGCCTCGGCCGCGCCGCTGAGAAGCCCACCTTGTGGTTTGACTTTTCCTGTCCTCCCACTCGCTGCAGAGTGGGCCGTGCGGCTGTTACTCAGGGGCCACTTCCTTCAAAGCTCAGAGGCAGCAGAACCCACAGGCCCCAGCCCCTCTGACGGGTCCACCGAGGCGTCGGCAGGAGCATTAGCTGGAGGCCTGAACATTTCCCACTTCCGCCAGCACGGCTCCCTTCGCTTCTGAACCCAGGAATCTGTGGCCTGCAATTACCTTTGGGGAAGAAAGTCCCCGTGGCAGCATCATTTCCCCTAACAACGACATCTTTTAAGAAGCTACTGTCATTATCTTATTTTGAAGAGCTTCAAAACGCGTTCTAAGAGCTGTAGCTCTGGGAGGTGTTTCGTTTTAGCGCAGGCCTTAAACATGCCTCTCTGCTGCCCAGGCATCCTGCCTGGTTTCAGCGTTGGCATTCTGTTCGTTTACCTTCCTCGGCTCTCCTGGAGGCAGCTCCTCTCACTGCTCTTTGCCTCTCGAGCACTGCCCGGCAGGGAGCGCCTGTAGAGGCCAGCGGTAGGGACAGGACAGACAGGACCTTATTTGACTTACGCTGGAGGCGTAAAGGGCTTAACTTGAATCCCAAAGCAAGAGACTGCTATTGCAAATAAATAAATGAATCATTCTCATGGATGGGCATGGAGGCGGTAGGAATGGATTAATGTTTTTTATTATCAACAAGATTTTGTTGAACTTAACCCTGTGCCACATGCTATGCTGGTCCCTGGGTGTACACCGGGGGATTTTCAATCTAATTAGAAAAACATGAACAACCATTTACGCATTTGGCTTCTTGGGAGCAGCAATCCAAGTCCCAATTGATGTTTCAGTTGAGAGGGCATTAGGCGTTGAGACTGAGAAAAGCAGAATGCCTCGTCCCCATCCTAGAGGTTCACGCTGCACACCAGTCTTTTAGAGGCTCTGAGAAGTCTCACGATAAAAAATTTGTTTAACTTTCTGCACCAGTCAGGATAGGCTAGGTTATGCTGTGGCTAACAAACAATTCAAAACTCTCAATGGCTCAGGACCACAAACGTTGATTTCTTGCTCCTGCTCCAAGTCCACCTTGTGTCAGCTGCTACTCAGCTCCAGCACCTTCATCCCAGGACGCAGGCCCATGGGACAAGCTCCATCACGAACATTGCCGGGCATCACGTTAAGGCGGAAGAGACGTGGTGAACACACGTGTGGGGTGGCTTGTGAAGCTTGGGCTGATGGTGATCTGTGCTTTCATGCAGCCTAGGAGCAGAGGGGATATTTCACCTGGATGTGAGCAGCCCACAGGACAGCGCTGGTCTGTAGTACCAGACATAGGACATCCTCACCTAGGAAGGGCCTGCATCAAGACCAGACCAAGGGCAGCATTTTTTTTAGGAAGGGACAAGTAGGTACTATCAGTCCAGAAAAAAACAAATCCAGATCTCTTCAAAGTAGGGAAGAGAAGGCAGGTGAAATGGGCCCAGGTCAAATCTAGAGGCAGGGAAAGCTGGCTAAGTCAGAGAGGAAGGGACCATTCCCAAAGGTGATTTCCCGAAGACTCTACACTGGGAACTTGGGAGTCCTTAAACACAGGGACTAGGAGACTCTGATTTCAACTAGGAGTATGGAATCAGGTTTTATGCTCACACAAGCAGTAAATTCTCCCAACATCTGCTGAGAGGAGCCTATACAGACAGGATCCCAGTGGCGCCAGCGGGCTAGTTTATCACACAGGAGGACATGAATCATCATACCCCAGCCCCGAACAAGTCTGACAGAACAGGGGCTGTTTGCAGAGACCCACAGAGGTGATTCCATTTAAAGGCATCTTTGGCTTCCCCTGGGGGGAATCACTAGGGTGGATTTGCTGACAGCATGGCCAGCTATCCCAGGAGGACCAAGAAGTCCCAGCTCACATACATGGGGAACCCTGTCCTTTTCAGTTCAGATGGCCTTAAGGTTATCCTTGTGAACTACAGAAAGAGGTGTGATAGCCACGCTTGTCTTATCAGAAAGTTTATTCAATCCTGGTTTAAAAATAAGCTAAAAAGAGAAGAAATTTTCCTTAAGGTGATAAGGGATCTCTACCAGAAATCTATAATCATGCTTTAAAATGAAACATTAGCAGCATTCCTATTAAATCAAACAAGATATGGTTGTGCGCTATTCAATGTCATAAGTAGTAGCACAAATGAAATCCAGCTACAAAATAAAATAAGTGGTATGTGACAAGGATGAACTGTCCCAATATCCAATTTCCATTTCTTTCATAGTAGTAAAATTTCGAGTCAGGCACATGGCCATCCAGAATGAAAATCTCATTTCCCAGACTTTCTTGCAGCCAAACCAGTGGCCATGTGACTACGTCTGGCCAATGGCATGAAAGAAGAAGTGTCATGTGATCGTTTCTGGGAACTTTGCTTAAGAGTCAGTCACAGTGTGCCCTTCTCCCACCTCCCCTTTCTTCCATCCTACCGTCTAGAAGTGGATGCTGCCATCTCAGACCTAATAATGAAGCCACACTCTAGGGATGGTGAGTGGTGAGCCTCAAGGCCACTGAACCCACTCTGGGCATTTTATGAGAGAGAAACATCCTTCTTGTTTAGGTCACTGTTATTTGGGGTCTCTGTTACTCAACGTTGAAACCAATCCTAACTGCTATGAGGAGTAAATATTAGAATATTTGTTACTTATCTAGACCATTAATCTTAAACAAGGATCAGCAAACGACCACTTGGGGGTCAAATCCACTCAGCTGCCTGTTTTTATAAATAAAGTTTTATTGAAACACAGCCCCACTCATTTACTTACACCTAGTCTATGGCTGCTTCCACTCTACAGTGGCAGAGTTGAGCGGTGGCACAAAGTCAAAAACATTTACTACCTGGTCCTTTACAGAAAAAGTTTGTCAAATCCTAATCTAGAAAATCCAGAAAAGCAACTGAACAAAAAGCTCTTTGAACAAATAGAAATGACCCTAGTTCTGTTGGGTGGGGATAAAATTGAGTTGTTATATCTGTTCTGTCTGTACCACCTGGAACGGTAAGTGAGCTAAATAAATAAAACGAGTTCAGGTCTCAAAAATCAACTGGGACTTTGAATCCTATTCAATGTAAGCTTTGTATAAGGTGTTCTGTAGTTATTAAAATTAAAACTGCGGTGTTTATTCAGGGCAATGGTATAGTCTGTACAAAAGGCAAAGGAGTGATTTGGACTCCGAAGACCTGGGTTTCCGTCTCAGCTGTCCTATGTATTAGCTTTTGGATTTTAGCAAAGTCCTTGCAGCCTTGGTTTCCTCATGAGAACACCTCCTCAATGAGTCGGGGCTGGAATTAAACGAGATAATATGTGTGAAGCCCACCTTGCAAACTCACCTTGAACAAAGGTTGATTCTTTCACAGGGTGTGCCTATGAGATCGTTAAAAGTTCACAATATCGTGTTTAAAAATTGGTTTATAGGAAAACCAGCAATGATTTCAAGCATGTTCACAGACTCAATAGATTGCAAAGTTTGAACAATTAAGATTATAGCCAGAAAACAACCAAATTCCAGGCAGACTTCAAGCTCAAGGATGAAATAAGAAGATAGAAAAGATGTGAGGTGAAGGGACAAGAGAAGGGATGTGAGGGAGAAGTAGTAAAAAGAGGGCACAGGCGAGCAAAAGGCCGGGGAGTAAGCCAGCCTTCCCAAGAGGAAGGTGGGGACCCTAGAGGGAGTGAGGGATGTGGAGGCTGGGGTACCTGATGGCTTCATGCACGAAGGGAATAGTGGTTCCTCAACGTAGTCAGAGATTTCCCGTCTCAGGTTCTTTGCGTATGCTGTTCCCTTTCTCTGGAACATTCTTCTTGTCTCAGCTGACCCCTCCCCTCGCTCCTACCAATACCACTATTCCTCCTCTAAGTCTTCGGTTCTCGGCTTAATTGTCGCTTTTGCAGAGATGTCTTCTCTACCACCTTATCTAACATCACTTAGATAAATGAATGAGCGAAGGGCAGGAAGAAGTTGCACAAGCAAATGGAGAACCCGGTATCTAGAATGTTGAATTTGAGGTATTTTAGCACCTACTACTATGCTCAGCATTGCTTTTACTTTTCAACATAGTGGCAAATATCTCCATGAATAATGAAAAATTCAAATACCCATAGATTTAAATATATATATATAAAGCCTGATACAATGTTTTTATCTCCAATAAGCTCCAATGAAAGTAGAGATTTTGTTTATTCCCTAACATGTCAACGCTTAGTATAGTTCCTGACGCATAGCAGGCACTCATCAAAAATTGATTGAACAGAGGAAAGTAGACCAGTCTTAGCAAAACTTCATAGAGCTTTGGTCCCACCCAGTTGCTTCTGTTACTGCTGTCCTAGCTTTGCTTGACAAATCACAGGAGAGCTGATGCCAAAGTTGTGTGCCTGGTGATGGCGTTAGGACCAGGAGCCAGACACTCTGTTCCCTATCATGTTACTTAACTACTATGTATGTGACCAGGGGCCAAGCACAGCCCTGCATCAGTAATGTGAATATAGCTTTACCTTTCTTCAGATGACTTTGATCCCTTCAGAGGATCGTAGTGTACTCACAGATTAATTAAAATTATTGTTAGTACTAAATTTTTGCTTTGTCAGCTGAAATTTAGAGATCATTTTATTTACATTTTCCTTGTTGAATTGCTTTTATTCCCATCTTTTTTCTCTTGTGAATAGAAGGAAAAAAAGGCAAAAGAAAAACACATAGTGGAATGTTAGAGCTGCTCCATACCTGGCAACAAAAACCAAATTTGCCTTTCACAGAAATGTGAGGCATTTCTGGAGAAGGTAATAAATGATAATCCACCAAACTAAGTCTCACCAAAATTTGCCCTTACCATGTTTGTTTTTAATTGTTCTTTCTCTCTCTTCCTCTTCCAGAACCCTTGAGGAATTTCTCCACTGGATTCTTAACTCTTAAGCGAGTCTTTGCAAATTTGAAATCTCTGGGAGTGTTACAGTTTAAGTGTACATATCCCATTTCTTCCTTTCTACTAGAACCCTGATTTTGTTCAGGAGTCCACTCCTCCCACTAAGCCCGTGTTTCTAAGAGGATGATGAACCCCCCCCCCCTCAGTTTGACTGGGGTGGACTTGATTAATCTAAAGGTATTCTCTCCTTTTTGCAATTGATCAGCCCTGGAATAGACATATAGGCATGTGACTCCATTCTGGTTAATGAGATGTCAGATGAGGCATCTGGTTAAAGATGCTTCTAGATGCTTTACCAGAAGCTTCTGGAAAATACCAAACTGCTCCTTAGGAATGATTCCAGTAAACAATATCATCTCATGGAA
This sequence comes from Balaenoptera acutorostrata, assembly GCF_949987535.1. Taxonomy (NCBI): domain Eukaryota; kingdom Metazoa; phylum Chordata; class Mammalia; order Artiodactyla; family Balaenopteridae; genus Balaenoptera; species Balaenoptera acutorostrata. Next base: position 8,648,664 of record NC_080077.1, read on the forward strand.
AACAACCCTTTCTGAAACTGAATTAAGAATCCAAATCACATTAGGAAACAAATTACCAAAAGGGGGAGTTAGCAAATATAAATAAGAATATTTTCACATCTAAAACTGGAGAAAATAATACAATCTGAAGAGAGTCTAAATGTATTTAAAACATAAGGAAAGAGTGTGGAGGGAAAATATAGATTAACCTCTCCCCAAAAACTCAAACAGAAATTAAACAAATTAAATAAAAAGCATGGAAGTGTCAAAAGGTGTCAAAAAGTCTCAAAAGGTGGGCTTAATAGAAAGTTACATACAGTTGAAGAAAAGATTAGAATAGTGAATTAGAATATAGAACTAAGGAACTCAGAATGTAGTTCAGAAAGATAAAGTGTGAAGTATAAAAGACACAGGAGTAGAATGAGAAAGGCTAGTATGTGTCTAATCAGAGTTCTAGAAACAGAAGATAAAAGAGAGAGATGTAGAGACAATATTCAAGAGATAATGTCTGCCATTTTTCCAGAAGAGAGGAAAAACATGTCTTCAAATTGTATAAGTAGACTGAATCTAGGGTAGTATTATTAAGCACTAGACACATGGTAGTAAAACTGCAGAATATCGAAGGTAAAGGTAAAGAGAAAAAAAACTTATCTTAGAGGAGAACAAAACAGACGAGCTACAAAGGAATAATAATTAAACTGACAGTGGATTTCTAAGAAGCAATAAGAGATGCCAGGGTCCATGAATAATACCTTTTAAATACTCAGGGGAAAGCAATTGTCATCACAGGAATCTAAATTCTAGCTAAATTACCATTCAAAGTTAAAAGCTAAGTAAAGATAATTTCAGACATAAAAAGACTAGGAGTTGAGTGCCCACAGAGTCTTGCTGACAAAAATTACTGAAAGGTATACTTCAGCAAGAAGGATATTGACTCCAAAAGGAAAGATGAAGATCCCAAAACACAATAGTGGCCAAGGAAATCAGTAAAATGCACTGCTGAGTCTAAATAGTTACTGGCTGGTACAGATAATAATAATAGCTAATTGAGTGTATAGAACTAAAATCAGGATGGACCCCATATAATAGATGACAATATCATAAAAGATGGAAGAGAAGCTCAGAAGTTAAATCATTCTTGACTTGTTCAAGAAGAGAATAGAAACAGAAATCACCTCTAGAGTTTGTTAGAAAAACATATGGTCAAGTTATGCATGTTAACTTTAAATTTTAAAAATTAGTGGATGACTTCTAAAATAATAAAAAAAACAGAATGTATGCTTTCCAAACCATTAGATGGGAAAATAAGGAGGTAAAAGAAAATCTGATCAATTCAACATGAGCCAGGAAGGGAGGAACAAAAGAAACAAAGCTTCCCAAGAGGGATGGGATAAGGAAGCTGGGGGGGAGGCTCAAGAGGGAGGGGATATAAGGATATATGTATACATATAGGTGATTCACTTTGCTGTACAGCAGAAACTAACACAATATTGTAAGCATTTATACTCCAATAAAGGTGTGCAAAAAAAAAATGATGCAGACGAGAGACAGGTAATTATTCCTCAACTTCAATCACTGTCCTGCCCAAATATCATGCTACCTAAAGACTAAATTGTAAGTTGGTTTCCAATCATTCTGTTCAAAGTCTTAAAGAGAAGGAGGAAAGAGAAGAAGAAATATGTTACCACATGCACACACAAAGGACATGTAAGAAAATATGCATAGCTCCTACAGCCCTCCTCTCTCTAACGGGTTGAGACGTATAGCTTCCTTCCTCCACGACTCTTTCGGTGCTTTCTTTGTCCTCAGGCAAGGCTTCAGCTTACTGAAATGCTCTGGATGGTGCAGTGACTCAGCCCTCCATTCCAAAGGGGTCTGAATCCTCAGTGGCCCTCCCTTTTTTTTTCAGTTGCTACAGTTTTCCATTGGACATGGAAGTACTAAAGGACCACTCAGAATACTCTGGGTTCCAGATACAGCTCTCTCCACCCCCGCTCCAGCCTAGCAGGGGTAATGGTAGGGAAGACTCTATGTTTCTCCTTAACTCTGACACGCCTGCCACACAATACTTCTGACCTCAGATGTGTGCGTTTTTCCCACACCAAACAATGCTCTGCAACACCAGCTGGGCACCTACAGTTCACTGCAATTCTGACTCTAACCGGAATTAGTGCAGACTCCACAGATCAATGGCTCAGTCCCACAAGACTGCCCCCCCACCAACTTCAGATGCCGATCACAAATCCCAGGTTGTCTCCTGTGCCTTAAATCAGGGTTCCAACAACCCCCCTCCTCAGGTTCAGTCATTTGCTATAACTCATAGAACTCAGGGAAGCATTTACTTACATTCATTGGTTTATTATCTAATAAAGGTCATGAGAGAGGATACAGATGAAGAGGTACATAGGGTGAGGTCCAGAAGAGTCCCAAGCCCCGAAGCTTCTGTCTCTGTGGACTTGGGGTGTACCATCCTGACAGTTTGTGGTGGTCCCCAACCTGTAAGCTATCCAAACCCCATATTTTTGAGATTTTTGTGGAGGCATCATCATATAGCCATGATCAATTATTAACTCAAGCTCCATCTCCCTCCCCTTCTCAGAGGATGAGGGGTGAGCCTGAAAGTTCCATGTTTCTAATTATGCCTTGGTCTTTCTGGTGATCAGCCCCCATCCTGAAGCTATCCAGGAGTCCAGCAAAAGTTGCTTCATTAGAACAAAAGATACTCCTATCACCCAGGAAGTTCCAAGGAACTCTGTGTCAGGAGCCAGGATCGAAGACCAAAAATTAAAATAAAATATTCTCCTAAGTGCTCTTGTCACTTAGAAAATTACAAAGATTTCAGGAGCTCTGTGCCAGGAACTAGAGGCAGACCAAAATCTGTATTTTCTATGATTTCACAGTTAGTTCCCTTCTTTTCCTTTCTGTTCTGTGGCATGTGGAGTCTCCCCTGGTTAGACAGCAGTCTCAAGTGCCAATTCAGTAGAACCACTCTTGGGTTTCCTGGGGAAGCATTCCTCCTTTATAAAACAGGGTCATTGGAACCCTGATTTAAAGCACAGGTGACAATCTGGGATTTGTGATTGGCATCTGAAGTCGTGGGGGGGGGGGGAGTCTTGTGGGACTGAGCCCTTAATCTGTGCAGTCTGCAGTAATTCCAGTTAGTGTCAGAATTGATGTGAATTGTAAGTGCCCTCCCGTAAGTCTGGGGCAACAGGAAGAAGCAAAAAGTCTAGATGTGTGTTATTAGTTGTAATCATGAGATTCCTGACCCACAAATACTGGCTAAGGCAGCACTATTTGATGAAACCCAAAGGACTAGCACGATCACATCCATTAACTGGGAAGGTGAATCCAGTTCACTTTTATCTATTTTTCTCGCCAGCTCCATACGCATTCCCCAAGTTGTTTAATCAGCCTCACCTAGTGAGAGCTTGCAAATAATCTACCTTTTAAATTATACCTCCCTAGCCTGGGGGACTGTTGGCCTGGGCCTCTCTGAATTTCTCAGCCTCTCCCAAGACAGCAGAGCCATCCAGCTGCCATCTTGTCTCGACAGAGAGAGGACATCCCCGTGGCACAATCCCCTACTCCTGGGGATAAAAAAGTTTCTCCGCAGAATAGCAGTGCAGTACTTTCTAGGAGTATGTGGAAGTGGTCCTTCTGATGCTCGGAGCTGCCTATCAGTTGAAGATACAACACTACATATTGAGTCAACTCTGCTTGGTTTCATAACCCTCTCGGAGTGAGGCAAGATGTCAGGCCCTTCAGAGAGCTTGACCACCCCACACATCACGCGGAACCCCTCCCTGGGAAAGGCCCCATGCCGTGCCTTCCCCTACCCTGGCCCGTCGAGCTCCTCCCTTTTGACTCCATTGCTTTAATGACCATTTATCAAGTGTAGCTACAAACAAGAAGGCCGTTTCCTATGTCGTTTCTGACACCTATGTCACTACTTCGTAATCACATTTCACAGCTCATGTTTTCACCTTCTGTCTTGGCAAAAATAAAAACAAAGCCCAAAAAAGTAAAAGCCAGGAGCTGATTTGGGGGGCGTAACCGCCCCACTCCATCTCCCTGGAGAAAAAACATTGACTATTTCTGGATTTTCTTTTTCTTTTGTATGAGCAGAAAACATAGCATCTTGCTGGGTTGAAGTGTCTTTGTGCCCTGCTGTCAACTGAGTTTGTAGAAAAGGGACAAATTGTATATTTGGCTTGTAGTTTGCATAGCCACCTAGAGGCAAGCCAAAATGACACAAACAAACACAAAATAATCCAGACTGCTTCTGTCATGGAGAAGATCAGAAAACATGGGCTGGTGTTGGCAGGGGGTGAAGCAGGAGAGAGAAGAGCAACTGTTGAGTATCGACTGCGTATCTTTTAAAATTTCAAATTGTAGAAGGATAGGGCTGTCTCTGGAGTCTGAGTTAAAATCCCAGTGTCCCTTATAGCTCTCGACAGGCCACAGGCAGTGAGGGAGAGATGTGTTCCTTGCAAAGAGCAAGCCAAAACACATCTCCCTTGACAACAAACACGTGCTGGGGGAGAAGACAGCCATGATGGTGAAGTCTGGTCCTTGACGTGCTCCAGCTCACACAAAAATAGGTTTAGGAGGAAGACTTAGATGTCTGTTTACTCCCAAAGATCAGTCTTTGATCTCACGGTGAGGGTGACATCTTAAAGGAGAATGAATTTACACGATGATAAGAACCATAGAAAAATGCGTGGCAGCATCTTCACTGGGGCCTACACTGAGGATGCCACCAGCCTCCTGCCCTGAATCTCTGCGTGCAAACAACCAGAGGTACCCCGGTGGCGATGTGAGAAAGGAGAACTAAATGCAACCATATTTCTTGTTTATTATTTCAAGCAGAAAATTGTTGTTGCAAATATATATATTTAGGACTGACAGGTCAGCCTGCCCTGCGGAGTAACTGGACTTTGTCCAGATGGCCAGCACAATGCCTTTTGTTAATCTTTGGAAAAATGAGAGAATTGCTACAATGACCTTGTCCCTACCCTCTCTTCTGCCCTCCACCTCTCCCTCCCCACCAGCCAGAAATCCTCCCAATGCCCTGCTATCATCAAAGTTTGCTGCTGTGTGTTAGCACTGCCATGTGCTTCTGAGATGGTTGAATTGTTTTGCAAATATGCTGAGGCTAAATGATATTTATGGGCCCCTTGTTTTGGACTCGATATTTATTCCATTCTTATTCAGTTCAGATCTACTCATCAAGATAAAGTGACCCTCCTCTCCTAAATCAGGGGACGATGAGGACCACCACCCCCCCAACCTTGGCTTTCAACTTCGTCACTCCCTGCCAAAGCCACGGTTGTTTTCTGCCCTCAGTTCTCGTGGTGAATTGAAGTTAGACGCTTCATAGAAAAAAGAGCTTGATAAGAGTCCAGAAGTCAAGAAATATCTTGCTTTTAGGGTGAATGTTTCCTGCATGTCCAGAATTTGTTTTCTTCCTGCCTTACAATAATTATGTTATGGTACACGGTAGTGGCCACTAAGATTGAAAGGGAAACTTTCAAGTTTGTTCTTGTAAAGAAGGAATGTTTCAACACTCGTATATACTCATGAGGCTTTATTCATCCTTCAAAGTGCCTGCTAAATTCCAATTCTTTCATAATTTTTTCTTTTCATTATTAAGTGCCTACTATCTGCCTGGCCTTATGCTTTTTTCTTTTCTTTATATATTTTACACAGCAGGTTCTCATTAGTTATCCATTTTATACATATTAGTGTATATATGTCAATCCCAATCTCCCAATTCATCCCACCACCACCCCCCACCACTTTCCCCCCTTGGTGTCCATACGTTTGTTCTCTACATCTGTGTATCAATTCCTGCCCTGCAAACCGGTTCATCTGTACCATTTTTCCACATATATGTGTTAATATACGATGTATGTTTTTCTCTTTCTGACTTACTTCACTCTGTATGACACTCTCTAGATCCATCCACGTCTCTACAAATGACCCAGTTTCGTTCCTTTTTATGGCTGAGTAATATTCCATCATATGTGTATATGTATTTGATCTACCATACTGTGCTTTTTATTTATACCTACAACAAAGCTGGGAATCTCCTAAAATGAGGCAGGAGGAAATGTCCTTTGACATGTCCTGCTGACTTTTGGTGCTTTCAACAAAGACAGAAAGCAGAAGACAGAAACCCTCATCTATTATTATTGCTTTTATTATCAAAGCACTTGGCCACTGAGAATTTCATTGCGTAAGTGGGGCTGGGTGGGGACGGTATGCACTCGGCTCTACTAAAGGTGCTGTATCCCTGCTTCTGTGCCAAACCTCCAATGCAGGTCCATTCTCCACTTGGAACTGGGGACCTGGGGGAAATCTCAAGGCATTTGTGCCAGTGGGTGCTGTGTCACATCAGAGCCACTGATGGCTGCTTCCTCAAGTGCTTCACACTTACAGGTCCAGAAATGTTTGCTAGTGCTGGTTCTTCCTTTCCAAATACTGTCTGGATACTGGATAGATCGCTAACCAAAGGGCAGCAATGGATAGAAATGAAGGCGAGAGGACCAAGGCTCTAAACTGGGGCTGCTCAGGGTCTCACGAGGCGGCTGGCTTAACTTGGAGCATCTCCACATTAGCACTTAGGAGATGAACAGAGAATACGAACCAAATTCTCATTTCCTTTTATCCAGGTCTTCCAAGAGCTACAGATTCAAACAGAAGCTGCCTCTCTCTAACTTGGGGGTGGTCTCCTGTGACAGGGAGGAAGAGCAGGACAAGGACAAGGACAGAGGTCTCATCGTCAGTGGAGGAAACGTTGTCTTCTTCATGATGGCCTCTAACCCTTGTGTCACCAAGTTTCCGTGAGTGCCACCAGGTTCAATTGCAGGTGTACAGCACTAAGATCCTCATGAAGGCCCTGGTCCTTTAATTAACTCACTGCTGTTACAACAAGACAGAATGTGAAAATGTCTCTTCCAGAGGCAACAAGGGAGGGTCTGCATTATTATTAGCAGAGGGCTACCTCAGAGTCTGTTTTTGCTTTTTCCTGCATTTCATCCAAATTAGTCGCTTTTAAAGCAGTAAGAGAAGTAGGTTGTGAGCAAAGATAAGAAAGGAAGAGAGACAGTTGATTTTTGGTAATTCACTACCAATTCTAGGACTCAGGCTACGCATTAGTTTCATTTCCCTCTAAAGGGTTTATTACACAAATAACAGTATTTCTTTTCGTTAAAGCACATTTGTGAGCATGTAACCCCATGAGCAAGTGTATCACGTAGGAAGTTTAGCACAGGAGCAAAAGCTGGTTGCTATCCCAGTCTTTCATAAGACGATACAGAGCAGAGTTTCCTTGGTTTTCTGCTAAGAGCAGAGTTGATGGGGGTGTTTATTTCCTTACGACCCACCATCCTCTATGGATCCCTTTATGGGTCACAGGCTTCTTATGTTTATTAAAGCACTCTAACGATGATAATATGAACACCAGCAGTATTATAATTACTCCATCTTTGCTTTGGGAATGGTTGCCCATATCAGTTGTGTCAAAGGGACAAAAGCCTTAGAAAGGGCAGAACTTGTTCCTTCCAGGTGGGACAAGAAGGTAATGTAGAAAAGGTCCACTTTGTCTTCTACATTCTTTGCACCATTGACCCTCACAATCCACATGCCATGCTGGGTGTCCTTCCATCTTCACCCTGCGTGGAACCGGGCAGCTCCAGACCATGGCTTGCTGTTAGCCCACAGCCTGGCACATGAAAGCACTCAAAAAATATGTGTTGAAGTGAATTGAATCTTCCTGCTCTTTCCTGGTGATTCCTCTGACACCTTCTTCACCTCCCCTTGCCATCCAAACTCACCTGTGCCCTCGGCTGGCTGGCAGGAGCCCATCTGACTTAGAGACTCACGTGAATAGCACTCATGGCCTATCAGGTACGTGAAGTTGGAGGGTCACCCCCCTTTGTACTTGCCTTCGCCAAAACCAGATTCCAACTAAGGACTTCCAGACACTTGGAGAGAGCTCGTGTGTGGGACCCTCTCGGTACATGTCATCAGCCATGTCCTTCCCTGTCTGGACGGTCCAGCTGACGCAGGCTCTCCTGGCTGAGAAGCTCTGTGGACTTGGAAATGGCCTAGAGTCTGAAGCCGAGGAGACCTACGTCAGAATCCCGGATCTGTCTTTTCCTGCCTATTTTCCACGGGCAAATTCCCCCACATTTCCCAGCCTCGGTTTCCTCACCTGGTAAGGAGATAACTGTATCTGCTGTACACAGTGGTGAGGAGGGGAAAGGGGTTGCTGCACACGTAGTTTTGAGGATTGAGAAATGAGGCGGCTTAGATGAAATCCCAAGCACTTGGCGGGTGCGTGATACAAATGCCAACTGCTAACTGTTTTTTCTCAGTGGGGAAAATCCGGGTCAGGGAAGATGGGCTTCATTGCTGACATGATTGATAAGATTAGAATTGTCCCTCAGAGTGTCTGATCTCAGTTGCTCGGGCGTGGCTTCGGAAACTTTCTAACAACCTCCCTCCTTGTTTCAACTTGTTCCAGCAAACCACTTAGTGGCACAGTATGGAGGACAGTTTTATGGTGTAGAGCAGATACACACCTGCAAAAGGGGCCAGGAAGACGGTTCCCTTTGCGGCCATGGAGGGGTCTGATTTACACCTGAGAAGTTTAGAGTCCCACAGAAGGACTGAGATGTCTGCTGGGTATCACCGTAAGGAAACGAGGTCCTGCCAAGCTTGTATCCACAGACTTGGGGCTTGGGCAGTAAATGGCTGGTCTTGTGTCACCTTTCTTCACTTGCTGCAGTATTCTAGAGAAACAGTTTATGTTTTATCCTTGCAGTAGATAACTGCGGTCCTATAAACTTTACAGGAGCAGCTCTCATATACGAGGTAGGAGCCAAAATTAATGTTTGTGACACACTTCCCGGGGAGGAGTCTTCGAATAATACTAATAATAACAGCCAGCAGTTACATAGCGCTTACTACGTGCGCAACTCTGCTCCAAACACTTGATATGCAGTAAATCATCCACTTCCCTTCTGACACACATGACCTAGTCTCATATGAGGTAAGAGTCTTTCAAACTGGGTGTCACAAACGGATTTTCCTTTTCCAGAATAGCTTCCTCTAAGTTACACAAAAAAATTATTTCTCTTTCTAATATTGGAAGTCCCACCCCATCCACTATCAAGGTGCCCAAGAGATCCTCTGTGTCACGCTGGGCTAGGGTATGGGGCTCTTTGGCCAGTTCCTGCAGTGTGGTCACTGGGATGTCATGAAATCTTACAGTGTTCTTTTTGTTTCACTCAGATGAATTTTATTTATAATACTAGTATGGGTCAACCTGCATATAAATGCTCCTTTTCATGAAAAGGAAGTTCCAGATACCATGTTGTACGAGAATTAAATGAGGTAATGCACGTACACCTCCTAGCACAGAGCCTGTCGCTTAGTCGTGCTCAATGAAAGTCGAATTTTTCACACCAGTAATAGAAGGACATTCCAGCCAAAGGAAACAGCATATGCGAAGGCCTGAGGTAGAGTCTGGGTGATCTGAGAACTATGAGGGTGTACTGGTCAGCTCGGGCCGCATAACAAAGTACCACAGACCTGTGGGCTCAAACAACAGAGATTCATTGTCACACAGTTCTGGAGGCTTGAAGTCCAAGATCAAGGTGTCAGCAGGGTATCTCCTTCTGAGGGTTGAGGGTTGGTACTGGGTTGGCCAAAAAGTTGGTTTGGGTTTTTCCATAAGATGTTATGGAAAAACCCAAACGAACTTTTTGGCCAAACCAATATCACTGGATTGCAGCGGGAGAGTTGGTGCGGGCATGGGCAGGCCAAATGAACAGGTAAGACAAAATGATCCTGAAGAGCTAGCTGGAGACCAAATCCTTTAGGGCATTAGATGGTAGTCACTGAACATCAATATGTCATCAGTACTGGGCTAAGGAAATTCAAAGATAGATAAAGTGTAGCCTCCAACCCTAAGGATCCGCAAGTCTGGTGAAGACAGGCCTTGGCGAGATCATCCGAATGGAGGCCGAGTGTGCCAGTGTGGACAGTGGGAAGCACCAGGAAGGAGCCCCTCACCCAGCGCTGCCTGGCGTGGACCAGAGAGGTCGGGTGAGGACACCCCAAAGTCCTGAAGCAACAAAGAGACCTCAGGGCTGGGCCAGAATTGGGCCAGCCCTGCCGTGAGGGCAAGAGCAGCCATCGAGGCCAGGCCTTCCTGCAAGCTGTGCCCATCACTGTGGGAGTGTGAACTGCTCTGTGTCAAACCCCCTCATGCTGCACCAACTCTGCAGAAGGCATCCCCAGACACCTGAAGGGTCATCGAGCTGGGTCTGGTAGTAGAAGGCAGACATGGATGTGAGAAGTAAGACATAGAGTCAGAATTGATGGGTCTCAAGGAGGAATCAGCTGGGATGATGGGCGAGTCCAGAAAAAGGCAGCGCCTTGGTTTCCTGAGGCTGCAGTTACAAATCACCACAAACTCGGTGGCATGAAACAATGGATATTTATTCTCTCACTGTTCTGGAGGCCAGAAGTCCAAAACTGCAGCGTCGGCAGAGTTGATTGCGTCTACAGGCTATGAGGAAGGTCTGTTCTAGCTGCTCTCCTAACTTCTGGGGATACTGACGGTCCTTTAGTGTTCCTGGCTGTGGAGGCATCAATTCAACCCCTGCCTTCGTCCTCACACGGCCTCCCCTCTGTGTTTTTGTGTGTCTTCCATCTCTTACGAGGATACCCTTCACTGGATTTAGGGTCCATCCTAATCTGGGATGATCTCACCTCAAAAATCCTTCCCTTAATCACATTTACAAAGACTATTTCCATATGAGGTCACCTTCACAGGTACAGGGTTTAGGACTTAGACATACTGGGTGGGGCACACAATTCAACCCACTACAGGCAGTTAACCTCAAGTTGGGAGAAATGGGAGGATTTGGGGTTGGGGAGCTGGTAGCATCTGGCTGAGCCTTGTAGGGAGAGGCAGGTTGGACTTTAGAGAGGAGAGAAGGGCATTTCGATAGAGGGACAAGAGGAGGGAAGGTTCAGAGGCACAAAAGCACCGTCCCATACAGAAACCCAACCATGTCAGAGGAGGGGGTGAACTGGATTTTGCATCTGTCTCTTTCTTGCTGTTCCATAAGTTCCCTCCATCACAGCCACTGCCACCGCCATGACCCAACACTGAGTTCAGCTGCGTGACAGAAATGTTGAACAAGGAATGCCCCCTTCTCCATTCCCGCAGAGCAGTTCCAGCTTGGCCTAGCCCTGGATTCCTTTGCTCCAATTCCCTTACAAACTTTTGTGCTCAGTCAGAAGTGTCCAAAGAAACCAGGATGACCCAGGGAATAAGTATCTCCCTGCACCTCAACTTTACTAGATACTTCAAGAGTGAAAAGGTATTATTTTTATTATGAAAATAAACCCTGGTATTTGAAGGATGAGACTGCAAAAGTTCCCTGAGATTTTAAGGAAAAAAAGGGTAATAATTCCCACCTGGTAATTGTGGTAAGGTGCTTATTGGGTAGTCTATAAAACGCTTAGCCTATAAGAAGACCCTGGTGATAACAGAAAAGCAACAACCAGAAGAGTCTAGAAGACTATCTTGGGCTCTCATTTGTCATCGAGTCACTAGAAAGGTTTTAGGGACACTGCCCTTATTAGGGCAGAGTGGGCACAAGGTGGAAAGGCGCCATGTGACCTCATCATGAAAGGGCTTAGGTGTCAACCTGAGGGATTGCTACTTTATCCTCCAGCTAAGGCGAAGCTGGTGCCTTAAAAATCAGGAGGTCAATGTTTGGTGCCAAATTAAAGCAAAGCAAAGGGTTAACAATTGCCTGATGCATCCGCCGGGGTCAGTAACTATTATATCTCACGCCACTTTTTCTACTCCCCTCAGGGTAGTTCAGGACTATCCAGAATGTAGTATTGTCTCACTAATTGGAGAAACATTTCTTTTGCCAACAAAAGATAGGGTTGATACAGTCTCTAGAAAGTTGTGTTTGGAAGATAAGCCATCAGTCCTAGCTGTCATGATAATCCTTTTCAGCCAGTCATTTAGCTGCTAGTCATTTTGTTACCCACTTGCGCTCTTACTGTTAAAAATTTGTTAATTTCTTCTTTAAAACCCACATTGAGTCAGACTGAGTTAACTCTGCCCTGGGCATTTCCATCACTTGACACTGAGCTTCTTAGCAATAGCCAGAGGTGGGACTTTTTGGCAAATGCTGTTTATCCACCTTTGAAAGGAGACATTCACTGCAAGCAGATTTAAAAGGAAATTTCTGTAAAAGCATTTTTTTCAATGATAGTCTTTGCTTTTTTTTCACTTGCCCATAACTTTCTGGGAAATTATACTTTGGGCTGAATCTTCTTTTCAGTATAAATTTGTTTTGTTTTTCATTAATGGAAAGTTCAGGGGGGGAAAAAAATCCCTTCGGTAGCTTTTGAGTAATGAGAATATGAAAAATATACTTTTTCCAATTAAAAGAAATCTTTGGACTTTTTTTTAATCAAAACTTTTACATTTGAGGACTACTATTAAACTCTAAGCAGTGGTTCTCAACATTGGCTTCACATTGGAATAACTTGAGGGGCTTTTAAAAATACAACACCTGAGTCCAGAGAGTCCAGAGAAATTGGCCTGGGTCCAGCCAGGGCCCTGGTATCATTAAAAGCGCCCCAGGTGGCTCTGATGTCCAGGCAGCGTTGAGTACTGCTGTCCTAGTACACAACCACCCTGATTGGCAACCTCGAGAAAGGATGCAGAGGTCTGGAAGAAACCTTGGGATAGTTTTCTTCCAGTTAAGAAAAAAATAGATATACTATGTGAAAGGTACAGTCCTGAGAAGGATGTGAAGGAACTTTAACTCGAAAGCCTTTCTATCCTCCCACGAGTATCACTAGTGATCACCGGCACAGCCCCTCAATTCCTATTGCTCCGGGAGAGATGGGCTCGTCAGCAACTTTAGCAGTGAGGAATCCCCTGTCCAGCTTCAGACAAGGTATTTCTCTCCATGCCTGTGGGCACCCACGAACGAAAGAGAGACTCCAGGGGACCAGCCCAAAGTTTTCCTGGCTCTGTGGCCACCTCCCTCCATGGTTCAGGATCTTTGCCTGAGCTCTTGTAAAATGTTTTCTATACAGTCCCTCTACTGGGGCCCCTGGGATAGACTTCTCTCCACTGGTCACACTATTAGTGGGACTTCCAAGACAGACCACAGAGAAAACCAGACTCAGTACCATGTAGGAAGTATCTTCTTCTTTCCCATAAAGTCCTCCAAGAGGGAACGTGACCCTGCTTCCTCCTTTCTCCTGACTCTGGGCCAACACTTGGATGAACCCAACTAATGATTCTGCTGCCACTTGAGGACACTCCATCACCCTTAGCTGCAGAGTCAAGGCCACGTGTGCTATATGCTCACAGATGGCCCCTAGGGGAATTCATTTATTCAACAAGCCTTCGCTGGATGTCCCTACGTGCCAGGCAATATGGGGAGAATATTGGTTTTAATAAGACACAGCCCCTGCCCTCACAGAGAGACAGAAGCAAATCACTGCATGAGGCGTCCCCAGGGCCCTGTTAGCAGCCTTGTTTGAGCAGCAGGGCACCCAAAAGTCATAAGGAAGGGTTTATGATCACCATGAAGTGTTAATATTTTGACTTTAGAATAACCACATAATTTTGTACCAAATCAAATAGCATCACAGAGTAGATTAATAATATAGACAAGTGTTGGTGGCAAATTCCCAATAAATATGGCAGGACAACTTAAACCTAAGCAAGTTGTCTCTCAACTTAGAGTCTGTGAATCAGGAAAAGACCACCATTCATCTGTTTAGCCTCAGACCCCTAGGGACCAGTTGAGGAACACAAGGCAGGCTCCCTGGGAAGACATTGGGAGACCCTCTGCTGTTTGACGGTGACAGCCATGACACACAGGTCCCTGCATTTCAGAAGAGACCTGGGGCTCCTGTGTGACTCTGTGTCCCTGACATGGCTCCTTTTTCAGGGGGGAAAGTAGTTCCTTTATTGAGAAAAAGCAGTACAGGAAATATTTACATGCTTTACTTACTTAATGAACTCTGAGTAAAATTTATAATCTCTATGTCCAGGGGTCGTTGCTGAAATACTGTGCACCCTCCCTTCCTTCTTTAGTGTTTTTCAACCCCATCATGACTAAAACCAACCAAACAAACAAAAGTAAGCAGGAAGGCAAACTAACTGCAAAATTAAAACCTACAGGAAGGAGATACCCCATGTCCGCCTCTTGAAGGACGTGGGCAGCTTTCACCCAGACTCCTCGTGTTGACTTCTGCCTGTAGGATTCAGTGTCTGCAGGATTTGATGTTTTCATCTGGCCATTCTCGTTGACAATTCCAGTTTTAGGATTTCAGTGTAACATTGTCTCACTGTTAGTTCCTGGGTAGACTTTTCATACTTCCTTTTTGAAACCTTGTCTCCCCTCCCCCCATGGCCATCACCTCCCGCCGTGATGGCTCCAGCCCTTCTTGGGGAAGGCTGTGGGGAGCCCCCCCTGGCTGGCTTCAGAAGTGCTCCACCGTGGAGGAGGAGCAATGGTCTGCTAGACAAATTTGGGAAAAGGTCCCTCAGACATGAGTATTGAATAGATTCTATAACACAGTCTGCTGAGTTTGTAAATTAATATACGTTGTTGGACTTAGGCAAACATCCTCAATCCTGCTCTCAGATTTCCTAGTTATCTGTAGAATTCCCCTTCAGTTAAGAAATGTTCACATATCTCTCTGACATCCTGGCTTTTTATATGAAATGCCTCCAATTAGAGAAAGTGGGAACTAAGTGACTTTCATTTAAGGAAGTCCTATCTGCCTAATCACATCAAGCAGAGTTTAAAAATGAGAAGGAAGAAAAGAACCGCCAAAATTTCCTCTTTGACAATTATTTCTGAATAAGAACTTGAGCAATCTCATTCAAGAAGGTGGTATTTTTATTCCAGTTAACTGATGCCCCTCTGGAGAGCCAGGGCCAGCATACAGAACCCTAACCCTAAGCCCTAACCCTAACCCTAACCCTAACCCTAACCCTAACCCTAAGCCCTAACCCTAACCCTAACACACACACACACACACACACACACACACACACACACACACACACACACACACACACACATACCCTGGCCAACGGGCCCTCCAGACTTCCTGCAGCTTTCCCAGTCCTCTCTTTCAATGATTCAGACTTGAGTATCCGCTGCTTCAAAACCACCTGCTTTCCTCGTCCCTTTGTCTTTATCTGTAGATTTTAACATAAGGCAGAGAGATGATACTAACCCTTTGACAGAGAAGCAAATGCAGGCATACTTCCTGTCAATGAAATATATATATTTTTTTTTTAATTTTTATTTATTTATTTATTTATGGCTGCATTGGGTCTTCGTTTCTGCGCGAGGGCTTTCTCTAGTTGCGGCAAGCGGGGGCCACCCTTCATCGCGGTGCGCGGGCCTCTCACCATCGCGGCCTCTCTTGTTGCGGAGCACAGGCTCCAGACGCGCAGGCTCAGTAGTTGTGGCTCACGGGCCCAGTTGCTCCGCGGCATGTGGGATCCTCCCAGACCAGGGCTCGAACCCGTGTCCCCTGCATTGGCAGGCAGATTCTCAACCACTGCGCCACCAGGGAAGCCCTATATATATATATATATATATATATATATATATATATATATATATATATATATATATATATATAGTGAATATATATTCCCCCCACATACACATACACACAAATTCATATGCCAAAACCCTAACTCGAAGTACCTTAGAATGTAACTGTACTTTGAGAGGTCTTGTATGAGGTGGTTACGTTAAAATGGGGCCATTAGGATGGGCTGTAATCCAGTAAGAACCAGTGTCACTATAAGAAGAGATCAGGACACCCAGAGAGACACCAGGGATGTGCACACACAGAGGAAAGACCATGTGAGGACACAGTGAGAAGGCGGCCATCTGCAAGCCAGGGAGAGAGGCCTCAGGAGAAACCAAACCTGCAGACACCTTGATCTTGGACTTCTAGCCTCCAGAGCTGTGAAAAATAAATTTTGGTTGTTTAAGCTGCCCAGTCTATGATATTTTGTCATGGCGGCCCAAGCAAACTAATGTGTTCATGTGTGTGTTCGCACATACGTGGGCACATGTGTGTAATAGGACGAGGTAATACAATCTGAGTGGTTAGTTGTGAAGCACAGCCTTCTCATTTAATTAATTCTAGATGCTGAATCACACGTTGCCCAGTAGAAGCCCTTTCAAGGTTGCTGGATGAGAAGTCCCCCTCCCCCCTGCTCCATCCCCCCGTCCACAGAGCCCTCATGGACCATTGGCTCCCCTTCTTCTCACTGAGGAACCACAGAACGTTCCCACAAGAATTCCAACCATCAGGATTGAGATTATGTATGTTGTCATCAGTTAGTAACTTGGGAAACTGAAATGATGGGATAGGAACACAATACATGCTCCTTGAGTTTGGGAACCGTGTCCTTTTCTCAGTCTTTTCAACACCGAGCAAAGCACTTTGCCCACTGACTGAATATAAATAATATAGGAACTAAATTTACAGAAGTAGCCCAGTTCAACTCCTTGAGCCCTCAGAGAAAGTTGTTCTTTTCTGGAATCTGCCAGCGTATCATTCAAAGTTTCGGATAATTTAACCTTCAGTTTTGCATCTGAAAACTTCCTTAAATATAATTTGTATCCATAGGTACTGATTTTTTTTTTTTAGTCTCCTCCACTGATTGATTTTTATTTTATATCTCTACAGCCTACTTTAAACTTTATTACTGTGAAAAAATGCATCACATGCTCACTGTGAGAAATACCGTATCAATAGTTCATGAAGCTGCTTTAAAATAAAGACGCCTGCTGAGAAAGAGACTCAATCAGTGCTTTTAAAAATCAGTACTGGCAATGCAATGCAAAGCTGTCCTCGTGGCACTTGTGCAAAAGTCATGAGAACAGTTGAGGTAGTCACTGTTTGTTTCAGGCATCTATTCCTGAGTAAGAACCACCCCAAAACACAGTCTCTTACACAACAGCAATTTCTGATTTTCCTGATACTATTGGCTGAGCAGCTCCTCTGCTGGTTCCACATGGCCTCACTCAGGTGACAGCCTTCAGCCAGAGAGTCCCTGAGGTCTGCAAGTGGGTGCTGGCCGGGCAGGGCGCCTGACCACTCCGCCACGTGTCCACTCATCCTCTGGGAGGCTAGACTGGCTTCCCACACTGCCGTCTCAGGGCTGCATGCAAGAGAGCAAAGGTGGAAACTTCTGGGCAACTGGAGGCCCAGGCTCCAGAACTGACATGACATCCCTTTTGCTACATCCTACTGGTCAAAGCAAGTCATGAACCAGCCCAGCTTCAAGGAGTGGGGAAGTAGATTCCATCGCTTAATGGGAGCAGCTGCAAAGAATTTGTGGCCACATTTAATCAACCCCAAAATTGCAGTGGATCCCAAGTCACCCCAACTCTGCCACTCTGTGAGCAAAAGAGGGTGAGTCAGGAAAGTGGTTCTCCTGAGCTGGTGTTCTTCTGAGGAGGGAAACTGAGACCCAGCCTCCTGCCCTGCCTGGGAATGTACCTGCTGCTTCTAAGCTTGTCCAGGGCCTACGGTTGCAGAGAAGGATCCAGTTGTAGAATTAACAGATCAGTTTACCCGGAAAGCTGTTGCTGAAATCTCTGGTCCTCGAGTTTGGTTGCATATTGCAATTCTCTGTAGAGTTTTTTAAAATACTGATGTCTGGATCCCCGCTTCAGAAATGACAATTTCACTGGTATAAGAAGTGGCCTTGGTACTGGGGATTTTTAAAAGCTCCCCAGGGGGTTCTAATGTGCAGCTAAGTGTGCAATGGACTGCTGTTTAAACTTGAAACTGCCTTATCTCATTTGGCAAGAAAGATTCAACTAACATTTATTCTGTCTACCTGGTCATTTGTGATGTGTAAGTGAAAGGACAATGTTATACACACACACACACACTCTTTCTCTCACATGGCATGTTCTGGTGGCAATAGTAAAGGAAGCTTGCCTTCAACCTTTTAGGGATTTGCAGGAGGGTGTTTTGTAGACAGCTGAGCCCTCCTAATGGGGAATAGATGCCCTGTGGGCAAACAGCCGACTCCAAGGTTCAGAACAGGCTAGTGTAACTTGCGGTCCATTTGGTTTCCTTAACCCAGGGCCACTGGAAATGAGTCACCAACAGGTTATTACCACATTTATTTGAAAAAAAAAATAAAATTAGCAAAGCTTCTGTTTCGTTAGATCTTGGGACTCTAAGTGAATCAAGCAGTACATGCCTTATCTCTCTGGCTGCCTATTAAAGGTTCTTGGGATTATTCTGGACACGAAAGTTTGCACAGCTCCTTTGGAGTAGCCCCCAAATTTTTATCTGGAAAAACAGCTTTGAGCAGAGCAACCAGGAGCAGAGATACATTCAAATATCTGATAAAAGCAGAAGGATCACTTCTGACTGGGGAAGCTGTCATTTTACTCATTCTTACAAGCGAACATTGGTGAACTTCCTTTTGGGCCCCCAGGGCTGTCTCAGGGTGTCGGAATGAATTTCTCCATTGTAAAGGCCTGCAGGCTCATTTCAGGGGAAAGACAAATGCATGAAAGCCAACAAAGTGCTAGAATTGTGGAAAAACCCAGTGATTATTAAAATGTCATTACGTAAACCACCCCAATGCCCAGGAAGCAGGAGTAAATGCATCTACTTTTTACTTTTTCATGACACTTCACCAGTAGGCTTTCCAAGTGTGGTCCCCAGACCAGCTGCCTCAGCATCGCCTGGGACTTGTGAGGAATGCAGAGTTCTAGGCCTCTCCCCAGACATGCTGAATCCGAAGCTCTGGGGGCGAGGCCCACAATCCGGGTTTTTTTTTTTTTTTTTTTTTTTAAATAACCTCATCTTAATCTGGAAATGCACAAATCTCTCTTTTTTATTTATTTATTTATTTATTTTATTTAAATTTTTGTTTGTGTTGGGTCTTCGTTTCCGTGCGAGGGCTTTCTCCAGTTGCGGCGAGCGGGGGGCCACTCTTCATCGCAGTGCGCGGGCCTCTCGCTATCGCGGCCCCTCCCGTTGCGGAGCACAGGCTCCAGATGCGCAGGCTCAGTAGTTGTGGCTCACGGGCTTAGTTGCTCCGCGGCATGTGGGATCTTCCCAGACCAGGGCTCAAACCCGTGTGCCCTGCATTAGCAGGCAGATTCTTAACCACTGCGCCACCAGGGAAGCCCCCACAATCCAGGTTTTAATGAGCCCTCCAGGTGATGCTGGTAACTGCTCAAGCTTGGGCACCACTCTATGGCAAATTTGGAAAACTGGTTCCCTTTGAGATTTACTGAACTTTTCCCAAAGGATGCATCTCAGAGAAATGGCATTTGGGCTCAGTTTCGCAGTCAACATATGTAAAATTTAGGGAAGATACAAGAATTTTTTAAAAATATGTCACGTGGTTACTAGCATTTTGTATGATGTTTTATGGCCCAAAGGCAGGAGGCAAAACCTTGTGGTTCTTTTTTCTGTAGGAAGAGCCCAGGAATCATGGGCTACAAAGAACAGAGCAGGGGGCCTGGTCCCGTCCATCCACCCCCGGAAGGGGAGGGCTGAGCAATTATGAATATCGACTGTGTATACAGATGACCAGACGTTCTCCCATGGCCTAGTGTAAATTTGTTCTCATTTCTCTCGGTCCATTTTCTCATCCCACTTTCTCTAAGGGAAGTTTATCAGGTTCACCAGAATCCTCATGGATTCACCTTGACCCCTCTGTCCAAAGACTCTTCATATCAAAAATCACACACGCTCTACACAATACCCCGGGATCTAAATCAGAACCAGCGTGGACCAGAGAGAGCATCAAAAAGCCTCCTGGGGGCTTCCCTGGTGGCGCAGTGGTTGAGAATCCGCCTGCCAATGCAGGGGACACGGGTTCGAGCCCTGGTCTGGGAGGATCCCACATGCCGCGGAGCAACTAAGCCCATGAGCCACAACTACTGAGCCTGCGCGTCTGGAGCCTGTGCTCCGCAACAAGAGAGGCCGTGATAGTGAGAGGCCCGCGCACCGCGCTGAAGAGTGGCCCCCGCTTGCCACAACTAGAGAAAGCCCTCGCACAGAAACGAAGACCCAACACAGCCAAAAATAAATAAGTAAATAAACAAAAATTTTTTTAAAAGGCTCCTGTTACTGAGAAAAAACGGCACTCAACCAGTCCCACCCACTAAGGGGTAAGGAACGTCATGAAAAGTGGTTGGCAGCTGAAACTGAAAATGAGAAGACCAAGCCACCCACCGAGCACAGAAGCCTAATCACTGACAAGCTCGTTCAGGCCAGGTAGGAGTCGGATGGAGACCCCCTGCCCCTTCTCCCGGTGGGAGCTGCGGGGACACTGACCACCCTGCCCCACTTACGGCCACGCCACCCTGAACGCCCAGCCCTGGGAGCTGACACGGTCCTCAGCGGCCGTTTCCAGGAGACTTTCTCAGGAGGCACCAAATAAGGCACAGTATCTGAGAAAGGGACCACACGCATTCAAAATGACAAATACTTTTCTTTTTAAAAATTTAAGCAGGAGGTAAAAGCCCTGGATGATTTTTTTTCACATGACAAATGAAAAAAGCATTAAGTTAAAAAAAAATTAAACTAGAGTAAATATCTCTTTAAAAGGCATTTTGGAATCATGGGCTAACTAAACATTTTTCCATAGTTACCACCTTTTTCATTCAGATTTTTTTTTTTTACAAATGCCTCACATGAATTTTGTAGACTGCTAACAAAGAACCTCAATTTTCATCATTTTCTGTTTTTCGTCCAAAAAATCTGCTGAATGATGCCATAGCTAAGTGATGCCCGGGGTTGATGGTATACCCTTTTCTGACATTGTGTTTTCTTTGTGCAATCTTGGGGGCCAAAATACCATCAGAAAGGAAGGATTCTTTAGTTCTTAAAGTGATATATGAAGTAAGTTGGAGCATTGCCTTGCCTATGACATGGTGGTAGCTATATCATCAGCAATTCACAGATTCTAATCTCCTAATCTCAGGATATTTTATTTCTAATTCTTTATTGTGATCTCGATAAGTGGGGAAGGCAGTTTAAAAAGAACATTTTCTCCTAGGCTTTCTTGTTTTTCGAGCCAGCTTTCTGAAAACACAGAGTTCTTCAAATATTATTTTATGCTGAGGCTATTTTGTATTCCAATACAAAGATTAATTATCACAAAGATCTGACAGGCAAATTTAAAATACATGTATCCACCGCAAAAACGCAGGCATTTGTGGGTACAGCGAATAATTCTGCAAGACACAATGGCACTCGCAATATTTAGGGACACTGGTCCCAGCAAACCTCAGGGATGTTCAGGTAACCCTCGTGCAGTAGCATGAGTTAAAATTTGGCTGGAGGACAGCCCTTTCCCTGCCAGGAAAACAAATGGCCTTAAAGACCGTGGCTTGGATGCCCTCCACACCAGACC
Organism: Balaenoptera acutorostrata; assembly: GCF_949987535.1. Taxonomy (NCBI): domain Eukaryota; kingdom Metazoa; phylum Chordata; class Mammalia; order Artiodactyla; family Balaenopteridae; genus Balaenoptera; species Balaenoptera acutorostrata. The sequence goes on from NC_080077.1 coordinate 8,670,151, forward strand.
GAGTCCTCACCTGCCCTCCGCCCCGAGTGCCCTCCGCGAGCCCCAGGCTGGGAGAGACTGGGGCGCGCCTCCTCCAGCCCCATCCCACGCACCCGCAGACTTCCCTGGAAGTTTCTTAGAGAAGAGGCAGGCAAGGAGTTTTCCTGCTAATTCACTATAACACCATTCATCAAATAAAAGGAATTTAGCAGAGCCGCGTGCCCTGCCGATTCGTGAATCCCATGCCCTCATTTAAAGATGAGAACCGAGCCCAGTCTGGCTGGACGGCAGCGAGTTCGCAGCAGAGAGAGGCCGAGCCTTGGGCCGCAACTGACTCCACTGGGCCTGGTCCTTGATTCTAAGCCCCGGTGTCCCGGTCCCCTCAGCCGCACAGCACGGAACCTGGCCCCGGGGCAGGGCGAGCTATAGGATCCGGGATGAAACATTGCGGGATTTCCTCCGCCGGGAGGAGCGAGGCTTCGGTGGGTGGAGGGTGGGAGGTGATGAGGCAGTCTTGTTTGTGTGCCCTCCAAGTTCATGGCAGAGTCAGCATCCGGGTGCTGACCCCTGCTGCCTCAAGCCTAGCCAGGTGAGGCCTCCTTACCTCGGGCACAACCAGAAAGTCCAAGGGCCTAAATCTAATGCACGACTGTCAACATAAGCCTGCGGATCACAGTGGCCGGGCTTGCGGGGACAGGAGGCCCTCAAAGTCAGTGACATCCCCCATGGGCATCCCCGTCGCATCACGACAGAGAGAAGATCCTTCTCAACAAAGCAAAGACAAAGAGGCTAAGTACCACATTTCAACACCAGTAAACATACAGTGAGAGTCAAATGCTTTCATTTAATAACAGAATTTTATCGTGGAAAATAATGGAAGTATAGTAAATGCCTACTCTGTACAATGCACTCTGCAGGGCACTTGTAAGGACAAAAGGTGAAGATTGGCCCCTGCTTTCTGGAGGCGCAGGGTGAACTGCTGCTGCAGAACAAGGGAAGGGAGCTTGATTCATTCTGCAAGGGTCTGTGGGACGCGTCTTAGAGGAGATGGGACTTGAGCTGGACTCGGAGGGAGGGAAGGGGGTGATTCCACAGGGCTGATGTGGTGAACAGCCTTCCAGGGAGGGAAGCAGCTTCACCACAGGCCTGGAGGTGCAGGGGTGCACTTTTAGGGAATGACAATAGACTCCATAGCTAAAACATGACAAGTCATAATCAGAAAAGAAGGCTAGATTCTTTTTAAGTTTTTTTATTTGTAACTTGAAAAACTTTCTAGAAGATCAGTGTATCCATCAATCATTAGGTAGCCAGGTACTGGCGTGATGTAAAAGTCCTCGAGGAAATTGTGACCTCTTTGGGAAAATAATCCTCTATGCAAGAAGTAACTGATATCACTCTAATTGAGAAACGTGGGGCTCTGGGTCACTGAGCGGACCAAGGGAGAGAAAGGAAGAGTGAGCCCGGAATGGAAAGACTGGTTCTCAAGTGGGTGTTCCCATAGCAAGCTGAGTAAGACTGCACAGTCCATCTGGAAAATACAGGGTGAGTGACTCATAAGTCTTGGTCACAACTGTCAGGACTGGAGTAGCAAGAGCCTTCGTGAAGGGGCATCCTGAGTCAGCCTGGAGATGCAGGAAGAAACCTAAGTGCTCTCAGTAACACCACGAAAATGCGCACTCAGCATAGAAATCACAGACCCTGTCCCAGAGTTTATTGTCTTTAGACACACGCCACAGTAAAAACAAAGCCAGTTCTTGGGAGAAAAATCTGTTGTGACCAGGAGCTAAGTAATAAACGTCCTAACGTGAGAATCACCTTTATGAGTGTGTGTTTTACTTCAACCCGACCGCCTGTCTTGTCTATTTCTGCTGGCTAGCAAAAGCCAGTTAAGTTTCTTTCCATGTTCTGAAAACTCTTGTCATGCAGGGTAAGAACTTGCTTTTCGAAAGAAATTATGAGGCAAGACTATGGAGAGAATGAAACTGATCTTTCCTTTTTTGTTTGTTTGTTTTTCGATATGGCTGCTTCCAAATTTCACACTGTATTCACAAATGTTCTACTATTGTTCAGAGAAACTGCAGCAGTCAAACTTACTCTGAGAGTTTCAGAATCAGTGGTGCAGGACCTGTCCTCTATGACTCTATTTCCACAGTGGAAACCATGTGCCGAGCAGGGCAGCACTGACGGTGGACGCGGTGGACGTCTCCTTGGTCAGCCACCAGGACCAGCTGCTGATGGCGGCTTACCATCAGTTACAAAACTTACCTGTTATTTAGATGATGACTCTTAGAATCTCCCAGGGACATCAAAAATGGTACTTCCCTCTTGGTCCTCCCATCCATGGTCCAGTCTGTAAGAAGAGCCAAAAAATATTACTGCTTTGAAAAATGAGGGGCTCTAACTTAACTCTTTTCTGTTGGCTTACTTACTACGAACTTCAGTAAAGTAGTGTGTTGTAGGCAGATGGAAGAATTACAGACAAGTGAAAAATGCTAATCTCTCTGTGTAACAGTTTCTGCGGGTCACTGAATCTTTGGTGCTATGTATTTTTTAAAGATGATGTAAATTGTATTTGATTGACTTTTTTTAATTTTTATTTATTTATTTTATTTTTGGCTGTGTTGGGTCTTCGTTTCTATGCGAGGGCTTTCTCTAGTTGCGGCAAGCGGGGGCCACTCTTCATCGCGGTGCGCGGGCCTCTCACTATCACGGCCTCTCTTGTTGCGGAGCACAGGCTCCAGACGCGCAGGCTCAGTAGTTGTGGTGCACGGGCCCAGTTGCTCCGCAGCATGTGGGATCTTCCCAGACCAGGGCTCGAACCCGTGTCCCCTGCATTGGCAGGCAGATTCTCAACCACTGGGCCACCAGGGAAGCCCTGATTGACTATTTTTAATGAAATTGACAGAAGGAGATTTTGAAGTTTCAGGACGATGTCCTAAATCTGACTCTGTCTGCTTGGTAAGAGCTCCCCATAGGGATCCACCTGGACTCGTCTGGTCTATAGTGGTATACAAGGTCTAGACCTCTTGTTTCCATTTATAAATGAATCACTTGGAGGATTATCCTTAAGAGAAATCATGGAAAGAGCACTGGACTTAGTATCAAAAGACTAGGTTCCACGGAGTGACGTTGGGTAAATGAACTGACATGGAGCCCCAGGTGACTCAGCCATAAGACGGGGAGAGTGACGTACTCAGTGTGGTTCTAAAAATGATGTGAAATGTGGTATCTGAATATGGCTAGGACAATAAAGGGCATGTAGTAGTGTTAAATAAGCACCTCACTACCCCTTTCTTTTGCCTTGAAATCTTAGAATGCAGAGCTGATGATGGATGCCAACAAAGGATGTTACCTACTGAGAAGGGTCTTTGTCTGTTTGTTTTGGGGTGGGAGGCATGGGGGCTGCAGGGGTTGAATAGAAGAAGCTGGAAGGCTATCTCCCAGGATAGAATGGGGTTTAAAACAGGAAAGGCTGTCAAGACAGGCTTCGCTCTGACATAGCCAGGAGCCTTCTGCTGAATTAGGGAATGGCTCACTCAGCAGTTGGAATGCCCTCAGAAAGAGAGGACTTCGAGAACAATATCAAAGAGACAATTTGGTGAGGGGTGCTGCAGAGATAAAAGCATCAGGATATGGACAGGACGTTAAACTAGTTGCTCACTTAAAACCCATTCAGCCCTGAAGTTCAATGTCAATAAATATCCACGTGTAGTCCCATAATTCAGTCTCAAAAAAAGAAGAGGAAAAAGGAGGAGGAGGAGGAAAGGAAGAAAATAGACCAGATTAGAGGGAATTTTTTTTTATTCAATATAATTTATAGCTTTGCATTTTTATCATTTCTTCCTTTTAAAAGGTCAAAAGTTATCACAACATAATTAACAAACACATTATTCCACTTTTCAAAAGAGCTGTTACTGAAACATGTAATGAACATGTTTATAAAAGTCTATTTCTTATTGTATTTCATAATAAATTTAAAGACATGATCCTCTACATAAAAAAAAATATATATATAACCCCCAGCAACAATCAAATTTCACTTAAAAATTCACAATGTTTTAAATGACATATCCAAAGACAAACAGCACTTTTCTTATGTCCTACTTCCTCATTTTTCCCCACTGCCATATGTCGATGGCTGAGTTTATAGTTTATATATAGAAGGACGTTTGTGTCCCTAGGACAACTGAGAAGAAATGTAGTGAAGTGACCACCATAAAGGACACGAGACTCAGAAGTAGAGGAAAGGGGGTGAAGACCGCTTGGGGCAGCTGCCAGCACAGAGCCGTCATGAAAAACATGGAAAATCACAGTGCAGCAGATGTAACTGAGCAGGAAAGAATTCTTTCTTCACTCTAAGACTTGTTGAACCTCTTAATAAACACTATGCAGTGGGGAGTGATGGACTGTCAGGCAACACACCTTGGCAATGATTTTCATTGAAAATGGCTATGGCTGTAAATAGGGTGAAGAGAATAGGCAAATAAGACACGAATGTGGAATTTTCTCACATGCAAAGATATGATGTAGATCAGCAGTTCTCAAACTTTTTTGGTCTCAGGAACCCTTTACAAAATTATTGACAACTCTAAGGCACTTTAATTTATCTAAGTTCTATCTACCCATATGTATCGTAGGAGAAATTAAAACTGAGAAAAATTTAAAACACAAGAAAATGCAAGTTTGCATTCCCATAGCTATCAAAACATCCCACATCATGTGGCCTCTAGAAAACTCCACTATATACTCTTGAGAGAATGGAGTCAAAAAGGCAAATAGCCTCTCAGTATTGTTACAAAATAGTTTGACCTCATGGACCCTCCTGAAAGGGCTCCAGGGATCACTAAAGGCACCTTGAGAACTGCTGGTATATGAGTGTTCGAGTCTCCTCAAGAACCCCCCAGCTTGGACTTGTCAGAAGACGCAAAACGGATGGGCCTATGATTTCCCCACCCATCTCTCACTAGAGCAACATACTTTAAAAAAAAGTTTTTTAACATTTTATATATCAGGATTCTAGATTCATCTTCCTTTGACTATAGAATCCCATGACAAAAAGAAAGTTTTTAAATCACTGGTGGAATGTGTATTGTGGGGTATAGGGCATAACATAAGAAGCCCTAAGGATTAGAAAAAAATATGGTCTTCATTTTTAAAAAGATGGAAATATATCGATTGAGGATGGATGCTTTAGTTGTAAGAGCAGTGCAAACATTGTTTCTTAGAAGAACCAAAGAAAGTATCCAAAGAAAAATTTCATAAAATACATATTAGCAAAGAATATGTATTATAGTAATATCCTATTGTGACTATTTCATAAGTAAATGTATTTATACAGAAATTATTTATTGAGTACCTTCCACGTGTCTGACTCTAGGATAGGACAGCGTAAATGCCCTTTTTCATAATAATAATGAAAATCAGTGAATTCATCTCAGAGGTTTGTAAGAGGGAGGGTGAAAGAGCAGTAACATCTACAGATGTAGTGGGGTGCTGCGTGAACTCTGGCAGTTTTAAGAGAGGGCGCCTCTGGCTGGAAGCCTGGACACTGGTTCTGTCCTGAGGTCACCCGCTGAGACTCTGAGTTACCGGGCAAATTTTAACAGCTCTGTGCTTCAGTTTCCCAAAATATGCCTAATCATGACCTCCTTTCAGTATAAAGACAATAGCACTATCAATATAAAAAGAGGCTTAGAATTACAGGTGCTAATAATGAATTAAGTCAAGGTATTTGTAAACTTCTTGCTGAAGAATAGCATACATACAGAAATGTACACATCAGGCTAGCAGCACCTGGACCAAGAGATGCACCATTACAAAGCCCCTCTCTGATCCCTCAGAGTCACCATCCAGCCCTAGGGAAATGCTATTCTGGCTTCTAATAGCACAGATTACTTTTGCTGTTTGGGGACTTTGCATGCAAGATGCAATCTTTTGTGTCTGGCCTCTTTCGCTCAACATTATTTTGTGAGACCCAACCATATCGTTGAATGTAGTTATACACTATTCATTCTTAGGGCTCTGTAAGACTCCACTGTGTGAACGTGTCACAATTTATGTCTCCATTCTATTGTCGAGGAACTTGAGTCATTTCATATATAGCCTTAAGCCATAGAAAAGACCAGCCTTCTCTCTCAACCAGAAGGCAGGATCCACAGATGAAATTCACCATCTCCTTTCTACTTTCGAATGGTCTGACCAAAGGAATTTTTTGTTTACCTCCCATGACAGAATTAGATCTAATCTGACTAAGACCTAAGTATTGAGTTAGGGAAAGAAGAGGTTAATATGTTGACAGCCTGCTCTGGTGGACTCTTTCTAATTGCAGACCTGGCTTTGGATGGTGACTATTTTTCAAAAGAGGCAGCATGTCTTGGGTTTCTTAGAGGGGCAACATCCCACACCTAGAGGGCGCTTATCAATGTACAGTGACTGGTGAACAGAGGAGATGGTGGGTGGGAGGGGAGACAGCACCCAAACAGGATACCAAAAAAAGGGCACCTGAAATGACCACTTTAGAAAATACAATGATGTTTACGTACGGAATAACACAATTTCTTATTCATACATCCCACCTATGACATTAATCAGAGCCTTCACCTATGGCCATATGTCATCTTTTCCACTCTTAGTAGTTTACAGATGTCTTGCTTTGAAGTGCAAGAAGAAGAAGAAAAAAGACCCAGAGCTGCCCTAAAAGGAATGAGGAAGTGAGAGCTCTCCAGTGTCTGGCTGACTCTGTCCGGGTGACAGCCCCTGATGTTCTTTCCGGTCTCGGTAATATTCTGAATTTCCACCTGCCCGCCCCCTCTCCCTTATAACACAGAACATGTGAAGTTAGAGCAGTTCAGTCTCCTCACTGACAGTGGATTAGTAGGAGCTGAGTGTCATGCTGTTTCTCCCATTTTCCACAGTTCACGGGAGGTAAAAGAAGTCTGGGTGGAGGCCCTCGGAGGGTAAGTACCATAAATTAACATGACAAGACAGTAAGCTGCCTAGCGGGTCACTGGGCTTTAAGATCGTATCCAACAGAAAATAGTGACACCGTGGAATATGCAACAAATAGTGTTATAAAGAATAAATACAGAAAGCTTTGCTTTAATGTGAAGCCTGCACTTTTGGGGTATAGGAATTCTGCACATGTTATCTTTGTTTTATGTCTGCTATAAGTAGCAAACTGGGAATACGTTTTTTCCTTTTCCGGTTAGATGAGAAAATCTGTGCAAAGCACTTAATACAGTGCCCTGACACACAGTGAGCTCTCCAAAAAAGAGTTAGTTGTTATTGTAATTGTTATTCAGGTTATCTCCTGATGGGAACGTAATCAATGAATAACAAAGTTTGGCATGATGAAGATATCAGGTTTAAAACATTTAGAAATAAGTGTGTTCAGATGTTGTGTTTAATAGCATAAGACATCTGGTAACATATAACTGACTTTAAATGAAAACGTTTCTAGCCAGTAGTTTCAAACTTTGTGTTTAATCAGAGTGGCACTGAAATTGGCCAATGCATTACGTGTATCCCTCCTAACTTTTTCCCATATGATTTCTCGTATACAGAGCCAAGGCCACACAGGAGCAAAGCTCATCATTGGACAGTCAGCCCAAACTCTAATGAAGTTGACAAGCAGCTGCCATGCTGTATGCGCCCTTCTTACATTTATTAATTCATGGTTTCTCATGGCAAGAGTCAAAGAGGTTTACCTAATTTAGTGTTTTCTCTTTTAGTCAAAAACACTAAATGCCAGTAATATGGAGACATTAATTGAATGTCGATCAGAGGTAAGAAAGCAATGTTTAAAACTTTTTATCTGCACTGTGAGATGGAAAACTTTATTTTAATTGAATATCATTTGTATTGTTTAGTTATCAGGATAGAAAATCAACATAATAAGTGTAGTAAATTAAAGACTAATATTAATTGAGATCTTCTATCATGATAAGCAGGACATTAGTATTGATTCTGGAAGACAGAAAAAAATAATGGACTATTGACTAGTTTTTGATATGAATAAAATGTTGAATGTATTTCGTGGGGAAAGACTGGGCAGATTTCTTCAGTCATTATTTTTAACTAAAATAAATCTATTTTTAGGGTGACACCAAGGAACATCCTCTGTTGGCATCATGTGAGAGCGAAGATAGTCTTTGCCAGCTAATTGGTAAGTTTTGAAAACATACTGATCTTTTATGTAGAGGTTCTTAGTTTGCCAAACCACAGTGCTTTACTAGGAATTTTTTTTTCAAAGTGTTCTTTTAAAGACCACAGAACATTAACACTTGCATGGCAGGGAGGCTACAGCTCACTAGAGAGCAAGCACTCTGATAGAAAAGATCTTCCCTAAGCCAACCCCCCAGCTCTCCAGAGGGGTTTTAATGGAGTTACAGATCTCCTGGCATTTATGTTTTGACAATTAAAATGTGCATACATGTGAAAAATACACAGTTGCCTGTACCATTTTCGCCCTCCTCTAACGGAGAATGATTCTAAGAGCACATGAAGCAATTGTTACTAATCTCAAATCCCAAAGAACCCACCGTTCACTCAATTTTTTCCACAATTCATTGCGTTATAATGTAACCCTGACCCAGTTCTGCTGAACTGTGAGGACAAGCCAGTTCTCTATCCATCCTCCTCCACTTGCCGGTATAAAAAGTATAGAAACATATGCCATTGCATTTAGAATATGTAGCTTTTATAATTAGAAAACAAAGGAAAAGGAAGGAGAGAGAAAACAGAGAAAGAAGGAAACTTGTTAGACGTTATACCCATTGCACACGTCTTCAGGATTTTGCAAGGATAAAATATCTTGGTAAGGTCTAGGTTCAAACCTTCCTGCAGCAATTTGTGCCCGCCCTGCCCTAAAGCGTCCACTGGGAAAACCCTGCAGGTGACTGTAGACAGACTGCGTGGTGTAGCTCCCTCTAGTGGTGAGTGTTAGCATGGCCACAGAGGTTTGTTTAATGGCCCGCCCAATGTAGAGCCTTCAAAATGGTCTTGAGCAAGTCACTTCCTCTTCCTATAAGTTTCATTTTCTTCACTAGTCAAAGGAAGAAATTAAAATAATCTATTTCACATCAGAAATATCCACCGTGGTTATTAAGGTCAATATGTTAAGATGGTTGTTTATGACCTGCTTAGTTAGGTTTTGCTCATTTTCTGTAGCAAACAGCTGGTAAAGTGTAAAAACAGGAAAGGTGGAGTCTTTGAGGAACCTTGGTGTTGCTGTTTAGGGGCTGGCTGCCCTGGTAACATTGTAGTTGTTTTTCAGGTTGATTTTTCTAGATTAAGATTCACACCTTTTGCTTCCTCGGTTTTTCAACATTATTTGTCCCACACGGCAAACCATAGATGACAATATCCGTGTCTTATCTGGATCCTTGCTTATCAATATTTTAATCTAATTTCTCTTTGCTTTGTTTTCTTGGCTGTAGAAATTAAGAAGCGAAAGAAGGTGTTGAACTGGCTCTTTCTCATGAGAAGGCTTTCTTCTTCATCAGATTTTTCTGGGGCTTCAGAGCCAGAATTGAAGTCATCCCTATTTGATCAGCCCTTGTCAGCTATCTGCAGTGACAACGACACTCCCCCCAGACCCATTCAGGTAGGTGCACATTCACGCATGAACCTACTTCAGTTTTCTGCCAGCTGTGAAAAGTCCTCGGGAAATCTGAACGGCATTCTCATGCTAAACTTGTTGGGGCCGATCTTTAGGTTTTTTCCCACGTTTGGAAATGGTGTTCCCAGTTAGGAATGCAGTCAGGAGAATACCTGGCTGCTTACATTCTAGAAATTCGTTGTATTTGCCACTGAGCTCAGGTTGATGGTCCCTCCATCCTTCTGACTTCATGGAGAGAAGAATGCTGAAAATGTGTAGCTTCTGAGAAATCAACAGACAGAGATTTATAGAGTTTATGATCAGAAACCCAATGTTTATATGGAATGACTTGAAAGGAGAGAGGCCCGAAATAGTTTTAGAATGTGCAAATTCCAGCTTTCACAATTTACCTCCTCTTAGAAAAATGGCAGGGCCGAGGGAGACAGTCGATAGCAACCAGACTGAACGGAAAAACTGGCATTAATAGTCTCTTGTTAAGACTGTCTTAGTATCCTGGAGAGCTAACTTTTACAGAGAGGACGTTTTATAACAGGTAAAGTTAGCTACTGTTCATGTCCACTATTTTAATTCTTTTTCTCCTACCAAAACATAGATTTTTCCTGTGTTAGTAGCAGCGAAGTGTGTTTTCAAACCAAGGGTAACCATTTCCTATTTCTATACCCCTTTCCTTTAGGATATTCTCACTATACTATGCCTTAAAGGCCCTTCCACTGAAGGAATATTCAGGAAAGCAGCCAACGAGAAAGCCCGTAAAGAGCTTAAGGAGGAGCTCAACTCCGGAGGCGTGGTGGATCTGAAAAGTCTCCCCGTGCACCTCTTGGCGGTGGTCTTTAAGGTGAGTTCACAGCATTGGTGCCAAATGACCTGCTGATGGGCTCTGACACATTGATGCTCAGGAAATAAGATATGGGCTCTTTACCCTACAAAGCAAAGGAAACTGATCTTAGAGTTTAACTTTTTTAGCTAAGCCTTTATTCATTTGTATAAGCATCTCTGTTTCTGTGATCCCCGATTCCAACAGAAAGTGATGCATTAAATTCCCCCAAAATCTCTCTGAGGAAAAGCACTTGGATTGTCCCATGGCCGAGTCCATGCCCCTAAGTCTGGTGGCCCCTTGGATGATGGCCTTACTGCGCCTGTTGTTAGGAAGCTGCTGAGAGACAAGTCAGGTGAGAGATTTCTCAGGCTAATGAATGCAGGAAGGAAAGGGCACAGCCTATGTAGGGGATGAGCACAGAGTCCCTGAGATTCGACAAACGAGGTGAAAGGATGGCAGCACATTGTGTAACATGAACGGTCCCCTACCACCCTCCAGGACTTCCTGAGAAGTATCCCACTGAAGCTCCTGTCCTGCGACCTGTTTGAGGAGTGGATGGGCGCCCTGGAGAAGCAGAGTGAAGAGGACAGGATCGAGGCCCTGAAGCAGTAAGTTGCCAGCCTCATCCCCGGAGGCCGGGCCCGCACGGTCTCCATCCTTTGATTCTTCACATAACTGTCAGAGTGGTTTACGTATATTGCAATGTTTAGGGAGTTCGAGTGGAATTGTTCATCTACTCCCAGAATACAAATCTAGAGGTACCCTGGAAATGTTTACAAAGTAGTTTTAGCCAAATGAAAGGAAGCACCTCTTCCAAAGATAGAAAGCGGACTTCAGTACTCACAAATCCCAAGAGGTGGGGAGTCTAAAAATATAAGTAGTTCAAGAAGGTATGGAACAAACTCATAGATGAAAGCCTCAAAGCAGGGTAACCAGCCAGGTGTAGGAATCTGGGGTCTCCTTAACCTGTACCCTGATGTCATGCAAAGCAACTATCCTCCCACAAAACATCCCTTAAAGCATAGTAAACAATCTGGAAGGGGTTGTTTGTTCATAAAATTCCATAGCATATTTCATATTCTTGTAATTAACCAAACTGAAAACTATATAAAAACAAATTCCAACGACAGCAAAAACAATTCCATATATAAATGGAAGTGTGACCTGTTAGAGACTAGGAAATCTTAAACACCTAACGTTAAAATATCAGCGCTTTTGCCAAATCCTATGAAAGTCTGTCTATATATTATGATTGTCTCACATGGCTAAATATTTTCAATGAAATATTTATTGAATTGAAGACATTAGTGTGTCTGTCCCTACGATTATCACAATAAGTTTCTGCTTACAGACACAAAGCTCTTTCATAACAATATCGTCTCATGAGAAATGAACAATCCTTATGTTAGAGACACCATTTCATTTTTTGAAGCTATGAAGCTTTACAATTCTAATTTATTAGGAGTAGTGCCAATGTTGCCATTTAAGTGCTGCTGTCACAATTTTTACGAACATGCTCCTATAAACTGATTTAATCTCCATAAAGATTTCTCAGAATGGTATAAAAATGTGTCATCTTCATTTGATGAGCACAGTTTTAAAAGAGGCAAATGATTGTATTCTTTAAAAAAAAAGTCTTGCAGTGTTAGAAGCAGAAAGACATTCTACATGGGTAAATGGTTACTCAACAAAATGATTTTCAAAATGTATTAAACTATGTATTTTACTGCAGGAGTTAATATTTTGTAACTTAAGATCCATGTAAAGAATAAAGGGCCATGTTATTGGTGTCCTGATCATAAAGGCCAGTTTTTTAGGGCTTCAGGATCTTGTGGTTAACTGATTCATTCCGTGTCAGTTGCCACTGGAAGTGTGTGAATGAACGTTTCACAATGTCTCTTGTGAAAATGAACCTTCCTCATTTTAAACGAAGTCTGGGTGAGGCAGAAACTTTCAACTCGCTACCCTCAAGCTAGACAGGCCGTGAGCCTCCCCTAAAACCAGCCTTCCCGAACTCCATTCCAGGGTTGCAGATAAGCTCCCGCAGCCCAACCACCTGCTGCTCAAGCACCTGGTCTCCGTGCTCCACGTGATCAGCAAGAACTCCGAGGTCAACAAGATGGACGCCAGCAATCTCGCCATCTGCATCGGGCCCAATGTGCTGAGCCCGGAGAATGAGCAAAACCTGTCATTCGAAGCCCGGAGAGACCTGAATGATAAGGTTTGTTTTTGTCTATTTCTGAGAAACTCATCGTCTGTTTGCAAAAGCCAAGCAATAAAATGCCTGTGAGTTTCTCTGACTCAGTCAAGATCACCGTGAAAATACGAAAGGCAAATGCTTTGGTCATGGTTCCATTCTCTTGGGTGTGTACATTGGATGAAACTGAGTGAAGCTAGGCCTGCGTCCTCTATCATCCTACGAGACAGAGGACTATTGATACCCATCTTTACATGACTCTGTCCCAGGATGGAAAGGCCCTTTCACTTTTCTCTCTTTCGTGCATCACACTCTGTCAGTTCAGCTACCAATTTGGGAAACTCCTTAAATGAAAATTTTTGTTGCTTTAATGTAATAGATTTTTTTTAATTCACAAGTTAAAAATGCATGTCTCAAAAATAATTTTCATATAGGTGATTGTTATCAATTTTCCGGATGCTCCTTTCAGATACATAAAGATCTCTCATGACCATTTTGGCATCTCCCTAACTGCTGACCCCCACTATGTCCCCATTCTTTTTCTTCTTTTTTTTTTTTTTTTTTTAAAGATCTGTATTTTTTGTGCAGGGAGAAATGTGATATCAGTCAACACTAGAAACCTGAGTGAATGTACGTAATATGGCATAGTATTTTTTTTTAATTTATTTTTATTTTTTGACTGTGTTGGGTCCTCGTCTCCGCGCGAGGGCCCCCTCCAGCCGCGGCAAGCGGGGGCCCACTCCCCACCGCGGCCCGCGGGCCCCCCACCATCGCGGCCCCCCCTGCCACGGAGCACAGGCTCCAGACGCGCAGGCCCAGCAGCCGCGGCTCATGGGCCCAACCGCTCCGCGGCACGTGGGACCCTCCCAGACCAGGGCCCGAACCCGTGTCCCCTGCATTGGCAGGCAGACTCCCAACCACTGCGCCACCAGGGAAGCCCCTATGTCCCCATTCTTAACCACCCTTCCTTTAAAAATAAATAAAGATCTCGTTAAGCTGACAACCTGCTAACTTTTCCTCACAGGTGAAGACACTGGTGGAATTCCTCATCGATAACTGCTTTGAAATATTTGGGGAGAACATGCCAGGGCATTCCAGAATTGCTTCTGATGACTCCCTGGAACACACTGACAGTTCAGGTGCGGAAGGTACTCTCAATTGATTCTGACTCTGGGGTCAAGTTCATGGCCAGCTACCAGTCCAGACCAGTAATGTAAAGCATCCCTGGTATCTGAAGCAGAAGTTACCTTCACACATCACCAAATCAGAGTGGACTCCAGTCTGTAGGGAAGTCATTAAACACGGAACCTTTTCTCTCGAGTTTCCCTGCACTGTTTCCTCGGGCTGCAGACACTCATTCAGCTTCAGCCTGGAACCTTCTTCTTCCTCTTCTAAGTCATGAAGAACTGCTAATTTTACTAAGTAACTTTTAGCTCGAGGGTTGGGGTAAGAAACTTTTGTTTCCACACAGTGGAATATGGGTCTGTTAAAATGGGGATGGATCCAGTCAAAAGAGCCATCCAAAGGATCAGTTTTAAATTTAAGATCAATACATTTTCAGTGGAATGCTGTTTTCTCTCCTTTCTCATTTCCTCCCTCTCTCGCTTCATTTTCCTACTTATCTTCTCCACCTCAAAATAGTAGATATGGAAAGAGACAGAATTTTAATGTGGCCAGTTTGGTACCAAGCCCCAAATTAGCGTCACCAAATTCCCTGGCACCATACTTGAAATAAGTAGGTGAACGGTACTTAGGTCTATTTCTAAAAGTAACGCAACAAAAACTCAACCGTCCCTTAACCTCCCGCAGACGTGTCGACCCTGCAGAACGACTCGGCCTATGACAGCAACGACCCCGACCCCGACGCGGAGCCCAGCAGCGCCGGGGGGTCCCTGAGCAGGTGGCCCCCAGGGTCCTCGGACCCGGCTGCCGGCCTGGAGCCCAGAGGCCCGCCGCACCCTTGGGAGCCTGTCCTCAGCCATGCGCCCAGACTGAAAGGCTCCCTCGGGCAACCAGACAGGAGGTACTCGGACCCCAGCACGGCGGCATCCTCGCAGGAGTGCCTCGAGGGCAGGAAAGCAAACCCAAAACTCACGCGAAGTGAGGATGACTTCACCGTGACCCAGGCGGTCCCTCGTTTTGCAAGTGAGGAACCCGAGGACCCGTTTCCAGAGGAGGTGTTTCCTGCAGCGGAAGGCAAAACCCGGAGGCCACGAGACCCGAGGGTGCAGAGCCAGGCTCAGGGTTTGGTGTCACCGTGCACACTGGCCCCCAAAGCCGCCTCCAGCGGCTCCCTGGACGCGCTCTCCGACAGCTCACGCCTGGCTTCTCCTTCCACTCCCAAAAGAAACTTCTTCACCAGACATCAGTCCTTCACAAAGACTGAGAAAAGTAAGCCCGACAGAGAAATAAAAAAACACTCCATGTCATTCTCCTTTGCCTCTCACCAAAAAGTGTCAACCAAAACCCGCAGCTCTGCTGCGGCCGCGAAATCCCAGGGCTGCACCAGAGACCAAGTAAAGAAAGGTCTTAAAAAAGAAAGCCAGCTCGCCGGCCGAATCGTCCAAGAGAACCTGTCTGACGTCCACGGCCAAACAGCTGTGGACTTTAACTCGGGGGCCCACTCCCTCTCGGTGGAGAACGTGTTCCAGCTGGTGGATCAGAGGAGCCCCGGCGGCCCCCCGTCTTACGAGGAGGCCATTCGGCACCAGGCCTTGGAGCTCGCCACCTACGGGAGCCAAACAGTTGGCAGCATGAGGGCCAGGATGCTGAGCCTGGACGCCCGGCTACGCCCTCCTCTCCCTGTCCACCACAGAGGGGACTCAAGAAATACATGCGGTCAGGAGGCACTGGGCGGGCCCCGACTGTGGCCCAGGACTGAGAGCTGGAAGCAGAGCAGGACTGTCTGTGCTTCTATAGACATGGCAGGACAGGTGACTGTCACCAGGAGACCTGAGCTGCATCGGCCGAGAACCGTGTCTGAGTCTCAGCAGAAGAACAAGCAGGCCCTCCTGGCCCGGCGGTGTAGTCAGCCCGTCTTTGATGCTGATCAGTTCCGATTCGCTAAGGAATCCTACATCTAGGAGGTGGGCCCGTCACCCAGACACAGTGCGTGGCACCTCTGTACACACAAGGCTGTGTACAGAGCTGCTCTGAGACTCTGTTTTCCAAAAAGTCGTGAATAAGCTCCTTTGGAAAGCTGTGTAGATACCTCCTGAGAGAGGACAGCTACCCAGCTCCTCAATGGCACTCAGGCAGTGTCTGTGCACCTGCATTTGTGCAACATGTAGCAAATGTATCAAATGCATTCTAGACAAGGCGTTGGGTGCGAAGAGGTCTACGTCGATGTGTGTATATATTTGTTTGTGAACTTGCGCTAAACTGCATGGTGTCCTCTGCCTCCTGGGGCATTTTTCTAGTGGTTAGGGTTTAAAAATGATCTTTTCTTTTTTTATGTTGCCTCAAACAGCGTGCCAGTTTTCATATTTTCCACAAACTCCATTTAGGGGAAAATGTTTAAGTCTCTGTTAGAAGTTTCCTCTAGTAAGCAGCTTTGTGATAACTAGTCACCATAGTAAGATGAAAGAAACAGACAGCAAGGAATAGAGTTGTCAGTGTTTGGAGTTATCAAAGGCATTGCAAGCTCCAGTAAAAGAAAAAGTTGTTGTTAAAATGTATGAAAAATACTTCAATATGTCCTCTAATCATCTGATTCTAAATTTGGGTAAGTTAGTGAAAATGCATTACATTATGCATCATTAACTGATTTCTAGCACTTTGAGTTTCTTTGTAGTTCAATGGTGTCTTCTCCAGTAGTGTGGAGGAAATTACTTTATATGCATTGGCGGGCATATGTAAAACGTCAATATAATCTCACTACAATAAATTGCCTTCCTTATTTCAAAGTAAAAATGTTCATTCTTTATTGATATGTTGCCTCTTCTCCCTCAGTTCATAGAAACCCACCAAGAAAATCATTCACACATTGGTTCATTCAACAAGCATTTACTGAATATATATTCATTATTCTAGACTGATAGGCAGAGCAAGATGTGGATCTCATGTTTAAGAAAAAGAGACAATCCCTGTTCTCCAGAAATTTGCAAAACCCTCTTTAAGCCAAGTTTTTGGCAAACGGTCACTCAGAGGCCAGAAAATTTAGTATACAAATTATTATTATATTATTATATTATTATATTTAGTATACAAATATAATATTTCCTGGTTTTAGTAAATTAAAGTTTTCAGTACTTTTAAAAAGCTTATTTTTACAATGCTCAGTTTTCTTGATTGTTAGCAAACATAGTGGTAAAATGTCATAGATTAGAACTTTCATGCTCAATGATTAAGATATCTTGGAGATACCGGATTTGATTTTCCTTACTTTATCAATTTCTTTCATAAAACACTGCACGTTTTTGGTTTGTTAAAGAAGTATTTTTGTGTTGGCTAGCTACCAGATGCTGAAGACGTATCTTTTGAGAGGTGATTTATTAGCAATGTGGTATAAAGTTTAAAATGTTCTAACCCAGATTGCTCAAGGCATCATGTTCAGACCCATTAATATCATTTAAATACTTTATTAAGCACCACCGATAATACATAAATTTCAAGGGGGAGACACTCCCCTTCTGACCGCTGACTTAAGAAAAGCAATCCTGGGCTTCCCTGGTGGCGCAGTGGTTGAGAATCTGCCTGCTAATGCAGGGGACACGGGTTCGAGCCCTGGTCTGGGAAGATCCCACATGCCACGGAGCAGCTGGGCCCGTGAGCCACAATTGCTGAGCCTGCGCGTCTGGAGCCTGTGCCCCGCGACGGGAGGGGCCGCGATAGAGAAAGGCCCGCGCACCGCGATGAAGAGCGGTCCCCGCACCGCGATGAAGAGTGGCCCCCGCTTGCCGCAACTAGAAAAAGCCCTCGCACGAACCGAAGACCCAACACAGCCAAAAATAAATAAATAAATAAATAAATAAATAAGAAAATCCTTTAAAAAAAAAAAAAGAAAAGCAATCCTTTTCCAGAACTGGACACTAATAGTGACAGTTACAGTCTTCAGCACCTATCAGTGCTGGGCACTGCACTAAGTATTTCAGGACTGAAAGAAAAATCCTCCATCATCTTTCTAGCAACTTCTCATCAAGAATCAGAGAGTTCTCATCAATAGATGACTAACACGATAAGCTAGGGAGCCTCCCATCTATTCCATGTTACCACTGACCTGCCCTCCACGTGACCCAACTCAGACCACAAAAACTCTACCCCCATTTCCTTATTTTACCAAAGTAGGCATGAGACGGAAAGTCTTCTATTGCATGTAAGTAGTCCAGTTTGTTGACGAACATTTATGAGCTTCTTGTAGTCAAGAAGCTACTATATTTGAACACTGGAAGAAAAGGTATGGTGATGATTTCGAATACTTCACAGTGTGGTATTCCCACTTTTAACCACGGAGTCCACTAGCCTTTTAAAATAGGAGAACCCAACCTGGTTCCCAAGCATGGTAGTCGGGTTGTCATAACAAAGTATCACAGACGAGTAGCTTAAACAACAGAAATGTTCAATCTCACAGTTCTAGAGCCTAGAACTGAAATCAAGGTGTCGACAGAGGGCCCACACTTGCAGTGAGATTTGGGTGATATTTTAAAATGGTACTGTAGACAAGGACCCCAGAACACCACAGTTCTGTCTTCCGTGGACCGCCTAAAGGCCACATAGTCACAAATGGGCCTGACACTGCAATGCAAGGTATATGGTAAAACCAGGTTGGAAGCCAAGGCCTAAGTGGAGGCTTCAACCTAAATCCAGGTCTGATCCCCAGCCTCCGAGCCCCAGGTCCTCCCCAGCACCCATTCGTTATCCTGCCTGGCCCAGCTTGGGAGGGATCCTGACCCTCTAACCAAGGGAAGAGGCAGGGAGGCACATACAGTTCATGTGCCTGTTGGTGAACAACCAACATTCATATCCTGGAATCTGGCTGAACAGACTGGAATTTCTTCCTCTTGGGGAAGGTAGGAGGTTTTCTCTCCTCCTACCAAGAGGGAGAAGGTGGGTTTCCGAATGCCATTGCCAGCATCCCACATAGTACACTGATTACCTGCGATCATACACTGACCTCCACCCCAGCACCACTCGGGACTTGGTCCAGAACCTGTGTCTGTTAACCAAGCTGGGTGCTGGCCCTGGAGCTGAGCAAACCCGCGGTCACCTTGGAGTTCAAACCCAGCAAATATAACCTATGTTACCCTGGGGTCCTGGAGCATTGAAGTGGCAGCCATGGCTTGTATGCTAATAAAACAGATAATAGTTAATTGCCACAGTGCTTCCCACAGCCATGCATGAGAACACCTAAAGGGCGATCAACACTGTTTATCCTAATGCACTATTAAAAGAATAAATTCTAGCTGAAGTTTCCTGATTGTGATGTCACCGAAAGGACCGCCAGTACATGCTTTCCTCCTGAAGGGTCAAGTAGATGGAAACCCACATCAGATGGGCTCTCACATACTTTGAGTTTCTTTTTTAACTGAATTATGTAAGATCTTAACGCTTTATCTGCAATGGGAGAATTACTGAGGAATCAGAGTATAAATATTATGCTAGAGACAAGAGTGAATCACTTTTTGGCAATATTTTAAATGTGGACTGAGGCCCTGCATCTTGCCCACTCCAGAGTACAATTAAATGTGAATGAGGAACCACCAATGAGATGAAGCTAACCTCCTCCTATTATAGGCTACCCAGAGGGACCATAGTGAGACCAGCAAACCTGCAGAATGCAGTATCTTGCTGGAAAAAGGAAACGCAGAATGATTATATCTCTGTAGGAAAAGAAAGACAATGTGTTGGCACAAGAAAGAGTATGTGACCCATATTCACAGGGCCTGAGTCCACACCCCAGATGGGTTACCATGGATCAGGTACCAAAGTGTCTGAGCATCAGTTTCTCCATCTGTAAAATGAAGATAGTCAGAGCACTGCATCAGTTATGGAAGGCACCTCACAGCAAATCCCGATAACAGAGACTTAAACAAGAAGGGGGCTGCGCTCCCTCTCTATTAAAAGAAGAACAGACGGGCAGTCCAGGGCTGACACAGCAGCTCGACAACATCCTCGGGCCCCAGTTCCTTCACACCCAGGGCCAGCTCCACAAGCATGTGACCCACGCAGTCACATAGGGCCCCATGCTTCCAAGGGCCCAACGCCAGAGGTGAGGCTCTGTTGCTGGCATTTTCCTTTTGTGCTGCCCCTGCGAATCGCGTAGCTAGTCTCATTCACGCTTTCTAGGTTTCTAGTGCACCATCCTTTCTGTGAGCATGATCTTCCTCCAGGCTTGCCCTCCAAATTCTAGGCAGGAATTTTCCAGCTCAGTAATTTCTACCTACATTCATGTGGCCAGAATTTAGTCACATGGTTACTCTCACCTGGAGAGGGGTCTAGGAAATATAGTTTTTTGTAGACACATTGCCTCCTCCGATAAAATCTGTAAGTAAGAAGAGAACAGTGGACATTGAGTAGGAACTATTAGCCCTTGACACAAAAATCAAATAAAAGAGATTGTGGATCTGGTATAACACATACCAATTTACTAGTTTAGTTGCTCTAATAATAGAAAGCAGGATAAAGTGCAGGTTATCTATTTAGTATAGAAAGACAACTGAAAATGTTGAATATGATTAGGGATAATATAAAGATAAGGCAGACAGTTATCTTGGAGTATTTCAATTATTCATATGCACATTGTGAGAATTTTATAATTATACAAGAGTAGTTTTAAGCAAAATAATTTAATAACAAATATGAATTGACCTCCTACAATATAAAAGATACTGTACTTATATGAGAAATTTACAGCCTACTAGAGAAATAAAACACCTCTGAAGGCAAAGGTCAGTTCCAAATGAGTGGTAACATAAAGTGCTAGAGTTGAAGTGAATGATTGCTCCATAGTCCAATTAATTTTAGGATAGCTTCAAATTTAAAGGAGCTTTCTGTATGAAATTCCAAAGTCAGTAATGAAAGATTTCAGCCAATGTACAACATTCAAAACAATCATGAGAAGTTCTAGGTAGGTATTCGTTTATGGGATTGGACCATATCATCTTTGAGAAGGAGATAGATAAGACTTCTTTTTTCCATCTTTGTTGAAAAAGGCATTTCCTATCCAAAATTGCTTTGGAAAAGACAGTACTAGATAAGGTAATGCTAATATGTGAGAGTTCATCATTTCAAAACAACATTTATATCATGTTACTTTCCAAAGCTCCCCAGTGGCTTCTTAATACTATTTTTATCAAGTTAAAAATCTCTAACCAACACCTCCCACTCAAGGCCCACCTTAATCTAGCCCTATCCTAGGAAACCAAACTTATTTCTTTCCTTAACTCTCCAGTGGCTTTCTACATAAATAATAATAATAGCAGTAGCTAATATGAAATATATATGTGTAGACTACTTTTCAGAACCTGAGAGATAGCTAAAGTGGTGTTCAGATGAAAATTCTTGTCCTTAAAAAATTATATTAATAAACAAAAATTAAAATGAATGCCTTCAGCATACCATTCATGAAGTTAGAAAGGGAATAATAAAAATATAGTTGAAATTAATCATTTGGAAAACAGAAAAAGATTAGAACTGAAAAACAAAACCAAACTAGCTCTCTGAAAACAAACTTCTGCCTACCCTACGCAAGGAAAAGAGTGAAATCCAACCTACACAACATGAGAAATGATCATGGGAAATCACGACAAAGACTGGAAATTCGAAGAACCAAAGCCTTCCTTTGCTGAACTCTATGCAAATATGAATGAAATGATCAAGTTTCTAGGAAAACATAATTTACCAACATAATTCCAGAAAAGAGAGAAAAGCTAAACAGATGTACTTTGTATAAGAAACAGAGAAAATTACAGATCGATCTTATGACTATCGATGCAAACATTCCAAATAAAATATTGGATTGGACAAAAAGTGCCTTTGGTCTTTAAGTAAAAATAAAAGACACATTTTTCACTTTCACCAAGAACTTTACAGAACAACATATTCACCCTTATGTTCCACTACCTTCTGCCATTTTTCAGGCAACTTCATAATTCCATCTTCCCAAAACTTTTAATCTTTTTGAGCAAAGAACTGTTCCAGGTGCCTTTTACAGTCTTCCAGGGAATTGAAATCTTTTCCATTAACAGAATTTTGTAAAGACCAAAATAAATGGAAATCCGAAGGTACAGTGTCTGGTGAATACGGTGGATGAATCAGAACTTCCCAGCCAAGCTGTAAGAGTCTTTGCCTGGTCATCAAAGAAACATGCGGTCTTGCGTTATCCTGATGGAAAATTATGTGTTTTCTGCTGACTAATTCCGGACATTTTTCGTCTAGTGCTGCTTTTCAGTTGGTCTAATTGGGAGCAATACTTGCTGGAATCAATCGTTTGGTTTTCCGGAAGGAGCTCATAATAGAGGACTCCCTTCCAATCCCACCGTATACACAACATCACTTTCTTTGGATGAAGACCGGCCTTTGCTGTGGTTGATGGTGGTTCATTTCACTTGTTCCACAATCTCTTCCATTCCACATTATTGTACAGTACCGACTTTTCATCACCTGTCACAATTGGCTTTAAAAATGGAATGTTTTCCTTACATTTAAGTAGAGAATCGGATGTGGAAATACGGTCAAGAAGGTTTTTTTCTCTTAACTTATGTGGAACCCAAACATCAAAGTGATGAACATAACCAAGCTGGTGCAAATGATTTTCAGTTCTTGATTTGTATATTTTGAGTCTGTCGGCTATCTCCCACATGGTATAACGTTGATTGTTCTCAATTAATGTCTCGATTTGATCTTGATCAACTTCAACTGGTCTACCCGACCGTGGAGCATCGTCCAGCGAGAAATCTCCAGCACGAAACTTCGCAAACCACTTTTGACACGTTCGATGAGTCACAGCACCTTCTCCATGCACTGCACAAATCTTTTTTTTTTTTTTTGCATTTCAGTTGCGCTTTTATCTTTCTTGAAATAATAAAGCATAATATGCCGAAGAAGTTGCTTTTTTCTTCCATCTTCAATATTAAAATAGCTACACAAAAATCCACCAATTTTGATAAGTTTTTTTTTAATGCATCCTGATATGATAGCTGTCACGATACAATCTAACAAAATTGTTTCTAATGAAATTAAAGACAACTAAGCACTACTGGAGCCATCTTACAAAAAAACCGAACGAACCTTTTGGCCAACCCAGTATTAGCAGATGGAATGTCTGAACCAAGTAGAGTTAGTACAGGAATGCAAGTGTAATTCAGTGTAGGAAATTTACTGATGTAAGTCATCATTTTAGTAAGTTACAGGGAAAATATAATCAACCCCATAGATACCAAAAAGTCACCTTCAAAATTTAATCTCCATTACTAAATTTTTTTAAAAATGCTTAATGAAATAGAAATCAGTGAATATGATTTTTTTTAAAGTTGTAAATCTCAAACCAAAAGTCTGAATGAGGAAACACTAGACTCTCCCACTGAAATTGGGACAATGTCAGGTTGGTAATATTTCCATTTACCTAAAAGTGTTCTGGACGTACTCTCTAAAGCAACCAGACAAGAGAAAGAAATCAGAGGAATAAATATTGTAAGGGAAGAGGTAAGTCTATTACTGTTCGCAGATCATATGATTAGATACTTGGAAAATTAAAGAGGATCAACTAAGAACAAAACCTATTAGAAATAATAAGAAAACAAGCTGAGCTAGAATGGTGTAAAATTAATTACAGAAATCAAAAGCCTCCACACATACTAACAAGAGTCAGAAAATACAATGAAAGAAAACACTCCACGTGCATTAGCCACAAATAGATAAAATATCTAGGAATAAACTTAACCAAACCAATTTGACACAAATTTTTAAATGTTCCTGCAGGACAATGAAGTAGAGTTGAATAAACATAGAAGAATTTACTATATTCTTAGTAAGATTCAAAGTCATAAAATATGTCAAGTTTTCCTATGTTAATTTATGAACTTAAGGTGGTGGTAATAAAGGAACCAACAGGAGGTTTTTTAATTTTTTGGGGGGGAGTTGTTTTTGTTGCTTGCTGAAACCAAACAAACTGAATCTGAACGTCATATTTTAAAAGCAGTAAACAAATAGGAACGAGAACCATGGAAAAAGGAGCAGTGAGGGAAAACGAGCCCTGCTGATTTTAAGCCACGCTCAGTCCATGAACAGGTTGGTCCTGAAGCATGAATAGGCAGCAAACCAACAGAGCAGAACAGGGAGCCCAAGAATAGAGGCAAGTGCACACAGGACTTTAGTGTATGAAGGTGGCATTTCACAGCAGTGGGGATTCTAAGGGTAATTCAATAAATGGCATTGGTTATAAATGAGTGGCCATCTGGGGAAAAAAGGGTGGAACCATATCTCAAATATATGCCAGCATATATTCTAGATAGATCAAAGATTTAAATGTGGGAAGTGAAAGAATCACATTTCTAGGACAAATAAGGAAAAATTCATATACAATCTCAGAGTAGGAGAGACCTTTATAACATGACTTAAAATCCAGAAGGCGGGGCGGGGGGCGGGAGGGAATGCAAGTGGAAATCAAAAGAAAGCTGGAGTAGCAATACTCATAGCAGATAAAATAGACTTTAAAATAAAGAATGTTACAAGACACAAGGAAGGACACTACATAATGATCAAGGGATCAATCCAAGGAGAAGATGTAACAATTATAAATATATATGCACCCAACATAGGAGCACCTCAATACATAAGGCAACTGCTAACAGCTGTAAAAGAGGAAATCAACAGTAACACAATAATAGTGGGGGACTTTAACACCTCACTTACACCAATGGACAGGTCATCCAAAATGAAAATAAATAAGGAAACAGAAGCTTTAAATGACACAATAGATCAGATAGATTTAATAGATATTTATAGGACATTCCATCCAAAAACGGCAGATTACACTTTCTTCTCAAGTGTGCATGGAACATTCTCCAGGATAGATCACACCTTGGGTCACAAATCAAGCCTCAGTAAATTTAAGAAAATTGAAATCATATCAAGCATCTTTTCTGACCACAACGCTATGAGATTAGAAATGAATTACAGGGGAAAAAACATAAAAAACACAAACACATGGAGGCTAAACAATACGTTACCAAATAACCAAGGGATCACTGAGGAAATCAAAAAATACCTAGAGACAAATAACAATGAAAACACGACAATCCAAAACCTGTGGGATACAGCAAAAGCAGTTCTAAGAGGGAAGTCTATAGCTATACAAGCCTACCTCAAGAACAAGAAAAATCTCAAATAAATAATCTAACCTTACACCTAAAGGAACTAGAGAAAGAAGAACAAACAAAACCCAAGGTTAGCAGAAGGAAAGAAATCATAAAGATCAGAGCAGAAATAACTGAAATAGAAACAAAGAAAACAATAGCAAAGATCAATAAAACTAAAAGTTGGTTCTTTGAGAAGATAAACAAAATTGATAAACCATTAGCCAGACTCATCAAGAAAAAGAGGGAGAGGACTCAAATCAATAAAATTAGAAATGAAAAAGGAGAAGTTACAACAGACACCGCAGAAATACAAAGCATCCTAAGAGACTACGACAAGCAACTCTATGCCAATAAAATGGACAACCTGGAAGAAATGGACAAATTCTTAGAAAGGTATAACCTTCCAAGACTGAACCAGGAAGAAAGAGAAAATATGAACAGACCAATCACAAGTAATGAAATTGAAGCTGTGGTTTAAAATATTCCAACAAACAGAAGTCCAGGACCAGATGGCTTCACAGGTGAATTCTCTCAAACCTTTAGAGAAGAGTTAACACCCATCCTTCTCAAACTCTTCCAAACAATTGCAGAGGAAGGAACACTCCCAAACTCATTCTATGAGGCCACCATCACCCTGATACCAAAACCAAAGATACCACAAAAAAAGAAAATTACAGACCAACATCACTCATGAATATAGATGCAAAAATCCTCAACAAAATACCAGCAAACAGAATCCAGCAACACATTAAAGTATCATACACCATGATCAAGTGGGATTTATCCCAGGGATGCAAGGATTCTTCAATATATGCAAATAAATCAATGTGATACACCACATTAACAAATTGAAGAATAAAAACTATATGATCATCTCGATAGATGCAAAAGAAGCTTCTGACAAAATTCAACACCCATTTATGATAAAAACTCTCCAGAAAGTGGGCATAGAGGGAACCTACCTCAACATAATAAAGGCCATATACGACAAACCCACAGAAAACATCATTCTCAATGGTGAAAAACTGAAAGCATTTCCTCTAAGATCAGGAGCAAGACAAGGATGTCCACTCTCACCACTATTATTCAACATAGTTCTGGAAGTCCTAGCCATGGCAATCAGAGAAGAAAAAGAAATAAAAGGAATACAAATTGGAAAAGAAGAAGTAAAGCTGTCACTGTTCGCAGATGACATGATACTATACATAGAGAATCCTAAAGATGCCATCAGAAAACTACTAGAGCTAATCAATGAATTTGGTAAAGTTGTAGGATACAAAATTAATGCACAGAAATCTCTTGCATTCCTATACAGTAATGATGAAAAATCTGAAAGAGAAATTAAGGAAACACTCCCATTTACCATTGCAACAAAAAAAATAAAATACCTAGGAATAAACCTACCTAGGGAGACAAAAGACCTGTATGCAGAAAACTATAAGACACTGATGAAAGAAATTTAAGATGATACCAACAGATGGAGAGATATACTATGTTCTTGGATTCGAAGAATCAACATTGTGAAAATGACTATACGACCCATAGCAATCTACAGATTCAATGCAATCCCTATCAAATTACCAATGGCATTTTTTACGACCTAGAACAAAAAAAATCTTAAAATTTGTCTGGAGACACAAAAGACCCCGAAGCCAAAGCAGTCTTGAGGGAAAAAAACGGAGCTGGAGGAATCAGACTCCCTGACTTCAGACTATACTACAAAGCTACAGTAATCAAGACAATATGGTACTGGCACAAAAACAGAAACATAGATCAATGAAACAAGATACAAAGTCCAGAGGTAAACCCACGCACCTATGGTCAACTAATCTATGACAAAGGAGGCAAGGATATACAATGGAGAAAAGACAGTCTTCAATAAATGGTGCTGGGAAAACTGGACAGCTACATGTAAAAGAATGAAATTAGAACACTCCCTAACACCATACACAAAAATAAACTCAAAATGGATTAGAGACCTAAATGTAAGGCCAGACACTATAAAACTCTTAGAGGAAAACATAGGAAGAACACTCTTTGACATAAATCACAGCAAGATCTTTTTTGATCCACCTCCTAGAGTAATGGGAATAAAAACAAAAATAAACAAATGGGACCTAATGAAACTTAAAAGCTTTTGCACAGCAAAGGAAACCATAAACAAAACGAAAAGACAACCCTCTGAATGGGAGAAAATATTTGCAAACGAATCAACGGACAAAGGATTAATCTCCAAAATATATAAACAGCTCATGCAGCTCGATATTAAAAAAACAAACAACCCAATCGAAAAATGGGCAGAAGACCTAAATAGACATTTCTCCAAAGAAGACATACAGATGGCCAAGAAGCACATGAAAAGATGCTCAACATCACTAATTATTAGAGAAATGCAAATCAAAACTACAATGAGGTATCACCTCACACCAGTTAGAATGGGCATCATCAGAAAATCTACAAACAACAAATGCTGGAGAGGGTGTGGAGAAAACGGAACCCTCTTGTACTGTTGGTGGGAATGTAAACTGATACAGCCACTATGGAGAACAGTATGGAGGTTCCTTAAAAAACTAAAAATAGAATTACCATATGACCCAGCAATCCCACTACTGGGCATATACCCAGAGAAGACCACAATTCAAAAAGACACCTGCACCCCAATGTTCATTGCAACACTGTTTACAATAGCCAGGTCATGGAAGCAACCTAAATGCCCATCGACAGACAAATGGATAAAGAAGTTGTGGTACATATATACAATGGAATATTACTCAGCCATAAAAAGGAACGAAATTGGGTCATTTGTAGACGTGGATGGATCTAGAGACTGTCATACAGAGTGAAGTAAGTCAGAAAGAGAAAAACAAATATCGTATATTAACGCATATATGTGGAACCTAGAAAAAGGGTACAGATGAACTGGTTTGCAGGACAGAAATTGAGACACAGATGTAGAGAACAAACGTATGGACACCAAGGGGGGAAGCGGCGGGGGGGTGGGGGAGGGGTGTGATGAATTGGGCGATTGGGATTGACATGTATACCCTGATGTGTATAAAATGGATGACTAATAAGAACCTGCTGTATAAAAAAAAAGTGATCAAATGTATTCTATTGGAAAGAAGCAAAAATAGACCATGTTTACTGTCTAAATTATATAATAATTTAATGATATTTAGCATCTATTGCAGATGTATTTATTATTGCAGATTGTATTTGCCTTATCAATGCCTTTGCTTTGGTAATCAAAAAAATTTTTTTTAATTTTTAAAAAAAGAATACAAGTTCAGAATTGTTATACCTTCTTGATGAACTGAATCTTTAATCATTTTATAATGTCTTTAATGCTGCTTTTTCTTGATGTTATTTTGTATAATATTAATAGTGTCAGTATCAGCTTTATTTTGGTTAATATTTTCTTGGTATATATCTTCTATCTTTTTATTTCCGTGTTTTCTGTTTCTTTTTTTAGCTTTAGGAAAGTATGAAAAAAAGAAAAAAAAAAGACAAATATTTTAAAGTCTTAAGGAACCAGAAACATGTGAAGTGGGGGCCCTCTCTGTAGAGTGACAGGGAAGTCATCTGGGCATTTCATTCGTGACCCCAATTATTTTTATCTGTGAATCTGTAGCAAAAAGTGATGGGGTTTTCACTGTATTGGAAATAAGAAAAAGTGTAGCTTGGTTTCTGGCAGACTTGTAGGTAACACAACACTTGAATTGCATGCACTTAGTTGCTAAGAAAAGTTTTATACAGCGAGGTTTATATGTCTAAATCCTGAAAGGTACAGCAAACATCTGCAGGCCTCAGAACACAGAGATGCACATGATCTAAATTTATTCCTTCCAGGATTATTAATTATAAAGTTCAATAACTCCTTTAAAGACAGGAATTGTTTGTTCAACAAACATTCCAGCAGAGCCAAGCAGCAAAGCAATCTGTAAAACTGGGCATTTGGCCCCAAAAGAGATTCCTTCTCTCAAATTGCTAAACTGATGTTGCTAAACTTAGCAGTTCTTGCCTAAGAATTTTCACAGGTGTTCATTTGCATGTGAGCAGTTCCTCTTGTTATATCATTTTTTAAACAAATTGTTTGAGTCATGTTTCAGATCTAATTTGTGAACATTGGTATCTGACTATGCAACCCCCTAGCAGAGATGGTAATTTTTCAAATTTTCCGGCCATTCTTAGAAATCAAAGAGTTAGAAATTAGGCAAAATTTAAACTACAGTCTACTGGTCCAAGTCCCTATCATCAAATACCCAGGCTTTAAAAATGTCATCTTATTTAATATCCTTGCCTCTGTGGATGAAAAAGTTTTGCCTGACGTATCATTATACAAAGGATGTTGTGGCCATCAAGCCAGTAGCCACTGCCGCTGTCCCCAGCTGTGCTCCCTGAAGGGATTCAGGCTGGGGAAAAGCAGGATACTGGTCCTAAGGTACCTATGAGAGGAAGGATTTCAATGAGCCCAGACTCCTGCATCTTCCCATATATAGAAAAGCACGTTTTCTTTAATTAACAGTAATCTTTTGATGTTCTGAATACCTGGTCTTTCTTGCAAAAACTCCTCTATATCCTGGCTCCTCCCTTACCTCTCGGGAGCCATCCCTTAGAACGATCTGAGAGGCTGTCTTCCGGGCCGAAGTGCTCAGTTTTGTGCTCGACGCCTCAGTGTGCTCCCCCTGCAACTGATACAGAGAGCAGTGATGGGAAGCCTCCCCTTCCAAACCTCACTTCATCATGTTTATCAAAACCTTCACATTCCACTCTCCTGCCTGGCCCACTAGAGGTGGTCTCTTTGCTCTTGGAGTCCCCTCCATCGCCACTGTCATTACCCCCTCATGGGGCCCCTCATGGCCCTGCCACAAAGCATAGCGGGTGAGGCTCTCCATCATCTGACCCTGCCTCTTCCTCCAGCCCAGGGCTCCAGGCGCCCCTGCACCACTTGCCATCACCCCACCTGCCCCTCCCACACGCGAGCGAAGCTGATTCATGCCTGCGCCTTTGTTCACTCTGGCTCCTCTGCCTGCGCTCTACACCGTCCACACTCCTCCACTTCCTCTGCTGTGCAGACACTTTCTCGTCTCAAGAATCACCTCTGCCATGAAGCCCTCGCTGAGCCCGCCTCCTTTCTGATGTAAAACTGATCCTTCCTCTTCTGTACGCCACGTTTTAAAGTCCTTATTTTTGTCACGTTACTCTCCCCCGTGTAGACCGTAACTTCTCTGAGGGCAAAAACGGGTTGCGTTTCTCTTTGTATTCCCTGTCCTAAAAACCTTCCTGGCATGTGTTATAATGTTCATTATATGTTTGTTGAGTTAATGAAAGAACAAACAAATAAATGAATGTGAAAACTTTAACTCAAGCAGGAAAATCTAACAGTGGTTCCTTACATATCATTTATCTACTTACATCTTAGTAGAATTTCTCCAAACTATAATCATTCATCTTTCTACAACTTCCTTTAATATTCATCAACTTCAAGGGCTCCATGATTTAATCCTTTTCCTTTGATCCTTGTTTTCTGCTATATTCTAGATCCCAAACTCTTTGGAAGGAGATTTAAGACACTATCTTTCTTATCCTTTAAGCATTTACTTAGCTCCTTCTTGGTGCCAGGGGACTAGATGGGGAAAGTTTTTAAAAAATTTTTACCTCTATCTCATTTAATTCTCACAATTTTGTGGGTGAATATTAATATCTATGTTTTATAGATGAGAAAATTTAGTAAATTGCCCCATAATGAAGTCGGCATTTGAACATGGATATTCTGAAAATGCGCTCTTTTTCTCCATACCAGCATGGGGGGTGAGGAGCATACTCGAGGCTGGATACTGGTTTTATGTTCTTTCTGTAATAAATCTGCTATAAAT
The DNA here is from genome assembly GCF_949987535.1 of Balaenoptera acutorostrata. Classification (NCBI taxonomy): domain Eukaryota; kingdom Metazoa; phylum Chordata; class Mammalia; order Artiodactyla; family Balaenopteridae; genus Balaenoptera; species Balaenoptera acutorostrata. The sequence goes on from NC_080077.1 coordinate 8,700,935, forward strand.
AAATCTGTAATAGAGCTTCACAGACCTGAAATATTTTTTAAAACAACAGAGTAGTTCCTGGCTTTAAATTAAAATCATATATGTACAAAAGTAATTTTATTATGCAAGTCCATTTTTCCTGTGTTTTGAAACAGCAAGACACCCAAGCACAGTGGGTGCAAAAGGGGGGTAGTGGAGGGGCTGCCCCAAGGAAAGATGTACGGTGTCATGGGCCTTATCACAATCTGCTAAATTCATTTCCAAAAATGTATTCAGGTCTCAGCTCCTGTGACAAAAATAACTCTTATTTTTAAGAATAGGAAGAGTGAGGGGATTTTGAAATCTTCTTACAAGAAATTTCCATCCACTGGCTTTAAATTGTACTTTTTATTCAAAAGCGCAGCATGTTTTTATATTTACAGCTTCCTGGGAAGATGAGAGCCATTTTCTCACACTCTGAGTCATGGTTTTACTCTGACTAGGTGAACAGCATCCTCAAACTCTTACTAGGCAGAGCCACTGAAACCTTTTAGATCAAAAGGAAATGATCGGTAAATAGCTCCTCTAATTTTCAGTTCTGCTGTAGGAGATGGAAAAGCAGAAGCTACAATGCTAAATATTAGCATCAGACTCAAGTAACAACTTTGCGGAAGAACAAGGATTAATCTGAAACTTGGGCTCTTTTAAGCCAGACCCAGGTATTGAGGGGCCTTCTGTCATTTTGGAGAAAAAGGATGCAAACTTACAAATACAAATTTAAAAATGAATACAAATATTTATATAGAGAAACAAATCACAAATTATAAATTTAATGTTCACATTAGATAAGTTATAAAGTTAATGAAGCACTGGTTTGTTTGACAATAAAATCCCCCCTTACAATTACATAATATTAATATTTTGATTAACAACCTCTAGACACATTTCATTAATGCTCCTTTTTCTGCATACATTTTTAATCACTTTTTTTAACATCTTTATTGAAGTATAATTGCTTTACAATGGTGTGTTAGTTTCTGATTTATAACAAAGTGAATCAGCTATACATATACATATATCCCCATATCTCCTCCCTCTTGCATCTCCCTCCCGCCCTCCCTATCCCACCCCTCTAGGTGGTCACAAAGCACCGAGGTGATCTCCCTGTGTTATGCGGCTGCTTCCCACTAGCTATCTATTTTACATTTGGTAGTGTATATATGTCCATGCCACTCTCTCACTTCATCCCAGCTTACCCTTCCCCCTCCCCATGTCAAGTTCATTCTCTACGTCTGCGTCTTTATTCCTGTCCTGACCCTAGATTCTTCAGAACCTTTTTTTTTTTTTTTAAGATTCCATATATACGTGTTAGCATATGGTATTTGTTTTTCTCTTTCTGACTTACTTCACTCTGTATGACAGACTCTAGGTCCATCCACCTCACTACAAATAACTCAATTTCATTTCTTTTTACGGCTGAGTAATATTCCATTGTATATATGTGCCACATCTTCTTTATCCATTCATCTGTCAATGGACATTTAGGTTGATTCCATGTCCTGGCTATTGTAAATAGAGCTGCAATGAACACTGTGGTACATGACTCTTTTTGAATTATGGTTTTCTCAGGGTATATGCCCAGTAGTGGGATTGCCGGGTCATATGGTAATTCTATTTTTAGTTTTTTAAGGAACCTCCATACTGTTCTCCATAGTGACTGTATCAATTTACATTCCCACCAACAGTGCAAAAGGGTTCCCTTTTCTCCACACCCTCTCCAGCATTTATTGTTTGTAGATTTTTTGATGATGGCCATTCTGACCGGTGTGAGGTGATACCTCATTGTAGTTTTTTAATCACTTTTTAATAAGATTTTTTCTGCATACCCTTTTAAATCACTTCTTCTTATAAATAAAGATTTTGTAACATTTTGTGTAGAAAGAATAAAACTTATATCTGATTTTTTTTAGCTTACTTGATTAAAATGGTGTTCTCGTCAACATTAATAGTTTAGAATAATTTTTTCAGCTTCTCAACTCATTATTGGTAATGTCATTTAAATTTTTAAGACTGTTGTCAAACTTGGAGAAATTTCTATCAAGTTTCTTTCATATAGAAGCTGTAAAATCTGGAAATTTTTTCCACAGGCAACTTTCTGGCTCCATATATTTCAAAGCTTTTTTCTCCTCCAGTACCCACATACTGAGTCAGTGCTACGCTCTGTAGAAAGTGTTCTTATATGTGTTTTTTTTTAACGTATTATATATATATTTTTTAATTTATTTATTTTATTTTATTTATTTCTGGCTGCACTGGGTCTTCGTTGCAGTGCGCAGGCTTCTCATTGCAGTGGCGCACGGGCTTAGTCGCTCCGCAGCATGTGGGATCTTCCTGAATCAGGGCTTGAACCCGTGTCCCCTGCATTGGCAGGCGTATTCTTAGCCACTGCGCCACCAGGGAAGCCCCTTATATGTGTTCTTATTCGTCTCAAAAGCTGGGTGAGTAGGCACAGTGGCCAGTGGGAATACCTCTGCAAGGCCCTTGCACCCCAGATCAGCTATTAACAGCTTATGTATTCAAGGAGGTGACTGCAAACCACATAAATACATCTCACTGAACCCAAATTAAATGTATCCATAAGTCAACTTTCCCTTAGCCCAGGCCCCAAATCTCCATGGCCACTCCAAGGCCATCCAAGTGGCTGGGGGTCGGGGCAGAGGGTCAGAGTGGAAGGAGACCGCAGTCCTAACTGATTGCAGTTAAAATATCTTTTGCAGATTTTTTTCAAAGCCACATGACCATTTGATCCATTTTTGACCTTGACCCTTCCCAAAGCCTTAGGAGGGAGCTGGGTAAGTAGAGACTATTAGCTCAAGCGGCCTTTGCTTCACAGTAAAAGCCACCTCTAGGCTCCCTAGCTTTTCACACCTTTAGTCTCCCACTAACAATCAGGGAAAATCATGCATGAGCTCTTAAACTACTTCAGTCTTCCACCCACCCCCATAATCACAGTCACGGAGGTTGTCAGTTAAACTGTAGAGAGTGAAGGCAAAGCTTATGAGGCACCAGGTTAGGTGATTTCAGATGTGTTCGTTCATTGACATCTCACAGCAACACTGAGAAATAGTCCTCCCATGTTCAGATTAGGAAACAGGCTCAGAATTACTAAGTAGCAGAGCAGGACCCAGGGTCATCTCCCTGAAGCCCCTACTCTTTCTACTTTCAGTGGCTGCTTCCTGCGGTCTCTTTTCCCTCCCATAATAAAATGACACACACTTATGATAGAAAACATTTTCAGTATAGAGAAGTAGAAGGAATTTTCTTAAAAATTACCTATAATTGCATTACCCAGATGCAACCAAAGTATATTTCCATGTTTTATGGAACCTAGAAATTGAAATTGTTACATTAAATAAATCTATTTCCCTCACTTTTAAAGAAACATATGTTCTTTGTCAAAAATATGAAAAATATTGAAAAGTATAAAGAAACTAAAAACCATCTGTGTTAGTTTTCTAGGGCTGCTGTAACAAACCGATTGGCTTAAATACCAGGAATTTATTGTCTCACAGTTGCGGAGGCTAGAAGTCCAAGATCATGGTGTTCATGGTGTTACTCAGGTTGGTTCCTTCTGAGGGCTGTGAAGGAGTCTATTCCAGTCTTCTCCCCTAGCTTCTGGTAGCTCCCTGGAAGTCTTTGGCATCCCTTGGCTTGTAGCAGCACCATACCAATCTCTGTCTTTAGCTTCACAGGGTTTCTCCCTGTGTGGTGAGGTTTGTGTCCAAACTCCCCTTCTTAAAAGGACACCAATCATGTTGGACTAGGAGCCCACCTCCACTCCAGTATGACATCATTCTAAATAAACTAATTGTATCTGCAAAGACCCTATTTCCAAAGTACTGAAGGTTAGGACTTTAACAGATGAATTTGTGGGGAGACACAATTCAACCCATAACACCATTCCAAAACCTGTGAGCCAAAGAAAACCAATGTTAGCAATTTATTATTAGGTAGTTTCTAAAATAGAGCCACAAATTTTTTGACATTCCTCCCACTGAAAGTGGGATCTATGTCCCCTTTCCTTGAGTCTGGGCAAGGTAGCAACTACTTTGCCCAGTGGTCCTAGTATTTAAGTCATCACATCCCAGGCACCAGACAGGAGAGTGGAAGAGCTTCCAGATGTTTCCAGCCCCTAGCTGTCAAGTCATCCCCAGTTTGAGTCTTACTAGCTGAGGTCCCAGGCCTCACAGAGTAAAGACAAACCATTCCCATTGCATCCTGTTCCAATTCCTGACCCACAAAATCTGGGAGCATGAGACAATTGTTATTATTGAAGCCACTCATTTCTGGGGGAACTAGTTACACAGCAATAGTAACTAGAAATGTTATGATTTTCAGGTTTTTTTCTGTTTTTAAGAATATCTCTCTTACTGAAGTGAGTCACTAACTTCCTTGATCAAAAGGAAATGATAAATTGTTTATCTGCTTCTGAGATTTTCTGTAAGAAATAGAAAAAGAGATAAGCTACTTTTCTAAACGTCGGCATCATATGTATATAATGAACATGCTGGTTCCAACCATAGGTAACACAGGGACATTCACAAGTCCCAGATGAGATAAAGCAAAGCTTCAGGACTCAACCACTGCTAATACACAGTTTACTAGTCTTGCCCAATTAAAAGAACCGCAAGATCTTGGACATGATAATGATCAATAAGCTACACGACTCTGCTCTGAGAAAAGGGGAGTGTTTAGTTCTTCTCAACATTGTATCTCAACCAGATAAGTAGCTAAGCCAATATTAGCAGACATTGGAAACCAAATCAGTTTTAAGCGGTCATCAAACATGACATTCCTTCTGAAACAAGGGGTAAAGCATGTGAGGCAAGAAATTCATTTTCTGGGACATGAGAGTTGACTCAGGAGGAATAGCTCAGGGAAGTTCTGGAGGCCAAGCTTCACCCTCAGTCCCCAGAACCGACCGGAGCACATGGAGGTCAACCAAGTAGCTGTATTTTGGTCCAAAGTGAGTAAGGTTGGTCTCATAAGTCCTTGTGAATCATCACATTTCCTCATTACTGAGTTCTTCATTTTGACTGCTCTTTTGTGAGTATTTTTTAATGAGGGGCAGGATGGTCTATGGTGCAAGGCTTTGCAAATCTGAAAGGAAATGCTCTTGCCTTGAAAAATAATGGAATTTTTGAGGGTGAGGTTGTTGCCAACATTTTCCCTGAAAACTCTATTAGATGTTGTTAAATTGTCCTCTGATCTTGTTGCAGAAAAGCCTAAGGTCAGTGGGATTTTCATTCTTGCAAGGTAATTTGCTTCTTTTTGCCTGAATGCTCATAAGATCTGTTTTCTATATCCCTGTAGCATAAAAATGTTGCCATTCATTTTTCTTGGATTGTGGAGAACCTTCTTGATCTGTGTATTCAAGTACTTCTTCAACTCAGGGAACACTTGTTAAATTACATCTTTCGTTGTTACTTCTATGGTCCCATAGGAATATGAGTTTTAGGTTGAATTGTTATCTGCTCTCTTATATATCAATACCTATCATCTCCCATGCTAGGTCAATATTTTAATCTTTTCCTCTAGTTCTGGGAACATTTCTCAGGATGGTTCTTTAAATCACTGATTTGACGTTTGACAACATTCTCCATAATGTAGATTTGAATTCTGTAACTGCATGTTTAATCTCCTTTTAATCACATATTTTTAATACCCCCTGCCTCATATTCTGATTCAGACACGTTGAGCTCTCAGATCCTCAAAATTCTAGGCATTCTCTCACCTCTTGGGCTTCACACATGGTATTCTTTCCCCCTCATTTCATCTGGCAAACTCCTACAATTTCATACGGCCTGATCTCCAGCATCATGTCACGCAGGAAGCCTGCTATGACCCCAGCATGGGTTAGGGGTCCTCGTGCTTGCACCCTGTCCCACCCTGTTATCATTCATATCACACAGGATTGGAAGTTTCTGTTCCCCTGGTTACCCCACTAGACTCATGAGGGCAAGAACCATGGCAATTTTATTCATCATCCTATTCTCAGCCCCCAGCACAATCCCTGGCATTCAGAAAGTATTGCCTATGATATCACTCCCTTTCAATCGCATCTATTGTCTTTCAAGTATTCTTTTTCTTGTGGCTTCCTGCTCTTATTCACGGGTGGTGCCAATGTCTTTAGGGATGCCAAACAGTCTCACTTCTAGAGACGCGTCTTCCTCTGGTACAAATACATATTTCCTTTCCCCTGTTTGACAGCACTTTTTCTAGAAGCTCCATGTTTCTCCTCTTCCTCCTCACTCTTACCTTCCAGCAAGGGAATAAATCCAGACTTGGTGCTTTGCCAACAAACAGCATCATAACTGCCCCCCGGCCTCACTCGTCTACCTGGGTGCATTTTAAATCTCCTTCTCAAGCTGAGACAGACTGCTATGCACAACTTCTACCCCCTGCCCCTTGCTTACATCTACTGCGCTCTTCTAAACAGAAATGAACAAACCCTATCACTGCTGCCATGGATATGTAGCTAGTACTTGGAAGAAATTCCCACTTCAGACAATGCCATTTTAAACCAAGAGTCCCCAACACTGTGCTTTTAAAACAAATCTCGGGGTCAAGGGTGTTATAATTTCGGGAAATATCCTTGAACAGTTTAGAAGACCTACTTATGCCCTATGTCGTATTAGAGTTTCTTATAGAGATCTAAATATTTAACAATATTCATAAACAGCTGGGGCATATATACAATAAAGCACAATCCTACCAATGTTGTCAATGTTTGGGTGAGCTGTATGGAGAGCAGAGAGACACCAGTCTCCCAGGAAAGGGAATGGTCTCTGCTTTTGAGATGTTTCCCTCAAAACAGGGGACTTGAAGTGCTAGTGTCTGCATTTCCTGGATTTCAATATAATCTCAGGGCTGGGAAGAGAGATTCCATCCATTCAATATAAGAAAGTTTATAAAACTTGCTTCTGCTTCTGCTAAGGGAATTCAGCTCAGGAGAATTTATTTTCAGATAAAATCTCATGGATAACTAAAGTGACTTTTGATTAATTAATGCATATGCAGGGAAAAAAATCAGTAATAGTTCTTTTTAAGATTTTTTGGTTAAAAGGAATTGGCATACTTGGGGGGGTTAAAAGAAATTAAATAGATCATACATGACTAGCAAATACACCTCATAAAATTGTGATACATATGTTCTTAAAGAGTTATGTAAAAATAGGTTTTAATTAACATATATTCCAGATCAGAATGCCTTTTAAAAGAATACCATTCTGAAATGTTTAAAATGAAGATTTCTTTTTAAAAAATTATACCTATCTCATTTTTTGGTAATTAAAAAAAAACTTTGATTTCTTTAAATTAGGTACATTGATCCCGTTATCTTAACTCTTTATAATATGAATTTATTGAAGATAATAATGAAAGACTGTCTAATTTTTTAAGATAAAGACATGTAGACCCAAAGATACTAGACTGTTTCAGAACATTTGGTTTTTATTTTTTTTAATTTGAAAGTCAGTATTGACAATAGCTTTCATAAATTTGAAATTCACATTCTCTTCACCAAAATCAAGGTAATTTATAGCATCTACTTCTTCAGCTGTCTTCTCACCTTCTCAACCAACAGGATGTTGTCATGTGGATGTCCCACAACCCTCATAATATCAACATGTTCCCTATTAGGTGGAGGAAGCAAGCTGGAACCAAAGAGATAAAGACATCATACAGAACGAAAGAGGAAAGTAGGGGTGCCCACGTTGCTGTCATTCAAATCCCTGATTCCAGTGACGCCCGAAGCCCTCCCATCCCCGCAGCGCTGCCATTCCGGAAGTCACATGAACTGCCCTTAGAAACATCAAAACATACCCTGCTTGCCAAGCAAGTTCAAATTGGGTTTCTACCATTTGCCACCAAGAGTCTTCACTAATATAACTGCCTAATGTTATACCTACATTGCTATGAAGTTGGGCATAAATGATTTTTATAAAAATTGTTTTAAATCTTGTACTTACATTGCACTTCACCATTTTCTAAGCATCTCTGTTATACACATCTCTTTTGACGTGTACAAATAATTGGGTGAGATGCGTAAAGTGGCCTCTACTCTGTTATTTTAAAATAATAATGAAAGATTAAAAAATAAATAAGACAAAGAATCATTTAAATTTTGCCTGAGGTCACACAGCTAGTGAGCGCAAAACTGGTGTTGCACCCCAGTCTTCTAACTCCCAATCCAGTGCTCTAAGTCCAGAATCCTGGCCCTCTGATTCCCAGCCTCGTGTTCAATGTGTCCCTTTAGGCCTGTGCACAGATGTTGAATACTCTAGAGAGACTGGCTCTTGAAAGGAAACCTTTCCACAGGGTAAACAACTACCTTCTAATTGGCCTATTTTGTAAATGTGATTAAAAAAAAAAACAACAGGGCTTCCCTGGTGGCGCAGTGGTTGAGAATCTGCCTGCTAATGCAGGGGACACGGGTTCGAGCCCTGGTCTGGGAAGATCCCACATGCCACGGAGCAGCTGGGCCCGTGAGCCACAATTGCTGAGCCTGCGCGTCTGGAGCCTGTGCCCCGCGACGGGAGGGGCCGCGATAGAGAAAGGCCCGCGCACCGCGATGAAGAGCGGTCCCCGCACCGCGATGAAGAGTGGCCCCCGCTTGCCGCAACTGGAGAAAGCCCTCGCACGAACCGAAGACCCAACACAGCCAAAAATAAATAAATAAATAAATAAATAAATAAATAAATAAGAAAATCCTTTAAAAAAAAAAAAAAACAACAACAACAGTATTTCCTTAATACAAGGTATGCTTGTGCTGCAATAATTTTACTTACCAGAAGATAATAAAGAATTAGTGACACCTTGTGGCAAAAACACATTAATTTGTGAGCTACTACCATCCATTTTCAGTTGAGAGACTTGTCCAAAGGCCTTATGCCCTTCACGAAGTAGTTAAGACAATCGCAAAACTTCTGGAAAGAGTAATCTATGGTTATAGACTCTGCTTCTCACAACTAAAACTGTCCTCCCCTTGTTCCACTTGGGCTCAGTTCCCACCACTTCATGGAAACTGCTATTTTTGTCAAGTTCACAGACAACTTCCCACCACTTCATGGAAACTGCTATTTTTGTCAAGTTCACAGACAACTTCCACGTTGGCAAACCCAATGGTTACTTCTCAGTTCTCATCTTACTTAACTTCTCCTATTTGACCAGGCTGACCCCACCAGTCCTGAAACTTTTGGTTTCAGCAAGACCACACTGTTTCTTTTTAACTTCTAAAGTCTCTAAAGCCTCTAAATGTTCATGAGCACCAAATTCTTATCTCTAGCCCCAACCTTTCCACCAAACTCCAGGCTCACATCTCTAGTCTACTACCGTGACACATCCATTTGATGCCCAAAGCATTTCAGAATGAACATGCCCAAAACAGAACTCCTGATTTCCTACTCCTTCCACCCAGTCGGCTGCGTCTCCGTAAATGACATGATCATCACGTCATTTTGCTCAAGCCAAAAACTTAGCAGTCACCCTTTGCTCCTTTATTCCTCCCCTCCATCTAATCCATCAGTAAGTTACCTAAATTCATTCTCCAAAGTATCCCAAATGCACCCCTTCTCTCCACCTTCCCTGCCATCACCCTCTCTCTAACCCGCAACACCTTCCTGACTCATTTCTTACCCTTACCTCTTACAATCCTTTCTTCACAGAGTGATGGGTGACCTTTCACCCACTAACTCAGATCGGGTCATCCCCCCACCTTAAAACCTTTGAACAGCTCCCCATAATCCAAAGTCCTCCCCCATCCTACAAGGCCCTAACATGCTTTGACTCCTCACTACCTCTAAAAACTCACTGCCCAGCTCTCTTCCCCTTGGTCCTGCCTTCAGGACGGGACCGTGCACCAGCTCCTCCCCTCTGCCTGTGCTGCTGTCCCCCTAACTCCATGTGGTTGCTTCCTTCTTATGTCATACGGGTCTCAAGGTAAGTATTACCTCCTCAGGCCTTGTCTTCAAGCTAATCTAAAGCAGCTGCTCAGGAACTCCTTATCATAACACCCTGCTTTGTTTCCATCGAAGCTTTTATCATTCCCCCCAAATTTTCTTCTTTCTTTCTTTTTTGGTTTACTTGCCTGTTATCTGCCTCTACCTACCCCTAGCTCTCACTAAAGTGCCTGGTACAAGGAAGGTGCTTGATGTTTCTTGAATAATGAACTGTCATAAGTTCTCTCTTGCATTCTCTTACCTATGCTCAGAAAATTTCAGAAACCACAGCCATTCACTCATTTTTTAAAAACTCTAAATTTTTTAATGCTTCCTTTTCTTTTCCTTGGAAAAACTATACAACTGTGCCATTCATTCATTCATTCACGCATTCACTCAACAAACTATTATAGACAAACATTACAAACACAAATAGGACACAATCCCTACCCTCAAGGAATTCATGGCCTAGGTGTGGAGGCAAACATGTCAACACATCATTATGACTATCACTTGATAAGTAAAAGATAGAAATATGGTTGAGGACTATGGAGAGTCTAACAATACTTGAGACTGGAAAAACAGGCAGTAACCAGACAGTGAAGGCTCATAGCATCTTGAAGGAGTTTGAACTCATAGGGCAAAATGGTGACAGAAATATTTGAGGAGGGAACTAGCACCATCAGAGTTGCACTTCAGATAGACCATTCTCTGGTTGCACAGAAGATCCAACTTAGGCTGTATGGGTCTGGTCAAAGGCTGGTAAGAATAGTAAGAATGCAAAGAAGAGGTCTCAGAATCAAGAAGAATTTAGGAGGTAAAATGGGCACGGCTTGATGATTATTTGGGAGATATATATATATATTTAGAGAGAGAGAGAAACACAGCAAAAGAGGTGGAGGGATGGGAAGAGAACAACCACCGTAAGCTGATATGTTAGTGCACAGGTTCTACAGTCAGACAGATAAGGGTTTAAATCTTGGTTCGGTCAATTACTTGCTGCATGACTTTGGTTACATTAAAATCCTTAAGCTTCAATTTCCTTGTAAGTTAAATAGAAACAATATGACAACTAACCTCAAAGGGTCATTGTATGAAATCATGTATGCAAAGTGCTTAGCATAGCGCCTGCTATATCAGAAATCTCCATGAATTGTTAAAGGGGTTTTAAAATTATAGATCCTCGACTTACAATGGGGTTATGTCTCAAGAAACCCATCGTAAGTTGAAAATATCGTAAGTCGAAAATGCATAACCTAACAAACATCACAGCTTATCCTAGCCTACCTTAAACGTGCTCAGAACATTTACATTAGCCTACAGTTGGGCAAAACCATCTAACACAAAGCCTATTTTACAATATAGTATTGAATATTTCATGTAATTTGTGGAACACCTTACTGGAAGTAAAAAACAGAATGGTTGTAACTGTATCAGTTGTTGACTCTCCTATCACGGCTCACGGGGAGCTGTGCGTCACTGTCTCTGCCCAGCATCATGAGAGAGGATGGTCCCACATACTGCTAGCCTGGGAAGAGATCTAAATTCAAAATTCAAACTAAGGTTTCTACTGGATGCTATTGCTTTCACAACATTGTAAAGTCAAAAAATCATAAGTCGAACCATTGTAGTTGGGGACCATCTGTATTTCCAATCTACCTGAATCTGTGATCATATACCTACCTTTTCTCCAATTGCTATGGATGAACTGTCCATGCTTCTAGACAAGGCCAATCCCTCTACTTGTGGGTAAGAGCCCATCCCTTCTTGCCTACATCCTTACATCCATTCCCTCTCTCTCCTACATCACCCATTCTGCCCTCTCTACTGAAATCACTCCTTTAAATAAACACATGTACAGTTAATTCTCCCATTAAAAAATAGAAAACCTTCTCTTGACCCAACTTCCTTCTAGCTACCACCTTAGTTCCTTCTTTTCCTTTGTGGCAAACCTCCTTGAGTCACAAATTTCTCTCCCCCCATTCTCTTCTGAATCCACTATAACTGACCTTTCTTCTCCATAACTCTACTGAAGGTGTGCTTTCCCAGATCACCTCTGTGTTGCTAGATCCAATGTTCACATCTTGCTTAACTTCTGAATAGGATCAGACATCGCTGACTACTCCCTTCTCCTTGAAACACTTTCATCACTCGACTCCCAGGTGACCAAACTGTCTGCAATTTCCTCCATCTCTCTGATCACCTTCTTCAGTCTCCTTTGCTTATTCTTTAACTTTCCAACCTCTAAATATGCTCAAGGCTCATCTCTCTCTACTCCCTTGATAATATCATCAAGTCTCATGGCTTTAAATGCCATCTATATGCTATTGAGTCAAAAATCCACATCTCTACGCTGGACCAATCCCCTGAAACCCTAGACTCCCATATCCAACTACTACTCAACATCTCTACATTCAGATGACTAACATGTTTCTCAAGCTTAATGTGCCCAAAACTGAGCTTCCAATGCTGCCCCCAAAATCTGCTCCTTCCCAGTGTTCCCTGTATCAGTAAATGGAAACTTCATTCTTGGCATAACTTCTAGCTATGATTTAGGAGCTTGAATCAAACCAACACTTCTATAGGAATTAGGAATATCTGTTGCTGAAAAGAAAAATAAAACCAAAGGATAAGAGTAAAACAAAAACCAAAAAAAGCTGAAAACATTTAAAAACAAAACAAAACAAAAATCACACAGGCGATTTGAAGGCACTAGAGAGCAACCAAGCCAGTGAGGACATAAGGGATTGGGATCCCAGGGAGAAGAAAAATACATAGTGATAGAGAACTTCTCCATTGCTTTTTCTCCTGGGGCATTTACTGAGTTTCTGAGCACAGCACTTAGTGCAAGCAGAAAGCAGTGACCTAGAAGTGTCAGGAGTCTTTCAGGTCTGGGAAGATAAAAGTTAGAGTTGAGAACTTTACACAGGTCTTGAAGGGACAAGACCCCAGAGATAGGGGGACCACAGAGAAGTAAATCGGACAATTTTCTTGACTATTATCCTTTTATCCTTGAGACATTTGCTTAATTCTAAGCTGCAAGGGCACTAGAAATCAAGATACCAAGCAGGTGCTAAGTGGTCAAAAAGCTAAGTAGACCTTTCCACAATCTCAAAGAGCTGGGACTACAAACTTACAGAGTTCAAGGTCCCCCAAGATGGGGACCTGTTAAAACGCTAGGTTTTCTGTTGAGATTCTTAAAGGCCTATGGTCTGGAATAAGGGCAAACCAGAAATCGATCAGTCCTCCCAAAGCCTGAATCCTTTATTAAATGTCAACTCTGCCAATTGAATAAAATTAAATCCTCTGAAGGAAAACAACATAAGCTAGAGCGTCTCTGCCTTTTTTTCTACACAATGTCCAACATTTAATCAAAACCCTTAAAGTGATCTTTATTTCCTTTCTTTCTCTAGCCCCCCACTTCTAATCCATCTGTTTCTACGCACATCAAACACAATTTAAATGTCACTTTCTCCTTTAGCCCATTCAGAAACCACCTCAAAATTAAGAGATCAGACCTAAAATCTTCATCCAGTGTTTTTACCTCTAGCATTTACCATATACCTTTATGTTAGTGTTTATACAACGCCTGCATCTGCTTTAGACCATAAGCTTCAAAGCACAGGAGGGATCTCGACCTTATCATTTACCAGATACAGTTCTACGTATTTTACACTTAACTCTTTTTATCCTCATGACAAACTCTTAAGAGATAAATTCTATTACCTCTATTTTGCAAATTAGCAAGATGAAGCACAAAAACATTAACTTGCCATTCGTTACAGGGCTAGTACATTGCAGAACCTGGATTTAAATCCACACAGCACTTAACTGAATTGAAGAACGCAAACGCAAATGCAAATAACCGATCACTCAGGGATGCCTAAACTTCACTTACGCAAACCAATATTTTTACACTGCCAATACTAAAACCAATCCATTTGCGTTTCTAAGGGCAGACCCACCCCATGATGCTTCATTCTTCAGGGCAAAGGGGGCCTAAAATTCCCAAGGCGCCCACCCTTTCCCAAAATGAGACGTCCGCGGGGCAGGCCTTCACGCTCCGTGCGCCCGAGGGTCCCCTGAAGGACTAGCAACAGAGCGCTAAGCGGAGAAGGCGGAAAATGCAGACCAGCTGCGGAGGACGGCGGCAGGCGGCCCCTGGGGCGGGAGAGGTGGCGGAGCTGGGAGGCACCAGGGAAGCCCTGGCCTGGCCCTGGCACGTAACAGAGCTAGGAGCCCGGGTGCCACGCGTGTGCGATCGTAGGTGGACAGCCCGGAGTAGAGGCGCGGCGTCAGTGCCGGGAGAAGCAGCCGAGGGCGGCCCCCAAGGAACGAGGCCTGGGAGAACGGCGCCAACACAGGCCCCGCAAAGCCACACTCAAAAGTGGGGCCGGGGACCGCCGCCGTCTTCCTCAAGCCTCCGCGGGGGCCGCCATGTCCGCCTCCTTCACGCGCAGGCGCATCTATAAGGAAGGCTTGGGTGGGCGGAGTCAAGAGCCGGAAGTGCCCCGGCGCACCGGTCTTCCCCCGAAACCGGGCAGCAGGAACTTCTCTGAGGTCCCGCTTCCAGCCGGAACGCTGGGTTGCTGGGCAACCGGTGCGGGTGGCGCCGGCGGGCTTAGTGCTGCACCGAGTAAGCCGAGCGTAGCTCCCACCTCCTGCCCTGGCAACTTCCCGTCCCGCTCGCTTCCCTTCTTGCCGCCTCTCCTTGCGTCGCGGAATCCCTGCCCTTGGCACTACGTGCACCTCTCCGGCTCCTACGACACTTTCGTGCCCACCTGCTTCGAAGCCAAGCTTCACCGAAAGCGAAGCGGTCTGACCCTGGGCGTGGCCTGCACGTTGACGGACCGCGCCTCCCCGGCCATGGCCACCTACACCTACACCAGCCAGCCCCGGGCCCTGCCTTGTCAGCGCCGCCGTTACCGGGACGACCAGATGCAGCCGTGAGTAAGCCAACCAACCCCTCTGTGGTCTCCACCCGCCCCCCCCAACCCCGTCCCGGGGCCGCGGGATCCTGGCCCCTTCGCCCTGGCAAAACCTGCCTATGCTGCTTTCCTTTCTCTACACTCTGCGAAATATAAAATTTCCTCCTCTAAAGAACTCTCCCGTGGTGTGGAGGACTGAAGTAAGAAGGCATTAGTTAACTCTTACTGATGATGATGCTGGCATGATTGATAGGTGGACGGAACCGACTTATTTCACTAAGTTTTAGTCAAGTGATGTTTATTGTTGGCCGACTATGTGGCATGCACGCACCTTCTAGGGGCACTTACAGACATTTTCTTACGTAGTCCCCAGTGCTGTGAATTTGGTTCTATAACTCCATTATGAAAATGAAGAAACTGAGGTAAAAAGGTGTCACAATAGCGTGTCCAAAATGGGAGCCAACTAAAGCTGTTTCACAGCAGTCTTCGGGCAGGAATCAGGTTATCCTAACATGCTGGACCCCAAATTGTACTTTTACATTCATCAGTATTTGCAAATATTCAAATATCCGTATTTGGAAAGGGCATTAAATGTTATGGTTCTCTTAAAGCTCTTGCCGTAAGCCTCAAATTTTGGAATCAGCAGAACTTTCCAAGAATGCATGCTCCATGCAAACAGGAACCTTTGTGACTTTTGTTCACTTAAGACTGTGCCTGACACATAGCACTCAACACAAATTGTTGAATTAATGACAACAGGAGCAGTGTAGCTCTTGATGCTTATTTCAAACAGTCTAAATTCATAATTATCTTATTCTGACAGTAAAGACTTCTTTTATAAGAAATGTCTACCACTTTAAGAAAACCAAAACAAGAAAATTTAAATTATTTATATTATAAAAGGATTCAATTTTAAAAGGGACTCCTTTGAGAAATACTTCCTGGTGCCTTTCAGTGGTTGCTTACAAATCCTTCCTATTAAATCACACCAACAGATGAAATAAGAATCAATGGTGGTTCAGTAGGAACAATTTCTTTTTTCTATAGAGTTAGTTGATTGGTATATTCAATCTGTTGATTCAAGCCTTTGACAGGAGTTCTTTTATATTATGTCTTTGATTTTTCAGTTTAAAATTATCTTTATTGGTGATTTTCAATTTATAAAAGTAATATATGCTTGTTGAAGCAAATGAAAAATACAAAATAAGGGGGAATAAAGGCAGAGTTAATTATCTCCCACTGACCTCTACTCCCACTTCCTTGCTGTAACCAAATTTAACAATCTTGGGCTTCTCTGGTGGCGCAGTGGTTAAGAATCTGCCTGCCAGTGCAGGGGACACGGGTTCGAGCCCTGGCCCGGGAAGATCCCACATGCCACAGAGCAACTAAGCCCGTGCGCCACAACTACTGAGCCTGAGCTCTAGAGCCCGTGAGCCACAACTACTGAGCCCACACACCACAACTACTGAAGCCTGCACGCCTAGAGCCCGTGCTCCACAGCAAGAGAAGCCACCGCAATGAGAAGCCTGCGCACCGCAACGAAGAGTAGCCCCTGCTCGCCACAACTAGAGAAAGCCCGTGCACAGCAAAGAAGACCCAATGCAGCCAAAATAAATAAATAAAATAAATAAATTTTTAAAAAAATCTTTTATTATACTTTCACGCCTCCTTGCTTGTTCACACATACAGGAGCATATGCACACATGTATAGAAGGTTTATTTCCAAAGTAGAATCATACTACACATATTAATCTGCAGTTGGCTCCCCCCCATTTTATAAGCTCTAATTCCTTTTTTCCCTAATTTCTTTAATCTTTTAATAATTATCCTATCACTCATGCCTGTGGGTTTTCTTAGTACAGCCTTATTCCCCAGCCCCTTCCCTTGCAAACCTACTCTCCCTCTCCTGTCCCCAAACCATGTTAATGACTTTGAATACTTTTGTACTTTTCTCCAGGCTCACATGTTTATGTACACATGTATAAATATATACATACAGATACACATCTACAAGGGCTTTACTTCATAGCAATGGTAACATACACAATTCTCAACATCTTCCTTCGCTCACTTAATTCTTTGTGGAAATTCCTCCAATTATTTTTAATAGCAGCATGATATCCCTCATACCATATGTTATTAAAATTTTCCACTATTGATAGATATTCAGTTCACTTCAAGTTTTTACCACAAAGAAGGAAGTTTCAGTAAACAGCCTTATGTACTGGCTTTTTTATATCTATGAGGCAGATTCCCAGGGTGAGATTGTTAAGTCATGTGTTTTTTTAATACAGACAAATGGAACAAAATATCTTTCCTCCAGAAATGTTTAAATGTATCCTTTTTCCCACATCCTCTCCAGCAATAAGTGTTATGGATTTTTTTTCTTTTTGTCTTTGATATCATAAAAACAAAACCAAAATTTATCCTCACTATCACTTTTAATTAGCACTAGGAAGCTTTAATCAAGTAAGCATTAGGTTTGGATTTTTCCATTCTGAAAGATCACGGGCTACAGTGGATAGAAATGTTGGAAAGAAGTGTTGTTCCACACAGTTAAGAGACTAAGAGACTTCTGCAACAGTCCCAGTAAACGATAGTGGTGGCGGTGAGCAGTGGATGGATGCCAGAAAGATTTGGGGGTAGAATCAATAGGATTTGCTGGTTGTAGAAAATGGGGAAGAGGGAAGAGTCATGGATGACTCCCAGGCTTCTAGACCAATTGGGTGGTTAGTACCATTTAATGAAATAGAGAACACTACAGAAGTAACAAGTTGGAGTGGGAAAGTAAAAATTAGTTCAATTTTGAGGTTGCTTTTGAGACATTTGAGTGAGATGTCATCAGGCATGTCAACTGGCTGTACAGTCTGGAGCTCAGAAGAGAGTTCTGAGCTAAAGATAAAATTGGGAGTTTTAGGTATATGGACATTAAGTGAAGCCTTGAGAATGGATGAGGTCAACTCAGGACAAGAGAAGGCTGAATCATGAGGAAATTCTCCAGTGGGGGGAACTAACAAACACCTGGCTGAGAAAGGAGTCAGAAAAAGCAGAAGAGCATTCAGAATAATATGGTGGTATCAGGGAGGCCTGGGATGGAGAGTACTTCAGCGGGGAAGTGGCCGGCTGAGCCGAACACTGCCCAGAGGTCAAGTAAGATGAGCAGTGAAGCATGTCTGGGTTTTAAGTAATATGATGTCAGGCTATCCAGTAGTGGTTTCAATATGTGATAAACAAGCAATTTACTACCCCTAACAGAATCATTTCTGAGAGAGTACTGTTATTGGTATAGGTCGCTATTTGGTTTCATAGCCACAAATGGCATATCGTTTAAAGAACTTCAAATGAAAATATCAGCTGGGTATTTTTCACTATTGATCATTCTGACCTCTGAAATTTAAATTTTATTAATAGTTAAAACAATATCATTTTAAAATATCTTTGAGGTTAAAGAACAATAAGAAATTTAACTTATTTTTTAAGCCTGATTCTATTAATGTAACTTTTCAATTCTGGAATCAAAATTTTTTCAGTCCTTTAGAGCAAGCCCCATTTCCCCTGGGCTCTTTTCAGGTTTGTTAAGTAGTCTTACAGATTTACATCCTAAATCTAGCTCCACCTCTCACTAGCTAGGTAACCTTGGTCAGATTCCTTTCTGGGTCTACTTCCCCTTCAGTCAAATGGCAACCATCATTCCCAACTTGAAGCTTATTGTGAGCAATAAATAATATCTGTGAAGCGCCTGGCTTTTTTTTTTTTTTTTTTTTGGCTGTGTTGGGTCTTCGTTTCTGTGCGAGGGCTTTCTCCAGTTGCGGCAAGCGGGGGCCACTCTTCATCGCGGTGCGCGGGCCTCTCACTATCGCGGCCTCTCTTGTTGCGGAGCACAGGCTCCAGACGCGCAGGCTCAGTAATTGTAGCTCATGGGCCCAGTTGCTCCGCGGCATGTGAGATCTTCCCAGACCAGGGCTCGAACCCGTGTCCCCTGCATTGGCAGGCAGATTCTCAACCACTGCGCCACCAGGGAAGCCCCGTGCCTGGCTTTATAATAAACATGCCATAAATGGCAGCCATTTGTCTCCTTATTTTATGGACTGTGCTAAAAAAAAAAATCAATTAAAATATTTTCATCTTAAATGAAAGTATTTTCATTTCTAAATCCTATTAAAAATGAGTTGACTTCAGACAGAGGAAGACAAATATGACATCACTTACATGTGGAATCTAAAGAAGTGATACAATTGAACTTATTAACAAAACAGAAGTAGACTCACAGACATAGAAAACAAACTTATGATTACCAAAGGGGAAAGGGGGGAGAGGAATAAATTGGGAATTTGGGGTTAACAGATACACTTTACTATATATAAAATAGATAAGCAACAAGGACCTACTATATAGCACAGGGAACTACATTCAGTATCTTGTAATACCTTATAATGGAAAAGAATCTGAAAATATATATATATGTATAATTGAATCACTTTGCTGTACACCTGAAACTAACACAACACTGTAAATCAAGTATACTTCAATTTTAAAAAATGAATTGACTTCATAGATACCAATACTCTATTACAGTGATTATTTAGAATTTGCTTTTTTACAGAGCTGAAGAACCTATGCGTTACGGAAACATAATGTATGACAGAAGGGTGATCCGAGGCAACACTTATGCTCTGCAGACAGTACCACTGGTAAGTATAATTTGAATAGTCTAACACAGAGCGTTCCAAACTACCTGTGGTGAAGGACCAATTTTTGTTTCTTTTAATTTCTAATCTGTTATAGACTAACACATTTATGAAATAAAATAAAGATGAATTGCTAGAAAAATGAAATGAAAAAAAAAAAAAAGGACATGCAAAATACAAGCCAGATAGTGGTTGCCAGGGATGGGGGAATAGGGAGTCGTTATTTAATGGGTACGGAGTTTCAGTTTTACAAGATGAAAAGAGTTCTGGAGATGGGTGGTGGTGATGGTTGCACAATGTGAATGTAGTTAATGCCACTGAACTGTGCACTTAAAAATGGTTAAGATGGTAAATTTTATGTTATGTGTATTTTACCACAATTAAAAGTATTTTAAAAAATACAAGCCCCAATTTTTTACTAGGTTAATAGAACTGTGGAGAACTATTCTAAAAGTTTCCAAATGTTTACTCTCAATTTCTGTAATTAAATTGTTATAGACCAGTTCAAATAGCTCACAGACAACACGAGTCTGAGGACCACACTTTCAGTAACACTGGTCTAATATATTTAGGTTTGTTTAAATTATCTCATGCTCCAATACTGTTATCATTATTTAATCAAAAAGTCTGAATTATGCTCCTTTTCTTTAGTTCACTCAACAAATATTTATTGAGTTTTAAGTCCTGTGCTGGGTATGTAGGATACAGAGATGAGTAAGATGTAGTGTGATATTAAGAATGATTTCTTGGGGATTGACATATATGCACTAATATGTATAAAATAGATAACTAATAAGAACCTGCTGTATTAAAAAAATTAAATTTAATTTAAAAAGAAGAATGATTTCTTGGCACAGAAATGAAATATAGTTAACTTGTAAACACTATTTGACATATAAATGCCTAACACCACATGGGATGTATGGGATGTTAGACATTCTGAATCAGCATATATCAAAATCACCTAGAAAACTCAAAAATATATATGCTTCAGCATACCATGCATCTACTGCATTAGAACCTCCAAAAGTTGGACACAGGGGTATGTAGTATTAATAAACTTCCCTGGGCAATTCTGGTACAGCCAGTTCAGGGGCCAGCATTTAGAAACAATAGCTCAAACATGTGATATAGACATGTTTCAGCATTTTCTTGTGGCAGTAGCAATGAATACTGCCAGACCTCGAACAAGAGTAGAATGGGGAATCACTGCTTTTTTAGTCCTTTTTTAAAAAATTAATATTATGATGATTTGGTACATTTTTTTTTAGTTCTTTAGTCAGTTCATCAACACCTCACTTTAAAAGTATACTCAGACTTCCAGTTCCAGACAAGTAGGAATTCACCAATTCCTTCCTATTCCTCCTCTTACAACTAAAAAACCCTGGATGTAGCACCACAAACAAACATAGGAAGATTCTGAAAGGTGGAAAGAAGAAAGTGGACTGGCTAGGGACCTCTGGAACAACATGGCAATGAGTCCATGGGTTTTCTTTTTGCCTCTCACATATCCCAGAGTGCCAGAGAAGCCTGCAACCTGCAACCATGAACACCCTGGAACCTGGCACACCCTAAGAAAAGCCCACTCCCTCTGTCCAAAGATAGAGGGTGGCCTCGTGGAACAGAAACCTTCTTACCATAGTACCCCTCCTCCAGCCACACACCAATGGGTAAACCGCCCTGCCTCTCCGCATGGCCATTGGTGAGGCTAAGGTGGAGAGCTGGACCTTGATCTCCACGTGACAGCAGCAATACGAACCAGTCCTCTGATTCATCCATGGAGTTGGTGTCAACAAGGGCAGAGCAGGAAGCTGAAGTGCCACCCTCACCCAGGGGCAGTGAGGTGGTAAGAGATGGTATAAATGGATCTCCTACTTTCTCTGGGGTGGCATCAGCCGAGCCAGGAGGGAGCTGAATTTTCAACCCTCCCTGACAGCAACAAGGAGGGACAAGGTAGTAAGAGGCAGTGCTAGCCAGAACTCAACTCCCCTACACTCCAACACTCGTGTCAGTGGAGCATAGCAAGGAGCTGAGTTATCACCCCCGCCTGGCACCAATGAGGTGATACAGGTTGGCACCCTGCTTTCACTTCGTGGTGGTAAACTTCCCTCTCCACTCACACCTGTGCACTGAAACAAAAGGGGTGACTTCCTGCTAAAACGATTAAGACCCATAGTCTCACAACATAATACCCAAAATGTCCAGAATACAATTTAAAAATCACTCAATTGTACCAAGAACCAGGACAGTCACAACTTGAATGAGAAAAATCAATCGAGATGACAACACCAAGATGACTCAGATGTAGGAGTAACCTGACAAGACTTTTAAAGCAGTCATCATAAAAATACTTCAATAAAAAAGGAACAATTATGAACTTTCTTGAAACAAATGGAAAAAAATAGAAAATCTTTGCAAAGAAATAGACAATATTAAAATGAACCAAATGGAAAATACAGAACTGAAAAATACAATAACCAAAATAAAAACCTCTCAGATGGACTTATTGGAGATGACATAGGAAACAATCAGTGAATACAGAAACAAATCAGTGGAATTACCTGGTCTGAAGAACAGGTAGAAAATAGACCCCTGCCCCCAAAAAAGCCTCAGAGATCTGAGGAACAATAACAAAATATCTAAATTCATGTTATAAAATATCTAAATTCAGTCCCAGGAAAGGAGAAAAAGTATGGGATTTGAAAAAATACTCAAAGAAATAGTGCCTGAAAATTCCACAAGTTTGACAAAAGGCATAAACCTACAAATTTTCACCAAGACACATCAAAATCAAACTTCCAAAAGCAAAAAACAAAAAAAGTCTTGAAACCAAGATTAGGGAAATAAAAATTAAAACCACAATGATGTAACTACACACCTGTTAGAAAAGCTAAAATTTTAAAATAATAGTAAGAAGAAGTGCTTGTGAGGATGTAGAGCAACTGGAACTCTGGTAGATTGCAGTTTGAAATGTAAAATGGTACATTGACCCTAGAAAATTGTTAAGTGGCTGCTTATAAAAACTAACAAGCACCTACCATTCAAGTCCACAATTGAACTCTTAGACATTTATCCCAGAGAAATGGGAACATATGTTCACATATTAACCTGTTCACAAATGAACATTGATAGCAGCTTTATTCATAATAGCCAAAAAACTGAAAAAACCCAAGTGTCTTTCAGTAGGTAAATGGTTAAACAAACCTGGTACATACATGCAATCAAGTACTACTAACAAAAAGCCATGAGGGCTTCCCTGGTGGCGCAGTGGTTAAGAATCTGCCTGCCAATGCAGGAGACACAGGTTCAAGCCGTGGTCTGGGAAGATCCCACATGCCACGGAGCAACTAAGCCCGTGCACCACAACTACTGAGCCTGCACTCTAGAGCCTGTGAGCCACAACTACTGAGCCCATGTGCTGCAACTACTGAAGCCCATGCGCCTAGAGCCCGTGCTCTGCAACAAGAGAAGCCACTGCAATGAGAAGCCTGCGCACCACAACAAAGAGTAGCCCCCGCTCGCAGCAACTAGAGGAAGCCAGTGTGCAGCAGCGAAGACCCAACCCAGCCAAAAATAAATAAATTAAATACATAAATTTTTAAAAAAAAAGGAATGAACTATTGATACATGTAACAACCTGGGTGGACCTCAAGGACATTATGCTTAGTGAAAAAAAGGCAATCTCAAAAGGTTACCTTCTGAATGATTCCTTGTATATAACATAATTAAAAAGACAAAATCTAGAGATGGAGAACAGAATTGAAGGTGGGACTTGGAGAAATATAAAGGAGGCTCCTTTGGGGCAATGAGTTAGGTCTCTATCTTTATTGTGGTAGTGGTTACACAAATCTATATATAAAATCACATAGAACAATATACACAGACACAAATCAATGCATGTAAAAATTGTGAAAACCCAGTAAGATCTGTTAATATCTTACGTGTTAATTTCCTGATTTTGATATTTTGTTATAATTGTATAAAATGTCACCATTGAAAGAAGCTGAGTGAAGCATACACAGGATGCTATATATAGTTTTTGCAAATTTCTGTGAATTATTTCAAAATAAAACCTTTTTAAAAAGAGATTATAACTAGATCTGAAACAGTTAAGTTAGGCAATGCATTTCTAAAATGAACTTGTATTTCTGTTACCCTAAATCTTTCAAGGCTGACATTTATAATTCTATTACATTAAAAAAATAGAAATAAATCAAGCATGATATTTATAATAATGTAGAATATACACATTATACAAACGAAAAGTCCTCCATTGAATAATCCCAAAATGATATTAGTAATTGTATTAGAAAAACAAAACTGTAGGTGATATTTCTTTCTTTTTGGTAAAGATATTTCTTTCTTTTTGGTGGTTATTTTATAATAAAAGGAAGTGATAACTATGTAGGGGAAGAGCTATTCTATGACAGGTATTGTGTTAGACTTGTTACCTTATCATCTGATTTGTTCCTTATAATCTAAAACTTAACAGACGTTATTCCCATTGTACAGATGAGAAGACTGAATATCTGAAAATGTGGGTTAATAGTCCAAGCTTTACTAATCCTAGTAATTAATAAATTAAGGAGTTGGAAGGTAGTGTTAAGTTAGGAAAACAGTATAAAATGTATGGTACCATCACAACTTAAAAAAAACTGTATGCATTTAAATAGCAATAGCCATTGTATTAGGAAGATGGGATTATAGGTAATTTTCTTTTTTCTTTTTAAAAAAACTACAATTTCATTTCAATTAAAATGTTTTTAGAAGTCTAATTTTAAATATTAAAAATTTTCATGTAAAGTACTTTCATATTTCTCCTTTTCTTTTCATATTTACCTTGAGATAAGACAAGTTAGCTATAGAGAAGGACTACAAAATTAGATATGGATACAAAATCAAGGACTGCCACATATTGCAGAACTACTGTGAATAATTATACTTTTAATCCCTGAGTCAGCTATTATTTTGTGCACTTGGACAGGCTTCGTTTGGACTGAGGATATTTTCTTTGTGAGCTAATAAATTTTTTAAGGAAATTCTGTCCATGAAATCAGATTTTTAAAAAATTCGAGTGCTTTTCAATTTCTTAACTATACATTAAAATTTACTGTGACTGAATGGTTATATCAGTTTACTAGGCACCAGAGGAGTTCATGGTAAAAATCCTTGAATGAGGAAAAACAATTTGTTAGATGGGATTCTGCACCCATTTTAATTAACAGTCATAAATTGAAGTTACTTTATATGTTTTGTCAGATACCTTTGTAATTACCAGACAAAGTTCAAATAAATTTTTAATCATCAAGTCACTGATAATCAGGAGGCATTCTATGACAGATGCTTTTATACCATCCAGGAATCACTTTTGGAACAGCAGTCCTATATGTTTTGAAAAATATTTTCTAAATTTTAGAAGCCTTTTCTGTCACTCAGCCTGGGCAGCCCGATCTTGCAGAGATTCAGAGACAGCAGCAGGCTAAGAGGAGAGCTCTTGCCAAAAAACGAGCCCAAGAACAGCTCAGACCACGAACGCCCGAACCCGTGGAAGGCAGAAAGCATGTAGATGTGCAGACAGGTATGTGGGCCCGCCATTGGCACGGTGGCCCCTGGGTGTGCTTGGTTTTCTAAGTCAGTTCACTTTATGTGGCCTTTATATTATTTATGTATCTGTTATGCTGTCCAGTACTTCCCCAGCCACATGGTGGGAGAAGTCCCTTCATTAAACAAACTCATAGACTATATATTATTATTATATTGGGTATGGCTGAAAGTATGAGATGGGGTTTTTGAAAAAAGAATTTAATGACCAAATTAAGTTCTCTCTTAGCCCTTTTCACATATTCTATTCTCAAACTGGCATTATTTCTTACTTTTTATAGCCCAACATGAATCAGTGTTGGACCAACAGGAGAGGACAGCAATCTAGTTTTATTTTGGTGTTTGTCTTTTGAGGGGCGTAAACCCATTTAGATCTGAGTTCCCCACCTCTCTCACCATGGCCTCTTCTTGTCTCTCCTTTTGTTCTCCATTCGCTTTGTATACTCCCCAGGGCCATGCGGGCTCTCCTAGGCTAGTGCCAGGCTTTTCCTGCTTGTTTGACTGCTGTCTTCTGTGGAGGCTTACCTAGACCTATAGGGTCTAGCTGTGTTGTTGACAGAATCTTGATAGTCAAACAATACTTGGTGTTCTCCTTGGACCAGTGTAACTACTCGGGATTCACCTTGCACCCTGCCAAGATGGTGAGTGGATTCATCTGAGGTATTTCCGGATAATAAGGATGAAAGGAAGAGGACCATTCCGTGTTTTTTCCCTACGTTGAGGCCAAGTCTAGAATGAGTATATGTCTGTGATTAGCCAACATAGTTGTAATTCTGAGAGAGCTAAATTTTAGTGTTTATTTATACCATCAGAATATTAAGTGATGGAATAGCAGCTACTTTTTGTTGAGTATTTCTTATATCTCAGAGACTATACCAGGTCCTTTTCCTATGTATCTCCTTTATTAGAAAGAAGACTCCATGTGACTGATAATTATGATCCCTTTTACACATAAAGAAACAGGCCCGAAGAGGATGTAATTTGGCTAGTTTCTGTGTTCAACATCTGACTCCGGTTCTCATGTTCTTTGCATGATACCATACTGCCCTTGCCTCATATAAATTATTCCTAAGGTGAAATTTGGTTTCATATGTCTGTTTATAATATGTAGGCTAGAGGGAACATCAAGTAACACAGTGACATGGTGCATAGTTTTTTTTAATATCCAGGAATTTTCAAATCTTTATAAGTTGGCTATCTTAGGACTCGTTAAATAAATGGATTGTTAACTTTGCATCCTGTGTTATACTTTGTGTCTTATATACATCTATGGTTTCATGCTCTTCTTTAGTTCTGTTTTCAAATACAAAGCTCAGTGCTTTCTCAACATTTAATTAATGTTCTAGCCTGAGTGACTCTATAGTCTTCCAAATATCATAAAAACGCTTAGTACACTATGTGAATTGAACCCCACATTTGAGTACTTTTATTCCAAGACTTGTTTTCTGATCCATTCAATTCTATTTTGAAGGGACTGTAGTTTCAAATACTTGAAATTGACCAGAATTTCTAACTCAATGTATATGGTGTTCTCTTAGAATTATACCTTGAAGAAATTGCTGACCGCATAATAGAAGTTGATATGGAATGCCAAACAGATGCATTTTTGGACAAACCACCAACACCGCTCTTTATTCCTGCCAAAACTGGCAAAGATATGGCCACCCAAATTCTAGAAGGAGAGGTATAGTACATTATTGGACTTCCCTCTATCTTCTTTATAAATAGTTAAAGTTAGGTTTAGTTAAAAGCTTAACATGAATACAAACCACTTCACAGTCAAGAAGATTCTATTTACTGCATTTCTTTCCAAATTTATCTATAATAGTTTTATCCTGAGCTACCCAGAAATGTTTTTATTTATTTATTTTTTTAACGTCTTTATTAGAGTATAATTGCTTTACAATGGTGTGTCAGTTTCTGCTTTATAACAAAGTGAATCAGTTATACATATACATATGTCCCCATATCTCTTCCCTCTTGCATCTCCCTCCCTCCCACCCTCCCTATCCCACCCCTCTAGGTGGTCACAAAGCACAGAGCTGATCTCCCTGTGCTATGTGGCTGCTTCCCACTAGCTATCTATTTTATGTTTGGTAGTGTATGTATGTCCATGCCACTCTCTCACTTTGTCCCAGCTTACCCTTCCCCATCCCTGTGTCCTCCAGTCCATTCTCTAGTAGGTCTGCATGTTTTTAAATACCATGATCTCATTTTCCCTCTTTGCTGTTCAGAAATAAAGATTTTTATAAATGTTTTTAGAATATTTACATATTTAATTTTTGTGTGTTTGCATACTTGCTTAATGTATGAATATAAGGTAGATTTGTACCAAATAAAGAAAAATAATATCTCTGGTATAAAAAGTTCCACTGTTAGTTCCTTGTAGATTATATAAATGTTATGAGGATAATCTATGGTAGGAAAATAATCCTAAAATAATTACATTTTCATATCAGTGTGGAATACATAGATAGGCCAGTTTATGAAATTGAAGAAGAGAAGGCAATCCTTATGTACATAATGACTTCAGTGAGATTTAAGATTCGAAGGAACTTGAAAGTACTGTCATTGAAATTGGGAAATAAAGTAAGTTTTCATAATCTACATAGAAGGGTATATTTGCCTCGAAATCCTAGAGATGAATCACCATAATATCCATTATTCTTCAAACCGTTATCAAAACAACCAGTAAAAATTGAGCAGAAAAGGCAGAGAATAAGAAAGACGGATATTTCCCTTGGGTTTCAGAGTTTGATCTGAAAATTGTTGAGTATGGAGGTTCATTCTGATGATTGCATAGGTCTTTTTATAACTTTGACTCAATCAGTTTTTGCTTGTAAACAGCCTGTGTGCCCTTCAGGCTATTTTGAGGATTAGAAACCATAAATAAAACACCAGCACGGTGTCTGGCACACAGAAGACACTCAATAAATAGTATACTGTTATTGCTACTCTTCTGGATATTTTTTCACTGAGCCTTTGGTTCATGATTACAATTTTAAACTTGCTTTGTTTTGTGTGTTTAAGCTCTTTGACTTTGATCTTGAAGTTAAGCCAATGTTAGAAGTTTTGGTGGGAAAGACCATCGAGCAGTCTCTTCTGGAAGTAATGGAAGAAGAAGAGTTGGCAAACCTGCGGGCCAGTCAACGCGCACATGAGGAGTTACGCAATGTCGAGCTTGCGGAAGTTCAGCGACTTGAAGAACGAGAGAGACGACACCGAGAGGAAAAAGTATAGAATTTTAGTTTCTCTCTTAGATTTTGGTTATTTAATAGACTACGTTCAAAATCACATGTAGTATGAACAGAGCTAAAGATCTTTGCAAACATATAGAAAAGACCTGTAGTAATTGTTGCTCAGGTCTCTCCTGTAGATCACAGATCTTTCCTGGACTGAATTACGTTTTTAAATTCCAGTTTACATAAATGTACCTACATAGAGTTCCCAAAGTTCCTAAATGTAACAATTTAAATTACATAGGTTCCAGTGAAAGGCACTCTTAAGTATCAAGAGTGCTAGAGAAAGAAAGAACGTCGATTTGCCCCAAGTCAGTGGCAGAGAAGGTGGCAGGAAAAAGTGGAGTATCTTTGGGTAGGTGGGTGGTAAGAAGCAGAGGATCTGCCTAGAATTCTGGATCTTCTTCTCTGTGGTGAGCCCTGCTCCACATCTGTAGAGTCTACTACTTGGGTCTTTATAGAATATTTATACTTGGGTCTTTATAGAATATTTCTCTAGATTATAGGTTTTTAGAACCTTTAATAAGAAAAGTTTTAGAATCCAATTTTTAAAATATGCCAGAAACCTCTAGTTAGGAAGCACGAGGCTCAGTAATCTTTAGATAAGAGTCTGTCTGGGGCTGGCAATAACTGTCACCCTGTGGTAAACACTGGCTGGATAAATGATAAAAGAGTTCCCAAACACCTGAAAGGGCTCAAAGAGTCTAGCTTACCACACAGAATAGCTTAGTTGTCGGGACATTCTACTCAAAACCTAGTCAAACGGACTTTCAGTTCTCCTCCAAAGTGAATAATTAATTATGTAAAGAGCATGGGGCTGATGGTAAAGATTGTGCAAATGCACGATTATTTGTTCACAATTATAAAATGAACACTGACAGAATTAGCTCTGTTGAAATAATTGGTGAAGCCTTTATAAAAAAATAGTTAAATTTGTTTATTTACTGTTAGGAAATATATTATAAAAAATGAAGTCTACAAATCATCTAGATTTATATTTGCTTAAACTTTGAAAATAGATTTAATTAGAAAATATATTAATGTTCCCACTTGTACATAGGAGTAGAGAATAGTTCATTAGCTTCACAGATTTCATAGGAGCTACAAGAAGCAACAACAACAAAAAGAGGTTTTATAATTTTCTGAACTTTATGAACTCAAAGAAACATTACAAATGAGATAATTTATTGGCCCAAGTTTTTTAATCAAAAATGTCTAAGCAACTGTAATTTTCATATCAGCAATATTTATAATACTAATTAAAAATACATATAACTATTATTATTCTTTGGTGTCAGCCATACAGTCAAACACGTATATCTTGAAGTTATTTTACTTGAAAATGGATCAGGAAATGAATTTTACCTTAAGCTTCATCTCCTCTGAATTTAGTACCTACCTAGTTGTTGAAATTCATTAAAATCTTGATGAAAAACATGAACTGGTAATAGACACCTCGCTGTTCATTTTTGGATACAAATATAAGTCCAAATTCTTCCGCTCACTAGAGTCAGTATTTGGGGAAGACGTAATAGCTGAATAACCACCTGTGGTGGCATTTTTCTCTGGGCAGGAGCGTCGTAAGCAACAGCAGTGGCAAGTGGTTCACAAGCATAACGAGACTGCACAGAAAATCGCCGCCCAAGCGTTTGCACAGCGTTACCTGGCCGACCTTCTCCCTTCTGTTTTCAGCAGCCTCAGGGATGGTGGCTACTTTTATGATCCTGTTGAAAGAGGTCTGTGGAGGTCTTTGTTAAATTAACTGTCACAATAAGCATCCTCTTCATGGTTCAGATTTATCGCGTGCCCATTTTTAGTTTGAATTGGAATCTTTCTATCTCTGAAACAAATTTTAAAATCAATTATAGTTGTTTTAAGAAAGAACTTTTACTAGTAAGAGGTGCATTATAAAGATCTTGATTTTAGGATGTTTACTTTCATTGAGAAACAACATTGGATAGTAGAAAGAAATATGGACTTGATGTCAAAAACTTGAGCTTGAATCCCAGTTTATCATTAACTAGCTCTATGACCTTCAGTCTCCTCCTGTGTGACACGAGGATTATTTGGGAGCTAAATGTCATAATGTAAATAAAACTTAAACGCGGACTTTTTTCACCCAGTACGTACTGCGGCATAGTACGGTCCGTGGTTGGTTGAAGCCGCAGATGCAGACCTGCAGATACAGAGGTCTGCCTGTGAAGTTATACGCAGATGTTTGGCTGTGCCTGCGGTCAGCAGCCCCAGCTGCCATGTCCTCCAGGGGTCAGTTGTATATGTAATCTATATGTGTAAGTAGTTGTCGCTAAGTTTTTCTCAGTAGACTTCCTATTCCAATCAAAATCTCTTTGGGGACAGCTAGTGAGGTTATGTAATGAGGTGTTTATACTATCCCAGGCACTGTATTAAGTGTTGGAGGCTTCAACAACAACCAAACCAACCTGATCTCGGCCTTGATAGAACCCGTACCTGTTAGCCATCTCCCAGCATCCCCTCACAGCCACTCTCCTCAGCTTAGCATGGCCAAACGGAGGGGAAAAATTGGCACTTTCTCACTGCCGCCCTCCTTCCTCGGGTTCAAAAGCACTTACATCATGTTGCTTTGTACGCAGGTCCTATTTCAAATGGCTAATACTGTCTGAGGGCAGATATTCGCAATGTCAGTTTTCACCGATGACGCACTCAATTCAATACATAAGGGTCAGGTTACAGACAAATATTATTAGTTTACATTTCTATTGTACTTTGCAATTTTTGTCGTGTTTTTCACACGTGATACCATTTGGCGCGCCCGAAAGGGCTGTGAGGGAGGGAGTACGGCAGATTAAGTCCCATTTTTCAGAAGTAGAAACTGAAGCTCAGAGAACTTGAATTGCTCTTGGACACTCGGGGGTGCTTAGGCCTGGACTGACTGGGGCTCTGACTCCAGGTCCAGTGCCCTTGCCATGCTGCCAGCTGCCCGGGGTCCAGCTGGGCCTCTTGCTGTTAGTCACAGAGGCCAGCAACCTTTTCTGCATTCATGGGCTGCTGGAAAAGTCAGTTATAGATCATGTAAAAGCTTGCAAAGGAGATTCATGCTTCAGATTAAGACTACTATAGTAGTGAATATATATTCTATCACACTCTCTCTTGTCACCCATTGAAAAATAACAATTAGATGCCTGCCCCCAAAAAAAGCCTTTGTTTTTTTTTTTTTTGGCCATGCCGCACGGCATGTGGGATCGCAGTTCCCCGACCAGGGGTCGAACCTGTGCCCCCTGCAGTGGAAGCGCAGAGTCTTAACCACTGGACCTCCAGAAAAGTCCCCCAAAACAGCCATTTTAAAACATTAAAATGTATATTGTAAGGGACCATATTTTTTAAAGGCTTACGCCATAGAGTAGATTTCCATTTCAGTTTGCACAAATTTATCACTAATGGAAACACCTTGTTTCCGACCCATTTCTACACGGCCTTCTTCTCAGATGCCCTCTGACCCTTACCTCTGAATCTTGATCAGCTTCCGTCAGACCCCAGGCTTCAGCTGGGCTTCAGGTGGAGGTACCAGCATTGCTCAGTCCTGGCTTTGCATTACATTTGGGTTGGAGTTCTGCTCCCAGTTCCACACCCCCTGCTTCCACCCCCCGCCTCCTTGATTCATCGCACGTTGCACCTATAAAGTCAGTTCTAACAGCTTTGACTCCAAGGAAGGCCTCATAGTTCTAAAAATACTATTTCTACTGCAATTGAAAGGAAGTAGACCAGAAGATATATAGAGAATGTGGTAACAGCAAAAGTGATGCTGTATGAGTCTATTTGACATTTTATAATAAGAAAACAATATTGATGTATCTGTAACATTAGGGGAAAGCACAGATTCTTCCAATCTATAATGATTCCTAAAAATCACTTAATGAAGTTAACTTTTTAAATTACAGATATTGAGATAGGATTCCTTCCATGGCTAATGAATGAAGTTGACAAAACCATGGAGTGCAGCATGGTTGGAAGAACAGTGGCTGACAGTAAGTTCTTTTATTTTATTATTGAAAAGTCATCTCTGAAATTTTTCAGTAGAAAGAATATATAGAAGAAAAGATATTTTAAAGTTTTGGTTCTTAAATTTTCAGTATATCAATTATATTAACAAAGGTACATATTTTTACCCTCAGTATTAATTTTGGTTCTTTTATAATTTGATCAGAATTAATATCTTCTGTCATTACTTTATAAATTATATTCTGTTAAAACGGGCATTGAATATAATGCATATTTAGTGCATTAAGTGGCACAGAAGGTAAGTATGTTGAGTTTATATAAAAGGTCATGCTACAGGGAAGGGACGAGGGCTGGTGAATATTTTGTACTCATCTGTAAGTCAGCATTATAACTACTAAAATACGGAAAATCACAGTGATTTCTGCACGTATAATTTTTCAGTGTTGATTCGTGAGGTGGTTGAGAAACGACTGAGTCTGTATGAGCGTAAGGAGGACAAGCACTCTTCTCTGAAACCTGAGGATGGGCTCAGTGGTCCTGGAGGAATGAGAGATCCACTGGTGGGCTACGAATCCCAGGATCACAGTGCATCACAGGCACAGAGGCCACTTCCGGACAGAGACTCCCCGCAAAGAACACCGTATGATGCAAGGTATATGGAGAGAGTGTCGTCCCAAGACAGGAAGCTTATGGAAGAAGAGGTTGAGCAAACAGAAATGAGGAAATCCTTCAGGAGTGAAGAACCGTTGCAGTAGAGGGGAGCTTCGGAGCCGTGGAACCCATCAGCAGCCAGTCAGCATTGCGAGCAATCAGGTAATGATGCGCGAGTCCCCTCAGGTTATGCATTAGGTTGTGTTTAGTCAACCTGCCTTCTTGTCTAATGGACTGAGCAAATCAAATACGTTGAAATAATAAAACTAATTTTTAAAATGAAACTTTATTTAATAGTAGACTATTTAGAAGCTATATTATAACTCTAATGAGAATTATGTCTAATTACAAGCTTCCCATTACCAGTATATATAACTAATGAATGTATTTTTCCTTAGTCCTTCCATCACCACTGTGTAACTAGTATATTTTTACTTAACTCTTCCCATTACCACTATATATAGCTAATATATTTTTCCTTAGTTTTATGGTTTAGTTCTTTTTTTAGTAAGTATGCTATTTAGTGCTAGATATCAGTGCTGTCAGCCATTGAGCTTTTCTTCTCTGTAGAAAAGCTGTTTAACTTACTCTAACCAAGAATCCCTAAATGTTGGGTAACTGAAAGCTATAGTGCTCTCTCCTTGCAAAGACCAAGAAGTATACCCATATTTGTATAAAATTAAACAGATAGTTATCCCTTCAATCTTCAATATTCAAGTAGTGCTCAAGGGATTCTATGAATTAGTAATATGCTCTCATCTATTTTTTCACATTCCTGCTATTAAAAAATTTCAGGCAATGCCAATAAAGCTAAAAGTCCCTGCTCAGAGACGACCACTGTCATCCATCAGGTGTATACCTTCCAGGCCTTTTTCAAGATAGTTTTATAGATATAGATTTGAACACCTGGAAATATATGGGTTGTATTATTTGCATTTTTCACCTAACAGTATATCTTAGACCTTTCAACATTAGTACATATAAATCTCTTTTTAAAATATGGTAAGATATTGCCTAGTATGACTGTGTTATAGGGAATTACCATTTGACTTTTTAATCTGAACTTCTGTGGTGAATTTACCTGCACTATTGAAAATCACAGGTATTTTATCTCTAAAGTTATGTTAATCTTTAATCACTGAAGTCTTCTGAGGCTTTCGGTAGATATAGTCTGTTTTTCTCAGAATATTTATAAATATATAATATTTATAAATATATATAAATATTTATAAGTATATAAGCTATTTGAAATAGCTTGCAGTTATTAACACACTTACCTTAGTTTCTTTTTTTTTTAATTTATTTATTTATTTATTTATTTTTGGCTGTGTTGGGTCTTTGTTTCTGTGTGAGGGCTTTCTCTAGTTGCGGCGAGCGGGGGCCACTCTTCATCACGGTGCGTGGGCCTCTCACTATCACGGCCTCTCTTGTTGCGGAGCACAGGCTCCAGACGCGCAGGCTCAGTAGTTGTGGCTCACGGGCCCAGTTGCTCTGCAGCATGTGGGATCTTCCCAGACCAGGGCTCGAACCCGTGTCCCCCATTGGCAGGCAGATTCTCAACCACTGCGCCACCAGGGAAGCCCTTTTTTTTTTTTTAAAGATTTTTTTTGATGTGGACCATTTTTAAAGTCTTTATTGAATTTGTTACGATATTGCTTCTGTTTTATGTGTTTTGGTTTTTTGGCCACAAAGCATGTATCGTCTTAGCTCCCTGACCAGGGATCAAACCTGCACCCCTTGCATTGGAAGGCGAAGTCTTAACCACTGGACCGCCAGAGAAGTCCCAACCTTAGTTTCTTTGTAAATTAGGTATTAAAAATACATAAGAACATCTTCTCCATTTGTAAAAAGAACTGCACTGTATGTCTCTATAGCATTTTTCATGATTCTCAAGCTAATTCCCCACATATTATAACCCCACATCATTTTAACCTCAGAGCAACTTCTGTGGTGTATGTGACAATATTTTTATTTTCATTTTCAATCAGTCTTTGGTTTGTTCAGCCAGCAAACATTAACTGAGTGCCTGCTGGGTGTGGAGCACCTTGAGGAGGCTGCAGATACAGCCTAGCAGTGGAGCTGAATGAAGCAGGGGTAAAATGAGGAAACCACAGCTCAGGGATTTTAAGTGATTTGCCCTAAGTGACAAGCCTAGTAAGTAATAGGATGAAACCTGGAGCCCAAATCTCCTTCCTTCTAATCTACTATACTTTCTTCTGAACAACCTTGAACCTTTATGAGGTACAAAGAATAACTTCAAGTAAATTATTGCATTAACAGCATTTTAAAAACTGGAATCACTCCTGTTATTCACTGCTGGGTTGGTTCCATCTTGTTAAACAGTCTTTATGATCCTCCTAAAATTTACAAAATACTAATTTTGGTAGTAAGAGCAGGAAATGTTTTTTAATTGGGGTTGTTGTGGATCACTTTTATTATGGATTGTTAAATACCCACAATTTTAAGAATGCTTTCAAGATGGATTTGAGGTTGATTATCTTCTACAATTCTAACCTTCCTTTATAGTAAGCCGGTGCATTAAACACTTCGCAGATGTTCTGCTAACCATCCAGTTCTGAGCTCTACAATTCCATAAGTTAATTCAATTTATTAAATATCCCTACATCTGTAGACCCCACACTGAAGTTAGTTAAGCTTAACTGCCATCCTGTTCCATCCTCGAGAGAAAAAAAATAGTTGAGAAGTTAGGGCACTGTCCCGTGAAGCTGGTTATATATTATCTGTAGAAAAAAAATATTGAATGGAAACTTTAAATTGGCTATGCTCACATTTTCTAGTACTCTTCTTACGAGTTCTGTTCCTTTCTATTTTCAACCAACACTAAGCTAACAGAAGCTAAATAGTAATAAAACAGATAATATGTAATAACTTTATAGAGATTGTCATCCCTGACAAAAATTCCCATATCACTGAAATAGATCTGAAAGGTAGAAGTAATTTTCTCTAGTGTAGGTATCATGGTGTTTAAGCCATTCTGACTTCTGTTGAGCTGAGGAATACTGGCGTGGCCTGAGAAGTCACTCAGGGCATCACAGGGTGGTG
The DNA here is from genome assembly GCF_949987535.1 of Balaenoptera acutorostrata. Classification (NCBI taxonomy): domain Eukaryota; kingdom Metazoa; phylum Chordata; class Mammalia; order Artiodactyla; family Balaenopteridae; genus Balaenoptera; species Balaenoptera acutorostrata. The sequence goes on from NC_080077.1 coordinate 8,737,039, forward strand.
ACTGAAGGCAGACACCAGAGCCAGACTGCCTGGTCTTGAATTCTTCACCACACATAAGGGGTTTGCCTCTGTAGTTACGAAAAAGAACTGGTTTATCAGACTGTGGTTTATTTTGAAAACATGTAGGAGAGTGGAGGTTTTGCAGAAGGAAGAAGTATTTGGAGAGGATAGTTCCTTTAAATCTCATAATGCATGTGGGAGAAGTGGCATTTTGCATATCGTATCAAAATGTTATGGTACCATAACCATCAGAATGTTAATGGTACTCATTTCTTCTAACCTAAAAAACTTTCATTTTCTTGTCATGTTGTTAAAACATATTAACCACATCAGCTAAATTTTTTATCTATAGTTTTAGTTTTCATAAGTTTTATTTACTATGCAAAATTTGTTACATTCTGCTTTTCTCTTTTGTTTGTAGGTAAATCACAGAAAGTTTTATTATGCATTCTGTAGCTCAATAGCCATAGCCATTTATCCGAGTTTATTTAGCATAAAGGCATTCTGAAGAGGCCCAAATATGGGTTTCATTTCCCCATAGCCCAATTAACACCTATTGTTTTTTAGCCATAGCTCCTAGGTCTAACCAGAAGCAACCTTCTCCAAGCTTCTCCAAGTTTGTTCACAGAGACCCAGACAAAAATGTTACAGATCAGGTGTCACTATCATGAAAAACTACTGTTAATGGTATTGGATTGATGTCTATAATTCTCCCTTTGAATTAGAGCATATTACCCTTTCTGTTTTAGTGCTTTCAACTTACAAATTAAAATTTAATAAATTGATAGCTTAGGTGATGTTTTTCTGTTTTTCATAAACCATGAAAATGGCATAAATGAAATATATGAGTTAAAAGATACAGTAATGGTGTTATAGGTTTGCTTATAAATAAAATCAATCAAGGTATTGAAGTTTGAAATTTCAGTATAAAAATATAACATTTAAAGAATTTAAAGTTCTTTTTGAAAATAGAATTTGAAACATTAATACATTTTTATCACAATGTGCATTTATAATTTTTGTAAATTATACATTTTGTTGTTATACATCTTTATTTTTGATAATGAACTTGTGTGTATGGTCTTCTAACATTTTGGATTATTTTGATATCTATTTTTACCACTAGGTGTCAGTAAATCCCTAAAGTAAAGTTGACTTGCCTCCAACGTCATACATAATTTAATGACCATAAAGAGACCTTGGTAGACAAAGAGTTCAAAAATATATTGTACTCCTTGGAGACTCTAGACCAGGGGTCCCCAACTCCTGGGCCGCGGACCACTCCCGGTCCTCAGGCTGCCAGGAAGCGGCCGCACAGCGGGAGGTGAGCAGCGGGCCAGCGAGCGAAGCTTCATCTGCCTATCCCCATCGCTCGCACTACCACCTGAACCATCTTACACCTCCCAACCCATCCCTGGAAAAATTCTCTTCCATGAAACTAGTCTCTGGTGCCAAAAAAGTTTGGGACTGCTGCTCTAGACTCACACTGAGTATTTTATCTTGCCCTAAAGTCATCTGCCAGCTCTGTAGGGACTGCAGCAGACTCCACCCTGTACCTCAGACCCTTAACATGGTAGTGTTAGAATGGACTTTAGCTCTATATACTCCAGTCTTCTATCCAATGCAGCATCCTTAACAGGTGGTCACTTAGTCTTCGTTTAATCACTAAGGATGAGGCTTTCCCTTTATGAGCTGCCCTAGAATAGTGATTCTATCTTATTTAGTTTTGTCTCCCCAGGCTCAAGCTATGGTAAATACTTAGTCAATTACATTGTTGGACAGTTCTCATCATTAGAAATCTCTTCTATATTGAGTCAAAATCTGTCCCATTATAACCTATTCTTTTTCGTTTATAACCTATAATCAATTGGCATGATTATGGTGGAGGGAGACAGAATAATTTTATTACCATACCAGCCCTGTCCTGTACTCCAATAGTTTTTTCTTTTTTCCAAGTTTTTCTTTCTCCCAATGAAGTACCACCACTCTTCCCAATTATTCCTTGTATGGCATAGTTTTAGAACTACTCACTCTCCATCCTGGTTACTGTTACCTTGAAATTCCTATTTGGTCAAAGCCATCTTAAAACATGTTTCCCAAAATTAGGTATACCACTATAGATATAATCTGACTCAGCAAGGAGTATTGTGGGACTATTATCTCCTGTGATTTGGACATCACCAACTCAATTCTTCTAAATTCAGGTATCTAGAAACCTCATTTTTAGAGCATAAGAGAGAGAAAGCCAAAGTGACTTCTGAGCAGTCGCAATGTCAGAGTCCACACATTTTGCCATGGACCATCCAAAGCTATTCTAACATTGCTACCCAATTTGGCTGTTTATTAACCCCACAGCATATTAGAAGTAGCATATTGACAAGGAGAGAGGGACTGCTATGGGAAGACCGTGGGCTGACATTTATAAGAAAAAAAAGGTAGAAGAAAGGAAAAAATAGATAGCTCAAAAGGCACAGCAGTCTGGGGCCAAAACTGAATATTCCTCATCAGCTCTTGAATACATGATTACATTACAGCACAGTACAGAAATTAATGTTTATGGAAGAAGCCCTTCTGGAATGGTGGAGTAAGGACCTCTGAAACTCAGCTCCTCCATAAAAGCAATGAGAACACAGGCAAAAATTGTCAAAAAAATAACATTTTCAGAACTCTGGAAATTAACCAAAGGCTTGCAACAATGAAGAGTATCTATTCAAGAAAAGTAGCTGAATCACAGAGGAGTAAGCTTTGTGGCATTTTAACTTGCCCTATTCTCATCTCATTCTTCCCAGCTCCACAATAGCCTTGAAAACCAACAGACTCAAAACCATGGTAACTGAGAAAACAAGCAGCCTGTCAGCCACTGGAGGGGGCAAAACATGCCTAGAGCTCTCCAGAAAAGCCATGTCCCCAGAAAACTGTCAGTATTCGACCCGTCTGGTGGCTAGCTCCCTGGATAAGTCCTGTTACAGGGCTTATCTTTGTTTGACCTGACTCAGAGCTTGCTCAGTGAGGAAAGTCCCAACACCAGGACATTTGTTTAAAACTAAATAAATAATCAGCAGTAATTGTCCAACATCACAGCTGGCTGAGGTGGAAATGCCAGTTGGAGCAAACAGGAGGCTGGCCAAAAAACTTGAAAAGGAAATCTGAGGAATGAGATGTCCACAGGAGGTTTTGAAAAGCTTCAACATATTCCTGGGAATCTATATGTATAGGGTGCTTTGTAGGGCTGTTTGCATGCCCAGGAAAGACCTGGGAAGGCCCTTATCTCTCATCCCTGGCTGACCTTGAGGATCTACACAAGCAGGAGTTAAAAGCTAAGTCAGAGTTGTAAACTGCTGAAATACTGAGGGTGTGTCTCGACACACATAGAGCCCCTCAGCAAAGGGTGTAAGACTTACTGGTTCAGGGCACTTAAGAAATCTCTCTAATGATTAGCTGAGCACTAAGCTAACTGAGCAGACTTCAGTGGCAGCACAAAGAATACAGACTTTACAGAATTCGTTTAGGAAGGTCATTAAACAGACAAACACCAACAAAAAACCCAGGTTGAAGGGGTAGAGCAAGAATCTGATGTCCAGAGTTACCACATTTTAATTCTTTAAAATGTTCGGGCTTCTCTGGTGGTGCAGTGGTTAAGAATCCACCTGCCAATGCAGGGGACACGGGTTCGAGCCCTGGTCTGGGAAGATCCCACATGCCGTGGAACAACTAAGCCCGCGAGCCACAACTACTGAGCCTGCGTGCCACAACTACTGAAGCCTGTGCGCCTAGAGCCCATGCTCTGCAACAAGAGAAGCCACCGCAGTGAGAAGCCCACACACCGCAACGAAAAGTAGCCCCTGCTCACTGCAACTAGGGAGAAGCCCACACGCAGCAACGAAAACCCAACACAGCTAAAAATAAATAAATAAAATAAAATGTTCACATTTCAACAAAAAAATACAAGACTTGCAAAAAATAAGAAGGTATGGCCCACACAGAAGAAAAAACAAAGCAGTCAATAGAAACTGTCCCTGAGAAAGTTCAAATTTTGAACCTGTTTAACAAAGACATTAATCAGCAATTATAAATATGTTCAAAGAACTAAAGGAAACCATGTCTAAAGACTTAAAGTATGAGAATGATTCTCACCCAAGAGTGAATATCAGGAGATAGAAATCATAAAAAGGAACCAAATAGAAATTCTGGTGTTGAAAAGTACAATAACTGAAATGAAAAATTAACCAGAGGGCCTCAGATGTGAACTGTTAGAAGAAAGAAGCCATGAAATTGAAGTTAAATCAATTGAGATTATCCATTCTGAGGAACAGAACGAAAAATGAATGAAGGTAAACGAATAGAGCCTCAGAGACGTGTGGGACACTATAAGAACACTGACAGACACATAGTGGGAATCCCAGAAGGAGAGGAAAGAAAGGGGCAGAAAGAACACTTGAAGAAACCATGGCTGAAAACGTCCTCAATTTGATGGAAAAAAAAGTTAATATTTACATCCAAGAAGCTCAGTAAACTCCATGTATAATAAACTCAAAGAGATCCACAACTGCACACATCATAGTCCAAATGCCAAGAGACAAAGACAATTCTGAGACAGTGCTGGGGAGGGAGAAATTCTCCCCCTACCCATCTTGAATTCTTTTGGCTGGTCTAATAATTAAACTGCCATAAAACAGATTAATAGGAAAAAAAATCAGTTGAATTTGTATGCACAGAGGTCTCATATAAATGGGACCCCCAAAGTCACCAAAGCAGATTGTTTAAATATCATTTTTAGACAAACAATTATTTGTGCCTGTTAACAAAATAAAGGGGCTTGTGCTTGGAGTAGCAAAGAAAGGAAGTAACAAAGTTTGTTTACAACGCTTACTTAACCTTGAATTTCCTAACTCCGTTGTTAAGGATGCTTTCTATCCTGCTGGTACAGGGAGGATACCTTCTTCACATGGGAGATTTATTTCCCACTTTTAGGGGGTAAGGAGTTGGGGGCATAGTGGGTTTTTTATATCATTTTTTTCACTGACTGTTTCTCAAGTAACTTTAATTCAAAATAATCAATATGCCACTGAGGCATAATTGGGGGCAGCATGCCCTGGGCCTCAACAGCAGCAAGACAAAAATAACTCATCATATACAAGGGCTCCTCAATATTAACAGCTTATTTTTATTCAGTCACCATGGAGGTCAGAAAGCAGTAGAATGATGTACTCAAAAGTGCTAAAAGAAAAAGGCTGTCATTCAGGAATTTTATATCCAACAAAACTGTTCTTAAAAATGAAGGAGGAAGTAGGCAATCTGAATAAGCCTATATCTATTAAATAAATTGAGTCAATAGTTAATAACCTTACAAAACAAAACACCAGGCCCACATGAGTTCACTGGTGAATTCTACCAAACACTTAACAAATTATACCAATTCTCTACAATTTCTTTCACATAATAAAAGCAGAGGGAATATTTCCTAATCTACTCTATGAGACCAGCATTACTCTAATACCAAAATCAGACATAGACATTACAAGAAAACTACAGACCAATATCTCTCATGAACCTAGTTGCAAAAATCTGCAGGAAAATATTAGCAAACTGAATTCAACAACGTATAAAAAGAATTATAGGGTTTCCCTGGTAGCACAGTGGTTAAGAATCCACCTGCCAATGCAGGGGACACGGGTTTGAGCCCTGGTCCGGGAAGATCCCACATGCCACGGAGCAACTAAGCCCACGTGCCGCAACTACTGAAGCCTGCGCCTAGAGCCCTGCTCTGCAACAAGAGAAGCCACCACAATGAAGCCCGCGCACCACAGCAAAGAGTAGCCCCCGCTCGCCACAACCAGAGAAAAGCCCGCCCACAGCAATGAAGACCCAACGCAGCCAAAAATAAATAAATAAAATAAAATAAATTTATTTTAAAAAAAAAAGAATTATATACCATCACTTAGTTGGATTTATCCCAGGAATGCCAAGCTGGTTTAACATTTCAAATTCAATTAATGTAATCCATCACAGAAACAGGCTAAAAAAGAAATGTCACATGATCATATCAATTGATGCAGGAAAAGCATTTGACAGAATTCAACACCCGTTCATGATTTGAAAAAACAAACAAACAAACAAAACCTCTCAGTAAACTGGGAATGAGGGGAATTCCTCAACTTTATAAGGAATATGTACAAAAAAAAAAACCTACAGCTAACACCATGGTGAGAAACTAGAAGCTTTCCCACTAAGATCAGGTACAAAGCAAGGATGTCCCCTGTCACCATTCCTTTTCAGTATCATACTGAGTCCTAGCTAATGCAATAAAACAAGGAAAAAGTATTTAGATTGAGAATGAAGAATTAAAACTGTCTTTGTTTGCAGATGACATGATTGTCTATGTAGAAAATCTGAAAGAATCAACAAAAAGACTCCTGACACTAATAAGTGATTATAGTAAGGTGGCAAGATGCAAGGTTAATATACAAAAATTAATCACTTTCCTATATACCAGCAATTAACAAATGGAATTTAAAATTTAAAACAATACCATTAACATTAGCATCCCCCCCCAAAGAATGAAATACTTAGGTATAAGTCTAACAAAATATGTACAAGATTTGTATGAGGAAAACTACAAAACTCTGATGAATGAAATCAAACTACTAAATGGAGAGACATTTCATGTTGATGAATAGGGTGACTCAATATTGTCAAAATGTCAGTTTTTCCCAACTTGATCTATAGATTCAGTGCAATCCCAATCAAAATCACAACTAATTATTTTGCAGATATCAACAAACTGATTATATGGAAGCGCAAAAGACCCAGAAGAGCCAACACAGTATTGAAGGGTAAGAACAAAGTTGGCACTACTTAATTTCAAGACTTACTATAAAGCTAATCAAGACAATTTGAAATTGGTGACAGACTAGACACATAGATCAGAATAAAGGGTCCAGAAATAAACCCACACAAGTATAGGCAACTGATCCTGACAACGAGCAAAGGCAATATAATGGAGAAAGAATAGCCTTTTTAGCAAGTGGTGTTGAAACAACTGGATATCCACAGGTAAAAAAATGAATCTAGACACAGAGCTTACATGCTTCACAAAAAGTAACTCAAAATGGATGACAGACCTAAATGTAAAATGCAGAACTATAAAACTATAATATAAGAGAAAATCTAGTTGACTTGGGTTTCGTGATGACTTTTTACTATACTACAAGAAGCATAATCCATGAAAGAAAGAATTGGTAATCTGGACTTCATTAAAATTAAATATTTCTGATCTGAAAAAAAAAAAAAAAACACTGTCAAGAAAATGAAAAAACAAGCCGCAGGCTGGGAGAAAATATTTGCAAAAGACATATCTGATAAAGGACTGTTATCCAAAATATAAAAAGAACTCTTAAAACTCAACAATAAGAAAACAAACAACACAATTTATTGAAAATGGGCCAAAGACCTTAACAGACACCTCACCAAAGAAGATGTATAGATGGCAAATGAGCATAAGATGTTCCATGTCATTTGTCATCAGGGAATTACAAATTAAAACAATAATGAGATACAATTACCCACCTAATAGAATGACCAAAATCCAGAACACACAACAAATGCTGGTGAGGAGGTGGAACAACAAGAACTCTCATTCATTGCTGGTGGGAATGCAAAAGGTACAGTCACTTTGGAAAAGAGTTTGGCAGTTTCTTACAAAACTAAGCATACTCTTACCATACAATCCAGCAATTGTGCACCTTGATATTTACCCAAAAGAGTTGAAAATTTATGTTCACACACAAAAACCGTACAAGAATGTGTATAGTGGCTTTATTCATGATTGCCAAAACTAGAAGCAAAAATAATGTCCTTCAGTTGGTCAATGGATGAATAAACGGTGGTATATCCAAACAATGAAATTTTATTCAGCACTAAAAAGAAATGAGTTATGAAGCCATGAAAAAACATGGAGAAACCTTAAATGCATATTACTAAGTGAAAGAAGCCAATCTGAAAAGGGTACATACCTATGATTCCAACTATATGATGTTCTGGAAAAGGCAAAATCATGGGGACTTAAGGCAAAATATCAGTGGTGGGACTTCCCTGGCAGTCCAGTGGTTAAGACTTCGAAGGCCTTCCAATGCAGGGGTGCAGGTTCGATCCCTGGTCAGCAAGCTAAGATCCCACATGCCTCACAGCCAAAAAACCAAAACGGAAAACAGAAGCAATATTATAACAAATTTAATAAAGACTTTAAAAATGGTCCACATCGGGCTTCCCTGGTGGTGCAGTGGTTGAGAATCTGCCTGCCATTGCAGGGGACACGGGTTCGAACCCTGGTCTGGGAAGATTCCACATGCCGCAGAGCAACTGGGCCTGTGAGCCACAACTACTGAGCCTGCGCGTCTGGAGCCTGTGCTCCGCAACAAGAGAGGCCGCGATAGTGAGAGGCCCGCGCACCGCGATGAAGAGTGGCCCCCGCTCTCCGCAACTAGAGAGAGCCCTTGCACAGAAATGAAGACCCAACACAGCCAAAAATAAATAAATAAATTAATTAATTAATTAATTAATTTTAAAAAAAAGAAATGAAAGGTTAAAAAAAAATGGTCCACATCAAAAAAAAAAATATATATATATATATATGTATCAATCAGTGGTTGCCAGGATTTAGAGAGGAGGGAGGATGGATAGAAAGCACAGTGGATTTTTAAGGCAGTGAAAATACTCTATATGATACCATAATGATGGATACATGTCATATATTTGTCCAAACCCATAAAATGTACAACATCAAGAGTGAACCATTATGTAAACTATGGACTTCGGGTGATGATGTGTCGATGTAGGTTCATCAGTTGTAACAAATGTAACACCCCGGAGGGGGAAGCTTATAATGGGGGAAGCTCTGCGTGTCTGGCTGCAGGTGAGATACAGAAAATCTCTGTACCTTCACTTCAATTTTGTTGTGTACCTAAAACTGCTCTAAAAATAAAATCTATTTTTAAAATGTTATTAACATTTTTAAAAATTAAGGAGAAATTAAGACATTTCCAGATAAACAAAAACAGAACTTGTCACTAGCAGACCTGCCCTACAAGAAATACTAAGGGAGTCCTTCAGGGTGAAATAATAGGACACTAGACAGTACTCAGGTCCACATGAAGAAATAATGAGCAGCAATAAAGACAGTATATATGTATATAAAAGAGTAGGAATGTATTTTTCTTTATCACTCTTTTGTCATTTAAAAGGCAGCTGCATAAAGCAATCATTATAAAACTGTTGATGGGCTTCTAATGTATAAAGATGCAATTTATAGGACAATAATAACACCAAGGAGAGGGAGGGAACAGAGTGATATTAGAGAAAATGTTTTGTATACTATTGAGATTAAATTGGTATTAATCTGAACTGGACTGTGTTAAATTAAGATGTTAATTATAATCCCCAGAAAAACCACTAAGAAGATAACTTTTTTAAAAAAACTAGAAGAAACAAGATAAAATTAAAATGGTACAGTAAAAAATATCCATTTAATACCAAAAAAAAAAAAAAGGCAGTAATAGAAGAATAGAGGCACAAGAAAAACATTAAAAAAACAATGGAATGGCACATGGAAATGCTAACTGGTCAGTAATTACATCAAAATTAAATGGGTTAAATGCTACAATCAAAAGGCAGAGATTGGCAAAATGGATTTTTAAAAAACAATTTAACTATACTATCTATGAGACATAATTTAGATTGAAAGACACAAATGGGTTGAAAGTAAAGGATAGAAAAAGATATGACATGCAAACAGTAACTAAAAGAGAACTGGAGTGGCTATACTAATATCAGACAAAATAGACTTTAAGACAGAAATTGTTACAAGAGATAAAGAAGTGTATTATATGATGATAAAAGCATCAATTACCAGGAAGACATAACAATTATAAACACATAGGAATATAACAACAGAACCCCAAAATAATGAAGCAAAAACTGACAGAACTAAAGGGAGAAATAGACAATTCAAAAACAACAGTTGAGGACTTCAAAACCCCACTTTCAGTAATGGATCAAACAACTAGGCAGCAGATCAACAAAAAAATAGAACATGGGGACTGCATTATGAACCAACTAGGATTACACATCCATAGAGCACTCCACCCAGCAACAGAATATATATTCTTTTCAAGTGTACCTGGAACATTCTCCAGGATAGGTGATGTTCGGCCATAGAATAAGCCTTAATAAATTTGAAATATTAAAGTCGTACGAAGTATGTTCTCCAACCACAATACATTTAAATTAGAAGTCAATAACAGAAGGACATTTTGGAAATTCACAAATATGGAAATTACACATACCCCTAAATAAATAGGCCAAAGAAGAAATCACAGGAAAATTAGGAAGTATTTTTAGATGAATGAAAACAAAAATATAACTACCAAAATTTATGGGATGCACCTACTTTTTTTGTTTGTTTGTTTGTTTTTGGCCATGCTGCGCAGCTTGCGGAATCTTAGTTCCCCAACCATGGATCGAACCTGTACCCTCAGCAGTGAAAGCGTGGAGTCCTAACCACTGGACCACCAGGGATTTCCCTTCGTTTAAAAGAAGAAAGATCTTAAGTCAGTAACCTAACCTTCCACCTAGGAAATTAGACGATGGAGAATGAAATAAACTCAGAGGAAGCAGAAGGAAGAAAATAATAAAGGTTAGAGTAGAAATAAATGGAGAATAGAAAAACAATAGAATCAATAAAGCCACAAGTTGGTTCTTTGCAAATATCAACAAAATTGACAACCCTTAGCTAGACTGACCAAGACGACTCAAATTACTAAAATTAGAAATGAAAGAGAGGATATCACTACCAACTCTACAGTAATAAAAAGGATTATTATGAGAATATTATGAACAACTGTATGCTACAAAGTTAAATAACCTAGATGAAATGGACAAATTCCTAGAAAGACACAGATTACCAAAACTGACTTAAGAAGAAATAGAAAACCTGAATATACCTATAACAAATAAAAAGATTGAGCTAATAATTTTAAAAACTTTTCACAGAAACCCAGGCTAAGATAGCTTTACAGGTGAATTCTAATAAGCATTTAAAGAAAAAATAATACCAATCCTTCACAGACTCTTCAAAACATAGAAGAGGGAATACTTCCCAGTTCATTGTATGAGGCTAGTTTACCTTGATACCAAAGACGTCAAAAGAAAACTACAGATCAACATCCTTTAAAGTCATAGTTGCAAAAATCCTCAACAAAATACTAGCAAATTGAATCCAGCAACATATAAAAAGGATTATGTATCATGACCAAGTGGGATTTATCCCAAAGATGCAAAGTTGTGAAATCTGAAAATCAGTCGATGTCATATACCATATTAATAAAATAAAGAACAAAACCTGATCATCTCTATAGATGCAGAAACAGCATTTGACAAAGTTCAATTTTTTAAATTAAATCAGCCAACAATACTGGGAATAGAGGAGACCTCCCTCAGCCCTATAAAAGGCATTTAGGAAAACCCCACAGCTAACATCATAACGTAATGTGAAAGACTGAATGCTTTTTCCCCCTAAGATCAGGAACAAGACAGAAATGTCTACTCTTGCCACCTCTGTTCAACATTGTACTGAAAGTTCTGGCAATGGCAGTTAGGCGGGAAAAAATAAATAAAAGGCATCTAGCATCCAGATTGGAAAGGAAAAGTAAAACTATCTCTAATTGCAGAAGACATGGTCTTGTGTACAGAAATTTTAAGGAATCTACGAAAAGACTACTAAAACTAATAAATGAGTTCAGCAAGTTTTCAGCCTATAAAATCAATAGTATGCAAAAGTCAATTGTATTTCTATACACTAGCAATGAACAATCTGAAAGGAAATTAAGAAAGCTATTTTATTTATAATAGCATCAAAAAGAATAAAATACTGAAGTATAAACTTAACCAAAGAGATGCAGAACGTACATAATGAAAACAACAAAACTGATGAAAGAAATCAAAGACCTAAATAAATAGAAAGACATTGTATGTTCATGTTGGAAGACAATATTGGAAAGATGGCAGTGCTCCCCAAAGTGAGCCGCAAATTCAATGCAATACCAATCAAAATCCCAACAATCTTTTTTTCAGAAATGGAAAAGCCTATCCTACAATTCATATGGAATTTCAGGAGAACCAAAAAAACACTAAACAATCTTGAAAAAGAAGAGCAAAGTCGTAGGACTCACACTTCCCAATTTCAAAACTTACTACAAAGCTACAGTAATGAAAACAGTGTAGTGTGGGATAAAGATAGATGTATAGATCAACAGAGAGTCGAAATAAACCCATACATTTATGGCCAATTCATTTTAACAAGTGTTCAAAACTATTCAATGGAGAAAGAATAGTCCTTTCAACAAATAGTGCTGGGACAACTGGATATCCACATGTAAAAGAATGAAGTTTGACCCCAACTTCACACCATATGCAAAAATTAGCTCAAAATGGATGAACTCATGTGGATTTAGGTCAAAAACCTAAATGTAAAAAGCTAAAACTTTAAAACTCTTAGAAGAAAACATAGGAGTATAATTGTGTGACCACAATTTAGAAAATGGTTTCTTATATATGACATCAAAAGCATAAATGACAGAAGAAAAAAATAGATAAATTTGATTTCATCAAAATTTTAAATGTTGTTCTTCAAAGGACACCATCAAGAAAGTAAAATGACAAACCGCAGAATGGGAGAAAACATGTTCAAACCGTATACCTAATAAGGAACTTATATCCAAACTATACAAAGAACTCTTACAACTCAACAATAAAATGACAACCCAATTTAAAAATCAGCAAAGGATTTGAATAGACATTTTTCCAAAGAATTTAAACAAATGGGCAATGAGCACATGAAAGGGGTTCAATGTCATTAGTCAACAAGGAAATACAAATCAAAATCACATTACTATACTACTTCATACCCACTAAGATGGCTAAAATCAAAGCCAGACAATAACAAGAGATCATGAAGATAAAGAGAAATTGGAAAGCTCATTTACTGCTTATGGGATTGTAAAATGGTACAGCCACTTTGGAAAACAGTTTGGCAGTTTCTTAAAATGTTAAACATAGAGTTACGTATGACCCTGCAATCCACTCCTAGGTATTCCATTTCTCCACCCAGGAGAAATAAAAACATATCCACACAGAAATGTGTACATGAATGTCCATAGCAGCATTATTCATAAAAGCCAAAAAATGGAAAGAATCTAAATATCCATCAATGAATAGATAAACAAAAAGTAGTATATCCAAACAATGCAATATTATTTGGCAATAAAAAGAATGAAGTGCTGTTTATATGCTATAACATGGATGAACCTTGAAAATAAATTATACTGTAGAAAGAAGCCAGTCATAAGTCACATTATGTCATTCTATTTATATGAAATGTCCAGCATAGGCAAATGCTAGAGGCAGAAAGTAAATTTGTGGTTGCCAGAGGCTGTAGAGGGTGTAACTGGAATGCCTGCTAATGGGTATTAAGTAATGAAAATGCTCTAAATAATGGTCATAGTTGCACCGAGTTGTACATTTTAAAAGGATGAGTTTTATTATATGTAAGTTATGTCTCCATACAGCTGGCATAAAAAAGTTAATGTTTATAAAGATGACCTTGAAGCATCAAAAAATTAGTGAAATTATGTTCAGTGCATTCCATGTAAGATTCTTAGTGTGTAATGCTCTATAGAAAAATTTGAAGATCAGACAACTGCACAATTTTGCTGTCCACAATAATTTATTCTTCAGTCTTCCTGGATAGATGAAAGACTGTTTTTCTGCCCCAAATATGTTCAGTAATTGAGGCTTCCTATAGATAAACTAGTTTTTGCTGTCGCACAAAGAAAGAGCATCATATTCTCAGTCTTTTGAATTGTTGCTCCTTCAGATATACCTACCTTAGGGTAAAGAGTTCCATGAAAGAATTTCAAAAGAGCAGATTTCCACCACCTAATAAGTAACCAATAACTAAAAAGCTCTCCCCTTTAAAACAACAAAATATACATGGGGAAAAAACCCAGCAAACACACTGCTTTTAATTTTCTACAAGTGGAATTGTTTTTTTGCAAATATTCTTTGCTGACTTAGGGTATATGACTATGTCTCAGTCATTTAGGAAATATTTAAATCCATTAGGAAATTCCAACTGTCAGAATAGTAAATATTATTAAAATTCCAAAAAAATAAAGAAAAACTTAAAGTTTTAAACCCTAGAGATGGCTGAGATACAATACCAATTTATTTACAAGTCAATCCTTCTTGCCACATGATGGTTTCTAACCCATTCTACTATGAGTTCACTGTGAGTCTACCAGAAGAATTTCTGCATTTCAAGGTGAAAGAATTTTCGTGGCCATCAAAATTCAGCAAGCAAATAAAGTTAATGATTTATGACAGGACATTGATCATGTATGGATTTCAGGCCCTAAAAATGAGTTGAAGACCATATAATCATAGCACAGAAAGAGACTTGAGAACCTGTCTAATCCTGTGGATCTCAAAATTCGATTTAGTCCTCAAAAACTCTTCATTAAGCATGGCAAATGTCAAAAAATAAGGACAGTGCTATGAGTTTTTTGTTTAAAGATCTTTAATTCTGAGATTATATTTGGGAAGGGGGTGATGAAAGCAATTGAAATAAAGGTAACAGAGGGTAGTTGCTTGGGATTTTTCCCTCTACATGTGCATTCTTAAACTTGTTTTTTAAAAGTTATGAGTCTGTGAAATCTAAAAATGTAGGAATATTTGTCCAGACCTCCCTCGTCTCTTGAGTAGAGTACATATATTAATAACTCCTGATAATTCCTAGCCTATAAATGAAACTAGCAGAAATTCTTTTCATTGGGAGTGAGAGGAGGCTTGAAATTTTACTTTCTAGTATCACTTTCAAGATCTATAGACTTTTTTATTGAAGTGTAATTGATTTACAATATTATATTAGTTTCAGGTGTACAACGTAATGATTCAATATTTTTATAGATTGTAATTCATTTAAAGTTATTATAAAATATTAGCTATATCCCCTGTGCTGTACAATATGTCCTGTAGCTTATTTATTTTATACATAGTAGTTCATACCTCTTAATCCCCATCCCTACCTTGCCCCTCCCCTCCCCATTCTTCTCCGCACTGGTAACCACTGATTTGTTCTCTATATCTGTGGGTCTGTTTCTGTTTTGGTATGTTCATTCATTTGTTTTATTTTTTAGATTCCACATATAAGTGATAACACACAGTATTTGTCTTTCTCTGTCTGACTTATTTCACTAAGCATAATACCCTCCAGGTCCATCCATGTTGTTGCAAATGGCAAAATTTCATTCTTTTTTATGTCGGAATAATACTCCATCATATATATACCAAATCTTCTTTATCCAGTCATCTGTTGATGGACACTTAGGTTGCTTTCATATCTTGGCTATTGTAAATAATGCTCTGTGAACATTGGGGTGCATGTATCTTTTCAAATTAGTGTTTTTGTGGGGTTTTTGGATATATATACCCAGGATTGGAATTGCTAGATCATATGGTAGCTCTATTTTTAGTTTTTTAAGGAACCTCCATACTGTTTTCCATAATGGCTGCACCAACTTGCATTCCCATCAACAGTGAACTAGGGTTCCCTTTTCTTCACATCCTTGCCAGCATTTGTTATATGTGGTCTTTTTGACAAAAGTCATTCTGACAGGTATGAGGTGATATTCATTATGGTTTTGATTTGCTTTTCCCTGGTGATTAGTGATGTTGAGCATCTTTTCATGTGCCTATTGGCCATCAGTATGTCCTCTTTGGAAAAATGCCTATTAAGGTCTTCTGCCTGTTTTTTAATTGGGTTGTTTGCTTTTTTCTATATTGAATTTTATGAGCTGTTTATATATTTTGGATATTAATGCCTCATCAGTCATATCATTTGCAAATATTTTCATATTTTCTCCCTTTCCATATGTTGTCTTTAATTTTGTCAGTGATTTCCTTTGCTGTGTAAAGGCTTTTAAGTTTAATTAGGTCCCATTTGTTTATTTTTGCTTTTGTCTCCTTTGCCTGAGCAGACAGATCCAAAAAGATATTGCTACGAGTTATGTTAAAGAGTGTTCTGCCTGTGTTTTCTTCTGTGGTTTCAGGTCATACATTTAGGTCTTTAATCCATTTTGAGTTTATTTTTGTATGTGGTGTGAGAAAATGTTCAAATTTCATTCACTTTCCAGTTTTCCCAGCACCAGTTATTGAAGAGACTGTCTTTTCTCCACTGTATATTCTTGCCTCCTTTGTCATGAATTAATTGACCATAATTGTGTGGGTTTATTTCTGAGCTCTCTATTTTGTTTCATTGATCTACGTATCTGTTTTTGTGCCAGTACCATTACTTTTTGATTACTGTTGCTTTGTAGTACAGTCTGAAGTCAGGGCATGTGATACCTCCACCTTTGTTCTTTTTTCTCAAGATTGCTTTGTCTATTCAGAATCTTTTCTGGTTCCAGATAAATTTTAGGATTATTTGTTCTAGTTCTGTGAAAAGTTTAATAGGGATTGCATTAAATCTGTAGATTGCTTTGGGTAGTATGGGCATTTTAACAATATTAATTCTTCCAATACATAAACATGGGCTATCTTTCCATTTTTTTGTATCATCTTCAGTCTCCTTTATCAGTGTTTTGTAGTTTTCAGAGTATAGGCCTTTTACCTCCTTGGTTAAGTTTATTCCTAGGTATTTTATTCTGTTTGATGTAATTTTAAACAGAATTGTTTTATTGCTTTTTCTTTTTGATAGTTCATTATTAGTGTACAGAAATGCAACAGACTTCTGTATATTAATTTTGTATCCTGCAACTTTACTGAATTCTAATAGTTTTTTGGTGGAGACTTGGAGACTTCAGGGTTTTCTATATAAGGTATCATGTCATCTGCAAATACGTGACAGTTTTACCTCTTCCCTTCCAATTTGGATGACTTTTCTTTTTCTTGTCTGAGTGCTGTGGCTAGGACTTCCAATAATATGTCAACTAGAAGTGGCAAGAGTGGACATCCTTGTCTTATTCTTGATTTTAGAAGAAAAGGTTTCAGCTTTTCACCATTGAGTATAATGTTAGCTGTCATAAATGGCCCTTATTATGTTAAGATATGTTCCCTCTATACCAACTTTGATAAGAATTTTTATAATGTTGAATTTTGCCAAATGCTTTTTCTGCATCTATTGAGATGATCATGTGATTTTTATCCTTCATTTTGTTCATGTGGTGTGTCAGATTAATTGATTTGTGGATATTGAACCATCCTTGCATCCCTGGAATTAAATCCCACTTAATCATGGTATATGATCCTTTTTAAATATTGTTGAATTCTGTTTGCTAATATTTTGTTGAAGATTTTTGCATCTATATTCATCATACATATTGACCTGTAATTTTTTTTTAATTAATTAATTATTTATTTATTTATTTATTTATTTATTTTTTGGCTGTGTTGGGTCTTCGTTTCTGTGCGAGGGCTTCCTCTAGTTGCGGCAAACGGGGGCCACTCTTCATCGCGGTGCGTGGGCCTCTCACTATCGCGGCCTCTCTTGTTGCGGAGCACAGGCTCCAGACGTGCAGGCTCAGTAGTTGCAGCGCACGGGCTTAGTTGCTCCGCAGCATGTGGGATCTTCCCAGACCAGGGCTCGAACCCGTGTGCCCTGCATTGGCAGGCAGATTCTCAACCACTGCGCCACCAGGGAAGCCCTTGACCTGTAATTTTCTTTTTTTGTAGTGTCTTTGTCTGATTTTAGTTATCAGGGTAATGGTGGGTGGCCTTATAGAACAAATTTGGGAACGTTCCCTCCTCTTCAATATTTTGAAATAGTTTGAGAAGGATAGGTATTAGCTCTTCTTTATATGTTTGGTAGAATTCCCCTGTGAAGCCATCCAGTTCTGGACTTTTGTTTGCTGGGAGTTTTTAAATTACTAATTCAATTTCACTACTAGTGATCAGTCTGCTCAGATTGTCTATTTCCTCCTGATTCAGTCTAAGAGATAGTATGTCTCTAGAAACTTATCCATTTCTTCTAGGTTGTCCAAGGATCTATAAACTTTTAAAAAGTAATTTTGTTGTTTATTCCATTATTTTATTTCATTGAGACGATTTGGAAGTTATTAAACATTATTAAAAAGGAAAAAGATCACCTATAATCTCACCACCAAAAGCTAATAGGAGTTATCACCTATAATATTTTCTTCCAGTCTTTTTTTTTTAACATGAATGTGTATGTTTGTAATTCCACCAAATTGGGATCATGTTGAATATAGTTTCATTTTCTGCTGTTATCATTTAATCTCTTTTGCATTTCACACTTTATTCAGTATTCTTTACAAACAGTACCTAAAGTGCAATTACTGGTTTAATGATGTCCTACTGTTGGTCCTTGAGGAACTTTAGGCTCAATACATATTGATGTTAACTGCTTTCCAGAAAGATTGCCCCAGCTTTTTACCCTCCCATCAAGGTCAGTGTAATTTGGATGTTGTATTTTTACCTTCTTGAAATAAATCACCTTTAAGCTAAAAGGCAAATAGGAATCTCAACCTCCAGTAATGACAGAATAAGACTTGACTGGAGAACTCCCCACAGAAAGCAACTGTAAGCCCTAGACATAATACAAAAAGCAACTATCTCAATGAATTGGAGAGTGAACAGAGCAGACAGAATTTGGTGGAAAGGACAAGCTCAGAGTAGGAGAGGAGGGAGCTGCACAAAGTAAGTTCCCTGTTTTATGGCTTCTATTCTGGGGTTAAATGTGGTCTATGAGTAGTACATGGTCTTGGAGGAGGTGCTAATTGAAAACAGCAATCTCTTTGGCCAGAGAATCATGGCCACTGAAGAGAGTAGAGGAATCTTGGAAGGGAAAGAGCAAGAAAGGGTTCCACCAAATATGTCTACTCACATCTGAGTGACCCCTGAACCATGTATATATAAACCAAACTGAGCAGCTCATCTAAGGACAAAATATCTGAACTGAGACTGGAACTGTCACCCAAAAAATAGATTTTACAATTCAAGCACAGACAAGATAGTTGCCTGCTTAAACAAAAGAAACAATCACGTGAGAAAAATAACAGAATTCAGAATTTCCCCAATTTAATATTTATCATTACTGGGGTACAGTCGATACCTACTTGTCATATAAAGAACCAAGAGAATGGAACACATTCTCAAGGTAAAAGAAAATCAACTGAGTCCAACACCAGTATGTTCCAGATACTGGGACTAGAAGACAGTGATTTTAAACAGCTGTCTTCTTCAGTGAAGTAAAATAAAATATGCTTTCAATAAGTAAAAACTAAGAAATATCAGGAGAAAAATAGAAATGATTAAAGAAAGAACAAAATGACATTCTAGAACTGACGAATTTCTGAAGTTTTAAAATTATTGGATGAACTTATCAGACAAATGGAGATGACAGAATAAATAGTATACTTGAAGAGAAATCAATAGAAATTATTCAGTGTGAAGAACAGAGAAAAAAGTGAAAGATATCAGATGGTCAGCGAACACCAAGCAGAATAAACAGGAAAAATTTCACACCAGGGCACATCATAGTCAGACTGTTGAAAGCCAAAACTAAATAGCAAATGTTGACAGTCATAAGAGGAAAATGACACATTACATACTGGGGGAAAATGATTTGATTAACAAATGAGTTCAAATCAGAAACTATTCAGGCCAGAAGAGAATGGACCAACATCTTTAAAGTGTGAAAGAAACAATCGACCTGGAAATATATACCCTTCAAGAATAAAGGTGAAATAAAGACATTTTCAGACCAAAGAAGACAGAATTTATCACCAAGAAACCTACATTTCAAGAAATGCTAACAGAAGTTCTTCAGGCTGAAGGGAAATGATACCAGATAGAAAGTTGGATCCTCAAAAAATAATAAAGAGGATGAGAAAGGATAAATATCGAGACACGCAAAAGATGATTTTCTTCTTTTTGCTTTTTCCACTTTTAAATTCTTTATACAGTGTAAGTTTTATAGCTGTTTAAAGCAAAAATTATAAAAATTGTCCTTGATAATAAACAATTAAGTGTTTACTCAGCAAAGGTTTATGAGTACCTATGAGAACAAAATTGCATACTTAATATATGCCAGGTACCATATCAAGCCTTTTTGCATGCATCAATTTAATTATCACAATAGTCCTATAAGATAAGAATTCCCATTTTACATTAGAGGAAACTGAGACTGTGAGAACTTAGGTGACTTGCCTATGGCTGGCCTGCTCGTGCACAGCAGAGCCAGTACCTGATTCCAGTTCTGCCGGATCCTCAAGCCCAGGCTCTCAACTCCCTGTACTGTGCTGCCTCCCATCTATTTGGACTATAAGGTATGAGACACATCTGGAAATACGAAGTGCCAGAAGAGAGATAGAGGCCAGAGCCTGCAGTGCTAGTGGGAGGAGAGATCAATGTGGACTGCAGAGAAACAGGGAAACCTTTAATGAAGAGGGGGAGATTTTAATAGGGCCTTGAACAATGGTTAGGGTTTGTATTGGCTTTAAGGTAGGAATAAGCAAAATATTTGGGAAGGAAGTATGGGGTTAGTAAACCTATTAGACTTACACTAACATTTCATGGTGGAAACTGGTATGAAATTGGTTTAGAAAAGTAAATTAGAGGGAATTCCCTGGCTGTCCAGTGGTTGGGACTCCGTGCTTTCACTGCCGAGAACGCAGGTTCAAATCCCTGGTCAGGGAACTAAGATCCTGCAAGCCACACCAAAAAAAAAGAAAAAAGAAAAGTAAATTGGAGCCAGGCTGGAAAAGCTTGGATATAAGGATAAGGTATAGCCATGTGTCTGTGTGTGTGTGTGTATTTTATATATATATGTATATAAAATCATATCAGAGACACTTTTCCAAACCTTAGACACCTCACTAGTATAATCAATCCTCTCCCTCCTTTCCTTCACACCCACTTCTTGAAACAGGGACTGCACTTGTCCTCCCATTCTTACCTCCTACTCTTTTCAAACCCATGGCAATCTGGATTTTGTCTTCATCACTCCCCTGAAACTGGTCATCCTAAAGTCTCCAGTGATTTCTCAAGTTTCAGATACAGACTTGCTTATCTTACTGACTTTCACAGTAATTAACACTCCTAAGCCCTCCTGTGTGAAGCTGAAGCTCATTCTCACGTGTCTGTGTCTTGGTCTGTCCCATGTGCTCTTCTCCCCTCCTTTCTCTGCTGGTAGTCAGTGTTCTTCAAGGTTCTCTTCTCTCTCATCTCTCACTTAGTGCTTCTACTCCCCAAATCACAGGTAATCTCATCAGCACCCACGACTTCAACCCACCTGCACTCTGATGAGACCTCGGGCCTAAGCTCCAAATCTGTATCTCTAACCATCTCTGGATAGCTCTGTCCAGAACTATGAACTACTTCCAAGTTATCAAATTAGCCTGCCAGAGATTCATGGATGCTGGTAAATTTTGGCATAAGACTCCTGAGTCGGAGACATAGGGTGATGTGTTACTCACGGCAAGAGTTGTACCCAGAATATCAGCGTTTTTGTGCTGGTTCTGGAACCCTAGTTCCCACAATGCAAAATGAAAGCCGGATGGAACTTGCACATGCGGTGAGTGGCCTTATGGGAGAGGAACGTGAGCTTAGAGAACTCCAGTCTTTTATAGTGGGCAGCAAGCATGCCTGCTCTTTGCTCCAGAGGGAGACACTATCTTTTTCTTCAAAAGTTGTTCAAGTGTTTTGGGACTTCCCTGGCGGTTCAGTGGTTAGGACTTTACCTTCCAATGCAGGGGTTGCAGGTTTGATCCCTGGTTGGGGAGCTAAGATCCCACGTGCCTTGTGGCCAAAAAACCAAACCATAAAAGAGAAGCAATATTGTAACAAATTCAATAAAGACTTTAAGAACAGTCCACATCAAAAAAAAAAAAATCTTAAAAAAAAAAAAAAGGAGTTGTTCAAGTTTTCTTCAAAGGTTATTTGCTATCTAAACATCCCTGAAAAGATAGTCTGAAACAAAGGGCAGTCCATGACTTGCTCTCAAGATGCACAGAAACTCAGGTGACTCATAGAGAATTGTTTCTTTACAAGTTCCATTTTGCTCTCACACCGGCCTCTCAAATTCAAGACATAGTTAAACAAATTCATCATCATCTTCTGAATTGGTTCCTTTCTGTCTTCACTATATTGAATTAGTGGTACTACCCACCATTGATTTCCTTACTTCTATACATCAATATAGGCTAAAAGCTGAAATACTTAAAAACAAATCAAAAAATCTCAATGGCTTAAACACAATAAAACTTTGTATTACTCTTATGTAGAACCCAGTTCAGATGTTCGTGGGATGGTGACTCTCCTGAGAATCTCCCTTACAAAAAAGTAAACCAAATATCCAGGCTGTTCCTGTCTCGTGGCTCCACAATCCTGTGGCTTCCGTGTCTCTTTGGCTTGATCACACGTGCAGTCATTCAACTCGACAGCGTTCCCTCTCCCGTCATTTTCTTCTAGACCATTGCCACCACCTGCCTCCAGTCTTACCGTCCTCTTACTTCTACTCTGGCAGTCCATCAGAACGTTAGATCTGATTGTGTCACTTTCCTCCTGAAAATCCTTCATTATCTTAACCATAGTGTACAAAGTATAAAGTCCTTAATAGGACATGCAGGCCCTCTGTGATCTGGCCTCTTCCTATCTTTCCAGGCACATTTCCCATGACTCTTGCACACATAGCCCTTTGTTCTCACCAAATCAAATTACTAATGATTTCCTGATTTTTATTTCCTCTGGTTTGCTCTCTGCTTTTGCGCGTGTTGTTCCTCTTGCCTATAAACCTCCCCCAACCACTGCCACACACACACATACACACACATGTACACACACACCATTTGCCTGTTTAGCAAACTTCTCATCCTTAAATACTCAGCTAAAGTGTCCCCGCTTCATGAAGCCTGCCTTAGGACTGTAGCGTTCTGGCAGCACACATACCAGCCTGAATAGTACTTATGGGAGGAAAACTTAGAAACGGGAGTAGTAAAGTGCAGAGTTTCCCCATTCTCCGTCACAATCTGGGGTAGCTGACAGGGATTGAGCAGAGCTGGAACTAGACTCCAGGAGAGAAACCTCAGCCCTGTGTTATGACATGCATCTGATCAGTTGCATAATAGGGTAAGTATTAGGCCCTCCCCTAGCATGATCAGGGTCTGGGATCCAGGCCTTATAGTTGCAGCTGTATAACGTGGTGGATCCGTGATTTCCAGCTCTGATCTGCCACTCAGCATTCCAGCAGGACTGACTGCACTGCCTTAAGCACCCAGCTGTGGCCAGTTTCCTTAGCGCAGATCGAAGACCCCAGTGGTCCTGTTCCATGGAAAGCCAACTCCGTCTCTGAAAGGCCAATTCTGCAGAGACGGAGTCCTGGATAGGTTGACCCCTACTTCGGTTCACCTTCCTATATCCAAAAGCTGCCTCATTCCTTGTTCCATCAGCATCTCATACCATTTCACTCATGAGGACTGAGATGCCAGTCCTTGACATACTCTAAAGAGGCATTGCAGAACAGACTAGAGGCCGTAAGATCCAGATCCAGGCAAGAAAAGAGGTCACAAGATCAGAGCCAGCATCACGGGTGTGGCACCTGTGTCCCATTGCCTTTATAGGGTCTCGAGCTTGATTTAATGCTCTGTTGTCACTATCTTGAAATTGTTAATAGTTTTTGCACAGGGGCGCCACATTTTTATTTGCACTGCACCCGCAAACTCATGTAGCCAGTCCTGTCCAGGGTGTTCCCTGGAACATCGTAAACAAGCATCCTTCTCATCCTTATATGTGGGAGACTGACTGTTCTAACTCACTGCTGGTGTCGATCCACATTCAACACGACGTGTTGGCCAGTGGGCAGACAGGCACACCCTTAGGCAGCCAGCAGAATGTCAGGAGCGATCCTCTTATCTAGAACCACCCTGGCCAAGGAAGCAGGCCAGCCTGCTGGATCTTTATGCCTTGGAAAATCTCACTGGCTCTTTGTCCAAGCACAGCTAACAGATCGATATCACTGTTGTCAGCTCAGTTACCCCCAGCCAAGAATGAAGCCACTTGAGCAATTGTGGTGTCTCCTATATTCCACCGGAATATTCCACCATCACAGGAAGGTTGCCCCCTCACACTGGGGCCGGGGGACGGCTGCTCTGGGTAAGTGTCACGTGTAGTCACAGGGATCAGTTGGTCAGTGGTCATTCTGCCCAGCAGTGGGCACAGCGATGCCATGAGAATGGGCTCTCTGAGGTCAGCAGCTTTGCTCTCAATCATTCTCCAGTGGCACCCCTGTCATCCTGGCACACTGAGCATGGCCTGCTCAGCCCCAGGGCCAAAGGTCCATTGCTGGCACTATCTTACCTCAGATTCAGCCCCCATCACGTGGTGTTATCGCTGTTCATCAGCCAGTTTCTACCACTAGACTGTGAGCTCCCTGAGGACCAAGATATGCTTTGCATTTGAATTTTCGGTTCCACATCGTGGGCATCAACAAATGTCCACCACGTGAACAAAACCAAGGAAGGATTAGCCAACATTCGTCTGGCTTAAACTTCAACAAAGCTATTACATCAAGCTCACTTCATTTAATTGTTTTCCGTATTTTTTTGACCCCTTGGTTTGCCGGTACCCATTCTTATAATTCACCTCAACTCATACATCACACTTGTAGTGTAGGAACAGTGCTTGCCCAAATGACCAACACCTTGTTTACTTTTTCATATACCTAGTAATATTTTTGTGTCAACCAATTTTCATGCTTTCTTATGACTTTGGTTTTTCCTAAATTTCTAGTATCTGATCACTTTTTTAATAAGATGAATCAATAAGATACACTATTGCGGATGTGTTACTAACATCACCTAAAAAAAAACTCGTTTCAAAAGTAATTTTGGCAATTAAGTTAATCAGTGACTCATTTTTGTTAGTTACCTTGTTGGATAAAACTAAGTTACTGGCCAACTCAGTGCTTTAAAGGTAAACTTATTAACTGCCTCCTGGTTGAGTTTCTGTGTTCTCTGTAATGCAGTCATGCCACAGGGTGGTAAACTGGACTCTGTTCTCAGGGGTTGCGCTGAGGCCGCTGAGAAAGAGGCAGGAGGTGCAGGGCTACTCCCTGGGGAGCAGGGGCGCTTAGAGCAGGGCCCCGAGGAGCTGCAGATAGCCAAGTACCCCGGAGTGGGGGTCCTTTGGGGGTGACTGGGGTGCTGTGCAGTTTCTAGGCCGGAGGAGGCTTCCCGGGGACCACTCAGGAGTTTGACCTACAATCCCTGGAGCTGGAGTTAATTGCCGTTGAAGGGTTTATAGCAAACTTTAAGAAGCATCACCAAATAATAAAGAATGGATTTACACAGCACGTCATAAGTGACAAGCTGCTGGACAGGAGCTTTCAGACTCCCCTCAGGACATTTTAGGGCAGGACCTACCATGCCCCTTGTTCCCGCCCACCCCACTGACCAACAGCTTGGTGACTTGAGCATCTGGCAGGCGAAAGTGCTGGCTGGAGCCCCGGATGGCCCGCCAGCCCTCAGAGCTACCCCAGTGGCTGATGGCAGAGCCCACTTCTTCAGTCAGTGTGAGAGGAAGAGCCAAGCCCTTACATCCACCGTCCAGAGGGCCCTGATGGCAGAGCACAGCTGCCCACCTTGGTGGGGTCTCCCTCTCCCTGGCCCGGGCTCGGAGGGGTCAGAAACAGGCATTCACAGCAAGTTGGGGAGACTGGGGGAGAAAAGGAGGAAGGGCCCGACACACCAGCCCCAGGCCTCTGCCACCCCACTGCAGACCAGCAAACCTGAAGCTGGCTGAGTCCCGGAAGGGGAGGCGCTTCTGGTTGGATGAGAGTCTGGATTTTGACTATTGCACTGCATTAGACTCAGTTATTAAACTGGAGGTTTAAGTACCTTAAGAGTGACCAGAAAAGCTCTAGAATCTGCCCAAGATTTCATCCAAGAAGCAAGGAGAAACAAGTCCACAGTGTGGGCTTAACGAGCCAGTGGGGGAAGAATGAAGTGTGTTCTGCCTGCCCTGCCTCAAGTATAGCTTGCTCAATACTCTGCTTCCACTGTGTAAGAGTAAAGTGTATTCATTAAATGCCATGAAGGTCAACTTCTCGACATTGCCACCCTGTATAGATTCTTTTGTTCTATTCCACAATCATTTATCTTTCTCTAAACATAACACAAAGAGAATGCAAACACACACATTTACAGAGCATTGAGTTTCTAAGTAGACATACAGCCAGGTTGCGATCTTGCCCTGGTAAAGTTGAGTACTTTGACAGCCAGCAGGGTTTCAGCAGGTCCCTGAATTGTAAGCGAAGCCACTGTAATCAATAGAAAATATCAGGTAGTGACTTCACATCTTCTATTCTCATTCCTTTTAGGAAGAGTCCTTATAAGTTTAAAAGTTTACCAAAATAACAGGAATACATAGCATTTTGCACAATGCTTTACTGAATCAATTTAGTTAAGAAGGTTCTCAATATTTATCTTCAAACAACTATATCCAGTTATCTGTTTTTTAAAAATCTATCAGAAAATGAGAATGGAGTTTTTAAATATAAAATAGTAGAACTAAATAAAAGGCTCTCCTATAAAGCTTAAATTCCTTGACAGCTGAACCCAGTGAGTTCAGAGGAGACAGGACAGGCCACGCTGGCCTTGGCAGTAACATCGTGAGAACTCAGCATCGGTGTGCTAATGTTACATCAAGCAATGCTGTGACCCCGCTACTGTTAGTCTGCTTCTCTAGAACTTCACTTCAGACTCTGAAGTAATAAAACATTCGAGATTTATTTCCATGAGGTCTAGGAATTATTATTTAGTAGGTGGCTCGGCCTGTTGGGTCCTCCAAGACCATTCTAGCACATAATGTGTGTGTGATGAATGTTAATTTTTAATATAAGAACAATACTGAATAAGAACTATTGCCTTTAGCCTGACACACCAGAACTAAACTGACTATATCTTATAGATAGATGTATTTGCTGTTGTTACATTAATACCTCTGTACACATATAAGGGAATGCTACTTGTGATATCTTTGTCTGGATTTGATATTAAAGTGGTGCTGGCCTCATAGAAAAAGTTTGGAAGTATTCCTTCCTCTGCAAATTTTTGGAATAGTTTCAGGATAGGTGTTAACTCTTCTCATTTAGAGAAGAGTTTAGTTTTGTAGAATTCACCCATGAAGCCGTCTGGTCCTGGACTTTTGTTTGTTGGGAGTTTTTAAATTACTGATTAAATTTCATTACTGGTAACTGGTCTGTTCATATTTTCTGTTTCTTCCTGGTTCAGTCTTGGGAGATTGTACCTTCCTAAGAATTTGTCCTTTTCTTCTAAGTTGTCCATTTTATAGGCATATAGTTGTTTATAATAGTCTCTTATGATCCTTTGTATTTGTGTCGTGTCGGTCATAACTTCTCCTTTTTCATTTCTAATTTTATTGATCTGGCTCCTCTCCCTTTTCTTCTTGATGAGTCTGGCTAAACGTTTATCAATTTTGTTTATTTTTTTCAAAGAACCAGCTTTTAGTTTCACTGATCTTTTCTATTGTTTTTCCTATCTCTATTTCAGTTATTTCTGCTCTGATCTATATGATTTCTTTCCTTCTACTAACGTTGGGTTTTGTTTGTTCTCCTTTCTCTAGTTGCTTTAGGTATAAGGTTAAGTTGTTTATCTGAGATTTTTCTTGTTTCCTGAGGTAAGCTTGTAAACTATAAACTTCTAAGGGAATGGTATTTGAAGTGTGCCTCTTTTAAAGAATTATGCTGAGAAATAACATAGTACTTTGAAAAGATTGAAACCATACTACCTACTCCCTGAAGGCCAATTGAAAATTGTGTATACCAAATTAATTTTTCTCTGCTCTTCAGTCTGGATTGTGGAAACTGTTTCATTCTAGCTTCTGTATTATGATGTCTGGTCAAGGATAAAATCTTCTGGGAGGGCAGGAGAGGGCAACAGTAGTTTTTAAGAAAGGAATGACCTCAGATTTATATTTTGAAGATAATTCTAGCAGAACTTGAAAATAGATTTTCGGTATGATTGGAAACAGGAAGGTACAATCCCAGTTGTCCAGACAAGAGATAGTAAGGTATTGAGAGGGTGGAAAATGAAAGCAAGGGACAGTTATGAGAGACAAAGCTGAGAGATTATAGATGAAGCAAAGTCTATAAGTTAAGAATTTAAGAGAAGATGAAATCAAATTCAGGTGAAGAAATTGGACTAATTAATTGCTCACTGAGTCTCAGTTTTCACATTTCTAAAATGGAGATTTAACAATATAGTCCCTCAGCCTCATCACAAGATTTCTGTAAAAAATAAAATAGGTAAATGTCAAATGGCTTTGTAGTTTCAAAAATGATCCACAGATATTTGTTCTTATTATCTCCTGAAATAGATGTTTAAAATTTGTGTGCCAAAGCAAAAATATGTCACCAACAGATTGAGCCGACAGCCACTTGTGCAATAAATACACACTGCATGCTTGCTATGTGCTAGGGACTACTATTCTAGACACTGAGTTTCCAGCAGTGATCAAAACAGACCAGAGGCCTGCCCTCATGAAGCTCCCACTCTAGTATCAAGAGACATAGGAACAGCCTTTGGGAACCTACCCTGCTTCTGAGTAGAGACAGTGAAAGATGAGAAGATAGTGGAAGTGCCTGTGACAGAAACAGGACTGAAAGGAACTGCTGGTTTGCAGGGAAGGAACAGGGCGGCCGTGATTTGGAACCTGTTCAGGTTGTGGGGAAACATCCTCGTGGAGGTATGCAAATAAGCTGTTGGGGTGACAAAGAAGAGTTTGGGCCAGGGAAACTGGATTGGTTTGGGGGCACCATCTCATAAAGGTGGTAACTGAAAGTGAAAGAATGCATGAGATCTTGGAGAGTGAAAGAGGAGAGACATTCACAGGGTGATAGTTGTAGAATGCAGTTACTGGACAGGAGGAGGGAAGAGGAGGCCGTGAAGGGAACAGATGATACGATAGAAAACTTGGAGGAAACCTGAAGAAATGGGACAGTAGAATAGAAAGTTGGATTTAGCTTCTAAAAAAATCATTGCAGGATTCCTTTAGGCAGCCTTTCATCTTAATTTAAAATTAATTAAACTTGTAAAAATCACACTTTATACAGACTCTAGATATACCTCAACTTCATCTAAGAAAACGATACCTGAATTTTTCACATTTTTAGACCAAAAGTTAATACTCAGTCATAACAGGATACTTTAAAAATACTTAATTCTCTAAAATGAATATCAAAGTGTTTCTAATTAGTTTCTGATATAAGTTGTCAGCAGTTCTTTTTATGATTTATTTAACATAGTACCACATTTCATCATTCATGGCATAGTTGTGTATTAGAATTTTGCTACCACACCTCTCTGCAAAAAAGAAATGCTGGAAGTGATAAGCTGAATAATGGTTCCCCAAAGATGTCCACATCCTAATCCCCAGAAACTGTAAAGATGTTACCTTTCATGGCAAGAAGGACTTTGTAGATGTGACTAAGTTAAGGATCTTGAGATGGGGAGATTATCCTGGATTATCTGGTTAGGCCCAATGTAATCACAAGGGTCCTTATAAGAGGAAAGCAGGAGGGTCAGAGTCAGAGAAGGTGATGTGACAGTGGCAGCAGAGGTCGTAGTGATATGCAGCCACAAGCCAGGGATTGTCGGCAGCCTCTAAAAGCTGGAAAAAGCAGGGAAATATATTCTCCTCTGGAGCCTCCAGAAGGAACCAGCCCTGCTGACACCTCAGTTTTAGCCAACTGAAACTAATTTTGGGCTTCTGACCTTCAGAACTGTAAGACAGTAAACATGTGCTGTTCCAAAGTTGTGAAGTGGTCATTTGTTATAGCAGCAATAGGAAACTAATACGCTCAATAAACATTCTTAGTGGAAAAGAGGACTCTGTAAATTTATTTATTTATTTATTTATTTATTTTTGGCTGTGTTGGGTCTTCGTTTCTGTGCGAGGGCTTTCTCCAGTTGCGGCAAGCGGGGGCCACTCTTCATCACGGTGCGCAGGCTTCTCATTGTCGTGGCTTCTCTTGTTGCGGAGCACAGGCTCTACACGCGCAGGCTCAGTAGTTGTGGCGCACGGGCTTAGTTGCTCCGCGGCATGTGGGATCCTCCCAGACCAGGGCTCGAACCCGTGTGCTCTGCATTGGCAGGCAGATTCTTAACCACTGCACCACCAGGGAAGCCCCGGAAGAGAGGACTTTAAAGTCAGATGAGTGAATTGTCCAAATTCCTAAAACTTCAGGGATTACTTTCATCAACTGTCTAAAAACAAAAACAAATAATAGAAAACAGACCTATGCTCTGGACTGCACTAATAATTGACATACCTACTGGCATGTTGTTATTGATGGCATAGTGATTGCCACCAGCAAGTCCACTCCAGGAGAATTTTGTGCATGTACGATATTAGAAACCCTTGTTGTTTTACTTTTCATATTTTTTCAGATACATATGATGGCTTTTCTTTTTCCAAGTTCAGTTACTATGCAAGAACTCGACCCTTTATAATGTAGAAAATACTGGATGTAAGAAAATACATCTTACAATGTAGAAAATATAATGTAGAAAATGTAGAAAATACTGGATGTAAGTGCCAGGTCAGTGGTTGCTCCCTGTGCTATCCCGCACAGCCTTGCACACAGCACGTGGGTGCTCAGTGGGCGTCTGTTGAATAAGTGAGCAGCGTGAAGCCCCGTCAGGAGCACTGGGCTCTTGTCCCGGCCCCTGCTTGGTGGCTGTGGAAGGGGGAAAGCCCTTCAGTTCTCTCATTTCACTTTCTTCATTTGTCCAGTGAGGGCCTCGACTAGATCTATGTAAAGTCTCTTCCAAATGCCTGAATACTGTGAATGATGGCGGCATCATGCTCACTCTTGTTTACTTCTCACAGGCAGTGATGGATGTAAAAGATTGTGTCAAAAATCGTCCACCATGTTCGTTTGTGACCCTCCCTCAAATGCCCACTTTTAAAGCCGATACAAATGTCGTCTCCCTCAAGCCTCCTGAACATCCTCCAGGGAACCTTTTTTGCAGGGCTTGGACGAGCAGTGCAACGGGACTCCAGCCACAGCATCCAGTGTGATAAGACTCCTGGCTGCTGCAGTCATAGACGTTTGTAACAGACGTTTAAAGCTGCCAAGTGCCCAGGAAAAAAAAAAAAAAAAAGCCAAAAGCATGTGAGGCTTTGTCAGTGTGGAGAGTAATAGCTAAGTGGATAAGACCTAGAGCCACGCTAAGCTCCCTGCCCTCAGTGTGGCACTGCAGCCCCCCAGCTGCCCCAGATATAGTGAGCACTGTCATTATCCCCCTTGGTACAGGGGGAGCTAAGACCACTGAAGCTGAGTAATTTGTCCCAAGGTCACACAACTATTCAGAGGCAGGGCCAGGATTCACACCCAGCAGCCTGGCTCCAGCGGCCCCTCCTGCTAAGCTGGGAAAGGACAATCAGCTCCACCACTACCATCTAAGTGAATTAGCAAATAGGAAGCTTGCCTCTAGAAATTCTGTTTATATGCTGACTTTCGAGAGAGAACTGACATTGCTTAAAAAAAGATATATCAGCAGCTGGGTTTTCAGATTAACCCTGATGCTACTTTTCTGGTCATATTTAGACCGTATAGAACCTCAGAAAGTTTGTATCACTTTAAAATAAAAAGTGACTGCATTCACATACTGCACACAGGATTTAATTAGTTATAGAGCTAGTTCCACATAAATGAAGACAATGGTATAACAGTTTACATGACACTGAAATAGTGTAGTCTTCCCAGAAGTCAAGAGAGAACAGTTTGGTTTACATGTGTGTAACATGTGCTTCTTTTTTTCTTTCTTTTTAAGTAGTATCCAATAAGTTGCTATGCGTGGGTTTTTTAGGAAAAAAAGGTATTTGTAAACAAATGAATATGCCCCCAATTTTAATGAAAAGTTATCATTTAAAAATTGTTTAAGGTTCAGGTTCCCATTCTTCAGTTAATACAGGCAACAAATATCCCTGCAATGACTCATCTACTTCTGATCATTAAAAAAAAATCTTAATTCTTCTACTTAGGAAAATTTTTAAAAATCTAATGGCAAATAAAAGCTGTCTATAGCACCTTAAGAACAGACTGTACAAGGACTTCCCTGGCAGTCCTGTGGTTAATACTCCACACTTCCACTGCAGGGGGCACAGGTTCCTTCCCTGGTTGGGGAACTAAGATCCCACATGCCACGCAGCGTGGCCAAAAAAATAACAGATTATACAAAGGACTCATAAATACACAATACACAAATTTGTTATTTTTAATACTTTTTATTTCTTGTGTAGTACATGCTAAAATTATTCCTAACAAAGTCACAATAGGTGAAATATGTTTAGATAGCATACCTATATAAATTATAAAATAATTTTAGTAGATCTAGAGATTATAGTGTTATAATTGCTTCAATATTATTCATGTTTAAAGTATTAGTCATTCCTTTAATAATGTTCATGTAAGTTCTTAAAGAAATCATCATGCATTGCTTTCTATTGGGGGCATGTCAGCTAACAATTTCCATTGGACTCCCTCAGCTGGGTCATGTTTCCTGTCCTAAAAAAATGGGTCCCATGGAAAATCATGTTGTTTGGTCAGGGTTCTGGATTTTTTCAGTGAGCGAACTGTCTTATATTCAATGTGATTTTATATATTTTTATATATTGTGTATATGTAATTTCACAGATCTTTATCCAAGATCATTCTTCATCCTTGGCATCAAGAAGATTTTGACCACAACATTTTGAATCATCTGTTTTCGTTTTTTGGACGGAGGAAGAAGGGATAAACGAAAATGTGAACACTTCTATTTTGTGGTGGTTATCTATTCAATATAGATTCTTCATGAAACCCTTTTTTTGACACTATTGTTTTCACTCGTGAGTCAGAAAAAACATAAACCACTATTTACTCCTTCCTCCAACCAAAAAAAAAAAAAAAAACCCAACATAAAAAGATAGTATTCAATAAGAAGAGGCATAAATATCGCCTGTCAAGCAGATGACAGTTTTGTCAGTGGGACGATCAGGGAGGAGCCAGCTGCACACTTGAAGGAAGAGTCCAGAGTGCACGGCTGAACCACGGGGAGAAAACAGAGTTAGTCTCCATAGTGTGTCATTTATTTATTCAACAGATATTTATTCAGTACCTACTGTGTGTCAGGCTCTTTTTTGTGACTAGGAACACGATGGTGAACAATCAGATACAGTTGCTACCCTGACTTTCACATCTCCTGAAAACAAATAAATAAAATTCTGCCCCCCTCATTTAGCAAACCCCATCAGCCCCATTATGATCATTACGAGATACACCTAAAAGTACTTTTCAAACAACGCTTTTTTTAACGTTTATTTTTTTTTTTAATTGGGGTATAGTTCTTTTACAGTGTTGTGTTAGTTTCTAGTGTACAGCGAAGTGGAGTTCCCTGTGCCCTACAGCAGGTTCTCATTAGTTATTTTATACATATTAGTGTATATGTATGTCAGTCCCAATCTCCCAATTCATCCCACTCCCCCCCCCACAAACAACACTTTTTTCAGTGAGTGTAAATTGTGATTCAGCTGGTCTGGGCGGGGCCTGGCTATCATTTCTTTTAAAGCTCCCCAAAGTTAGTGGAATGTGCAGCTACACACACTGGTGAAAAGTTGAAAACCTCTAAGCATTGTTTCTTCTCTGGGTTCTTTCCTAAATGGTGGTTTCTTTATTCTCATTTGACCCAGAATATACTTCCCAGTGTTACAGAAAGAATAGAATTGGAGCCGCTGGATTAGGGGCTGCTGCCAGACCCTAGCCACGCCTGCCAGCCTCTCCACCCCCAAAGAACAGCGGCTGGAGGGAGCGCGGGCCATAAACACGGTGCTGAGGGGAATATGGTCATCACTGACCCCATCCGCCCTCCTTAGCCACCTGCTACGTAAAGTGTTCAGGTAGAAGTGTGGATAAGAGTCCAAGCCCCCGGAGAAGAAAATGCCCCAAATCTGTCTTATTTATAATTAAAATGACTATAACCACATTGTGTCTTCTTTGCTTTGGTGAATGGTAAAAACAATATTATAAAATTATATAAAAACAGTCTGTTCCTTTTTATTCAGAAATTTAGGAGATATCTATTGATAGATTTTAAGAACATAGTCATGGATTTATTTTCAGGTACTATTGGCCAAAGCAAATATTACAATATTAAAATAGCATCACATAATAAAAATCAATGAAGTATGAACGCTTTAAGTTTAAATAAGTTATCTATTTTAATTGATCAGTTATTTAGTGTGATTATTATAATATATATAATTCCTACAATGCTTTCATGTCCTGTAACTTGCTTTGGTTGAAAATGTAATTTAATTAAAGGTGGTTTATGAGTTTCTAAGTTGATAATTAACCATAAACTGTGATGAATCTCACCGGGTGGGAAAGCCTCACAGCGTGTACAGTGTGGTCTGACAATCCTGACATATGGCTTATTGACTGAAAACCTCATATCATGTTCTCTTAAAACTATTCCAAAAGTTCCAAGACATACTCAATGCAGCTGAAAATATTTATTTATTTATTTTGGCTGAGCCGGGTCTTCGTTGTGGCATGCGGGATCTTTTAGTTGCGGTATGTGGACTTCTTAGTTGCGGCATGCATGCAGGATCTAGTTCCCTGATCAGGGATTGAACCCAGGCCCCCTGCATTGGGAGTGTGGAGTCTTACCCAGTGGACCACCAGGGAAGTCCCCAGCATATAGTACTTTTTTTGTTTTGTTTTATTTTTGTTTTTGTTTTTTTTGAATTTTATTTTATTTATTTTTTATACGGTAGGTTCCTATTAGTTATCCATTTTATACACATCAGTGTATACATGTCAATCCCAATCTCCCAATTTATCACACCACCACCTGCCCCAGCCACTTTCCCCCCTTGGTGTCCATACGTTTGTTCTCTACATCTGTGTCTCAATTTCTGCCCTGCAAACCGGTTCATCTGTACCATTTTTCTAGGTTCCACATATAATATAGTACTTTTAAAAAACAGAATCGCTATGCGTCAACAGCTTCCAAATTAAGCAAAACTGATTTTATATTTTAAATTGCTGCCTGGGTGAACAAAGAGGAGAATAAAAATCTTAAAAAAAAAAACATTTGTACCTCTATAATATGTTCGGAATTTGTCAGAGACCACTAATAAATACCTTTTCTTCACTCATTCATTCCTTCAACAAACATTTATCAGGCTCCTGGGTTTGCGAGATACAAGGATGAACAAGACAGACAGGGTCCCTGCCTTTCCAGAGCTTGGACTACTTCAGTTTGTTTTCCTGCAGAACAGAGTGTGCCAAGGTGCACAGCAATACCAGAAGCAGGAGCCCAGATAGGGATTTAGCCAATGTCCAGCATTGAGAACTGAAGTAACAATGGAGAGAGTTTTAATTTGGTAGTAATCTTAAATAAAGTATGTCCATCTGGAGGCAAACAAATGGAAAGACATTTTGTAAAATTCAAATTATACTGTTTAAATAGCTAAAACTAGCATTTACAAATAACTGCACTTAGGAAGCCGGGAGGAGGTTAGTTCTTTGAAGCATTGTGCTCTTTAGGAGATAAGCAGGTGTAGGAGCACGTTCTTTATGATGTTTAGAAATACTGTGGATGTTGACTGCATTACCCACAACCTGATGCTCCCCGGAGCCTGGTGCGAGGAGGGCATCGTATTTCACCAGTGTCCTTTCATCAGCTTCACTGAGTTTACTGACTGAAGAACCAGTGTTAAGAGACACTGTAAACCACCTGCTAAAATATTCTGATATTTACTTAAGACTGCACCAAACACTCCCTGGGAATGGGGCGCTAAAGTCAGCACATTAACTCTTTCAGACCCAAGAGTCTGCATCAGGCAGATGCAGCAGTGCCTGGAAGCAGAGCAGTTAGGTTGACGCTGCAGGCTGCTCAACCCTGAAGCCCTTGGCAGAGTCTCTGAGATTCTGGGAAAGAGGCCTCAGATGGTTTATTCAATTGAATTCAATTTCATCTACAGAGCAAGGTTAACAAAAGAACCAGTATAAGTTACCTGCTTCATCACAGAGAACATAGACAGAGGACCTGTGATGTTAGCCAAAGGGTCCCAGGGCACTAAAGTATAGGGAACACAGGTAACTGAGCCTACTGCATCCACCATTAAATCTTTGGGACCAAAGATTCTGAAATTATGTAATAAAGCTCTGAGCCTTAACAGATTTAAAAATAATGGAATCAATGTTACTGATCTACGAACAAGACAGTCTAATCCATAACTTTGTTTTATAGCAATTTTATAAATGTACCATTAAAAAAAAAAGTTTGAGTTCTTGCTTTTTCTGGTGCAGAATAAAATTGGTCAATAAATATTTGGTAAGGAAGGTTGCGGGTCTAGTATTCTTAACTGAAATCAAAAGTAAATTGCAAAAATATAAATGAGGTTTTCAGTCCATTCTTTAAACTTGAGGTTTGAACACTGCCAACTGCCTGTCCTTAGTGGCAGAGTACATTCTTGGGGAATGATGTCAGTGGAGGGCTCTGAATGCTAATGGAAAATCACATTTTGTCCTTCTGAATTGTTAATGCAAAATGTTATTGACTATAATCAGCTACAAGAGATGAAGGAAAACTAAAAAAAAAAAATTAAGTTCATTCCATGACCACACTCTCCATTGGGTGATCAGACAATGAAAAGCATTTTAAAAGGGGATTTTCCTGGAAAATCCAACAGTTTTACTATACATACAAATTAAACTTTTATGAATCTTATACTGTAGAGGCACTGTACTCCTAAGAGAACACAAAAAAGTAGGGTTATTTTTTTCTCTCCTGACTCACAATTAACTTAATGCTGCTAAAGTTTAGAAGAAGAAAATATTCTTATCTGATAATAAAGTAATTGTGGGTTCTCTGCTTTATGAGAAAAGTACAAGAACAGTCCACACTTGTAAAATGCAATTCCAGTATGCAGACAAAATCACTATTTATATACATTTATTCATTAGGTAGTAGCATTCAAATAAAATGAGCTTGCTACCCCTGAAAAAGATTTCACTTAAATTTTCAGTTTCAGAAGCTCAGTCTTCTTATGTATACTAGTTTTTCATTGTTTTTTATGCACTATTACTTTTCTAAGTGCATTTGTTACATAAGGTGAACTTACCTTGGATTTCCCAGGCAGCCTATGTAATTTAAGTGAGCTTAATAATCATTTTTAAATGATGGTAATAAAAGTTCCACTTCTGGCAAAACTGAGTTGTTTCTGGGCCAGCACTCCTACCAAGAACAATTTAGAAAACCTGGACGGAATATAACAAAAACAGGTTTGAAGATTTCAGAGATCTCCCAAGGCAGTGAGGTACCTTCAGAGCTAAGATATGAAAGAGGTGGGAAGCCAAGAGAAGTAAGCCCAACATCTGGGACCACTTTTCTCCTTGAGGCAATTGTCAATTCAGAAAGCAAAAGCAATAGCTGACAGGTTAAAAAGGTGAACAGAGCTTTTGATTGCTTCAAGGGCTGGGGGAATAAAACTTGGACTTCTGAGTCTACCCAGGATGAAGGGCCCCTGTAAACACTCTAGGGTTTTAATTGGGACCCCTAAGAAAGGTAAACCGAAAATAGACCAGCTCTAAAAAGACTGGAGCCCAGCTATGAAACGTCTCAATCTCTGACAAAAATCAGGTGATCTATCCCCAGCCCAGCTGTCTGCCAAAAGCAAAAGTAGATCTTCTCTGGAGGAAAATACCATCATGCAGCACCTCAAATTATCACTAAAAATTTTATGCATAACATCTGGCACTCATTCAAAAATAACCAGAGCATAGGAGAAATCTGGCAAATTCTGCTTTAGCCACGTGATCAAAATAAACGTCACTAAAAGTGGGACTATCTAAAATTTTGTGCCTCCTTAGTGATGCACTAAGAAGGACACAACATCAGTTATTATCCAGTATTTCTGCCAAATAAGTGTAACCTTATTCTAATCAATCAAACTCAAATTGAGAAAGCTGTAAAACAACTGATTCATACTCATCAAAATTTGTCAATGTTATGAAAACAAAGGCGGAGGCAATGTTTCAAATTAAAAGAAAACTAAAAGAGATGTGACAACTAAATGCAAGATGTGACCCTGGATGGATCAGAGATAAGGAAAAAATATAAAAGATTGAAACAAAGGGCATCAATAGGAAAATTTGAATATATTGGGTGAGCCAAAATGTTCATTTGGTTTTTTCCGTAAGATGGCTCTAGTAGCACTTAGTTGTCTTTAACTTCATTCGAAACAATTTTGTTAGATTGTATGTTACAGCTGTCATATCAGCATGCATTTAAAAAAAGACATCAAAATTGGTGAACTTTTGTGTAGCCATTTTAATATTGAAAATGGAAGAAAAAAACAACATATTCAGCATATTATGCTTTATTATTTCAAGAAAGGTAAAAATGCAACTGAAACGCAAAAAAAGATTTGTGCAGTGTATGGAGAAGGTGCTGTGACTGAAGTGTCAAAAGTGGTTTACAAAGTTTCATGCTGGAGATTTCTCGCCGGACGATGCTCCACAGTTCGGTAGACCAGTTGAGGTTGATAGCAATCAAATCGAGACATTAACTGAGAACAATCAACGTTATACCACGCAGGAGATAGCCGACAGACTCAAAATATCCAAATCGAGCATTGTAAGTCATTTGCACCAGCTTGATTATGTTAATTGCTTTGATGTTTGGGTTCCACATAAATTAGGAGAAAAAACCTTCTTGACCATATTTCTGCATGTGATTCTCTAATGAAACGTAATGAAAACATTCCGTTTTTAAAACCAGTTGTGACAGGCAATGACAAGTGGATACTATACAACAATGTGGAACAGACGAGATAGTGGGGCAGGTGAAGTGAACCACCACCAACCTCACCAAAGGCTGATCTTCATCCAAAGAAGTTGATGTTGTGTATATGGTGGGATTGGAAGGGAGTCCTCTATTATGAGCTCCTTCCGGAAAACCAAACGATTAATCCCAACAAGTACTGCTCCCAATTACACCAACTGAAAGCAGCATTTGACGAAAAACATCCAGAATTAGTCAAAAGAAAACGCATAATCTTCCATCAGGACACTGCAAGACCACATGTTTCTTTGATGACCCGGCAAAAACTGTTACAGCTTGGCTGGGAAGTTCTGATTCCTCTGCCATATTCACCAAACACTGCACCTTCAGATTTCCATTCATTTTGGTCTTTACAAAATTCTTTTAATGGGAAAAATTTCAATTCCCTGGAAGACTGTAAAAGGCACCTGGAACTGTTCTTTGCTCAAAAAGATAAGTTTTGGGGAGATGGAATTATGAAGTTGCCTGAAAAATGGCAGAAGGTAGTGAAACAAAAGGGTGAATACGTGTTCAATAAAGTTCTTGGTGAAAGTGAAAAATGTGTCTTTTATTTTTACTTAAAAAACTGAAGGCACTTTTTGGCCCACCTTATAGATTGTATTTTAGACAAAAGTATCATACCAGTATTAAATTTCTTTTTTTACTGAGGTATAATTGACACACAACATTATATTAGTTTCAGGTGCACAACATTATATTAGTTTCAGGTGCACAACATAATGATTCAATATTTGTATATATTGAGAAATGATCACCACAATAAGTCTGGTTAACGTCCAACCATACATACTTACAGAATTTTTTTAAATTTTATTTATTTATTTATTTGGCCGTGCCATGCAGCATATCAGATCTTAGTTCCCCGACCAGGGATTGAACCCGTACCTCCTGCATTGGAAGTGTGGAGTCTTAACCGCTGGACCGCCAGGGAAGTCCCCAGAATTTTTTTGTGTGTGTGTGATGACAACTTTTACGATCTACTCTCTTTGCAACCTTCAAATATGCAACACAGTATTATTAACTATAGTTGCCATGTTGTTCATTACATCCCCATGAATTACTTACCTCATAACTGGAAGTCTGTAACTTTTGATGCCCTTCATCCATTTTGTACAACACCCCCTTCCCACCTGCACCTGGCAACCACTCACCTGTTCTGTGTATCTATGAGCTTGGTTTTTGTTTTTGTTTTGTTTTTAGAATCCACATATAAGAGAGATCATACAGTATTTGTCTTTCTCTGTCTGACTTATTTCACTTAGCATAATGCCCTCACGGTCCATCCATGTTGTTGCAAATGGCAAGATTTTATTCTTTTGATGGCTAAATAATATTCCATGGTGTGTATGTGAATATGTGTGTATCACATTTTCTTTATCCATTCATCCATTGATGGACACTTAGATTGTTCCATACCTTGGCTATTGTAAATAACACTGCAATAAACATGTATCTTTTCAAGTTAGTGTTTTTGTTTTCTTCAGATAAATAACCAGAAGTGGAATTGTTGGATCATACAGTAGTTCTTTTTTAAATTTTTTGAGGAACGTCTGTACTGTTTTCCATAGTGACTGCACCAATTTATATTCTCACCAACAGTGCACAAGTGTTCCCTTTTCTCCACATCCTCACTAACACTTGTTATTTCTTGTCTTTTTAAAAATAATAGTCAACCTGAGAGGTGTGAAGTGATATCTCATTGTGATTTTGATTTGCATTTCCCTGATGATTAGTGATGTTGAGTATATTTTTATGTACCTGTTGGCCAAATGTATGTCTTCTTTCAAAAAACTGTCTATTCAGGGAATTCTCTGGCAGTCTAGTGGTTAGGACTCAGTGCTTTCACTGCTGTGGCCTGGGTTCAATGCCTGGTTGGGGAACTAAGATCCCACAAGCTGCGCGGCGTGGCCAAAAAAAGTCTGTTCAGATCCTCTGCCCATTTTTTAATCAGACTGCTTGTTGTTTTGCTATTGAGTTGTATGAGTTCTTTCTATATTTTGGATATAAACCACTTGTTGATTTTTGCTTTTGTTGCTTGTGCTTCGGTGTTAAATCCAAAAAATCATCACCAAGACTGATGTCAAGGAGCTTACTGCCTATGTTTCTTCTAGAAGTTTTACAGTTTTAGGTCCTATATTCAAGTCTTTAACCCATGTTGAGTTAATTTTTGTGTATGGTGTAAGACAGTGGCCCCATTTCATTCTTTTGCATGTGGCTGTCCAGTTTTCCCTACACCATTAATTGAAGAGACTGTCCTTTCCCCATTGTATATTCTTGGCTCCTTTGTCATAAATTATTTGACCATATATTCATGAGTTTATTTCTGGGCTCTCTGTTTCATTGATCTCGGTGTCTGTTTTTATGCCAATACCATACTGTTGTGATTACTATATTTTTCTAATATAGTTTGAAATCAGGAGCATGATGCCTCCAGCTTTATTCTTCTTTCTCAAGATTGCTTTGGCTATTCAGTGTCTTTTGTGGTTCCATACAAATTTTAGGATAGTTTGTTCTATTTATGTGAAAAATGCCATTGGAATTTTTATAGCGATTATACTGAATCTGTAGATTGCTTTGGGTAGGTAGTATGGACATTTTAACAATGTTAATTCTTCCAATTCATGAACATGATATACCTTTCCATTTATTTGTGTCTTCAATTTTTTTTCATCAACCTCTTATAATTTTCATTTACAGATCTTTCACCTTCTTGGTTGAATTTACTCCTCAGTATTTTATTCTTTTTGATACAATTGTAAACGGGATTGTTTTCTTAATTTCCCTTTCTGATAGTTTGTTATTAGCATATAGAAATGCAACAGATTCCTATATCCTGATTTTGTATCCTGCAACTTTACTGAATTCATTTATTAATTCCAACAGTTTTTGTTAGAGTCTTTAGGGGTTTTAATATTTAATATCATGTCATCTGCAAAGAGTGACAGTTTTACTTCTTCATTTCCAATTCGGATACCTTTTGTTTCTTTTTCTTGCGTAATTGCTGTGGCTAGGACGTCCACTACCATGTTGGGTAAAAGTGGCAGGAGTGAACATCCTTGTCTTGTTCCTGATCTTAGTGGAAAAGATTTCAGTTTTTCACCATTGAGTATGTTAGCCATAGGCTAGACATATATGGCCTTTATTATGTTGAGGTACGTTCCCTCTATACCCACTTTGTTGAGAGTTTTTATCAGAATGGATGTTGAATTGAATTAAATTTATTGAATTCAATAACTGCATTGTAGTTATATAGGAGAATGTCTTTGTTTTTAAGACATATGCTGAAGTATTCAGGGATAGAATTCCTGTAAGGTGTCAAGGCAGAAAAGAATAAGAACAGTTGGTCAAAGTTGAGTATTTCTGTCCACATGCCCCTCTTCCTGGCATATGAGCCTATCTGGGGGCTTGAGCAGGAAGCAGAGACGGGGCAGCCTCAACAACCATGTTGTAGCTGTTTGATCCTGTGCTCTGCCCCCCACCCCCCTTGCCGATTGGTCCATGATAAGACAAGTGACCCAAGGGAGACATGCCACATTCTTTCACACTGAGAGCTGGAATTTCAAGGAGACAGAAAGAAACAGAGAGTGGTAATTGCTAGTATAAGTCACATTAAAGACAGTGCCCTTTTCAAAGTTCAGTTGTTTAAATTCCCTTGAAATCCCCGGGCCTCCTCCCAATAAATTCCCTTTTTATTGAAAATAATTACAAAGTTGGTTTCTGATACCTGAAACCCAAACAACCTTAGCAATTACAAGCAGATTACTCCAGAGGAGCTATAAAACATGAAATGCAATGAATGCAGAAATTACTGGGGGTGAGTTATGTCGTGATCAGTTGTAATCATAGTTTATTGTCATTTAATGATTAGCTCTCTACTTCCTGCCATTATCTTCTCAAACAGAAATCCTCTGCTAATTCCCTTTGGAGAGTTGAAAGAGTACTCCAGACCTAGCTTGAATGTATTCTCCTGTACTGATCATACTTTTTTTTTTTTTTTGCCGGGGGGTGGGGCTGCGTTGGGTCTTCATTGCTGCACATGGGCTTTCTCTAGTTGCAGCGAGCAGGGGCTGTTCTTCATTGTAGTGCACAGGCTTCTCGTTGCGGTGGCTTCTCTTGTTGTGGAGCACAGGCTCTAGGCACACGGGCTTCAGTAGTTGTGGCACGTGGGCTCAGTAGTTGTGGTTCACGGGCTCTAGAGCATAGGCTCAGTAGTTGTGGCGCATGGGCTTAGCTACTCTGCGGCATGTGGGATCTTCCCGGACCAGGGCTTGAACCTGTGTCCCCTGCACTGGCAGGTGGATTCTTAATGACTGCGCCACAAGGGAAGTCCATGGTTTTTCTTGTTTTGGTTTGGTTTTTTTTTATCATACTCGTGTTGTTTGTGTGTTAACACAATCTGATTTTAAAGGAATTGTTTTTAGTAATAATAATCTGGCTTCTATGGTTCACATAAATAACAACAAGAAGTATAGCCCTTGTTACATTGTTCAGCTGGTCATAAAATCGTAATGTGATGTGCCTCTTTCCACTTCTGACAAAAGGAAGAGTTTACACACTATTAAAATGCCTGGCTACACTTACTGGATAAGAAGCATGAATTAGAACATTCTATCAAAAGTGTATTAATTTTTGTATATTGGATTTTCATAAATTATGGCTAAATGATGATCACTTACAGTATCTCCACCTACTAAATAAGATTTGTGCCAGATCAAGTATTCTGCCTAATTCAGCCACATCAAGTTCTGAAACATTAAAAAATAAAGCATATACCATTTGTTTTAAGAGAATATTTTAAAATTTGTCTCATTGAGAAAACACTCTCTCTCTTATTTTCCAAGACAACCACAGGTGGGCCAGTCCTCAATAAAGGGAATTCCAGCACTGTCCAAACTTCCCCATAGTGAGAATTATCTGGTTGCTTGTTAATCACACAGCTCCCAAGGTGATCCTAATTTAGTGGGTCTAGGGTGGATCCCAAACTTCACCTTGGGTAGTTGTTATCATCAGAAAAGCTGGATTTGATGATAGTTGTGTTCCTTCTCTGTTGCTTTTGAAGTTGCTGATGTTGACAGTTGTGGTTCTGCAGCAGTTGGATATTGTTTCCATAGGTATCAGTTAGGTCAAGCTGGTTGATAGTGTTGGTCAAATCTTCTATAACATACTGATTGCCTATTTGTTCTATCAATTACTGAGAGAGGGATGTTAGAAATCTCATTATAACTGAATCTTTTATTTCTCTCTTTAGTTCTGTAAGTTTCTGCTTCATGCATTTTGAAACTTTTTCACTAGGCATATACACATTTAGGATTCTTAGGTACAATCAATTGCTTTGATTAATTGATCCTTTATCATTATAAAACTTCCATATTTTTCTTCAATAATACTCCTTGTCTTGAAGTCTTCTTTGTGTTATATTAATATAATCACACCAGCTTTTTTATACTTACTGATTGCATAGTGTAACTTTTCCATCCTTTTGCTTTCAACTTGTCTCTATGTATTTGAAGTATATCTCTTCTATACAGCATATAGTTGTCTTCCTTTTTTCCAATCTGAAAATCTATAGATTTTAATTGAAGTTTTTAATCCATTTATATTTCGTGTAATTATTGTATAGTTGAGTGTAAGTAAGTCTACACATCTATTGATATGATCAGATTTAAGTCTACCATCTTCCTATTT
The DNA here is from genome assembly GCF_949987535.1 of Balaenoptera acutorostrata. Taxonomy (NCBI): domain Eukaryota; kingdom Metazoa; phylum Chordata; class Mammalia; order Artiodactyla; family Balaenopteridae; genus Balaenoptera; species Balaenoptera acutorostrata. The sequence continues at coordinate 8,781,705 of NC_080077.1, forward strand.
GTATTCTAGTTGTGCCATCTGTGTTTTGTTTTGGTTTGGTTTTTTGTTCCTCCATTCCTCCTTTCCAGCCTTCTCAGTCAATCAAATATTTTTTAGTATTCCACTTTAATTCCTTTCTTGTCTCTTTAGCTGTGTACCTCTTTATTTATTTAGTGGCTATTCTGAGATTACAATATTTATGCTTATCTCACAGTCCACTTAGAGTTAATATTGTCATTTCACATAAAATCTAAGACCCTTATGAGAGTAGAATGTCTGTTTAAGTCTTCTGCCCATTTTTTGATTGGGTTGTATTTTTTTATATATAAATTTATTTCACTTATTTTATTTTTGGTTGTTTTGTGTCTTCATCGCTGCATGCGGGCTTTCTCTAGTTGTGGCGAGCGGGGGCTACTCTTCATTGCAGTGCATGGGCTTCTTATTGTGGTGGCTTCTCTTGTTGTGGAGCATGGTCTCTAGGTGTGTGGGCTTCAGTTGTTGTGGCTCGCAGGCTCTAGAGCGCAGGCTCAGTAGTTGTGGCACACGGGCTTAGTTGCTCCGCAGCATGTGGGATCTTCCCGGATCAGGGCTCAAACCCATGTGCCCTGCGTTGGCAGGCGGATTCTTAACCACTGCACCACCAGGGAAGCCCATTTCCTCTTTTTTTTGATCTTGAGCTGTATGTGCTGTTTGTATATTTTGGAAATTAATCCCTTGTCAATTGCATTGTTTGCAAATATTTTCTCCTAATCTGTAGGTTGTCTTTTCATTCTGTTTATATTTCCTTTGCTGTGCAAAAGCTTTTAAGCTTAATTAGGTCCCACTTGTTTATTTTTGTTTTTATTTCCATTACTCTAGGAGATGGATCCAAAAATATATTGCTGCAATTTATGTCAAAGAGTGTTCTGCCTATGTTTTCCTTTAGGTGTTGTATCTTGTATCTGGTCTTACATTTAGGCCTGTAATCCATTTTGATTTTATTTTTGTATATGGTGTTAGAGAATGTTCTAATTTCATTCTTTTACACATTGCTGTCCGGTTTTCCCAGCACTAGTGGTTGAAGAGATTGTCTTTTCTCCATAGTATATTCTTGCCTCCTTTGTCATAGATTAATTGACCATAGGTGTGTGGGTTTATTTCTGGGCTTTCCATCCTGTTCCATTGATCTATATTTCTGTTTTTGTGCCAGTACCGTACTGTTTTGATTACTGTAGCTTTGTAGTATAGTCTGAAGTCAGGGAGTCTGATTCCTCCAGCTCTGTTTTTCTTTCTCAAGTTTGCTTTGGCTACTCAGGGTCTTTTGTGTTTCCATACAAATTAAAAATTTTTTTGTTCTAGTTCTGTGAAAAATGCCATTGGTAGTATGATAGGGATTGTATTGAACCTGTAGATTGTCTTGGGTAGTATAGTCATTTTGACAGTATTGATTCTTCCAATACAAGAACACAGTATATCTTTCCATCTGTTTGTGTCATCTTTGATTTCTTTCATCAACATCTTAGAGTTTTCAGAGCACAGGTCTTTTGCCTCCTTAGCCTGATTTATTCCTAGGTATTTTATTCTTTTTGATGGGATGGTAAATGAGATTGTTTCCTTAATTTCTCCTTCTGATCTTTCATTGTTAGCGTATAGAAATGCAACAGATTTCTGTGTGTTAATTTTGTATCCTGCAACTTTACCGAATTCATTGATGAGCTCTAGTAGTTTTCTGATAGCTTCTTCAGGATTTTCTATATATAGTATCATGTCATCTGCAAACAGTGACAGTTTTACTTCTTCTCCAGTTTGGATTTCTTTTATTTCTTTTTCTCCTCTGATTGCTGTGGCTAGGACTTCCAAAACTATGTTGAATAAAAATGGTGAGAGTGGACATCCTTGTCTTGTTCCTGATCTTAGGGGAAATTCTTTCAGCTTTTCACTGTTAGTATGATGATAGCTGTGGGTTTGTCATATATGGCCTTTATTATGCCCACTTATGGAGAATTTTTATTACACCCACTTTTGTCATATATGGCCTTTTTCTGTACCCACTTTCTGGAGAATTTTTATCATAAATGGGTGCTGAATTTTGTCAAAAGATTTTTCTGCATCTATTGAGATGATCATATGGTTTTTATTCTTCAATTTGTTAATGTGGTGTATTACAGATTGATTTGCAGATTGAAAAATCCTTGCATCCCTGGGATAAATCCCACTTGATCATGGTGTGTGATCCTTTGAATGTATTGTTGGATTCGGTTTGCTAGTATTTTGTTCATAATTTTTGCATCTATGTTAATCAGTGATATTGGCCTTTAATTCTCCTTTTTTGTGGTATCTTTGTCTGGTTTTTGTATCAGGGTGATTATGGCCTCACAGAATGAGTTTGGGAGTGTTCCTTCCTCTGCAACTTTTTGGAATAATTTCAGAGAGATAGTTGTTAACTCTTCTCTAAATGTTTGGTAGAATTCACCTGTGAAGCCATCTGGTCCTGGACTTTTGTTGTTGGGAGTTTTTTAATCACAGATTCAATTTCAGGCCTGTAATGGTCTGTTTATGTTTTCTATTTCTTCCCGGTTTAGTCTTGGGAGATTGTACTTTCTAAGAATTTGTCCATTTCTTCTAGGTTGTCCATTTTATTGGCATATAGTTGCTTGTAGTAGTCTCTTATGGTCCTTTGTATTTCTGTGGTGTCAGTTGTAACTTCTCCTTTTTTATTTCTAATTTTATTGATTTGGGCCCTCCCTTTTTTTCTTGATGAGTCTGGCTAAAAGTTTGTCAATTTTGTTTATCTTTTCAAAGAACTAGCTTTTAGTTTCATTGATCTTTTCTATTGTTCTCTTAGTCTCTATTTCATTTATTTCTGCTCTGATCTTTATGATTTCTTTCCTTCTACTAACTTTGGGTTTTGTTTTTTCTTTTTTCTCTAGTTGCTTTGGGTGTAAGGCTAGGATTTTTATTTGAGATTTTTGTTGTTCCTGAGGTAAGCTTGTATCACTATAAACTTCCCTCTTAGAACTGCTTTTGCTGTGTCCCATAGGTTTTGGATCGTCCCATTTTCATTTTCATTTGTCTCTAGGTATTTTTTAAATTTCCTCTTTGGCTTCTTCGGTGATCCATTGGTTGTTTAGTGTTACTCTGTTGTTGTTGTTTTAATATTTATTTATTTTCTTTATTATTTTTTTTTTGGCAGCATCAGGTCTTAGTTGCGGCATGCGGGATCTTTTGTTGCCACGCATGGGCTCTTCATTGCGGCTCACGGGCTTCTCTCTAGTTGTGGCGCGTGGGCTCTGTAGTTTGTGGCATGTGGGCTCTCTCAAGGTATGCAAGCTCAGTAGTTGTGGCACACGGGCTTAGTTGCCCCGTGGCATGTGGGATCTTAGTTCCCTGATCAGGAATCGAACCCGTGTCCCCTGCACTGGAAGGTGGATTCTTTGCCACTGGACCACCAGGGAAGTCCCAGTGTTACTCTGTTTTTGCAGGTAATTTTTATTAAACTATACCATAACAACATGTTCTAACACAACACCAACATGTGTTTACTGACTGCTTTGAAGATTCTTTAGACCTGAGACTGCTCCAGTAGAACCAAGACAGAATATTGAATTTGTATATTAGAAAGCCCATAGCTAACTTTAGAACAAAATTGGGTTCAAGAAGTTAGCCAGGGGCTTCCCTGGTGGCGCAGTGGCTAAGAATCTGCCTGCCAATGCAGGGGACACGGGTTCGAGCCCTGGTCTGGGAAGATCCCACATGCCACGGAGCAACTAAGCCCATGCGCCACAACTACTGAGCCTGCACTCTAGAGCCCGCGACCAACAACTACTGAGCCCACATGCCACAACTACTGAAGCCCATGCACCTAGAGCCTGTGCTCTGCAACAAGAGAAGCCCCACAATGAGAAGCCCGCGCACCGCAACAAAGAGTAGCCCCCGCTCGTCACAACTAGAGAAGGCCTGCATGCAGCAATGAAGACCCAATGCAGCCAAAAATAAATAAATAAATAAGTTAATTAATTAATTAATTTTTAAAAAAGAAGTTAGCCAGGCCAATTCCCATGAATCCTAGTCACTAGTGGTAGGAGGAGGGTAGCACCCAGGGAGTGGATGAAAGTGTCTGGAGAATGAAAGCATCTTCAGAAACATCCCTAGAGTAGAGACCACCACATTTTTCATCTTCTATCTCTATTTTTTTCAATTTTTTTTATTGTGATAAAAGTCATATAACATAAAACATACTATTTTAACCATATTTAACTGTGCAGTTCAGTGGCACTAAGTACATTCACATTGCTGTCAACTCTCACCATCATCCATCTCTCGAATTTTTCACCTTCCTAAACCAAAACTGTGTCCCCATTAAACACTAACTCCCCATTCCCCCTACCCTCCAGCCCCTGGCATCTACCAGTGTGCTTTCTAACTCTATGAATTTGACTATTCTAGGTGCCTCATATAAGTGGAATCAAACAGTGTTTGTCTGCACCTAATATATATTGGAATGCATTTTTAAGGTTAACAGAAGGTAGCTTGTATTCCTATTAATGGGGTTTCTAAAATAATGTTTTATTATATTTGTTAATATTACCAAAAGGCTTATCCTCGTTTTATATATATATATATATATATATATATATATGTATATATATTTAGAAAGAAAATGTGATTTTAAATGTTGCATAACTTTTTTTTAAACATCTTTATTGGAGTGTAATTGCTTTACAGTGGTGTGTTAGTTTCTGCAGTATAACAAAGTGAATCAGCTATGTGTATACATATATCCCCATATCTCCTCTCTCTTGCTTCTCCCTCCCACCCTCCCTATCCCACCCCTCTAGGTGATCACAAAGCACCGAGATGATCTCCCTGTGCTATGCGGCTGCTTTTCACTAGCTATCTATTTTACATTTGGTAGTGTATATATGTCCATGCCACTCTCTCACTTTGTCCCAGCTTACCCTTTCCCCTCCCCGTGTCCTAATGTCCATTCTCTATGTCTGCGTCTTTATTCCTGTCCAGTTCTTCAGAACCAATTTTTTTTTTAATTCCATATATATGTGTTAGCATACGGTATTTGTTTTTCTCTTTCTGACTTACTTCACTCTGTATGACAGACTCTAGGTCCATCCACCTCACACAAATAACTCAATTTCATTTCTTTTTATGGCTGAGTAATATTCCGTTGTATATATGTGCCACATCTTCTTTATCCATTCATCTGTCAATGGACACTTAGGTTGCTTCTGTGTCCTGGCTACTGTAAATAGAGCTGCAATGAACATTGTAGTACATGACTCTTTATTTTTTATTTTTTATTTTATTTATTTTATTTTTGGCTGCATTGGGTCTTCGTTGCTGCACACAGTCTTTCTCTCGTTGCGGCGAAGGGGGCTACTCTTCGTTGCAGTGTGCGGGCTTCTCATTGCGATGGCTTCTCTTGTTGCAGAGCACGGGTTCTAGGCACAGAGGCTTCAGTAGTTGTGGCGCGCGGGCTCAGTAGTTGTGGCTCGTGGGCTCTAGAGTGCAGGCTCAGTAGTTGTGGTGCACAGGCTTAGTTGCTCCGCAGCATGTGGGATCTTCCTGGACCAGGACTCGAACCCGTGCCCCCTGCATTGGCAGGCGGATTCTCAACCACTGCGCCACCAGGGAAGCCCCTACATGACTCTTTTTGAATTATGGTTTTCTCAGGGTGTATGCCCAGTAGTGGGATTGCTGGGTCATATGGTAGTTCTATTTTTAGTTTTTTAAGGAACCTCCATACTGTTCTCCATAGTGTGTATCAATTTACATTCCCACCAACAGTGCAAGAGGGTTCCCTTTTCTCCACACCCTCTCCAGCATTTACTGTTTGTAGATTTTTTGGTGATGGCCATTCTGACCGGTGTGAGGTGATACCTCATTGTAGTTTTGATTTGCATAAAATGTTGCATAACTTTTAAAATTATTGGTTTAATACTTTATGGTACAGCAATTTGAAGGTCTGGTTTTAAGCTCATTTTATTTCATTACTTGGTTAACTGAAAAAAGTATCTCATGAAGATGAGTAGAGTCAAATGGAAGAAAGATATATATCATTAGCTGTGTTTGTTAAACTACAATACTCATTTATTCATCACATTAACCAATACACAAAAGTTTTGGGTTGAAATTCAGCTAGCAAATTTAAATCCTCTCTGATACCCATCACTTGTTCTTGCAAACTAATGAGAGTGTTCCATTTTTATAATTTTAATAAATGGTTTGAAAGACTGAAAATTTTAACTTGGAACATTTTAAGCAGGTTAGAAAATTCTGTTTCCAACTTTTGAAGTGGGGAAGTATGAAAAATTTAAAAAGTGACACATCATTTTCAGTAACAAAAATCACATAATAATAGAAATAGTTCCAAAACAAAACAGTGCATAAAAATGATCCTCCATGAACAAAGGAAATAGTTTAACATTGAGTATATTTTATTTTGGTTTCCAAAAGTAGCCACCAGGAACTTGCCATGTCAGAAAGCATTTGCAAATTTGGAACAGTCTTTTTACATAAGAAAACTGTGTATCTCATCTTTAATTTTCATAACTCTTTTTAAAAACTTTTCTATGAGAACTAGTGAGCATCTGTATGGTACAGAAGATTTTCATAGTCATTTCCTATCATTAAAAATCACTATCGGGAATTCCCTGGCGGTCCAGTGGTTAGGACTCGGCACCTTCACAGCCGTGGCCCGGGTTCAGTCCCTGGTCGGGGAACTAAGATCCCACAAGCCGTGTCATGGCCCAAAAAACAAACAAAAAAAATCACTATAAATAACTCTAGTTCAGATTTTTTTGCTAATACATCTTTATTGAGGTATATTGACATGTAATAAACAGCACATATTTAAGGTGTACAATTTGAGTTTGGACCCATGTACATTCCCACCACCACCACAATCAAGATAATGAACATACCCATCATTCTGAAAAGTTTTCTCACGCCCTTGGGAATCAACACATACCCCCATCCTCAGGCAACCACTGATCTGCTTTCTGTCACTGTAGATGTGTTTGCATTGTCTAAAATTTTATAGAAATTCAATCATACAGTATATACTTTTTTTGGTCTGGCTGTCTTTTACACAGCATGATTACTTTGGGATTCACCATGTTATTGCATGTACAATAGTTCATTCTTTTATTAGTGAGCACTGTTCCATTATATGGCCACCCCTTAATTCATTTATCTGTTCACCAGCTGATGGACCGTGGCCTCATTTTCCAGTCCTTACTTGAGATGTGAGCTTCTTATTCCTGTTAAATGAGTCAGTCAAGATCTAGGATGTGGGATGGGAGACAAGCCAATACTTAGGGCTGATGTCAAGTGTGGAACAATCCTACAGACTCTGCACTTCAACAAGAACAAGACCAAGCAGCCTGGAGGTTCCTGCGTGAAGAACGTTCTCTGGGAAGAGATGAGCCATGTTTGTGTTTGTCACCGATCCCCAAGCTCAGCTGTGAAATTCTCTGGTCCTCTGTGAAGCCGAGCTATTATTTCTTCTAAAACATCTTTATATCCTGAAGGGAAAAGAATGTGTGTGTGTGCGTGTGTGTGTGTGTGTGTCACAAAAATGTGAGACTTGCTTAATGAGATTCATATCAAGAAATGGCTGGCAAAGTTCCCATGAAAATGCCCTTGCTTGACTTTGCATGACCTATCGTGCAGTAACCAGTGGGCCTCACATAAGGAACCCAGGGTCAGTTCACAATTCAAATGTGTAATTTGACCCAGCTGTTTAATGGTCTACCACAATAAAAGGGTAATCCTAACAGCTCTAAAGCTATTTCTAGCACAGATCCTTACCCCAGCATTCAAGTCACAGCCAACCATGCCCACATGTTTCCTAAGGGAAAAGCAAAATTAGAAAAGGGCAGTCTCTCCATTTGTTTTAACCTCTCTGATCTAAGATGAATCTACTTCTCAGAAGTCTTGTGGGAAAGCCACAGAAGGTCTTCTTTCCCTGGGCAATAATACAGCTTCTAAGTAACGTGCACTCTCACAACCCAGACCTCCTGGCCATGCTCCGCCTTGGGGGAGGGGGAGAGAGAGGAGGAGGGGCTTCAGATGACCTTCAAGGCACACCAAATCATCTTCTGCCCGTTTCTTTCTTTGGACCAAGAATTTAATTGAAAAAGAACTTTAAGTCTAACTAAGTATATGTTTCAGAACTCCTACCATTTTACCTACATTAAAGTGATTGGGGTGGGATGGAGAAGAGCCAGTTAGAGATAACGGTACAGCCCACCCATTCTAAAAGTCGACTTGGGCAACAACAACAACAGGCCCTCTGCCTGGGTATGTAGGTTGTGTCTCTGAAACATCTAAGGAAAGGTTGTCAATCTGAGACCATCTTCAAGTTTCTGTAAAACAACCAGGGATGAGCTTGATGACCTTGCAAATTCCCTTCCTGGTCTGACATTCTGCAATCTGATGGGAAGAGACTTGGAGAACCAGAAATAATTCTGCAAGGACATTCTTCTTAAAGGTGTTTCTCAACATTTGTTCCATTTCTGTCTTTAAATCCACATGCAGAATATGTCATCACTCTTTCTTCGCTGCTCCAATAACGTACCATGTTACCATTTGAAGGTCCTGCTGCCCACTTACTGAGGGCCACAGGCTGTCCCGTTCACCTGTGTGTCTCTAGAATCCAGTGCAGTGCCTGGCACTAAGTAGGGACTCAGTAAAAGTTACTGGGGAGCGACTGAAGAAATTCACTGGATGGATGGATACACAGTGTGTAGTGCTAGGATCAGGAGGTGGAATAACTCAGGAAGACAGCTGTGGCCCTTTGGGAGGCAGGGAAAGAGGACGGCTAGAATCCAATGAAAAATTACAGAGAGTTTGGCAGAGACGGAAGTGCAACTTCTCCATCGCAATTACTCGTGGACCGCCCTGGCTGGAGCCTCTCTATAGCTCTAGGTTTCTTATCCGATGGCCTAGTATCTGCTAGTCTGAGGGATTTCCTCTGTGCTTCCACCTTTCAGGTAAATTACCCTCCAGGACCTAAGCTCCCTGAGCAGATACCCAGTGTATATTTACTGAATGAGTGGATACAATCAGAATGAGAAAGTTCACTGAGTCTGAAGCGAGAGCCATTATTTTCTGACCAGGCCAATATTTTTTGTGGCGCAGAGCGGTTGCAAATTTTGCAAACACAAGGCTTAGGTGAACGCATGACCGCAAACAGGCTCCACAGAGCAAAGCAGTGGGGCGGACGGACCAGCTGCCCGGCTGCCAGGCCCCGCTTTGCCCCGCAGGAGCCGCGCGCTCAGGAGCCTCCAAGTGCCTCTGCCCCCCGCAGCCGTGTGGGCTTAACGACAGCACCTTCCTCTCAGGGTTTTTATGAGGATTAAGTAAATCAATAGGCGAAACGCATGCAGAAAAGAGCCTGGTGCCCCCTGCTAAGTACTACATATGCCGCGTTTATTAGGGCTTTTCTGGATCCCTTGAATTTGCTGAAATTGTATGCAATTATTAGGTGAGAGAGGAGTGTTGAGTTCTTTTAGCAGTGCGGACCAGGCAGTCCTACGTGATCATCCAAATGGCTGTACTCCTCCACAGTCCCAAAGGGTCAGCAGGATAGCAGCTCTAATAACTTGGAAACAATGTTTGCAGTTACTACCCTTTCTGCAGAAGCCCAGCGCTGTGGAGATGAATCGAATGCATACATCAAGTTATAATCCAGGGACGGTCTTTATTAAAGCTAAAATATAGCCAAGAATCCCAGCCCGTCACCCTACCCATCCCCGCCGGAAAAAAAAAAATCCCCACTGAAAAGGTACACTGGACCAACTGCTTAGTCTCCACGAGGAAAGGTTTCCCGGCTGTCACTGCACTAGGCTGCAGCTCCTATAGGTTCAGGGATTCAGTCCCTGTTGCAGGAACCAAAGTTCCGGGGTTTTGCTAAATTCCATTTTTGTTCTATAGCCACTTCTCAGATTATGACGCCGTGGAGGCAGGGACTCCGGAACCCATCTGTCCTGCACTTGGCCCTGCACGATCACTACACGGGGGCCCCGCGCCGCACCCGACATTCTCACGCAGGAAACTGCTTAAATTCCGGGCTGCCTTAAAAGGAAACAGAGGGGCAGAGCACGGAAGCACAAGAGGCCTCCCAGCCAGCGAGCACTGGGAGGGGAGGCAGGTACCAATCCCACAAGGGGAAGGGGTGGCTTGGTCTGGTTTCAGCCCCAGTGGCCGTCACCAGACCTTGGAGTACAGGGTTTGGTGTTCTGCCTCGCCAAGAATCCTCGGCGCATTCTGAAAGAAATAAGTAAGGCGACAGAAAAGAGATTCATAGACCTAAACTCTGTATAGCTTATATAAGGCTATATAAAAAGATGCTCACTGAGGCAGAAAGCTGCGAACTCTCTAGACAATGTCTTTATTTACATACATTTTGACAGGCATATATAATGATGATATAGATGATATTTATTGAAAAGGAGAAGTGTTCACTGCATGATCAGTTTTTTTAAAGTGATGAAAATGTGTATTGTGCAATATCACTTTTAAAAAATGAAATAAAACTCTCCCTATATAGCTTTTTTACCTCAAGTATAAATAGTAACCATATGTATGTAGTACTTTATTCATTATTTTAGTGGTTTAAATTTAAAAAATTAATAGAATACGTAGCACTTAATGAATTGTTAATGAATACGTATCACTTTTGAAGAAAGAAACAAACTTTTTTTAAACTCACAAAACTGCCAAAGAGAGGAAGCCAAGCCAAAGGAATCTGTTTCTGATAGAGGGATTTCAAAGCCGAAGCCCTTTCTTTGGGGAGGGGCTGTCTGCCCTAACTCCCTATGTCATGTCACCCCTCCCTCCTGTTCCCCACTCACACGGTCAGAGCCCCAGGTGGCATCTTGTTGAGGCATGTGGCTGCCACGTCCCTGCCTAGAGTCCTGGGGTCACCCCTGTGGTCCGTACAAGGGACTTGGTACATTAGTCCATCACCTCTGTATTCAGCAGCCAGCCCCATGCTTGGACTGCTAAGAGGTAACACCCTATAAAAAATAAACATGAAGGAGAAAGAAGCGATTCACTGGGATGACACCCAATACTGACCTTGAGAAAGAGGCCAGTTTCTTCCCAAAGGTAAGTGAGAATGCCTGGAAAAGCGGCCTCTGCTGGGTAGGTATGCGATGCCAACCTTGATCTGTCACAAGCATTATTGAAGAAAGCGCTCTGAGGGCACGTGCCAGCTTTAATTAATAGCTAACCATCCCATACTGGAGATGGTTTTTCCTGCTGTAGTGGAATTTTCCATGAGACTTACTGACAATATTTTATGTCAAATAAGTTAAAAATCGAGCTGAAAGGTCCAGGCTGGAATGGGGTGATCAAGAAAGGCCGAACAGAAGTGCCAAGGGCACGGTTTAATGAACTATTACATCCCTGGCGCAGTCAATTACTCAAATGCGTTAGCAAACATAAGGACTTGAAGGTAACCTCTGCAACACAGAATTCAAGAAAAGTAGGGCATTCTTGGCCCTCGTTTAATTGCTACCTCTGAGGAGAGCAAACCCAACCGCTAAGAGGCAACGCCTGCAAATTCCCTTCCAGTGAATCTTTCCAGGGCCCTAAATTCAAACAGCTGGAATTATCATTCAAGCACCATCCACTTAGCCTTTGAAAATGAGGGATCTGTCTCCTGATGGGAAATGTGCATTTCGTTTCACCCACGGGACACAGTGTTCTGGGCCTCGTTTATTCTCCACATAAACAGCCTTTCTGGAGAATCGTGTGTTTGGCATTTACTACTTAACACAGGTTACAGCAAATTCATTTCTGTCATGAAAGTTTCCAAGTGTACAGAGGAAGCTAAGAAGAATAAAAACCTTATAACAAAACAACCTCTGCTTCCCAAGTTTTCAATTGCAAATAACAAAAAATGTGGCTTGAAAACATCACTAAATTCCGTTTTAAACATCCAAAGTTCATAAGGAGAGACCCAGTCATGGGAAGAGGAAGTAATAAAATAAATAACCGAGCAATGAAAACTTGGTGGCCCAGATGGTGGAGGACGAGTAAGTCAGCAATGTGTCTGGACAGGGAAGCCAAGCAACCGCGCCGCGTCCTCAATCCTGCCTCAAGTGGGGAAAGTAATATGCGGCTCAAATCCCTAGAACTTATAACTACAGGTACTTTAAGAGGAGGAGAAGATCTTTGCATAGTAAAGCCCAGACTCTTGGGCTTCCAAACTGGGTCCCAAACAAGAGATATCAACGCACTCATACTGGCGTGTAAAACTACCCGGCATGCAGCAACCTGGATGGACCAAGAGATGATCATACTAAGTGAAGTAAGCCAGACAGAGAAGGACAAATACCATATGACATCCCTTATATGTGGAGTCTAGAAAAGTGATACAATTGAATTTATTTACAAAACAGAAATAGAGACATAGAAAACAAACTTATGGTTACCAAAGGAGAAAGGGGTGGACAGATAAATTGGGAATTTGGGGTTAACAGATACACACCACTATATATAAAATAGATAAGCAACAAGGACTTACTGTAGAACACAGGGAACTACATTCAATATCTTGTAATAACATATAATGGAAAAGCATCTGAAAAAGAACAGGTATATGTATATGTATATATACATCTAGATATAGATCTAAATCACTTTGCTATACACCTGAAACATCGTAAATCAACCACACTTCAATTTTTAAAAAAGGAAGCCCCCCCAAAAAATATCCACAAAACAAACAAAAAGATACCCAGCATGTATTTGTATCTCTATTTTCTAAATCAATTAAATATGTCTTGGCCCTGAACCACCAACCTGGCAGAAAATCCAGCCTGATGGTGCTTTGCGAATTCCCCGCTCTACGTGGCCCTGGGCTCAAGCAGGAACGGAGGACTGAGGAAGGGCCTGCGGATCTGGGGCTCCTGCCCATGACCCACACGGTCCTCATGTAGGTAGGTTGTCCACTTCTTCCTGGCTGAGCATCAGCGTGAAGATCCAAGCCAAGGCTTCCAGGTCGGGCCGGCTGCTCTTGGAGGGCACACAACTCAGGTGACCCATCCAAGACATTGTGGGTACACAAGGCACAGTTCTGCCCCCAGGGGGGAACCCCACAGGCCTAAACTCAAGCCAGCCACCCTCTCTCCAGGGTGTCACACTCCTCTGTTCCTGTCCACGCAGCAGCCTCCTTCCCCTTCACTGACAGTAGACAAGGTGCAGGACGATTTCAGCCTCATAACTGCCTTCCCCCAACCAGAGGGGTAATCGGACTCTAGCCCAGATATTACAAACCAGACACCTGAAGGCAAAACTCTGAGTTGTTTTGCCCCACACTCCGTTTGCTTTTGTTACTTGCCAACACGCACCCACACAAATCTAGAATTTGCACATAAAAACCCAGCTTCCTATCGTTTATTGAAAACTCAAGTGCTCTGTAAATATCAGGCCTACGTGCCCACATGCCGTTAACTGATTGGAGCTAATGGCTTTTCATGGGACTGTGTTCTCTGCTTTGCCACAGTCTCCACTATGCCCTATTGCTGCCGTAAGGCCACTTCACAAACTTACATTACCTACTTGTGAGAATCGGATTTGGCAATCCTTGATCTAGGCCTTAGGACAAATATGTGGCTGCATTTCTAGGGATAGGAAAAGGAATTCTTTCGGATTTCCCAAAGAACAAGACAAAACATAATGTTTCAATAGCTTATCCTGTTATATGCGTACAAATATAATTCCTTTGATGGTAAAGCACAGGAGAAGCTAAACACCAGCAACTTTCCAGTCGCACTGGGCACGCAGCAACTAATTCATCCACATGTTAAAGGAAAAACTCCTTCTGATACTTGTTAAAATGGTGAGGCAGACTTACTCCGGACTGCTGTGACCCGTACAGGACCCACTGGAAAGGGGTTTTGTAGCGGGGGAGAGACGGGGTTCAACTCCGGATACAAAAAGTGGTCATTTAGAGTCAAGGAGCAGGATGAGGGTAAATAGATGGAAAATTACTAAGAGGAATCATCAAGGGTGAGAGGGGATTTCTGGCTAAAACAACCTACCAGGATTCTTGCTGAAGGCAGGCCAGGCTGATCGGATATCCATCACCTGGGGGTTGAGGGATGAGGAATTTGGTCAGATTTCAGGGGTGGTCAGATATTGAGGGTGGGGTTCTGGTGAGGCTGATGTAAGGCTCCCCAGAGACTGGGCCTCCTTGAAAAGGCACTCAGAGGAGACTGACGAGAGTGCGGTCCGGGAGAGAGCCCTTGTCCTGCCTCCTCCCCTCGGAGACAGCCCCCGCCCTCCCACAGCCCAGAAGGCCTGTCACCGGCTGGCAGTATCTGTAAAATGCCAGCCCTTCCTCCCGCAGTTCAAGGAGCTGTGACTAAGATTTCCTTGGGGCAAATCCCCAAAACAGCAGGGATTGCGGTTGGTGAAAAGTGGCACTAAGTGACCGGTGGCATTAACCATATATCCCAGCAGCGGAACCAGGAGAGCTAACCTGGAAGTGACAGCGGCCAGGAGCTCAGCCCCACCACTGTGCACTGAGGGCATACACCCCTCCCAGGTGCTGTGTCACAACACAACAACTGAAGGTAGGAGGCTGTATCACACGTCACAGAAAAATACTAGAATGCATACAAGCAGACTGTTGTTGGGTAACTTCCCAGCATCCATCTCATTCCCTTAATCAGAACGACACAGTTCTAGAGTGAGTTTTCTAATGTATCTGAGTCTCAAGGACGACTTAAGATAGGAGCAGACCCTCTTTCCTGGGCCCCAGGCCACCAGGTGTACACCCAACAAGGGAGCTCATCCCAGCGCCTTTGCACATTCAACCGCAGGAGCCAGCGCTCCACATTGCTTCTAAGACTCCCATCTGTCCACTGGAGACACTCAGCACACCAGGTAAGCAGTGCATTTTTGCCTTTGAAACGTCTTTCATATTTCCAAGTCCAGTCTCCAAGCGGCTTGACCTGAAGTGTGTTTGTCTTTAGAAAGCAGCCATTCTTGACAAAATGCACACACAGAGGACTTCCCTGGTGGCTCAGTGAATCTACCTACGAATGCAGGGGACACGGGTTTGAGCCCTGGTCCGGGAAGATCCCACATGCCCCGGAGCAACTAAGCCCGTGCGCCACAACTACTGAGCCTGTGCTCTAGAGCCCGTGAGCCACAACTACTGAGCCCGCATGCCACAACTACTGAAGCCCGCGTGCCTAGAGCCCATGCTCTGCAACAAGAGAAGGCACCGCAATGAGAAGCTCACGCACCACAACGAAGAGTAGCCCCCGCCAGCCACAACTAGAGAAAGCCCACGCGCAGCAACAAAGACCCAACACAGCCAAAAATTAAAAAAAAAAAAAAAATGCACACACAGAGAGACAGCTATCTACCTGCTAGAGCCTCCACAGAGACTGGCCCCTCCCTCCCCAACGCCTCCACTTCTAAATTGCAAGCTACAATTTTTGGCATGAGCATTAGAAACCATGATACATAAGAAGGTTAGGGAAAGGAGAAACATGATTTACTCTTCTCCCTCCCACCGGGTTACCTGAATTTCTAAAGGTAGCGGTATGCTCAGATTTTTCTTGAGGGTTAAGTATGCAAGAAACTCAATAATCAGAAATCAGGCTAATGATAAATGCCTTTCTTCAGTCCTCATAGCCCTCTTCTCAAAGAGGTCCACAGAGCGGGAAAGATATAGGAGACAAAAGAGATAAAGAAAAATCTAGGGCAAAACCAAAAAAGTAGAAAACCTCACAGCAGTGTTCTTGAAATCTAAACTAAATCCTGATTAATCAAATATTTTGAGTTTGAATCCCTAAGATCAATCTCTTCTTTTTCATTAAAAAGAAAATATCTACCTACTAACATTGTATAGAACAAGAAAGAGAATCGAAAATATAAATTCAAGAATATTTTTTTACACCTAACTGAAGCCATCAAAAATTTAGAGAAGTGAAAGTAGCTAAAATAAGCCCTCATTCTTTTGTTAAACCTTTGCTGATGCCTGCTTAGAGCAGAGCCAGAGAAAGGCTTAAATACAAAGGAGAGGGAGGGTTGCCCTCTGATCAGCAGTCGTGAGAACATGGGGGAAAGCAGGGGACTGGCACAGGGAGGGAGTTGGGAGTTAGGGGCTCAGGCCGGGGTCCTACTGCCCCCTGCCTGGGTACTTCCACCTCCCAGCAGCTGCCCTTTTTCCACCTGCAAAGCCCCTTCCCAAGTCCAACTGCTCTTACGAAGGTCTGTTATGGTGTGTTTGGTTAGAAGCCCCCAGCCTTCCTGGGCTCAATTGCTGCTAAGTCTTTTTAGATGTTAATTTGATGATTCACTCAAAGGCTTTCAAAAGAGGCTTTTAAGTAATGAAAGACGCAAAGGGGTTTTAAAGCCCTGGCAAGCGATTCAGATTAGTCTCTGGAAAGGTACAAAAGCATGCTGCAGAACTGGTTTGGCTTGGAACTGAAACACACAGAGGAGAAAATGTTTGCAGTATAGGGAGGCGTCACTTCCAGAAGGGAACTTAGCAAGGGGCCCATTTCCCAGTGTGGTTTATTTATCTTAAGAGATTTCTTCCCTGTCCACGTATCAGTATCACAGGAGACTGGAAACAATCACCAAGTGAAAACTCCTACATTTAAATATTTAAGATTCATATCCAAGCAATAAAAGTTTCCTATGATTAAATTTATTAAGTTTCAATATAGAACTATTTGTTCACCAGTCTTGTCCAAGATGCAGGATTCTGGATGACTTTTACACTTAACTTTACTGTGGAATTTCCTTTCCATTTGCAAGATTTAAGTGTTTGTTTAACAAGTATTTGCTGGTGAAGGGATTAGCAAAAGCACTGGTGAGTCACACAAGAATCTGTTTACACACTAAACCGCTAAGACGGAGGGAAAGTGCAGAGGAGGGGGGTCTTCTCAGGGGAAAAGGTAGACACTAGGATGCGCGACCCCTCCAAGAGTGTGACTGCCACCACTGAAGCCCACCCACACACCTGCCAGCCCCTACCAAAGCAGGGAGGGACTCAAGGGGCTTCTTTTCTTTCTTCCTTTTTTTTTTAAATGAAATATTTCAAACATATGGAAAGACGTAAAGAGGCATACAATCAATACCTTTTACTCCCCACCACCGACTTTTTTTTTTTTAATTTATTTATGGCTGTGTTGGGTCTTCGTTTCCGTGCGAGGGCTTTCTCTAGTTGCGGCAAGTGGGGGCCACTCTTCATCGCGGTGCGCGGGCCTCTCACTATCGCGGCCTCTCTTGTTGCGGAGCACAGGCTCCAGACGCGCACGCTCAGTAGTTGTGGCTCACGGGCCTAGTTGCTCCGCGGCATGTGGGATCTTCCCAGACCAGGGCTCGAACCCGTGTCCCCTGCATTGGCAGGCAGATTCTCAACCACTGCGCCACCAGGGAAGCCCCCCACCACCGACTTCTAAGAAATAAAACATTTCAAATAGTTCCCAGTGTAACCCTAATTCTCCTCTCTCTTCAAGAAGCAACTCCTGTCTTGAATTGAGTGTCCTCATTTCCATGTTCTTCTTTTACTACGCGTGTATAGACTACTAAACACTAGTTAGGTATTATTTTGTACATTTTAAAGCCCCATCTGAATATGTTACTGCAGGGCTGCCCCAAGATGTGCAGGGTCCTGGGCAAATATTTTTTGCGGGGTCCTTGAGTTGCCCCAAATTGTGTGTCAGCACCCTGCTGGCAGCCCAATCTTGCTCTATGAAGCTCACAGCCAGCAGGAGCCATCTGCCCCAGTCCCAAGGAGGCACAGTCCAGAGCGCCTCAGGGCTTCTGGTCAACCTTACATGCTGTGCAGCAGGTTTGGCAGAGGGCAAGTCCATGGTCTCTGCCTAAGCTCAGAACACCCTGCCCAGAGATCTGGGCCCAGGCACTGGAGAAGCGGGGTGGAGGAGTCCCTCCAAAGTTCAGGGACACCTAGACAGGAGGACCCAGGACAGGGGCCCAACTTGCCCCAGTCTAAGACCGGCACTGGTTTACTGTGTGTCCACTTCTGCAACTCATGTTTGCCACTCAACACTGTGAGATCTCTCCACATCGACCACCATAGTGCCAGCTCATTCATTTTCATTGCTATTTAATGAATAGATAACAATTTCTTTATCTATTCTTCTGATGATGACATTTCCTTTGTTTCCAGTTTTCCACTATAAAAAACTCAGTGTTGATTCAAACCTCAAACTCCAAACCCATACAAGTGGAGATGTGTGGTTACAAAGTCTTGGAAGCTATTTTTTTCCCCCACTCAGAGCAATGGCAAAGACAAATTTCCTTATTATTTCTCTTTGCTAAAAGTCAGATTTTTTTTTTTTTTCTTTTATTCAGCCCTTTCCCGGAGGACGTAGCCCTTTGAGGGTCTTGGAATTATGTGGAGTTCTCTTTTTTGTCTCCCTACTTGCATGGGCCACGAAGACATCGTTTACCAAGCTCACGGGGCCAGTCCAAGCATCTAGGTTACCAGATGGGCAAATACTCCCCCCATGGCAGTAGCTTCAGCATTTGCTTATAACTCCCATTTCCAGCTCCCTTTCCATTTGTGACCCCTGGAAATTTCCTTGATCTTTTTCTGACCTCAAATAGGTATTGAAAAGGATATTTGTTACATTTAACCTAGCATTTCTACGTATTGTGTATTTGCGTTGTTTTCACTTGGTTGTGGTTTGTCTGTTTGTTCTGGTGGTAGAATTAGCAGAGGTTCCAGTTTAGTTAATAGGGCTGTGTGTCTCGGGAGCAGGGCACAGGGCATTAGTTTTTGCTGGTAAAGTTCTAGCAGACCAAGCAGGGCTCAGGTTCAACCACTGTGGCAGCAGCTGCCCAACATCTAGAGTGAAGCTGACTGGGGCAAAAGTAGCAGCTCACCAGAGGCGCCGGTTCTGGGGTGCTGTTCTCACAGCCATTCTTGGAAGCCCCACGTGGGTCCTGCCCCTTCAGCTCTTCCAGTGACCTTGTCAGAAGCTAATTTCCTCTGTCAAAGCTCTTCCTCCGGGCTTCCCTGGTGGCACAGTGGTTGAGAGTCTGCCTGCCAATGCGGGGGACACGGGTTCGAGCCCTGGTCTGGGAAGATCCCACATGCCGCGGAGCAACTAGGCCCGTGAGCCACAATTACTGAGCCTGCGCGTCTGGAGCCTGTGCTCCGCAACAAGAGAGGCCGCGATAGTGAAAGGCCCGCGCACCGCGATGAAGAGTGGCCCCCACTTGCCGCAACTAGAGAAAGCCCTCGCACAGAAACGAAGACCCAACACAGCCAAAAATAAAAATAACTAAATAAATAAAATTTAAAAAAAAAAAAAAAAAAGCTCTTCCTCCTTAAAACAGGAAGCGTGCTGTTATCTCCAGCTGAACCTTGCCTGACACAAACATCAGGAGCCTAAAGATAGAAGTGATTAAATATATAAAAAAGGAATCAGCCATATTTGTAATTGAAGAAATGCAAATTAAAACAAGATACATTTAAAAAATTTTTCCTATTATTTTTTGAAGATACATTTCACCTATCACACTGGCAAATATTCAAAATATAATGCCCAGTAATGGTAGAGACTTGAGGAAGCAGAGATAGCATACCATCATTCACTGCTGCTGTTAATATAGAATTAGTACAATCTTTCTGGACAAAAAAGCTTTAAAAATGTGTATGACCTCGGACCTAGTGAGTCTACTTCTGAGAGTTTATCCTAAAGGAATAATTAGGATGTGCACAAAGATTTAATTGCAAGAATGTTCAATGAATTATAGTCTAACTTTTTAAAAAGGAAATTATGTCATGTTGAACAACTGAGGGCTGGTCAAATAAATTATGGCACGTACATAATATAGAACACTATCCAGACTTTAAAAAATCGATAGTAGAAGAATGCTAATAACGGGAAACTCTTGCCAATATATTAAATGAAAATATCAGTTGTAAACAATGGGCACAAGAGGATTCCATTTTTGGTAAAATAAGAAGTTGATAAAATAATGTTTTCAAAATATTAACTAATAATATGGATGAATCTCACAGACATCATTTTTTTAACACATTTTAAATATTTAGTTATTTATTTTTGGCTGCGTTGGGTCTTCGTTGCCGCGGGCGGTCTTTCTCTAGTTGCTGCGAGCGGGGGGCTGTTCTTCCTGCCGGTGCCCGGGCTTCTCATTGCGGTGGCTTCTCTTGTTGCGGAGCATGGGCTCTAGGCACGTGGGCTTCAGTAGTTGTGGCTCACGCGCTCTAGAGTGCAGGCTCAGTAGTTGTGGCGCACGGGCTTAGCTGCTCTGTGACATGTGGGATCTTCCCGGACCAGGGCTCGAACCCGTGTCCCCTGCATTGGCAGGCAGATTCTTAACCACTGCACCATCAGGGAAGTCCCTCCCAGAGATCATTTTGAACAAAAGGAGCCAGATATAAAAAGTGCACATTAAAAGAAATCAAAATGGTGTTTACCTTCATGTGTGGGAGGCAGGGGTGCAGGGAGAATGGATATTGACTGGGAAGGAACATAAGGGAAACTTCCAGGGTGCTGGAAATATTTTCTGTCTTGAGCTGGGATGTCGGCATATAGGTGTCCACAAAAGTAAAACTTTTTTGAGTTGGGCACTTAAGATGAGTGTTCTTCATGCACTTTATTGTCTGTATGTTAAACCTCAATTTAAAAAACGTAAAAAGCTTCCTGCTGATGTGTCCCGTGCCCTGCCCCTGAACACCGCTACCGTCATATTGGAGCATCCAGTACGGTCGGTCACCTGTTCGTCGTCTGGAGAGAGGCATGAGGGACCGGTAGTCGGGCAGCAGCAGGGTTAACGCCCAGGGGCGTTCGGCCATCCGCAAGGTGCAGCTTCACACTGAGGCTCGGCTTAGGCTCTGATCCTACCCGTGAGGATAACCCCGTCTTAAATTGTCCTAGGGTATGAAAAGATGAGAGGAGACTATGCCCCAGGTGAGGAGGGGGATGAAGGTGAGAGGTGGGGAGCACAGACACTGAAAATATCTAGTTCATGAAATTCCTAAGCAGAGAAAGTGGTTAAATGCCTCCCATTGCAAAGGTATAAAGGAAGGAGGGAAAGAGAGAGGAAGGAAGGAAGGAAGGAAGGAAGAAAGGAAGGAAGGAAGGGAGGGAGGAAAACAGGGAGGGAGGGAGGGAGGAGTGGGGAGGGAAGGAAGAAGGGAAAAAGGGAGGGAAGGTAGGAAGGAGCAAAAAAGACTTAAAAGATGTAGCTAAAATATAATAGAATTATGGATGATTTTTTAAATGTTTGCTTGTCTGTATTTTCTAAATTTTTTTTTTTTTTTACAACTGTGTATTATTTTTGCAATAAGAAAAGGAAGCTGTTTGTTCGTGCTTCATGATACTTACACTGCATGCCGTGGTGGGAAGTCAACAGTTCCCAACAGGTCCTGTTCAATTTTGACCTTAGGTCAATCCACCCTGGTTTTACGTGACCTCAGGTGGACCCACCCTTGTCTATGAGCATCTTGGGTAATTTATCACCTTTAGGATTGTGCAAGAAACACGACTTTGTTGGGAGTCTTTTTTCTTGATAACAAATTACGCAAGACATAACCCAGAAAGAAAGTGTGCCCAGGCGCACGTATGCACAGAGCAGGCTGGTTTCTCTCCAGCGCTACACACAGGTGGGCCCTGGGCACAGAGCCGCAAAGAGGGGGTGGGTTACCTTAGGCCACCAGGGCCTCGGCTTTCCATGCTCCTCCCTGCTTTCAACACTTGTTCCCAGGAAAGGTTCTGTAGTCTCTTTCATACTGAATTTAAAAGCACTTAGAGAGAGATCAGAGCTCTCAAGGGGCTCAGAATCTAAGATCAGAATCTAAGCAGAGATGCTCTAGTTGCAGATTTCTGCAAAAACAATCAACCGCTGCACAGATGTTTTAATGATAGAATAGGAAGCCTGCGTCAGCCCTTTGATAAAAGCTGCCACCAAGTCTGCCACTCTAAGACCCTGACCCCATCCCATCTCCCACCCCAGTCACTGCTCCAAGTTCCCTGTTCCTGCTTGGGATGGTCCGTGGTTGTTGGCACATTGTAAAGCCATGTCAACATTGACTGGACCCCATTCTACACTCAGTTTGGTGACCAGATGCCACTGGACAGAAAGTTTGAGGCAGGCTGTATTGCCCCAAGAGGCTTCTCTGGGGGAGGTGGGCTCATCAAGTACCGGAAAGATGCAAGTACAGACGGTCCCCAACTTACAGTGGTTTGACTTACAATTTTTCCACTTTATGATGTTGCAAAAGTGATACACATTCAGCACTCGCTGTCACTGCCCAGCATCACGAGACAGGGTGGTCCCGCATTTCCCTGGCCCAGGAAAAGATCCAAATTCCAAATCTGAAGTATGATTTCTACTGAATGTGTGACGACAGTCAACAACCAATACCTTACTACTACTCTGTACCCGGACAAGCATTGTTTTTCACTTTCAGTACAGTATTCAATAAATCACATGAGATATTTCAACACTTTATTATAAGATAAGCTTTGTGTTAGATGATTTTGCCCAACTGTGGGCTAATGTAAGTGTTCAGAGCCTGTTTAAGGTGGGTGAGGCTAAGCTATGGTGTTTACTAGGTCAACTATATTAAATGCATTTTTGACTTACGATATTTTCCATTTACAATGGGTTTCTCAGAGTGTAACCCCATTGTAAGTCAAGGAAGATCTATAGTTGGGACCAGTAGGGATAGTTTGCATAAGTGATTGAAGGCAGGACAATGATGAAACTCATGTAGCTGGAGCAGAGACTTCTGGATGGAGCTCCTTCTCCCCAAAGGCTGGAGTAGAAAGTCAAACACACTTATTGACGGACAGATGGGATGGTAGGATATCAAAGAGTGAGCTGATTAATTTGTATTTTATCTTAAAAGTGATAGTGAGTCAAACAAATGATTCTGAGCAGCCCAGTGATAAGTTGAAATTGTACTTTAGAAAGATGTATCTGCAGAATGGATAAGGAAGGGAGAACTGGTGATGAGGAAGCTACACTGTAGCCTACTCCCCAGGAGAGAAAGCACTTAGGGATCCAGCCACAAAAACAGACATTGTGAATTAAGAATCATTGGACTTTAGTGCCTCATTGGGTGTGAAGGGTTCAAATGAGGAAAGAATCGAAGACAGTGCTGACATATAAACCTGGAAAAATTTGACACATCCCTTAGCTCTTCCCATTCATTCATTCATTGAACACCAATTGAGCATTTACCATGTACAAAGAGCTAGAGATTTTTAAAAGATGGGTAAGAGAGACAGCATGTACTCTTGAGAAGCTCATAGCCCAGTGCGAGAGAAGACAGAATCAACAAAATGATGTGAAGATGCAGGACTTGCACTTGGCTCAGGGTGCTGCATGGAGAAGCATGGAGAAGGGTCTTTAATTCTCATGACAGGTACTGCCATCGATATGAACCTTGCTCCCCCATGCTGGCTCATTCTGTCATGGCTTTAAATAGAGGCAAAGGCTGGAAAATTCCTAAGGGGCTGGGGCAGGGGGGGATCTCTGGGACCAGTGAGAAGGAGAGCACTGAAGATGGGAAGGAGCCCCAAGAAGCCTGTCTCCCCTCCCTGAGCACAAGGTGTGGTGGGTGGACCCCAACGGTACCAGGTCATCTCGCATTTGGTTACATCCCTGCTTAGATTCTCACGTATTTTTTCTCTCACTATTCTGCAGATAACGCTGAGAGTCCTTGATGCTGGAGCTGGAAAAGATAGTTTAGTATATACAACTTCATCTGTAGATGACGAAAACTTCCCTTTCAGTTTTCCTTGTTCTTCATTCCTCTCCATTTGCTCTCGCTAACAAGACTTAACTATGCTGGGTCATTAGAAAGCTAAGTGGGGACTTCCCTGGTGGTGCAGTGGATAGGAATCCGCCTGCCAATGCAGGGGACACAGGTTTGATCCCTGGTCCGGGAAGATCCCACATGCCATGGAGCAACTAAGCCCGTGCACCACAACTACTGAGCCTGCACTCTAGAGCCCGCAAGCCACAACTACTGAGCCCACGCACCACAACTACTGAGCCCACACGCCACAACTACTGAAGCCCGCACGCCTAGAGCTCATGCTCCACAACGAGAAGCCACCACAAGGAGAAGCCCGTGCACTGCAACAAAGAGTAGCCCCCACTCGCCACAACTAGAGAAAGCCCATGTGCAGCAACAAAGACCCAATGCAGCCAAAAATAAAATTAAATATTAAAAAAAAAAAAAGCTAAGTGATAAGTACACAATTTTTTTTTTTTTAATTTCTGTACGGCTGCATCGGGTCTTAGTTGTGGCATGCGGGACCTTTCGTTGTGGCACTCGGGCTTCTCTCTAGTTGTGGTGCTTGGCCTCAGTAATTGTGGTGTGTGGGCTTAGTTGCTCCGTGGCATGTAGGATCTTAGTTCCCCGACCAGGGATCAAACCCGCGCCCCCTGCATTGGAAGGCAGATTGTTAACCACTGGACCACCAGGGAAGTCCCCATAATAATGTTTTAATGAAGTCACAGAATGGTGTTAAGAGCTGGTAATGACTTAATGTGTTTTTCCTTCTAGGGTCATTTACATTTTATAATAGAAAGTTCTTAAACACCCTTAACAACAACAACAAACCCCAAACAAATATTAATAAAAGCCAACAAAACAAAATGAAAACAGATGAAGGTATGCATGCCCCCAGGTGGATTGTATCAGATTAGAGCAGAAGAGGGTAGACAGGCTTTCTGCAGAGGGGAGTAAGAGCTTCTCAAATTTCACCCTCCAAACCCAAGTTGCTGCCCCCTTGGCCTTCTATGAACACAGCTGACCCTGTACATACAAATTCTTCTCACACGGACCAAGCTGATGGATGTATGATCTAACTGGGAAAAAGAGGCAGGTGGGAGATAAGAGTATGAAGACAAGAGGACACCAAAGAGACACAAAACATGAGTGATGATATTCCCTCACTCCTCTTTCCTAATATTGGGATTTGAAATTATTTCACAAGCAGTGTAAGGTATGTAATGTCACTTGCATATCAGAGATTTAGATCAGTGATTTGGGGTCAGAATCCCTGGGAATCATCAAAAGACAGCCCCTCTATTTTCAGTGCTGACGCTGATGAGCTGGGACCCACCTTCCCATAGGAGGTTGACTGTGTTCTCCAGTCTTCTGGCCTGACTTCCTCTCCAAACAATGTAGAAATGTGTGCACTGTACAGAGGCCCAGCCAAGGGGACAGAGAAGCTGAAATCCAGCTCATGCTCAGCTCACTAAGCCTTGAATCATGGGCAGGTCTGCACTGCTCCAGAGAAAAGAGCACTTTTTTTTTTTTTTTCTTTTTTAGTGGTCTGACCAAAGAAGTGTCTGTTCCTAATTTGAACGCAGGAATATGTAGGTTAGGGGCATCTATCTACTTCTTGTCTCCCTGGAACCTACAAAAGACTAAATTGATGTCTTTGGAAATAAATAAGGTACTCTCAGTCTCTCCAAGGGTCCATGTCAGACCATACCAAACAAAACAGTGCTGAATTTAAAAGAATACTGTGAAGAGGAATCTCCCTTGTCTTTCCAAGTCCCTTGAATGAGTGTCCACTATTACCCCATCTATTCAACATTGTACTGGAGGTCCTAAACAGTGCAATAAGGCAAGAAAAAGAAATAAAAGATTTAAAAACTGGACAGCAACAAGTAAAACTATATTTATTTGTAGATGACAGGATTATATAGAAGAAAATGAACAAATTATTAGAATTAAAAATAAATTCAGGGCTTCCCTGGTGGCGCAGTGGTTGAGAATCCACCTGCCAATGCAGGGGACACGGGTTCAAGCCCTGGTCCAGGAAGATCCCACATGACGTGGAGCAACTAAGCCCATGTGCCACAACTACTGAGTCTGCCCTCTAGAGCCCATGAGCCACAACTACTGAGCCCACATGCCACAACTACTGAAGCCCACATGCCTAGAGCCCATGATCCACAACAAGAGAAGCCACCACAATGAGAAGCCTGCGCACCACAACGAAGAGTAGCCCCCGCTCGCCGCAGCTAGAGAAAGCCCACACACAGTGACGAAGACCCAACGCAGCCAAAAATAAATAAATAAATAGGTAGATAGATAAATAAATTCATCAAAGTCACTGGCTATAAGGTTAATATTCAAAAATCAATCATATTTCTATATACAACAAAAAAATTGAAAATGAAAAATATTTAAATACCATTTATAATAGTATTGAAAATATAAATACCTAAGAATAATTCTAACAACAACAACAAAACGTGCCCAATCTCTATGCTGAAAACTGTAAAACATTTCTGGGAGAGAAATTAAAGAAGAACTAAATAAATAGATATTCCAACATAAATGAGGGAGAGTAATCTATATAGTAATAACATTTCTATATTCTACTTAAAGTGATAAAATATTAGTTCTAATTAGACTGTGAAATATTAAGTATGTACATTATAATCCCTACAGCAATCACTAAAAACATATACAAAGAGATATAATTTTAAAACTCAATAGAAAATTAAAATAGAATACTAAAAAATATTCAAATAATCTAAAGCAAGGGAGAAAGGGGAAATAAAGGAAAGAAAAACAGAGATAAACAGAAAAGAAATAACAAAATTTTAAAACAACCTAAATCCAGACATATCAATAACTACACTATTAAATGCAAATGATCAAAACCACAGGTCAGCAAACTTTTTCCATCAAGTGCCAAATAGTAAATATTTGAGGACTTCTCAGCTATATAGTCTCTGTTATAACTACTCAGCTCTGCTTTTGTAGGGGAAAAGCAGCCATAGAAAAGATTTAATCAAATGAACATGGCTGTGTTTCAATAAAACTTTATTTACAAAAACAGGCAACTGGCAAGATTTGACCCACAGGCCCCTGGTCTAAACACATCAATAAAAAGATAAGAGATTTTCAAAGTGGATTAAAAAACAAGACCAAACTATATGCTGTCTATAAAACAAAACAAAACAACACATACACACACCCTGTCTTAAATAATAAAAGGATGGAAGGAAGTGTACTGTTTAAATACTAACCAAGAGAAAGCTGGAGTGGCTAGGTTGATATCACAAGGTGGACTTCAGAGCAAGAAAAATTACCAGGGATAAAGAGGGGCATTTTGTTGAAAGACAATTCTCCAAAGGCTCTAACATTGTCAACATCTTGTGAGCAGAGGCAATGACTGTCTTGGATCTGGAGTATCTTTTCAAGGATGTTTGTATAATCAGCAGTGCTGGAAATAGAAACAGCCCTTCCCTCCTTAGCAAGGGGCTGGTTTGTTTTCATTCTAGTACAATAAGGATAATGTCTCCCTTTGGATCAAAGGTCAGGAAAGTCTGCTGCCCATTATGAGATTTGCGTGCCCTAATCTCAGGGATCCTCTGCTGTGATGCAACCCACTGCATGTACAGGTGCCGTCTGGTCCCCTTTGCATCATCCAGTGGGAAATGGGCCTCAAGGCAGTAGTGCACATGCTGAACCTGTGGCTACTGCTTTAGTGGCTAATAAAGTCCTGTGACATTGACCTGGGAGCCTGTGTCTTCTGTCAGTACCCATAAAACTGTGGCAGGATAGCTTGTTTGCAAGTAGGGTAAAACCTCAGACCCTTCACTGTTCTTACAAATGATAAAAAGGGTCACCATGGTAACACAGCCATTCTAAACGTGTATGCACCTAACAACAGAGCTTCAAGATGCCTGCAGCAAAAAGTAATAAAACTGAAAGGAGAAACGGACAAATCCGCAATTACAGGTAGAGTTCAACACTCCTCTCTCAGTAATCACTAGAACAAATAGAGAATTAGCAAGGATACAGAACTGAAAAACACCATTAACCAAATAACCTGATTGACATTTCTAGACTATTTCACCAAATACATTTTTCCTGAAGAACGTTCATCAAAAGAGACCATATCCAGGGTCATAAAACAAACCTTGATAAATTTAAAAGAAGTAAAATCATATAAAATACGTCCTATGACCATAATGGAATTCAGAAATCAATAAGAGAAAGATAACTGGAAAGGGCGGGGCAACTAAGCCCACAGGCTGCAAGTAGAGAGAAGCCTGCACACCACAACGAAGACCCAGTGCAGCCAAAAATAGATAAATACATAAATAAAAAACCCAACAGCCCTCTCGCACGTATTTAATCTAGAAAAATGAAAATGTATCTTTACATAAGAACCTGTACACAAATGTTTACAGCAGCACTAATTATAATTGTTAAAAAGTGGAAACAACCCAAATTTTCTTCAACCAGTGAAAAAATAGCGGTACATGCAACAACACAGATGAATCTCCCAGGCATGACACTGAGTGAAAGAAGCCAGACCCAAAAGGCTACCCATTATATGAGTCTATTTATATAACATTCTGGAAAAGGCAAAACTATAGCCACAAAGAATAGATTAGTGGTTCCCAGAGGTTACAAGCGGGGCAAGGATATGACTACAAAAGGGCAGCACAGGGAGTTCTGGTGTGATGGAACTGTTCCCAATCCAGATTATGGTGGTTACACCCTACATGTGTCAAGTCCCGTAGCACCATAATTTTCTTTTTAATTTAAAAAACTCCGTGTTATTGTATGCTCACTTTAAAAACAAAATAAAATAAAGACACCATAGGAAACTTAACAGGCAAGACACAGACTGGTAGACTATATTCATGATACATGTGCCTAATAAAAGACTCATATCCAGAAAATATAAAACATGCCCAGAAATTGTAGGGAAAAGACAGACGAACCCATTAAAAAATAGAAGATCTGAACAATCATTTCACAAAAATAAGTAACCTAAAAGGCCAATAAGTTAGTAAAGGGGCTCAACATCATTATTCATTAGAGAAAAACAAATGAAAACCACAAGGAAATCTTGCTACATACCAATAAATTTTTTTTAAAACTGTTAATGCCAACTGTTGGGAATGATGTGAAGTAACTAACTTTCATGTATCACTTCAACTTTGGGGGGAAACTGCTAAGCAGTGTCTATTAAAACTAAACATATACTTATCCTATGACATAAAATGTCCACTCATCTGTGTGAACCCAAGATTGTGTGCATTTACTTACCAAAAGACCATATGAATGTTCACAGCAGCTTCATTCCTAATAACTGAAAACT
This sequence comes from Balaenoptera acutorostrata, assembly GCF_949987535.1. Taxonomy (NCBI): domain Eukaryota; kingdom Metazoa; phylum Chordata; class Mammalia; order Artiodactyla; family Balaenopteridae; genus Balaenoptera; species Balaenoptera acutorostrata. Next base: position 8,810,816 of record NC_080077.1, read on the forward strand.
GAAAACCAAAATGCCTATCAATGGTGAAACGGATAAATTAATTGTTGTACATTTCATACAATAGACTACTACCCGGTAGTAAACAAACTACTGATATATGCAATACCATGGATGAATCTTACAGATATTATGTTGGGTGAAAGAAACCAGATGGAAGAAGGCACACTGTTTGACTGCAATCATATGAAGTTTAAGAACAGGCAAAATTAATACATAGTAATAGAAGCCAGAATACTGGTTACCTCTGGGGTGATAAGTATTAACTGGGAAGGAGCGGGTGGACACCTAGGGTGATGAAAATATCCTATATCTTGATCTGGGAGATGATTACATGTGTAAAAGTTCACCCAGCTGTTCTCTTAAGATCTGTGCAGTGTAGTGTGTGAAAGTTATACCTCAATTTTAAAAAAGGGAAGAAAGATGAGGAATGAAGGAGAAAAGAAAGAAAATGAAGGAGAGAATGAAAGGAAGGAAGGGAGAGAGGGAGGGAAGAAAACGAGAGAGAATGAATTTGATCTCCAGGGGAGCTCCTCAAAAATACGTTATTGGGTAGGTACTGTTTTCTGCATCTTAAAGACGCGACCACGCCGAGGTTTGCTGATGTGTTCAGTGTTCAGTGTCACAGAGCGGGTGTGTGACGCGAGCAGAGGCTGGAACCCAGGTGTGTACGACGCCAAAGCCTTTGTTTTTCCACCTACTATCTCAAGTCACCTCCTCCTAGAAAGGTGACCCCAAGAAATGCCTCCCTGAATCGATCATTTCTTGGTGGGAAGGATGTCTATCTTACATCCTTTTCGAATAGGAAAGCAGTTAGAGGAGTGTAGCGCTGAGTTCTGTTGACGTGGAGCCCGTCAGCGCCGCGTCACTCACACAGAAACGCAGATCACGCGGCTGCTGGCCAGCCGCCGCGGACCACCCTCCCCGCCTGCGACAGGCGGAAGCAGGCGCGCGAGGGCCCGGCCCTCGCCGCCCCTCCCCGCAGGTGGTCAGGCCCCGCAGCACACCTGCGAGCGCGCGGCTGTGAGCTGGCCGCTCAGGCCCGCACGCATTTATAAGGCGCTATTTTGGTCGCGCGTCCTGATTGGCCGGCCGCGGCCGAGGACACGCTCGCGCGCGCCGCGGCGCGGGGCGGGGCCGAGAGCCGGGGGAGGGGCGCTTCCGGGGCCCAGGCGGTTTGGGGAGGCCGCGGGCTCCGGCTTGCCGAGGACCCGACCTTCCCCGAGGGTGATCTGGGGCCGCCGTGGCCACTCAGCAGTCTGTCGGTTGGGTTACATTTTAACGAAAGAGCCTGTGTCACCGAAAGGGGCTGCTAAGAATCAACTGACTCACGCTTTTGGAGGGAGTTGCCGGAAGCCCTGACACTCACAAGCCACATGGCGGGAACTGCGAGAACCTTAGCGGACGCGAGCCCGAAGCCGCTGGAGTGTCAGTTCCTGTGTGTACAAGCGCTTGCCAGCTCCCTCTGCAGACCTGTCTTTCTGTCACTCGTTAACTCGCCCTTTGCTAAACCAACCCTCTGAGGCCGTCGTCCGACTGCGGCTGGGCCTCCATTCCTCTCTTCCGTCGGTGCTGTCATTTACCCTTTTCTGAAGCAAGAGGAACAAAACACTCCCTAGACGTCTCAGGAGGCTCTCATTTCCACCACATTCCCCTATCGTGGTCAGAGCCACGTCTGGCCTTCCCTGCTTTCTGGCTGTCCATCAATCAGGTGGTATGACTTCTCTGAGTTTCAAGGTTTTTTCTTTTGGTGACAGGCTGGTGTGAGCTTCTTTGGTGAAAGTTACTAAATAACTACAGAGTGTGATTCACGGAAAATCCTATCGTGCTTAAAAAGATAAGCAAAAAGAGCCATCTGAAGGCACCACTACCTATTGGATGGGAACTTAGCTTGAAAGGGATTCTGTTTAGGAGTTCTGTTACCTCATTAGAATCACAAATATTACCTCTGGTTGCAAAACCCTTAAAGGCCTTTGAGATTTCCTGAGCTCACAGCCTTGAAAATCATTTGCATTTAGATATGTAGAAAGAATATAACTTAGTAACTATTGAACACATCAATAAAAATTATCATTATCTTTTTTTATTGGGCTTTCCCCAGTTGTGGCGGGCGAGCGGGGGCTGCTCTTCGTTGCGGTGCGTGGGCTTCTCATGGCGGTGGCTTCTCTTGTTGCGGAGCACAGGCTCTAGAGCTCAGGCTCAGTAGTTGTGGTGCGCAGACTCAGTAGTTGTGGCTCGCGGGCTCTAGAGCGCAGGCTCAGTAGTTGTGGCGCACGGGCTTAGTTGCTCCGCGGCATGTGGGATCTTCCCGGACCAGGGCTCAAACCCGTGTTCCTTGCATTAACAGGCAGAGTCTTAACCACTGCACCACCAGGGAAGTCCCTCATTAAGTATTTTCAATAAGCCAGACATTGTAAATGCTTAACAGGCATTTCTCTTAATGCTTACAAAATCCCCATTACTTAGATACCATTATTACTCCCATTTTACAGAAAGGGAAAGTAAGGCCCAGAGGGATTGAATAATTTGACTGAAGTCACATATTAATCTGATGTCAGTGCTGGGATTTATACCCATGGTGGTCTGATTCCAATGTTTGTGCCCTTAAGTACTAAGCTCTGTAGTTTCTTTTTTCCTTGTTTTATCTGATTAAGAATTCAGTCTGGTCTGGCACAAAAGGAGGTGAGGTCAGTCAGTAAGTGCTGTAACTTCTCAGGAAGATGTTTGTCCTGCTGCTGGCTTAAGAAAAGGATTGCTAGGAAGGGAAAATAATGGTGCCAGGGGTCTTAACATTCTCTGCTTCCCCTGAACAACAGACCATATTCAACCTGGAGAACAAAGTTTTGGAAAAGATTTTGAATTCTATTGTGCCCCTTGATATGCAGACTGGACTGTTTACAAAGTGGCCTCACTTAGATCCACTTGGTTGCTTAGGAGCCAAGAAGCAAACTGGTCTTAACAGTGACTTTCAAACATTTTTCTACACATTCCCCCACAGAGCTACCAAAACCACCTGATGGAATTTACAAATGCAAGACACACAGTGGCTCCAAGGCTCCAAATCCCCAGCCCAGCACCCTCCTTCTCTGTCTGATGTTGTGTGCGTTTCCAAACTTCTCTGAAACTCATTTTCCTTATCTGCTGCAAGGATTAACTGAGATCTGTGAAGTTCCTGGATTAGTGTGTGGTGTATATAGATACTAGATGTTTGTTCTCTTTCTTGACCTTTTCCTTGACTGTTTAAGAAGGAAAGCACCTAGCTGTGACGATTAGTCCTTTATTTCTTTTACAGAGCTACATTGACAGTACTAAATTTCACAGTCAAGTAATAATTTACATTAAGACCATTTAGTATCATCTATAACTGTAAAAATCCTTATTGAAATTTCAGCAACATCATTTCCAAATAGCAGCTTCAGCTTTCTTTGTGTCTGTCATTCATTTAACAGATAGTTACTAAAAATCTATTGCGTATAAGACATGGTTATTCTTTATAGAGCTTTCTGAAAACATTTCAACAAAGTAGACAGTTCACAAGCAGGCATTAGGGAAATAGACTGTATTTTACGGTAATAATAGCTTGTTCTTTCTTACTGGTCCTAAGCTTCAACTCTGACCTTAACTCTTATTGAAAATTATTTGGTCTGACAAGACAAAAAAGAAAAACAAACATAAAAAACTAAGAACAGGAACAACTAGGCATTAACAAAAATTAAAGGCATTTAAAATATATATATAATGCAGAGGATGTTTTTCCCTTTAAAAGCCAATTCATTTTTGTTGATTGATCTTGCATGATCAATTAACAGATCGTTTTCATCACTGCTAATCAGGCAAAAGGACGCTTTTAAGTCTTCTTTTCAAATATAAAGTTATAAAATGTGCTGTGTTCGTGCGTGTGTTGCACAGCGAGGTGGCAGTGGATGTTACTACAAAAATGCAAACTTCACGAACCATTACACATCCAAATATGTTTTAAGTAAACTGAGCCTCCAGAAACTTGCAAAGCATTACGTTTAACTAAATGGTTTGAATTTAAGTGGAGCTACTTTTTCCTAATTCAAAAGTGTGTGTATTAGGCAACACGTACTTGATACACAAATACCTGTTTGGATTATTTGATTCAGTCATATGAGCAGCAAATTCAGTTGAAAAGAAATGAGACAAATCCACTTTTTTCGGCCACTGTAACCTATACTTTTAGACTTAGAAGTCTTTAATAGAATTTGTGTCTTAGGGGTGAGAAATTAACATACAATTATATATGATATGAGAAATTAATATATACCATAATATACAAGATCAGCTATTGAAAATAGCTAAGTTATTAACTACAAAAATGTAGTAATATGAACTGAGCACGTAGTGTAATAGATGCCGAATGCCAGTATTGCTTAGTATAATGGTTTTGATTCATCCTTTTAACTCCTTTCATTGCCAGCAAGAGTAATTTAGGGTGTGATTGGCTCAGATTACTTTTTTGCTCCAATAAAGGGCTCCTTCTGAAAACCTGCCTGTCCCCTAACTCTTTACTGTTGCCCCAGTACAACATCTTCTGTTGACAAAACTGAGAAACCAAACAGTAGCAGGTAATGGAAGTGCCCTCTACTATTGCAAAGCAAGTGAACATAGCCTCCACCCTGGAATCTCACCCAACGAGAATCTACATTTTAAATGGCCCTTTTGAAGCATGCGTGCATGCATTCATTCATTCATTCAACAAATAATTCTGGGTCTCTTTTTATGTCCCAAGCATACAAATAAATATGAAAGTCATGGTAACTGCTATAACTGGCTTGCAGTCTAGAGGAGGTGAGAGATGAACAAGCAAATAACGCAGCTGAGAACTAATTTCTACCATAGAAGAATTTAAATATGTGTGCAAGGGCATAGAATTGGAGAAAGCTACAGAGACTGTAGGCAGCACCAAGCTCGAGGGTTCAGGCTGTGGGAGTATTGGGAGATGAAGGCAGTCAGAACACAACAGCCTGAGAGCCACACTAAAGCATTTGATCACCAAACTGCAGGTTGTGTGGAGTCCAAAGGAATTAAGAGGATGTCAGAAAAGCTGCTTCCTGAAGTCTGCAGACCGGCTTTCCGTGCTCTACCAAAGGAAGACAAATGGAAGACTTGGATCTGGTTTACGGTGTTCCTGCGTGGTGGTATTGCCCCTAATACATGCCATGGTAAGGTATTTTACTATCTCTGCTTTACCTAGGATTAGAACTTCAGCTGAACTTGTGGGTTTTTAGGGAAATGATTTTGCCAGACATCAGTCCTTGTTCTCTGATAGTAAACAAATGGTTCCAGCAGCCTGGGGGATAATTGTCACATTTAATACACACAGTATTATAATATGTTTAGACTTGGACTTTTGTCTAAAAACTGCAAGTTTAAGGATTTTTTACTGACATTGCTCACTTTACTGTGAAACACATGATAAGCCTCTTTGCTTTACTTGGGAGTTTATAGTAATGGCTCGTTCAAGGTCCTAGCCAGTTTGCATTACAGAATGCCACAGTCACTAAAGGGACACATTTTAACATAAGCACAATCAATAAGGTGAAGGCTGAGTGTTCCTGCCAAAAGAATCAGTAGAGCACAAGAAATGCACACGGTGGAATGAACACCTGAAGATCAGTTCAGAGGTATGTCTGAGCTAGGAAAGGTGCTGGATACTGATTCTGTAATGGCTGTGTTCAGAGACTATGTAACTCAAATTTCGTCAGAATGAAATACAGAAATGTTCCTCGCCATTCACTGTGTCTTGCACTGGGGAATCTTGATTATTCCCTTGACAGTAAAACTAAAGAATTATACCAGGTGGATCTGGGCAGGATGGTTCATGATGGTAGCATTTTACAGCAGGAATCCTAAAAATGCCTGGAATGCAAGATAAACCCTTCTCTGGCTAACATCAGCAATCATCAGATACCTTCACATGGTCCTTGGTCACAAGCCCCTCTTCAAAGCTCACTTCAGATGACAGAGATCACTGACTGAAACATTGTGGTGATTGCTGTGGGAATCTTGACTAAAGGGAGATAGCTAGCTAGATAGCTAGATAGCTAGCTAGATAGCTAGATAGCTATATAGTTAGCTAGGGCAGCTTCACCAGGTACATGAAAAGCCTTTTAGGAGGGAGCTGTTTCACACCACTAGGGGTAGGCTGTCAAGATGGGCAGACTTTGAAAAAGCCTGATGTCTAGCCATTTCTTAGGCCTTCTCCAAAAGCTGGAAGTTTCCAAGGAAGAGCCAGTGGCATACATTCTAGAACTGGCTACATAACAACTCACTTGCCAGTAGAAGTGTAACTTTCAGAAGCATGCTGGTGCCTGCAGCCCCAAGGGTCTCAAGCTCTGCTGGCCAAAGACCAAGGACAAGACTCAAAATAGGCTCCAGCTCCAGTTCTGGCTCCAGCTCAGGCCTCCTAAAGGTGGCTTTATGCACCATAAAGGTCTCCATGTGCCAATGTGAGGAAAGAAGGACCGGTGTCTTCCTGGGCTGCTGTCTGCATGAGGCTGGCGTCCTCCTGTGCTATTTGTACAAATAAACCTGAGGCAGGAGCTGTCAAAAAAAATTAATGTCATTGATAATGGGACAAAGAAAATTATGTGTCACCTGATAGGATGAAGTGAGAACATGAAGCACTTCTGTGGAATTCCTGCCAAAAATGCCTAATCTGAATCTAATTATCAGAACATATCAGACACACACAAATAGAGGAATATTCTACAAATTAACTGGCCTATAACCTTCACAGTGTCAGTGTTTTGAGAGACAAGGAAAGACATATCAACCATTCCAGACTGAAGGAGATTAAAGAAATTTGACATCTAAATGAAGTGCCTAATCCTGGATTGTATCATTTGTCTCTAAGGAATGCCATTTGGACAAATGGTGAAGCTTGAATGGAGTTGGTAGTAGTTGTAATGTTCCAGCGTTGATTTCCTGGTCTTGATGGCTACGTTGTGGTTATGTAGAAGACTGTCTTTGTTTGTAGGCCATCTGCAGTAAAGTTTTTAGGGGTAAGAGGAAATCATGCCTGCAGCTTACTCTCAAATTGTTCAAGAACTAACAAGATCTTTGAATTATTCTTGCAACATTTTTGTATTTTTGAAAACATTTCTTTAATTTATTTTATTTATTTATTTTTGGCTGCATTGGGTCTTCGTTGCTGCACGCAGGCTTTCTCTAGTTGCGGTGAGCAGGGGCTACTCTTTGTTGGGGTGCATGGACTTCTCATTGCGGTGCCTTCTCTTGTTGCAGAGCATGGGCTCTACGAGCACAGGCTTCAGTAGTTGTGGCACGCAGGCTCAGTAGTTGTGGCTCACAGGCTGTAGAGGGCAGGCTCAGTAGTTGTGGCACACTGGCTTAGTTGCTCCATGGCATGTGGGATCCTCCCGGACCAGGACTTGAACCCATGTCCCCTGCATTGGCAGGCGGATTCTTAACCACTGCGCCACCAGGGAAGCACGTATTTTTGAAATGATTAAAACAACACAAAAATCCAAGGACTTCAAGCATGCTAGGGCTAATACTTTGTATTCTACCATTCGTTCATTTACTGCCATTTACTATTATTTACTACTATTCATTCAATTACTACCATTCGTTCATGAACCATTTAGTAGGCACCCACTAAGTGTGAAGCAGTCTGTCTAGTCGCCCTTGCTGAGCCAATTGTGTCCCACTTAAAAAAAAAGGATTCTGAAAAGTTGGGCCTGGCAGCACAAATTTACTATTTATTTATTTATGGCTGTGTTGGGTCTTCCTTGCTGCGCGCGGGCGTCTCATTGCGGTGGCTTCTCTTGTTGTGGAGCATGGGCTCTAGACGCACGGGCTTCAGTAGTTGTGGCGCACGGGCTTAGTTGCCCCGCAGCATGTGGGATCTTCCCGGACCAGGGCTCGAACCCGTGTCCCCCTGCATTAGCAGGCAGACTCCCAACCACTGCACCACCAGGGAAGCCCCCAGATTTACTTTTTGAGATCAAGTGTCTATTGAAGTCAGAATCTGCAGCACAGTGCACACGACCCCTCATTCTTTCCACTGAAGCGTCCTTACGGTTAGGAGCCATCTTGAATCATACAATGCTTGCTTAAATACTGCCAAGGTTCTAACTGCTTGCTGCTCAAGATTAATGTCATCTTCAAATTGGAAATACACCCAGGGGCAGGTCCAGGCTTTATTTATGCCCCCCCCCCAGATAAATAATACAAAATTATGAATTAAAAAATTGGCACAGGACCTTTGCAGGGGGCCAGGCAAGTGAGGTGCCTGAAACTCTTGCTCCACTCTCTCCGTAAATCCACCCCTGACTCCACACAAATCAGACAGACGCCCCTATTCCTGAGAGTCAAGAGGCCACCTGACTGAACGACTTCCTCTGTGGTGGTGTCTTTTAAATCTAGTGAATCAAGGTTCTTCTAGGACTTTTGTCTCCAGATAAACCTAAGCTTTGATTTGGGCTGTCGCCTTAGGCACCCTCTTGGTATCAACAGAGTGACCATACCCACATGTGAAGGAGACTTGTTCAGTGGAATGCCAGAGTTCTCATGGGTTTGTTCAGCAGGGGGGTCATGCTTCGTGCACAGAGGTCATATAATAAGGCCACAGAGAACAACTGTGGACTTGACAGTGTAATTTGTATAGTCATTCTGGAGAACGTCACAAGGCTGTTAAGTAGAGTAACCATTTACTGCAGTATTTTTCTCACCTTTACCACATAGGGAATGTCACCTACATAATGAAACCTGCCAAGTGCCTGGGCATGTGTGGTACTGCATAAGATACTACAGACCCTTCTCAACAGGGAATCCCTAAGCCTCTGCCTTAGGTGATCCTCCATGACACGTCCCCACCTCCTTTCGATTCTCAGGGTCCCATCATTAGAGCCACCGTGGTCCTCATTTAGCTCCTTACCGCCCACAGGTCAAGGTTTTGACTCCTTGGATGCACACAGGCCCTCACATCAACCTCCACTGTGCCTTTCCAGCGTCCCTTCCCCTTGGCCCCATTCCTCCTCCGCTCCAGCCAGCCCGGACGCTCTCCCGGAAGAGGCCACATCCTTTCACACCCACCTCTTTGCCTTCACATCCTTCTCGCAGTGCCCAATGCATCCTTTCACCTCTTCTCCCTCTGGAGCCCTGAAGAAACAGCCTGTCTTAGTCGGCTCAGGCTGCTGTAACAAAATACCACAGACTGCGTGGCTTATAAATGACGGAAATTTATTTCTCACAGCTCTGTGGGCTGGAAGCCCAAGGTCAAGTGCCAGCATGGTCAGGTTCTGGTGGGAGCCCTCTTCCTGGCTCATAGCTGAGGCTTTCTTGCTGTGTCCTTATGTGGTAAGAGGGGTGAGGGACGGCTCCGGAGCCTCTTTTATAAGGGCTCTGATCCCATTCATGAGAGTTCCTGCCTCACACCTGAGCACCTCCCAAAGACCCCACCTCCTGATACCGTCATCTTTGGGGGTTAGGGTTTCAACATATGAGTTTTGGGGGGACACGTTCAGACCATGGCACAGCCCGAATGTCACCTCCCCTCTCAGAGATAGATTGGGCACAGTGTGCTATTCTTACTTCTACCTTCGTCACCTTCAGTTTAATAATACATTTTTTGTCAGTTGTCCACAGTGGCCCGGAAACAGCCAGAGGCAGCAGGGACCACATCTTGCCCATCTCTGTAGACCCAACACCCTCACACCGCGCCTGGTGTATGTTTGCTACTCGGTTGTTTCAGTAAGCTTCACGTATTAATAATATCAGCAAGTATTCTATTCACTGACTGCTTATTCTCCGCCAGGTTGAACCAATACACGCAGCTGCTAAAATGCATATGTGACCCGAGGAGCGGGTGGGGCCTCTGGGAGGCCTCCTCCCTCCAGTAAATGAGGGTGCGATGACTGAATTGTCATCTTGGACTGAGACCTGGGATCCAGAGGTCCACGGGTGGGAGGGGCTCCCAGCTGGCCAACTTTGGTCAGCCAGAGGCCACTGTGGGAGCCTCCCAGGTTAGGGGGGGCCGCTCTCTGAGGTGGGGCTCCTCAGGAGGGCGGGGCAAGGAGAACAGGCCATAGGTGATAGGGCTCTCCAGCCAGTGCCAGGAAAAAGAGGAGACACAAGAAGTGGCCTTGGGTCTGTTTACCTCTACAGCCAGGAAACATCTTCGCATGTTGGCTAAATCCTTGAAAGAACAGATGAAGAACTGGAGTAGCGTTGATGCACTAATAACAGCCGTGTAAAAACTAAATCGTTTCACATACAAATCCATCTGAGGAAAACGCAAAGCTCAGCCAACTGGCCTGAAAATTGTTCGTTGTGCCCTGTTAAAGAGAAAGGGAGGAGAAAAAAAAGGATTGAAGAGTGCCAGAGACTGTGGAAAATAAATCATTGCTGTTTAGATTCTGCCCATTTCATCAACATTCCCTGTTGCTCTTCCAGAGACGTCTGGCCTAGCTGGAGCTTGACATTGCCTGATACCTTCCATTTATCTCTTGGTTTATCTCTCAAAGGGAAATATTTGGGAGAAGTGAACTCCACACTCTCTGCTGAAAGTGCCTTAGTGGCTGCATTCAGCACAACTCTTGCTGTCTTGGAGGGCTAGAGTATGTGGCTTAGCAGGGCCTGGAGATAACCAGCATTAGAAAACCTGCCACTAGGAAATTCCGATCCTGGATCTGGTTGCACCTTGGGTTCGAACATGCCCAGGTCCACTGTGGCTGAAATAGAGTCTGCTGTATGGTGACATTTCAAGGTAAGGACAGGCTTGTTTAGAATATTTTAAAGTCACTTTTTCCACCAATAAATTAGTCCTGAGCACCTTGAGTCCTTTCCCCTGTTTATGTCCAGGAGCAGGGACAGTCTCAGTCCTTCCTAGGCCCCGGGATCAAGGCCCTTCTGCCCTGTGTCAAGGCCATGCAATTCTCCCATCCATCCCAGCATCATGGGCTACCCTGCACCCTGAGGGCCACACATGAAAAGAAGGGGGCTCCTGCTTTAATTGGGAGCCCTCTGTTTTGGGATATGTTGGCCCAAGGCTCAGAAATAAATAGGAGACCTAACACTCTTCTGCTTCAGCTAATAATAATAATAACAACAACAACAACAACAACGATATCAGCAAGTATTCTACCCACAGATTGCTCGTGCCGTGCCGGGCTTCACACTAAGCACTTTACGTATCACCTCGTTCCATCCTCACTCCAGCCCGAGGCGGCTGGTGTTACTATCCTCATTTCTCCAACCTACCTAGTCTCCCAGCTACTGAATGGCAGAGTCCAGTTTCCAAGCTCCTAGCCTCTCCAGCCCTTCCACGCCCCCAGGGATATCTGGCAGGCTGATCCTGTCCTTGAACCGGGAGAAGTTCCATACACCATGAGGGTTCCCCAGGTCACCCACTGCCATATGGAGGATCTGGGCTATGTTTACTCTCCTTCCCATCCAGTCTCACCACGGGGGACCCATCTCAATCCCTCATGCTCCAGGAAACCTCCCTGACTCTACCAGGGTCCACTGACCAGCCCCCCTCAAGAGCTCTCTAGTACCCCAAATACTCAAAGTGTGATCCGCAGACCAGCAGCCTGGGCACCGACAGGGCGATATGTGGAACCTGAGACCCTATCCCAATCCATGTTTTAGCAAGACCCCAGGTGACTCCACTGCCTTTAGGCTCTCTGTGATCTATGTCTTCCTCACTTATCAATGGCCTTGTATGGTTCTCGAGCTGTTTCTTAGGTGGCCCCTTTGTCTTTCTGGAGAGATTATAAGTGGAATGTTGGTTTGCCGCAATCACTGGAGGCAGTCTAAATTGGACAGTTGGAATAGAACAGGTAATTTGGGGTCCTGGCCCCCAGAGTGATCATATCGTAAGCCCTGTTGAATGGCGTCTTGTACATCAGTATTATCCCAAGGATCCCAGTGGCCTTTTGGACACCACCTCCCCTTGACTTTTGTTTGGTTGGGTCCTGGAGGTGCATAAACATTCATTGATTTATGTAGGGGTTTTAGGGCGCTGAGGTTCATGGAAGAAGTGACACTTTGTTTTTTTTTAATGCTGAAAGAACCCAGCCCAAACTCTGGAATTCTCCCCTAGGGCTGTCTCTCTGACCCCACGTCTCAGGTGTCCCAAGTGCCCCAATCCTTACTGCATTCTTGGCAGCCCAGCAATGCTGAATCAAAGAGGAAGCCACCTCCTGCGGGCTCTGGAATTTCAAAGCCCTGTTCATAAAAGAGTTCATAGGAATCCTGCGGTTTCTACCAGGCTACCACCAGGTCCCCTGACTCATTGTACTTCTCCAGAGCTGTCACTACCTCTTAAACAGCTCTCACTTTTAAAAATCACCTATTTAACATGTGCATCAGTGCTGAGAGAAAAACTATATATATATTTACTCTTTCTCACTTCCTGGGGGAAGGGTGGGACCCACCCCTGACTACTCTTTAGCAGTTGCTATGACTCACTCTGGGAGTGAGGGCCTTTTAGCAGGGAGGGAAGTGATTTGTGTGGTCTTTGGAATGCAGGTATGGGCTGTACTTTCAGGAGTGTTTGCTGATAAAGGATAGTTGTGAGAGGCAAACCTGTTACCTAAAAGCACGTAGTGTGTGTGTGTGTGTGTGCGTGTGTGTGCCTGCCCCCAGCCCCCATCCCTTGGAGGAGAGGGCAGTTTATGTTCCAGCAGCCTTTGGCAGGGCTGGAGTGCCAGAATGTTCTCTCTGTAACGAGAGTCAGTACATCTCCTTCGGTGTAGCCCCAGGCCTGCCCTTGCGGGGAATGTACCACCTCTTGGCGGATGCCAAGTTAGATGCTACTGAAGCTGTAAGGATGCAACTGAGGCAGTTGGTGTCAGAGTGCCTTGCCTGGCTCTCCACGAAGACCAGTCCCAGGCTTTCAGGGTGCAGGTCTGGAGCGGTGAGTCTCAAGTCAAGGCCAGGGAGGCCCGCTCACCCACAGCATAGGTTCAGCTCATGGACAAGGGAGCTCTGGGCTGGCTCTTGCATTCACTAGGTTTGCAAGACCCTTGAGCCTTGGTGCAAGTGAGCCATCGGCCTTAGAACAGCCCAGAAAAAGGCCAAGGAGAGTGCAGCTGCAGAAGGCAGCAGTTGGGCGGAGAGGCCTGGCGTGGTGACGATTTGTGTGTTGGGTCACCCTTTTCCCTTCTCTGTTTCAGAGGTGTGTCATAGAAGGGTTAGGACAGTGGAGTCGAGCGAGCCTGCCAGGGTTCCGAACTCAGTTCTGCTGCATACTAGATGTAGAGTCCTTAGGCAAGTTACTCAACCTCTCTGTGCCTCAGTTTCTTCCTCTATAAGGTGGACCGTAATAGCATCCACCTCATAAGATTGTTGGGAGGATTGAAGGGATTAATTCATGTGAAGAGTTTAGAACAGTAGCTTAATGAGTATACCATTATTCTTTGGGGACAAAAATCAACGTCCTAGAGGGTGGCAGGGATGGGGTAGGGGAAGCATTTTAATCTTCTGAAACTCAAGAGGCAAACTTCACCCATAGATTTTTCTATACTGTCAAAAAGAAAGACCAGCACATATGTCACTTCCTATTGTCAGGGATACCTTTTCAGATTATGTTGTAACATGGTAGCAAAGCCCTAACTCAGCTTTAGGAGAAAATCATACCTTAAGAAAAAAAATTGAACATTGAACATGGGGCTGGCTCTCAAGCCATTTCCATTTTTAGAATTAATTCTATGGTCTCCTAAAATTAAAAGAATATCAGTGTTCTGAATCTATAGCTGAGAGGTTTTGATTGATATTTCTATGTAAAACATGGTTTTATGGAGGAAAGACAGGTCTTTAACTTAAGTGTATTTAGATTTCTGCCTCTTTTTACAGTACCTGTAATACCAATCACCACTTCACTTTTTTCAGGGTGTGCCCTGAATCTATTGAAAATCCATGTAACTGGAAAAGGCAACACTATATTAATCTTTGTGCATCCATTCATTCATCTGATATTCAACAAGCATTTATTAAGCATCTACTACATCCCAAGTTAGATGTTGTTAAGACTGTAAGGATGCAAGAGATCCAGGGCCCTATCTTGGGGAGACTATAATACAACAGCACACAACACACATACACTAAATGAGGATGGAATCAGTAAAAGAGGAAGAAATATAGAAGACACCACAACATGTTCACATCAGGATTAGCTAACTAGTTTAAAATTATAAAATCAAATCCAGTAACATTTCCAAATGTAGATATGTTCTCTGTTGAGTAGCTCAGAGGCATACTGACTACTAAACCCGAGGAGTTTAGAGGCTTGGAGAGAATCACAGTCACACAAACCACAGCCAGACAAGCCAAACAATGGTAATCAGATGAGAAAAGGAAACATGTCTCTTTAAGCAAAAGATTTCTCAGGTGGCAATGAAAAGCAAACAAAAGAACAAAGATATAGAATAGCATTCCCTTTCATAAACACTGTTTACTATAATCTTACGAATTAATATAAACTCCATGTGTACTTCTTGTACTAAGAAAATGCCCTGCTTTCATGAAACAAAAAGAGCACTCTGGGTTCTTTAGAGAAAGGGAATTGTTGTCACATAAAACCTATTGCCTGGCAACAAAACAGCAACTCATCACACTTTTCTCCCAGCCATAGACACACACATTTGTAAGTCATGCCTCCTGACTTACAAATACAGGATTCTTTTAATAGGATCTGTGGTTACGGTAACTGGGTTTTAAGGTTCTAGTTTAAAACGCAAATCAGTATGAAGTCCTGCCAATTGCTAAGAAGTTAATCATATAGCCAGAGCCTCTGAAAAAGCCATGATATAATAAAACTGGGTTCCTTTGGGCTGGGTTCCCTTTCTTTTTCTTTTCCTATACTGAAAGTTTCTCAGAAGTGTCTCTCTCTCTCTCTCTTGCCCCTTAGCCAGGCTTTCATGCTCAGTGTGAAAATGGCTCTGGCTCTCATGCTCAGTGTGAAAATGGAATCATGCAACACAGCACCTCTCTTCAGAGTCTAAATCTATTGCTGAAAACCCAAGCCCATTTCAATGTCAGATTTGTTTCATTGCCTGATGCTGAGTCAAAATGAGCAGCTCGTCTCACTTTCAGATGTTGTGTATAACAGAACCAGTGGACTCGATGTTTGGAAGCGAGTTGCTAACCAACATTCTGTAGAATAGAGTGTATTCAGTGATATGACTCACAGATAAATTACTTCACCCTCATGGACCTCAAACTGGGTGTGCCGTTCGCTGTAGATTGACTCAGTGCTTAACCCTTCCAGGTATGGGGAAATTCCACTCACCTTCTTTCTCCCAAAGTCTCAAATGTTTCTGAGTGGTGGCAAGGGCGTCCGTGGGAGGCACAAGCTGCTGGCTTGGGAAGATGGTGGCAGTCGGGGGCCACCTCACCTGAGAGCTGGATTCATTGTTTCTCACTATGTTCCAGCTATCAACAGGGGCATTACTTACAGGAAAATGCAAATCTCAGCAGTTTGGCAAGTAGGGGTAAACACTGGAATACCTTTCATCTCTAGCTGTGTAGGCAGTTTTACATTCAGGAAAAGTTCAATATTCCATGCGATGAAGCATGTTATCCCATCCCATTTATGGCCTTTTTGAAATAGACATTTAACGTGTGTATTTCTTGTCAGCATTCCAAGGTCTTAAACCTCTAATGCTAGCTGAAGGCGTGAATAGGAGGGAGCAGTCTGTATACCTGCTCTGTGTGGGCCCCATCTAAATGTTTATAAATGTTTTCTTGTGCAAATAAACGGGGACATTGCTGTGACACCAACAGGCATACCTTCAGCTTCAGTCATCAGAGACTTTGTGATCTGATGATTTGTCATTTTCTTCCAATCTTTTTTCCGCTTAAGATCAGTTACAGTAGGAGTCCAATGACGTGATAACAGCAAAGGCAAAATATTTAATCTGAGCTCTGAAATGTTGCGATAGTCTTATTACTGCTAATAGAGGGCTGATGATTTCTGCAAGAGTTTAGAAGAATCTAGAGTGACAAGCTGAAACGAGAGACTGGGAAAGTAGATTTTTTTTTTTTTTAAAGACATTCATTTTTTAGAGCAGTTTTAGATTCACAGCAAAACTGAGGGGAAGGTACAGAGATTTCCCATATGCCCCCTCCCCCCCCACACACACACAGCCTCCCCCATTGTCAACATCCCTCACCACAGTGGTACATTTGTTACAACTGATGGACCTGCATGAACACATCACTGTTACCCAAAGTCCATAGTTTGCATTAGGGTTCATTCTTGCTGTTGTACATTTTATGGGTTTGGACAAATATATAATAACATGCATCTACTCTTATAGTATCATAAAAAGTAGTTTCACTGCCCTAAAAATCCTCTGTGCTCCACTTATTCATCCCTCCCTCACCACAATCCCTGGCAACCAGTGATCTTTTTACTGTCTCCATGGTTTTGCTTTTTCCACAGTGCCGTATAGTTGAAATCATACAGCCTTTTCAGGTTGGCTTCTTTCACTTAGTAATATGCACTTAAGTTTCTTCCACATCTTTTCATGGTTTGATGGCTCATTGCTTTTTAGTGCTGAATAATATTCCACTGTCTGAATGTACCACACTTTATCCACCACCTAGTAAAGAAATCTTGTTTGCTTCCAAGTTTTGGCAATTATGAATAAAGCTGCTATAAACGTTCATGTACAGGGCTTTGCGTGACATAAATTTTCAACTCATTTGGGTAAATACCAAGGAGTGTGATTGCTGGATTGTACAGTAAGAGTATATTTAGTTTTGTAAGAAACCACCAAACTGTCTTCCAAAGTGGTTGTATCAAAGTGAGGAATGAGAGTTCCTGTTGCTCCACACCCTTACCAGTATTTGGTATTGTCAATGTTTTAGATTTTGGCTATTCTAATAGGCGTGCAGTGGTATCTTATTGTTGTTCTAATTTGCATTTTCCTGATGACAAATGATGTGGAACATCTTTCATATGCTTATTTGCCATCCATATATCCTCTTTAGTGAGGTGTCTATTCAGGTTTGGGCTGAATTTTTAGTCAGGTTCTTTGTTTTCTTATTCTTGAAAGAAAGTAGTTGTAAGGAGTAAGTTAGTCTCTTCATCACCTTAACACCCAGATATGTCACTATGCCTCTGGACCCCATGGTGCAGTCACATTCCACATTCCAGAACAGCCCTCATGCTGCCACAAAGGTGACTCAGAGGCTAAGGGGACAGCCTTGGAGACCCCGACTCTGTACCCTTCCTACTAGATGACCTTAGGCAAGTTAATTCACATCTCTTACACTTAGGTTTCTTTTCCATAAAAATTAAGATCAGATCAGTCCTTATGTCCAGGAGTTTGTACAGACTAAATAATATTGACAATGGTCTAGCACAGTGCCTGACACATAAGGTAAGGGCTCAGGAAATATTACTTGTTATTAATAAGAAGTGAACCATGGTATGGAATTATTAAGTGAAACTGGGCTTTAAGAATAGGAGTATTGGGCTTCCCTGGTGGCACAGTGGTTAAGAATCCGCCTGCTAATGCAGGGGACACAGGTTCGAGCCCTGGTCCAGGAAGATCCCACATGCCGTGGAGCAACTAAGCCCATGAGCCACAACTACTGAGCCTGCGCTCTAGAGCCCATGAGCCACAACTACTGAGCCCACGTGCCGCATCTACTGAAGCCCGCGCGCTCTAGAGCCTGTGCTCCGCAACAAGAGAAGCCACTACAATGAGAAGTCCGCACACCGCAACAAAGTGTAGCCCCCGTTCGCTGCAACTAGAGAAAGCCCGCGCACAGCAACGAAGGCCCAACACAGCCAAAAATAATAAATAAATAAAAATAAATAAATTTATTTTTTAAAAAAAGGAGTATTGTTTTATTTCCCCTTTGATTTCTTCAGTGATCTCTTGGTTATTTAGCAGTGCACTGTTTAGTCTCCATGTGTTTGTGTTTTTTACAGTTTTTTTCCTATAATTGATTTCTAATCTCACAGTGTTGTGGTTGGAAAAGATGCTTGATATATACGATTTCAATTTTCTTAAATTTTCCAAGGCTTGATTTGTGACCCAAGATGTGATCTATCCTGGAGAATGTTCCATGTGCACTTGAGAAGAAAGTATATTCTGCCACTTTCAGGTGGAATGTCCTATAAATATCAATTAAATCTATCTGGTCTATTGTGTCATTTAAAGCTTCTGTTTCCTTATTTATTTTCATTTTGGATGATCTGTCCATTGGTGTAAGTGAGGTGTTAAAGTCTCCCACTATTATTGTGTTACTGTCGATTTCCCCTTTTATGGCTGTTAGCATTTGCCTTATGTATTGAGGTGCTCCTATGTTGGGTGCATAAATAATTATAATTGTTATATCTTCTTCTTGGATTGATCTCTTGATCATTATGTAGTGTCCTTCCTTATCTCTTATAACAGTCTTTATTTTAAAGTCTATTTTATCTGATACAAGTATTGGTACTCCAGCTTTCTTTTGATTTCCTTTTGCATGGAATATCTTTATCCATCCCCTCACTTTCAGTCTGTATATGTATATGTCCCTGGGTCTGAAGTGGGTCTCTTGTAGGCAGCATATATATGGGTCTTGTTTTTATATCCATTCAGCTAGTCTGTGTCTTTTGGTTGGAGCATTTAATCCATTTACATTTAAGGTAATTATGTATGTTCCTATTACCATTTTCTTAATTGTTTTGGGTTTGTTCTTGTAGGTCTTTTTCTCTTCTTGTGTTTCCCACTTTGAGAAATTCCTTTAGCATTTGTTGTAAAGCTGGTCTGGTGGTGCTGAATTCTCTTAGTTTTGCTTGTCTGTAAAGCTTTTGATTTCTCCATCAAATCTGAATGAGATCCTGCTGGGTAGAGTAATCTTGGTTGTAGGTTCTTCCCTTTCATCACTTTAAATATATCCTGCCATTCACTTCTGGCCTGCAGAGTTCCTGCTGAAAAATCAGCTGATAACCTTATGGGGATTCCCTTGTATGTTATTTTTTGCTTCTTCCTTGCTGCTTTTAATATTTTTTCTTTGAATTTAATTTTTGTTAGTTTGATTAATATGTGTCTTGGTGTGTTTCTCCTTGGGTTTATCCTGTATGGGACTCTGCGCTTCCTGGACTTGGGTGACTATTTCCTTTCCCATGTTAGGGAAGTTTTCAACTATAATCTCTTTGAATATTTTCTCAGATGCTTTCTCTTTCTCTTCTTCTTCTGGGACCCCTATAATTCAAATGTTGGTGTGTTTAGTGTTGTCCCAGAGGTCTCTGAGACTGTCTTCAATTCTTTTCATTCTTTTTTCTTTATTCTGCTCCTCAGCAGTTATTTCCACCATTCTGTCTTCCAGCTCACTTATTCATTCTTCTGCCTCAGTTATGCTGCCATTGATTCCTTCTACTATATTTTTCATTTCAATTATTGTGTCGTTCATCTCTTTTTGTTTGTTCTTTAGTTCTGCTAGGTCTTTGTTAAACATTTCTTGTATTTTCTTGATCTGTGCCTCCATTCTGTTTCTGAGATATTGGATCATCTTTACTGTCATTACTCTGAATTCGTTTTCAGGTGGGTTGCCTGTTTCCTCTTCATTTATTTTGTGTTGTAGGTTTTTACCTTGCTCCTTCGTCTGTAGCATATTTTTTTGTCATCTAATTTTTTTTTGATGGGGAGGACTGTGTTCCTGTCTTCTGGTTGTTTGGCCTGAGGCTTCCAGCACTGGGGTTTACAGGCAGTTGGGTAGAGCCGGGTCTTGGTGCCAAAATGAGGACCTCTGGGAGACCTCACTCCAATTAATATTCCCTGGGATCTGAGGTTTTGTTAGTCCAGCGGTTCGGGCTTGATGCTCCCACCACAGGAGCTCAGGCCTGACCCCCAGCCCATGAACCAAGATCCTGCAAGCCATGCAGCACAGCAAAACAAAACAAAACAAAACAAACAAAAAAAGAAAAACAGGAGCAGAACAATAACAAAGAATAAAAAATAAAATAACATTAGAAAACTAACAGGAATATTAGGAAAAAAATGTAAATGAAACAACAACTGAAAGGTAAAACAGAACCACAATAGCAAAAAAAAAAAGAGAAAGCCTGGAAAAGGCCTTGGCTGTGGGGGACAGGGCTTAGGCAGGGGCAGGACCTAGGCTCAGGACCCACGTGGCCAGAAAAGGCCCTGAAGGGGTGAGGGACAGGGCTTAGGCTCAACGCAGACTGAGGGGGCCCTGGAGTGCCTCCAGCCTCGGGAGTGTGGAGGATCAGGCCCCGGACCTCTGCAGGCTTGCCAGGGCCCAAGTGGGCAGGGGAAGTGCCAGCCACATTTCCCCGATCCTCCGATCCCTGGGGGTCCCTCCTTGTTCTCCTCTACTCTTCCTCCCCACCTCACTCCCTCCCACGCCCCCAGGACCGACGTGGCCAGAGAGGGCCTCAGAGGGCAGAGGACCAGGCCTGGGACCTAAATAGACATTTTTCCAAAGAAGACATACAGATGGCCAATAGGCACATGAAGAGATGCTCAACATGGCTAATTATTAGAGAAATGTAAATCAAAACTACAATGAGGTATCACCTCACACTGGTCAGAATGGCCATCATCAAAAAATCTACAAACAATAAATGCTGGAGAGGGTGTGAAGAGGGAACCCTCTTGCACTGTTGGTGGGAATGTAAATTGATATAGCCACTATGGAGAACATTTTAGAGGTTCCTTAAAAAACTAAAAATAGAACTACCATACAACCCAGCAATCCCACTACTGGGCATATACCCTGAGAAAACCATAATTCAAAAAGAGTCATGTGGGCTTCCCTGGTGGTGCAGTGGTTGGGAATCTGCCTGCCAGTGCAGGGGACACGGGTTCGAGCCCTGGTCCGGGAGGATCCCACATGCCGCGGAGCAAATGGGCCCATGAGCCACAATTACTGAGCCTGCCCGTCTGGAGCCTGTGCTCCGCAACAGGAGAGGCTGCAATAGTGAGAGGCCCGCGTACCGCGATGAAGAGTGGCCCCCGCTTGCCGCAACTGGAGAAAGCCCTTGCACAGAAACGAAGATCCAACACAGCCATAAATAAATAAATAAAATTTAAAAAAAAAAAAAAAAAAAAAAAAAAAAAAAAAAAAAGAGTCATGTACCACAATGTTCATTGCAGCACTATTTACAATAGCCAGGACATGGAAGCAACCTAAGTGTCCATCAACAGATGAATGGATAAAGAAGATGTGGTACACATATACAATGGAATATTACTCAGCCATAAAAAGGAACAAAATTGGGTCAGTTGTAGAGACGTGGATGGACCTAGAGTCTGTCATACAAAGTAAAGTAAGTCAGAAAGAGAAAAACAAATATTGTATGTTTAATGCATATCTGTGGAACCTAGAAAAATGGTACAGATGAACCTACTTCCAGGGCAGAAATAGAGACACAGACGTAGAGAATGGACATGTGGACATAGGGGGGAAGGGGAGGGTGGGACGAATTGGGAGATTAGGATTGACATATAAACACTACCATGTGTAAAATAAATAGCTAGTGGGAACATGCTATAAAGCACAGGAAGCTCAGCTCAGTGCTCTGTGATGACCTAGATGGGTGGAATGCTGGGGGAGGGAGGTCCAAGAGGGAGGGGATATATGTATATATATATATAGCTGATTCACTTCATTGTACAGCAGAAACTAACACAACATTGTAAAGCAGTTATACTACAAAAAAAAAAAAAAAAAAAAGAAGAGGAGTGTTGGCCAGTATGGTTTGTATATTAGTTTGCTAGGAATGTCATAACAAAATATTAAAGATGATGCAGCTTAAATAACAGAAATTTATTTTCTCACCTTTCTGGAGGATAGAGGTCTGAGATCAAGGTGTCAGCAGGGTTGGTTTCTTCTGAGGCCTCTCTCCTTGGCTTGTAGATGGCCACCTTCTCGCTGTGTCTTACACAATCTTCTTTCTGTGTTTATCTGTGTCCAAATTTCATATTCTTATAAGAACATTGCTCCTATTAGATTAGGGCCCACCCTGATGACCTCATTTTAACTTAATTACCTCTTTAAAGACATTCTCTCCAAATAGTCATATGCTGAGGTGCTGGGGGTTAGAATTTCAACATATGAATTTTCAGGGGACACAACTCAACCTATAACAGTCTGGAAAATTCATGTGTTTTAGTTGGGCTTTTCAGGGAAATGAGATAAGTTTTGAAGTGACCAGGAAAAGGAATTCTGTCTGCTCTACACTCTGAACTCTGCTTCCTAGGGGTTAGCACGTGAGGGAGCTGGCACTGTTCAGTGGAACAAGCAAAAGCTGCCTTGTCACATGGAATCCTCTAACACCAACTGGCTACCCAGATTCACAGCCCCATGTGTTATAGGTTGAAATGTGTTCCCCCCAAATTCATATGTTGGAGTCCTAATACTGACCCTAGTATCTCAGAATGTGGCCTTATTTGGAGATGGGGCCCTTATAGAGGTAATCAAGTTTAAAATGAGGACCTTAGGGTGTGCTCTAATCCAATATGACTGGTGTCAGAAAAGGGGGAAATCTGTACCCAGAAACACACATTAGGAAGATCCAAAGACATATCTACGAGCCAAGAGGGAGGCCCAGAACAGATCCTTCCCTCAGTGCTCAGAAAGAACCATCCCTGCTGACACCTTGATTTAGGACTTCTAGCCTCCAGAATTGTGAGAAAATAAATTTCTGTTGTTTAAGTAGTACTTTGTTATGGCAGCCTTAGCAGACTAATACACCATGCTTCTTTCATTTACCTGACAATCATTTAATCTGTTTTCATAGTGTGCTAGGCCTAAAGATACAATCAGGAATAATGTACATTTCCAACACTTGTAGAAAGCTTGCAGGCTTTGGGGAGGAGCAATTACATTAAAAAATCATTGTGGCTGGTGTTCCATTTCCTCGTTGGTTGGAAATACATTTTCAGCTTTTATTTTACTTTGGTGTCAAAACACTGATTTTGCTAAGAAGGAGTCATTCTCCGTGGAGTGGGAGAAAGGCTCAGCCTCCCTCAAGTTCCTGCCTGCAGCCCTAGTTCCCTAATGCCCCATCCAATCTAGCCACCCCCAGTCCTCCCTCCACACAGGGTCTTTGGGAAGGCAAATCGCTCATGCCACAGCTCAATCCACCCCATCCCTCTCTGGCTGAAAGCATTTCAGTGACTTCCCATTTTCCCAAGATCAGCATCACCCCATTGGTCTCCTGCTTCCGCCACGTTGGTCTTGCTCCCCCAAAGGGAGCTTGGTTTGCTGTTCCTTCTGCTGGAACACCTCTTCCCTCAGTTCTTGACCTGGTCAATCTACCTCCCTTCAGATATCATTTAGTCATCGTTTCTCCTAGAGAGCTTTCTTTGAGCACCCCACTTAGGGGAAATCTCCCTTATAACCCCAGTACCATATCTATCTATATCCTTATCACTATTGAGATTTTTTTTTTATTTGTGCAATTGTTTGATAACTCTGAGCTTTGTGAAACTGTCTATATCCATTCACTATAATATCCTCAGTGCTTGGACACATAGTTGGGGCTCAGTAAACACTGGTTGAGTAAATCAATGAATAAATGAATGAGCAGGTCAATACTGACCCCTAAAATTCTCAATTTGGGAAGCAAGCTATAGTATTTGAAAAGTAGTAAAGTATCAGTGAATATGGGCAAAGTCAGTACAAATTTGAGTATTATTGTGGAAATAAACTTTTTGCAAAGTTGTTTAATATTAAGAAGCTCTTCTTATCTCTGAAAATTAATTTCCTCCTATTACACTTGGAATAGATTTCCTGTATATTTACTAAATATTCTATTTACTAAAAAGTCTCTCATACATGTTTAGAGAATTTTTAAGTAATTCTAATCCTCTCTTTTTAAAACAGTTGGACACCGGTTGACTCGTGACAGATTACTAGATTTCATTGCTAGACTAAGGATTTTCAAGGTCTTCTGAGTTTAATTTAATTGAATATTGAATGATTTTGAAGGACTATAGAGCAAAGGTATTTCTGCTCCATAATTGATCTACCAAAGTTTATTGGCTTTTGCTGATATAAAGAAGATTATGAGTCTAGAGGTCCAGCCCTGGAGGAGTTGTTGATCTACCCCAGGACACAAAAATGTAAACAGATATTACAGTGCAGCAAGATAAATGCTCCCAGAGGAATGTACAAAATGCTGTTAACTTCACACAGCAAATGGAAAATACAGATTTACACAATCACCCCAACTTTCCACATTTCAATAAGTATCACAATTGGAGAAGGAAATATGACTAATAGGACAAGACTTAATTACACTGTTTGTTTGTTAGAACAAATAATTTTATATTCATCCTTCCTTACCTTCTAGCAAGAGTAAGCTTACATGTTTCCTTATTTTGTCAGGTTTCGTGAGAAAATCGCTTCCTTTCTTCTTGTCATTTCTCCCCCTTCCTCTGTTCGCCAGTGCCTTCCCCCATGTATAATTATTTTTTCACTTTATAGTTGGTCTTTTGGCACTGGGTTCCCTAAGGGAGACAAATTAGTATTCCCTAAATCACCTGACTTTTCAATGTATCCTCCTCAATTTCTAGCTTTCTTAAAAATATAAAATAACTAATTTCTTATCTAGATATTTAAGAATTTGGAGTGAATGGGGAAGCTAGAATCGTAAGATACAAGTTCAATTTTTCAATTAGGTTTGGAGTATATTCAATGCAGCTATCTAAACAACATGGAAATTGGTATAGTAAGTTAAAAATTTAACCCATTCAACATAAATTTTCTTTTATCTACAAGCATAATTTATTACTAGCTGCTTCCGTTCTGACCCCACTGGGTAAGATTGTTCAGATGAGTCAAAATGTTTTCTCAGAAACATTTTTGATATTTTTTAAAATCTGATATATTTTTTAATCTATGAGGTCCAATTAAGTTCTGAAAATATTAGCAAGTAAAGCTATTGTAAAGTATCTGCTTCCATAATTTATAGAAAGTAGAATCTCTTGTTATGTAATTATTTAACAAAAGACACCCCTTCCTTATAGTAGAGGCAGCTATATAGGTGACCTGCTGGTGGGTTATGGCCTCTTTTGCTCACTAGGTGGCTGTTTCCTTAGACCCCAGCAATGACTCTTTAGCCAATCATATAGAGAGAGTCATATGATAAGCCAAATGGTCATTCATTCAATCGTTCACTCATTCAACTAACATTTATTGAGTTCCCTCTGTGTGCCAGCCACTGTTCCAGGCCCTGGGGAAACAGCAGAGAACAGAGCTGGCGAAGTGCCTGCCTTCATGGAGCTTACATTCAAGTAAGCAAAACAGACCATAAACACATAAATAACCATATACTCTAAGGTCCAGTGACATTAAGTGTTATAAAGAAATTAAAGCAGAGGAAGGGGTCAGAGCTGATGAGAGGTGATGTTTTAAATAGGATGAACAAGAGAAAGACAAATACCATATGATATCGCTTATATGTGAAATCTAAAAAAAAAAAAAGTGTGATACAAGTGAACTTATTTACAAAACAGAAACAGACTCACAGATTTAGAGAATGAATTTATGGTTACCTGGGGGGAAGGGTGGGAGGTGGGGTAGATTGGGAGTTTGGGATTGACATGTACCCACTGCTATATTTAAAATAGATAACTAAATAAGGACCTACTGTAAAATTAATTAATTAATTAATATGAAAAGATTAAAAAATTAAGAGGATAACATAGTATCTATCCCAAAAATAAATACATAAATAAATAGGGTGAACAAGGAGGGCTCTCTGAGGATTTGACTTTTAACTGAAGACCTGAAGGAAGTGCGAGCCATTAAACATCAGGGGAAGAGCGTCCCATGCAGGCGATAGAGCAGACACAAAGGCAATGAGACAGGAATACGCTCAAGATCCAAGTGCAGAAAACTTTTCTTTTTTAATCAAACCAAGAACAACACATTCTAAGTTCATTTCAAATGACAGAAAACATGTCTTATCTTGTGAGTTACTCAATGATTCATTAGTTATAAGACGAGTTCCAATAGGAATTTGTCAACCTGGAGAGACTTAAAATATTTATTTTCTACTAATTTATACCTTCCAACAGCTGGTATGTATGTGCAGAGAAGGGTAGGAAATTAGAAGATATTCAGGACAAAGGGAGGGAACAGAATTTTCTAGGTGGAGCTTCTGGGTGGACTCTTTTAAAAGGGACACACTCAGCTGGCATGTGCCTCTTGTCCTTTGCCCTTCTTCACTTTCTGTCCTGAACACAGATAGGTTGCTAGAGGTGGAGCATTTATCTTGCAACCAACTGGCAAGGAGCATGAGGGACAAACGTCACATGCAAAGGATTGCTAAACCAAAGGCTAGAAGCAGCCCAGGATCCTGATGGCCGCCCTGACCCACCAGAACCACCAATCCACAGGCTTCTTGTGTGTGGGAAAAGAAACCAAAAGAAACCTGATGTGCTAAGCCAGTCTGTGCAGTGTTCTGTTACTCTCAGCCAAGTGAGATGCTCATTTATATTACACAGCAAGGTATTCCTCCAGATTTGAAGATGGACTTGATTATTAATAGAATGTGTGGGAGGGTTATTGAAAAAAATTTAGCCCCTGAATCAAAATTCACTGGCCGCACTTCATCAGGAAGGAAGAAGGTCTTACAGGGAATCTAGTTCTTGCTCTTCCATTTCCACAAGGTCCAGGGAATAGTCATTTGTGTTGCGAGAAGAGGGCCCTGGGGCCTGACAACCTTGACCTGGACCCTAGAGTTCAGCTTTGCCATCTGCAGATGAAAATGACTCAGGCCCAACTCTCACGTTATTTTTCAGATATCTAACTGTAGCTCAAGGTTTAATATGATTCATGTGTTATAAACCTGAATGTATACTTGTAGATACTTATAGCACTTTTGTCATGTTTAATTCTTAAAGCTGTCTTTGCACAACTTTCCACATATGAAGAGGTTAGGAATTAAGGTCTGTTCTCACAAGTGTGTGAGATGAGAATCTTGCTGTAAATGTCAGCAAAGCACTTTGAGATTATTCTGCATAATATTCCAGAAAATTCCTGGAAATTCTAGATAATATATAATCAACACTCAATGACTTGTACCCTTTTTTAAAAGTTTCTCCTACTGCTCAGTCATTGCTCAGAGAATTCAAACTAATTGAAATCTGAGCCCAGTTATAAATTAGGAAGCTTATTTGCTAAGAGAAAAAAAAATAATCATGATGAAAACCAAAGGACATCACAGATGATCTTAGGCTTTGGACTGTACATACATTTAAATAATATGTGTGAAGTATGTAAAAAGTTCAAAGTACCACGCAAATTTAGGTTTATTTTTATTGTTGCTTAGTAAATTCAAGGTCTAGAATATTTTTTAAAGGATGGGCTGGCTTTTATCCTTCAGATACCCTAGCAATGGAAGGAATATTGGCAAAATAGGATTCTTTTAAAATTAATAATTTATTTTTCTAAGTGCTTTTCTTTCAATAAAAGCACTGATATGCATTCTAAATGTTCTTTCATAGAACCTATCAGATGTATTACTTACAGAACACAGTTTAGAATTTTTAAAAGAGAGCTACAAAATGCTCTGTATGTCCTGATGATGTTTCAATGGTTGCATGATAATCCAAATTTACATTCAGGTTAATATCAGTCACAGTGATCTATAATTAGTTGAATTTTAAAGGTACTGCTCCAGATTTTTGATGGTGATTGACAGAAAACCCAGCTCAAAAAGGCATAAGAGACAAAAGGGAATTTCTTAGTTCACTTAACTGAAAGATTCAGGGGGATTGGCAGAGTTGGTCCCAGGAGCTCAAACAATGTCATCCAGACCCAACCTTTCTTTCTTCTCTTTGTTGTGGTTTCTTCCATTTTTACTTAATATTCGGCTGGGCCAATGTCACATCCTAATAGTAGGAAGTCCATTTCTAAGTCTCCCAAGAGTTAAAAATATAAAATAAAATAACATAACCCAGAATTGAGTCCCACTGGAGGAATTAAGGATCACATGAAGCTAATCACTGTGGACAGGGGACTCTCACCTTCTTATTGGCCATGTTTGTGTCACATGCCCAAACTTGGAGCTAAGGTTTGAGTCAGCTCACGAAACCACATGGACCAAGAATGGGGAGTGAACAGATGTCCAAGGCAAGTATTGATTCTGTTACTGGAAGAAGGGGGAAAGAATGTTGGGTAGCTAAAATCAAGAAATGTCTGTGATTGGCTCAAATAGCACTTTGTGTATCCAAGACCTCTAATTGTACTGTTTTATCATTTTTTTCTCTATTCCCTATTAGATTGTAAACTCCTTAAAAGAAGGGAACATGATTATTTGATTATGGCCACCTTTTCCCCTTTACTCTCTACTTTGGACAATGCCTAACATTTAGCTGGTACTCATCAAATGATTTTTGAATGAATGAATGAATAACAATTGATACCAGCGAGAAGTATTTAAATTATTACGGCAAGTAGCAGTGAGATGAGTGCTATTAAAAGGTTTACTTATTTTCAATTCATACCACTTTCTGGCTCTCTTTAAGGCAAGTCTGAGCATCTTAAGTGTAGTCTGAAATTATCTAACATTTATAAGTTATATGATTCCTTTATAGGTTGTGTACACTTAATATTCCCCAAACATAGGACAGAATTAAATACCCATATTTGCACTTAATGACAGAACAAAAATAGACAAGGATACAAAATATATTAGGGAATAACTTTACAAATTATTTATTTTATTTTTTGAGGTTTTTAAAATTGCGGTAAAAAGCACATTACGTAAAACTTACCATCTCAACCATTTTTAAGAATATAATGCAGTATTGTTAACTGTATGTACATTATTATGCAACAGATCTTTACAACTTTTCATCTTGCAAAACTGAAACTCTGTACCTTGAAGAACAACTACCCTTTTCCCTCTCCCCCGCAGCCCCTGGCAGCCACCATTCTACTTTCTCTTTCTGAGTTTTGACCACTTTAGATACCTTAGATAAGTGGAATCACTTATGTGTATTTGTATTTTTGTGACTGGCTTATTTCACTCAGCATATAAAGTCTTCAAGTTTCTTCCATGTTGTAGCATATGATAGGATTTCCCTTTTTTTTTTAAAGGTTGAATGATATTTGATATTTCATTGTATGTATATACCACATTTTCTTTATCCACACATCTGCTGATGGACATTTAGCTTGCTTCCACCTCTTGGCTATTGTGAATAATGCTGCAATGAACATCAGTGTGCAAATATCTCATCAAGATCCTGTTTTCAATTTTTTTAGATATATACACTGAAGTGGGATTTCTAGATCATACAGTAAATAATGTTTTTGATTTTTTGAGGAACCACTATACTGTTTTCAATAGCAGCTGCATTATTTTATATTCCCACCAACAGTGCACAAGCTTTCCAATTTCTCCACATCTTCACCAACACCTATTGTTTTCTTTTTCTGTTTTTTTTTTAATAAACTTTTATTTTTTAATTTTTATTTATTTATTTATTTTGGCTGTGTTGGGTCTTCGTTTCTGTGCGAGGGCTTTCTCTAGTTGCGACAAGCGGGGGCCACTCTTCATCACAGCGCGCGGGCCTCTCACTATCGCAGCCTCTCTTGTTGCGGAGCACAGGCTCCAGACACGCAGGCTCAGTAGTTGTGGCGCACGGGCTTAGTTGCTCCACGGCATGTGGGATCTTCCCAGACCACGGCTCGAACCCATGTCCCCTGCATTGGCAGGCAGATTCTCAACCACTGCGCCACCAGGGAAGCCCCTCGTTTTGTTTTTTGATAGAAGCCATTCTAACAGGTGTGAGATATCTCATTTTGGTTTTGATTTGCATTTCCCTGATGGTTAGTGATGTTGAGCGTCTTTTCATATGCTTGTTGGCCATTTGTATGTCTTCTTTGGAGAAATGTCTATTCAGGTTCTTGCCCATTTTAAAAATCAGGTTGTTTGTCTGTTGATGAGTTATAGGAGTTCCTTACAGATTCTGGATATTAACCCCCTATCAGATGTGTGGTTTACAAATGTTTTCTTCTATTCCATAGGTTGCCTTTTCACTCTGTTCATTGTTCTTTGCTGTGAAGAAGTTTTTAAGTTTGATATAGTCTTATTTGTCTATTTTTGCTTTTGTTGCTTGTGCTTTTGGTATCATATTTGAGAAATCATTGCCAAATCCAATGTCATGAGGCATTCCCCTTATGTTTTCTTCTAAGAGTTTTATAGTTTTAGGTCTTACATTTAGGTCTTTAATAGGTTATTTTTTGTGTAGGGTGTAACTTCATTCTTTGGCATGTGGTTATCCAGTTTTCCCAACACCATTTGTTGAAGAGACTATGCTTTTCCCACTGTGTAGCTTTGGCACCTTGTAGAAGATCATTTGACCATCTACACAAAGGTTTATTCCTAGGCTCTGTATTATGTACCATTGGTCTATGTGTCTGTCTTTATGCCCGTGCCTCACTGTTTTGATTACTGTAGCTTTGTAATACACTTTGAAATCAGGAAGTGTGAGGCCTCCAGCTTTGTTTTTCTTTCTCAAGGTTGTTTTCATTATTCAGGGTCCTTTGAGATTCCATATGAATTTTAGGATTGTTTTCTATTTCTGCAAAAAATGCCATTAGTATTTTGATAGGGATTGCATTGAATCTGTAGATCACTTTGGGTAGAATGGACATTTTCACAACATTAATTCTTCCAATCCATTAACACAGAATGTCTTTTCATTTATTTGTGTCTTCTTTAAATTTTTTTTTAACAATCTTTTGTAGTGTTAAGTGTACAAGTCTTTCACTTCCTTGGTTAAGTTTATTCCTAAGTATTTTATTCTTTTTGATACTATTGTAAATGGAATTGTTTTCTTAACTTCCTTTTTCAGGTTGTTCATAGTTGGTATAGGAATGAAACTGATTTTTGTGTGTTGATTTTATATCTTGCAACTTTGTTGAATTTTTAAATTAGTTCTAACAGTTTTGGGGAAGGGAATCTTTAGGGTTTTCTATATATAAGATTATGTCATCTGCAAACAGAGATAATTTTACTTCTTCATTTTTGATTTGCATGACTTTTATTTCTTTTTCTTGCCAAACTGCTCTGATTAGAACATCCAGTACTGTGTTGAATACAAGTGGCAAGAGTGGTCATCCTTGCCCTGTTCCTAATCTTAGTGGAAAGCTTTCAGTTTTTCACTGTTGTATATATTGTTTGTTGTGAACTTTTCATATATGGCCTTTATTATGGTGAGGTGATTTCCTTCTATTTGTAGTTTGTTGAGTATTTTTATCATGAAAGGATGTTGAATTTTGTCAAATGCTTTTTCTGCATCAATTGAGATTATCATGTAGGGTTTTTTCTTCATTCTATTAATGTGATGTATTACATTAATTGATTTTGTTATGTTGAACCATTCTTGCATTCCAGGAATAAATCTCACTTGGTCATGATGTACAATCCTTTTAATGTGCTGTTGAATTTGGTTGACAGTATTTTGTTGAGTATTTTTGCAACAATATTCATCAAGGATATGGGTCTGCAGTTTTCTTTACTTGAAGTATCTTTGTTGGGTTTTGGATTTCAGGGTAATGCTGCCCTCATAAAGTCAGGTTGAAAGTGTTCCCTCCTCTTTAATTTTTTGGAAGCATTTGAAAAAGATTATTGTTAATTCTTCTTTAAATGTTTGGTAGGATTCTTCAGTGAAGCCATCTGCTCCTGGACTTTCCTTTTTTTTTAATATAAATTTATTTTATTTTATTTATTTTTGGCTGTGTTGGGTCTTCACTGCTGCACGTGGGCTTTCTCTAGTTGCAGTGAGGAGGGGCTACTCTTCATTGTGGTGTGCGGGCTTCTCATTGTGGTGGCTTCTCTTTGTTGCAGAGCATGAGCTCTAGGTGCGCGGGCTTTGGTAGTTGTGGAGTGCGGGCTCAGTAGTTCTGGCTTGCAGGCTCTAGAGCGCAGGCTCAGTAGTTGTGACACATGGGCTTAGTTGCTCTGCAGCATGTGGGATCTTCCTGGACCAGGGATCAAACCTGTGCCCCCTGCATTCGCAGGCAGATTCTTAACCACTGCACCAGCAGGGAAGTCCCCTGGACTTTTCTTTGTTGGAAGTGTTTTGATTACTGATTCACCTCCTTATTAGTCACAGATCTGTTCATATTTTTAATTTCTTCATGATTCAGTCTTATTGTTTGTTTCTAGGAATGTATTTACTTATTCTAGCTTATCTAATTTGTTGGCATATAATTGTTCATAATAGTCTGTTATGATCCTTTTTCTTTTTGTGGCTTCAGTTATAATGTCTCCTCTTTCATTTATGATTTTTGCTATTTGAATCTTACCTTTATTTTCTTAATTAGTCTAGCTAAGCTGTTTTCAATTTTGTTTGTCTTTTCAAAAACCAATTCTTAGTTTTAATTTTTTCTATTGTTTTTCCATTCTCTGTTTTGCTTATTTCTGCTAATCTTTGTTATTTTCTTCCTTTTGCTAAATTTGGGTTTGGTTTGTTCTTTTTGTAGTTTCTTAAGGTGTAAAGTTAGGTTGTTGATTTGAGATCTTTCTTGTTTTTCTAATATAGGTATTTACCACTATAAACTTCCCTCTAGTAT
Source organism: Balaenoptera acutorostrata (assembly GCF_949987535.1). Classification (NCBI taxonomy): domain Eukaryota; kingdom Metazoa; phylum Chordata; class Mammalia; order Artiodactyla; family Balaenopteridae; genus Balaenoptera; species Balaenoptera acutorostrata. Next base: position 8,843,369 of record NC_080077.1, read on the forward strand.
TGCTTTTGCTGCATCCCATAAGTTTTAGTATGTTGTATTTTCATTTTCATTTCTCTCAAGATACTTTCTAACTTCCCTTGTGATTTCTTCATTGAACCATTGGATGTTCAAAAATGTGTTATTTAATTTCCACATATTTTTGAATTTTCCAGTTTTCCTTTTGCTATTGATATCTAGTTTAGTTTCATGTCAGAGAAGATACTTGGTGTGATTTGAATCTTCTTAAATTTGTTAAGACTTGTTTTGTGGCCTAGCATGTGATCTATGGTGGAGGATGTTACTTGTGCACTTGAGAAGAATGTGTATTCTGCTTCTGTTAGATGGAGTATTCTGTGTCTGTCTGTTAGATCCAGTTGGTCTATAATGTTGTTCAAGTCCTCTGTTTCCTTATTGATCTTCTGTCTGGATGTTCTACCCTTTATTGAAAGTGGGATATTGAAATCTCCTACTATTATTGTGTTACTGTTTATTTCTCCCTTCAATTCTGTCAAAAATTCTGTTTGCTTCATATATTTGGGTGCTCTGATATTAGATCCTTATATGTTTATAATTTTTATATCTTCCTAGTGAATTGATCCTTTTATCCTTCTATAATGTCCTATGTATCGTGTGACAATTTTTATCTTAAATTCTACCTCTGCCCTCTTGTTTACCATTTATCTGGAATACTTTTTCCATCCTTTCATTTTCAGCCTATGTGTGCCCTAAAAGCTTCAGTGGGTTTCTTATAGACAGCATAAAGTTGGATCTTGTGTTTTGTTTTGTTTTGTTTTAATTTATTCAGCCACTCTGTGTCCTTTGATTGGGAAGTTTAATCCATTTATATTTAAAGTAATTACTGAAAGGAATGAACTTACTCCTGCCATTTTATTCATTGTTTTCTGTGTGTTTTTAAAGTTATTTTGTCCCTCTTTTCCTTTATTGATGCCTTATTTTGTGTTTTGTTGATTTTTTCAAGTGACATGCTTTGATTCCTTTCTCATTTTCTTTTGTGTATCTCCTGTAGATATTTTCTTCATGATTAATGGAGATTACATAAAACATCTTATTGTTATAACAATCTATTTTAAACTGATAAAACTTAATCTGAATCACATACAATAATTCTACTCTTTTATGTCTCTCCCCCAATTTATTGATGTCACAAATTACATCTTTTTATATTTTGTATCTATAACATAGTTTTATAGTTAGTTTTTATGCTTTTATTTTTAAATTCTACAGTAGAATTAAATTGATTTATGTATCACCATTACAGTATTATATGATTTTGTATTTGTCTATGTATTTACCTTTACCAGAGAGCTTTATATTTTTATATTTTCATATGTTTTCATGTGCTGTACAGGTCATTCTCTTTAAGAGGAAAGTTGTGTGTGTGTGTGTATTTTTTTTTAATTGGCAGTACTCAAAGTCCTGGTACTTTAGTAACCTCAAGGTTTGTTTTTGTTCTTTCTTATTGCTATTGTCTTTTTTTAAAAAGTATTATGATCTTTTCTTTTAAGCCTGAATCACTTCCAAGGTACTTTCAGTCTCTTGCTGGATTTTTTCCAGCACTTCAGGTAACTCAAACCTAGTCTCTGAACTTAGCAGAGCTAAATTCCCATCCTCATGTCTTAAAAAGACCTAACAATTAAGGGTCTCAAAGAAGTTGTTCTCTCCCCAGCCTATTTCTCTCTTTGATTGTTCAACCCAGAATCCCATCAAAATGTAACATCTTCCAAAATCCATTTATAGTGAGCACTTGGCTGGATCATGCCTGGCATGATTCTCTGCAGTGGTATGTCCTGTCTCTAAAAGCAGAGGTCCTGGAACCCTGGAGATTTTCTGCAGGGGAGCTTTATGACCTCACTTCCTAGAGTGATCCCAGACTGGACGGTCCCTCATTTAATGCACCTTGTGGAACTCAAATGGGAAACCCAACTTTCTCAAAGCTTCAAAGCAATTACATTATGCAGATAGTGAAAGATTTACACAGTTTGAGTTACTTTTAGTCTATTTCAGATCACAAATTTATAAATAACAAACATAAAGGTTCAATGCTGAAAATATATTGAAATAAGTTTCTAAAAGGTGTTGTCATGCTTACCTAAAATATCACTGTAGTATTATCATTTTTTAGGTTTGAGGACCTGCCAACAGTAGTGTCCATTTTCTGGCTGCCATCCGAACTACACATGAAGTTTTAGGTTCTTTTTACTGCAAATTAAATGCTCTCCAGTAGTTTTTGATTAGTCATGTGGTTTACTGGTGAAATAAAAGATGGCAGTCAGAGCATAACCTCCAGCTCTGGGGACCTTCCTGATTTTGCTAATAATTATCTTTTGCTAATAATTATCAGCTTTTGCTAATAATTATCTAGGCTTCTGAACTTAGAATTCAGCACTTTTACAACATTCTGTTACGGTTGCATAGCTCACTAGACAAGATAATTGCATGCCCTGTATTGCAGACTGCCTTACCTGGGTAAATGCAAATACAATAAATAAATACAGAATCAGAATGTAAACTGAATGTGGCAATCAACATACAAATTAGGATCCAAGCCATGCTAGTTAGTGCTTGATTTTCTACCTCGGATCACCTGCTTACTGAAGTTTTCTCCCTTCTCTTTATCCGGCCCTGATCTCTCCCACATTGGATAAAGGACATCAGGTACTTTTCTTATTGCCCTCAAAGGGTGTGAGCTCTTTATTCTTTGACCTCATCACATTCTGTACCTCTCACAGAGGTCCCCTCGATCTGTGCTGTGCCTTGGTTATCTGTGCGTTTCTTATTCTTGCCCTCACCAGCTATGCTGGAAGATGTAAATTTAATAATAAAACTACCCATGTTTTGCAGTGTCTCTCAGTGTTTATCACCACACATGTCACCTGGTGCAATGATGTCTGACTCTTAGATGTGTGGTGCCTGGATGAAATTCCATCATTTTCTTCTTTCCTAAAAATCTACAACTCACTTTGGTATATCTCCTTGAAACAACTTCCTCATAAACTTCAAGGAGTTGGTGATTAGTTTTTATGGTGGAAGTATTTGTTTTGTTTAAAGTCTAAGGAAGCCATATGCCAGGTCAGGGTTTGTTCTTAAGAAAAGGAAACCCCTTGAAACAGAAGCATACAACCTCAGGTGTTAATGAAATACGGAGAGGAGAAGGGATGCTAAGTTTGATCCTGTGGCAGAGGAATGTGTCCGAGCCTTAGACATATTCTCTTTTTTTCTTATAGTAATTAATAAATTTTTCACTTTTTGTTGTAAAAATGAAAATCAAAACAAAGCAAAGCTGTGGCAGTGCTTTGTAAATGCTGATGTACCCTGGAAATGTATCTTCAAGGGCTGGCAACAGCAGGACATAAATACACATGGCTGGCCTTTGAATCCTGTTCCTATTTTATAGGGCAGATTTTATCAGCCCCACTTGATAGAAGAGAAAACTGCGTTCACTGAGGTCACCCCAGCCACTCCGAGGTCTATTTCTATTTCCGACGCAGGTCTCTGATTCCCTTCTCCTTGGCTGTGCCCACTACCCACCACCTTTCTGGAGGAGAATCTCGTCTTCACAGAAATCAGGAAGGTCCCCACAGCTGGAGGTTATGCTCTGGCTGCCATCTTTCATTCCAGCCTGAATATATGCTTTCAGAAAGATGCTTGGCTCCTCTGTCCCCTGTCTCCCAGGCCCTCCCCCGATGCGAGTACACACACACACACACACGGCCTAGAGGACAAAGAGCAGGGTGTGAAGTCCCTGCCTGCTCCGCGTTCACATTTCCACAGAGCCAGCCAGGATTCCGCGCCGTGGGGCTGGGGGCCAGAATCTCCCTGCCCTCCAAGCAGCCAGGGGCAGCTGCCACATCGTCCCCTCAGCAGTTCCCATGATGCCAGGAGACGGAATAGCCTCCAGGGCTTGTTGGCCACCGCTTCTCCTGCCCTCTGGAAAAAATCAGCAGGTCTGCAGTCCTGCCACTTTAGCAAATATTTATTAGAGGAAATGGTGACTAACATTTATTAATTGATCATCTGCTCTGTTCAACACACAAAATTAATAATAATGATGACAATTTCCTGGGTACTCACTATATATGTGAACTGATTCTAATAAATATCACGATAACTCTAGGTGTTATGGTTATTTTACAGATGAGAGAAGACAGATAGCTTAAGAATGCTGCTCAGCTTACACCAGAGGGTGAGTGACAAGCCCAGGTCTGTTTCACTCCAAAACCACCCAGCTGTGGGCAAGGCGCTTGGGGTATTGTAAAGAATATTAGCCTGTGTACATTTAACTACCATACCAGGTGCGATGGGTTGAATTGTTTTCCCCCAAAAGATATGTTGAAGTCCTCATCCCCAGTACCTCAGATTATAACCTTATTTGGAAATGAGGTAATTATAGATATAATCAAGGTAAGACGAGGTCAGGTTGAAGTAGAGTGAACCCTTAATCCAATATGACTGATGTTCTTTTCAATTTTTCAATTTTTTAATTTGTTTCAAAGTTAAACCCAAGACACACTGACTCCATAGGAAATCCACTGAGAAATGTTTTTCTAGGCTGAATGTCTGTTTCCCCTCAGTCTCCCCCAACAGAGCATGTACTGTTAATTACTTTCATTTTACAATCACTGCAGTCCTACCACTATACCAAGATCACCTAAACTGTGTGTGTGGCATTCTGAATGTTCTTAGTTATACCCTAATTTCACTAACTGCAAAAGATTTTCTGGGATAAACTCTCACTTGAATTCTTTGGCTACTTTTGATGGTGAAGTCCAAAGAACTCTTAAATGATTCTCCTTTGCAGAGGGGTGTTACTTTCTAGGCATTAACAACTAGCACCTGGGGCTGTGCTGATCCCATTTGGCATCACTGGGAGACCACCTGTAAAACCAAAGAATCATTTGATGCAAGAGCCAACTAAGTGCCTCAAAAGTGAAGGTTAAATTTAAAGAAAAAACTAATCTAGAGGAAAAAAAAAAAGGCAATCCTAGAGGAACTCATTCTAAGCAATCAATCAATCATTAGGCCTGTGTGTGTGTGTGTGTGTGTGTGTGTGTGTGGAAGGCACAACCAGATCAGTGCAGGCTGGTGGGTCCCAGATGACTCTCCTTTTCGGGAGACAGTGCTCTAAGGGAGCAGAATCTGGCAAGTGGCCGGTAAAGAGCAGCCATGAAGTACTGGGGACATTGACGCTCAACCCCGCTCTGGAGTCAAACCTACAGGTTCACTTGGGTCCCACAGAGCAATGACTGATGTTCTCAGAAGAAGAAAAGAGACAGAGAAAGAAGGCAGCCATGTGTTGACGAGGCAGAGACTACAGTGAGGCAGTCACAATCCAAAGAATGCTCGGGGCCACCAGAAGCTGAAAGAAGCAAGGTAGGATGCTATCCTACAGGTTTCTGAGGGACCACGGCCCTGCTGACACCTTGATTTCAGCATTCTGGCCTCCAGAACAGTGAGACCATAAATTTCTGTTGTTTTAAGCCACCAAATTTGTGACACTTTGTTATGGCAGCCCCAGGAAACCAATATACCAGGCAAAATGAGGAGTGTTTTCATAGGGGTATATAGCAAGTATTATAGGAATTTGTCTGTTCTATAGGAAAACTGACTGAGAAGGCCTGGGAAAGGAAAAAGAAAAGCTTGCTGTCTTTGCACCTGCTCTTAAAGGAGAAGTAGTCTTCAGGAGGAGAAGGTGGAGGTTGGAGGGGCTGAAGAGCATACCTGGCCAGTGGAAAGGTACAAACTCAGACCCAGAGGAAGGCTCGTCTGGGATGGGCCTGTGAGAGGGAGTGAAGCAGGGAAGTGGGGAGGGACGAGTGGGGTGATGCAAAGGGTTTGCAGCCGGGGGGGAGCAGTGGTCAGGCTGTGTCTGCCCCCCAGCACTGCCCAGCAGCCCTCCTCAATGAGGGGCCCAGGTTGTCCCCTCTGGGCCCAGGACCCATCTTTCTGTGAAGCACGCGTTCCTCTGCTGGACATGACACCAAGCTAGCCTTGGTCCACCCCCCTTTCTGCCTGTTTTTATAACGGCACTGCCCTGGTCCCCAGTCTCCATCTTGTCGCTCTGTCTAGCAGCTGGGTGTTCTGGGGCAGGGCCCTCCATTCATTTGCCAGTCCCCTCACAGGGACTCAAGTCCTTCCTCTGACCTGGCGAATGGGCCCTGGGCCTTCCCTCAGTTTGGTTGGCTCCATCCTGGACCTGCATCCTCCCGCTGCAATCACCCCCCCCGAGCCTCCGGGGCACCAGCCCGCCTGGCTGTGCCGTCTGCCCTGCCGGGCCCTGCCCCTCTGGCCCCGTGGATGGCCTGGTTCCAGGTGCCAGCGCTTCCTGGCCGCTCCAGCAGGCTCTGGCCTGAGGGAGCCCCAAAGGTTTGTGAGCTGGAGCAGGACACGGTCCAAGCTGTAGCTCTGGCTGCTCTGTCAATGCTGAACTGAAAAATAGATCATGTGGAAGCTGTGTCTGACAGGAACGGGCTGCTTGATGAATATTTGTTTTTGTTTCTATTTATTTATTTTTGGCTGTGTTGGGTCTTCGTTTCTGTGTGAGGGCTTTCTCTAGTTGCGGCAAGCGGGGGCCACTCTTCATCGCGGTGCGTGGGCCTCTCACTATCGTGGCCTCTCTTGTTGCAGAGCACAGGCTCCAGATGCGCAGGCTCAGTAGTTGTGGCTCACAGGCCTAGTTGCTCCGCAGCATGTGGGATCTTCCCAGACCAGGGCTCGAACCCGTGTCCCCTGCATTGGCAGGGGGATTCTCAACCACCGCACCACCAGGGAAGCCCTGAGTATTTGTTTTGTAAATGGACAGATAAAGGGGAAACAATGTGAGGATTATAGTGATTGTCCGGGAGAGAGGCACTGAGCACCTCTATGTGGCCTTGTCCCGCTTCAGATACAGATGGCAGCAGGACAGGGGGTTGAGGTGGGGACTGGGGGCCAGGGGTCTGTGATGTAGAGGGGAGAGCGAGGGCTTTGCTGTTCAACAGTCTGGCTTCAGTCCTGGCTCTGCTGCCTTCTGGCCTCTGAGCCTCAAATTCTTCCCTGCGGCATCCACCTCTCAGAGTAACAGGAACAGGTGATTTGTAACATTTGTGGTGATCTGCATCCAGGAAATGGGTCGACAGGTGGTAGGACCCTCACCCCAAATTCTAATTCCTTGGAAGTGGAATCAAACGAATAAGGCATCATCCAGGTTCTCAAAGGGTCTGGAACACCTGGAGAAGGGGGTTACCTGGCAGGCACACAGGCTCAGGAAATAAAACAAGGCTCCAATAATCAGGACCAGTCTAGTGCCTTGCATAGGACTGGCACTTACTAAGTAAAGATGGAAACAATAGAATATCAGGACTTTCATATGATTGCATGCAACAGTTCTCAAAGTGGGGTGCCGGGACCCATAGAGGTCTCTGTGACCCTTTCAGTGGGTCTGTGAAGCCAAAACTATTTTCATAGTAACAATAAGGTCCAATTTGGCTTCTACACTCTCATTCTTGCATGAGCATACAGAGGACTTTTCCAGAGGCAACCTGACATGTAATGTTGAAACGGATTGGATGGGGCTCCTGAAATGATTGTCAAATGATGAAAAAGCACGTGCAAACTTTATTCTATTGAATCTATTTGACTGAATGCAAAGGCAGAGATGAGAACCCAGCTGTCCTCTGCCCAGCTAGCCATTAAAGAAAGTTGAAAAAAAAAAAAAGAATTTTTTTGGTAATTCTATCATTCCCTTGCATATTAATAAAATGGATTATTATCAAGGAATTTTAAAAAAGATGAGAAAATAAGATCAGTTACATGAGTGACCAGATCTGGGGTGCAACATGAGAACAAGATGTAGAAGCCCAAGGCCAGCTGGACTACTTGGACACGTGTCATGGTGCCCAATCCCAAGGTGTTGGGTCCACACTGACCCTTGGGGTCACAGGGCTAGTGTGGACCAAGTGGCTCTAGCTGGGGGAGCAAAGGGCTGTAAAGGCTGGAAACTGGGCTGGGAAAATAGCAGTGGGTGTTGGGCTGGAACAGAAGAGATGGGTAAGGGTGGAATTGTCAGGGATTAGACCAGAGGATGTGGGTGGGAAGGAGGAATGAATGACTCAGACATTTATAACCAGTATGAGTGCCAAGCAGGCACTGAGTGCCCTCAGGGGTAACCTGACCTGTGGCCTGCCAGGCAGAGGTCTTGGAGGGGGAGCAAGGATTCTCGTACCATTCCCAGAGTGACTGGGGGTGCAGAAGGCTAGGCTGCTCTCCCATTTATCCACACGATGGGCAAGCCAGGCACAGTCCTGGTCCCTTAGCAGCAAAAGTGCCCTTCTCAGGTGACACAGCTACATTCACTTTTTTAGAGGTTTGTGCTAAAAACGTTCACAACAATTGTAACTGAATAGAAATGAAATACCACTCTGAATTCTATAACAAAAACTTAAAATTTGTAAAGAATCCTTCATATTTAATGATCAAACAAAGACCATGATAGTAAGAGACCAAGGTTAAGATAAAATATCTAAATGGAGCAGCTCCGCCTATTCTGGACGTATTCCAGCAGAGATCTTTATGAGATTCACTTGTTTATAATGGGATCTCATGAAGATCTTTGTTGATAATGAGGGGAAATTTGCCCTATCGGCTATTAAGGTACACTTACTACAAAGCCATCCTGTAGTAGGATGAAGCACGCACAGACTGATGGAGCAGAACAGAGAACCTGTAGACCCAGGAACACAGGGGAACTTCACACACGATAAAGCTGACACCACAAATCAAGGGAAAAGGAAGGATGGTGAACTGAATGAGCTGGGAAAACTGCTTCTCCTTATGGAGAAAAATAAAACTGCATCCCTATTAATTCCATGAAAGTGTGGACTACACTTCCAGGGAGATTAAAGACCTCCATATGGAAGGTAAAACTGAAAAGCTAATGGAAGAAAATGAAGGAGAATGTTTTTCTGAAATTGGGGAAAGAAAGTGCTTCTAAAACTGAATGTTACGAACACAAAACTATAAAGGCAAGAAAACTGATGCGTTTGATTAGAAAGAACACCATGGACAAAATTAATTCAGCTGATGGAGAACATATTCGCAATGTCTAAAACTGATAGGGGATTAATAACCAGAAAACACAGGAAACTCTCGCAAACAAGAAAACCCCAACAAAAATAGGCAAAGGAAAGGAGCAGTTTCCAAAAAAGGAAATCCGAAAGGCCAGCAAACACATAGAGACGTCAAACCTGTTAGTGATCAGAGGAATGCAGATTTCAACAGTACTGAGGGCATTTTATAGTTACTGTCATGGCACCAAATACGTGTAGTGGGATGTGGAGATGTGCACCCCCGTGCCCTGCTGGGGGGGTGCAGGTGTGGGGATCATTCTGGGGGGCCCTTGTCCCATTTACACGTACTCAGACCTTTTGACTAGAGTGAGCACGCATCTCAGTTTGCCTGAGATAGTCACGGTTTTTGCTTCTTGTCCCCGTGTGATTATTAACAGGGCTCCCTTTCACCCTTCTAGACTGTCCTTGTCTGGATGATAAGTTATAAGACCATCTTCCTGGGATCCAACAAGTCCTCTTAGACGTATGTCCCAGTGAAATTCTCAGGTCCATAGGGATCTGTATGCAATATTTGTGGCCTCTGTGGAGGTAACTTGAATGTCCAATCTGGGAGGGGGACAGGTGACATGTGTTGGATACAAACACAAAGGGTTATGCAGGTGCAAGGAGGGTTTAGATGAACCCGCAGCAAGCTGGGTGGGTAATAAAAGCAGTGCTGAGTGGGGAAAAGTGAAGCAGAAGGAGATACACAACTTTATATCATTTATATAAATTAAAAGTATGTGTACACAGAACAATATACATTGTGCAGAAAACACATATAAACAAAGAGCTATGCATTAAACACATAAGGATGATGAGGAAATGGAAAATGGGAATAAAAAAGAGTAATTACAACCTAAAGACCTGGATTCCATTTTAATACACAGAATGTTCTGTGAAAGGTCTCTGGGAGAAATGTTCAGTGAGTCACCCATTGCAACATCTTGGTTGCTACTATTTGCTAAGAACTCCTAGTGCTTTCGCAAAAGAAAACATCCTGGTCCATTCAATAACACTGATGGGAGAAAAATGTAGATACCAGGGAATGAGGACAAATGTCTTCAAGTTGCCATAACCAAGTTCCTGCCTTAAATTAAAACACTTTTACTAATGAAAAGTCGTCTTTGATGTAACTAGCCATCACATAAATATTTGGACCAAGTAAGTCTCAGCTCAAATGTTTTGAGAGTTGGTACAGTATTTAGAGAGAACGGAGTCCAATTCATTATTCAGGGGAAGCTTGAGTCCTGAGTGGTGTTTTGAAAGAAGGGAAAGATACAGTTGCTGAAGATGGGTGTCCCTGACAGAGAAAGTGACAGAAGCAAAGAGAGAATGGAGGTGTTTTCAGGGGCAGTGGGGAAATGGGAGGGAAGGGTGCGAGGCGTGCGTGGAGAGAACAGAGCCCAGGCTCTCACTCAGATATTGGGGGGATGAAAAGCATTCAGATAAAAAGCCTTGCTGTCTGAGAGCACCTGGAAGTCTTTAATAAAAGGACATTTTCATTTGTTTCAGGAGGCATAAAGAGAACAGGAGCAGGAAATTTGTGGCACTGAAATGACACTTGAGGGATGATCATTCTTTTCAACTTGCGTGGAACAGCCTGGGGGAGAGAGATTAGAGGCACGTGCTGCAGCCTGAAGGCGCCCAATAAAATTGCTTCTCTCCCCATCCCAGTTCTGAAAACCCGAGAGCTTTATTGCTGATAAAGCCGCTACCAGGGAATGTGGTCCAGATCTGTGAGTGAGTGGACATTCTAAAACCGAACCACAGGATTAAACAAATGTGCCCCCTTACAGGGAGCCCTGAACCTCACAGCTCTCCCAGACAGGCGGGGCCCTGCAACATGCATGGCTTAAAGGGGCAGAGAAGTCCTCTTTGCAGGCAGGCAGACTGGACACACACACACACACACACACACAGCCAGGCTGCACGTGACCAGGTTCTTCCCTCCAAACACACCAGTCAGATCACATGAGGCCTCCTCCATCAGAGTTACAGGGGAGCTCTACATGTTCCCCTCGTCCCTCAGAGGCAAGGAAATAGCCTGTCTTCCATGTGAAAGCAGGAAGGGGTTCCTTAGTTAAGGGGTCTTCTCGGTTGCAAGTTCTAGAAGACCACGGGCCAGGCACTGGAACAAGAGGACGAGAACAGAGGACACCAGAGTTCTGAGCTTCGGGAGCTCTGCAGTCCTATCAGCTTCACCCCTCCCCGCCAGTTAGCACGTGCCCCAGTGCCTAGGAAATCCAGGATGTCAACCCTGGCACATTCCGCCCTGAGACTTAAAATAGCTTTCTGACTGTGGGTGGACTGCCTTGCTTTTCTTTCTTAAAAATCGTTTCAAAATGAAAGCAAGTCTTAGGAAACACGTGCCTAACGTCCCAGGCTTGCTGTTGGTGGGCCCGGGGAGAGAAACGTGTTCTAAGATGGTCAGGTGTCTTTAGAAGAAGAAAGTGGCATGCGATGGTGGTGACTGTGCCTTCAGCACCCACTAGGTGTTGTTCTGGGTCGTCTTTCAGAACGGGTTTCGCAGCGACGGCGATGAGCAGCCAGAGGAGTTGGCCAGTCCCGAGGGTGTGGGGCGTTGCCAGTCTAGATGCAAGACACAACCGTCTGACAAGGACATGTGCAGAAACTGGAAGCCCCTCTCTCTTGCCCAGCGAGTGTGTGGGAGGGAGAATGGGAGGGCAGGGCTGGCCGTGCCGCTCAGGACCGGCCCCGGGAGGCAGAAGGGAGGACGCGCCTCGGCCAGTCACTCAGGGGGTCGTGTCCACCCAAAACAAGGGGAACTTGTTCTCCAACATCCCTTAAGTGTACAGCCTTGAGCTGCCAGCTGTAACAATTCTCAGCACGGAAAGCGTGACCCCGAGAGCTGACTCTGTGTGTGTGTGGGAGGGAAAGGTTGTGCAGGCAGGGCCTGGGGCCGGCCTGTGCGTTTTCTAGCACATCCGGACGCACAGAGAGCAGCCCCACAAGCAGCGTCGCTGCAGCGCCGGCGCTTTGGAGCTGAGTGGGGTATTAGGGCCCCGCGTCGAACCCCTGTGAACACAGACAACAAAGCCGGCCTAGAGAGCACAGGGGATGCACACACCCAGCCTGCAGATGTGTTTTGTCTGGTTTGCACGGTGTTTTGAAAAACGAATTTAAATCATTGCCAACATTTAAAGGTTGGGAAATTTCATATGAAAATCAGGACTTCAAGCTTTTCTTGAGAGCTAGACGTGTGACAGGGCAGCGCCCGCACTCGAGCGTGGCGACAGCCGTGAGCGGAAGTTGACGGGGGGCCGGCGCCCCCTGCCTGCCGCGACCACCTTCCTCCACTCCGGCGGCTTCCCTCCCGCAGCTGAGCTGCCTGCTCTGCTGGCCTTGTGTCTGCAGCGTGGTCCGAAGCCATGTGCCGCCAGTCCCGGTTAACGGCGGAGTTGGCACCAGCTCCAGATTGTACGGTTGTCTTTGGACTCCACCGCCCTGCCGTCCATGCATTCCTGAATCAGATTGTCGGGGGTCACTTGAGGACCCAGTCCGAAGAAGTAGCTTGGAATTGCAGATCGGCCGAGTGGCACTGCCAAGTTCATAGAAATTCATGGAGAATCTGGTAAATTCCAAACAGCCAAAGGCCAAGTTTAATTAAGTGTAAACTTCAGGGGTTTGTCTCATCTGTTTTGCTCCCCCTATAGCTAATTGCCTGACAAGGGGTAGGAGCTCAATAAGTATTTGTCAAATGAAGAATGTGGTCCATGTTTCAGCGTAAAGCATTCCTCACGATGTTATAAAGAGGAGTTCATTCCGGAGTGAGCCTTTTGCTATTCAGTAAGATCCAGCCGGGTCAGGTAACATCTTTCATCTGCTACAGAAATTTGCCCTGTTAGCAAACAGCTTTATTTTTCTAAAGTGCCAGTTTTCCAGGTTACATGTCAAATCTCTAGGATTCAGACCTCTAATACTCAGTGAGATATCGTAATCACTACAGAGGACACCCAGGGCGCCTGTGTTCGAGTCAGTGCAATAAATGTTTACTGAGCTCCTGCTATGTGCAAGGTTCTCTTCTAGGTGCTCGAGATCCCGATAAAGCAGAGAATGGCCCAACCTCCGAGGAGCTCCTGGTGTGAGCGGACGGCGGTGCAGATACCCGTGGAAAAGTCTGTATCGCACCGGGCATTCCCAGCACATTAACTGCTTTATTAAGTTAGCTTTTGACAATCAAAAAAAAGAAGAAGGAAGGAGAGAAGGGAGGAAGGAAAGAGGGAAGGAAGAAGGAAGAAAAATTCATGGTGATTTTTAAATGTTTATTGTTTATATTCTGCAACCAAACACCAAAATTAAAAACTCTAATTTATTTGGGAGCTAATTTGTTTCACATAAGTGGATTTTTTTCATATAAAACATTGAACCACGCATAAAGGAGATACAGCAACTTCAGAAGGAGGCTTCCTCCTCAGGAGGGCTTAGTGGGTTTTAGTGCTTTTTCTTTTAAAAAAAAATCTGAAAATAATGTGATAAAATATTACCAATTGTTAAATCTGGATAGTTGGTACCTAGTTGTCTATTGAATTATTTTATGATGATTTACAACGATTTTAAAAATTACAAAATAATATGCTTCCCGATAGCATAGACCAGACATAAATAGACCCCTTTCCTGAGAAAACTACCCTTATGAACATCAGTCAGTGGCCTGGGGTCTACTTTGTGCCCTCGGGACTCCCGAGGAATGTAAAGCTGTCTCTGGGCTACGTGACCCCAGATGGCTGTATTCTGAGTTACTGTCTGTTTTGTGTAGTTTTTCTGCCTCTTTGCTGTCAGGGTGTCTGCTTGTCCCTTGCACCCTCCCTTCTAATCTGCTGTGCCCAGAAAAGAGCTAATCAAACCTGTTAGAATCCCAACTAAAATTGGAATGAATAAACTTTAAGAGAAACCTAGAAAGTTTCTAAATAGATGGACTCTTTTTTCTAATATTTTTATTTCCCCCCTTCATCTGGCTTTCAATGGTGTTTTGGACAGTTGGAATCTAGGTAAGTAAACCGTTTCCATGGTTAGCAATCCGGGAGACAGCAGTATGGGATGTTGGAAAGAAAACTCATCTGAGTAACCTGGCTTTGGTACTAACTAGCAGTGTTCATTCCTTCATTTATTTATTCAGCGAATACTTACTGAACAATTATCAGGTGCTTGTTTTCGCTGCTGAGGGCACAGCACTGAACAAGGGAGCCAGGGGCTTCCATTCTTGTGCCAGAGACAGGAAGAAAGACACAGACAAGCCAGTCTATAGCAGAGAGTGCTAAGTGCTCTCAACACAGTCGATCAGGTGAAGTGGCAGGGCATGATCCCGAAGGCAGCACTTCACGTGGGGAGCTGGAAGTACTCTCAGAGGAAGTGGTATCTGGGCAAAAAACTGGAACACTGGAAAAGGCCAGGCTGGCAGAGATGGGGGAAGAGCATTCCAGGCAGAGGGAACCTCAAGTATGAGAGCCCCGAGGCAGGCACCTAGAGCACGTGGAGCACGGGGAGGATGGGACACGGAACTGGGGAGCAGGAAGGGGCCGGGCCACATGGGGAGGTGGGTGGGGAACAAGGGAGGGGTTTGCGTTTTATTCTAAAACCCCACCGGCAGGGGAGAGACTCCATCTGATGTACTCTTAAACAGGGCTGTTAGGTCTGCCGGATTGGATGCACAACAGGTGGAGGATGGAGTGGGGTCAAGGCAAAGAGAGGAATTCAGGTTGACCTCTAGGGTTAGGGCCAAGGGGAAGGTTGGAAGGGGGGCAGTTTTCAAAAAATCCAGAGTACTGGAGATACCAAGTACGCAGTTGTTGCTCTAGGGAAAGGTCAGGGCTGGAGATGTTATTTAAGCCTTGGAGCAGATGAGATGACCTAGGAAGGGAGTGTGCATAGATAAGGGCCCAGGAATGAGCTGGGAGCCAAGTCCACAGGGAGAGGTCGGCGGAGGAGGAACTGGAGAGGAGAGCCAGCTTCAGAGGGGGATCCAGGGGAAGGAGGAGAGGAGAAAACAGAAACGCTAAGAACAGAATGTTCCCAGGGAGTCCTACATGTGTCCAAGGCTGCTTAGGAGAAGGGTAAGGTGAGGCAGAGAAGTCCGGCCCCTTGATTTAGCAAGATGTAGGTCACCGGCTATCTTGACAAGAGAAGTTTGGGTGTAGGAGTGCAGACAATTTAATCTCTGTGGGGCTCTTTCCTCTGTTAAATGTGGGTATCTGAATAGAGGATGTTCAAGGTCCTGTCCACTAGGTCATCATACAACATGGCTGGAAACTGGAAACTTTTTGTTTTTTAAATCTCATAAGTTGATCAGAGATAAGAAAAATAATAATAAAAGAAGCTACAATAGTTGGGAGTTTATTACTCAAACCAGTGTTGTCATTAGTACTCTTTTACATAAAAACTATTAAGGTTATTTATGCCAAATTTTTAAAAAGCCAAAGAAACAATTAAAATAGAACACCTAGTGGCCAGAATTATTCTTAGGGGACTCAAACTATATAAGCCGTACCATCAATATAGTGCCAAGAGTCTCCTAGATTACTGTCCTGTAAAGCCCTTAAAAATGATCTCTAGGCACAATGCAGAGTGGCCCCCCCTCAGGCCGTCTGAGTCCTTATTCATTCTCGTGCTCTTTCACCCACTGTCCTGAATTTTCACCCAAGGTTACTGAGTCCTGCAAGATAACACAAATCATTGTTTTGCCAAGGGTACTCTATTTCCCTCTTGCCTATTGACTGTTCTTTACAAGTGATGGAGGCTAGAGACTGTCGTGCTATTTGTGAGCTTTTCCTTGAGATTAGGCTGCCACCAGCACGGAGACAGGTTCCGAAGTGGCCTGACAGGCAACCTGCAATCAGGGGCCGTGGACGCTCTGTGTAGACGGTTCTCGTCCTTGTCTGCGTCTAAAGCTTCTGAGAGGGCTGCCTTAACTCAATTTCGTGTAACCTTGCCTGAAGAACTCCAAGCAATCTCCCAACAAACAGCCTTTCACCTGGGCTCATGGGTAGATGTTTGATTTCCCTCCTCTGGCTGAAAAAGCAAAACCCTGAAATGAGGCACAAGTCATTCAAGGTCAATAGCTAGTCGAAACGAGAGCAGGGAATGGTATCTAAGACTCCCGGCTCCAGGTTTCTTCACTTCCTGCCAGGGCACTGATGATCACACGTGAACAAAACCATGACTTACAAAATGGGGGAATAACTTCACCAAAGAAGGGTGAAGGGTGAGGCAAGGTAAGTAACATTTGTCAAGATCCTGCCACACCTACGTCAGTGGTTCTCCAATCTTTGGGTACGTCAGGCTCACCTGGAGACTTGTTAAAAACAAGATCCCAGGGTTTCCTAGAGGGGGAATCCATGAGTGATCCTAATGCACACCTGATTCGGTATCACCGCCCTAAGCAACTTGCATAGATTCCTTGGAGTTCAGTCTTGTGTATGTGTTGGGCGGAACGGGGTGGGGGCAGCGGTTGGGAAGGGGCTTAGGTTCTACCATCAGGTGAAAATAAATGACCCTTGAAAAATCCTTTTAAAACATTCATAAGTTTGACAGTATAAATTTTTTGTTTTTGTGGGGAGGTAAAAACCTGTACAGTAGCATGTAGTATAAGATTTAATGCTTTCAGTAATGTAAGACACAAGGAATGCATATGCAAAATATGGCTGTACTATTTTATTTTTATTAGTTAATTAAGTTTATTAATATAATTTTCCGATTTCTATAGTGACCATTCTCTTTTGTAATCATTCCTTGCCTCTCTGCATATTCTTTTTTTTATTGAAGTATAGTTGATTTACAGTATCATGTTAGTTTCAGGTGGACAGCACAGTGATTCAGTTATATATATATATATATATATATATATATATATACCTCCTAATTTACCCCTCTCCCCACCTCCCTTTCCCCTTTGGTAACCATAAGTTTGTTTTCTATGTCTGTGAGTCTCTTTCCGTTTCAGAAATAAGTTCATTTGCATCTTTTTTCTTTTTTAAGATTCCACATATAAGTGATATCATATGATATTTGTCTAGCTTACTTCACTTAGTATGATCATCTCTAGGTCCATCCATGTTGCTGCAAATGGCATTATTTCATTCTTTTTTTCATGGCTTAGTAATATGCCATTATATATATATATTCCATATATATGGAAAGTATAGTAATATGTAGTAATATTCCATATATATATATATATATGTGGCACATTTTCTTTATCCATTCATCTGTCGATGGACATTTAGGTTGCTTCCACGTCTTGGCCATTGTAAATAGTGCTACAATGAACACTGAGGTGCATGTACCTTTTAGAATTACAGTTTTCTCCGGATATATGCCCAGGAGTGGAATTGCTGGGTCATATGGTAGTTCTATTTTTAGTTTTTTAAGGAACCTCCATAGTGTTCTCCATAGTGGCTGTACCAATTTACATTCCCACCAACAGTGTAGGAGGGTTCCTTTTTCTCCACACCCTCTCCAGCATTTATTATTTGTAAACTTTTTTAAAAATTGAAATATAGTTGATTTACAATGCACTATTTTAACTTATGCAAGAAAGTTATACCTAGAAGTTGCATTTGAGTTAGTTGAATGCTCACATTATACGATTCAGTGACAGAAGAACACCATGAAATATACATTATTATCTCCAGTCTATAGATGGAGAGGTGGGAGTTCAGTCAGGTTAAGAGACTTGCCCAAAGTGACCAGCTTGTTAAGTGCTGGAACCAGGATTCAGACTTAGGTCTGTGTGCTTCTGAAACCTGTGATCTTTTCATTTTTATGACACTGCCACAGGCCAGTTCATCTTTTAGCATTCCCCTGAAGGGTAAAGTGCAGAAATGCTCCAGAAGGTCTTGGGCTACTGTTATTTCAAACATCCAGTTAAAACAATATACTATAAACTGGGTGAGATAAAAAATTAGATTAGAGGCATATCCTATCAGTAGAGTTGGGGACCAAAAATGGCTAACAAGGCTCCAGGCAAGGATAAGAGGTGGAGATAGAGTGTGCTAGGAATGACATATCCAACCTGAACCTTTATCACTGTAGGTTAAATATCTTTCATAGTTTCCTTCCTCATGCAGTTCCCTTTACATTTTCACTTTAAAATAGAAAGTCAGTTTTCCAGAGGGAACAGACTTGACCAAATAGAGGACCAAATCTCAAAAAAGGCCTCCCTACTCACCTGGACTTCTGAAATACTCCCTACTCACCTGCAGCTAGGAGGGGGTCACAGGAGACAAGGAGTACCCCAGAAGTAGTCCATCCCAATGACAGGTTAGGCATTACTAGGAGGCCAGAATGGTGCTAAACACTTTGCATACATTGTCTTATTTAATCCCTTCAAGCCCATGTAGTGGGTGCTACTAGTATCTCTATTCTACAAAGTGGCAAACTGAGTTTGGTGCTTTGCCCAAAGTCACTAGTTGCTCTCAGTACCAGGATAGAGTTGAGTGCTTACTATGTGCCAGGCGCTGTTCTAGGCATCTTATATGTAGCGACTCCTTAAATCCTCATAACAACCCTATGAAATAGGTGTCATAATTATGCCATTTTACCGATGTGAGTGTTCAGTAACTCTTAACTCACCAAGGAGTTAAATAACTCACTCAACTCAAACAGGGAGTTAGTGGTGAGCCCAGGAAAGGAATTCAGGAAAATCTCTGTTCTCAACCCTTAGCCTTTCACCTTTCCGACTGCTGGGCCCCAGCCCTGGAGTTTCTGATTCCGTAGGTTTCGGGTTAGTACCTGTGAATTTCCATGTCTGCAAGTTACCAGGTGATGTTGCTAGTCTGGGAAGCATGCTTTGAGAACCACTGCTCTAGAGCTAGCACTCTTAATCACTGCGCAACAAATCCCACTGGCCACCAAAGTCCCTGTGTGTGTGTGTGTGTGTGTGTGTGTGTGTGTAATTCCTCTTGAGAAGCATTTGCAAAAAATATATATATATTTAAAATAATTCCTAGAACTTCTCCCTATGGAGATTTCTTTTCCAATAAGCTTTGTGCTAGTAAAATCAAAAGAGGACACAAGTGTGTCCTTTAACCAAGAGCGTTCGGCGATGGAGCGCCTTCTAATGCTTGTGTCCTCCGCCGAATCCGAGCGCGGAGGCGGCCACGTGCGCGGAGACACAGCGGCCAGGTCCCAGGTTCTCAGAAGCCCGTCTCGGTCCTGGGGCAAGGACAACAAAATGACCTGACCACGGGACAGCCCGACGCCAAACGGCCCAGCACCTCCTCGGTGGCCGCCGGCCGGCTCCTCCAGGCTTATTTACATTTTCTTGCTCTTCCTCTGTCCACTACGGAACAATCTCACACTTTACATCTACCCTCGGGAGCTGAGTCGAACTCGGCGAAGTTCTTCTCCAAGGGCAAGGGGAAGGGCAGCGAAGCGGGAGAGGTCTTTACGAGCGCGGGGTGGGGGTGGGAGGA
Organism: Balaenoptera acutorostrata; assembly: GCF_949987535.1. Lineage (NCBI taxonomy): Eukaryota > Metazoa > Chordata > Mammalia > Artiodactyla > Balaenopteridae > Balaenoptera > Balaenoptera acutorostrata. The sequence continues at coordinate 8,862,885 of NC_080077.1, forward strand.
GCGGGGTGGAGGCGGAGGGCGCCCCCTCCCCGGGTCTCCGCGGCCCTCTGGGGCGCCGGGCGGGCGGGTCCGGGGGAGGCGGGGAGCGCCTCCAGGCGCGGGGGCCCGGCCGCAGCCATCTTGCCCGCGAGCCGCACCTCGCAGGTCGGGCGGGAGGGCAAGCGAGCGAGCGGGCGGGGCGGTTAGGGGCGCCGCCCCGGAGCCCCGCCCCGCCCGGGACTCTAGGGAGCGCGGGCCGCGGGCGCGCTGCACCGACGCACAAACAGCGGGGAGCGCAGCCGTCTTCTGCCGGAGCCGCGGGTGAGCCAGCCGCGCGGTCCGGGGTGGGCGGGCTAAGGGGCCGGGACGGGGGGTTCGCGCCCCGCGCTTCGCGGAGGGGACAGTGGCCGGAACTCGACGACAGGTGCGGCGGGGCGGCCGGCGCGCGAGCCCAGGACCGGTGGTCCCGACGGGAGCCGGGCTCGCTCCGCCGCCGGCTCCCGGGGTCTCGGGCCGGCGGAGTCCCGAGTACGCGGTTCTGCCTGCGGCCCAAACACACGGCAGGTGAAGCTGAACCTGCCCGCGTGGCCGCTCCGGCTGCTCCGCCACCTTCCTCTTTCTGCTCTGCCCCCTCGGGTCCCTCTCCCAAACGCCAGCGAAGCCCGGGGTGCGTGGGTGCGCCCCCTCCCTCCTCGCCCAGCCGGGCGGCCCTCGCCGCTCTCGGGCGGGGACAGTTTTCAAAAAGTGTTTCTCAAAGGTTTGACGGTTGCGGTTTCAGTCTTGGGGCAAACGGTTGCTTCACAAAGTGAAACTTGCAGTCTTCTGGGCTCCAGGCTGGCTTCCCGGAAGCCCCGAGGAGTACCTCGGGGGACCGGCGCCCCCGGCGCCCCCCGGCCCGGTCCCCTCCCGGTAGCCCAGGCCCAGCGGCCCCGTGCCCCCTCGCCGCCGGCTTCCCCGCCAGTCCCCGCCTGCCTGCGCGCCCTGCGCCGAGGTCCCCTCCCCGCCGCCCAGGCTCCGCGCTCCCCGCCCACCCGGCCCCCTCCCCGCCGGGTGCCCGCCCCTCGCCCCGCGGTCCCCCGCAGCCCCTCCGCGCAGGTCCCGCCCGCCCGGCCCGCCGTAATTGCAGGTTGGGCGGTGACTCATCCCGGCGCCCGCCCGGCCGGTTCTTAAGCAGCAGCGCGGGGTGGGCGCCGAGTCTTGGGGCGGCGGCGGGAGCAGGAGGAAGGCTGCTGGGCGCTCTAAAGGGGTTTCCTCTGCCTCTAGGTCGGGAAAACCGTTTCAGCTGCTGCTGGAGAGTGTTTCTAGGAGACTGAGAAAGACCCATCAGGAACCGAAAATGCCGAAACCAGTAAGTAACCCAGTTTCTGGGCGGGGTCGGATGCTTCGGGCATTATTTTCAAGTGGAGTTACCTGGGCGAGGTGTTGGGGCCTTTTTTTTTGTGGAATAGAGCTCTTTTCTAAACGGACGAGAGGGCAGGAGTAGGGAATTGTCTGCTCTCTTTGTTATTAGTTGGTCCTTTGTGGAACTCCTGGAGAAAACAAGATTATGGTGCTTTTGTCTCTACAGTCTTGTTTGCGAGCCACCCGCCCCGCCCCCAGTGGTTTGGGTCTTTTATAAAAATTAGAATCCCCTTTTACGCGGTTTCGGTCTGTTTAAAACCTGTATTCTAATGCAACTTGGAAGTTTCTTAAAAAGAAAAGTCGTCTAAATCGCAGGGAGAGTCAGGTGGCTTCCGACGGAGCACGCCAACTCCCTTCGAGGGTCTGGAGTCAGCTGCACCCCAGCTCTTCCTTTGGCGCTTTAAAGGGCATCCGGCAGAGAAGACGCTGTCCTTCTGGGGGCAGCTTCGTTCCAGTGCATTTTACGACAGGCCCGTGAAGCTGTGCTCTGTTAACCCGGGAATGTGCTGGTGGCAGCAGGATTCCTATCTGAAAGAGGTTTAGTAATGAATTTGAATTGCAGATGAAGGAAGGTAGCCCTGGAGTTTGATTCGGAGGCTCCTGGGCTCTAGGCCTGCACTGCCGGTGCACGTCGTAAACGTCAGCTGGCTGGAGCGCTGCTGTGCCCCCCACCTCTGTCCCCCTGCATCTGATTATGTTGCCGTCTCGGGTAGATTGTGGCCAGGCTGGGCTTTTATAAGGCTTTCATTTAAGTTGTGGGAACGAGGCAGGTTCTTTGTGACCAGCATTTCTTAGAAAGTTGTATCTGTTTTACCAGCTTTAACACAGGTGAACTGGTGGCTAGATATTGGGGAGAAGATTTTGGAGTTTTGAATCACGGTGGAGAGAATATCTGGATTCATGAAAAATTGCAATAAAAGATACATGTGGAATTTATTTCTTGTTTTTCAAACGAGTTGGTTCTGTAGTCAGTGCTTGTGTGTTTTTTCTACTGTTAAATTTTAGATTCTCTAAAAGGAGTTCTTTATTAATAAAGTTTTACCTTACTGTTAGGTTAAATAAATTACTATGTTAATATGCTAAAAGATTCAGAAGCCAATTGAGCTTTTGCCTAGGTTTCATCATCAAGATGATTCATTCGTGACGCAGAAAATTTTTTTCCTACACAGAATTCTTTTCATTTACAATTTGCAATTGGCATGTGACGTTCAGGGTTTACAATCCCTGTGATATAAAACAGGCCTAAGCACAGCGTCTTACTCAGGGCACAGTCCTGTGCTGTGTTACACAGAGCGGTGATCAGGAGATTACCTTTCCTGGTGTAGTTTTCTTTATTTCATTAAAAGAAAAGATGCAGAGTTCAGCTTTTAAAATATCACTCAGAAGAAAGTCAGTAAACCTGTTGCCTGTCACTATTTTTCTTTCTCATAAGGATTTGTAATTTCTTTTATTCTTTTTGTCTTTTTTTTTGGTAGTAAAATTTACATTAACATACAGTTTACCATCTTAATTATTTTTAAGTTACAGTTCAGTGGCATTAAGTACATTCACATTGTTGTGCACCCATCACCACCATCCATCTCCAGAACTTTTTCATCTTTCCAAACAGAAACTCTGTACACATTAAACACTAACTTCCCATTTCCCCCTCCCTCCAGCCCCTGGCAGCCACCCCTCTACTTTCTGTCTCTGTGAGTTTGACTCCTCTAGGTGCCTCATATAAGTGAGACTACGCAGTATTTGTCCTCTTGTGGCTGGCTCATTTCACTTAGCATGATGTCCTCAAGATTCATCCATGTTGTGCTGTGTGTCAGAATGCTCTTCCTTTTTAAGTCTCTCTTTTTATTTCTTAGGGCAAGTATGTTCTCATTTCATTTGGCTTTGAAGTTCCTTTATGATGGATCAGAAAGTTGGAAAATGTTCTTCCAACCAAGTGAAGATAGTTGTTGAACTGTTAAGGAAGGATAGTAGCCATCCTTAACTTGTAACATCTTTGTATGTTAGGGTCCCAATAACCAGAGTAAGATTTTGAAAGACTATATTTTGTATATTTACAGTTATTTCCAGGTGGTATTGTGAGGTCCCCTTTTATGTGAGCCACAGCTGTTTTCCATCGGAAATTTCTACCTGCCTCCTTTTTGGTGGGGGAGGGTCTTGGAGATTTTGCCTTGTAAAATGAATACACTTAAGTCTTTCTCCATGTGAATCCTATGAGGGCCACTCCAGAGATCACTAAGAGCTTACTGGCTGATAGGCACTTCTAAGGCTGTTATAGAGTATCTAGTTTTTGTTACTGTTGTTTTTTGCTCCCTCCTAGATGTTAAAGCTGAAGCATCCAATAACAAGCTCTATAGATGTGTCCTTTGAACAAATGGTTATTGATTCCTATTATTCAAGCCCAGATTAAGAATTTTGTTAGGTGGCTTCCCGTGATGATTTTTAACAACAGGATTGAAGGCAAACCATAAAGATGGCTACGTCTGCATAGTCACGGTTTGAGTCTCCTCCAGACTTCTTGAATTTGTCAGGCAAAGTATCGTTGATTGGTATGTCTGAACAGAGTCAGTGGATGACTCTATTTGTAAAACAAGTATATAAATGAAATAATATTTACTTGCTGTGTTTTCTCTTAATACTGCTTCTGCGATCACCACTTGTTAAAGACATTGCACGTCCACACGTTCAGTGAGCATCTGTCGCCCCGGCGCCAGGCACAGGGTATCGCACAGACGGTTGCAACAGATCTTGTCTTTGGGGAGCTTGCAGTCTGGGACCCAAGCCCAGATACAGGCAAACACTGGAATGGGAGCTGGAAAACCCGCTGGGAGCCATCCAGGAAGGAAGGAGGCTTAGGTAAAGTGTGACACAGCTGAGAGGAAAGCCACCGGTGCAGAGATGGGCAGGCAGACTGAGAAGTCTTGCTCGATCCCCAGGGGCGGGTCCCCCCCGGCGCTCCAGGGCTGTGGTCCATTGCTTTTCCCAGCTGCTCAGGGCTCTGCTCTTGTGTGATGGGTAGACTTTCAAGGAGGATGGTTTGAGGTCCAGAAGGCACCACGCTTTCTGCCCAGCTGGCCGGTTTGGCCTGGTGCGTCCCTGTCATCTGGGGAGGGGCATGGGCTTTGTGCCCAGGGCTCTGGCTCAGGAAGCAGCCCTCGTGCCCACGGTTCAGCCGAGGGTGCCCAGCGGGCTCTTTCCCCCATACTCGCTTTCTTCATTGTGACAGAGAGGAGGCACGGGGCATCAGGAAGGAAAACCACTGCAGTCAAGCTTAGGGATGAAAAGGGTGTTGTGCTCAAGGCCAAGCTCTCTTAAAGCTGTTTTCTGAGAAGTTTAGCCTGAACTGCCTTTAACTGGCACCCGTGGATGCCTTAGCTGTTCATTCCTAGAGTGTCGATACGGAAATTTCTAATGTAAAAGTAAATTTTCTCCCTTCAGTAGGAAAACTCTGAAAGTGTGTTCAAAATTCTGCCCTATGCCAAAATCTTAAGATAATTTCTGAGATGACCTTGTCTCTTGAGAATATGTATCCTCTTTCACTAAATATTTTAACACGGTCAGAATTCACTGAATATCCTAATGCTTCCCCCCGCCCCCTTGAGGAGCACACATAGGATCTGTTTTCCCCGTGCCCCTCCTTCACCGCACGCAGATGGTGAGTTAGGCAGCTAAGGTTTTCCCATGTGGCGGTAAGGAGCGCTGGCTGGGGTTAGTCATTTGTCGTCACACTGGAAGGCACAGCGAGTGTGTCTGTACGTTCACGCGTTCATTCAGCAGACGTTTACTGCGTTACTGTGCTGGATGTTGAGGCTGCCGAGGTGAGCAGACACAGAAACAGTACCTGTCGTCATGGATTTACAGCCTGGTGAGAGGGACAGACTGCAGTCGTAGAATAACTTGAATATGCGATGGCGTGTGCGTAGGGGGAGTGCTCATCGGCGGTCAGGAACGCACTCCGACACACGTCGTGACTGTGCTGAGCGATGTGAAGAGTGAAGGGGCGTCCTCCAGGTGAAGGAGGGAGACAGGGGACATACCCTGCAGCGAGATGGGAAACGGCTACATGAGGGCTTAACTCGGGGAAGCGCTGAAGGGTTTTGACTGGAAGGAGGTGACCTGATCAGTTCAGCCTTTTGGAAGGTCACTGCAGCTGCCGTACCGCATCAGCAGGAGGTGCTGGGCTGTGGGAGGTGGTGGCAGCCTGGACCAGGGCGGGGCTGCGGGTGGAGAGAAGCACATGTGTCTGGGAGGTGAACTTGATAGGACTCGGTGATAGATTGGACGTGCAGGGGCAGAGCCCGGTGTCGAGGCTGCCTTCTGGTGTCTGGCTTGCATGAGTGTTTGGATGGTGGTGCCGTTCACGAGATAAGGAACCTGGAAAAGGATGGGGTGTGGGAGGGGAGGTTGAGGGTTTGGTTTGTACGTGTTGTTAATAAATTTGTGACTGTGATTGATGATAGAACTCCTCACCTTCTTTCATTATTGTAACCGCTGCCCCCTGCCTCAATATATACAAATACCAGACTTATTAAACGATAGTATTTTTAAATCCACATAGACTAAAAGTGATCCAGCAGCTTTCTTATGTTGCTCCTGAGTGTATGTACACACTATAGACACACATAGTTCAAAGTTAGCATTACTTTACTACAGGGTTCCCATATTCGGGTTACGCGATTATCTGGAGACGGGAAGCTTCCTGGTCCCTCACAGGACTGCTGAATCCCCATCTCTAGGGCTGGGAGGACTGGATGTCTGTGCTTTAGGTCCCCAGACGGTTCTGATGCACCCCAGAGTTTGGGCACTGATGATTTCATAGGAAAAGGACAGTTTTTATATATTCCTCTCTCTCAGTGGGGTTGATGCTGGTGGTCGTGCGTGGGCAGCGAAGCCCAGTGCGCTTCCGGAGCCTCCGTTCAGGCGAAGGCTCTCACGCTCTCACGAAGGCGGGCACGCGGTCCCAGCTCCTAGCGCCACGGGTGCCCTCATTGGTATTTGGAACGCAGCCGAGGTGGGAAAAAGGAGATGGGGCTCAGGCTCCAGAAAGACAGGACCAGCTACGATGCACGAGAGAATCTCTCTGATTTGAACTTCTGTCTGCAGGGTGTCCAGTTGCAGAGCTTAATTTGGCAGTGACCAGCGAGCTTTCAAATTTTGGCTCTCTTTGTTTTTAAAGGGGAAAAAGAGGCCAACATTTCCTATTAAATGGCAGGGAACAAAGAGACCCCATTCCTTTGTCTTCTTTCTTCTCTTATCCTTCCATGCCGGCCTCTCCTTTTAGTTACCATCCTAAATAATATTGTGATTTCTAACAACATTTTGAATAATTTTATTCGTACTTGCAGTTTGGGAAAGGAAAGCAACATCACTATTAGTGAATTATCGTAATTCTTTAATTTTTTTTTAACTTAAACTTTTGTGAATCTGACAATTTGGAGATTCTTTGGATGATTCAATATGCCTCTTTCTTACAGTATTTAGACATTTCAACTCTAATCTGAAGTAGTAGAATTCAGTCTTTCTTCAAAATCAGTGAATGCATTTTGAATTATCCTCTATATTTTATTTAATTTCAGTAGTAACTACACTTGGGATTCTTCAGCTACTCCAATTAGTTTTTAATTTAAACACTACACAACACTGTAAAGCAATTATACTCCAATGAAGATGTTAAAAATATATATATATATTTATATAATTTAAACACTAACTGGGTGTCTGCCACTATTAATTAAATATGGAATACTTAGTGAAGAGACCAGAAGGTTGCATTATTTTCCTTCTAACATGCTTAGTATCTATGGCTTTTGATGTAAAGAATAAAGATCTTATTCCAGCCTTCTGTAAATAGTTTTTTTTTTTAAGAAAAATAAACATTGTGCTGTGAGTTAGAGACTTCTGACTATAACGTGAAATACTTAATATATAATTAATATACATAATTTTTCCAAGTAAAAATGCAAAGAGCTGTAAAAAGAATAGTTTCATAATTAATTTACTATTTACCTGTACTTTGGCAAGGCATTTAGTTTCTGTGAACCTCAATTTCATCATTTGTAAAATGGAAGTTAAAAAAAAAAAAGTTTTTAAGTGAAAAGAATGTGAGAGAAACTGAGACAAAGCTTATACCTATGAAATCCAAACAATTTATCTTCAGATGCTGTAAGCTTTATTTATTTCCTGTGTGCTCTTTTCCCTTGAAACATATTTTACAAACTTTTCAGTGCAACCTGTAGCTAAAGCTAAGGGCTTTAGTTCCTGAGTTGCTATAAACCAGGTAAAGTTTGTCAATAGATCTTCCAAGGGGAACAGCAACGTGAAACATTTGAGTTATTTAGTAAAAGGGAACACTGTATCTCCTTCTCATCCTCTGTGTCTTCTGTGTCTTCTAGTTGTCAGTATTCCCTTGTAGGTCACATGGGTTCCTTCCTCATTTATTGAAGCCCTATTATACGCACTAGGTGCCAGGTCTATAAAAATAAATAGGATAGGTTTTTGCCTTGAAGGGATTCTCAGTCTAATAGGGGAGTCTGATATGTAAACAGAGAATTGCAGTGCAGTATAGTAAGTGTGGTAATAGAGATACAGAATATTGTGTACCCTAGAGAGCCAGGGAATGCCTCCCAGCTGGGTGAGATTCTTCAGGTGGGTGTTGAGGGGTGCATAGGAGTTACCCTTCTGCCTTTGGGCACTGGTGAATTCAGGCAGCAGCAGTGGTCAGTTCTGTTTTCCTTGGATTATGATTCACATTCCATTCTCCAAGCCCTTTTAAACACCTATAGATAAACAGTAATGCTGTTTCAAAGGAAATGGAAAAGTGCATTAACATAATTATCTTTTTAACCTAATATACTTGAGAAAACAAACCTTAAAAGCAAAATGAAAATTTTCTGACCTTGATCCGACTTTTATTGATAAAAGAAAGGATGAAACTGTAATAAACAGTGAGACAGTGAGACTTTGCTTTCCATTCTGTTAAATTTGAAGTCACTTTACACAACCTAATTTTCTTTTCTGTTTTTGCCTGAGAGCTGATCAGTTTGAAACTGTCAATACCAAAAAAATTGTCATATCAGATACTGTAAATCATTGTTTTTACTTCAGGATTGGGTAGGTAAAGGCCACATCTGGCCATGGCCTGTTTTTGTGTGGGCTACCTAGCTAGGATTGGTTTTTTACAACTTAAAGGGATTTTTCAAAGCAACAAGAACAAGAACATGGCAGCAGGTGCCAAATATGGCCCCCAAAGCCTAAAATACTTACTGTCTGGCCCATGACCGGAAAGATTTGCCCCACCCCTGCTTTAGGATAAAAATAATTATTGTTAAGCTTTTGTTACAACCTTGTATATATTTAATGACTAAGCTAATAATATTTGGAAGCAGATCCACCCCATTGGTTCCAATTTTTAAAAATTTTTTGCTAAAGTACAAAGAACCTGTTTTGTTAGTCAGCGTCCAGTGCATCACAGGCCTGAGCCTGGACGAGTACCGTGAGTGCTGTCACCCAGGAGCGGCATGGCTGGGGCTGAGGTCATGTTTTAAACAAGGCTGCTGTTCCGCGGGCCTTGTTTCTATAGAGAAGGTGGTAGTGTCTTGTGTCTCATTTGCTAAGCCATTGTATAATGACAGATTTCTGGCGTATGCTAAAAGAAAGCAATTTGTACCTGATATTTGAGTTGGAAAGAGAATGGTAGATGAATGAGTTGCGTTTTTATCACTGATCGTTTAAAATTAACTATTGTCTGTGTCTGAATGTTTGCGTGTAGATAGTTTTATAATTTGATCCCCGATTGAGACCATTTTATCTGCAGTAGAGCCCCCTCACTGCCCACCCCTTACTGCTTTATTTACTTCCACTTATTTCTACCCATAACAGTGACAGATACTTGCTTCTTTGCTTTCTGTCTTTCCTGGCCACAAAGTGAGAAGCCAAGTGGTTTGGGGGGAAGAAAAGCATCATTATCTGCTTCTAGAACAGACTTCAAATGCTTGCTTTATTGGCAGGTAAATAGAGGGAAGGAGGATGAGCGAGCAGGTAAACAGGCCCGCCTCTGAGTGGGTGACCGACCTCGGGCGAGCATCCCAACCTCCCCGAGCCCTGCTTCCTCATCTGGGAAGCAGGAGCCGAGGACCTGCCTGGCACAGAGGACAGAGTAAAGGTGGCCAACTCCACTTGTAACTACTGAATTCTAATCTGATTAAAAGCTTTCATACCTCATGATGGGCATTCTTTTTTTTTTTTTTTTTCTGACTTAGACTCGTAATGCAGTAGATTGGGCCTCCCCTTTCTCCTGCTCCCACAGTGAAGACCACCACATCCCTCCATAAAATTCATTTGTTCATTCAACAAGTAGAGTACCTACTGTGCGCCAGGTTTTTTAGGTCCTGGGGATACATTGGTGCACAAAAGGGGAGCAATACCTGCTTTCAAGATGCCCACACTGTAGTGGAGAAGACAGATACCTGCTGTCAGGGGGTGGTGGGAGCTGAGGTCAGTTCTCATCCCGGCTTTGCCAAGAGGTACAGGTAGTTTTGTTCTTTTCACTGACTCTTGTTGCGTGAAGAGTTAAAACCATTGGGCAGAGTGACTTAGGAATGGGCAGAGTGTGACATGTTTTTGTTTGTTTTTTTGGTAAATCACTCTTAACATTGCACCATGAGCCAAGGTGATATTTCTCCAAGGACCTGTTTTCACGTAGGTTTGGTGATAAGTACGTCGTCGTTTGCCATACCTGCTTGGATTCTTCCATCATTTCTCAATCATGTGGTTTGGTGAAATTTATACTTTTTGAATAATATTTTGCCTATTGCACCATTATAGCATCTGTAGGTTTTTTTATAAAATAAGTGTTAGAAGGATATCCAGTCTTATTCCTTACATTTTTAAAGAGAAAACTGAATCACAGATCACTTGGTAAAAGCTTAGGACAAATTTTAAATTGGAACCACCTCTTTATGAAAATGTAATATGTATGTTAGCCTAGTATTCTTGTTGAGATGTTTCATTGCCTTGGTTACGTAATTATGGATGTTGTTTCTTGGGTGTTCAAGTATCAGCTTACATAATACATTGCTATTTGGGTGAGACACTTAAGTGGGACTTAGATGGGGAGATAAGGTGGGGAAAACTTGATGTTTATTAAGAAACTGGCTAAACAGGGCAGTTTGGAAATATAATAGGATGACAAAGCTCCAAAGGGCATTATATGCTTTGAACAAATCAACTGTAAAAAGAGAGTTTTGAGGCAATGGGGAACAGTTGGATATTGACTAAACTTTAAATATTAAGGAATAGCTTTTAATTATGTTGGCTATGAGAGTGGCATGGTGGTTTTATATATGTGTATGCTTATATATATATGTGTGTGTGTGTAAGCTGAAAATATATTCATATTTAAAGTCCATTAGGGCTACATACCAAAGTTTTTACGAGTGAAATGATAGACAATGGTCTTAAAATGTGCCAGCAAAAAAAAAAAAAAAAAATGTGTTTCAAGCGGTAGAGTGAGTGAGTCAGGAAGGCTAGAAGAGAAGTAGCCGTGTCGTAGGTGGACGCAGAGCACACGTGCGGCTCATCGCACTGTTCTCTCTGCTTTTGCGAATGTTTCGAATTTTTCAAAATAAAATGGTTGTTTTTTAAAAGCACCTTACAGGGGTGGAAGGGAAAGATGCTGTCACTTTTCAAATCACCAAATCCTTGCGTCACTAGAGAGAGAAAGCGGGAAGGGACGCTCCCTCCCGTGGGGTCTGGGTTCCCGGGGAGCCCGCCCTGCCTGCTGCCGGGTCCCAGGGAGCAGTTCTCCCCGGATCCCCGGAGCAGAACCGCAGTCGTTAGACCTTTGGTGTTCTGACCAGATGAGGGACTGATTTAATCCCACCTGGGCCCTCTCGCCCTCCACACACCTTTTATTAAAGGAGAGCTCTAGTCAGAATTGCGGTCGACTTGGAAACACACAGAACTGTTTGTTCCCAGCTAGTTCCCCTACGGCTCTGTATTCCCACGATTTTTTTTTTGATGGGGGAGGGGGTGACCCAACTAGAAATAGGTCGTTGTCTCAATAGCAGCATTCTCAAAGCTGGAAATTGGGAGCGAGCACACTCAAGTGTGGGGCATTACTTAGTGGAATTGTATGCAGTCTGTGCTGGGACTGGGGTTGGGGGCAGGGTGTGAGGAGCTGAGACCTGCAGTAAGTGCAGTAGCCCAGGAGCTGCAGGGACCAGGTGGGCGAGAGGATTACTCCCAGTCAAGGAATTAGGTACATAATTATAATCCCACTCCGGATGTAGCATACTTGATTGTGGCAGAGTACAAATTGAAGAGGTCTTTTTTTTTTTTTTTTTTTAAACGTCATATAATTTCAGAGAGTGGCTTAAAAGCATAAATTCAGTTGAAGTGGGCTTATTCGAGCAGATTTTGTTAGCTGGCTGATTTAGCTTGGACTTTTAAAAAATAAAACTATTGGGGTCTTACTCTCTATTTTTGATAGATAGCAAAAGTAAAGACTTCTTGGTCAAGTTCAAATACATCTTATCTAAGCTCCTTATAGGAGAAATGTTCTTTAATACTGCAAAATATTACGGCACATGTGATCTTAACTAGAGGCAAAGATTTATTTCAGAAATGGTGCAGGTTTAAGTATGGCTTATTTTATATGCCCTTCCCTAAAACAGCAGGTTAGCAAAGGAATTATGTTGTTTTGACACTTTCATTCTTTCATAGGCTTTCCTCCCACCAGATTAGAAAACTCTTCACAGACTTCTAAATTTACAAAGAAAACAGTCCACTCCAGGTGGAATGAGGTTTAGTCTTTAGGCCTTTAATTTCCTATGTTTTACGAGCCTGGAATTAAAATCCATTGTACCATGTGATAGCCCTCTTGGCCCTGTCCCTTACTTCGAGTCTTTTATGGGATCCTAAGTTTGTGGATATAATTAACCTCACTTTTCAGTGAACTAAATGGGTGCTGAAATATGTATGACACACCTAGTGAAACTGAAATGACATACTACAGAATCAAGACTTCACAAGCTTATTAGATAGAGTGACCTTGAACGATAATTTAGTTTGCCTGCCTTGGGGCAGGGAGGGGGAGAGAGGGATAAGGATTATTTGTGTTTCTGGAAAGGAACAGTTTCTTCTGCAGAATGTAACATTCTCTGATTATGTATTTACCCCTTCCTGTGGAAAGTGGTGTCCAAGTGTCCTAGTTTAAATTTACACACAGGATGTATGTCATTCCCAGTGTAGAAGAAATCAGTTCCTACTTACAGACACTCCCAAAAAAAAGATCTTAAAAATCGACAGCCAATAGGTATCAGGAATATTATTTTTACATGCCATTAGCAGGTAAGGAAATCCCCACCAGTGTTACCCTGCAGCACGGATTTGGAACTTGGGTGAGAATGACAGTCCTTTCATTTGTCAGGTGCTTGGAAAGCAGTTTCTTACTGCCTTCAGTTTCCTCCTTCCAAAATTAGTGCCTTAGCCTGGTGAACAGTGGGGAGGGTTTAGCACAAGCTGTTTCCAAAACCCCGGTTTTACAGTAGAGGAGGGAACTGACCCTCTTTTTAGTGGGACCGTTCAGAAAGTTCCCTTCCAGCTCTAAGGTCATGATTTTTCTCTAGTGATATTGAACACAGGCAGGAGTGGTTTGTTAACTTTTTGTATTGTTAAGCAGGCTTGGCTGACAGGAAGTGGGTCTGGGGGCAGGAAGTGGCTTACTTTCAGAGGCAACAGGAGCTGTTTAGAAAGACTTGGGAGTTCATTTCATGTTCTCGAAATTATGCGATGGATATTAGTGGATTTGAGCCCTTCCTTCCGATCTATATCTATCTGTATATATACTTCACATAATTTTCACCCTGGAATTTGGAAATACACACTTTTCCATTCTAAAGTTTAAAGCCATTGACTTATATTGAAAAATACAACTTTAGGACTAACATTTAAGTGCTATACAAATATAAATATTTTTAGTAGGTAAGGAAATCGCATAAGCCTTTCTAGGCCGCAGTTTCTCAGCCTTTAAAAGAAGGTAGTCAGACTAGGATAACTTTTTACCTCTCACCAAGCAATACCCATTTAGAGTCACCCTACGAAATAGTTACCCCTCCTCCCTTTTTTAATTATTCTACCTAGAACATATACATGTATACAACATAAAAACAGGATATAAAATATAACATAATGTAGATACCTGAAACAAAAGTCGTTGGGAAATTCCAAGGCCCAGCTTTCATGTTTCACTCTGCCCTGTTATTATCCACAGCATATAAAGGATTTAGCTTTTACACTGTAAGCTTAGCCTAATGGTGGTGGAGGAGAGCAGTTTGGAAAAGGAGATGAGGGGTACATAGTGTTGGTTTTCATGGTTAACTTTAAGTTATCCTTAGTACTCCTTAACGTGATATTGAATTCTCTGTAAAATGAGGTAAGCGCCTACCCTAGGGCGTCGTGATTCTCGGAAGACGTGAGCTAAGAAACAGCTTACAGCTGTGTGGTTTATAATAGAGTCAGGTTGGCTCCTTTGACATTGAACTCTGTAGTTACGACCTTACTTTTCATTAGTGATTAGCAGCTGGGCGGACACTAATCCGTGGCTGCTTTTTTACACCTGCGTGGAGAAGGAGGGGAGGGGAGGGCAGGATTGCTGGAATCCCAGAGGTTGATGACCTCTCGCCCGAGGCACTCGAGTGTGGTAGGTTAATTCAGTTTCTTGATAGATACTACCTACAGGGAATTTGGAGTTATTCTCATTAACTGTGAGCACCAATCCACACGTAGCAGAGCTTGAATCTTCCTGCTGGGGGAGCGACCACTGTCACGAGGGTGGAGTACCTGGAGCTCTGAGACGACAACCGGGAGACTGGGAGCAACCAGCGCAGGCCTCACGCACTCCTCCTCGGCAGCTTCCCGAACTCCGCAGTCCCGGGAATAGCACCAGTCCCTGACTCCTAGGAAGTGAGGAGTAACAGGAACGCCGGGCCAGCAGCCCTTGGACCTCCTTAGGAGCTGTCTCGAGTGGACTCTTGTCAGCCCTAACATTCGATGGTTTTATTATTCCTATTACTGTTACTGCCTATTACCAGGCAATAAAAGGCTGGTATATTTATTATCCTGGTATCGTACAATTATATGAATACTTGATGAGAATGTGAGTTTTTGTGTCTGTCCTGCCCATCTGTCTTGGTTGGCTGTGCTACAGACAAAATGATGGTGCACGGAATTCTTACTGCATCGCCTGGCAGTTTGTGTTCTGATTAATTCCATAGACTTTTTGCAAGATTTGTGGAGCTAGATGGCCAGTTTTCTTTGGCATTTGAAAATTTTTCCTAAGCCTAACAAGCCAGTTTCTTCACCTTCACTCAGTTTCTTCTTTAACCTCAAAAAAAGAAGACAATAGATAATGATGTGATTGTGTTTAATTTAAACTTAAGATACAGAAGAGCTTGAAAGGAAGGACTAATTTTAAAAAGTTATTATCCATTGGTGGTCAGGTTTGCCATAGCGTTATTTTATTAATAAGATATACTGTTATTCACACCTTCTCTAAAGGTCAGTAAACCTCAAGAAGTCTGGTGTTAAGCGCTCGAGCTTACACACGTACCCCTGAAATTTCTAACTTTGAGTCCAGCTTGCCTTCAGGCACATGGTGACATGTGGCTACGCTGTTGGTGGCAGCATTTTAGAGAGAGACCGATGCCTCCCTCTTGACTGACAGCAGAGTTGATGTCTTTGCCAGTACAGTCAGTATCAGGTTACTATGGACTTGACTCCATTTAATGAAAAATTGTGTTTTAAGAACCACATTTCTATTCTTGTCTTCTCTCTGTATAGTGTTTTAATATTTTGACATATTGGTTTTTAAATTTATTTATTTATTTTTGGCTGTGTTGGGTCTTCGTTTCTGTGCGAGGGCTTTCTCTAGTTGCGGCAAGTGGGGGCCACTCTTCATCGCGGTGCGCGGACCTCTCACTATCGTGGCCTCTCTTGTTGGGAGCACAGGCTCCAGACGCGCAGGCTCAGTAGTTGTGGCTCACGGGCCTAGTTGCTCCGTGGCATGTAGGATCTTCCCAGACCAGGGCTCGAACCCGTGTCCCCTGCATTGGCAGGCAGATTCTCAACCACTGCGCCACCAGGGAAGCTCCGACATATTGGTTTTTATTTTGACCTCTCCATGCTTAAAAGAATGGTGTATGTAACAGGGTGTTTTCTCAGCTGCCTTTCTTGGATAGAAAGGACACTTTAAAGTGGACACACTAAAGTATCCACTTTAGAAGTTGGACACTTCTAAAGAACTGTATGCTTATTAGAAACTATAACATGTAAACTATGGTCATTGGATTTTTAATGGCAACTGCTTTTATAGAATTTTGTTGTTTATATAAACAGTGTTACTGGGAGCAGTGTTGCACATTTAACGAAGACAAACATTCATTTTATTTAATGGATAGAAACAAACTTATCTCTACTAGCCATTACCGTGATAGCCTGTAAAGGGTTAGTGATGTGGACAGAGAAGAGCTAAAAAACAAAAAATCCACTTGCCTTTGGGGCTTTCTTACTTTGCCTTCTAAATTGGCTAAATTCACAGGTCTGCATTTCTACACTAAGCTGATTAAGGTTTGCTGAGTTAATGATAATGTTTTACAGAGGGTGGTTATTATTTGTAAATGACCACTGTGTGTCATAGCTAATGCTGTGATTTATTGAGTTGGAGTATTGTTCACGAGACTGATTTTTATCTTAAAGATAAGGAGATCAGGATCCAAAGAGAGTACAAAAATAGGCATCCCTCTGTAGAGATACAGTTTCATTAAGAAAAACCTGTCTCTGCGAGTTTAGGTCTAGTACTGAACGAAAGTCTAGTAAAGGTATTTTCACATAATGGAGTATAAATAGTAGCAGTACATACATTAGTCTTGCCAGAAGGAGTCGTGGCTGTTCGCTTGTTCAGGATCCTAGCCTAGCCTCTTTCCCTGAGAGCAGGGTCTGTGTGGGTGTGGCCTTGCTTATGAGCTGGGAGGAGCTGAAGATGGATGGGCCCATCCCAGCCTCCTGAGTCAGAATCTCTGGGCCTGGGGCCCAGGAAACTGTTGCAACAAGCTCTCCAGGTAATTCTTTTGTGTGCTCAAGTTTGAGGAGCGCTGAGGGCCTGGGGAGAGTAGCGA
This sequence comes from Balaenoptera acutorostrata, assembly GCF_949987535.1. Classification (NCBI taxonomy): domain Eukaryota; kingdom Metazoa; phylum Chordata; class Mammalia; order Artiodactyla; family Balaenopteridae; genus Balaenoptera; species Balaenoptera acutorostrata. The sequence continues at coordinate 8,879,435 of NC_080077.1, forward strand.
ATGTGATGTGGCTGGCCTGGCCGTGCTTCCTGTGCACTTGCTCACAGACACCAGCCTTCATGAAGCGTGTCTGGTATTGCGGCAGTGAGCAGGGCTCTGGAGGGGTTAATGTTAATCCAAGAAAGCAAAATACAAACATAGTGTTCCGTTAAAAACATTTTTTGGGGCTTCCCTGGTGGCGCAGTGTTTGAGAATCCGCCTGCCAATGCAGGGGACACGGGTTTGATCCCTGGTCCGGGAAGATCCCACATGCAGCGGAGCAGCTAAGCCCGTGCGCCGCAACTACTGAGCCTGCGCTCTAGAGCCTGCGAGCCACGACTACTGAAGTCTGCGCGCCCAGGGCCCGTGTTCCGCAACAAGAGAAGCCACCGCAATGAGAAGCCTGTGCACCACGAAAAAGAGTAGCCTCCCACTTACCACAACTAGAGAAAGCCCGTGCACAGCAACGAAGACCCAACACAGCCAAAAATAAATAAATAAATTTATTTAAAACAAAACATCTTTTTTTGGTACTTTAATTGGGTGCTGGGCGATGGCGAGCTCAGCGCCAATTGTGAAACAAGACTCAGTTTGCTGCTCAAAATTAACAAGAGCCTGGGCTCTCCCCTCTGCCCCGTGGGAGGGCCGCTCCCCCGAGCTGGCTCCTGGTTTGTAAGGGAAGGGGCTGACTGCAGTTCCTGCGGCTGGAATTACTGCTGGCCTCAGGGGAGAGTGAGTGCGCCGGTGGAGGAGACGGTGTTTCCTGCCGTGGTCACAGCAGTTTGTTTGGCAGCTGGCCCCTTCTTCCTGAGAATGTAGCGTATTTTTACTCACAACTTAAATGAAACAGTGAACTTAAGTTGAATTTCAGTTTTAAAAAATTCATTTTCTTTCATCTTCGTTCGCCCCTAAAATTTTTTTCTTATCAATTTGAATACCAAATTGACCATAGTCTAGTTCAAATGACTTGTTTCCTAGCTGTTTCATATTTATAATCACTAAAGCAACACAGAAAATAATAAGATCCTCAACCCAAATGTCCATCAGCAATGAATGTATATATAGACAAAAGTGAGATATCCAGATAGTGGAATATTACTTAGCAGTAAAAAAGGAATGAAGTGCTGATACATGCTACAACCTCGATAAATCTTGAAAACCTGTTAAGTGACAGAAGCAAGTCACCAAAGACCACATAGTGTATGATTCTGTTTATATGAAATGTCCAAAATAGGGAAATCTGTGGAGACACAAAGTAGATTCTTGGTTTCCAGGGCTGGGGGGAAGGAGTAATGGGAGTGACTGCCAGCGGGCATGGGGTTTCTTTTTGGGGTGATGAAATGTTCTAAAATTAGATAGTGGGATTGGTTGCATAACTCCGTGAAGTTGCTAAAGACCACTCAGTTGCACATTTTAAATGGGTGAATTTTATGGGATGTAAGTTATATTTCAACAAAGCTGTTGTAAAGAGTAATGACTCAATGATGAAAATCAAAATACAATATCGTCTCAATAATTATTCAGTTAAGTGAACCAAAATAGCATCTGAAGAAGCTTTTATAATTCATTTCAGTTGTGAGAATCTTTCCTCATCATACTCCCCTGCGTTTCTTCCCCCATTTGTGGGAGAAAGTTTACCATACTGCTTCCCTGTCGGAGCCTTTCGAAGTATTTGAAAGGTCTTACCCAAATATTTGAAAGCTGTAGAAGTTGCTGAAGTGGCACCTTCAGAAGAGGGCTGGAATGTTGGAAAACAGCCTTGCCATTTTAAATGATTATGAAAGGTCAAGCTCTCAATGTAATCTTGGTGGTGCTTAGACAGTTCTACTCAGACTAATTTTTGAGTAAATGCAGGTGTGATAATACAGGGATTAATCTGTTATCACTGAATCCACTGCCTGCAATTCAAACATTCAAATGTTACTGTTTGAATTTCCCTTTCATGGTTTTCCTGATTCTTCATACATAGGAAAATCACTGCAAACTTTTATTTCCCCTGCAGTGTTCTGGCTACTACAATTACCTAAACCTGGTTAGTCTAAGAAGATGTAAAATGGCTGCTTGTCTGTAAAGTTTGTGGAAGAACTTGTCTTGAACTTTTCCCTCCTGTCTTGGTCTTTAGTATGGTGTGAATTTATTCTGTAAAAAGTGTGATTGGGGGGGCAGGTTTTCTTACATGAAGTTTAAAGTAGTTCAGGAGGAAGTAGACATTTCTCAAAGGAAAAATTGAAGAACTAGATTTATTTGCCAAAATGAGGAAAATAATGAGTGAGATAATTTGACAGCCAAAAATTCAGCAATCATACATGGGTTAGAAGTAAAATACAGTATTTTATTGTCAACTCGGTATCTTTTCTACATCTCTCAGACATTTAGAAGGCATTTTAGATACCATTTTGATAAAATTAAACCGAGAAGACTCAAAAATCATGTTCTTCCAAAGTGTATTCTGAAAAATACTGGTCCTTTGGGATATTCCATGGAAAAAAACCTGTAGGCAGAAGAATCTGGGAGACCTAGACTAAGGCACCGTCCTGGAATTTCACAATTTGCATTAATACAGCAAAGACTCTCAAAGCCTTTCAGTTAAAGAAAGAAAGAAAAAAAAAAGAAATAGAGAACCTTAACCTGTGTGACCTGAAAATACTGCCTTCCCACCCCCCATGCTTTGTCCCTCTCTCTTTAAATTCAGATAATTTTGCAGAAACTACACAGCCACTGATTTGGATGGTGTCAGAAGCCACTCCTATAATTAAGCTATAGAATGTTAGAAGATCCCTTATAGATAAAGTCATTTCTATTTTATAAAGGAGCAGGGAGTGCCTTCTTCAGACTGGGGCTAGGCCGGGAGGCGATCCTGCCCACCGCCTGCTGTCAGGCCTGTGTCCGTGATTGCCCAGCAAAGCGGGGACGGTGGATTTATTTGATTTTAATAGGGTGAATTGTTATTGAATTTATATTTTTAAAAAACAGATTGGGGTTTAACACCTTTAATTCCCTTTTTTATTGGAAAAAGAGCTGTCAGTTGCATTGGAGCAATAAAACCTGTACTATCGTGTGTCTGGTTAGAGAGTTACATCCCCGTCCTTGGAAATGTGAAAACAGGTGTGAGCTTTTCCTTTGTCCATGAAAACAGCCTCCCAGCCAGCTCGGCTCGTAATAGTGTCACGCAGTTACTGACTTTCTCATGAACCTTCCCATTCCCTCCGCACGTGCACAGCTCTAGCTCGGATTGCATCTCACCTTTGGGCCTTTGGACTTTAGACCGAGCGTTTCAGAGCTGGAAAGGACTCAGGTCATCTAACCCAGACCCTCTCTTTGCAGATCAGGGGGCTGAGGCCCCAGGGAGGAAGGCCTCCGCAGGTCACCGTGCCGTGGGGCCTCGGGGCTCCCATGCTCTCGCCCACTGTTCCGGGGATCGGTGAATCTGGCTGGTCCTCAAAATCATTTGAGTGGCTTTTAAAAAATACAGGTTCTTGGGTTGAGGCCCAGAAACTCAGGTGTTTGAGAAGCTGCTCTGAGGATTCTAATGGTTAGTCCCGAAGGACTGGGGTGTGTGGCATCAATTTGAGGGCCACCTATTTAAGTCGTAAGCGGCAGGCCGCCCCCGCCCCAGGAGGCACTGACTGGCGTTTGTGGAGGGCGTGAGCCCCGAAGGCATGCACGGTGCCCACCAGCCGGAGTGGGCTGGGAACAGAAGGTGAAAGCTATTATGGTTCATCAGCATGTTGATGGTAATTTTGAGCTGAGCTAACCCATAATGAGAATAGCAAATAGAATTTTTAAAAGAGTAGATTATTAAGCAGAAGGAGATTAGGGAGTGTTAACAATTAGGTGTTTATCATCTTCATTAACTAAGGCAAAGGTAGGTAGGTTTATGTGTTGAATCCTGATATTAAACAAGATACGCATTATATAGTTAGGTGGTCTGGTGCAAATACCTGTGAAACACCAGTCATTATATTCATGAAAAAAAAAAGTGCCTGGTGTTTTGCTTAAATTTAAGAAGTTTTACAGGCTAGTTTCATTAGTTCTTGTTTTAGAAATAAAACGAAATTCATTGCTATTTTTGTTTTTAGGCATTTGTCTCTTGCATATACTGATATTTTAGTAATAGATCAGGAACTTACCTCTCCTATTGAAATGAAAACTCCTACTAAGCTAGGCTACTATCAGAGGCAAAGAAGAAGAAAGATGTTTCTGCTAAATATGGTCAGTGTGGAAAACACACAAATACTCATTAAAAACCTCATTTTCCTCAAGGGGTTCAGACATCTTCAATACATTATCTTACTCTAAAATTCTGACCTAGTATATAGCTGTTAATGTAACTCTCATACTGAAACTTATGAATTTCCATTATAGATAGTGCAGTATGATTACGTCTGGTTCCTTTTAGGTTCTAACATTTGGGAACTCTAACTACAGCTTTGTGCCGTAGCTTCAAAAGGAGTAGCATTTGGAGGAGAGACATGAATTACTAAATTGTCATCTCCACCAACCACATGGTTCTCTGTGTGTACGTAAGGGGTTGGGGGTACATGGGCAGAATTAAACTTTTATCACCACTGCCCCCACCAAACAGAGCAGAATGTTAGAACGGGTTTCAGTATTTTGACCAGCCTGGCATAAACATTGCCCTTTCGGTGGGTAGATTTTAAATGACTAACTGCATGCTGTACACACCTGTACCGCACATTACTATGTGATTTTGCTGCCTTCAGAGAATATTGCCTTTGAGAAAAGTGTGTGATCTAGGGGGAAATACCAAGACAATAAAAATTGCAAACCATGTGCTTTTCTCCAGTCTTTGCACGTGGTTTGGGTTTGTGTGGTGATACGTTTTACCCTGGACCTCCAGCTTTCCGTGGGACCATTCTCACATTTATCATGCATAACCGCATCATCCCACTTTATTTCTGTGGCACCGCTGCAAACACGAGTGCTAGCTTTTTCCAAGTACGCATTGAGTTCACTAAAAACAATTGATTACCAAGGAAACCTAACAGGATAATAAAAAGGAGAGTTGCAATTTAGGTATGTTTCCTTAATATGCCAAAGCCTGATTTCTTCTAAAGCCCCTGGATAAGTGGACCAAAACATGAATATAAATGATCCTGTCATCTGAGTAAATGTTTCATCTTAAACTTTGATGAAAGTTTATGCTGTATTTCAGTACATTATTACAGATCTATAAAGTTTAAAAGAATCTAAATAGTCTTTCTAAACACGGACCTGCTTAACATGCTGCTGACTAAGGCCGTGTTGTGCTGTGGTCCTCAGTCAGGGTAGGAGCGTCCCCTTTATCCAGAGGGCATTTTGGGGGGTGTGTGTGTTGGGGGGTACTTTTAGAGGACTGGGGATACCTGTGTGTAGTGGGTGGGCTCAGGGGTGCTAAACGTCCTGCAGTCCTTGAGATAGTCTTGCAGAAGGAACACTCGTGCTGGCCCAGAATAGCATTTTACCCCCAACCCCATGAGAGACACGAGTAGGGTAACGACTAGTCAAGGGACACAACCCAATCCTGCAGGGCAGCTTGGCTGGAGATCATTAACATGCTGTTCATTCGAGTGTTTAGCTTTCATAAGTTCTCCCATCTCAATCTTGGTCTCAAGATTGTAGATCATGCACTGTAAATGAAATACACATATATTGATTAAAATAACCTTGATTTTGTAATTTTAGGGGGTGTCTGAAAATGAAAATTTTGGTGCCTCCCCAGATCAGAACTGGGCGTTGCTCTTTCCGACGGGGCTGGTGGGCACAGTGGAGGGAAAGGCTGTCTGCCTCCCGACACTGGTCCCAGCCGTGCCTGTGACTGCAGCCCGAAGAGCTTAGCCTGATCGCTGGCTTGCCGGCTTTGTTTGCAGCCATACACCAGGCTGCAGGATTGCCTGGGTGTTGCAGCTCAGGGAGGGAAGTCCCTGGAAAGACCAGAGCAAGTGAAGCTGGGCGGGATGTCTCACTGGACCTGCTGATGGTCATTTTTTTTTTGCTTATTTTTGGCCGCGTTGGGTCTTTGTTGCTGCACGCAGGCTTTTCTCTAGTTGCAGCTAGCGGGGGGTACTCTTCATTGTGGTGCGTGGCCTCCTCATTGCGGTGGCTTCTCTTATTGCAAAGCACAGGCTTCAGTAGTTGCAGCATGTGGGCTCAGTAGTTGTGGCTCTCAGACTCTAGAGCACAGGCTCAGTAGTTGTGGCGCATGGACTTAGTTGCTCCGTGGCATGTGAGATCTTCCCAGACCAGGGCTCGAACTCGTGTCCCCTGCATTGGCAGGCAGATTCCTTTTTTTTTTTTTTAATTTTTTTAATACCATGCATCTTCTTTTTTTTTCTTTTATTTATTTATTTTATTTTATTTTATTTTATTTATTTTTGGCTGCGTTGGGTCTTCGTTGCTGAGCGCGGGCTTTCTCTAGTTGTGGCGAGCAGGAGCTACTCTTCATTGCGGTACGCCGGCTTCTCATTGACGTGGCTTCTCTTGTTGCAGAGCTAGGTGCGTGGGCTTCAGTAGTTGTGGCGTGCAGGCTCAGTAGTTGTGGCCCGTGGGCTCTAGAGCGCAGGCTCAGTAGTTGTGGCACACAGGCTTTGCTGCTCCGGGGCATGTGGGATCTTCCCGGACCAGGGCTCGAACCCATGTCCCCTGCATTGGCAGGCGGATTCCCAACCACTGCGCCACCAGGGAAGCCCAACAGGCAGGCGGATTCTTAACCACTGCGCCACCAGGGAAGCCCTGATGGTCATTTTAAGTGCCTGTGATGGGAGGTGCAGTTTTTGCGGGTTGCACAGACCTTCCCAATACACTTAATTTTTAAGAAAGTTCACTTTCTACATACTACTGGCTTGTTACATCTAATCTCAGTAAAAGTATTCATTTTGCAGGTTCTTTGCTTTTTCAAAGAGTTGTGTGAACTTTGAGTCAAATATGAACCAGCTCAGAACCTTAAAATAGTTTTTTTCTAAATTCCTGTTAATGAGTTTGCAAAATGGTTAAAAATAGTGTGACGATCACTTTTTTATGTTAATTATTAGCATTGGTTTCCGGAGGTGACATTTTTTTCTTGGTCCTCAAATTTAGAGGTGATTGAGATGTAGGAGTTAGAGTCTGAAATCTCCTACGCGTGAACCTGTGGTCTCTTATATGCATCTTAACCAGGGTAGTGGCATTCGGTACACATTGTTTGGGGGTTCAGTTTCTGAATCAGTAGGTTACAGAGAAAGAAAAGCGTATCTGAGGCCCGGCATTTGTCAGCCCCGCATCCCTCCACTTCAGTTTCGAATGTGACATTCATTGTGGGCTTATGAGTGTAATTTAATTTGGAGCTGCGTTTGTTACAGAATATTTGACTTTGGGGCTGCTTTTCACATCTCATATGTGCCCTTGGAACCATAATTAAGAGAGAGAGACTTGCTTTGTAACAGCCATTTTGTGATTTCTTTAAATTATTGCTGGCAGAAAAAGGAAGAAACTTAGGTTTTTATATTTTAATAAACTTGAAGAATCTAAAATGTGTGTAGTCTTGCTTCTCAGTAAACTTCAGTTCTTTAATTTGTAGACTTGTGATTGAGAGGAAACGTTTATTAAAATCTGGAGAATTATGCCTCACTTCTCTATATGTTATATCAGTCAGAGAACCTTTAAGACAGACTGTATATATGTAAAAGTATCTCTCAATCATCACAGTCTTGAGTGTTAGGGGAAAAATGATTTGTAAAGACTAATTTTTGTTCAAGTTAGACAGAGTCTAAGTATCCAGCCAAGGCATGACACACATTCGGAACTCACCACTTTTTAGTTTTTATTATCAGGAAGCTAAATAATACATTTAGAGGACTTCCCTGGTGGTCCAGTGGTTAAGAATCTGCCTTCCAATGTAGGGGACGCGGGTTCAATCCCTGGTTGGGGAACTAAGATCCCACATGCTGCGGGGCAACTAAGCCCACGCGCCGCAACTACTGAGCACACGAGCCACAACTAGAGAGAGAAACCTGCACACTGCAACAGAAGATCCTGCATGCTGCAAGGAAGATCCTGCGTGCCGCAACTAAGACCCGACGCAGCCAAAATTAAATAAATAAATAAATATATATATATATATTTTTTTTTTTTTAAATAAATTTATTTATTTATTATTTTTGGCTGCGTTGGGTCTTCGTTTCTGTGCGAGGGCTTTCTCCAGTTGCGGCGAGCAGGGGCCACTCTTCATCGCGGTGCACGGACCTCTCACTGTCAGGGCCTCTCCCATTGCGGAGCACAGGCTCTAGACGCGCAGGCTCAGTAGTTGTGGTGCACGGGCTTAGTTGCTCTGCAGCATGTGGGATCGTCCCAGACCAGGGCTCGAACCCATGTCCCCTGCATTGGCAGGCAGATTCTCAACCACTGCGCCACCAGGGAAGCCCCATAAATGAATATTTTTTTAAAAATAATAAATACAGTCAATCTGTGTCCTCGTTACATTTCCGTCTGTGTTAGGAAGAATTTGGAATATATGTCTATCCAGCTATTTATATATTTCACGTGAAAAATGGTGAGAAGCAAGCATTTCTTAATGTTAAGCATTATAGTTGCTGTGTTATTTTCCTTTGGGACCATGATATAAGGTAGCTAGATTTGCATGTTTTTCATATGCTAGTAAATTCTGGGTTTTTTCAAGCAATAAATTTGAAAATGACCTTGAAATAAATGTCTTTAAACCACCAACTATATGGCAATATTAGAGACATTTTTTCAGGCCTTGCCATCATTACCACCTTGTGACCTTACTATCCTAGTAATGCTTCCATGTTTCCACTGTCTTCATAATTACCTTTTCAAATTACTACCTAGTATTCTATCCTCTTCGATGTGTCTGTGATCATTTAGCCATTTCTGTCTTCACTGTCGAGGTGGTTTCTAAAGTTGCTGGCAGCATTCTGGTGTACAGACCCTCCCTCTCCTCTCCTTTCAGTTACCGACTTGGTGTGGATGCCCGGAGGCGGCTTCACTTAGCTGTCGTAGGGTCAAAATGTGAGATGGTGTATGGAAAATATGTTGACAGTTATCAAAGCATTTTGCAGAAGAACAGCTTAGACCTAAGCGTGAATGTGCTTTATTAGAGCCATGAGGGCACACATTTGAATCCAGACTGCACGTGTAGGCACAGAGCTGGGGGGGGGGCGTGTGTGTTTTGGGGTTGGGGGTGTGTGGCAGGTGTGCGTGTGTGTCTCTGTGTGGTGACAGGCATGAGAATGGGTGCGGAGGAAGGACATACTCTCACCACGTTGCTCAGGATCGTTGAGTTTAGGTGGGAGCCGCGGAGATGATTAAAAACACCCAGTTAAGTGTAATGTGTTCCATTCTGTTTTCTAGATCAATGTCCGAGTTACCACCATGGATGCGGAGCTGGAGTTCGCCATCCAGCCAAATACAACAGGAAAACAGCTTTTCGATCAGGTTGGTTTCTGTGAACTTAGAGAGAGGGGGTTCCCAGGTAGAAGAAAGTGTTTGCAGCATCGGAATCACTTTGTTTGCCGAGCATACTTATTGCCTTGGTTGGCTGCTAGCTTCTCGCTGTGGATGGAGTAGGCCAGTTTCTTCCCTCCTGCCGGCGGGATTCAGCTGTCGTACACGCCGTCCCCGGGGCGGCCCCTGTTCGCGGTCCCGAGAAGAAGGGGCGCCGCGCACTCCTCGTGAGCCACCTCTCCCGCTGGGGTCTCCACGGTCCCCCTGGCCGCTTCCTGCCGTCTGGTTCGCGGCCGGGGTGCCGTGCAGGACAGCGAGGGGCCGGGCGGCCTGTCCCCAGCACTCCCTACAGCCGCAGCGTCCTGAGCCCCTCGGAGGTCAGCACACACCCTTCCCTCCGGCCAGGTAACAGCCAGCCGCGCTCCTGCCCCTCTCTTCCTGAAAGCGGAAGGTGAACGCAGAGTTTTAATAAGCGCGGTGAACCACCTGAACCACCATGAGGGCCGTGATAACTCTTCCATGAAACAGTTCCGAGCTTTAGACAGAACGAGAGCTACCTTTCTGGGCTTTGTAAATTCTGCTCCGGGACTGAGGACCCAGTAGGGCGCCGGGGCAGGGTGTGCGTTCACAGCCACCTGCACCGTCGGCAGCCTTCCCGAGAGGCCCCGCCGGTGGGCCAAGCCATGCTCTGCATCCCAGCACCAAACTGGAAAGTGGAGCGGAGTCCTGGCAAATGTAGAAGCTATAGGTGACTCGCCGTGGGCCTGATGGGATCTCCCTTTCATCCCCGAAGTCAGCACCCAGCAGGTTCATTTCCCCAAGCCAGTGAGCAGGGCCTTGGTGCTCACACCTCCAGGGCAGGGTTCGAAAGCAGCCTCCGCTCTCCCTGTGCTGTTATTTTGAGGCCATTCCCTGGCCGTGCCTCACCCGATAGATAACATAACGATAAAGACGTTTACTGCCTGGGGTGGGGCTGGACTTGGGGCGGAAATCTAAGGGTTTCTCCTGAAAGAAAATCCTGGGCACCGTGTGGGGCAGTGGTCAGAGCACGGACGGGGAGGAAGCCGGGCGCTTGGGTCAGCTCTGCTTGCAGCTGGTGCGTCCCTCAGTCCCCAGAGTTAGTGTTTGGAGATTTTTCAGTATTGTGTGTTCCTATTGTGAAATACTGTGTAATCTGAGGACTTGAGGCTGGAGCGGACCCATGGAACCGGACCCATGGAACCGCTCGTGGGTCAGCGGAACATGACTCAGTCTGTGTTAGAACTGCGGACGCAGAGGCCTGGCAGGAAAGGCCGTCTCCACAGCCTTGACCCCAGTTGCACCTCGCTCTTTGAAGATCCGTTTGTTTATCCCTCCGAGGTGGTACGTGAGGCGGGGAGGCTCAGGCCTCGTCGGCACAGGTGGGCCGGGCGCCCCCTCCGCCCCCCGCCGCGCCGGGCATGTTTCCTCCTGAACGAACATCCAGGAGGGGCTGCGGGCGGCACGGGGCTCTGTGTCCTTTCCCTGCTGCGCCATCGGATGCGTGTCTAGGTCTCGGAAGCTCATTCATGGGCACCTGCCAGTCGCCACAATGTGGTCCTTAACTGGAATCGGTTGAAGGAGACTTGGAAGGTAGTCAGTCTGTCCGCTTCTCTCCCACCCCCTCTGTCGCTTAAGTCTCCTCAGCAGTAACTGTCCCCCAGCCCCTGCCCCGGTGCTGTTGCTGCGTCTGTGACCAGATTCTAGTCCAGGGCTCCGAGGTGACGGAGGCCCTCAGAGACCATCGCGGAGGCCGGGCAGGTTCCTGGCGGGGCCATGGTGCTTTCCCACTATGGCAGGCGCCGACGTGCTGAGAAAGGAGTTCCTGCCACGTGACTCTCTGCTCACTGTTTTCATCACCAGCAAGTATCAATGGTATTTTCCAGCTGTCGCTTGAGACTGAGTTAAGTAGACACATCCCTGCCTTTTCCTTTCCCAAAACCTGCCATTTAAAACACCACAGAGGGACTTTCCTGGTGGTGCAGTGGTTAAGAATCCACCTGCCAATGCAGGGGACACAAGTTCAAGCCCTGGTCAGGGAAGATCCCACATGCCGCGGAGCAGCTAAGCCCGTGCGCCACAACTACTGAGCCTGCGCTCTAGAGCCCGCAAGCCACAACTACGGAGCCTGAGTGCCACAAGTACTGAAGTCCGCACGCCTAGAGCCCGTGCTCCACAACAAGAGAAGCCCACGCACCGCAACGAAGAGTAGCCCCCGCTCGCCGCAACTAGAGAAAGCCCACGCGCAGCAACGAAGACCCAACGCAGCCAAAAATTAAAATAAATAAATAAAATTTAAAAATAAAAATAAAACACCACAGAGGCAGAGAGAAAGGAATGGACTCCACATCCGTTCAGAGTTGGCTTGCGTGCTGTGTATCAGCTTTAGGTTAAGGTAGGGACATTGGAGAGAACAGTGATTGTGTTTTTCTAGGAATGCTGGGTTTCCCTCACAGAGAGGACTGACAGGTCAGTTTTTAGAATGGACTGCGGAAAGGAAGGTTGTTTACTTCTGTTGTGTTGTTTTGGGGGAGCCGTAGGGAGAGAAGTAGGGCTCTGAAACACGCTGAGGACAGTTGTCCTGGAAGTAGACGGAAGAGTCATACGTAAAGATGGGTGGCAGATCAGGGCACCCAGGGACAGGCTTCCACCGCGAGAGTGAGGGACCCGGGTCAGGTCCATGGCTGCAGAGTCTGATCGGCTCCGTGAAGGGGGACTGGCCACGTCGGAGCAGATGGAGAAGAGGAATCTGAAGATCAGCGAGGGTCTGACAGGCACGGGGCAGGGAAGTCAGGTGGTCAGGAAGTGGCTTCATGCTGGTCAGACCCAGGCTCAGGCTGCAGTTGGGCGGATGGGGTGGGAGGACTAGACGGGAGAGGTAGAATGGCTCCTGCATGGGGGGCTTTCTTGTGGGGCTGTGGACGGCCCGCAGGGGAAGGCGAGGCAGGGTTCGTACCAGAATGTTGAGATGGAGGTTTAGGAAACTAGCAGGATTGGGTGTAGAAAACCTGGTCTTTCCATCAGCTTCCTCTATACTTGGCCACCACGAAAAGCAGACCTGGGGCTTCACCAGACTTGCGGGGAGAGCGCTGGTAAGAGTCAAAACCGCCCTCCTGTCGCTTCATGATGAGGAGTCTCGGGTCTAGTCCCTCCTCCCCTTTTTTGGGTGAGTGAAGGGAGTGGATGAGCAGGTCATTCCCTGGCGTAGTAAACGGAGACCCGGGAGCTCCCGCAAGCATCCGGCCCCCCAGCCGAGGCCGATGCGCCGAGGCCGAGGCAGAGACCGGCTCAGGGCACACTTTGTTTGGTGTTTCAGATTTTATTGTCAGTAAGTGCTCCAGATACCTGATTTTCATTTCTAGTGTGTACAGCCCTCTTTCCCTTTAAGTATGATAGAAGCCATATATGTGAAGAATAGTAACCTTTCTTTAAAGGCTTAACATTATATGTCATGGAATTTAAAACCGTGCGGCAAAGTTTTGACAATATTCAGCAAGTGTCCACGGCAAGTTGCTTTTTGACTTCAAGACACAAGAGTAACCATCGTGGGGCTGTCAATGTAACGGACCACAGGAGACTTTTTTCCTAGTACTGGAGAGAATTTTAAAAATGTGAAACTCTCACTATGACCTAGGGCTGAATTCACCTTCCTGTGTCAGAGTTTCACGTTTCTGGAGGTTGAAAGAGTGCTCGTCACCCCTTGGCATGTGTGAAGCTGGGCACCCCCTCCTCCCTGGAAGCTTGTTGCCCGCTGCCTTCTGTGCCTTTCCGGGACTGCTATTGCCCTGATCCCCAGGGGCCTGGGCCGGCTGCCGAGGAGCAGAGACGGACAGCCAGGGGAGGCTCTGCTTCACGTTGGTGTCTTTCAACCCCTTTTTCATGTGGGCTCCCCGACAGGTACAGTCACACCTGTGACACACACACACTTTTACCGGTGTACCTGGGTTATGGCCCAGTCCCTGTGGCCCACCCAGCTGTCTTTAGTCAGAAATGCATAATGGAGGACAGAGGAGTAGGGGTGACATTTTATAAGATTTAAAGTTAACCCTAAATCTGCTCAAATTTATATTAAAAGTAAATGGTTTCAGGGACTTCCCTGGAGGTCCAGTGGTTAGGTCTTGGTGCTTTCACTGCAGGGGGCCCGGGTTCGATCCCTGGTCGGGGAACTAAGATCCCACAAGCCGCGCAGTGCGGCCAAGAAAAAAGTAAATGGTTCACGTCTGTTAGTGACAGACAGTGTGGCGGAGGCCTGCCCGGGGTGTCTGAGCTGGCACCTCGCGCTCCTGGCAGCTCTGCTGCACCATGTGACGGTGGCGGCCCAGGGCCACTGCCATCCAGAGAGTTCCTCATGACTGTTTCGCCCCCCCCCCCCCGTCTCTTTCACACAGGTGGTTAAGACTATCGGCCTTCGGGAAGTGTGGTACTTTGGCCTCCAGTATGTGGATAATAAAGGATTTCCTACCTGGTTGAAACTTGATAAAAAGGTAAGTCGACATTAACTATTTACAGGCTATTAATTGGGTTTGGTCTGCTCTGTTGACATTGAAACTCTGTCTTTTGTTTTGTGTTCCTTTCTATTTGTGTAAAAGTTTTTAAAGACAGAGAGGTTGCAGGTTTCCAGTAAATGGGGATAGTTGCTGGAAATTAGATCCTGGTATTTCTCCTTACTGCTCTCTTATTGGAGTGTATGATGCTTAATTGCTTAGCTTTTAGTTGACCTTAGCTTTTGTTTTGTTTTTTGCCAATGAGATTGTTAATCTTATAAACCATGAATCATCCACTGTTTTGTAAGAATCTGTTATTGCTCTGTTTGAACCTGTGATACGAGTTTCAACTCCAAAGACTGGATAATTCCATTAACAATTACAAAGAAAAGCAGTAAGCTGAATGTGTCTTCTCCAGACAGTTTCTCTCTTTTCTCCAACTCCTGCTTTCCTCCCATATCACTGGACCCGTCAGGAGGGTGATTGGAGGCGTGGAAGGGGGTGGGGGCAGCGTGAGGAATTACTGAGAGTGAGTTCATGGTCCAGGGCTGGCCCGGCCGTGTGGACAGAGGCCAGATTTGCGGGTCACTCAGGCAGTCCCCCGGAGTTGATCGCATCGCCCCCAGAAAACCAAGCCTGGGGCTGGCGGCCTGGCGGGTCACTAACGGGCTGGGGCTAGTGTGAGGGTGTAACCGGACTCTCACTGGCCTTCCGTCTTCCATGCTAAAAAGGTGACTTTCAGAATAAACATGATCTTCTGAAAACGGGCCTGAAGGACCCTTCTGAGTCAGTGGTTAAAACCTGTGTTGGGAAGGCAGGTCTCTGTCTTTAGCACTTGCAGTGAGGGTTTGGCCTCTGCCGCCCAGGTGTCCGCCCAGGAGGTCAGAAAGGAGAACCCTCTGCAGTTCAAGTTCCGGGCCAAGTTCTACCCCGAAGACGTGTCCGAGGAGCTCATCCAGGACATCACACAGAAGCTTTTCTTCCTGCAAGTCAAGGAGGGGATTCTCAGCGATGAGATTTACTGCCCGCCCGAGACGGCGGTGCTCCTGGGCTCCTACGCTGTGCAGGCCAAGTTCGGGGACTTCAGCAAGGAGCTGCACAAGTCCGGGTACCTCAGCTCCGAGCGGCTGATCCCCCAAAGGTGAGCCGCGGGGGCTGGGCCCGCGTGCGAGCGTCGTGTCAGGAGGGTCGGGAGGCAGAAGGGCTTCGTGGAGGGCGAGTGTTCCTGGAGGCCGGGGACTGTGTCTGCAGTCACGGGCCGGCCTTCCACAGGCCCTGCCACCCCCCGGTGGACCCCGGAGTGGCGTCTGCGACAGAGGGACTCAGCAGGGGAGGGGGCCCTCCTCACAGGAGCCGCAGATGCCAGAGCGGAACCTGCTTAGCTCTCCCTGGTGTATGGTAAACCGGCCCCCGTTCAATCTGTTTTTATTTACTAGCGGTCACATAACTTACTGCTTTTGGAAGGAGAGCCCACTTAAAATAAAACACCGTTTAAAAGTGTTTCTAGCAAGACTGGGTGTGTCTCATTCCAGGTTCTAAATCGTCCAGGCTGTTAATTGTCATAAATAGCAATGCCGCATCTTAGGAAGCAGATGGTTTTATTTGAAAGAAAAGTCAAGGTCTGTGTGCGTGCGCTCAGTGGCCGGTCGCTCGCCTCTCCCAGCCCTGTGGGGTGACGGCTCTGCGCCCTCTTCCCTTGCAATCCAGAGTCATGGACCAGCACAAGCTCACCAGGGACCAGTGGGAGGACCGGATCCAGGTGTGGCACGCCGAGCACCGCGGGATGCTCAAGTGAGTGCTGGGCTGGGAGCCGGTCTTCTTTGCAGGGGACTCGGGTCCTTCAGGTGCCTCGCTCGGAGCCGCGCCTAGAAGGGCAGGGAAGGTAAGGAGCTGCCGGTGAGTTCTTCCTAAACGAAGCCAGGTGTTCCTCCCCACCGCCACCAGGGCCAGAAGCGGTTTAGTTTACACCTTCAGTCCCTCAAGCCTTCGCCCCTCCTCGTTTCAGAGGAAAGAAAAGCTTGTGTCTGAAACTCTTCAGTTTAGTCAAGGGGGCCGGAGCATTGCTCACAGCCCACCGGGCATTTTCTTTTCCCGGTCACAGAGGTGCCGATTCGTTCATCGTCCGTAAGGTGGTTGCCTTCAAAAGGTTGTAAATGTAAAAAAAAAAAAAAAAAGTTCCCAAGTGAGAAACACTTGCTAATAAAGAAGCACCAGCGAGGCGTGGAGAGGGTCGGAGTGGGACGCGTGGCTGGTGAGAGCGGAGCGACCGGATGCTCTGCCCTAGAACCCTCCCCGCGGGCACTGGCAGCAGTTCTCGGCATGATGCCCCAGCCTCAGAAGTTCATGTGCAGTTTGGGCCTCAGAGGCTTTGTGTCCTTAGAGTTTCCTTCCTGACCCGAGCATCTTCTGTGGAGGGAAACAACTCAAAGCCCAAGTAGTGGCCCCAGGTGAGGCAGACGGTGGGCTCCCTGAAGCACCGTGTGGGCCACAGAGAGAGAGAGAGAGGGGGAGAGGGAGAGAGAGACAGAGAGACAGAGACAGACAGAGAGACAGAGAGAGAGAGAGAGAGAGGGAGAGAGAGAGAGAGGTCGTGCCCAGCGATAAAATTTCCAAGGGACGTCCTGTGTGTCCAGAAGGAGCAGCACGAGCCGGGTCGGGTCCTTCCTGACGCGTGAAGCACGCCCGTGGTCAGTGTCCAGGATGGCTGGGCGCCCACGTGGGGCACAGGCCGGCAGAGGGACAGTGACGGAGACACCTGGCTGTCAGCCCGTCCTCCGTGATGGCACTACGTTTCAGATCCTGGTGGCCGTGTAACTGTCGAGCGCGGGGCGCACGCTAACGGTGAGGCAATGTTTCTTCTCTCCACCCAGAGACAATGCTATGTTGGAGTATCTGAAGATTGCCCAGGACCTGGAAATGTATGGGATCAACTATTTTGAGATAAAAAATAAGAAAGGAACAGACCTTTGGCTTGGAGTGGATGCCCTTGGACTAAATATTTATGAGAAAGATGATAAGTGAGTTGAACTTTATATTATCTTTAATTGGTGGGGTTATCAGGCCTGGAAACCATGGAGAAAATGGCAAATGTGCATACAGGTTCCTTTCAAAGTATTTATCTAGCAACTTACTGGCCCAGCGTCTGACGCTTAAGAGCTTTGCGACTGTGACGTAGCCATGTCGGAGGTTGGTTCAGAGGTGTGCGTTATTTCTCTCCTGTCATTTCTCTCTTAGCCTGTTTATTAGCACGTGTAGCACGTGCCGAGGGGCCCAGCAGGGGGACCACACCGGTCCATGACCTCATGGACTTTGGAGCGTGTGAAAGAAGGCAGAACAAGAGCTGCAGGAAGCCATCTCCCGCCCCTTCCTCTGAGGCCGCCCCAGCTGCCTTGTAGGTACCAGCACGCCCATAGCTACCAGCCAGGCAGTGCTGGGCGGCTTGAGGTTTGTGCTGATCCGACCCAGGATATTTATGGTGCTATCAGAGACCTTAAGATTCTGTAAACAATAGACTTTATGTACGGACAATCTAGCTAAATCCTCTGAACCTGCAGGAGGTACCTGATTGCCTCACAGTGTGTTACGTTTGTCGAGTGGGCTCTACTGCAGTTTAGTGCAGGCACGCTGGCCTCCCCCGACTTCCTTTGCCCATCCCTGTGGTTACCAGTTCTGCACAGATGCCTTTTTCCTGCCGAGGGGCTAGATACACACACACAAAAATTATTCTGATTCGGTGAGGACAGGTTTTCCGCGGCGGTTCCCTGTTCCTTGGGCTTGGGGCGGCAGCTCCCCCGTCTCACCTGCTCGCAGATGTCAGTGCTTTCGGCTGCCCCAGGCCCCAGGTTCCCCCCCTACCCTGACACGAGGGGAGCAGCGCTGCTTCTGGCACGTGACAACCTATATAGAGTCCCCCATAATCCCGGCCACAGGCGCTCTGGCCAGGACCCACAGTCCAGATCCATTCCCCCTGGGGTGGGCACCTGTGCCTGGCATTCCCAGCCCCTCCACCGCGCACCCAGAACGGGTGGAGGAGAGTGTCTCTGCCGGGAGGTGCGGTGCCAGTCGGACGAATCCAGTTACACTTGGGACATGGCGTGCTTAGCAGAGGATCGCAGGGACTCGCCTGAGGACCCCAAAGTGAGTTACTGGGGACTCTTGGTTTGCTCCTTCCCCGGCGTGCTGGATCCAGTGCTGTGGACTAGCAGAAACCGTCTGCATACGTCAGGGACTCGGGAAACCAGCCCTCCGTCCTTGTGGAGGCCCCTGAGCTGGAGGGCGGTAGCTGGGCAGCAGGGAGCACCGCAGCCTCGTGGGAATATACATGGGAAACTGCCTTCCTGAATGAGCAGATCTTGTAACATAGCCAAGGCCAGGGCTGTCCGAACAGGTTTTTCAAGCTGCCAGATAGAGCCAGAGGCAGGGACTTGCTGCTGTCAGCTGTGACTGCCCTCACCCACGCAAATGCCCATTTCCTCCGAGTGAGAATCTGAGCTGCTTGGCTCTTTCAGTCCTGCCTCCGCTCTCCTCCCATCCCCCAGCTTAGCTGTGAAATCGGCAACCTCTCAAAGGGTCTTCTCCCCAAAGAAAAAAGTCTCTTGGGGTCCCTTTTTCATTGTATGTATAACAATCAAGTGGGAGCATGTAGGACAGGAAGCATTTGTCTTGTCTTCCTTTCTGTAAACCCTTAGATCCGAAGAGGAGAGAACATCGAGAGGGAGGAATTAGGTGTCAGCGTGGGACAGAAGAAGTTGAGATTAGCTGGGTTACAACCCTGCCCGGCATCCTCAGGCCAGAACAAAAGCTAGAGGAGCCTGATCCTGCCCCGAATTCTTCGGTCCTTTGAAAGCTCACTTCTCCCCAAGCTTCGTCCCTCCTAGGGCTCTGTCCCCTAGTCCTTCTGTCCGTAGGAGCTTCTGAATGTGCCGTGGGCCCAGGGCTCCAGCAGGGAGGATGCTGGAAAGGGCTGTAGACCAGGAGGGGACGAAATGAAGGCCAAGTGTCTTTTCCCTTACATTTCCTTACCCAGGGTTGTAAATCACATATTCTGATTTACATTTCTATTTTACTGGCATTAGAAATGATGTTTCAACCATTTAAATACATTATTTTTTTCCAGTTTCTAAAATTATGCTCACAGGCAGATTTCTTTTGCGGGCGCAGGGGGAGGTTACATCTTTATGCCTTGCCGTCAGTGGCTTACCTGTATCACAAAGGAGAGCAAAAAGCGATTCTCTTGATCTGTGTGTGCTTTAACAAATATGTCGGATCACAGCTGTCAGACCATCCTCTCCTTTCTGTCTTTGGTACCCTAACCTGAACACGGAACAGACAGAATTTTTGAATAACTTAGTTTCTTACAGAAGTTTGCCGCTGCGAGGACTCTGGTTAGACCACCTCTAGGGGGAAGTTTAGAAGTCCAGCTCAGACTGGCCGAGAAGAGAGGCTGGACACGTGCGGGGAGGGCCTGAGGAGAAGCCATGGTGGCTTCTAAGTGTGGCTGGGCGGGTGGCAGGAAGGGCGGCTGTGGGGAGAGTTTTCTGACGGGCCTGCCCTGCAGAGGGTGGGCCCCGCCCGAGAGCGGGAGCGGAGGCCCAGGCCCCAGTTAAGCGCCTTTTCTTCCACGTGGAAGTGTGGGAAGAGCTGGAAGTGTGGGAAGAGCTTCAACGTTGTCGGTTATCTCCGTTATTATCTCCGTTATCGCTGCTGCCTCTGGGCGCCTGGCAGCTCTTCTCTGTTCTTCCCCCTCCGTGAGGCGCCCGTGATCTGCAGCCCATCCCCCCACCCCAGACCTTTCTAAACTCAGTGAAAACTTTCAAAACACTGCAAAATGAAAAGCATTTCACAGTGAAGCCCACGTGCCCGCGGCCACGAGCCTCCCGTTAGCGTGTCGCCATGGGCCTTGTCACGCCTCTCCCCATCCTCATTTCACGGCCCTCCACCCCGCTGGCCACCCCCCACAACGTTGCAGAGTAAATTGTAGGCATCGCTATACTTCCCCCAAAATGCATACTGTTTGCTAGAGCTCAGCATGTTTTGATTTTCTTTTGATGTAAAATTTATTTACAACAAAATGCACAATTCTGAGTGTTCCTTTGCTGACGTTAGACAGACACACGCCTGTGAAATCCAGCCGCCCATCGTCCTCACTCTCTGCCGCACATTTTGAATTTATTAACGATTCATTTTTTCATTTTGAAATCATTTCAGACTTTAAAAAGGTTCCCAAAATAGTAGGAACAAAGAATTCCCATGTGCCCTTCAGCAGCTTTCCCAGATGTCAGCACCTTAGCATAAACACGGTCCAGGGAGCGGAGTCAGGATGGTCGCCTTGATACGTGATGCCGTTAACGGCCGTGTTCCCATCGTATCAGCTGTCCACCAATGTCCCTTTCCTGCCCCAGGATCTGCCTGGAATCCCGCCTACATTTGGTTGTCACACTCCCCAGTCTCCTCCCATCTGGGACAGTCCCAAAGTCTGTCTGTCTGTCTGTCTGGCACAGCCTTGACACTTGTGAAGAGCACTGACCATTGACTCTTTAGAAAATCCCTCACCTTGGATCTGTCTCATACCTTCCCATGATAAGATTTGAGGTTTGCGCTTTGGGCATGAATCCGACACAAGTGCTGTCGCACCCTTCCAGGCAGCGTGTGGTGTCGGAATATCCTGCTTCTGGTGTTGACTTTGATCTCGGGTCAAGGTGGCACTGGCCAGGCTTCTCTGCAGCTACTCTCCTCCCCTTTGTAATTGACAAGTGTATTTTCGGGAGAGTCTTTGAAACTATGTGAATATCCTGTTTCTTAAACTTTTATCCATTCTACATCCATTGATGAGACTTGCATGAAACAGTTATTGTAGTATTTGAGAAATGGTGATTTTTTTTAAAAAAATCATTCCGTTTACACATATTAATGGAATTCTACTATAAGGAACCAATTTCTCTTCTCCATTTATTGTTTAGTTACTTATGTTAATATGTGTTTTCTTCTATGGGCCATAATCTGTACTGTTATTTTGTAGCTAAAATCGTTTGAGATTTGCTTTTTGGAGCCCCTTTGAGTTGGCTCCTGGGCCCTCCTGACCCCATTATTTTCAAGGCACTTCTTACACACTGGTACCTCCAGATGCTCCAGACCCTGCTCCAGCCCTGGAATCAGCTATTTCTCCAAAGAGCTCTGGTCTCCTATCATTCGAGAATTACACTTCAAAAAAAATTTGTGACTTATAAATCCTTTAGAAATCTTCTCTGTGGGTCCTTCTCTGTTTGTGTCCTCTAAGTGAACTCAAAAAAAAAAAAAAAAAAGAAAGAAATCCTTGTAGACTTTAATCTTCCAACTGTGGTCAAGAATAAAAGGAGGTTCTTTAACTTAGGGGTGAGTCATAATTTTCATGTTTAGTCCTCATCTTTTGATACTGCAGTCATGCTTATGGAGGCTATAAATTGTTATACTACGTTTCAGAGTCTTAAAAAGACAAACTTTGCAGGTACAGCAGAAAGCAGAAGCTGGAAGCCGTGGTGGCAGGATGCCCAACCCTTGAGAGAAAGATGTCTGTCTAGCCTGAAGGTCCAAGTTTTCTGGGTTAGAAACTATTTTGAGAGACTCATATAAAACTAGGAGACGGAGAACAGAGCGTTGCGTTGGAAGTCTGGCCCCCAGTGCTGACTGCGTGGCTGAGAACCGGGCAGCGCTGCTGGCTCCCGGCTCTTCTCTTCCCAGCGCGCCGGCCTGGTGTTTCCGAGGAAAGTGTTCTGAAGCAGCAAGTGCCTACCCGGTGTCTCTCTTTTATGGCCTTTCCATGTAAGGACAGAGGTTACGTCCATGGCAGGACCAGGTGACATCCTGAGGTCCTTGCCAGTGCTCAGAGACCCATATACAAAATGACTTCTTTAAACCGTGTGTGTGTGTGTGTGTGTGTGTGTGTGTGTGTGTGTGTGTGTGTATCTCTCCCATATACAATGGGAGATAAAATAACTGAACAAACTCCCTGCATGCTTTTTTGAGTGCTGTGAAGCATGTTAACCAGATGTATTTCAACGGGCATTGGTGATCCTATAGGACAAAACTAAAAAAAGGGTGTATATCAAAAAGATCTGACACTTAAAACCACAGCCTGGCCAGTGCCCTGACTATTGGGTCCCAGAAGTCTGTCGGGCTTAGGTGCCCACTCCCGGCCTTCAGAGGCCACGCCCACTGCCTTGACCTGGCTTGTGTTGTCATAACAGGGCCTACATTGCCCATCAGTTTTTATTTAAACATGTTGGTAGGCAGTAGAGTCCTCCCCACTCCTGCTCTTTTCTTTTTTTTTTTTTTTTTAAACATCTTTATTGGAGTATAATTGCTTTACAGTGGTTGCTCTTTTCTAAATTGGAAGTTTTTATGGCTCATGGGCAAGGACCATTTTTCATGGCAGCATCTTTGAAAGGTTGCTTGAGGATCTGTCATTACTTCTGGAATGGTATCCATGGTAAATGTGTTGAAAGAATAGGGTGGAAATTATGAGGTAAGTAGAGCAATGTGGTCTTGAAATCATACCATAAGCTTTCCCAGAAATGCTAATTAGAAATCGGAGTTTCAGCCAGTAGTGGATTAGTAGTGATTAAGTAGGACAGTAGTGGGGCTTTTGTTAGGGTGGGTGATCTGAGGGCCCTCTTGGAACTCGGAGGATGACATGGGAAGGTGTCTGAGCAGCCAGGAGAGCGTGCATCACTAAGATGAGAACCAGAGGGGCAGAATCCATATACCAAGCCCTCAGCTCATCAAGGAGATAAAACAATTGTGTATATACATGCACCCAACATTAGAGCACCTAATAATATATTAAGCAAATGCTAACAGTTTTCTGAAGGGAGAAACACAATAATACAGTAAGAAAACCTTGGACTTGACCCATACCCAGCCCTTTCCTTTTCCATTAGTGAGTAGCTGCTCTGGGTATAGCATGTGTAGGAAACATAAGGTGTGATGTTTGCCATCAGGCTGCTTACCTGCCTGCTTCTCAAAGAGCTAAATAACAATGCAGTAATTTAAATAACACAAGAATAGTTTGTGTAGCATAAGGGACTGCAAGTTGAGAGGGGAAGGGCTGCTGAAAGGGAGAGTGAGCTGGCCTGATGGTGCAGGTCTGGGAGTGGCGGGGGAGGGAGGAGGGAGGCCCTTCCATGTGAGGGGCGGCAGTGAACCCTGTGTTGCAAGGGTGGGCTGAACCAGGCAGCTGGGTCTAGGTTAGAAGGCTCTTGGATGCGGAGTTAAGGACTATGGATTTTATCCTGTAGAAACTGGGGGCAGGGTATTGGGGGGGCGGTGTTGACATTTTTGAGGAGGGGAATGGATTGACCAAAAGGGACGTTAATCAGACAAGCAGACTGGAAGTAGGGTTCTGGCAACAAGGAACTTGGTTGGTGAGGCTGCTGGCATGTGAGAGGTGGGATTAGTTAGGGTGGTGATGTGGGAATGAATTGCAAAAGATGGTCATGAGAGAAACTTCAAACAAAGGATGAAAGGATGTGTCTGGTTAGGAATCGAAGTTGACCTCCAGATCACAAGCCGGGGTGACTGGACGTAGTAACTGAGAAAGACGAATGTCAATGGGAGCATATCAAGGCTTCCTAGAGCTTGACCCTCACTGACACCCCGCTGTCAGCTAACTTAGCACAGGTAGCAACTATTCAGTTATGATGTACATTACATAATATGATTTTGGGGCTAGCTTTGTACTTCTTTAAATTAAACTAAAATTAAGAATAGATTTACAAACCTTTCTTAGCCAATCCAAGTACACATCTAACTATCCCACCTTTTTTTTTTAACCTTAGGTTGACCCCAAAGATTGGCTTCCCATGGAGTGAAATCAGGAACATCTCTTTCAATGACAAAAAGTTTGTCATTAAGCCCATCGACAAGAAGGCTCCTGTAAGTTCATAAGAGTTACAGGTTACTGTTTTTCATTTTGCAGCCAAATACGTTTCCAACATAAAGGTCAGATTTCTCTGTGTGACAAGGAGCTGGTGATACTCAGAATTACCTGTGGGAGGGGGGAAGAATTCCCAGTAGGTTACATGGAGGGTTAAGGTCCCCTTGGGCCGTGCCACTGGGCATTGCAGTAGGCGGTTATGGTGGAGCCAGCGGTCCGTCAAAAGCCAGCGGACTCTTGTCATCTAAGTTTCCAAATGGTCTTCATTCCTTATGAAGAAAAGGGCAGTTCTGAGTCATCGACCTTTGCTAAATGATAAGCATTTCACAGAGTGTTGCATTTCTGGGCTTGTGAAATGTTCATATTGGTGTGGAAAACCGGCCTGCCTCCAGGCAGCGGGCCTGGGGTGGGGTACCCCCTGGAGCGCGCACTCTGATGGTTAAGCCTCACGGCCAGGCTTTGACTTGGTGAGCTGTCCTTGCAACTTAACCACGTTAGGATACGTCAGGCTTGCTGGCCCCCGCGCCCCCCCGCCTCCTGGTACAGACTGCGCCTTGTTTTTCTCTTAACTGCCCTGTGCCCCGCAGGTGGTCTTCACGCTGGCACCTTCACATCGGTGCTGATGTGGGAAACGGCCCCTCACAAAGAAGAGCCTGGTGGGCAGTCATCCTGGGAGGACTTAGCTAGAAAAGGGACGTCATATCTTAGAATTTGAAGAATACCGATTGTTAGCTAATAGCTGTAAAGACCGGTACATTGTAGAAGTTATGTAAACTTTCAGCTGAGTTTGCTCAAAAGATTAAGACATACATACATACTGTAGAGTGGTGGAATGGGTGAGGAGTTTGTTTTCTTTTTTTTTGAAAAGACATGGAGGAATTTTTTTTTTTTAATTTATTTATTTTTGGCTGCGTCGGGTCTTCATTGCTGCACACAGGCTTCCTCTAGTTGTGGCGAGCGGGGGCTACTCTTCATTGCGGTGCGCAGGCTTCTCACTGCAGTGGCTTCTCTTGTTGCAGAGCACGGGCTCTAGGTGCGCGGGCTCAGTAGTTGTGGCGCACGGGCTCAGTAGTTGTGGCTCGCGGGCTCTAGAGCGCAGGCTCAGTAGTTGTGGCACACGGGCTTAGCTGCTCCGCGGCATGTGGGATCTTCCCGGACCAGGGATTGAACCCGTGTCCCCTGCATTGGCAGGCGGATTCTTAACCACTGCGCCACCAAGGAGGCCCAGGAGTTTGTTTTCTAATCGGAAATCTGTTCTTTAAAAAACTGCCACTTGAAGAAATTCTCTTATCCTTTTTGGAGCCTATTGTGAATTTTACCAAAATTATAGTTAGGAAAGAACTTGGTGTCTCATGTAATTTGGTTCCTTAGTTACAGCGTTCGGCTCAGAGAGGCACGTCTGGGAGCCCTCCAGGGCTTGGGCACCGCGTGATGACGGTTAACGCTCAGGGGACAGCATGTGGCATTGCTGTCCAACTGCTCCTCCCACGGAGGGGTTAGTCCCGAGTAAGGGAAAACCAGAGGTCTGGACGCTGTGTGTAAAAGTATTGTCTTCATTGAAAGACACTTTCAGTATTCCTGCTGTTCGCAAACTCTTGACTTCTTCTCCATGGGTAGTTGCACAGCTACTTTAAATTAAACAAGCGTTTAATACAGACTCTCAAGCTCCATGGTAACAGGTCACATTAATATGCAGCACCATGAACCGAGGGTCATAGTGTTACCAGTGTTACGTGGGCAGTGAGATGGGGCAGTTAGAGCGAGAAGATCCTGCGATCCTGTGTAGGCTACTATCTGTTCATGAGATGTTACTGATTGTTCAGAACATTTTTTAAGAAGTGACAGAAGCAGGAATTCTGGGTAGACTGTTTAAGAATTAAGTGGTATGTTTTTTTCAAATTTGGGTTAAGTTTAGCTTCCGAAAAGCTCAAGAATATTGTATAATCACAAGCTCCCAAGCAAAGGCAGTTGCGATATATCTGGTTGAATTAGCCGAGTATACTTTTGCTATAATCTGGTTTTATGTGAAGCCATCACTTGAAGGGGGAAGAAGGGAGAGAGAAACGTTCGCTGGTCACGTGCTGCGCGTCAGGCGCGATACTAGGGTGGTGTGCACGGCGGAACAGGACAGGTCCCGCCCCATGAGGTGAACACGCCAGTGAAGAGATGGGTGAAGACAAAACAAGTAACGTGCTTGCTGGCAGAGAATTTAACAGCGCAGCCGTACTGAGTGACAGATCCAGGGACGCAGATGAGAGGTGGGGTGGGCGATGGCTTCAGGTGGGTGGGTCAGGGGGCCTCATGGAGGAGGAGGCGTCCTCTGCTTGGGTGCCTTATGGTGGGGGGCTGGCTGGGGGGACGGGTCCCTTGGGGCCCGCACACCTCCCAGGGCTGCTCTGCGCAGCCGCAGGCAGGCTTAGCGCCTGGGGCGGTAGAACACCACATGTCCAAGTTCACGCCTTTACGTAGAAGACAGAAAAGGAGACCCGGAAGGTCGGTCGCGTCACCACACCGGGGGAGGGATTCCTGAGCTTGCGTGGAGGGCGGTCCCCTGGGCAAGCGCCCCACTGAGCCCCAGCCCGCTCCTCAGCCAGGCAGCTTCCACTCGGGTGCTGTGGCTCGGGGCCGTGATTTTGACTCTTGTGCTGTTCAGTGCTTGCCTGGGTGGCTCATGGGGCCAAGACAGCTGGCTCCCCTTTAGAATGGGCCTTTTGTTCCTGCCCCACGGGAGAGGCGGAAGGATGGAGACCTGCACGTGACAGCAGCGGGCCCTGCCCAGCCTGCGCAGAGGGCAGCCCCGAGGCTCCCGTGTTCACCCGACAGCTCGCCAGAGCTTCCCTCCTTCTTCCCGCGTGTCCTTGGGGACTTGGGTTCACTTTCCTCACGCCTGGTTTCAGGTTTTAGGACATCGTTCTCTGCCAGTTAAGACGGCCTGCCCCAGGTCTCATCAGGAGGCCTGGGCTGGAGACGTGGATTTAGAAATCTCTAAATAAAAGTTTCTAGTTTCTGTTTTTAACTTGAAGTCAGGAACTGGCCTCCTCCAAAGGTGGCACGAGGGATTCCTCCACCTCCCGCGAAGCCATGGATGCTCTCACTGTCTCTGGTGTCCGCAGGCCCTGTCTTCGGGCAACCGGATGCTGTGGGGAGTGTCACCTGCAGTTCTGACCCTTGATATTTTTTAAGTGACATTTTTCTGAAGAGGAGTTCGTGCTAATTAGAGTTTCTTTACAAATACTTAGGAACCACAGTCAAGACCCATTTGGGTAGCATGGCTGTGCAGCCGTAACAAGAGATTATTTTCTCTTTGTGTAATAAGAGACAGGTGGGTAATAAAAATACCCGTTTCTCCCAGCTCCGCAGACACCTCCCTGGGAAACCCTATGACTTAATAACAAGTGTGTGAAACCCCAAGGAGAGCCCCCCCCGAGGAGGTCCGTGGGCGCTCAGGCCTGACATTACTCTCTCCCGAGCATTTTTGGACAGGTGTACGGACTGAGGCACTAGGCAGGCCCTTCCTGGGCCTGTTGGTCCGCTCGCCCGGCGTGTCCCCGTAGGTTTCGGAAGTCGCTGTGGGACACGCAGCACTGCTTCTTGGTCTCAGCCCCGCTCTCCCTGTGCGGTGGTCGGCGTCTGGATGCTGAGGGCCCTGTGCCTCAGAAGAGAAAGGAAAGCAGGAAGAGGAAGCAGATGGGCCTTTTCTAGTAGCTTTTAGCAGGAGTTTCTAAACTATACTGCTCCTCTGTCGCCTCTGTTAATTACACGGGTAATCAGGAGCTAGGAAACAAGACCCTGTGTCATCCATGTCCCAGACTCGTGCGGTCACAAGCCATGAAGCTCTTGGATGCTGTGATTTTGTTCTTGTTTTTAAGAAGGCTTTCCAGTAGGGATTTTGTAAGGCAGCCCGAAGTCTGAGTGAGCGTATTGTGTACCAGCCAGCTTTCATTGTACCGGACGCCTTTCTAAGTCCTTGTGAACATCCTCTGATTTAATCCTCACAACAAGACCACTAACTGTGTAGCTGAAGATGCTGAGGCTCAGAGTGATGGAGCGACTTGCCCAGTATCACGGGGTCAGATGCGACAGGGCTGCGTGAAGTGTCAGTCGCCAGCAGACAGTTGTTCCCTGGGCACATTGGTTTGGTCCTGGGAACGTAGAGATGAATGAATGTGGCCCAGCTCTCCAGGGAGCTGATCGTCTAGTGGCGGAGAGAGAGCGGAACAAGCCAGCGGGGTAAGGCACCAACATCACCGTGGCTGACCTCTGCATCAGGTGCAGGGGGCACAGAAGTGACAGCCACGGAGGAGGAGAGATCTCGTGGAAGTGCTGTGGCCTCGGGTGTTGTGGGACTGGACATGCCATGCCCAGTAGGAGGGACTGTGTGAGGACGTGCTCACGGTGTGAAAGAGTGCCGTTTAGGTGAACGAGGGGTGGGTCAGGGCCGGAAGGCCTTCACTTGCGCCAGGCCAGGGCGTTTGCACCTGGTCCTGGAGCTGACGGGCTGGCATCGAAGTTCCGCCAGCGACCCTAGCGGTGCGCTGGTAGCAGCGTGGGAGGCGAGAGGTTGAGGCGGAGGAGACGGAAGCTCCGGGAAGTAGGCGAAGCTGTGCTGTGCGGGCAGGAATCGGGGACGGACGGGGCTGTTAGCCTGAAGGCCGGTGGGACTGGGCCTGGAGCAGCTCTGTGGCCCAGCCGTGGGGTTCAGTGCGCACACGCGCTCTGCTTGTCCTGCAGAACGTGCGCCCCGCGGCACCAGGAACATCTCTTTGTCATTCGGGGTCAGTGGCTTTACCTTGAACCCTCTTTCTGGCCCCTACTCTCTGCTACGTTTGTCCTTTTCGAAGAGGTATCCAGACGTGGGTGAAGTCGGGTTTGGAAGAAGAAAGCCAAAGGAAAGCGTTCCCCTTGTCGCAGTCTGCCCTGTTCTCTTCTGCAGGACTTCGTGTTCTATGCCCCCCGCCTGCGAATTAACAAGCGGATCCTGCAGCTGTGCATGGGGAACCATGAGCTGTACATGCGCCGCAGGAAGCCCGACACCATCGAGGTGCAGCAGATGAAGGCCCAGGCCCGCGAGGAGAAGCACCAGAAGCAGCTGGAGCGGTGAGCAGGGGCGGGCGGTGGCAGGAGGGCAGGTCGGGTCGTGGGGACAGGACAGCGTGTCTGCGCTGCTCCCCCCAGAAGGGCTGGTGCATCACAGTCTGCGGGGCCGCGGCTCAGCCCTCGGAGCTGCCTCGCTGTGGGCAGGGCAGAGCCCGCGCCCGAGGCGGAGAGCCGTCAGGGCACCTGGGGTCCCTGCTGTCACCCGTGTCCTCTGCTGGACGGACGGGCCCGGGGCCTGGACGAGGCGCTGGGGGCAGCCGGTAACCAAGATGCAGCTGCGCCTCGTGTGCCTGGGCTGGTGAGGGGCTGGCTCCAGGCAGGGCCGCCTGCTGCGACGACCAGGCTGCTGTGTGGAGTCTGAGCCTCCGGTGCCGCCTCTGCCCCTCCCGGGAACAGGCAGCAGCTGGAAACCGAGAAGAAAAGGAGAGAAACCGTGGAGAGAGAGAAAGAGCAGATGATGCGTGAGAAGGAGGAGCTGATGCTCAGGCTGCAGGACTACGAGGAGAAAACCAGGAAAGCGGAGAAAGGTGGGCGGGGCCTCCCGGTAGACGCCGTGCTGTTCCGGCGGGTTGTGATGGGAGGGCCGGACGGTCGGCGCACACGCCACCGGGAGCGAACCCTCTCCCAAGGATACACATCCCAGAAGAGACATAAAATGGTGGTTTGGATTAGAAAATAATTCTGTGCTTTATCAACACCTGTGTGGGTTCTGTGCTGAATGCTTTATGTACAGTAATCCTTTTGAACTGCCCCCAGTCCTGTGAGGTGAGGGCTGAATTATCCCCCGTTCCTGACGAGGGTGATCAGGTCCCGTGAGATAGAATGCTCGGCCTGCGGTCACCGGAGCTGTGCTGCTTCTCCCCCGCTATAAGCTGCAACCCGGGCGCGTTTCTGGGGAGAGCAGCACCACGAGGGTGCGGCCGGGCCCGGGCCGGGGGAGGGCGGTTTCACCACCGTGAGCGTTCCCTTCAGTGTCCCGGGGAGAAGAGGTCCCGGCACCGTGGAACTCGGTCCACCGCTTTGCAGCGTTGGTGTGTTCACGCTCGTGTCCCACCCGCTCCCCTCTGGGTGGGAATTCGAGGCAAGACTGCAGGGTCCCTGGCAGGAGCCTTGAGCAGTTCTGCTTCTGCGCTGTGTTCAGAGCTCTCGGACCAGATCCAGCGAGCACTAACGCTGGAGGAGGAGAGGAAGCGGGCGCAGGCGGAGTCCGAGCGCCTGGAGGCGGAGCGCCTGGCCGCGCTGCACGCCAAGGACGAGCTGGAGAGGCAGGCGGCCGACCAGATCAAGAGCCAGGAGCAGCTGGTAGGGGGCGCGGCCTCGTGGTGCTCAGTTACAGGGAGGCTGCCTCGGGCACTGAAAGAGGGACACCTGCCTTATAATAATTGGTATCGGGGCTGTAAGGTGACCTGCCTGAGGGTGTGGGGTGGCCCGTGGGGAGGGGCCCTGCGGTGGTTGGCCCTCGGGCGGCGGGCGGACACCCCTGGACGGGGACGCGGCGCCATGTACCAAAATACGTGACGCTTCGTTCGCGAGTGGCCTGCCGCAAGCGTCCCGGAAATCACCTCGGCTCCTGCTCCTTTCCCAGGCCACGGAGCTCGCCGAGTACACCGCCAAGATCGCCCTCCTGGAGGAGGCGCGGCGGCGCAAGGAGGACGAGGTGGAGGCGTGGCAGCTCCGGGTGAGCGCTGGCGAGGACGCGGTGGATCAGCTGGGGCACCGAGCGCCACTTGCTCACCGTGCTCTGGCCGCCCCCGTCGGGAACTAGCTTGGTGTGGGATTACGCGGTGCCCCCAGCGGCGGCCACGGTGCCTGCGCGGAGCCCTCCTGCCGCTCCCAGCGCCGGTCCTCGCGCGTGGCGCACGCGTGGGAAGACTTGGATCCTGGGGGTCTCCAGGCTCTGCCGGGCCGGCGGCCTCGCCTCTGAGGCTCGGTTTCCTTGCAGATCGAGACGAGCAGTACCCGACTTTTAAAGACCCCCAGGGCTTTAGTCAGTTTTCGCTGTAATAGAACCGCGTTCGTTCTGGCGTCGGGGCGCCTGTCTTCATCCGGGAGCCCCCTTGCGTACCGGGACTGCGCTGTGGGTCGGGTTCAGAGTGTAGACCACGGCCAGGCCGTGGGGCTCCTCTCCCCTCCCCAGCTCTTTCCACGCTTCCCCCTCCGCGGTGGTCCCATCTGGGGACGGCGGGCACCTCCCCCTCACGGGTCTTCACCCCCGTCCCATCCCCCAACTCTAGCTGTGTGCAGAACACTTCAGTCCTTAGGTTTTCGGAGAAAGTGCTCCTTATGAAGTATTAAATGAGAGGAACTGGTTACAAAACAGGTACAAGCTAAGCATGTCTCGGGGTCAGGATGGTGACGAGGTGGGCGGGGTGAATGTGCGGACCCCCAGGAGTTGCTGGAAGGACTACTGGGTGGCGGGTAAGAAGGGCTTGAGCTGGGGACTGGCAGGCCGGGAGGGGCTTGATAGCAGCGGCTGCGCAGGGAAAGAACAAACCGAACACCCGCGTGCTGGCATGCTCTTCAGTGGTGGAGGGTTTGCTTCTTTAACAATTTTTTTTTCCAAAAGTATATGCAGTGAACATATACAGGGACTACAGACATAAAAAAGTTATAGTACTTAGAAAAATGTCAAGACCTGGCATGACAGTTTCTCTTGGTGCCATGGGCACAGTTGATACCTGGTCAGGGGATCCGGGTCCCCAGACCTGGAAGAGGCTGCACAGACCAGGGCCACCTGGTCAGCCACATTCCTGGCCCCTCGGCTCTGTGCTGCTTCAGGCCACGCGCATCCAGCCCCCAGGAGAAGGGGGTGGGGGGGGGAGGGGGGGAGCGGAATCCTTCTTCTCTTAGCATGGACCGTGGGCCTTCTTGTAGAGAAAAGGTGGCTCTTAAGAAAATGGTCCAAACACGAGGTTCCCTGTGAAAGGTTCTCAGCTGTCCATTTATCTGCTTTCAAAGGCCAAAGAAGCCCAGGATGACCTAGTAAAGACCAAGGAGGAACTGCACCTGGTGATGACCACGCCCCCGCCGCCTCCGCCCCCAGTGTATGAGCCCGTTAACTACCATGTCCAGGAGAACCCACAGGAGGAGGGCACGGAGTACACGGGCTACAGCGCCGAGCTGTCCAGTGAGGGCATCCTGGACGACCGCAACGAGGAGAAGCGCATCACCGAGGCCGAGAAGAACGAGCGCGTGCAGCGGCAGCTGAGGGTGAGCGCGATGCGGGCCAGGCCCCCTTTCCCCCCGGAGGGGCGGGCTCCGTGTGGGGCATCGAGCTGACCCAGGCTGCTTCGCGTTGCAGACTCTGACTAGCGAGCTGTCCCAGGCCAGAGACGAGAACAAGCGGACCCACAACGACATCATCCACAACGAGAACATGAGGCAAGGCCGGGACAAGTACAAGACGCTGCGTCAGATCCGCCAGGGCAACACCAAGCAGCGCATCGACGAGTTCGAGGCCATGTGAAGGGCGCCGCCGCCTGGGCTCGGCGGAGCGAGGGCCGCTGGCCGACTCTTAACGCGTAACTTGTATTGATCGTTCTTGAAACCTACAGCCCTCATCGTCCTCCAGGCCCTTTAAAAAGAGAGTAGTTATTTCAATGGGAATGTTCTAGGGCTGGGAGTTTATTTTTCCCAACTGTATCATAGTGCCAAACAGGCCTGATTTTTATTTTTATTATTATTATTAAATCACTTCCTGTTTTATGCTTGGAGCAGGACTGAATCAATTAAGATGCCTGTAACGTCTGAATAACTAACTCCGTGCTGGCATGCGTGATACGAGATTCCATACAATTAAAACCACATCGTGGCTTATATTCTGTGCCATACTTTTTTCTATTTGAAATTAGCTGAAATTGATTTCTTCTTGATTTCTATGAAGGATGCATCTTTGTATATTTGGTTTTTGAAGGGTGAAATTTTTGAAAAGTCTGAAGCACTCACACACACACTTGCCCACACGATTTCCTTCCTCCAGGCCTTCAGTTCAGTTGATGAAATCCTGTGATCATTCGATCACTCAGGATAAACAATGCAGGAGACCGTATTCTTGGATAATAATTTTTCTTTCTTTTTTTGCTTAACAGTTAGAGGGCTACATTGTTGGACTTACACACCTAAATAATGATCAGCTGTAGCGTATAGTATTTATATGTAAGTGATAATGTGGGTTTGTAACATTAGTTTAAAAAAAGGGAAAGTTTCATTCTGTATATTTTGTTACCTTTTACAGAATAATAAAAATTACATATTAAAAACCATGTAACCATAGCAC
The DNA here is from genome assembly GCF_949987535.1 of Balaenoptera acutorostrata. Taxonomy (NCBI): domain Eukaryota; kingdom Metazoa; phylum Chordata; class Mammalia; order Artiodactyla; family Balaenopteridae; genus Balaenoptera; species Balaenoptera acutorostrata. The sequence continues at coordinate 8,912,640 of NC_080077.1, forward strand.
TTAATCTGATGTGACCTGAGGGCAGTAATGAAGCTGATTAACTGCTATAATCTCATCTGGGAAAATGGCTTTTTACTTTTAGTGTTCCTTGTGCGTGTAATTGACTATGCGCAATTTGACTTTCCTGTCAGAGCTGCTTGTTTGGAAAAGGACTCGCAGGCTGTTCTGCTAATTCAGACTCCAGCCGTGAGGGCCCTCTTGACCCGGTCAGCATCTCAGTCCTTCCACAAGCAGAACCTGCTCCGACCCCCTTCCTCTCCCAGCCACGTCCTTGAAGAGGCGGCAGGTGTCCGCACGCACTCGGCGCCGCTTCTGCTCACTCGCGTCCTACCTTTCCATGCTCTGCTCGGTCCTTTTCCTTTCAGATGTCCCGTGAGGATGAACCCAAGGCCTGCAGGCTGTGGCGGCAGGTGTCTCCGGGCAGGTGCTGCTGGCACAGCCCTTCTCGGACTCAGTGCCCGTGCAGCCTGGCAGCCATGCTGTTTGGGGCTGGGCCGCCCGCGGGTGACCTTAGTGCTGGCCCACCGGAAACGGGTGCCCCTCAGCACCCCGTGGGGACGGCTGACCTCCTCCAGAAACGGTTTTCCACGGCAGAATGGTAGGAATTGACTACCCACCACATTCTTCTTTTCCCTTTGAAACGCACATAACAAGACCATAATTTTCGCTATTTGATAAGCACAGGGAGAGCGGGGTAACTGCTGAACATTTATTGAAATCAGGTCATTTTCCACATCTCTCAAAGCACAGATAACCAACCTGAGACTTAACTAACGTAGCATCGATAATGGTTCCGTCTAAATACACACAGAGGAACGTGGAAGAACGTCTCAGCGGCAGGACGGCTGTAGACGGGGAGAGCTCACACTCCCTAGGGCCCTTCCCCACCCTCCACCCACCCCGTGCCCGCACGCCCAGCCCCGCAGCCGACCATCAGGCCCCGGCACCTGAAACCCCGCTGTGCCCAGAGCCTCCGGTCAGTGCAGGGTGAGGGTCATGTCTGTCCACAGGTTGGGGCTGGAAAGCACTTTCTGCCACTGGAGCTTTGATTGTGAGCACGAGTCTGTGCCGCCCGCTGGCTCTTCCGCTGTGTGCGAGCGAAGGGACAGATTAGTGATGGCGGCCAGGGGACACTCACCGTCCTTTCGCAGCTTTTTTAAAAAGGACCAGCAGCAAAGTATACCGTAACTTTTCACCAGAACTTAAGACCATATTAAAATGTGCCCCGCCAGTAAGGAGAGGAGTTCCTTAGAGGAAAGGGTGTCCTTTGGACAGTGTTCCTTTTAAAACAAATTGTAATTTAACAGCGAGTCTCGTTTCTCTTCAGTGGTCTCGGAGGCCCTGGGAATGTGTGCAGGTGTTTTGGTTGTGACGGTGTTGGGGGGCCCTGCTGCCCCCCCGTGAAAAGCCAGCAGCACTCCTGCTGAGTGACACTGAAAAGCACCACCCTCTAACTCCCTCTGTTAATGAAATACTTTCTGAATTGCCATTTGTTTGGGTTAAGAAGATATTCTCCTTTAGGAAAATAATCCTTGTATGATTGACGGCCAGAAACAAAAGCAAATACTGTACCCAGCCCATTTTGAGACCTTGAATTTTTGTTTCTTTAGCAGATCTAAATCTCATTTAAATCGTTGAAATGCCTTGCTGTATTACCGCTCAGTTGTAAAGTAAAAGCTGGACTAAGTAATTTCCATTTATGATGGGTTAGGCAGTCGCCTGCCATCATGGAAACACTTTTTCTTTTCATGGTATCCATGTAGGTAGGACAGTCACTAAGGATCACCGATGCAGCTTGGGCCTAATAAATATCTCAGACTTACTGGAACCAAGCCTGGCGCCTCCCAGCAAGCGGTCGTTCACACCGAAGGTGGCCTGGTCCCAAACGGTTAATTCTAGGGTGGACTGCCTCAGCTGAGAAGGGGTGACCCCTTTGAAAACGAAGGAGTGCTTCCACCGGGGACAGGCTTGCTTCTTCAGGACGGGGGACTTCAGTCTCAACCTCTGCTGATCTGGCAGAGTGAGACAGCTGCACAAGGAAATAGATTCAAACCCTGTAAGCTCTGCCCGCCACACGGCCCCCTCTCTCTGTTGGTACTTGCTCTTCAGTGAGACTAAGTGCTCAGAAAAGTGCTAAACCCACTTGCAGAACAAAAATTGCGAGCAAGGAACAAGAATGGGAATCTTGAGATCTGGCTACGTGACCTCTCACTAGGATGTTCCAAATTTCTCTTAGAGCTGAGTTCTGTTCCACGTACTCTATTAAGGGAACTTTGGGATTCTAGGCCACGTGGCCCTTGTCTTAATCCGCCTTCTTGGTATGCCGACCACCAGGCGACAGCGAGGCTCCTTAGACCTGCTACCCAGGGACCAGGACCCTGCACCCACGTTGTCTCCTTTAACCCTGTTCTCAGGAAAATAAACGCAGAAGGGCTAAGTCACTTGCTCAAGGCCGTACAGATAAGTGGAGGGAAGGCTTAGGAGATGAACTCAGTTCTGTCTGGATGAGGTGAGCCACCATTTTTGCATTATGTCACTGACTGGGGACTCAGCAATTCTATATACTTATTCATGGTGTTTGCTTTACTTTTGGAGACACCATTACACCCGAAGTGAATAAGAATGAAACACGCAGTCATCGTCTCACTGTTAATCCAAGAGGAGATGTTAAGCTAAAGAAATATTTACCAACCACACTGCTTTCCCCTTGCCCCACTCAGTCCCTAGGGCTGATGTACTGATGTCACAAGGACTGGTAAGATTTGGGTTTAGTTTAAAATGTGGTATTCCAAAGCCAGCCTCAGCACTCCCAAGTCCCGTGAATTCTTGGAAACTCGTCTTTAACACGCATTATGTCGGATTTTCATAGGAAAGCTAAAATAAGGTTAAAATGGCTGACACTTTTTGGTGTTCCCTTACAGGGACTATGCCATATGTGTAACAGATCATGAATAAATCATATTTGATTAAATGTAATACTTACCCCTGAACAAATGAGTTTAAGGTACCATCTGAGCGCACAGGTAAACTCTTGGCTCCCAGCACTACCAAACAGAGCTGACCGTTATGTGGCGGCTGATCTCCCGTCCCTGGAAGGAAAGCTGGCATTTACCGTCGGCACTACTTCTGCGGCACGCGATCAAACCCCCCCAAACCGGCAGCCCGACCCGAGGGCGGGTTACAGCCCTCGGATCCCGAGTGCGCGAGCAGAGCACGCCCACCGCGAGCTCACACGCCGCCCCGCCGCGCGGCCAGCACGGCGGCAGCAGGGAAGGACTTGAAGTCCCGGGAGCCGGAAGCTGCCGAGAGTAACGAGGGACCAAGGAGAGGCGGAGGCAGGAGCGTGAGCCAGCTGTGGCCAGTGGGCTGGGGAGGAGACCCCTGCTAGAGGGGCTGCCGCGGACCACAGGGAGCGTGCTGCTGGCCTGCTGGGGGCCCTGTGAGCCCGGCAGCAGAACTCCCTCTTCTGTCAGAGAGGAAGTCACGAATCAGGTCGTGGAAGTGCTCCTCCCCCCGTCTTCACTCTCCACCCTCGTCTCTTCCACGTGCCCCACGTTGTGAGTCAGTGACGCCTCCTGAAGCTCCTCGAGGACCTTGATCCTGCCGTGCCGCCGCTGCTCCCGTGGCCCAGGAGCAGGGAGCTGGCCACCCACAGCCTTGCAGGCGCCTGAACCTGGAGGTGGGGACGAGCTCCCGGCCGTCACGCAGGTGGTCAGTCTGCGAGGGGGGCCCCAGCGGGACTGTTTCCCCAGGCAGGCCAGGCGAGCCGGCCCCCCTGGGAGGAAAGCCTCGGGGCAGGTGTCCTAGGAGCCCGTGAAGCAGGCACCACGGGCCTGGCTTTGGTCGCTCGTTTCCCTTCTGGGCCGAGGCTTCCAGAGAACCCGCCTCCCAGGCTGGGCTTCGCGGATTGGGTGGGAGTTACTGGGGCACGTGGGATCGGGGGTGGCGGGAGGAAACGCTGGGAAACTGCCCAGGCTCTGGGGACAGTGACAGACAAACGTTTGCAGGGCTGGTGGCCACCCACCTTCTTGAGCCTCCTGGAGCTTTCTGGGCCCTGCAGGGAGGACCAGTTTGGCCCGGACTACAAGCTCTCCGTTTTTCGTGGGAACGCTGTCTTTGTCTTTCTCTGCCTGTGGGAAGAGCGGGATTCCCCAGACCCAGAATCTCCTGGGCTTCTCTCGCTGCCTCAGCTCTGTCCATAACTGTCCCCTCCCAACCTCCCCCTGCCAAGCCTCTGCGGGCCTGGGGGAGCCCCAGGTGGTGTGGGCACACCTGTGGCAGGGCTGGGCTTCCTTCTGTTTGGGGACGTTTCACTCCTACCCTCACCAACCCCAGCTCTGCCACCCCGGCAGACGCAGCCCACCAGAGGCAGGTGAGCCGAGGACGCAGAGGGGCTGCAAGGCCCTGGCACATCCCCACGGGATGGCCTTCAGAAAGCCCGGACACACCCGAAGCTGAAAAAGTAAGACGAAACAAGCCCACATCGATTCCACCCAGGTTAGTAAAGGTTCGAGCTACCCGTCCGTGCCAGGCACTGCGGCAGGCACAGGAAACCGCGGGGTCCGGGGCTCCCCCGTCTGCTGAGTCGGGCCCGCCCACCCCAGAACCCACCCCAGAACCCACACTGAGGACCCAGGCGGCTTCTCTGGTCGCGAGTGATTTCTGCCAGAAAGTGAGCGAAGGAAGGGCTTGGAGAGGGTGACGGTGACCCCATCAACATTTCACCCAGCGGGGTGAGGGTGGGACGCTGGGAAGCGTCTAGATTCGTCCGGTGCCACCGGCAGGGAGGAGCAGCCCCCACCCTCAGCATCCCCACGGTTCCCTCCTGTCAGGGCCGAGGGCGCAGGCCCGTGAGTGGACCCCCCATCCCGATCCAGCGTGGGCTGTCACTACCTAGTAGCTGGGATTAGGAGGGACACCTTTCAGTCTGGTGATTTCTGTTCCTCGCCTGCTTATCAAAACTTGACCAGCCTTGGTGGCAGCCTGCCTTGACCCGAGTAAGGGATCCTGGGGGGAGAAGGCGGCAAGGGCCCCTCGAGCGCAGGGGAGACCGCATCTGGCAGGGAAAATCAGGAAAGCCTTCATGGAGGAGGTGGGATTTAAGGACCGTCTTGGGCAGACCTTAGACTGCAGAAAGCATTCCAAGCGGATATTCCCAAGTGGAGTTCTGAAGACGGGCTCAGGTTCTGAGAAGAGGAAGCGCAGGGCACCGGAGGGTGAGTGTGCGGGCTCACAGACCCCACAGAGAAAAGAGACAGGAGGCCCCGGGCTTAACCCTGTAGAAACCAGAGATGCTTCTCAGGAGGGGCATCGTGGATCAGAGCCTCCCTGGCTTGGGAGAGGAAAACAGAGGTAAAATGGCACAGGGGACCCTCGTAAAGACTCGGCCTCCCTGCCAGGCTTTCACTGGTGGGACTGCACATCCTGCTGCCATTTCTTAGGAGGTGGCAGAGCCCACGTTTTCTGCCCCTTCACAATCTCACATCTTGGATCTTGGCACAGAAATGCACAAAGCAGCCGCCCCAAGAAACGCTACCCTTTCTCCCCAGCCTCTCCCTCTCACCTGCGTGGCCACCAGCCAGCTCTGCTCTCCCAGCCTATCTGACACGGAACCCCTGGCCCTGCCTTCCTGGGGGCACTGGGTCCAGTCATTCTCACCTGTTACTGTTTGGGGAACACTGCTTGGTTGGGAGTGAAGATACAATACACGAGAGCCTGCGGTCTGAGGCGGGTCCCACCAGCAGGGTAGCCTGCTGGCCCCAGGTGTAGGCTTTGGCCCAAGAAGGTCAAGACCTCCTCCGCTGGCAATAAGTGACCCTGAATTCTGGGAAGCGTGTGGACCCACCAGGCCGGATCCACGCTGATGTTTGGGCCACACTGAGGGTGGGACTATTCGGGACCTTGAACAAACCTGAGCAGGCAAGAGTCCCTCAGCCCAACCCCCGCCGGCCCCACACCCCCGGGGGCCCGGCCATGAGCCTCTGCTCCCCGGAAGCTCCTACTGCAGAGTCACAGGCTGGCAGGTGTGCACTGGGTCCTGGGTCCCAGGCTCCCCAGGTGGGTTTTCTCTCCTTGGATCCCCTTTGAAAAGTGGGTTTGGTTCTCGTGTGGGATGGGGGTAGGGGCTGCCCAGTCCCAAAGCAGACATCACCTTGGCCTGGAGCGGATACCAGCGGGCAGACTGGGTCGTGCGGTCCTCAAAGTCCCACGTGGCCAGAGGGATGACCACTTCTCCAAGAAACACCCTCCGGGCGAGCGTGCCCAGGTGCCACACAGACACCCGCAGCTGCCGGGTGGCCAGCTCAGTAGGCTCCACCTGGTACTGCGGAGGGGGAACAGACGGTCAACCTGGGCACCTGAGCCACAGCTCCCAGGCCCACAGCTCCCAGACTGACCACAGCACCCGGGCCACAGCACCCAGGCCACAGCTCCCAGACTGACAGCACTCAGGCCACAGCACCCAGGCCCACGGCCCCAGGCCACAGCTCCCAGGCCCACAGCTCCCTGATGATTTTTAGTCTGTTCCCCTCAATTCCATGGCCCATTTCCAACTCTGCCCCTTGTTCCATACTCTATCTTTAAACTCTAAATTCATCTGGCTATTTCCTTCATGGCTACATGCCCCATCAGTCCAGTCCAGGCCGACACTGCACCGTGCCGTGTCTGCTCCCTCTCGGAACGAGCTACTCTGGGGAGGGAAGCTGACCGTCCCCGCAGGTCTGCCCTCCTTGGGGCAGCTGCATCGTCTCCACCCGCTCTGCACGCCGGGCCGCCCTCCTCCACTCCCTTGGAAACACAGGCCTGCTTCTCTTTGGGTCCTGACTCCTTCCTTTGGTTGACTGAGTCTGCGTTTTAAAATTAGACCTAGAGGCTTCCCTGGTGGTGCAGTGGTTAAGAACCCTCCTGCCAATGCAGGGAACACGGGTTTGAGCCCTGGTCCAGGAAGATCCCACATGCCACAGAGCAACTAAGCCCGTGAGCCACAACTACTGAGCCCGCGCACCTAGAGCCTGTGCTCTGCAACAAGAGAAGCCACCGCAATGAGAAGCCCATGCACTGCAATGAAGAGTAGGCCCCGCTCGCTGCAACTAGAGAAAGCCCACACACAGCATCAAAGACCCAATACAGCCAAAAATAATAAACAAAATTAATTAATTTTAAAAAATTTTAAAATAACATAACATAAAATAAGACCTATTTTCCATTGCCTGTTAGGTCCACAAGGCCGTGCCAGCAGACCCCGGATTGCTAGCTTCCACAGGGTACCAAGTGTAACCGATGCCAGAGAACAAGGATAAGGCAACAGCCAATGACACCCAGATCTGGTGTCTTGTTTCATCCCTCCCAGGCCCCTTACTGAGTGGCCTTCAAGGGGAGTGCCAGCACCCCTTGGAGTGCAGAAAGCCTCCCCAAGGAGTGTTCTACTTAGAAAACTTGGAGGATCAGTTTCTAGATCCTCAACTTTCACATGCACTTTTCTCAAAACTGGTGAAGATAGTTCTCACACCTGGAATCTTACTCCTGTGCCCTGCCCCAGGGGTGCAACCTCAGGGGGAATTTGAAATACTGGTTTCTGCCAAACTGTTAATGATTGCTCAGCTTCTTCATCTTCCCACCTTTTCCATCTTATACATATGTCTATGAAGGCTAAGCCTGGGTCTGTGTTCTGCATTTAGAATGAAGACACTGATTCTTTTCAATGCATCTGGAAAGTTTTTCAGGATAACCAAAATATTCACAATATACTAGATAAAACCAATGAATAAAAAATTGTAGGTGATTTCTTTGAGATTCTGGGTGCATTTTAAATAAGGTAGTTAAAACTTTAAAAATCGAAGTATATAATGAAGTATTTAAAATACAGTCAATCCTCATCTTTGTCTCATTTCATAAAATAGGAAATATTTGTCTGCCTCTGTCTGTTTAGTATGAAATACCTTAAACCTGTGATGAGTAATTTTATATATCAGCTTACACCTTTGAGAGGGTACAGAGCTTTTCAAAATTCTGTTAGCAGGTACAGAGCTTTTCAAAATTCTGTTAGCAGGTACATGAGCAAAACCACATGAAGACTAGTGTCCAGTAATTCGCTACCAGAGTGTCCCAGACGAGCAGCCCCTTAGGCCCTGCCCACACTTGCTGAATCACAGTCTGCTTTAACAAAAATCCCTTGGGGAGTCCTTATGAACATAAATTTTGTGAAGGACTGCTAGTCCCATCATGGGTCACAGCTGTACTTTCAAGTACTCTCTAAGCCTCAGTCTCCCTACAGCTAAATGAGGATTCCAACACCTGGCTCAGAGGGCATATAAAGTACTTGGCCACGGCAGGCGCATGGAAAACAATGGCTATTTTCATGTTTCGAATGGGACTCTTGTGCCAGCTACCCAGATGGCCCCTGGTTGGGAGTTCACAAATGCTATTTGCCAAGGAAGGCAAACAAAAGTCCTCCCCCTTCTCAGGCTTGACACATGGGATCCCCGGGCTACCCAGCCTTGAGTGGGTACATATCTGTGCATCTGGACTATTCTTCCACCTCTAACACCTACCTGCCGTCTGCACTCACCAGACATCATCTCCAATTTTCCATCCTGAATCCCAGCAGGAGGCACTCCCTCCCTGATCTCTGCCCTAAACCACAAGTCACATTTCTTAGCACCAAAGAAAATGAAAACCCAAACAATTCCTCTAGACCTTTTTTTTCATAAAATAAGAAGAAATCTAGGTATACCAGATATTATCTTCATAAAAGTACTTCTTCATCATAATAACTCAGCAGTTTCATTTACAGGGTCCCTTGCTCGAGGATACCTCTCTGATAGGCATAAAAATTCAACAGGACAAACCAATTTTAGAAACTGAGAGGCAGGCAGTTTCATTTTTACCATTTTCTCGCAAATCATTAATCAAAGGCCATTCTCAAGTCCAGCAGACTCTGCACTTTTTCTGTACAAAGGCTGATATTTACTTTCTACCACTTGCCACTGATTGACAGAGCCCTGCAGAAATGTTTAAGTGTCTGCACTTACATTTAACTGACTCAAGAGTTTAGAAGAACCATCCGCTGGACTCTGGCCCCAGGGGCCCATCCCGCGATGGGGAGACTCAGCACATGAATATTTGTCCAGCAAGTACCTTCAAGGTCTCCTGAAAGGTCGGCTCCACCGTGTTCTTTTGGACTCCAGTCTTGCGTTTTCCCTGGGAGGATCTGTCAGGCAGCAGATAGGTCTTTACATACCTAGTGGCCAAACACAGACAGGACAGGGTGAAAAGCTCAGCGTCGGGGGCGGACAAAGGGTTCAGGAGGAGAATCACACGTCAGCGTCAGCGTTTTCTCTACCCTGCTTCCCGCTGCATTTGGGGTTGACAGAAAGGGCTTAGTGGCCGCCACTGACGGTGAACAATGACAGTGCTGGGTGCACAGCCCCTGGCTTACGCAGTCCCTGGCTGTAAGCCTCGGGAATGTTCCTGGGGGTGTGAAGCTCCCCTGCTTTCCCCTCATGCCCTACTCCTGGAATCTGGATCACTCACCACACTCCATCACCTGTCACTGGGTGACGACCAGGGAACCAGAGGCTCCCAGGGCTCTGTGGATGGCAGATTTCTAACCCAGCTGGACGCCGAGGCTGTATGCCAGCGTGTCCTCCCTCCATGTACCTCTTTCTCCCCAACCCGCAAGAAAAAAAGTTGAAATGGAAAGTGTATGCCTCACACTTTGGTTTTCCCTGTGTGGCCTCAGACACTGCGTCCTGCCTGCTGAGGACTGGTGTTCCCGAGCCCTCTCCCTGGGTCTGGAGGCCACGCCAGCCGAGGACGCCTGACCAAGGCCAGCCCCGCACTGCCCCCTGCCCACTCCATGAAGCTCCGTCCCAGGCCGATCCCTCCACTCAGGTCCCAAGACTGCCCTTCCTGGCTCTTCCAGCAGCTTTATTGATGCAGTGACACCACTTGCCCAGGTCCTGTACCTACAGGCTAGAAACAGGCTCAACTTTCTCAAAGCAATGACGAGCAGGAACCCTCCCTCGACCTGGGTTCCCCCTGGAGCCCCAGTCTCAGGCCTCTTCCCCGCTTTCAGCAAACTTCTTAGAAAAGTACTCAAGGCTCATTGTCACCAATACCTCACTGTTCGTTGACTCTTAAACTGTTGAGCATTACGAGACCTCACACATGTAAAACAGGAGATATAAAATATACCTGCATAGCTTAAAGCATTACAATAAAATACACGCCCGTGTATCTAGTCGTTAAGTCCTCTATTTCCTTTCTTATCCTCTGTCTGGATGTCATATCCATTACTGAGAGTGGAGTATTGACATTTCCAACTATTATTGTAGAACTATTTCTCCCTCCAATTCCGTCAGTTTTTGCTTCTTGTATCTTGATGGTCTGTTATTAGGTACACAGACATTTGTAATTGTTGTATCATCTTGCTGTACTGAACCTATTATTAATACAGAATGTCCTTTATCTTTTGTAAGCTTTTTTGACTTAAAGCCTATTTTGCCTGATATTGGTACAGCCACCTTGCTCACTCTTGGTGACCATCTGCATGGAATATCTTCCATTTGTGTCTTTGGATCTCAAGTGAGTCTCTTGTAGATGGCATATAGTTGGATCTCATGTTTTTATCCATTCTGCCAATTTCTGTCTTTTGACTGGAGAGTCAAATTCATTTGTATTCAAATTAACTACTGATAAGAAGTACTTACTTCTGTCATTTGCTGTTTCTTTTGCCTTATAGCTTTTCTGTCCCTCACTTTCTGCCTTACTGTATTCTTTTGTGTTTAGTTGATTTTCTGTGGTGAAATATTAAAATCCCTTTCTCATTTGTTTTGTTTTGGTTTGGTTTTTGTTCTATAGCTATTTTCCCTGTGGTTACCAAGGGGATTACATTTAATATTCTAAAGTTATAAACTCTAATTTGAATTTATACCATCTTAGTCTCAGTAACATACAAGAACTCTACTCCTTCTCAGCTCCATCCTCACCTCTTTCCACTACTGATGTCACAAAAATACACCTGTATATATGTGTGACCAAAAACACAAAGTAAGAATTCTTTTAAATGCATTAGTCTCTTAAATTATGTCGAAAACAAAGTGTGGAGTTACAAACCAAAATGACAATAAGAGACCAATAATCTTTTAAAATGTCCTAAGTCATATAAAAAAAAGTGGAATTACTTACCAGTTACAATAATACTTGCTTTTATAATTGCTAGTGTATTTGCCTTTATTGAGATCTTTATTTTTTCGCGTCTTAAGTTACCGTCTAGTGTCATTTCATACACTCTCTCACCTTTTGTTTAGCTGAGGATGTTGTAATTTCTCCCTCACTTTTGAAGAACAATTGTGCTGTGTTTGTTTGTTTGTTTGTTTTTCCTTTTAGCATCTTGAATATATTGACTCACTGCCTTCTGGCCTCTAAAGTTTCTGATGGGAAATCTCCTGATAATCTTATTGAGGATCCCTAGTACATGACGATTCACTTTCTTGCTGCTTTCGAGATTGTCTTTGTCTTTCAAATGTTGGTTTATAATGTGTCTCAGTGTGGGTGTCTTTGAGTTCATCATACTTGGAGTTCAAAGAGCTTCTTTGATGTTTATAGTCACGTCTTTCACCAAATTGGGGTAGTTTTCAGCCATTATTTCTTCGAGTATTCTCTCTGCCCCTTGCTGTCTCTCTTCTCCTTCTGGGACATACGTTGCGTATGTTGGTCCACTTAATGGTGTCCAGAAGGTCCTTTAGGTTCTGTTTGCTTTTCTTTAATCTTTTTTCTTTCTGTTCCTCAGACTCAGTAATTTCCATCATCCTATCTTCAAGTTCACCTATTCTTTCTTCTTTTCTTAAATTTATTTATTTTATTTATTTATTTTTGGCTGCGTTGGTCTTCGTTGCTGCGCGTGGGCTCTTCTCTAGTTGCGGTGAGCGGGGGCTACTCTTCGTTGTGGTGCGAGGGCTTCTTATTGCGGTGGCTTCTCTTGCTGTGGAGCACGGGCTCTAGGTGCACGGGCTTCAGTAGTTGTGTTTCGCGGGCTCTAGAGCGCAGGCTCAGTAGTGGTGGCACACGGGCTTAGTTGCTCCGCGGCATGTGGGATCTTCCCAGACCAGGGCTTGAACCCGTGTCCCCTGCGTTGGCAGGTGGATTCTTAACCACTGTGCCACCAGAGAGGCCCACCTATTCTTTCTTTTACCTGCTCATACCTACCTTTGAATCCCTCCAGTAAATATTTTGTTGTTGTTTAAGGTTTTCTATCTCTTTATTGATATTTCTGTTTTGTTCATACATCATTTTCTTGACTTTCTCCACATCTTTCATTAGTTCTTTGAGCATCCTTAAAACAGTTGTTTTAAAGTCCTTGTCTAGTAAACCTACCATCAGATTTCTTTCAGGGACAGTTTCTGTTGATTTATTTTTTCCCTTTGAATGAGCCATACTTTCCTGTTTCTTTATATGCCTTGTGATTTTTTTGTTGAACACTAGACATGTGTCTAATAATATGTTAACTCTGGAAATCAGATTCTCCCCCTTCCCCAGGGTTTGCTGTTTTTTGTTATTGGTTTTTTAATTGGGTTTTTCATAAATTTATTGATGCAGACTGTCTCTGTGCCAAGGATCAGCCTCAAGTGTAAAATTAAGATATTCTCAGATCTTTTCTGAATCTGAACCTTTCCCTGGGCCTGTGCGGTCACTTTTTAATTTTCCTTGTATATACAGTTACTCTTCAATGTCCTGGTCTTTAGTATCTGGTTCCCAAGAAGGGGAAAAAGAGAAAAATGAAGAAGGGAGACAAATAAGGGCACTAGCCCTTTAAATACTTTGTAAATCACTTCAGCCCAAGGAGGAGGGGATTGCAACAATGGGGGGAGGTGAAACAACAATGGCTGCCTGCCTTTTTTTTTTTGTACCTCTGCGATCAGAGCCAGCAATCAGAGGACAGGTCCCTGATATTTGGAGGACAGGATCCTTTGCCCACTCTGGCTCCTACAAGCTGTGTTCAAGCTGCGTTCAAGCTGCTCTAGGAACATATGCACAGCTGCCTGCCAAGGGGTTGGGCATAGGGTGGATGGGTAGCTAATACTGTGCTAAGAGCTGGAATTGACTGACATTAATCTCAATTTACCATCCAAGACTCTCCCTGGAAGTCAAAAGCCTTCAAAAGACTCCAGAATTCCAAAACAGTTCCATCAGACAGATTCTGCCAGTGCAGTTGTCTACAGGGGGAGATGGATTCCCGAGGCCTCCTACTCTGCCATCTTTCAGAATCCTCTCTTGACCATGTGTTTCCTTTACAAAGTATTGAGTTTTGTTCTAGCAGGCATTTCACTTACTGGAAACTCAGTTTGATCCTATCAAGGATTGATTTTGCTTAGTTAGGGTGAGTTAGAGAAGCCCTACTACTAAGCTTTTCTTTTCTGGGGTCCACTCAATGCCCCATTCCACTTTGGCTGGTCAGAACGCCAATCTTGGGACTTCCCTGGTGGCACAGTGGTTAAGAATCCACCTGCCAATGCAGGGGACATGGGTTCGATCCCTGGTCTGGGAAGATCCCACATGCCGCGGAGCAACTAAGCCAGTGCACCACAACTACTGAGCCTGCGCTCTAGAGCCTGCAAGCCACAACTGCTGAGCCCATGCACCACAATTACTGAGACCACACGCTACAAGTACTGAAGCCCGTGTGCCTAGAGCCCATAGTCCACAACAAGAGAAGCCACTGCAGTGAGAAGCCCATACACCACAACGAAGAGTAGCCCCCGCTCGCCCCAACTAGAGAAAGCCCATGCACAGCAACAAAGACCCAACACAGCCAAAAATAAAATTACATTTTAAAAAAAAAACAAAAAACACCAATCTTTCCCAGCACTGTGCAACTCCCAGATTTTTCATTCAACTTACCACCCTCCAGTAGCTATCCTCTGACAGACCTCATGAAATCTTGTCCTGTATCTGAACAGCTTAGTATTTGGCCAGAGCCTCAAGGGATCCCTATGTGGATTTTAGGTCTCCTTCTCTACGCACTTCCCACCTCACCCGCTTAAGAATAATATTTGTTGAATGTTTATTATGTTCTCAACACTGTTCTGAAGACTTAATATGGGCTAGTTGAGGAAAACACCACAATCCTTTGAAGTAGGTGATAATATAACCTCCACGTGACAGTGAGGACACTGAGATATGGAGAGGTTGAATAACTTACCAGAGGTCAAACCCTGTCGAGAATTATGGGAGAGACCCAACATGCTTGGAAGGTCAAGGATTGAATAAATAGAGCTGATGGGATTGGAAATGAGTCTGAAGAATGGACAGGATTGTGATTTCCACTTACGGGAGTAGCACAGGGGAAACAGTCTCAGAACAAACATGAGAAAAGCCTCATATTTGGTAAAAGTCAGGGGATCGTTTTGGAACAGTGACTATTCCAACTTCCCCGGAGCAGAAGGTACAGAGAGGGGAATGAAAGAAGTTAAGACTAGAAATACAGGAGGAAGCTGTCACGGAGAACCATACGTGCTACAGCAATGCACCTAACTTGTCTGGCACTGAGGAGCTCCTGAAGATTGCAGAGCAGAGGGAAGTGTGATTGGACCAACAATCCATCCTTTCGCCTAGCTGGTCCTGAAAAGAGTGTGCTAAAAATGTTCCACGGTGGGGGAAAAAAAAGGACAAAATGTGGTCCGTACCTTAAACCATGCACAGAAAATCAGTTCCAGCTCTAATATGAAAGGATCTAAGTGAGAAAAAACTCTAACAGAAGAAAACAGAGAAGAATGTATTTATAACCTTCAGGTGGAATTCTCCTACAGACTCAAACAGCAGACATTTTACAGGAAAAGAAGGATAAATTGGACATTGTCAAATTCTTTACAAGGAAAGTCATCATAAACAATGTCAGAAAACAAGTAAAGCTAAGAGAAGACATGTGCAATATGTAGAACCAATGGAGAATTGTCTTGAAAGTGGATTTTTAAAAAGCCAAACTCCTGTAAATAAATTTTTAAATGACAAACAATTCGATAGAAAATTGGACAAAAGATATGAAATGGGGAGTTCACGGAAGGGGAGTGTACCTTAAGTGATTAATGCATACATATAAAGTTGCTCATCTTTGTTATTAATCAGTGAGATGCACGTTAAAATAATGAGACATCATTTCATATCTACCAACTGGAAAAAAATTAATCTCTTTATGGATTGTGTGAGACAGGATTTTAATTTTATTTTTCCTACATGGAAAATCAAATTTCCCAGCACCATTTATTGAAGTTTATCTTTTTTGCGTTGATTATTAATAGCCTCTTGATCATTTAAGTCCCTGTATCTGCTAAGATCTGTATCTGGACTTTTGATTCTGCTCTATTGACCTCCTTTGTCTATCCTTGCATCCATAACACATTGTTTGAATTACTAAGCTTTATGATAATTCTTAACATGTCTTTTTATTTTTATTTATTTATTTTTTACAATTACCTTGGTTATTCTTGGACTTTCACTTTTCCATATGAACTTTAGAATCAATATGTCTATTACCACATGCCAAAACTTAGACAAACTTACGGATTGCACTTTTTCTTCTTTTCCTCCCCATAGGCAAGGTTCTTACAGGCCTTGATGCATACTTCTAAAGAATGAGTTCTGAAGCAGTAGCGAATGGCAAATTCTATCTCTCCAGTGACGTTAGCCTTGTCAAAATTGCCCATCTCTGTACAAGTGCTGTTAATGCTAATTAAACTTCCCTGAAATCAAGAATGACAGATATAATGTTACTTCACAGTTAATCAGTTTTTTTGCAGTTCTGGTTTCAAGATAGCAAATAAATCAGAATTTATACAGAGCATGCGTCCTGACTCATGGTAAGTTAATAACACACCAGCCAGCTTGTACTCCGCAAAATAAGTTGCCACATACTCTGTCTTAAGGAGACGAGGAGTCCTCAGAAGGGCCTGTCTTGCCCAGATACGGTGTTTGCCTAGCAGTACGGGTTACACAGTCTCATTCTTGAACACAAACCACTTGGGAAGCAGCAGACTGTCTCCCGTGCAGTTCTGCAAAGGTAAATCTCCAAGGGCGGATAGTAACACCCAGGGCAGGAAGCGCCCGGTGGAGAGCAGCGCGGTGCGGGGGCCGAGTGGCCGGGATCAGAGAGAGCTGGGCTCCAAGTCCAAGAGGGAAAATTAACACTGTTCTCGCTGGGCCACGGTGAGGCGTACATGGACGACAGTATGTACAATACGCAAAGACGACAACAAATTGTGTTTAAATTGTTATGGGTCCCCAGAATGACCAACAAAACCACCATCATAAGTTAGGGCACTCTAAGCTGAGGTGACATGGAGAAGTAGCACAAGTGACAGGATGAACCGCCTTATCACTGTTAAATTTGCTTAAGTATTTGCCACCCTTTGCACGCCACCAATCTCAGTGACGACTCTATAGACAGAGGGAACCCGACGTGATTCCCACTCTCCCAACTGGTTCCTCAACACTGTAAAACATCCTGGAAACAAACTAAGAAGAAAGCCTGAGTCTCTCTCACTAGAGAGGGATCAAAACAAAACCAACAACTTAGAGGGCCCCGAACCTGAACTAGCTCATGCCAGGAACCCAACCACTTTCACCACAGCCAATCACTGGCCCTGAAAAATGTTCTCCATCAACACCCATGCAACTGCTGGGATGGGAAGCAGATTTTAAATTTCACACACCCGGAAAGGTGTGGAGTGGTGAGAGCGCACGAAAAGAGTGCAGACAGAAGGTGATGGGGAGGGAAGCTTGGCAAGAGGGGTGAGCTGCTTAAAAAAAGCTGAAGGTAGGTGTTAAAAGTTCTGATAATTAACCTGCATTCATCAGGGGACTCCACCCCGGGCTACGTCAGGCTAAACTGTACTACACCAACTCTTCTGCCAGGAACAAGCAGAAAACTGAATTGCACGACAAGCAGTTTGAAGGCACTGTAGAGCTACCAGGACAGCCAGGGTGCCAGGGTCCACGATACTAAAGAGGAGCACGGTCAGGTGAGCCTGACGTCCTGGCTGTGTTTCCCTCTGAGGCATCTGAACGAGGCAGGTGAGCAGCACAGACGGAAAGGCTGTGAGGCCCCGGAGCTGGGCGGCACAGTGACCAACCCCAGTGCTGGGGGCTGGGAAGGAGCAGAGAACTTGAGGAGAAAAGGGAGAGGCACGAAGCTGAGAGTGATGCTCGAGGCTGCTTTTCCCCTCAAGGTCTGTGCTCAGTTGGAAGCCCATGCTGAGAGGCTGAGCAGCTTAAAAACACCTTTGGAAGTTTCATCTTACTAGAGAGAAGAAACTGGAGCTCAGGCCCACCACAGAGGAGGGGCCTGGTAAACGTCCAGACCCTCAGCTGGGACCCCTCAAAGGCTTTCCTCCTGGGAGTCCGAGTCCCCTGGAAGTGGACCAGTCCTCCCAGAGGCTGAAACCCAGCTCTGAATGAGCTCAGTACCGGATGGGCAAAGACTCCTGGCCTCCACCCTGGCGGTGCACTGGAGCAAAAGCAAGTCTCCCTGAAGGACGATCACATCCATCTCTCCCGTTCGGCTGGAACTCGAGGACAGCAGGGACCCTGCACGTTTCTGCCCTCTATCAAATCTCCAGCGCCAGCTCAGTGCCTGGCTCATGGTAAATCCTCAACAAACATTTATGAAATTAATAAAGAAAGCGCAGGAAGTATTTTCATTTAAAAAGTTGTCTCTGTAAATATTGTGTCATGATGTGCTGTGCTCCTTGTCCTGAAGGAGTAGACTTGAGGTAAGAAGACTCGGGTGATAGTCCTGACCCTGGATGACTTTAGTTACATCCCTTAACTGCAGATTCCAGAGGGAAAATATTTTAAAATAAAACTACACGGGGACTTCCCTGGTGGTCCAGTGGTTAAGACTCCGCACTGCCAATGCAGGGGACCCGGGTTAGATCCCTGGTCTGGGAACTAAGTCCCACATGCCGTGCGGCTCGGCCTAAAGATTTTTAAAAAAACCAAAAACAAAAAAAGCAAAAAAAATCTATATGTAGGCACATCATAATAAAATTGCTGAGAATCCAGGACAAAGAGAGAAATCTTAAAAGCAAAGGCAAAAAAGCTACGTTACCTTCCATGGAAGAAACAATAAGGGCAGGAGAGGGTGGGGTGCAAGCATTGCTGGGGAGACCGGCATCTTCTGTTTGGGTGGGGAAGGAGAGTCATGTGGGTGCAGACTCGAAGAGGTTAATTTCGGTATCAGGAGGATTAGGGAATTCCAGGTTCACTCTTTTTCTTTCTTTCTTTTTTTTTTTTTTTTTAAGAAGTGGGAAGGGAGGTTTATTTGTTAAGAATGAGGAAGAAGATGTTAAAAAAAAATTTTTTACAAGAGACAGTCCACCAAAAAAAAAAAAAAGAATGAGGAAGAAAAGTGGGGAGAAGTTTTGAGAAGAGGTTTAAAAAGACTGAAGACAGTGTGAAATGATTGTTGTGAGAGCAGGCAGCTGAGTCACCCAGAGAAACACATCAGGATGGCTGGCGCTGTGTGTGCATCTGGAGCTGGTGACACAACAGGGCAGACCTAATCCCATGCACTCACACTGGGCATTAGGTCTGCCCTACTGTGTGCACAGCTATTCAGGTGCAGGTACAGAGAAGGTGCACAGCTGGCTCATCTAGCTTGGTGTCCAGAATTAGAAAGCATCCAGGAAGCATTAAAAGTACTCATCCTTCATTTTATAAGATAAGCAGAGGTCAAGACAGGTTGAGAACACAATCATAGTAGGGGATATTAACACCCCACTTTCACCAATGGACAGATCATCCAAAATGAAAATAAATAAGGAAACACAAGCTTTAAATGACACATTAAACAAGATGGACTTAACTGATATTCATAGGACATTCCATCCAAAAACAACAGAATACACTTTCTTCTCAAGTGCTCACAGAACATTCTCCAGGATAGATCATATCTTGGGTCACAAATCAAGCCTTTGTAAATTTAAGAAAATTGAAATTGTATCAAGTATCTTTTCCAACCACAAAGCTATGAGACTAGATATCAATTACAGGAAAAAATTTGTAAAAAATACAAATACATGGAGGCTAAGCAATACACAACTTAATAACCAAGAGATCACTGAAGAAATCAAAGAGGAAATCAAAAAATACCTAGAAACAAATGACAATGAAAACACGATGACCCAAAACCTATGGGATGCAGCAAAAGCAGTTCTAAGAGGGAAGTCTATAGCAATACAACGCTACCTCAAGAAACAAGAAACACCTCAAATAAACAACCTAACCTTACACACCTAAAGCAATTAGAGAAAGAAGAACAAAAAAAACCCAAAGTTAGCAGAAGGAAAGATATCATAAAAATCAGATCAGAAATAAATGAAAAAGAAATGAAGGAAACAATAGCAAAGATCAATAAAACTAAAAGCTGGTTCTTTGAGAAGATAAACAAAATTGATAAACTATTAGCCAGACTCATCAAGAGGGAGAAGACTCAAATCAATAGAATTAGAAATGAAAAAGGAGAAGTAACAACTGACACTGCAGACACACAAAGGATCATGAGAGATTACTACAAGCAACTATATGCCAATAAAATGGACAACCTGGAAGAAATTGACACATTCTTTGAAAAGCACAACCTTCCAAGACTGAACCAGGAAGAAACAGAAAATATAAACAGACCAATCACAAGCACTGAAATTGAGACTGTGATTAAAAATCTTCCAACAAACAAAAGCCCAGGACCAGATGGCTTCACAGGCGAATTCTATCCAACATTTAGAGAAGAGCTAACACCTATCCTTCTCAAACTCTTCCAAAATATAGCAGAGGGAGGAACACTCCCAAACTCATTCTACGAGGCCACCATCACCCTGATACCAAAACCAGACAAAGATGTCACAAAGAAAGAAAACTACAGGCCAATATCACTGATGAACATAGATGCAAAAATCCTCAACAAAATACTAGCAAACTGAATGAAACAGCACGTTAAAAGGACCATACACCCTGATCAAGTGGGGTTTATCTCAGGAATGCAAGCATTCTTCAATATACACAAATCAATCAATGTGATACACCATATTAACAAACCAAAGGAGAAAAACCATATGATCATCTCAATAGATGCAGAAAAAGCTTTTGACAAAATTCAACACCCATTTATGATAAAAACCCTCCAGAAAGTAGGCACAGAGGGAACTTACCTCAACATAATAAAGGCCATATATGATAAACCCACAGCCAACATCGTTCTCAATGGTGAAAAACTGAAACCATTTCCACTAAGATCAGGAACAAGACAAGGTTGTCCACTCTCATCACTATTATTCAACATAGTTTTGGAGGTTTTAGCCACAGCAATCAGAGAAGAAAAAGAAATAAAAGGAATCCAAATTGGAAAAGAAGAAGTAAAGCTGTCACTGTTTGCAGATGACATGATATTATACACAGAGAATCCTAAAGATGCTAACAGAATACTAGAACTAATCAATGAATTTGGTAAAGTAGCAGTATACAAAATTAGTGCACAGAAATCTCTTGCATTCCTATACACCAATGATGCAAAATCTGAAGGAGAAATTAAGGAAACACTCCCATTTACCATTGTAACAAAAAGAATAAAATACCTAGGAGTAAACCTACCTAAGGAGACAAAAGACCTGTATGCAGAAAACTATAAGACACTGATGAAAGAAATTAAAGATGATACAAACAGACGGAGAGATATACAATGTTCTTGGATTGGAAGAATCAACATTGTGAAAATGACTACACTACCCAAAACAAGCTACAGATTCAATGCAATCCCTATCAAACTACCAATGGCATTTTTCACAGAACTAAAACAAAAAATTTCACAATTTGTATGGAAACACAAAAGACTCCGAATAGCCAAAGCTATTTTGAGAAAGAAAAACAGAGCTGGAGGAATCAGGCTCCCGGACTTCAGACTATACTGCAAAGCTACAGTAATCAAGACAGTATGGTATTGGCACAAAAACAGAAATATAGATCAATGGAACAGGATATAAAGCCCAGAGATAAACCCACACACATATGGTCACCTTATTTTTGATAAAGGAGGCAAGAATATACAGTGGCGAAAAGACAGCCTCTTCAATAAGTGGTGCTGGGAAAACTGGACAGCTACATGTAAAAGAATGAAATTAGAACACTCCCTAACACCATACACAAAAATAAACTCAAAATGAATTAAAGACCTAAATGTAAGGCCAGACACTATAAAACTCTTGAGAGGAAAATATAGGCAGAACACTCTATGACATAAATCACAGCAAGATCCTTTTTGACCCACCTCCCAGAGAAATGGAAATAAAAACAAAAATAAACAAATGGGACCTAATGAAACTTAAAAGCTTTTGCACAGCAAAGGAAACCATAAACAAGACGAAAAGACAATCCTCAGAATGGGAGAAAATATTTGCAAATGAAGCAACTGACAAAGGACTAATTTCCAAAATTTACAAGCAGCTCATGCAGCTCAATATCAAAAAAACAAACAACCCAATCCAAAAATGGGCAGAAGACCTAAATAGACATTTCTCCAAAGAAGATATACAGATGGCCAACAAACACATGAAAGAATGCTCAACATCACTGAACATTAGAGAAATGCAAATCAAAACTACAATGAGGTACCACCTCACACCAGTCAGAATGGCCATCATCAAAAAATCTACAAACAATAAATGCTGGAGAGGGTGTGGAGAAAAGGGAACCCTCTTGCACTGTTGGTGGGAATGTAAATGGATACAACCACTATGGAGAACAGTATGGAGGTTCCTTAAAAAACTAAAAATAGAACTACCACATGACCCAGCAATCCCACTACTGGGCATATACTCTGAGAAAACCATAATTCAAAGAGTCACGTACCACAATGTTCATTGCAGCTCTATTTACAATAGCCAGGAAGCAACCTAAGTGTCCATCGACAGATGAATGGATAAAGAAGTTGTGGCACATACATACAATGGAATATTACTCAGCCATAAAAAGAAATGAAATTGAGTTATTTGTAGTGAGGTGGATGGACCTAGAATCTGTCATACAGAGTGAAGTAAGTCCAAAAGAGAAAAACAAATACCATATGCTAACACATATATATGGAATCTAAAAAAAAAAAAATGGCTATGAAGAACCTAGGGGCAGCACAGGAATCATGATGCAGATGTAGAGAATGGGCTTGAGGACAGGGGGAGGGGGAAGGGTAAGCTGGGACGAAGTGAGAGAGTAGCACTGACATATATACACTACCAAATGTAAAATAGATAGCTAGTGGGAAGCAGCCGCATAGCACAGGGAGATCAGCTTGGTGCTTTGTGACCACCTAGAAGGGTGGGATAGGGAGGGTGGGAGGGAGACGCAAGAAGGAGAAGATATGGGGATATATGTATATGTATAGCTGATTCACTTTGTTATAAAGCAGAAACTAACACACCATTGTAAAGCAACTATACTCCAATAAAGATGTTTAAAAAAAAAAAAAGACAGGTTGAGACCCACCCAAAAAGTACACGGCAAATCAGAAGTAGAGCTGGAAGTGGGCCTTTGTTCTTAATTCCTTGGGCCATCGACTAATGGTAGTGTCTCTGAGTAATTCCACTGCATATCTGCTTGGCCAGGGAAAGTGCAGCCTCAGATAATGAAAGGACTGCAGAGCACGTCCTTTGGTCTACCACGTTCCCTCAGAGATAACTTATGACTTCACCACCATTGCCCTGGGAGGGTTTTCTGCTTCTATTTTCCCTGTAGACAGAGCAGAATCTTCAAGCAAGTTGAACCTTTGAACAGCAAACGGAGTTAATCAAGAGGTCCCAGCCCAGAAGAACAGCTAAGAACTCAGCCTGACTTTTATTAGAGCCATAGGCTCTGTCTGGTTGTGAAAGAAAAGTAAATCTGAGCAAAAGCAAAGGAGAACTACTTTAGTCAGGCAGGGAGCATTCAGTGACTTTCTCTGAAGGTCACGAGTTATCTGTTATAACCGCAAGCAAGGCCTGATGCCCTTTGATTTTACAAAAGCAGAAATCAAGGAAAGTCAACTGAAACCACAGCTATACTAAAAATAAATAAATAAATCTTGATCCACAAGAGCACGCGGAGAGCATTACTGCAGGGAGGTCAGATGGCCGCTGTTTAACAGCGTTTACGCACAACATGTAAATGTTTTTGAAACCTCAAAGTTCTTGGATAATTGCAATACTGTTTTCAAACAAACATGGTAGAACCTTAAATATTATAGCATTCAGATGATTTTTTCGAGAGGTAGACCTCTAAGAGATCACTTCAATATAATTGTCTATTATTTACTCTGGTTTTTGTTCTTAATAAAAAATAGATTAATATGGGTATATAGCCAAATACAATACTCTTTTTTAAAAAGTCACTGCAACCAGAGATGTTCAGAAATACTAAAGGAAAGTGGAAGTTTCCAAAACCCTAATGAGTGCTGTGTGCGGGGGCAGTGAACGCTTTGAGCCACTCCCCACTTAGTAGCGACCCAAATGCCGCATCTCGAATCGATGTTTAAGAGAAACAACTAGGGAGTTGGATTGTTACTTCAAAGATTAAAAACCCTTCCAGCATCCAAGCTCCTGCCCAGCCATGTGCAAGGAGCTCCGATGTGTATGCCCAGCATGTGGTCACTTCGCCAGTCACAGTGTCTTCACTGCCAGGGAGAATGTCAACTGCATGAAAACATGGATATAAATGCATTCCTTTTTAGATTTTTTAAAAAACAAAAGCGAAGGCAAAATGGAAACTCAGACAGGAACTCTAATGATTTCCCCCCCCCCCAGGGAATCGCTAAAAATTTACCACTCTACCAAGTTCTAGCTCCTAATGACTGGAGGGTTTTTTTTGGGTTTTTTCGTATGTCTTTTTTTTAAAAAACACAAATTGGGGTTTTTCTTCTCACAAACATTACATGTTTATGGAGAAGATACAGAAAATACAGATAAGACCAAAAAATACTTAATAAAAACGTATGAGCCCACCATTCTCAACCTTTTGGTATATGATCCTTTCAGTTGTTTTACAGTGTCTACAGTATAATCATTTTGTTTTTATAAATATGGGCTACTATATACTATTTTGTAACTTGATATCTTTGTTTATCAATATCTATTTTCCACATTAATATTCTTTAACCACATTATTTTTAATAGTTGCAAGGTATTCCTCTGAATAAATGTACCATAATTTATTTAACCATTGCCCTATTTTAGACATTTTTGGCTATTTTCAATGTTTCAAAATTTAAAAAGATTATAAACAATGCTGTCTTTGACATCCACATATACACAGTTTTGGAAACATTCATGATGATTCTTAAAGAATATTTCCTGTAACTAAAATATTTGGATTGAAAAGAACATGCATTTTAAAGCCTTTGATGTATATCGCCGGTTGCGCTCCAGTTCACCCCAGTAGTTCACATGAACACCTGCCTCTCCCACATGCTGGCCAACAGTAAGCTGTGCACTGTTTTTGTCTTAAGATGTGTTGGGTTTTTTTTTTTTTTGATGTGGACCATTTTTTTTTAAGTCTTTATTGAATTTGTTACAATATTTCTTCTGTTTTATGTTTTGGTTTTTTGGCCATGAGGCACGTGGGATCTTAGTTCCCCGACCAGGGATGGAACCCACACCCCCTGCATTGGAAGGTGAAGTCTTAACCACTGGACCGCCAAGGACGTCCCTGTGTCACTTCTTAAATTTGCTAAAATGGTCCCCAAATAGCACTTGCTTTAATTTCGTACTGATTTACCTACTCAGGAAGTTGAGTGTTTCCCCTATTTATTACCCATTTGTATTTCTACTTTTGTAATAAGCAGAGACTTAATAAGTTTTTTCTAGCACCAACTTCCTGTTTCTCAGAGAATATAAATGTCTCTCAGAAGAGGAGGCAACATCTTTGGGCAAGAAACAAAACGTATTTGCTTTGTGGGAGTTTAGTTTCCTTAAACAAACACTGCTTCAGACTAAGGGGAACAGGTTCGGATTGAATATGTAATAATTCAATCTCATGATGATAAATGTTCAGGGCACAAATTGGAGAAGAGTTTAGACGAAAGGGAGTTGAGAGAGCCAGGCTGAATTTGCACAATAGTTTGGAGGTACTTCCCTAAGAAACAGTCTGAGTAAGATGCATACACTCGCCACATCCTCTTACCCGGGCAGCCTTCCTGACGACTCTGAAAGATCTTCTAGGTGTGGATCAGCCCCAAGTGAGCAAAGCCGAACCAGGGTGTGGGGGGCAGTTTAAGAGTTCAACAACTCCCCTGGGATAAGACAAAAGACCTGGGCTTTGACTCACAGTCAGAGTTCTGCAGTGACCGCGTGACCTTAGCAAGTTACGTAAACTCCATGAGCCTCAGTTTTCCCATTTGTGAAATGGGATAATAGCATTTATTATTATCCCATTTTCATGGACAAGATCGTTGTGAGAATGATCGGGAGGCGAAGCTCCTAGCTCTGTAGTTAGCACACAGTAGGCTTTCAATAATAGCTCTGATAGGAATGAATCCAACCATGTCACAAATATTTATTGAGCGCCATTGAAGTGTCAGGCACCGCTCTGGGCACCTGGGTACTACAACAAATGATAAACCACAGGTAAGCTAATTATATAGCTGTAGAAGGTGATAAGAACGCAGATGAACAGACAGCAGGTGAAGGCAAGGCAAGGCAAGGCAGGCAGGGCAGGGCGGGGGTAGACCTCCTGAGAAGGTGACTTTGGAGCAAAGACTTGAAGGGAGGGAGTGCGTGAGCTTGGTGCCTGGGAGAGGGAACAGCCCCGGGGCAGGCGTGAGTCTGGCTGTTCTAGGGCCAGTGGCTGCTGAGTGGAATGAGCGAGGGGGCAGGTGTGGGATGGTGCACAGCTCAGGTAGGCCCTACAGAGCACTGCGGGGTGGATCCTAGCCCCGGCCCCTGCCGCTGCATTGGTTTCTGGGCCTTGAAGGAGCTCAGAGGCCAGTCTAGCGGACCGTGGACAGTGTGGGCTCCCTGGGAAGGAGGGTTTAGCCTCGTCCTCCTGGATCAGCCTTGTAAAGGCTCAAGCTAGCTGGAGTCCTTGGAGCCCGTATGTTACCTGGGGTGGAAGCAAACCTCCCCATGGATCTCGGAAAAGCTCCCAGAGGCCACTCCCATGCTTCCCCTGTCTGTACCCACCACGGGGTTCAACCCTAGGAGAGAATGTTCTGGAGCCGCCCTTGTTTACCTCACCCTCGGGGAAGCATTTCCTCAGTGCTTTCACCTTTCTCAACTATTCTCCAGTATAAACACCACCTAGGAAGGTGCTGAGCCATCCTCCAACACCAGCTCTCCGAGATACCCTGGCAGGACCACCCCAGACTCTCATGATCTTAGGGCATCCAAGAAGCGGAGGGTAACTCCATCTGGCTCTGCTAGGACCGCTGTGCGACCCAGGACAGGAGGCTGCCCTCAGCACAAGTTGGGAAGGGCCCACAAGAGGAGCTGTGTGAACTGAACAGCTACTGCCTTGGACAGCACAGCCCTGGACTGTTAAAGAATCCTTAACAAACGCCATACTTTACTCGGGTTTGAAATTGCCAGGGCTCAACCTGTGTGTTTCTGAAACCTCACCGTGCATATGAATCTCCTAGGGCTCTTGTTAAGTTGTAGGTTCGGACTCCAGCACGCCTGGGGTAAGGCTAGAGATTCTGGTTTCTGACAAGCACCCAGGTAGCGCCAGCACTGCTGGGTCCCACATTTTGAGTAGCGAGTGTGCAGAGCAGGGGTCTTCGTGGAGGCAGGACCACCCACAGGAGACAGTGGTTGGAGACAACAGATGGGTTGGAGCTGCTAGCATTTAGTGGATTGAATCAAGGATGTTAGCTATTCTTCAAGGTCTAGCCGGCTTCTGCCATGACTTTTGAATATTCGACTGGACATTCATGGAGATGGGGGAAGTTTGTCTGACATCAACACCATGTTCCACTAAAACACAACCCCAAGAAACAGAGAGGTTAAAGTACTAGCTCTGGACCACACTCCTTGCCACTAAAGGAGCTGGAAGGTGAACCAAGACGTTGGTTTCTAGAAAGAGCTGAGTTCTTAACCACTGTCTTACGCCACGGAATGTGAGCATTCATTTGATTCCCAAAGCAATCCAGTGAAATAAAAAGAACAACTTTTCAGACTTCCCTGGCGGTCCAGTGGCTAAGGCTCCGTGCATCTAATGCAGGGGGCGCGGGTTCGATCCCTGGTCCGGGAACTAAGATCCCACATGCTGTGCGGTATGGCCAAAAAAAAAAAGAACAACTTTGATACCATCTCCTTGATGAGGACTCTGAAGTTTGGGGAGTCTTTATGATTGCTTAAGATCATTGAATAAGGGACTTCCCTGGTGGCACAGTGGATAAGACTCCGCACTCCCAATGCAGGGGGCCCGGGTTCGATCCTTGGGCAGGGAACTAGATCCCACATGCATGCCGCAACTAAGAGTTCTCACGCCATAACTGAGGAACCCGCCTGCCGCAACTAAGACCCAGCACAACCAAATAAATTAATTAATTTAAAAAAAAAAAAAAGATCATTGAATAAGTTAAAGATCCATGACTGTAATTGAAACCTCACGGCCTCTCACCCAAGGCTCCACCTAACATATCAAGCACATATCACATGTTTAGGCACAGAGTAAACATTCATTCAATGTTTTTGAATAATGAATAAAGTAATAAAAAGGCCTGCCTATGAAGAGACACTACATTTAAAACACCACAAAGCAATCTCAAAAAAAAGAAGAGCAAAGTTGGAGGACTTTACTCAACTTCAAGACTTCCTACAAAGCTACAGTAATCATGTCAGTGTGGCCTTGGCATAAGGACAAAGAGGTCAGTGGAGCACAAGAGAGAACCTAGGAAAAGATCCACACTTACATGGTCATTTGACTTTCAACAAAGACACCAAAGTCCATGGAAAAATGAGAGTCCTTTTTTTTTTTTTTTTTTTTAAATGGTGCTGGAATAACTGTTTATTCATATGGGGAAAAATGAACCTCAATCTGTACCTTACACCATTCACAAAAAGGAATGAGCTGGAGCATGGACCACACACAAAAGCTAAACTTTTATAAAGCTTCTAGAAGAAAACATAGGAGAATATCTTCATGACTTATGGGTAGATAAGACAGAGAAGTAACCATGAAAGAAAAATCTGACGAATCAGACTTCCTCAAAACTAAACACTTCCCATCCAAAGACACCATTACTTATTATTAATTACTCTCTGTATGAATGAAAATGTTCACAATAAGATGTAAAAAAGAAAATCACCATCAGAGTACAGCAAGGCTTTTCCCAGCTCTCAATCTAAGTAAAATATCACCTCTGCACTCTATATCACGTTCCAGTTTATCCCACAAGACAACACGGCACTCGTGTTGCCTAACAATCCAATTTGACGTCATGGCAACAACCACACGTCACGTGTCAAGGATATCAGACAAGACTCACGTGTCTCAAGCCTCCTGAGAATAAAGTGTTGGGCGCTGGACTGGATGAGATATCCTCTTGCTTCAAAACAGGGCTAGGAGGGCACTTGGGGCTCTCCTGATTAAGAGGTTTCAGAATATCTGGTGCGCTGACCTTCTGAAAAAGAAAACACAGAATTAGTATAGTACAGTCTGCATCCCAGTTTGAGTTTGTTCAGATGTGATGACTTCAGCGAGCATGGCCTGCGTGTCACTAATACGCAAACGTCCAGGTGCTGAGTAAAAGGCCACGCTTCCATTTGGATAAACGCATACACACACGGGGCCCCAAGGCAGACGTCATCAAGCTTCGGGACATTCATGAACAGTGATGGGTGGGTTACTTATGGATTAGTACAAGTCTTAAAGAAACTGAAGTCCACATTTGACCTTAATAATGACGCAGGCATTTAATCACATGAAATATAGTATTCAGCCTGACAGCCTCTAATGTGCTCATAAAAAAAGGAAAAAAATCAAAATATGTCTCTAAATTTTATAAACATTTTTTTTAATAGTTGGTACTTCTTCTATAACATGTACATCTTGTGCTTTCTAATATGGTAGCCACTAGGCACATGGGGCTATTTAAATTCCAATCAGTTAAAATCAAATAAAATAAATTCAGCTCCTTGGTTACACTAGACACATATCAAGTGCTCAGTAACCACATGCGGCAGTGGCAGGAAAGTTCTATCGGACAGCGTTAGTACAGAGCAGGGAGGGAAACCTCTTCCTGGTTGAAAAGACAAAGTTTCCAAATCGAGACTTTAGGTTTTGACACTGGGTTGGAAGTAGAACTTGGAAATATAAACAGCTGCACTATGGTCATAAGTTTCACGAATAAAAAGCTAAGACTATTACAGAACAAATGAAAGATGTGATTACCTCTAAATTATTGTTCATGCTCTCAATTTCCAGAACTCAACTCAATTCCATCAGACATTTGTTAAGCAACACTCTATTCAATGTGCCGCTGCTCTATGTCCTGGGAGTGGGAAGAGGAGGAGGAGGAGGGGAGGAAGGAGGAGAAGATGCTTGTCTGCTCTCCAAGGGCTCACTAGCTCATTAGAAATGCACACCGTTAAAATGGAAGTACGAGCCAAGTCAACGGGAAAGAGTGGGAGACCTTATGCAGAAGAGGCACCTGGGATGGTCGTCAGTGGGAGTGTGACCTGAGTGGGTGTCAAGGGCTGGCTGGGGAAAGACCCAAAGGTAAGGCATCCCGAGTGGAGGGGCTGTCGTGATGGTCAGGTATGGAGCATGTTCCTAGACCTGCCAGAGGCCAAAGCAACTGCAGAGACGCAAGAGGCCTGGCAGAGACCCGGACATGAGATCACACACGCACAGTGACGCGTGATGCCGTCCAGAGGACAGGTAGCTCGGGGACACTGAAGCGTGGGCACAGGGGAGGAGGCACAGGGCTGGAGGAGCCGGAGATCCAAGGGGAGGATTTCAGAAATGAAGGTGTTAGAAAAGCTTTTTCATATAGTTCAAAAGCCCGTGTGTTACAACTACTGAAGCCCGCGCGCCTAGAGCCCATGCTCCGCAACAAGAGAAGCCACCGCAATGAGAAGCCCGCGCACGGCCACGAAGAGTAGCCCCCGCTCGCCGCAACTAGAGAAAGCCCGCATGCAGCAACGAAGACCCAACGCAGCCAAAAATAAATAAATAAATAAATTTATTTAAAAAGTATTAAAAAAAATAAAGATGTAGTCTTTATACTCCAGCCCTATAATTATTTAGCATTTATAGATCATGCCATGATTACTGAGTACTTTATAAACATTTGGCTAAATTTCTCTTTAAAACAGCCATATCCTCAAGTGGGGAGAGAGAATGCCTACAGAAAGTCACGAGCGTGTCCTGCCAGGAGTGTGGCGGGGAAGTGGACGCACACTGGACAGAGGGTCTACACAGTGGAGGCTCTCTAGCCACGGCCCCCCCCAGTTCCTCCACACTTCTACCCTTGAGCACCACCAGCCCTTCAGAGAACCCTGCACTCGTCCGGCAGGCCCATCCCACTGCACTGCAGCCCGTGAGGGTGACGTCACAGATGCCACGTCACGTCAGCTCCAGAACGTCCGGAGCTCCGCCTACAGACACTTGGGATGCCCCAGCATGTGGCACGTGACGCCAGAAGTGGGAACCGTGCCAGTCTGCAAGCATTGCTGGCGTCTCCTGGCAGGCGTTACAGGAATGGTCCCTGGAGCAGGCCCCACCTGGCCCTGCCACCCTGACCACGCTCCCTCTGGGTCATCTCTCGGTCCCGGAATCCTCATCTTTCATGGGACAGTAACAGCACAGACCTCACAGGCTTGTTTAAGGATTAAAAAAGTTAATCTGTCCTCCTACGTGGGGCATATAACGAAGAGGTTAAGAGTTTAGAATCGTACGAACCTGGGTTCTGTTCCTAGCTCCATCTTTTACAAGCTATTGCTATGAGACAAGGTGGGTAACCTCTCACTAAAACTCAGGTTCTAGATCTTTACCATGGGAGTAACAATATCTTTCTCAGGAATTTTGTAAGAATGAAATGTAGGTAACAAACACTCCATCATGCCCAGAACACAGTGTCACCTAAATGCACACTGACCCTCTCCTCCATCCACTGATTCAGGGACAGTAGGTAGGGTGGTGGAGATGGCAGGAACCCACACGTGTTTGCACCTGAGGGTCTCAAAGACCTTCCGTACACACATGGCGCACTCGCCAGGCCCTGCCCTTACAGTGAGGTCCCAGGACCGCGGCAGCATTGCCTGCTCGCCGGCGAGTGCCTTAGAAACACACCTGAGATCCCGCGTCTCATGCCCACCCCAGATCTACCGACTCGGAATCTGTATTTCAACAAGCTCCAAGTTGGAGCTCCTCAAGTGACTCACATATGCATTAAAGTGGAGAATCGCTGCTCCAGAGTTCGGCCTCCAAACTAAGACTGCCCACCATTTCTGGTTATGTCACCAGGTCCATGTGACAATCTCTCTAAGCCTCCGTTTCCCTAAGTGTAAACAGGGTCACATGCACTACCCACCTCGAGGGGTGGTGTGAGGGTAAAAAGAGAGTCCAGGTAAAGCTTTCAGCAAGAGCCTGGCACATAGTAACAAGTGCTGGCAATTTAGGTTTATATTTAGATAACTTAGGTAGCAGTTTGGCTGTTATGTTATCTCAGGGCATCTTTACAAGATCACTGTGCTGCTCTGGGCAGAACAGGTATTATCACCTTCATTCCCCGGGGAGGCGGGGGCAGGGGGCATTCAGAGGCTCAGGGAGTTCAAGTGATGTGATGTGGATGGAGGCTGGATTTAGCATCTTGAGAGCATGTGGAAGTCCCAGCAGGAGACTAAGGCTGTGCTCACCCCCTTGCCTACAGAACAGTCTGTCTGGGGACATCCTGAACAGAGCCCACTGCTGCAGAGAAGGGCACTTGTCCTGCCCAGCTAACCAAAGCTGTCACATCAACCCTGCAAACAGCCAGGTGCTGGCGCCTGCCACAGCCAGGTCACCTCAGCTGGACCAGAACCCAGGTTTTCTGACCCTAAAGTCTGCTTGCCCTCACACTCCAGTGCATCTGCCTCTGGCTCGGTCAATCCTGGTGGAAAGAGTAATCCTTTCCCTAAAGGCCTTTATTAGGTGAGATCTCTTACAGTTTAGGTACCTGGAGAGTCTCCCTCACGATCACACCTGAACGTGCAGCGTTTATGGTTTCAATAGTTTCAATCAGAGATCGGGACAGATTTTAACCAGAGGTTGTTGGAAGCAGGACATAGGACAGAACGAGAGTATCCACAGACCAGTAATAACTGGGCACGTTGCAGGCCTCCAGGTGAGCCTTTGCCTTTGGTGTGGCCTTGAAGCCAGCAGGGAGCTTCGGGGGTCACGTGGAAGCCCCGGGGGCTTGGAATGAGGTGGAAGCCTTTCCCTGTTCTGAACCACTTTCCAAATTCAATAAAATTGAATTTTAACCCTCATTTGGCCTGTACCCGCACCCCAGCCAATGGACGGGTTTATAAGTACGTTTTTCAGACTGCTTGATGGTTAACTATGAAGTAAAAGGACGAAGAAATCTATGGAGAAAACGGGGAGAAGGGTGATCTTGGGGCGGCCGGAGGCCTGGGATACCCGGGTGGTGACGTTGACCGCGGTGTCGGACTGGCTCCTCCTCTCCGACCGGCCCTCGCACTGCCTGGGACCCACAGCTGGGCGTTGCTTGTCAGAGGTCATGTCATTCTGCGACTTGGAGAGTTCTAGAAAATCAATACAGGGATGACAGGTGGGAGTGCGCAGCTTTGCCAGGACCTGCGGGAACCCCTCCTCCGGGATTCCTGCACCCCGAGCTCTGGGGCCAGGAGGAGAGTCCCCGACACCGCGCTGGACCCGGGGCACCTGCACAGGACCGAGGGGCTGGATCCTGAACGCGGGTGACTGTGTGTCCCCACGTCTCCGCAGGCGGAGCCACCGTCAGGGCGGGGTTCAAGGGCGACCTCCCGACCCAGGTTACTCTGCATTCAGGGCATACGTCCCGAGTGTCCGGTTGCCCAAATGCAAAGAAGGCAGCCGAACGAACCAGCTGTTTTTTTTTAGGGGTTCCTTACAAAGATTGTATAACTGGATACCACATCTTGAAGTGAAAGCAAGACTTGGGGTATCCTTATAACCATTTCGGGAAGCAAACCCTGAAAAGATGACTTAAAATTTTTTTTTTCAGTATAATAGTCTAGAATAAAGATGAGTGAAGGGAAGAGGAAGGACCCCCACACAGTGAGAGCCTCTCAAAGGTCAGTGCGTCCTTTAAAAAGAGCTTCCTTTTCCCATGAGATCCTTGTCTCCATCTTGAAACTACCTTTAGAGTAGCGCCGTCCAACAGGGAGATAACACAGCTCACATATGTCATTTTAAATATTCTAGTAACCTCATTTTAAAAACAAACTAAAAAGAAACAGGTAAAATTAATTTTAATACTATATTTCATTTAATGCAAAATATCCAATGTATTGTGAAAATATATAATCGATATTAAAATTATTAATGAAAAAATGTCACTCTTATTTCGATACTAAGTCTCCGGAATTCAATATGTATTTCACTCCGGCCACATCTCAAGAGCCACGTGTGGTCAGAGGTTACCACATAGGACAGCGCAACTCCAGAGCACTCCTCTGTCTTCTGATCCATCATGAGTCCTCACGCTTTGCTATTTATTAGGTATCTCCTGCATGCACTGAGCAGGGGTAAGGCTGTGGATCATCTCTTTTTCTCTAGAGGAGATCCTGCACGTGTCCCGCCAAAGCGCCCGGGTATTCATCTCTTCCCCTGAGATGTGTCAGAGCCTCTCCTCTCCGAGAGCAGTGCCAACCACGCTGTTCTCAAGTCTACTGTCTGGAATCTTTGGGGCATCCTTCTACACCAGCCAGTTAGAAAGGTCCCAACACACACCAGCCCCTCAGAGCCGTCGCTGGTGCAAATACAGGTGGAGGGGTGAAGGGCCCAGGGCTGTGGCTTTCCCCAGGAGCCAGAGACAGAGAGTGGCCCTTCCCCAGCCAAGGTCACTGGCCAGGCCTTGGCCAGCGGGGATGGCTGGCCTGGACGGTGGTAGAAGAACCCCTGCAGAAGCATCCACTTACTTTTCATGTGGGTGGTAACAGACAGAAACAAATTTTCCACAGACTTATTAAATCCTTTAAACTGACCAAGCTCCTGGAACTAAAACAGAGACAGAAGGAGAGAGAATGAGAGTTATGTCTGATGACCTGTGTTTGCCCTGGCAGCCCCCAGGCCGCCAACCCCCAAACCCTGGCACGTGTGGGCGAGGGTGGATGTGCGTTCTCGGGTTGTGTGCGGACGTGCGTGTGTGTGTCTGGGGCAGAGGGCACTGTCCTCTCTTTACTCAGCTTCTCTCCTCCGAGTTCTGACACCTGCATTGAAGGCAGGGACATCACCATGGGGTTGTTGACAAGATAGCAACTACCTCACAGAAATAACAGCTGACACTTCATGGGCTCAAAGACTGCACCAAGTAAATTCCTGCTTCTTTAGCCTCCTTCTCTTAGGACCCCACCCCAGCTCTGCACAGAAGGGACGCCAATACAGGCAGAATGCACGTGACACAAGGGCTGAAGGTGGTACCAGGGACAAGGTAAGCAGACTGGAGCCAAGGGTTAGTTCCACCTCCCAAAACAGAAGAGAGAAGAAAAAGGAAGAGAAACAACAGAAATGGGATCCCTCCCCTCTGCGAGTCTCATCCACCCATCCATCCATCCATCCATCCACCATCCATCCATCCACCCATCCACCATCCATCCACCCACCCACCATCCATCCACCCACCCACCCACCATCCATCCACCCACCCACCCATCCATCCCAGGAATATGTCTTGAGCACATCTGTGCTTGAGTAACTTCAGAGCACTTAAAATCTCTAAGAGAAAGTAGAGCAGAATTTTGAAGGTCACTCCGGGGTCTCAGTTTGAAATTGAAAAAAGAATGTATATATTTTCTCTCTCTCACCAGCAGACATGTATATCCTCCTTTGTACAGATATAGTTACTCCCCTTAATACACAGAGTAATAACAATGAAAATAATCAAGAGCATGTGTTTCCATGGCACTTTACAGTTTCCAACTACCAGCGGAGACATTATTTTGTTAATTTCTCACACCAGCCATGGGAGGCGAACCAGACGAGAAGAATTATTTCCACCTCCCAGGTGGGAGCCCAGGTAAGTGCCCCATGATCACACAGCTAACTTCCTTGGACGGAAACAGTCCTGGTGTTCTTTATGTTAGTGCCTACAAACCCTCAAAGACACACACGCACATTTCCACAGATACTCCCAGGCCTGCGAATCACACACCTGTGCGTCAACCTGTATTTCCTTTCCACCCCCCACGCTCAGGGGCACAGTTAGGGGAGAGAACCAACAAAATGACAAGAGTAAAAAGATGGGGATGTGGGGTGCAGGCGAGGACATGGGGTACAGGCAGGAGATGCATCCACTGACGGTGCGGGGGACGGGGGGATGGTCCCACGGCCCCCAGAGGGTGATGGAAGCGCAGACACCAGGCAGGGCCCAGCACCCCTCAGCCTCCGATCGGGACCCCCATTCTCTCCTCACCTTATGACCCACTCCAGCCACAGCTGGATCCCTTTGCCATGAGGCTCAAGCTCGCAGGTCCCCTCTCTTCCCCTGCTTCTCTCCCACTTCCCCTCCCCAGGAGGCACACAGAACAGGCACGTTACCCTGCCAGGGCTGCCGCCGCACCAGCTTTCACCGAGAGGGGGTGGAGTAGGAGGAACCACGGAAATTTTGCTGCCGAGGAAAAATACAAGGGTAAGAAAGGAGTTATGAGTCTTAAAATATTAGTCTTAGAAATACACAACATTTGTATTTATCCTATAATTCAAGTTCTCTGCCTTTTTTTTTTTTTTTTTTTAAACACTGCCTCACTTTTCAGAAGAGGGGTCAGCAGCCTGCCTGGATCTGCTCTGCACAGGGCCTGATTCCCTGGGGGCTGGGTGTGGGAAATGGGCGTCACGTGGTCTAAGGTCTGGGCATTGCACTCCATCTGTGTGTTGCAGAATAGCTGGGGTGCTCGGGACCGGCTCCGTGGCCTGGCTGCTCTGGAATCCGGACTGCACACGGGTGTGCTGTGTGGCCCTGAGCGTCCTCTCAGTGAACACCACGCAGCAGAACGCCCCAAATGTCATGGATGTGAAAACTGACCACAAGAGCAACTAGAAGTTTGTGCTAAAAGAAGTGGGGGGGGGGGGGGGATGGAGTAAAAAAATGAAAATGTCCTGAGATTGGAAAATCTCACCATGAGCACAAAAAAAAGCTGCTGGTGGAGAGCTTTCAGTAATACTTTAATAAATTCAGCATAGTCAGGTGTGTGAATTACTGCTAGCTTCAGGATGGCTGGGTATTCAGTAAAGTTACTATCTCTCAGGCCAATATTCAAATCCACCAATGTTTATTCCACAAATGTCTCCAAGGTGTCAAGCACTGGGCAAGATGTTGGCGGCATGAATGGTTCATAAAAGCAAGTGCTTGGTTTGGAATCTCACTGGACATGCCATCAAGAACAACATTTAGTTTCCTTACAAGATTTCAGAATTCAAGAAATAAAATGTTTTGTGAGCAAATCCTACGGGAGCTCCTTCTAGCTTTTCACAAGAATCTGGAAACATCTCTGAATCTTTCTCAGGCACTTTATCATCTTTTTTAAAAAAAGCTACATTCCAAAGCAGTGACATCTGAAAGTCAAGAGATCTATAAGTTCTTTCAGCACGTCCTTTGGCTCTAGCCCCTGAGGGCCCAGGACGGCCTGTCCTTTGACAACACTCACCTCAGCTTCTGATAAGATTGCAAGAGCTTTGCTCCAGCTGTCTCATGCTTGCCTGGAAGAGATATCAGTAAAGGTCATTTATTACTAAGAATATAACTTAGATGATGCAGATACAGGACGTAATAAATTAAAATTATTTTTCTAATATCACATCTTGTGATTAAAAAGTAGGAGACCATTTTGGGGTGCCAAAGACGCTCTAAAATCAGACTGTAGTGATGCACAACTCCATACATTTACCAAAAACCATGAAATTGTACATTTAAATAGGTGAATTTTGTGCTATATAAATTATGTTCCACTAAAGCTGCTGTTACACACACACAGACAGAGTAAGAGACCATACTTGCTGGAAATGACTGCTCTTATTGAAAGTTGATGCTGGATTAGATTTTTAAATTCTGGATAATTTGAAAACCAGTTCACGCTTCTAAGCTTCCATTTGTCCTTTGGAAACATTTCATAATGGAATGACCACATTCCTTTAAACATTCTTTGTTATGGAGATTGAATTAATCTTTTAAAAAATGTAATCTACTTATTTCTAGTTATAGAGGCTAATAATTTCCTAAATAAGACTCCATCTGATATAGTACTCTTTTTGTTTCAAGGCAAGGGGATTTTATGATGTATTAAGACCCCCAAAATAGAATTCTCCAAGTCCGCAGTTCTGTGAACACAATGTTTCCTGGCCCAACGCAAAGGGAGAGGTCAGCCCACTGCCACCCCGACCCCAGCTGGAGGCCAGAAGCGGATTCTGCTGCTCTGGGAAGTTCCCTAGAGGCTCCACAATGCCCAACACAGCCGAGAACCGCCAGACCTGCCATCCTAGGAGGTCAGTGGAGCTCCGGTCTTGTGTGTTCGGAAGGCTTTAATCCATCCCAAAGAAAGACAGGTATTCACGTCTTCTCCGTAAGACAGGAGGAAGGGCGGGGATAATAAGACAATCAGGAATTACGGGGAGGCCTTTGGGAGGAGGGCATATGGCTCTGATATCAAGTCCAAAACCTTAAAGCCGGGGACAGCTAACCCCTCAGCTGACCTTGAGCTGACACCCACCCCGTCAGGGGTCCTAAATTAGGGGGCTCAGGGAGCACATCGGCCCTGAAATCCTATCTCAGATTTTGAGTCCACCTGCCCGTGTGCATTTTTCTGGGGTTCACAATGGTGGTCACCAAATTCTAACAGGAGTCTCTGAGCCATGTCCCTGCCCCACCACAAAATAATTCTTTAAGAACAAAGAAGGCCTCACCCGAAGGCTGAGTGCTCAACTAGTAGAACCAGCTCATAATGGGTGAAATCCCGTATCTGCGGGACCCACAGGAAAGAAAAGAGCCAGACCAGAAGCAAAAAGAGAGCCACCCTAAGTGCACTGGAGTTGCGAAAGCAGAGAAAAACAAGGCAAAGAGAAAGGAAAGAGAGAGACGCCGTTCGTCCAGCCTCTCCTGGGCGAAAATGCAGACTCCAGGGGACAGGGCGCTCGCGAGCCGTGGGCTGTGTCACAGCTCAGGTGCTGCCGGCCCCTCCCCACTGCCCTGCCACCTCAGCCCCTCGTCCTCTCGGCCCTGGACTGTTGCGGTCGCTTCCCAGAGGCACGGCCACCAGCTACAGCCCCTCCCTCCAAGGTGATGCTCTCTCCTCCGTTTTCAGTCCTCCAGTGGCTCCCTACTGCCTTAGCCTGAGGTCCCAGCCCCACTGGCATCCCTGGGCCTCCAGCCCTGGGCCCTTGAAGAGCTCCTTACTGCCCTACTTACCCTGGGTGCTCTCCACTTACCCCGCCCCATCTCCCCGGGCTAACTGCTCTTCTACCTCAGGCCTATACCTCCCTCCTAAACCTCAGCTTAGGCCCTGTCGCATTTCTAAATACCCATCCTGAGCCCCGGGAGGCCTGCCCCACGCGCAGGTCTCTGCTGCCTCCTGCTGGCTGCACCGGGCCGCACCGCCCTCGGGGTCGACGCATCCCTTCCGCAAAGGCCAGATGGCAAACATTCTAGGCTCTATGCCTTCTCTGTCCCATGCACTCAACGTTGCACTTGGGACAGCAGCCACAGACAATGTTAAAGAGTGGGTGTGTCTGTGTTCTGATAGTGGACATCGAAATTTGAATTTCCTGTGTTTTGTGAGTCACAAATATTATTCTTTTGACCATTAAAAAATGTAAAACCCGTTCTTAGCTCATGGGAAGTGTGAAAACAGGCAGAAGGATCGGTTTGGGCCGTGGGACCTAGTTTGCCCCACGTCCTTGCTGCTCCAGGTGTGGATGGCGGCCCTCGGCAGGGCACTGGCAGGGAGCTTATGAGCAATGCAGAGTCCCAGGCCAACCCTAGCCCTGCAGGGTGGGCCTCTGCTCACTGAAGGTTGAGGAGCGCCGCCCTGTGGCTCTGTCCCTGTTTATTGCCAGTTTGTTTTTTTTTCTCTTCTGTTCCTCAGCCATTTCTTACCAGAGGCTTCCTTAAAAAGCACTAAATAGTTACTTGTTAACACTTTTTTAAAATGCATGTACTACTATGAGGAAATGCTTGTGGAAAGACGCCCCCCCGTCCCCCAAGGTCTCCGGACAGGCGGGCTGGGGCCCTGCTCTGGCCGCCTCGCTAGGCTTCACAGGGAGCAGCTGTGGGTCAGGGCCCCCAGGATCCTAGGCTTTGGGGCACATTCAGGGAGGCACAGTGGCATTTATTAGAAGCTAGCTGTCCACCAGGGGCTGTGCGGGGCACTCTGCATGCATTTGCCCCGTGGTTCGTCACCAGGTGTCATCCCAATTCTGTAAGTGAAAACCGAGGCTCACGGGTATTGTGCAACGGGTCCTGGGCTCAGCTCTCCCTGCTGCCACCCACCCTCCGGAGCACACACGAGGTCCTGTCCTCTACCAGCAACTCACAGCCCAAGTGGCTACAAAAGAAACTTCGACCAGCATAAGAAAGCTGCTTAGGGTTGAGCTGTGTCCCCTGTGAAAAGATATGTTGAAGCCCTACCCACAGGCAACTGTGAATGTGACCTTATTTGGAGATAGAGTCTTTGCAGATCAAGTTCAGGTGAGGTCATTAGGGCGGGTCTTGAGCCAAAAGGACTGGTGTCCTTGTAAAAAGGGAAAATTTGGACACAGAGGCAGACAGGCACAGAGGAAGGGTAAGGAGGAGATGGCGGTGTCACAACAGAGGCAGAGACTGGAGTGGTGTGTCCACAAGCCAAGGAACACCCAAGGGTCACTGGGAACCAACAGGAGCTGGAAGAGGCAGTGAGAGATTCTCCCCGAGAGCCTGCAGAGGAAGCATGGTCCCTCTGACAACTTGACTTTGGACTTCCAGCCTCCAGAACTGTGAGACAATACATCTC
Organism: Balaenoptera acutorostrata; assembly: GCF_949987535.1. Lineage (NCBI taxonomy): Eukaryota > Metazoa > Chordata > Mammalia > Artiodactyla > Balaenopteridae > Balaenoptera > Balaenoptera acutorostrata. Next base: position 8,952,830 of record NC_080077.1, read on the forward strand.
TGCTGTTCAAAGACACCCAGTTTGCACTTTGTTACAGCAGCCGGGGAAAACTACTACAGAGGTCCCGTGTGATTCGGTCCCTACCGACGAGTGCCACCTGCTGCCACCCCCGTCCCATTTGCAGGTCCAGCTGAAGCTGCACTTCCCAGATGCCCCACACCCACGAGACTGCACCTCTTCCACACCACTTGCTCTGTCCTTCTAGTGGTTTATTCTCCAGATTCTGGGCCTGTCCTCACCAGGCTGGTCTCGTCATGGTTGCCATGCACACTTGCTTTGAAATTCCTCTGACTGCACTGTAATCATTGGCATATGTGTCTGTCTCCCCCACTAGACGGTGAAAACTTTGAGGACATGGGCTTTGTCTTATGCATCTCAGTGTCCCCAGCACCCAGCAGAGGGCTTGCCATGCAGAGGTGGTTACAATAAATGACAACAATAGAAACCGACACTATTTTAACAATAAGCGTGACATCATTTAATAAGCCGTACCAGATATGTATGAAACAAGGTCATCATTTTTTCACCACTTGGCCTAATTTCATCCATTTGTTCACATTAATTGCATGTAATATGCACGGGCTCTTTACAGAGACAAGGATAAGGGGACACAACCTCTGCTCATAAGCAGGAGCTTATGATGCTGTAAGCATCCCCGTGAACCACAGGACGGAGGAGAGGCTTCTAGATCAAAAACCAACCTGCAACTGGCACAAGTACATCTGTGGCATCATTATACATCTAAGTACTACTGTATATACTGTATCTACTTCTGTATCTACTTCTCCATCTAAAAACAATAGTGATAAGGCAACATATTTCAGGTGTTCATAAAAAGTCCTCTAGAACGGATGCCCATCTTGAGCCAGGCTCCACTGTGACACTGGCCGAGAACACCAGCTGCCTACCAGCCAGCGCCCTGAGCCTCAGGTCCTGCCACAGATGCCATGCCCTGTCACCCCGATACTTCTCTCTGAGGTGACGTGGTTCTCAGGAAAGAGGGCACAGGGAAGACTCCCTGGAATGCCCCAGTGCAACTCTGTCAACCAGCCACATCACATGGTCATAGGTGACTGAGGGGCCTCACATCCTGAGCCGTGGGATCTGTGTAGCTTAGTCTTTTTCCAAGACATGACCGTTAACTTCCCCTCCTACACTGTAAGGCCCCACAGAAGCCCTTCACTACAGAAAGTCACGGACACCCAGAGAGCCATGTGGGACAGCTGTGGAACGAACAGACGGGGCCAACAAGCGGAAGGGTGGCCTGGCCCAGAGCCGCCTCTCTGCTGGGGCCCATGGAGTGGGAGAGAAGCATCCTTTGTAGGGAACCATACCGTGCAGTTCCAGGTGTGACCCAAAGCAAAGCGCAGGTAGGTCTACCCACACAGAGCCTCCCTGGGAACTATACAAATACACTCCTTCATCAAGATGCTTTGTCCACCCCTAAGAGTTGGTTGTAATATATGGATTTTGTTAGAACAACACATTTTGCTGCATCTTCCAGAAAAATCATCACAATAAACACACAAACCTAGGATGTCTATGATGTGAACAGTAGCCCCTCAGATGTGGGTCCCTTGTACAGTGCCCAACCTGCACAACTGTATGCGACAGTCCTGAGGGTTGGCCCACACTGGAGCTTAAGCACCCTCCAAATGCTAGAAAAAGGTGACTAAAACCAGAGGTTCGGTGTGTGTGTGTGTTGGCGCGGGGGCAGGTATTGGACAATTATAATCTGTTTCAGGACTTTTTTCTTTCATAGGAAAGAAAAGGTCTCTAGGACAATAAAGTTTTAAACCAGTCTTTGGCTCACTTATGCAAAGTGGAAAAATCTCTCAAAAAAACTGACCTAAAAAATCCCTCAGAATGTGAAGAATCTTGATATCCTGTCATAAATGGTTTCAGAGCTGGATTACAGAGCTTTTTAAGGTATATTTTAGCCCTTATAGAAGTTTCTACTTAGATAGCACTGGGGCCAAGACATCATTCCAGGATGAAAGGAGATACAGTGCACAACTATGAGTCAGCCACCAATGCCTTCCAGAAGAACTGAAATTAATAACAGATTTATAATCCTGTTGGCAGAAAGTGTATCTCATCCAGTGTCCTTCTGCCACTAGACATTACTCTTGTGCTTAGCTGCAAGAAAGAAAAATAATTTTTCCCTTTAATTAAGCTCCCTGTATTCTATCAGCAGAAATTCTGGATGGCTTCTGTGTTAATAACAATCCTCAAGATCTGGGCAGTAACTCTTCCACAAAGAGACACTTAAGGTTGAAGGTAACTGCCCAGGCTTGGTGCGAACCTGGGGATAACTGGGTATAAACTTCTTTTCCACAGCCTTTAATTTTCTCTAAAAATTGAATGTGGGTTTTAAGAGTTCTCTATCCTAAAGATTCTAGATATTAATCACTTATCAGATATGCGATTTCCAAATGTTTTCTCCCATTTCATGGGTTGACTTTTTCTCTGTTGATAATATCCTTTGATGAACAAAAGTTTTTCATTTTGATGAAGTCCAGTTTATCTATTTCTTTCTTCTGTTGCCTGTGCCTTTGGTATCATATCTGAGAAATCACTGTCTTCTCAGACTTCAGACAATACTACAAAGCTACAGTAATCAAAACAGCATGATATTAGCACAAAAACAGACATATGGATCAATGGAACAGAATCAAGAGCCTGGAAATAAACCCACGCACCTATGGTCAATTAATCTTTGATAAAGGTGGCAAGAATATACAATGGAGAAAAGACAGTCTCTTCAGCAAGTCGTGTTGGGAAAGTTGGACAGCCACATGTGAATCAATGAAGTTAGAACACTCCCTCACACCATACACAAAAATAAACTCAAAATGGCTTAAAAAGACTTACATATAAGACATGACACAACAGAACTCCTAGAAGAGAACATAGGCAAATATTCTCTGACATAAGTCGTAGCAATGTTTTCTTAGATCAGTCTCCTAAGGCAACAGCAATAAAAGCAAAAATAAGCAAATGGGACCTTGTCAGACTTGGTTTTTGCACAGCAAAGGAAGCCATAAACAAAAGACAACCCACAGACTGGGAGAAAATATTCGCAAATGATGAGACCGACAAGGGCTTAGTTTCCAAAATATATCAACAGTTCATACAACAATATCAAAAAAAACAATCCAATGAAAAAATGGGCAGAAGACCTAAACAGATGTTTTTCCAAAGAAGATACACAAATGGCCAATAGGCACATGAAAAAATGCTCAACATCACTAATTATTAGAGAAATATAAATCAAAACTACAATGAGGTATCACCTTACACTGGTCAGAATGGCCATCATCAAAAAGTCTACAGATAATAAATGCTGGAGAGGGTGTGGAGAAAAGGGAACCCTCTTGCACTGCTGGTGGGAATGTAAATTGATACAACCACTATGGAGAACAGTATGGAGGTTCCTTAAAAAACTAAAAATAGAATTACCATATGACCCAGCAATCTCACTACTGAGCATATACCCAGAGAAAACCATAATTCAAAAAGACACATGCACCCCAATGTTCATAGCAGCACTCTTCACAATAGCCAAGACATGGAAACAACCTAAGTGTCCATCAACAGATGAACAGATAAAGAAGATGCGGTACATGTATACAATGGAGTATTACTCAGCCATTAAAAAAGAATGAAATAATGCCATTTGCAGCAATGTGGATGGACCTAGAGATTGTCATACTAAGTGAAGTAAGTCAGAAAGAGAAAATGAATAACATATGTTATCACTTATACGTGGAATCTTTTTTCTCAATTACAAATGACCTTTTTTCAAAACAGAAACAGATTCACAGACATAGAAAACAAACTTATGGTTACCAAAGGGGAAAGGGCGGGTAGGGATGGATAAACTAGGAGTTTGGGATTAACAGATACACACTACTATATATAAAATAGATAAACAGGGCTTTCCTGGTGGCGCAGTGGTTAAGAATCCGCCTGCCAATGCAGGGGACATGGGTTCGAGCCCTGGTCCCGGAAGATCCCACATGCCCTGGAGCAGCTGGGCCTGTGAGCCACAATTACTGAGCCTGTGCATCTGGAGCCTGTGCTCCGCAGCAAGAGAGGCCGCGATAGTGAGAGGCCCGCGCACTGCGATGAAGAGTGGCCCCCGCTTGCCACAACTAGAGAAAGCCCTCGCACAGAAACGAAGACCCAACACAGCCATAAATAAATAAATAAATAAAATTTAAAAAAAAAAAAAAAAAAAAAGAAAAAAAAAAAAAAAAAAATAGATAAACAACAAGGACCTACTGTACAGCACAGGGAAGTATATTCAATATCTTATGATAACCTATAATGGAAAAGAATTTTAAAAGAATTATATATATGTATATATATGAAACTGAATATATATATGAAACTGAATCACTTTGTTGTACACCTGAAACTAACACAACATTGTAAATCAACTATACTTCAATTAAGAAAAAAAAAATCATTGTCAAAGCCAATGTCTTCTTTCCCCCTGTTTTAAGAGTTTTATAGTTTTAGGTCTTTGATCCTTTGAGTTAACTTTTGTTTATGGTGTTAGGTAAGAGTCTAACTTCATTCTTTTACACATACACATCTGGTTTTCCCAGCACCCTTTATTGAAAAGGCTGTCCTTTCCCCATTGAATGATATTGGCACCCTCATCAAAAATCACTTGACTATACAACACAGGGAATATAGCCAACATTTTATAATAACTATAAATGGAGTATAACCTTTGAAAATTGTGAATCACTATGTTGTACACCTGTAACTTATATAATATTGTACATCAACTATACTTCGATTAAAAAAAAAGTCACTTAATCGTATGTGCAAGAGTTTTGTTCTGGGATCTCTATTCTATTCCATTGGTCTACGTCTGTCCTTATGCCAGGGCCTCACTCTTTGGATTACTGTGGCTTTGTAGTATGTTTTGAAATCAGGAAGCATGAGTCTTCCAGCTTTCTTCTTCTTTTTCAAGAAACAAACAAAACAATCTAATTCAAATATGGGCAAAGACTTGAATATACATTTCTCCAAAGAAGACATAGAAATGGCCCAATAAGCAGATTAAAAGATATTAAACATCACTAATCATTAGGGAAATGTAAATCAAAACCACAATGATATAGCCACTATGGAAAAACAGTATGGAGGTTCCTCAGTTTATTTCTTTAAAAATAGAACTACTATATGATCCAGCAATCCCACTTCTGGGTACATATCCAAAGGAGATGAAATTACTATTTCAAAGAGACATCTGCAGTCCCATGTTCATTGCAGCATTATTCACAATAGCCAAGACATGGAAACAGTCTAAGTAACCATCAACAGATGAATGAATAAAGAAAATGTGGCATACACAAACACACACACACACACACACACACACACAGAGGATGAAATATTATTCAGCCATAAAAAAGGAAATCCTGATATTTGCAACAACATGGAAAGACCTTGATAGCACTAAGCTAAGTGAAATAAGTCAGAGAAAGACAAATATCACATGGTCAACTATATGTGGAATCTAAAACCACTGAACTTGTAGAAACGGAGGAGAATGGTGGTTGCCAAGAGCTGAGGGCTGGGGGAAATGGGGAGATGTTGGTCAAAGGCTACCAACTTTCACTTATAAGATGAGTAAGTTCTGGGGATGTAATATATAGTGAACATGGTGACTATAGTTAACAATACTACGTGTACACTTGAAAGGTGCTTTGAGTAGAGCATTAATGTTCTCACCATGACAATAACAACAAAATGGTACTTATGTGAAGTGAAGGATGTGTTAACAAACTTTATGGTGGTAAACATTTGAGATATATATACACACACACACACACACACATATATATACACACACACACACACACATATATATACATATATATACACACGTATATATATAGTGAAATCATCAAGAAAAAAAAAGAATCCATACACAGAACTGAATAAATGTCAGGCTTGTAGATACCCAATAAAGGCAGCCTGAATGACTAAAACCACCACCACAATTAGATATCACCTCATACCCATTACAATGGCTCTTAAACAACAACAACAACAAAAGAGAGAAAACAAGTGTTAGCATAGATATGGAGAAATTGGAACCCTTGTGAATTCCTAGTAGGAACATAAAATGGGGCAGCCACTAGGGAAAAACAAAATGGCAGTTCCTCAAAAAATTAAACATAGAATTACCATTTGATGCAGCAATTCCAATTCTGGGTAAAAACACAAAAGAAGTGAAAGCAGGGACTTGAACAGATATTCCAATGTTCATAGAAGCATTATTCATAATAGCCAAAAGGTAGAAGCAATCCAAGTGTCCACTGATACATGAATGGATAAACAAAATGTGGGATATACATACAATTAAATATCATTCAGTCTTGCAAAGGAATAAAATTCTGATATATGCTACAACATGGATAAAACTTGAAGACATGCTAAGTGAAATAAGGACAAATATATTATGATTCCACTTATATGAGCTACTTAGAGTAATCAAAATCATAGAGACAGAAAGTAGAAGCGTGGTTGTCAGAGGCTGCAAGAGGGTGGCGGAAGGGACAGAGGAGTTATTTAGTGGGTACAGAGTTGCAGTTTTGCAAGACGAAAACGTTCTAGAGACAGATGGTGGTAGTGGTTAAAGAACAACGAAAAGTTACCAATGCTACTGAACTGTACACTTAGAAATAGTTAAAATCGCAAATTTCATATTATGTATATTTTACAACAATAAAAAAATGAATCTGGAGTTCTTCAATTTAAAATGATTTCTTGGATAGCCTCATCCACCAGAGGGCAGACAGCAGAAGCAAGAAGAACTATAATCCTGCAGCCTGTGGAAAAAAAACCATTCACAGAAAGACAGACAAGATGAAAAGGCAGAGGGCTATGTACCAGATGAAGGAACAAGATAAAACCCCAGAAAAACAACTAAATGAAGTGGAGATAGGCAACCTTCCAGAAGAAGAATTCAGAATAATGATAGAGAAGATGATCCAGGACCTCGGAAAAAGAATGGAGGCAAAGATTGAGAAGATGCAAGAAATGTTTTACAAAGACCTAGAAGAATTAAAGAACAAACAAACAGAGATGAACAATACAATAACTGAAATGAAAACTACACTAGAAGGAATCAATAGCAGAATGACTGAGGCAGAACGGATAAGTGACCTGGAAGACAGAATGGTGAAATTCACTGCTGCGGAACGGAATAAAGAAAAAAGAACGAAAAGAAATGAAGACAGCCTAAGAGACCTCTGGTACAACATTAAACGCAACAACATTCGCATTATAGAGGTCCCAGAAGGAGAAGAGAGAAAGAAAGGAGCCGAGAAAATATATGAAGAGATTATAGTCAAAAACTTCCCTAACATGGGAAAGGAAATAGCCACCCAAGTCCAGGAAGAGAAGTCCCATACAGGATAAACCCAAGGAGAAACACGCCAAGACACATAGTAATCAAATTGGCAAAAATTAAAGACAAAGAAAAATCATTGAAAGCAGCAAGGGAAAAATGACAAATAACATACAAGGGAACTCCCATAAGGTTAACAGCTGATTTCTCAGCAGAAACTCTACAAGCCAGAAGGGAGTGGCATGATATACTTAAAGTGACGAAAGGGAAGAATCTACAACCAAGATTACTCTACCCGGCAAGGATCTCATTCAGATTCGATGGAGAAATCAAAAACTTTACAGACAAGCAAAAGCTAAGAGAAGTCAGCACCACCAAATCAGCTCTACAACAAATGCTAAAGGAACTTCTCTAAGTGGGAAACAGAAGAGAAGAAAAGGACCTACAAAAACAAACCCAAAACAATTAAGAAAATAGTCATAGGAACATACATATCAATAATTACCTTAAACGTGAATGGATTAAATGTTCCAACCAAAAGACACAGGCTTGCTGAATGGATACAAAAACAAGACCCATATATATGCTGTCTACAAGAGACCCAATTCAGACCTAGGGAAAGCTGGAGTAGCAATACTCATAGCAGATAAAATAGACTTTAAAATAAAGAATGTTATAAGAGACAAGGAAGGACACTACATAATGATCAAGGGATTAATCCAAGAAGAAGATATAACAATTATAAATATATACGTACCCAACATAGAAGCACCTCAATACATAAGGCAACTGCTAACAGGTATAAAAGAGGAAATCAACAGTAACACAATAATAGTGGGGGACTTTAATACCTCACTTACACCAAGGGACAGATCATCCAAAATGAAATAAGGAAACAGAAGCTTTAAATGACACAATAGACCAGATAGATTTAATAGATATTTATAGGACATTCCATCCAAAAACAGCAGATTATACTTTCTTCTCAAGTGCGCACGGAACATTCTCCAGGATAGATCACATCTTGGGTCACAAATCAAGCCTCACTGAATTTAAGAAAATTGAAATCATATCAAGCATCTTTTCTGACCACAACACTATGAGATTAGAAATGAATTACAGGGAAAAAACATAAAAAACACAAACACATGGAGGCTAAACAATACATTACTAAATAACCAAGAGATCACTGAGGAAATCAAAGAGGAAATCAAAAAATACCTAGAGACAAATGACAATGAAAACACAACAATCCAAAACCTATGGGATGCAGCAAAAGCAGTTCTAAGAGGGAAGTTTATAGCTATACAAGCCTACCTCAAGAAACAAGAAAAATCTCAAATAAACAATCTAACCTTACACCTAAAGGAACTAGAGAAAGAAGAACAAACAAAACCCAAAGTTAGCAGAAGGAAAGAAATCATAAAGGTCAGAGCAGAAATAACTGAAATAGAAACAAAGAAAAGAATAGCAAAGATCAATGAAACTAAAAGTTGGTTCTTTGAGAAGATAAACAAAATTGATAAACCATTAGCCAGACTCATCAAGAAAAAGATGGAGGGGACTCAAATCAATAAGATGAAAAATGAAAAGGAGAAGTTACAGTAACCACAGAAATACAAAGCATCCTAAGAGACTACTACAAGCAACTCTATGCCAATAAAATGGACAACCTGGAAGAAATGGTCAAATGCTTAGAAAGGTATAACCTTCCAGGACTGAACCAGGAAGAAGTAGAAAATATGAACAGACCAATCACAAGTAATGAAATTGAAACTGTGATTAAAAATCTTCCAACAAACAAAAGTCCAGGACCAGATGGCTTCACAGGTGAATTCTATCAAACATTTAGAGAAGAGCTAACAGCCATCCTTCTCAAACTCTTCCAAAACATTGCAGAGGCAGGAACACTCCCAAACTCACTCTATGAGGCCACCATCACCCTGATACCAAAACCAGACAAAGATACTACAAAAAAAGAAAATTACAGACTAATAACACTGATGAATATAGATGCAAAACCCTCAACAAAGTACTAGCAAACAGAATCCAACAACACATTAAAAGGATCATACACCATGATCAAGTGGGATTTATCCCAGGGATGCAAGGATTCTTCAATATATGCAAATCAATCAATGTGATACACCATATTAACAAATTGAAGAATAAAAACCATATGATCATCTCAATGGATGCAGAAAAAGCTTTTGACAAAATTCAACACCCATTTATGATAAAAACTCTCCAGAAAGTGGGCATAGAGGGAACCTACCTCAACATAATAAAGGCCATATATGACAAACCCACAGCTAATATCATTCGCAATGGTGAAAAACTGAAAGCATTTCCTCTAAGATCAGGAACAAGACAAGGATGTCCACTCTCACCACTATTATTCAACACAGTTTTGGAAGTTCTAGCCACGGCAATCAGAGAAGAAAAAGAAATAAAAGGAATACAAATTGGAAAAGAAGAAGTAAAACTGTCACTCTTTGCAGATGACATGATACTATACATAGAGAATCCTAAAGATGCCACCAGGGCTTCCCTGGTGGCACAGTGGTTGAGAATCTGCCTGCCAATGCAGGGGACGTGGGTTTGAGCCCTGGTCTGGGAAGATCCCACATGCCACGGAGCAACTCGGCCCGTGAGCCACAATTACTGAGCCTGCGCGTCTGGAGCCTGTGCTCGGCAATGAGAGGCCGCAATAGTGAGAGGCCCACACGCCGCGATGAAGAGTGGCCCCCACACCGCGATGAAGAGTGGCCCCCGCTTGCCACAACTAGAGAAAGCCCTCGCACAGAAACGAAGACCCAACACAGCCATACATACATACATACATACATAAAAAGAATGTAAGCAGACAAGAATAGCATTAAAAAAATTAAAAATAATTTAAAAAAAAAAAGATGCCACCAGAAAACTACCAGAGCTAATCAATGAATCTGGTAAAGTTGCAGGATACAAAATTAATGCACAGAAATCTCCTGCATTCTTATACACTAATGATGAAAAATCTGAAAGAGAAATTAAGGAAACACTCCCATTTACCATTGCAACAAAAAGAATAAAATACCTAGGAATAAACCTACCTAGGGAGAGAAAAGACCTGTATGCAGAAAACTATAAGACACTGATGAAAGAAATTAAAGATGACACCAAAAGATGGAGAAATATACCATGTTCTTGGATTGGAAGAATCAATATTGTGAAAATGACTATACTACCCAAAGCAATCTACAGATTCAATGCAATCCCTATCAAATTACCAATGGCATTTTTTACAGAACTAGAACAAAAAATCTTAAAATTTGTATGGAGACACAAAAGACCCCGAATAGCCAAAGCAGTCTTGAGGGGAAAAAACGGAGCTGGAGGAATCATACTCCCTGACTTCACACTATACTACAAAGCTACAGTAATCAACACAGTATGGTACTGGCACAAAAACAGAAATACAGATCAATGAAACAGGGTATAAAGCCCAGAGATAAACCCACGCACCTATGGTCAACTAATCTATGACAAAGGAGTCAAGGATATACAATGGAGAAAAGACAGTCTCTTCAATAAGTGCTGCTGGGAAAACTGGACAGCTACATGTAAAGGAATGAAATTAGAACACTCCCTAACACCATACACAAAAATAAACTCAAAATGGATTAAAGACCTAAATGTAACACCGGACACTATAAAACTCTCAGAGGAAAACATAGGAAGAACACTCTTTGACATGAATCACAGCAAGATCTTTTTTGATCCACCTCCTAGAGTAATGGAAATAAAAACAAAAATAAGCAAATGGGACCTAATGAAACTTTAAAGCTTTTGCACAGCAAAGAAAACCATAAACAAAACGAAAAGACAGCCCTCAGAATGGGAGAAAATATTTGCAAATGAATCAACAGACAAAGGATTAATCTCCAAAATCTATAAACAGCTCATGCAGCTCAATATTAAGAAAACAAATAACCCAATCCAAAAATGGGCAGAAGACCTAAATAGACATTTCTCCAAAGAAGATATACAGATGGCCAAGAAGCACATGAAAAGCTGCTCAACATCACTAATTATTAGAGAAATGCAAATCAAAACTACAATGAGGTATCACCTCACACCAGTTAGAATGGGCATCATCAGAAAATCTACAAACAAATGCTGGAGAGGGTGTGGAGAAAAGGGAACCCTCTTGCACTGTTGGTGGGAATGTAAATGGATACAGCCACTATGGAGAACAGTATGGAGGTTCCTTAAAAAACTAAAAATAGAATTACCATATGATCCAGCAATCCCACTACTGGGCATATACCCAGATAAAACCATAATTCAAAAAGACACCCAATGGTCACTGTAGCACTATTTACAATAGCCAGGTCATGGAAGCAACCTAAATGCCCATCGACAGACGAATGGATAAAGAAGTTGTGTATATACAATGGAATATTACTCAGCCATAAAAAGGAACGAAATTGGGTCATTTGTTGAGACGTGGATGAATCTAGAGACTGTCATACAGAGTGAAGTAAGTCAGAAAGAGAAAAACAAATATCGTATATTAATGCATATATGTGGAACCTAGAAAAATGGTACAGATGAACCGGTTTGCAGGGCAGAAATTGAGACACAGATGTAGAGAACAAACGTATGGACACCAAGGGGGTAAAGCTGCGGGGGGTGGTGGTGGTGGTGTGATGAATTGGGCGATTGGGACTGACATGTATACTCTGATGTGTATAAAATTGATGACTAAGAAGAACCTGCTGTATAAAAAATAAATAAATTTAAAAATAAAAAAACTTGTCTATCAGCTTCAGAATAAAGACTAAATACCTTAAAAAATTTTAAAATAAAATAAAATAAAATAATTTCTTGTTTAAGTATATGTGTGTCTGGTCTTTTAAAAAATGTATTCATATAAATAGTTTACTGTCCGATTGTCAAGATACTCCCTGGAAACTAAACATGTAAACATATGAATTCTGAATTCAGAAATCCTATTCAACTATTTCACCTTGGTTTCCCATTCTGTTCATTGAAATAGGAAAAGTGATGACGGAGAACGAGTTGGTCTTGACAATTCAGGATGAAAGATGTGGGCTGCCTAGACGGTCTCATTATCAAGGGGTAGTGGACAGAGCACAGAGGATGGCGGGAGAGGCAGAGACAGAGAATTGGTCCTGGTAGGAGCACTGGCGCTCAGAAGGCAGCAGGGAAGCCCTAGTCTCCTGGCGAATATTTGAGATACAAAAAATATATATCTGGGGTGAACTGATAGTTTCAAAGAAACTTGGACAGTCTAAACAATTCAATTTTTGAGTTGCTGCTATGGACAAAGTCAAAGGCATCATGAAACCAAAGATGACCAAACTCAAGAACCTGCCTCCAGAAGATTATCACCTAGAAACACTGGTTGAAAACAAAGTTCGAAGGTCAAGGTCTTACTTCACTGCATTAACCATAATCCGACTTGATAGTTTCTGTTCTAACCAGTTTAAATGGACCAGTCTAAACATCTGTCAGGGAGGTGACAAGCAATCCAATCAGCTGGGAAAATCACTTTTTCTGAAAATCATTTCACCACACTCTTTTCTGGGTACCTATTTTGTCTTTTCCTCCTAAAGAGAGTAGTGAGAAGAAAATATTCAACCGAGTAAAATACCACATTTTCTTTAAAATAAGACAAAAGCATATGCAAAATTTTATACCTGGAGGGCTTCTCTGGTGGCACAGTGGTTGAGAATCTGCCTGCCAATGCAGGGGACACGGGTTCGAGCACTGGTCTGGGAAGATCCCACATGCCGCGGAGCAACTGGGCCCGTGAGCCACAATTACTAAGCCTGGGCATCTGGAGCCTGTGCTCCCAACAAGAGAGGCCGCGACAGTGAGAGGCCCGCGCACCGCGATGAAGAGTGGCCCCCGCTTGCTGCAACTAGAGAAAGCCCTCGCACAGAAACGAAGACCCAACACAGCCATAAATAAGTTAATTTTTTAAAAAATTTTATACCTGGAAATAAACATTATTTCATAAAGACACCCTCTCCTGAAAGTAAGCACTAGGGCACTGCATTTGTAACTTACAGAAAGCTTGCCTGAATCATTTTTGTAGAATCCTCTAAATTGCGGGGGAAGGGCTTTTCTGAGCCAACAAGTAGAGAGGCGATAAAGGCAGGACCTTGTGATAGAGTCACTACATATATACTGGTATCCACTTCTTTTAATTCAGAAACCTGAGTGTTTCAGGCACACACAGCCAGTCAGATGCTGTCATGATGGCCCTGCGATCAGATGGACTACATCCAAGAATAAAACTCTGAAAAGTCACATGAGGAACTGAATCACATTCACCACTGAGAAGGGGAGAGAAAAGTTACTTCCCTTCATAATTATTAGGCATAGTATCATCTTGGTTAGTTATATAGTAGGTCCCCAAGACCATTAACAGAGGCTCTGTCTACAGTGCAGCCTTCCTACACGATTTCCCCAATTATCGACAATAGAGTAAAAACCACAATATATTGTTTATATATCACATTTGACCATTTTTAAACTTGAAAACTACTAGTATTAAAAGGATTAGTGCCATGACCTTTCTGCTTGTAAGCTCAAATATCAAGTCATATAATGTCACGGTTGTAAAAATTTTTTTTTAAAAAGAATAAAGTAAAACATGTACCTGTACAGCAGGGAGCCAGAAGAGGGCACTATCTTTATATGCTTAGCAGTTGCCAAAAGAGTAAGTAAAGATGGGTTTCAGTTTGCTTTCTAGTTATTAGTGATCCTGAAAAGTTCCATCACAATTGTTCATTAAATTTGCTACTTTACCAGCGCCTCTCTAACTTAAAGTGCATGAGAAGAATTACTTGGGGACTTGTTAAATATAGTCGGACCCTGTGTCCACGGGGTCTACATCTGTATTCAACCAACCTCGGTGGAAAACTTTCAAAAAACAAAAATTCCAGAAAGTTCCAAAAAGCAAAACTTGAATTTGTGGCACACTGGAGACTATTTACATAGTATTTACATTGTATTTACAACTATTTACATAGTATTTACATTGTATTAGGTATTATAAGGAATCTAAAGATGATTTAAAGTATATGGGAGGATGCAGATAGGTTATATGAAAATACTACACCATTGCATATAAGGGACTTGAGCATCCTCAGATTTTGGTACACAAGGGGTACTGGACCCAAACCCCGTGGATATCAAGGGATGCCTGTATATACTCTTGGGTCCCACCTGGTCGCACTGAATCAGGAACTTTGAATTTAATATGAAAGAGCCCTCAGCTGATCCTGGAGCAAGGGCCTCAGAAGCGGCAGTAAAACCCTCTGCAGGGAGATTCCAAATGCCTGAGAGTGGAGGGGGAGGTAACAGTACCAGAAGGGCAGGGAGCTGCCTAAAGACGCCCTGGATGCCATTGAAAACCTGTGCATTTTGATCATTCTGATATACCACAGAGGAAATGCAACTATGGCATATAAGGAATTAAGGCAACAAAACTAAATATTAAATTACAAGATCTTAGATGAAAAAAAAAAGCCAGTCTATAATCAGAAAAAAAAAAATTTAAGGAAAGCAAAATATTTAAATACTTTTCATATCATCTCCCTGCAAAAATGGAGAATTGGGGCTCATTTTTTGGTTTTAAATCTTTTTAATGGTTGGAAAATTAGCAAAACAAACTACCACAATTAATACCTATTCTTCATTGGATTATTACTTACACCTTTATCTATTTTCGAGGGAAATTTGGGGAGCATTTATCTTAAACGGCACATATCCAATAGGACCATTAAAAGAGATAAGTAGAAGCACAAAAGAAGGAAACTGGGTGACAGAGGGCATACTGATTCCTGGAATAACTTCAACTGGACATTAAATTTAGCTGTAGGTTTCTGGATGCCAAAAAGGAAAAGAACTCTAAGTTTTCGTTCTTAGGTGCCTAGTGGGTGCCACCTCTGGCAATGGGTACTACTACGTATAGCAACACCTTTTACCTCCAAACGGCTCTATCCTTGCTTCATTCACTCACTTACTCCTTTGCTCATAGCTCATACCCTCAAAGAATTCAAAATCTGGGTGTGTCATCCATGTGGTCAACGCCGCCACCCCGCCAGGGCTCAGGGCTGGGGTACAAGGTGAGCGGTGCCCCAAAGCTGTGCAAATCAATGGCCCTGGGTTACAAACCAATGGGGAAGGGACTGATTATGGAACAAATTGTACTGAGAAAACTGATGCTTGGGAGAATAAAGTAAAATTAGATCCGGCCTCCTGATGCATTGTGAAGAGTTGAACGTAAATAAAACATAGAAATTAGAAGTAAATATGGATATCCAACCGATGGCAGGATAAGGAAGGAGTCTTTAAGCATAAAAGAAAAAAATTATACAGGAAAAGGTAGATGTGACTATCAACAAGGAAAAATAAAAATCTGTATGTCAGAAAACATAAAGATACATATTCAACTTCCAAGACCAAAGAGGGCAAACACCCTTAATATGAAGAACATCTACAGAAGGTCCAAAAGGTGGAAAATATTCAACCCCATTAGTCATTACAAGAATTTAAAGTAAACAGCAAGCAACTATTTTGGATGACAAATGTGGTTTTACCAGATGACAAAGTTGCTGTTGTTTATTTTTAAGGATAATTCCTACTGGTGAGAAGAAGGGTACACCCTTCCTGGAGGCAATGTTCCAAACCTTTCATCTTGTCCTCTGCTTCTAGAAATATTCAGAGACATGACAAAGATTTATCTACCAGCGTGTTCACTGCACTTTTTTTTTTTAATTTAAGCAAATTAGTTTTTTTTTTTTTTTAATTTATTTATTTTTATGGTTGTGTTGGGTCTTCGTTTCTGTGCAAGGGCTTTCTCTAGTTGTGGCAAGCGGGGACCACTCTTCATCGCGGTGCGCGGGCCTCTCACTATCGCGGCCTCTCTTGTTGCGGAGCACAGGCTCCAGACGCGCAGGCTCAGCAGTTGTGGCTCACGGGCCCAGTTGCTCCGCGGCATGTGGGATCTTCCCAGACCAGGGCTCGAACCCGTGTCCCCTGCATTGGCAGGCAGATTCTCAACCACTGCGCCACCAGGGAAGCCCGTTCACTGCACTTTTATTATTTTAATAATATTATAAACTCCCCAAAATGTAACAACAAAACTTGAAATTCCCTAACTTTACAACAATATCAATTTGGTTAAATAAACGCTGTCACATTCCAATGATGGAATGAGATGCAGTCACCAGAAATCATATAGTAAATGACATTTAAGGATATGAAAAAATTTTTCTTTGTAAATTATTAGGTGAAGAAATATCAGTATAAAAGTCTATATACAATTTGATCCCAATTATGTAAACACATTAGCTCAACTCATGAAATTGCCTCTATTCAATTTTTTTTTTTTTTTACCTAAGAACATCAATTCCTTACGGCTTAGTCTAAATGCTTTTTTAAATGTGTGTGAGAGTTATCCATATACATATATGGATACATATATTCACCAAATAACAGAAATGACATGCACCAACTATAAACAGTTCTCAGGGTGAAGTCACCGTATTTTTAACATGGTTATGCTTTTCTTCATTTTTCTTTTTTTTAAATGAATGTATATTAGGTTTACATTCAGAACAAAATCACCAATATAACTTGACATCATGTTCAAGAAGACAGGATGTAATGGGGGCCAGAC